>NC_133401.1:67673235-69157402 GCF_047511655.1 Castor canadensis
GTTTTTATACACAGAGGTCTTTCTTAGATAAACAGTAATGGACTATCTTCTGGTTGGTATCTTGGAAGCATTCTCTGAGACATATTTGAGTACAGGAAATTTATATGAGAAGACAGAGCAATTTAGAGTGCCTGCCTAGCAAGCATGAGGCCCTGAGTTCAAACCCCAGTACTGCCCAAAAAGATAGATCAACAGAATAGCCTTTTGAAGGCTATTGCAACTGGGCCACCAGATCAAGGGCAATACCTTGCATGAATGGGAGCCATCTTTCAGGACACAGTGCACACCTTAAATCAACAAGAATTGTATCATATTGTGGGGAAATTAAGGAGTAAATACTGAGCTAAGGAAGGAATAGAATGGAAGGGAAGGGACAGGAAGGAAAGGCAATGCAGTCACAAAAGGCCACAGAGTTGGTGCTATGAAAAATATTCAGATTTGTCCCGCTTTCAGGCAAGATTTCGGTCTTTTATATCCTAAGTCAACCAATTTTTGAATGCATTGGGAAGGGTTGTGACTTAGAAAGTGGGGGATTCTTTCACTGAGGGCAATTTCCAGAGAGCAACTCAGCTGATTGCTTCCGCTACCAACACCCCAAGAGTGATGGAAATGATAATCTCTTCTTGAAGTGGAAATATAATGGCATGCTACAACACCTCCCATAGTCCATCCCTTTATACTGTTCCTTTACATTTTTTCATGTCATAGTCCAGCTCATTCAGGATTGTTTCTCTGATTCCCCAGGAGACTATAAGAGCTAGTCTTGCAGCTAGTCCTGGGGATTCAACTGAAACTCATGGTCTCTTTATTCTAAGCACTTTCATTTCTGCTCCATTGTCTTCCTGGGAAGATTTCACAGGTCAAGGGTAGCAGATCCACCTCAGGATAGAGTTCTTTGTCTATGACCACAAGTCCATCCACCATCACTTCCAATAAGCTTATGTAGAACACAGTGTTCCCCTGGCAATTTACATGGACATTTAATCCAGTTCATTAGTTAAGGAATTTTTACCAGACAATTTACAAAGAGCCTGGACATGTAATTTGCAGAGGTTGACTAGGGGTCATGTCAGGGTGTCCCCACCACTTTCTTCCACAGAGATGCATGATGATTCACCTTATTAGGGTTCAAGACTGGCCAGATCAAGGCCATCAGCAAAAATTCATAACCCTTGACAATCTCAGGAGCAATGGTTGATAATGCTATTCAAACTTAATCTGGATTTTAGCTTAAATTCATGAACAAAAAAAACAATAAAACAATTTAAATCCCTAAATATTCTTGTCAAAATAGGAAAAGAATGGATGATCAAAGAAGTCACAGAAGGACTCTCCACGAAGCATGGTGTGGTTAGTTACACTTTAATGCATGAGTTTACTAGGGAGTTTCCCGGAAATGGACATCAGGATCTGGGTTGTATGGACACCTTCCCAACAACACTGGGATCCATCCAAGAATGGTGGTCCCTCTGGTAGAACAGAAGGAATCAAAGGCATTCAGTTCTATGAATGAAGGCATCAGAAATCAGGGAAAGAAGCATGGCAGTAGATTTCCTGTCACCCTTGCTGCTGCTCCATTCCAAGGAAGAAATTTATATGTCAAGGGGATAAGACTTTCAAATATTAGCAACATGTGGTTTTGTTTGGTGAGTTCTCTCTAGTCTTCAAGGATTAGATAATTTCCATTCTTCATTATCAAATACAGAGCATACAGAAAAAAGTGCCCTAGGTTATTTTTGACATCCAGTTTAACTGTATCCCTGTCACCATAATTCTTCTATGCAATCTGGGTATGGTGCACATGGTCCCCTATGGGAGTTGGTATTCAGGCAAAATCACCAACTGCAGTGCTGCTTCTAGCCATGTTTATTAAGAAAGGTAGAGGGAGGGTATGGACATCAGGAGGGAACAGCTGGGCTTCCTGCCCTTGTGGGTGGGCAGCCTCAGGTCATCTGGCAGGGTTACTCCAGGCTCACCTCAATCAAAGAATATCAGGGTTCCTTGCAAAAGAAAAGCTCAGCTGAGTGTGAGCCTCCCTGCCACAAAGGAAGTTTGTGAGGAGGCCCTAGGAACCTGAGGTTACTCAGTTAGGAAGGGTCTCTGAGGAAGGTTTCTGGGCCTCAGATGGGGAGTGAGCACTAGGACAAATTGCTATGGAGGAGAGGGGAATAATGAAGAACTGCTTGGGTTTTTCATAGTCCCTTGAATTTCAGGCATTGTTAAACTCTTTCACACACAAGGACACTTGAACATCTCTCAGGAGAAGGGCTTGCTGGAGTAGAACAGGAAGCAAATACTCCCTGACTTGGGGGCAATGAAGCCTCTTGTAGGATTTTGGGGATGGTTGAGAAGGGGTACCCAGGGTCTCCAAGTTACCAAAGGCATCTTTATGAAGCCCATGGATTCAGGGCACAGCTCTGATCCACTTTCTAGAACCCTCTGCTGGTGATCTGCTAGCATGCTCCACCATGCTGCTCAGGCTGGCAAGCATGAAATTCAGTGTATGGAGTTATTGAGAGGAGGACTTGTCACTGCCACAACCACAGCTCTCACAGTAGCAGCAGGAGCAAGGGCGTCAACAGGTTTGGCCACAGCCTCGGCAACGCTGTAAATACATGCACAAAGCATCACCTGCCAAAACAGAAACAGAAAAGATTCTTGCAATTGACTCTGTTGGGGTCTCAAGGAGTTCTGATGAAGGACCAACTCTTCCAGCAACCCTGACCTCTGATTCAATCTCTATCCCTGATGGATGCCCTGTGCAGAGTCTCAAGGACACAAGTGTAATGGGGGAGGGGTGGCCTAAAGAGGAGGTCACTCCAGAGAGAGTGGAGGAAGTGACCTGGGGTTGGAGGAAGAAGTGGTGATCTCAGGTAGGTTTAGCACAGGCTTTCCAGAGGAAGGGACGTTCACACTGTGTATTGAAGAATGAGCAGACAGTCACCAAGTAGAGAGCAGGTGGGTGTTTCCAGAGGTAACACTGGCCTTTGCTCAAGTGTGGAGAGAGGCTGCCATTGGTGAGCCTGAGGATAAGTGGGAGGTGGTTCCTGGAGGGAAAGGTGGCTTGAGGGCTCAAGTATGGCTGACCACTGAAGGCCCAAAGGCCATGGGAACGAGAGAGACAGGACTGGGAGGTGTCAGAAGGGAAGTACCCTAGTTCCTTTGAGGAACCAGAGGTGAAGCTGGAAGGATCAGCATGAGTGGACTAGTGTCCAGCACTGGAGGCAACAGAATGAGGACCTTGGGTAGTAGGGTCTGGGGAGAAGCAGGTGCCAATGGCAGGTCCCTTCTATGACAAGTTGTCGAACAGGGCCACACAGAGAACTAGGAAGATGGTTGTAAGCTTCATGGTAGAGTTGGACTGAGCAGATGCTCTCCTGAGACCTAAGAGAAGCTTCTTTGAGTCTGGGTCTGAGGCCTGATGGTTGGAGTCTCACCCTATTTCCTGAGAAATCCATTATTGACTCAGTTAATCTGCAGAAACCTATCCAGTTTCTTTCTGTGAATAATGGTTCTGGTGGGCTTATGCCATGTAGCCCACCTTGACCTTAGGGATTTCTCCTGGGCCAAAGCCCTGGGGCCTTTTCCTGAGAATAGGAACCGAGGCTATGTTTTGTCTCCACAGGTGCACACAGGCAGCACCTTTTCTTTGTCATCAGATCCCACCTTACCTACACTATTGTGCAGGCCCAGTGTTCAGGTCCCAGTGGGGACCAGGTTACCTACTCAGGCAAGAAAGGCTTGATGATGTGTGCTGGTCCCAGGGCTGGGAGCCTGCAGAGTGCATTGTCAATCAGCAGGTGTCCCTAAGCCCAGACCTTCTCTCGATTGAGCTGAGAGTCCTTGATCTCAGATCATGCAAAACTCATGCAAGAGGGATTCTTGTGGCTCTTACTGAGTCTACAGTTGAGCCAGAGAGGAAAATCCACATAGCACGAGATCAGGCCTCATTCTTGATCACATGCTTGGTTATACCACAGGTAGGTACTGATGCAAACAGAAGGACATAGGGCAATTTTTCTGTCTTTGAATCCACTCTTGAAGCAGGTAGATGGGTCTGGTTTATTTCTGAGTTTCTAAAAAAAGTTCTCACTCATCTTGTCACCTGAAGAAGCATGAGAGATGGAAGGTGACAGACATTGATATCCTTGAAGCAGGCTCATCAGTGGGGGCATATGACTTTTCAGGAAGTATTTTCAAATGCTTCTACCTTGGTG
The DNA here is from genome assembly GCF_047511655.1 of Castor canadensis. NCBI lineage: Eukaryota > Metazoa > Chordata > Mammalia > Rodentia > Castoridae > Castor > Castor canadensis. The sequence goes on from NC_133401.1 coordinate 67,677,453, forward strand.
AATATGTCAGTTTGTGACATCTGTAGGTGGCGTGGGTGTTCAGCCACCTCAGAGGTGCTGAGGCTACACTGGCCAAATCCTGCCTGTGGACAGTCTGTAGCTTGCTAATAGGTGAGCAACGTTGTCACATTCTCATTGTTTCTGCTCATGTCTTACACTTTCCTTCACTGTCTTGTCTGGGAGATTATCATGTACCTGGAGGGTGATGTGGATGTTTTGTTGGCAGTTGTGAAGGTAATTTCAGTAGGAAATGCATTTTCAATTTGGGAAATTTCACCACCTTCCAAGGGGTTTCTTGGACAAATTCTGCTCATGAGGCAGGGGCAAACATCTGTGTTATTATGGATCAGATAGGCTTTGCCTCTCCCCTCAGAGTACTCTGAGTCTCATCCTCTCAAGGGAGCTTTTGTCAAATGGAGACTGCTCCTTTCAGCAGTCCAAGTCCAGGTGTCCCACCATATCCATGGTTTTGTTCTCTATATCAACTGCAGTCTGATAATATTAAATGGAAAATTCCAGAAATAACGATTCACAAATTTAAAATTGTACATTTTTAGACTCAAACAGATCTTGTATTTTCTCACCCCTTCCCACCTGCAATATAAATCATCCTTTATCCAACACATTTATGCTGTATATGCTCTGCCCCTTTGAGTCACTTAGTAACCTTCTGTGTAATCAGATTGACTGTTCAGTGCAAACTTTATGTTTAAGCAAACCTTATTTGAGTTAAAATGGCCCAAAGTATGAGGGTTGTAATGTGAAGGAGGCACCAGGGCATAAAACAATGGACATAAAGGGGTGGAATGTGGATCAGTATACCACCTCCTCTAGTCAGGGTAACTACCTTGCCTACAGACAAAGAACTCCAGAGAGGGAACTAGGCCAGGGGGACTTCTCCATGACCCCAGGGAGACCTGTGGGCTTTTTAGCGTGGAGGCTGGATCTCAGGTTATTTGGAGAACAGTACAAGGATGAGAAGAAAAGTCTAGACATAATGGAAAGATTTCTTCCAGTTTGAAACTAAGAAGATATTCTTTGGGCTGAAGATTAAGACTACCATTCTGAGTGGGGACTTAACTGATTACTAAATGAGTATTTGCTTATGGGAATTTTTGGTGAGACCACTTTGATGCTGCATTCCTGATGGTCAAACATTTCCTTTTTGGTATTGTTGCATTTACCTGGGTCCCATGGCCAGTGCAAGAGCAGTCTCTTCTGCTGAGCTTGGAAAACACAGCTGAGCACAATCAACACTGAACAAATACTGCCTGTTTCTCTCACATGCTGAATCTAGACTTACATAAAAAGATAATATGACATCATTATAAAAGGAAGACTGAGAGATACAATAGGGGGATGAGGGAGAAAGGAGACTGTGTTGGTGGTGAATAAGCTTGAAGTACATTATATGCATATATGGATATGTCACAATAAAACCCATTGGTACAATTAATAGTCACTAATTAAAAAAAGAAACAAAACAGGGCAGGATTCTTTTTTAATGTGCAAAATAGTTATTTTGTTTTATAAATCCAATAAGACAGAGATAAATACTCTAACAGAAAACTGAGCCAAGGATCTAAACAGACAATTCACCAGAAAAACAATTTCATGGGCCTGACACATACATGAAATGAGGCTCAAATTCATGTGCAATCAGCAAGATGTAACATAAAGTTATAAGAACACATCGGTTTACTCTGATCAGAGGGAAAAATGAATGACACTGATAAGCCCTGTTGCTAAAGGGAATATGGAGACCTTTGTACATTTCTGATTGGAAGTGTATATTAATTTCAGTCTTTCTAGAAAGCAATATGGTCACATGTTATGATTAAAATGCATAAATCTTTGTCTCAGAAATCCCATTCCCAGGAATTTATCCCATAGGAATAAAAGCTTCACAACCTAAGGATACATTCTTTCTTTCTTTCTTTTTTTTTATTGTTGTGCTGGGGTTACATTGTGACATTTACAAAAGTTCTTACAATATATGAAATATATCAGACTTTAATTCAACCCCTCCACCATTCTGCTATAATACTTTCTCCCCCTGTTCCTGGAATAGTTTCAACAGGTCTCATTTTTCCATTTACATACAAGTGTAAACAGTATTTTCACCATATTCATCCTCCTACATCCTTTCCTCACATCCTCCCTGCTCCCACTAGTACCAAACCCTTGCAGACAGGACCTGTTCTGTCTTCCTGTTCTCTGATTTTGTAAAAGAAAAAATGACATTTTTGTTTGTCTAAGATTACAGGGAGTTTCCTTGTGACATTTCCATGTATATATATATATATATATATATATATATATATTAACCCAAATTGGTTAATCTCCTCTATGTTTCTCCTTTTTAATTTAGTCCCCTTCAGGTGATTTGAATACGGTTAAAAATTCTATATTCATTCTTGTATAGGAAGTACATCAATCATATTCACTTTCTTAACTTCTTTTACCCTCCCCCTCCTGTCTATGACCTTCCCTTAGTGTGACCTGTTTTTCATAATATTGCTGTGTTTGTATTAAGTCTACAGTTGCCATATGAGAGAAAACATGTGGCCTTTGGCCTTCTGAACTTGGCTAACTTCACTTAAGATGATGTTCTCCAGTTCCATCCATTTACCTGCAAATGACAAAATTTCATTCTTCTTTATGGAGGAATAAAATTCCATTGTATATAAATACTACATTTTCTTAATCCATTCATCAGTAGTGGGGCATCTTAGCTGTTTCCATACCTTAGCTATTGTGAATAATGCTGTAATAAATATGGGTCTGAAGATGCTTTTATTGTAATGACATATTCCTTTGGGTGTATTCCTAGGGGTTGCATTGTTGGATCATATGGCAGTTCTATTTTTAGTTTTTGTGGAGGCTGCATACTGTTTTCCATAGTGGTTGTACTAATTTACATTCCCACCAGCAGTGCATGTGGGTTCCTTTCCCCCCACATCCTTGCCAACATTTGTTGTTGTTTGTGTTCTTCATGATAGCCATTCTAATAGGAGTGAGGTAGAATCTTAATGTAGTTTTGATTTGCATTTCCTTTATGGCCAGGGATGGTGAGCATTTCTTCATGTGTTTTTTGGCCATTTGGACTTCTTCTTTTGAAAAAGCTCTGTTCAGTTCTTTTGCCCATTTCCTCATTGAGTCATTGGTTTTTTTGGGACTTTAGTTTTTTGAGTTCCCTGTACACTCTGGTTATTAATCCCTTGTTAGATGTATAGCTGGCAAAGATTCTCCCCCATTCTTGTGGACAGCCTCTTCTATTTGGTGACCATTTCTTTTGTTGTGCAGAAGCTTTTAAATTTCATGTAGTCCCATTTGTCAATTCTTTCTCCAAGTTGCTAAGACATTTGAGTTCTATTTAGGAAGACATTGCCTATGCCTATTAATTCCAGTGTATTCCCTGTTCTTTCCTGCACTAACTTCAAAGTTTCAGGTCTTATATTAAGGTGTGTAATCCACTTTGAGTTGATGCTTATACAGAGTGAAAGACATGGATCTAGTTTCAGTTTTCTGCATGCAGATATCCAGTTTTCTCAGTAACATTTGTTGAAGAGGCTGTCTTTTCTCTATCATATGATTTTTGTGCCTTAGTCAAAAATCAGGTGGGTGTAGCTATGCGGATTCATATCTGGTTCTTCTGTTCTGTTCCACTGGTCTTCACATCTGTGTTTGTGCCAGTACCATGCTGTTTTTATTGCTGTAGCACTGTAGTATAGTTTGAAGTCAGGTATTGTGATACCTCCAGTGTTGCTCTTTTTGCTCAGTATTGCCTTGGCTATTCCTGATCTCTTGTGTTTCCAAATGGACTTTAGGGTTGATTTTTCAATCTCTGTGATGAATGTCATTGGGATTTTGATGGGGATTGCATTGAACATGTTGATTGCTTTTGGTAATATAGCCATTTTCACCATGTTATTTCTACCAATCCATGAGCATGGGAGATCTTTCCATCTTCTGTAGTCTTCTTCAATGGTCTAGTTTTCTTTGTAGAGGTCTTTTACATTCTTTGTTAAGTTTATTCCTAGGTATTTGATTTTTTTGAGGCTATTTTAAATAAAATTATTTTACTATATTCTTTATCAGTCTGTTCATTGTTGGTATATTGAAAGGCTACTGATTTTTGTAAATTGATTTTGCTTCCTGCTACTTTGTTGAAGCTGTTTATGATATCTAGTTTTTTGGTGGAGTTTTTTGAGTCTTTTAGGTATAAGAGCATGTCATTTACAAATAGGGATAGTTTGATTTCTTCCTTTCCAATTTGTGTTCCTTTATTTCTTCTTCCTGTCTTATTGCTCTGTCTATGAATTCAAGACTATGTTGAATGAGAATGAAGAGAGTAGACACCCTTGTCTCGTTCCTGACTTTAAAGGAAATGGTTTCAGTGTTCCCCTATTTAGTATGATGTTGGCTATGGGCTTGTCATATATAGTCTTTATTATGTTGGGGTACATTCCATTTATTCCTAGTTTCATAAGAGCTTTTATCATGAATGGATGTTGAATTTTGTTGCAGGCTTTTTCTGCATCTATTGAGATGATTGTGTGGTTTTTGTCTTCATTTCTGTTAATATGCTGTATTACATTTATGATTTGGGAATGTTGAACCATCCCTGCATCCCTTGGATGAAACTGACTTGATCATGATGTATGATCTTTTTGACATGCTGTTGAATTTGGTTTGCCGATATTTTATAGAGGACTTAGGAAACTAGGGATTTTTATACATTGCTTTTATATCCTGATACTTTGCTCAATTTGCTTATGAGTTCTAACAGTCTTGTGGTGGAGCCTTTAAGATTTTCTAAACATAGACTCAAATCATCTCCAAGCAGGGATTATTTTACTTCTTTCCTATTTTTATTTTTCTCTTCCCTAGTTGCTGTGGCTAAAATTCCAAGTACTATATTGACTAAGAGTGGTGAGAGTGGACACTCTTGTCTTGTTCTTGATTTTAGTAGAAATTCTTTCAGATTTTACCCCATTTTGTATGACATTGCCTGTGGGTTTGTCATATAAAACTTTTATTGGGTTGAGATACAACCCTTCTATACAGTTACCTTAGGCTTCTCTCATGAATAGATATTGAATTTTGTCAAAAGCCTTTCTTGATTTATTGAGATGATCATTTGGTTTCTGTCCTTTTCTATTTACCTACTGTATTACAGTAATTGATTTGTATATACTGAATCATCCTTGCCCTCTGTTTTTTTTTAAACTGATTCTAAATGTTCACAACTGAGATTGCAGTGATCTCAGATCTTTCTTCTTTTGCCTCAGGTACCATGCTCTGAAGCTGCCCTCATTTTGCTGAGTCTTTGGCACTGAGGTCTTTGTGCACCAGGAAAGGAGTCTGCTGCCTTCCTTTCTAAAATCTTGTTATTTGTCTTTCCAATTGAATCGTCAGCACTTGGCCATCTTCACCCACATGAAAGAGTGGCAGGAGAGATGTGGCTCTTGGTCACTTTTCCACAGTTGCTAGAGTTTGTGCCTTTAGTCCATCATCTTATTCGCTCACCCTCACAGTTATTTTCTTTCAGGGTTTGGAACATATCATTCCATGCCCTACTACCTTTAGGATTTCTGCTGAAATATCACTTGTTAATCTAATAGGTTGGCCTTATTAAGTGACTTATTGCTTCTTTCTGGGAGTTTTCAATATGCTTTCTTTGTTCTATACTTGGGGAGGTTAACTGTAGTATTACTAGAGAAGAAGTCCTTTTCTGGTCATGTCTATTTGCATTCTAAATGCCTCCTGTATATTGATGTTCATAATTTCTCAAGATTTGGGAAATTTTCTTCTGTTATTCTCTGAAAAGATTTTTTGTGCATTTAGCATGTCCTGATATATGCTGATTATTCATACTTTTGGACTTTTAATCATGCTCTATAGATTTTGTATGTTCAGTTTGTAAGTTCTTTTTTTTATTGCTATTTGAATTTGATCGTTCATCAACCTTGTCTCCAAGCCCTGAAATTCTGTCTTCCACTTGATCTATTCTAGTGATGAAGCTTTCAGCTGAGTACTTTATTTGCCTTATTGAGCTTTTCTTTTCCACTATTTCTGACATTTTTCAGAATCTCTATTGAGTTTGCTCATTTATATCCTGTGTCATCTTCCTTATTCAGCTGTTTATTGTATTCATTGATCATTTAAAAAATCCATCTTTGAATTAATTGTCCAGCATTTCACCTATTTCAACATTTTAAATTCTGTTATTGAAGAGTTATGAATTTTGGAGAAATGATGTTTCCTTGTTTTTTATATTATTGGAGAGGTTCCATATTGAGATTTGTGCATGTGTTGGGCTGGATAAGTGTTCCAGTTTTATGTGAGGGTCTTTTTACACAGTAACTTTGACTTGAGTGCTCCATCCTCACTCCTGTTTAGAGAGGAGAAAAGAAAACAAAAAGCAATGACCCACATACAGCTAATATACAGTTTTAATACAGTTAAAACCAATTACAGAAAAAACTGTACCATCAATGACAATAGGGGGAAAATGTAATATATAATAAATATGTGATTGAAAGTTAATAAATAATAAAATTATTAATCTTGATAACATTTTATTAATTTAACAATTAATAAATAAATAAAATACTAATAATAAGAGAAGAGGGTAAAGAAAGTGAAAAAGAAAATAATACCCTGCTCCTGAAGTAAAAACAAGAAAATCCCACTCCTCACTACAGAGGGTGGGGCCTCTATCATCTTACTCTCCTCTATCCACATTCCCCACTGATTAAAGTTCTCAGTGGGATTGTGTCAGACCATTCCTCCTCTCTGCAACTATCTCTCATGGTTATCTCCCACCCTTCTCATTGCAGCAAGGTGAACCCACAGATCCTGGGTTCTGATAGTTCAGTGTTTTCTCATGTGCAGAATATTTCAGTTCCTAATAATAGGCTACCTCTCGGGACAGATCCAGATCACAGCCTATGGTACAAAAGATTTCTTCTCCACAACCAGCCTGCCAAGGAGGTGGAGTCACTTTCTGACCTAATCCCCACACTGAAGTCACACTTCATAAGTGCTGTGGGTTTGTTCTTTGGCAAGTCCTGCTGATTGTTGTTATTATTGGGACTTTCCACACTTTCTAATTTATCTTAGGCTTGGGGCATTTCTCCCCACTTCTCCATCCCAGACAGTGTAGGTGTTGTAGACTGCTTTGTACTCTTTCTCTGTTGCTTTCTGCTTTGTGCATTTTAGTTTTCCTGCTACATTTTTCTGGAGTCTTTGAGTTTTTCCTATACTTTTGTTCTTGGAGTATGGGTTCTCCTTTGTTGAGCAGATGCTTTTCACTGACTGAATTGGGAATGATACTTTTATTTTGCCATTTTAACAAAGAAGTTTTTTCCAACCCACCCTCTTACACAAAGGAGAATCTTAACTAGAAAAGGGATGGTCCTGCTATTTATCGTGCTAGGGGAGTCTGTCTGACAGTGGGTGTCGTTTCAAGCTGGCCTCTCTTGCTGTTGAGTCTATGTCATTATAGTGGCAGCTACGATGTCCTCACAAAGTGAATGAGTCTCACCATATTTGATTATTGGGAATCAACACTGATCCAGATTTAAACCACTTTAACAGAATTCTTTTTTCTTCAGTTTTTATTCTGCTAAAATACACATAACACAAAATTTACCATCTCAATCATTTTTAACTATACCATTCAGTGGTATTAAAGATGTTAATAATTGCTACCATCACCATCATCCATCTCCAGAACACCCTTTGTCTTATACAATGGTAATTCTAAGTTAAACACTAACTCCCAGTAGTTGCTTCCCTCCAGCCTCTGCAAACCACCATTCTACCTTCTGCTTCTATGAATTTTCAACTCCAGGGCCTCATATAAGTGGATTGATATAGTATTTACTTTGTACCTTTTTTGTGGTTCTGAAGTTTGAACTCAGGGTCTACAGCTTGAACCACTCTACCAGTCCTTTTTTTGTGATGGGTTTTTTTCAAGATAAGGTCTTGAGAACTATTTGCTTGGGCTGGCTTTGAACCACAATCCTCCTGATCTCTGCCTCCTAAGTAGCTGGGATTGCATGTGTAAGCCATCGGCTCCTGGCTACATTGTTCTTTTTATATGGCTGATTTCAGTTAGTGTGACCATCCAAAGTTCATTCATGTTGTAGCCTGTGTCAGAATTTTCTTCCTTGTTTAGACTGAATACTTTTCCATTGTCTGGCTATATCACATTTTACTTACCTAATTACCTATCAATGGACATCTGCGTTGCTTCCATGTTTTAGCTACTGTGAATTGTGTTGCTATGGATGTGACAGTACAAATGAATCCTTGAGACTCTGTTTTCAATTCTTTAGGGCATATGGTTGCCCACTAATCCAAGGAAGACAAGTTCTAAAGCTCCTGCTAGATGTCTGAAATCACATGTAGGGCTGAACACTGCAATGCAATGAACTCTTCATTTCAACTAAGCACTTACTATGCACTGTGGCCATAACTTTGGCAGTGTGAGGTGTGACAGCAAAACTAACACAAATTTCCTTTTCTTTCTTCATGGTGTCACTGATAGAGGAGTCATTCTAACTGTAGATCATAATAATCTCAGAATACATTTTTCTTCTCTTATTGAGTCCAGAGTGTTCACCTTTTCACTTGAAGCATTTTCAAGTTATTATTTAGTATAGCCAAATTGTCAGGATCACTACTGTTGTGTTTTTAGGGTCATTATTAGGTAAAATAAGGGTTATTCTACAAGTCTGTCATTTGTAATGATAACTGAGATGGCTGCTAAGTGACTAACGGGCAGGTAGTATATACAATGTGGATACACTGAACAAAAGGGACATTCATGTCCATGAAGGATGTTGCTAGTGAGTGCAATATGTTATCACCCTACTCAGAATGGTATGCAGTTTAAAACTTAGGAATTGTTTACTTCTAGAAATTTTCATTCAGTATTTCTGGGCTCTGGGTGGCTATAGATAATTGAAAGATGGGAAACAAAATTTCAGATAGGAGAGGCTGTTGTATAACCAGTAGTGTGATTGCTGGATCATATGGAAATTTTACTTATAATTTTTTCAGAAATGGCCATATTATTTTCCATAGCATCTACACCATTTTACTTTCACACCAACAGTATAGAAGAGCTCCAATTTCTCCAAATCTTCATGAACACTTTTTATTCTCCTCCAGCAGGATTCAGGTGGTCTTGACCCATGTGATTTTATTGGGTAGATCTTAGGAAATGAACGTGGGCCCCCATTCCACCATGCTATGTGAAAACCAGAGAAGCCTACCTTAAATTGACCAAAATGAGCCAGGAGACCAAGACGAGCTGGAAGTTAGCAATCTATGGGGATCTAGCAGCACTTTTGCTTCTGGCGTCAGTCCTGTGGCCTCTCTGCATCCTCATCTTGGCATTCTTTAGGTTATCCTGTCTTTTATTTGAGCATGGTGCTGCATGTTTGGACTCCATAGAGAGATGGGTCTCAAAAACAGAACAAAACAACAGAAAGCAAAACATTAAGAAAATGAAACAAACACATAAACAAAAACACCTTTTCTTGAACTGGAGCAGGGGTGCAGATCAGTAGTAGAGTACTATGCCTACCATGAATAAGGTTCTAGGTTTGATCCCTAGCACTGAAAAAACAAACAATGAACAAATGACAAACAACAAGAAAATCACCTAATCCCCCTTCACCTTTCTAGCCTAGGAGATTTGAGTGGATCTATTCTGGCTATCCATGAGGCTGAAGTGTGACTGCTGGCCTCCACCATATGCACCTCTCAGTCCAAATTCCCAAGTAATTCCTCACGATGAAGTGTGCCACCATGTCCTTGCTTCCCCACTAAAAAGGCCAGTGTGTTTGCCATGGTCTCCCAGGTTGTAAGGGCCCAGGCCAGGACTCCTCTATCCTGGTCCCATAGTTCACTCCATACTGGGCTCTCAGAACTGTCCCTTGTTAAACATCCACAGTCTTGGGAGATCTGTCTACATGGTGGAACTAGGAGATGCTTATGAACTAGTTTCCTGAGCCCACCATACTCAATCAAAACCTATTTGGCGACTGAAAACAACAAACATTTACTCACAGTTCTGAAGGTCAGAATTCCAGTATCATTGAAGTGAAAGCAAAGTGTTGGCAGGGCCAAGCTCCCCCAAGAATCTCTGTGGGAAAATACATCTCCAGCCTCTTCCAGCTTCTGATGGCTGTGGGCATTACTTGGTTTTTGGCCATATCCCTCCAATCTCTATCTCTGTGGTCATATTGCCTCCTACTCTTCTCTGTGTATATCAGATCTTTGTGCCACTCTTAGGAGACTGTTTGTGACTACATTTAGGGCTCACATAGATAAGCTTCTCATGTCAAAATAAGTAACTTTATCTGAGCACAAAGACTATTTCCACAGAAAGCAACATCAAAATCCTTCTGTAATTAGAGCCTCTGTAGATTTCAGTGCATACCTTACCTTCTAAATTCTTTTTGTTGTTTTTGTGCTGGGGGTGCATTGTGGCATTTACAAAAGTTCTTACAGTATATCAAATATGTCATAGTGGAATTCACCCTCTCCATTATTCTCCTTTATCTTCCCTCCCCCCATTCCTGGAATAGCTCCAACAGGTCTCATTTTTCCATTTACATACATGTGTACACAGTATTTGCAAATATTCTCCCTTCTATACCATCTCCCCACAACCTTCCCCTTCCTATTGGTACCAAATCCCCAGTTAGGGCCTGTTATGCACTCCTGTTCTCTGTTTTTGTAAAAACAAGTGACATTTTTGTTTGTTTCAGATAGCTATACATTGGTTTCCTCGTGACATTTCCATGTATATATGTATTATAACCTGAATTTGTTCATTTCCTCTATTTTTCTGCTTTCTACCTTAGTCCCCTTCTTATGGTGATCTCAACAGGATTAAAAATTTTATACTCATTCTCGTATAGGAAGTACATCAATCATATTCACCTTTTTAACTTCATTCTTTCACCCTCTCTCTTTCTCTCATATGTGACCTCCCTTTAGTGTGATCTGTTTTTCATAATATTGCTTGTATTTATATTATCACCTTCCAACTTCTGTGTTGCCTCTTTGCAGGCCAGGCCAGCTGATGGTCTATGTTAGGTGTCATAATCTGCCTTGCATGGGGGGAAGGTACAGGGATGGAAAGCGTTCATCAGTGTTTAGCTGGGCCTTCTTAACTGCCTCCTGTATGCCTGACTCCTGTTGGCAGTTGGCCGACCTCAACGCCAGCCAAGGAAATTCTTGGCACCTTTTGCAGATGAAATGGTCAGCGTTTCCTGGGAAATGTTTGCTGGAGATCCTTTGTGCCAAAACTTAACCTTATCCTCTGGGAATTAGGAAGTGTTGGAGGTAAGCAACAATTTTGGCAACACTGGGATGCCACCCCCAGGTACTCAGAACTATGGTGGTCTGCTCAGGTGTCACCCATGAATATCTGCCAGCTCGCCCTCCTTAGCCTCCTTCCTCCTTCCTCATACTTTAGCTACGTGGACCTTTAGGCTCTGGGCAGTGGCAGCAATGCATCTTGTTCTGATATCTGGAGGTGCCTTCGCCTGGGTCAGTATTCATCCAACTCTTTCAGAGCTTCTTTTTGCTCCTTTCCTGTCTAACACCCTCCTCATACAGGGTTTGTAGTGTAACAGGTGGAAAGATGCTGTCAACATGGTTATTACTGTGTGGGTTTGGGGCCTTGTTGAAAGTGACACAAAAGCTGAGTCACATGGCTTAAAGAGAGAATGAGATTGTTAGGATGGCTCTGTCTTCAGCCAAAATGATGTGACTAATATAATGCTACCATGACCTTGTTCTTCTCTACCATGTCTTGTCTCCTACTTTTTAGAGATGTACTCCCTGAGATAACAAGTCAGCAGCAGGAAACACCAAAACTTAGATATGATTCAGGCTCACAGAATCAAGCTGTACTGGTTGGGATGAATTTTTATTCCTCTTGTATGTGACAGTCCTCTTACTGAGAGCTTTGTCTTTACGACTCTGGTTTTCCTATGAGGTTTCATGGAGTCCTATTGCTCTAAGGGTCTGTGGATCACTGAAGCAGTGGCCAAGGAAACAAGCTATGTAATTTGATCCAGTTTACCTCTTTCTTCCCATGCTAGGATAAGGCCTGTCAAGTCCATGGACTAAAGGTGAACAGTAGTGGTTCCTAAAATGGATTAGTATTGGGGAAGTAGGGGAGATATATGGTTACTTGACCATTCAGAAGAAAACTCAGCCTTAACAGAGGTCTTCATGGCATCCAACTTTTACCATGCCTGGAATTCCCATGGGACTGGATGGTCTACCATTGTCCAGTGCCCATGTATCAGGACGAGAAGCATCCACCTGCACTTGTCTGGTCTTTATCCTGGGGTGTGATTTCAGGTAGTCACAGGCACCTGCACACATGCAGCCCATTGGAAGAAGACTTGTTGCAATGGCAAAGGGGGATGTGCTGAGCTTCCCAGCTCTGTAGCTTCTGGTGCTCAGCGGGAAGCATGTGGTTTTAGAAGGGAGCAACAAAGTTCCTGTTACTTTATAGATAAATTAGGTATTAGCTGGGGAACCCAGGCTGATGGAAAAGGAGCAGGCATCCTGTTGCCTCCCAGATAGCCTCTGGGGACCAGGGTTCCACAAGCTGCTCAAAAGAAACCATACTACTCACTGATATTCTTCGAATAGCTTCTCCAGTGGCTTCCTTGTGCTGTGAGGAAGGTTAAGATCATAAGGATACAGACAGTTGAGACTCACTTGGAATCCATTCATTGAAACTCAAAGACTGGCATCAAATTTAACATTATCTTTATAGCTATAGTTCATATCTTTTTAGAGAGCATTGTCTACAAGGGCATAATAGATTTTCTTCTCCAGTATATTTTTGTAGGTGCAGTTACATGATAGGAAGAGAGGTGACACAAACAGGTGATGCACAAATGGGGAGGTGGTAATGGTGGGGCTCTGCACCCAAATTTCAGACTTTGGTCCTCTGAGAGGGAGTAGTTTCTGGAATTCCACTAGGTTAGCCTGAGACCCAAGTCCCACAGTCAGATGACATGCACAGGGAGGAAAAAGGAAACCCATGGAGGACAATGAGGGCTGTATTTGTACATGGTATGTGAATTCAAGGTATCATAGAGTCATAATATACTTGGTGACGAGTGTTGGCCAAGCAAGCCATGCTTTCCATAGTCAACTTATTCATAAATTCTGCAATTTTTATGAAAGCTATCTATCTACTATGACAAATAAGCTGAACAGTGAATGATCTGTAGGCATTTATGGACTGAATATGATGGTTGGTACATGTGTATCCTGATAAATGAACATTTTTGTTCCTTACATTAAAAACTTATAGCTGCTTAGGTACAGCTTCTTAACTTTTTGTTGAGACACTTCCTGTCCTCTCTCCACAGTGCCTGCCTAAGTTTGCTCTCACCAAGCATCTATGCATACAGATGAAATCTGTGCATACTTCCTATTTTTAAAAACTATTTAACTTTTGTAAGAACTTTAAAACATGCTTAAATATGAGCTATAGCTTTTTCTCATTGTAGAGACTCAAATATATTTTGGAGCATAGGGTGGATTCCAGAGCCTTTGCTCATCAGACCCAAGCACTGCTTCTTGGTGTCATTACACAGTGCTAGTTGTCACTCAGAATACTACTGCCTTGTGAGTTCTTTTAAAATTATCCATGTATCACTTATTCTCTTTTGTTTTAAAAGTTTTATTTCAAGAAAGAGTAATTTTCCTTTTAAGCAGATGCATTTTCAGAATATGTCTCTAAGACCATTTTTTCAGTCATTTTTAATGACATCTTAATATGGCAACCAAGATAAAAACTGTATTTTACCCTGTATGTTGCCCACAGCGTTAAGATATCTAATGTGTTTTATCTTAAAAGTACTTGGTTTTGACTTTTTCAGACATAATGTCTTCTAGATGAGTCAGTTTGGATGCTTCTACATCTTATTTAGATAGTAGTGTCTGGAACCAGGAGTGTAGATTTACAACTGTAATCTACAACAGAGAAAGGAGTATTTTGAATCTATAGGGAAGAAACAGCCACACCAAAATAGATCAGTCATTTAATTAAGCAAGGTTTTGTGTATTAAATGGTCTTTGTGTTCTTAGTAATTTCTAATAATCTATGTTTCCTAAACATAGATTATTCAGTCTTCACAGTGCAGATTATTTTTGAAAAATTCAGTAATCAATATATGTATTGTTTCACTGTATTATAATTTCTCTGTTCTTGCTGGATAAATCCTCAAGAATGTTATACAAAAATTTTGGGGTATGTTTTCAGTTTGAAAGATGAGAAATTGGTAGGCACTAAATTCCTTGTTGTAAATCTTTTAAAGTACAATTTACCAAATCAGTGGCAATTATTTATGCTTTGAGAATTTAAATAATGTTCATCAAAATTAAATTAAGGCATAACAAAATAAAGTCTAGAAATAAACTAATGATTGCAACGTTAATAGTTTCAGAAGATGGGCAAAGAACATCTCTAAGAAATGTATTTTTGTTTTTATTTTCATTTGACTTTGTGACAACAAGGAAAACTCATTTTCTGTTAGCATTTTGAAATGTAATGAAATCTTTAAATTGGATACGATGTACTTTGAAATGCTGAAGCTATAACTTCAAACCTCTTCTAAGATTCTGATTTTCAGTAATAAGATTTAAGCTTTAGAGCTCCACTTTTTCACTATTTAAACTTATGGTATTGGTCTCCATCAAGACTTTTAAGGGTCAGGGGGTCATGTCATAGAAGAACAGAGGGCAGCCTAGGCAGAACAATTTTATCCAGTGCAGAAGTTGCAGATAATTCAGAGCACTGTACAGAACAGTGTCTCCCCAACCATAAGCGCTATTTTGGTATGTTCATTTTGCTCTTATTTCTAGTTACATACAATTTAAAAACTGGTATGTTGATGTAGTGTCTAAAATAGAGTATTTGCCTGGGTGCCAGTGGCGCACGCCTTCAATCTTAGCTACTCAGGAGGCAGAGATCAAGGGGATCATGGTTGGAAGCTAGCCTGGGGAAATAGTTCGCAAGCTCCTATCTCGAGAAAATACCCATCACAAAAAAGGGCTAGTGGAGTGGTTCAAGGTATAGGCCCAGAATTCAAATTCCAGTGCTGCAATAAATAATAAATAGATAAATAAATAGAGTATTTAGGTTTTATTCTCAGTATAACATGAAGATGCTGGAAAATGTTTACAATCAGAAGGAAATTTGGAGAAAATGACAGTTTGCTTGGAAGCCCAGACTTAAAGTAGGCGTGTGCTGTACAATCCTAATGTCTTATTTTGCCCCTAGATAACAAGGACCTTGCTCTCCCATGTCATTGTCAAAAATACATGTAAAAAGTTAAGTATGCAAGCCATGTTCCTTTGAAAATTCTGATTATTTGTAGGAACATGAACTGAAATATATTTAGAATAATATTTTCAAGTTTTAGGTGACAGTGATACGTATACTAAAGTTTCCTATTTGGACAATTTTTAAGGGATTCATGTTTAACTAGATTAAAAATATGCTTGCACAAATATTACAAAGAAATTTAAACCCAACAAATACTAGAAGAATCACGTCAATGATAGCTTTTGTTAGAATTTTAGGAGGAGCTGAGAAATGTTTCTTTAAATCTATTTTCCCCAAATCATATTCTAAGTTAATTTTTCATCAAGTCTAAGGAAATGGGGAAACTGCTGGATTCCAAGGTGTTTGAAAACCTGTTTGTGCAGTTTCTTTAGCACAATATTTCTAATCCAATGAACAAAGAGATGCTGGTTTTCTCATTTGTGCTTGAACTGCAAACTTCAAATCACTCTGTTATCTACCCAAAAGCTTGAGTTATTTTGGACCTGTCATGAGAAACTGTACCTAATCTACCTTTGAGACCTGAGGCAGGCTTCAAGAGCTCTTACTGCTAATATTTGATTCATGATGATTTGATTTGCTTTGGGGAAACTTAAAGATCTGATTTTATTTTAAATGCAAAATTTCTTAGAAAATTTAAAAAATAGAAGTTAAACTTCTTAATCCATCCTATCAGTCCAGTTTTACCCTGATATCAAAACTAGACAAATATACCTCAAAGAAAAGCTTTACAAAGGTGTTACATACTTCCACTAGGTGTATGTTGTCTTTATGGTGTTTTCAGCCATTGATCAAAAATGCTTTACACTCATTACAGGTGGAAAAATGATACTAATCTATTTTATGATTCCGTTGCTGACTTTTTCTAAAAAAGACATTTCAGCCATCAAATATTGTTTGCCCTGTGGTACGGATTTTTAGCAGAAAAGTAGGGTAAAGTATTGATTATTTCCTTTACAATTTTCAAAATAATGAATTGGCTTCCTTGGCACTTTTGGAGAAAGATCGCCCAACAGGCTGTTTTTCCCTATATCAAGAACTTGTGGATTTATTTATATAGGATGCATGTTGTCTATGGCAGCTATTACCATTACAGATTACCTCGCCTTTGGCTCATGAGAGCTTTATTTAGGCCCATGTGTGTTTTAGACATCCTTAGATTCTTTGGTAGCCTCTTATTCTAGCATGAAAAGTTGTGAGCGTTTATGTTTCCTGCTGCAGACCTGTAATCAGTCATTAATGTAAAGATTCCTGGTTCATAAAATGGGAAACGATGAAAGAATTCTTTCTTATTGCTAATGGATGGGTCAACTTCTAGGTCATTTCAGGGGCAAAAATGAGAGATCCCCCCCCAAGATAAAATGCATCAAACATGTATAGATACAGATCAATTCAGATCTTATGCTCTGAGTTTTTAACCTTAACCTTAATGATCTTAGATCAGTATCTCTTTTTAACATCTCAGATTTCAGTGGCACTGGAATAATTATTCTTTGTTTTGTAGTGCTGTTTATCAAACCCGGGACATCATGCAGGCTAGACACTCCGCCACCTCTGAGCTACAACCCTCCTGAATACTCATTTCGTTCGCTTATCACAGAATGTGACAAAATGGCCTCAGGGGACCAACAGCACAAAAGAAATGTTTAAGATTACTGTGGCAGCTCTTGACCTTGGTGTGTGTACACGTATACCCCCAATTGTGTAGAGTCTACCTGCTATATTTTTGCATTACTTGGAATGGTTCTTCTGTAATGGATGTACCAACTCAGAGAAATAAAATTAGCATTTTTTGTGTTCTTAAAATTTTTATAGGTTGCCTTTGTTTGACCTTTTGTAGTAATTAAAATATTCACATGGTTACCACGTCAAATTGACAGTAATCTAGCTTTCTACCCTACTCCCTCTCTCCTCAGGAATTAATCATTTTGAAACATTTTGGCTTACTTTTGTTTTTTACACATAAACAAACATATTTCTTAGATAAACAGTAGCATACTATTTTCTGGTAGGCTTCCTGAATATTTCAGTGCAATAAATTTTTATTTTTTGTTGAGAAGATAGAGCAATTGAATAGCCTTTGAAAATGAGTCCAGGAGCAGTAGCTAGTGTCTATAATCTCAGCTACTCAGGAGATAGAGATCTGGAGGACTACAATTAGAGGCTAGCTCAGGCAGAAAAATCAAGAATTTATTTGAAAAATAACCTAACGTAAAAGGGGCTGAAGGTGTGGGCCAAAAGGTAGTGTTCTTGCTTTGCAAGCACAAGATGCCAAGTACAAACTCCATTATCATCCAAAAAAATAAATAAAATAAAGATGCAAATGAGCCATCAGCATGGAGATGACACCCTGCATGAAAGGGGAGCCCTCATTCAGGACCCAGTGTAAACCTTAAGTCAACAAGCATTATATCATGGTGTAGGGAAATTAAGGAATAGATATTGCACAAAGAGGAAAGTTGAAAGCCAATGTAGTCACAAAGGACACAGATGATCCCATGGGGAGCTGGTGATGTGGAAACCCTTCAGATTTGTCCCAATCTGAGGCAAAGAGTCCAGCCATTATAACTGAAGTCAACCAGTCATTGGATGCAGACTGTCTCTGGCTTAGGATATGGCCATGGACAAGGTGGCTTTCTATGACTGAGGGCAATTCCCAGAAAGCAACTAACTGATTGTTGACAGCTACCACAACCCCAAGAGTGATGGAACAGGTTACCTCCTCTTGAAAGGGAAATGTGGGCGGCACAGTTCTTTTACACAGAACTTTGCACAGTTCATTTATGTTTTTCATATACCAGTTCAGCCCCTTCTGGGTTGTATTTTTCTCATTCTTGGGAATCTACAGGAGCTAACCTGCAGCAAGTTCTGGGGCTTCAACTGTTACTCTTGGTCTCTTTCTTCTAAACACTCTCATGTCTCCTCCATTGTATTCCAGGGGAGATGCCACAGGTTGAAGGTAGCAAAGACACAGGATGGGATCCTTTTTCTACCTCCACAGCCCACCCACCATCACTTAAACAAGCTCTGCAGGCTCCCCTGAAACTTTTCTTGGGCATTTATTCCAGTTCATTGAGTTAAGGAATTGTTACCAGACAACCCGGACATGTAATGTTGACATAACCAGGGGTCATGTCAGGGTGTCCCCACTACCTTCCTTACCAAAAAAGGCATAATTATTCATTTTCATAGGATTTCTGTCTATACCAAGCCTTCCGCATAACCATTGACAATCTTGGGGACAATGTGTTGATAATGAAATTGAAATTTAACCTGATGACTTCCTCCCTGTTCTAGTACGAATTTATGAAAATGGCCGGAAAATTGAAAACTTAAAGTTCCCTAATGTTCTTATTGAAATAGGAAAATTAAAAGCTAAGAACTACATTTTAGTATAGAATAGATGAAAATGAACTCAGTTTGTCCAGGATGAGTGGATGGTGAAGGAAGGATCTTCTGGGAAACATTAGGCAGACCTAATTACATTTTAATGCAGGAGTTTACTGGAGAGTTTCCCGACATGGATAACAGTATCCAGTTCTGTGGGTACCATCCCTCCAACATTAGGGGCAGTCTAGGAATGGTGTCCCTTTGGTAGAACAGAAGGAATAGAAGGAATCAAAGGCATTTGGTTCTGTGAATGAAGCCATCAGAAACCAGAAAAAGCAAGCCGGGTAGTGTGGCCCAGTGGTCTAAGGTGTTGGATTAAGAAACCAGGCAAAGCAACATAGCAGCAGATTTCCTGTCACACTCACTGCTGCTCCCTTCTAAGGAAGGTATGTGTATATCACGGGGATAGAACTTTCAAATATTAGTAACAACTGGTTTTGTATGGCAAGGTAAGCTTGGAATTTAAGGACTAGATAATTTCCATGCTTTACAGAGCATTAGAGGAAAAAAATCCCACGTTATTTTTAATATCCAGTGTGAGCTCGCTTTCTCCGTTTTACACACACACACACACACACACACACACACAGAGAGAGAGAGAGAGAGAGAGAGAGAGAGAGAGAGAGAGAGAGAGAACACCCTATATAAGCCAGGGCACAGTGCTCTTGACCCTCCACAGGGACCAGCTTTCCCGTAGAAAAACACCAACTGCGGTGCTGCTCTTAACTGTGTTTATTAAGCAAGGGAGAAAAGAAGGGTGAAGATACGAAGATGGGGCAGCTGGGCTTCTAGCCCTTGAGGGTGGGCAGCATCTTCTCCAGCCTCAGCTATCCAAAGAGTATCAGGGACCCCTGGAAAAGAGAAGCAAAGCTTTAGTGTGCCCCCTCACTGCCACCGATGATTTCTGTGGGGAGGCCATGACACCTGAGGTTACTCAGACAGGAAGGCACAGCTGCTGGCTCTGGGGAGAGACCCTGGTCTGCGGAGGGGAGTGGTACTGAGACGAGGTGCCATGGCCTCTCTGGCAGCCTTCTATGAGAGATGCATATTGAACATCACATCACATGGGTTCCTCACATACCCTTGAACTTGAAGTGTGGTCAAAACCAGTTCACACAAAAGGACACCAAATTCCCAGGAACAGGGATTGCTGGAGCAGAATAAGAATCAAGCCCTTACTCAATGTGGTGGAGTCTTTTGTAGGATTTTGAGGGTTATTGGAGAAGGACTCCATATTGGGAGGACTGCCCAGGATGTTCACGTTACAAAAGCATTGGCATGGTCCCAATTACCCCTGGGCCCATCTCAGTGACACACTTACTAGAATCCTTTCTGATGTGCTCCATAGGGCTGCCCAGAGTGACCAGCCTGGAATTCAGTGTTGCGGAGTTGTTGAGAGGAGGACTCAGCACTGCCACGACCACAGCTCCCACCGCAGCAGCTGCAGTGGCACCAAAGGCAGCAGCTGGTTTGGCCACAGCCTTGGCAACACTGCGACTCCGCGAGCAAAGCATCACCTGCCAACACAGAAGCAGCGAAGATTCTTGCACCTGCGCAGTGCTCTCAAGGAGACTGATGAAGACCCAACTCCTGCAGGACTCATCCAAAGGAAACTTTACAGCTCACCCAGCATTTCTGACCACCCATCCAATCTACCTCCCTGATGGCTTGCCCTTTGCTGTCTCAAAGACAAACATAACTGTGGAGAGGTGGCCTTAGAAAAAACAGTCTGCTCCCTAATGAGATGATGGCTCCAGAGAAAGCCAGAGGAAGTGACCTGGAGTTGGGGGAAGAAGAGGTGATCTCTGGTAGGCTTGAAAGAAGGTTTTCCTGAGGGGGGATGTTCACTTTCTACCTTGAACAATGTGAGGACACACACCAAGCTGCGAGCAGATTGGTGTTCCCAAACTAGGGATGGCATTTGCAAGAACTCAAGGCTGGAGAAAGCCTACTGTTGTTGGGAGAAGAGGAACTGGGAGGTTTCTCAGGTGAGAGAGCTGGTCAGATGTCTCAGGTATTGCTGACCCCAGAAGATCTCAAAGGCCACAGGAAGGAGAGAGTCAGGGAGCCCTGGGGGATGATAAGCAGGGGAGCAGCCTGGCTCTTTTGGGACACCTGGAGTGAAGTTAGAAGGAACAATAGGGTCAATCTAGTGTCCTTGGTGGGAGGTGGCATGGTCTGGACTTGGTGAAGTGGGGGCTATGGAGGAGCAGGTGCTGAGCACAGGTACCTCCTATGTCAGTCCCAGAGGGCACTCACCAGAGTGACTGAGCAAGGCCACGCAGAGAACCAGGAAGGTAGTGGTGAGTTTCATAGTGGAGTTGGACTGGGAAGATGCTCCTGGGACCTAAGAGAAACTTTCCACAGCCTGGTCCGATCCTGAGGGCTTCATATATCCAGGGCTGGGGCCTCACCCTATTTCCTGAGAAATCCATTGTTGACTCAGCTAATCTGCAGAGACCTATCCAGTTTCTTTCTGTGAATAATGGTTCTGGCGGGCTTATGCCATCTAGCCCACCTTGACCTTAGGGATTTCTCCTTGGACAAAGCCCTGGGCCCTTTTCCTGAGAATAGGAACCAAGGCTGTTTTGTCTCCACAGGTGCACACAGGCAGCACTTTTTCTTTGTCATCCAATCCCACTTACCTGCACCATTGTGCAGGTTCAGTGTTCAGGCCAAGTGGGGACCAGGCTACTTACTCGGGCAGGAGAGGCTAGGTTATGTGTACTCAGGGATGGAGCCTGCAGAGTGCATTGTCAACCAGCAGGTCTCCCTGAGCCCAGATCTTCTCTTGATTGAGTTGAGGGTCCCTGATTAGCTCAAACAAAACAGGGATTTTTGTGGCTCCTCATGGATCTTGGGGAGCCACTGTGGTTGAGCCTGATGAAAATCCACATAACCTTACCATTTGATTTGGCTTTACTCCTCGCCATCTGCTTGGTTTGGTCACAGGTAGCTGCTGATGCAAACAGAAGGACACAGGACATTTTTCTGTCTTTCATATCAGTCTTGTAGCAGATGGACCTGGTATATTTCAGAATTTTTCTAAAAGTCCTCCCCTAACCTTGTCACTTGTAGATGCATTAGAGATGGAGGCAAAATGTATTGATACCTGTGAAGCAGGCTCATCAATGGAGGATCTGACTTTTGGGGGAGTTTTATGGAATGCCTCTATCATGGAGAAGATGCCTTTTGTGAGTTCTGTAGTGTGTGTCTGCAGCCACCTCTGAGCTGCTGTGTTCATAAGCAAAGACATATTCTCGAAATCCCAGCTGCGGAGAGCCAGTGGCTGTTAATGGCTTTCTAATGTGTGCGTGTTTGTTTCCACTCACTTTTTATACTTTCCTTAAATATTCTGTCTGGGAACTATTGTATTACAAACCTGGAGTGTGCTTTGTCTATGTGCATGTGTGTATAAAATGATAGGTAATATATAATGTGCTATGTGTGTAGATATACATAAGATATGATCTATATTATGTATGATATACTGTATATGATAAATATATATACATATTTCTTTCTATATAAATATGTCTTTAATATATTTGTCAGTACTGGGATTTGAACTTAAGGTCTTGTGCTTGCTTGGCACATTCTCTACTTCTTGAGCCACACACACAGTCAGTCCTTTTTGTTTTAGTTTATTTTTGAGATAGGGACTCATTTTTGTCTGTGGCTGGTCTTGGGACACTATCTTCCTATCTACCCCTCTTGCATAGCTGGCATTACAGGCATGCCTCACTGTTCCTGTCTTTTTTTTTTTTTTTGAGATAGGCTCTTACTAACTTTGATGCTGGTGCTGGTTACTAAATATGATCCTCCCATCATTTTCAGGTACCGGGGTTATAGGCTTGAACCACGACACCAGGCCCATGATATGTGTATTTTGTTGTTCATTGTGGAAATAATTTCAATGAGAAATGCATTTTCAACTTGGGAAGATGTACTACCTTCCAAGGGGTTTCCTAGAAGGAGTGCTGCTCGTGGGGCAGGTCAATATTATCTTTGTTACTGTAGATATCATCAGCACTGGGGTCACACCCCAGATTTGGAGTCTGTTCCTCCCAAGAGAGTGCTTGTCAAATGGACACTGCTCTGACCAGCAACCATCATGGAAGCCAGGGCCAATGGGCCCAACTACAAGAGTTCCACTTTACCCATAGTCTTGCTCTCTGTTGTCAACTGCTGTCTGACAATATTATATAGAAAATTGTAGAAATAGATTGATAAGTTTGACACTGCATGGTATCCTTGGCAGTTACACAAATCTAATGTATCCCCCTCTATTCCACTAGGGTGTAAATCATCCTTTGCCCAGTGCATCCATGCGCTGTATGCTATGTCCCTGTCCGTCACTTAGTAGCAGTCACTGAAATAAAAATGACTGTTGCAGTAGCACAGTGCTTATGCTACACAAATGTGGAATCCTTACTTGACTTAATAATGGTTCCAAAGCACAAAGGAGGTACCAGGGCATAAAACATGGAAGATAACCAGTGGTACACTTACCACCAATCAGGGTAATTGCTGTGCCTACAGACAGTAGACTCCAGAAATGGTGCAAATAAGGGGGACTTCTCCATGACGCCATGGGGGCCTGGCCTGTGGGCTTTCCAGTCTGGAGATTGGTTCTCAGGTTTCTGGAACACAGTCTAGAAAAAAAGTGAAAAGAAAAGTCTATACATGACAAAGATTTCTCCCAGTTTGAAACCAAGGAGATATTCTTTGGGCTGAAGATTAAGACTGTGGGGATTTAATTGATCAATTTTTAAAATGAGCATTTGTTTGTGGGAATTTTTGGTGGGAACACCTTGATGCTGCATTCCTGTTGGTCAAATGTTTCCTGTGTTGGTGATGTTGCATTCATATGGATCCCATCGCCATTTCCATAGTGAAAGAGTAGTCCCATCTGCTGGGCTTGGACAACACAGCTGAGCACAAATCCCAATCAATGCTAAACAAATATTGCCTGTTTTCTTTCACATCCTGAATCCAGACCTACAAAAATAATAATATGACTTGATTGTCAAAGGGGGAATATTTTTAGGGGGGCTTACCATCAGAACGGTGGAGGAAGAAAGGAGAATGTGATGTGGATGAAATACAGTATACATAGGTGTGGATGCATAGTGAAACACAATAAAAAGTGTTATAAGGGGGAAAGTGAGAGAAGAGATCAGAAGTAAGAGGGGGTAAATTTGTTCAAATTATGTTGTGTGATGTATGGAAATGTCACAATGAAACCCTTTGTAGATTTAATATAGGTTAATTTTTTAAAAAAAGGCATGGAACAGGGCAGGATTCTTGATGAAGGTGCCCTTACAGTTGACTTCATTACTGGCCCATTTCATGGTTCTGGTTTCATCTTAGTAGGATAGCCTAAGGGCTGTATCTAATGATACAAAAGGATTACATCCCTTTCATGACAGCAAGGGGTCAGGAGAACTGACCTGTCCCATGCCTAGGTGTTAAACAGAGTGGGATTATAGAAAAATGAAAAAGATAGAAGCAAGTTACTTCCCTCCCCCACTTTGCTGCTTCTAACAAGTGAAGGCCCCTAAATGGCTGTTTTTCAATTCAGTGCTTACTCTGTTCTGTTGGTTCTTTTCTTCTACCTGACGAATTGAGCCAAAGAAGCAGACCCTCAAGGATAGAGTCAGAGTGCTGAGATCTGGTCCAATGTATCAGACCTTTATGGATCCAGGGCACAAAATACTCAGGTGATTTGTTCTCTCAGGTAATCATTGCCTCTTTGAGGATCCCAAAGGATTGGTCAAAGTAAGGCAGAAAACTTGACTTACCTCTGGGTTCTTGGCCAATATCTATCTAATGGCAGGCACCTGAATCCCAACATCAATTCTACTAAGGAAAGTTGCTTTTCCTAGTGCCTAATTGTATTTTCTTACTCCAATATTTTAAACAAAGGCCAAAATCCAACCAGAGATGGTCAAAAGAGTTGATCTGGGATTCCTGAACCAGTGTAAATTGGGATTTGAAATTCAGTGACCCACAGTAAAAAACTTGAAGGAAAGTGAAGCAAATGAAATTTCAAACAATGAACTTAAAAGAACAATGACAAGAATGACCAATGGCCAGACACTGGTGGCTCATGCCTGTAATCCTAGCTACTTGGGAGGCAGAGAACAGGAGGACTGAAGTACAAAGCAAGGAAAATAGTTCACAAGACCCTATCTCTAAAACACCTAACACAAAATTGGGCTGGTGGAGGGGCTCAAGTGGTAGAGCACACATCTAGCAAGTGTGAGACCCTGAGTTCAAACCCCAGTACCATGAAAAAAAAAAAAAAGGAATGACCAGCAAAACAAAGAGAAGCACCTGAGTGAAATTAAAGAAGATACAAATAATTTCTGACTGAACTCAAAAAGAGTTCAAACAAACAGCTGAATGAAATAAGAAAGACAGGATATGAAAGAGGAGTTTACTAAAGGTATAGAACTCCTGAAAAAATGATATTGAACACTTGGGAATAATCCAAATAAAATGCTCAGTTGAAAACCTTACTAATAGAATGGAACAAGTTGAATATAGAGTATCAGGATCTGAAAATAAAGTAAGAGAATTAGACCAATCAGACAACGATAATGGAAAAATACAAAGACAATATAAATGGAACATGCAAGACCTCTGGAACAACATCAAAAGACCAAACCTATGAATCATGAGTATAGGAGAAGGAGAAGAAATACAAACTAAAGGCATAGATAATTAGTCAATAAAATAATAGCAGAAAACTTTCCCAATCTTCAGTAGAGTCATTCAGGTACAGGAGACTTTCAGAACATCAAACAAGAAAATCAGAAAAGAAACACCCCAAGACAAGTTATAATTAAAACACTAAATATACAGAACAAAGAAAGAATATTTCAAGGTGCAAGAGAGAAGTGACAAGTCATATACAATAGCAGATTTCTCAACACAAAGTCTGAATGAAAGGAGGGCATGGAATAATATATTTTAAAATCTATTTACATTCTAAATAAATACATATAATATACTATAAATATAAAAATATTTATATACATATATATATTTATACATAAAGATATAAATATAGAATATAAATATTCTATTTATATTCTAAAATAAAATAACTTCAATCTAGATTAATGTATCCAGCAAAGCTATCCTTCATAATTGAAGTAGAAATAGAAACCTTCCACAATAAGTAAACACTAAATGAATTCATGAGCACTAAAATAGCATTGCAGAAGATACTTAAAGGAATCTTACACACAGAAGTGCTTCCTCTGCAACCAGGAAAATACAAGAATGAATAAGCCAGTATAGGAGGAATAAGAAAGTTAAAAATCATAAAACAACAAAATGACATTAAATATGTCATGATTTTCAATGTTAATACTGAATGTTAATGGTCTCAACTCTTCAATCATAGTATGGTGGGTTGGATTAAAAAGCAGAAGAGGAAAAACGAGGGTACTGGGGGCTAAAGAGGTTCAAAGTATATTATGCACACACTACACACACAGGCACACAGACACAGTACACACACAGACACACTACACACACAGACACAGACACATAGACACAGACACACAGACACACACACAGATATGCAGACACTCACACAGACACACAGACACATTACACATGCAGACACACACACAGGCACACTACACACATAGGCATACTACACACACAGACACAGACACACACACAGACACACTACACAAATAGACACACACACAGACATACCATACACACAGACACACTACACACATAGACACACTATACACACAGACACAGACACACAGACACACAGACACACACACACAGACACACACACAGATATACAGACACACACACAGACACTATACACACAGACACACTACACACACAGACACACTACACACACAGACACAGACACACAGACACAGACACACACAGATACACAGACACACACACAGACACACACTACACACGTAAACACACACACAGATACACTATACACACAGACACACTACACATGCAGACACACACACAGACACATTACACACATAGACACACTACACACATAGACACAGACACAGACACACACACAGACACACACAGACACATACACACACACACAAAGATAGCATAATGAAACCCACCAAATACTGCTTTCAACAGGGGAAGGAGTAGGGAGGGAGTAATGGAATATAAGTATGCAACTAAGGAATTTTCACATAAAAACACTCTTGTACTGCTAATGAATCCTAAATAAAGAAAAATCTTTATGAAGGAAAGATTGATTTTGTCTCAGTTTCAGTGGTGTCAGTTCATCATGGCCGTGAGGGCATTCTCGATCTGAGTAACTCACATAATGGTGACCAGGAAGCAGAAAAAGATGTCAGCAAGGGACCAGAGCATTACATAGTGGCCAAGTACACACTCCCAGGGAGCCTACCTCCCCCACGTGGCACTGCCTCCTAAGTCTTACCACCTTTCAGTTATGCCATCACACTATCAATCACCATGGGACTAATCCATTCATAAGGTCAGAGCCCTCAATATCTTGACCTTTGCAGAAACACTATCATCGACAAGCCAGAGGTGTGCTTAACTAACCTCCTGGGCATTTCTTAATCCAACCAAGTTGATGATCAAAATTTACACTCACTGGCAGGATTGTGGAGAATCACAGTAGCTCTGGTTATGTGTGTGGGTTTACCTGACTGTCCTTATGCCGAGACCATGCTGTTTTTATTACTATGTCTCTACAGTGTATTTTGAAATTGCTATTGTGATGCCGCCAGCATTGCTCTCTTTGCCCAGGATTGCTTTGGCTATGTAGGGACTTCTGTGCTTCCATACGAATTTTACCCTTGTTTTTCCTTCATCTGTGAAAAATGTCCTTGGTATCTTGATGGAGATTGCATTCAATCTGCATATTGCTTTTGGCAATATGGCCATTTTTAACTATATTAATTCTCTGAATCCATGAACATGGCAGGGCTTGCCATATTCTAGAGTCTTCTTTACTTTCTTCAGTGTTTTATAATTTTCATTGTAGAAGTTTTTCCTTCATTCTTTGATTCATCAGTACTTTTTAACCTTTTGTGAGGGGATTCTTTTCCTGATTCCTTTCTCAGGAAGACCTTTATTACTGTGCAGGAAAGCCATTGATTTTTATTTGGGGGAGGGCTGCACTGGGGGTTGGACTCAGTGATTGCTAGGCACATGTTCTACCACTTGAGGCACTCTGCCAGCCCTTTTTTTGGCATTAGTTATTTTTGAGATAGGGCCTTGCTTTGTGCCCAGGCTGGCTTGGACCCTGGTCCTCCTTTTTGTGCTTCCCTGTGTAGTTGGGATGATAGATGCAAGCCAGCACATCCAGCCATTGTTTGAAATGGAGGTCTTGCAAAGTTTCTTCCTGGGCTGAGCTTGAACTGCAAACCTCCCTATCTCAGCCTCCTGAGTAGCTAAGATTGCAGGTTTGTACCACAGTGCACAGTGAACCGGTGATTTTTACATGTGATTTTGTATCCTAACACTTCGCTGACTTTGCTTATGAGTTTTAAGAGTATTTTGGTAGAGTCTTTAGGGTTTGCTAACAACAGAATCAAATCATCTGCAAGCAGGAATAATTTGTCTTTTTCCTTTCCTGTTTTTATATCTTTTATTTCTTTCTCTTTCCTGGAGGTTCTGGCTAAACATTCAAGTACTATATTGAATAAGAGTGGTGACAGTAGGCACCTTTGTCTTCTTTCTGACATCAGTAGAAATTCTTTCCCCCATTCAGTATGATATTGCCTATGATTTATCATACAAACTTTTATTGACCCTTCTATACCTTGTTTCCTTAGGCTTTTATCATGAATGGATGTTGGTTTTTGTCAGAGGCCTTTTCTTAATCTGTTTTTTGCTCTGAGTCCTTGTATTTGCTGTGTTACATTCATGATTTGCATATGTTGATCCATTCTTGCATCCCTGGAATGATACCAATTTGATCACGATATATAATATTTGTATCATGTTCTTTTCTTTGTTTATACATTTATTAATATGTGTATACATATTGGGCCACCTCTCCCTCTGCTCCCACCCTCTCTCTTTCCCCACACTCCCAATCATGTTCTTGAATTTGATTTGAAAATACTTTTTTTTGAAAATTATGGATCTATGTTTATGAAGGATATTGAACTTCTGTTTTCTTTCTTTTCCTTCCTTCCTTCCTTCCATTTCTTTCCTTTCTTTCCTTCCTTCCATTTCTTTCTTTCCCTTCCTTCCTTCATTCCATTTCTTCCTTTTTTTCCTCCCTCCCTCCTTGCCTCTCTCCCTCCCTTCTTTCCTCTTCCTTCCTTCCCTTTTTTTTCTTTTTGTGCCAAACTAATTCTGACTTGTAGTATGAGTTAGATTCATTCCATCTTGTTCCATTTTATGCAGTTTGAGGAGTATGTGTGTTCATCATTCTTTAAAAATCCGATAGAATTCCTTTGTCAATCTATCCAGCCCTGTTTTTTTTTCTTTCTTTTTTTTTGTTTGGTTTGGAGATTTTAATTACAGCTTCAGTATCATTGTCTATTATTGTTACTTTTAGATTTTTTCTTCATATTGGTTCAATTTTGGTAGGTCTTATGTGTCTACATATTTGTACATTTATTCTAGATTTTCCAATTTATTGGCATACAATTTTTCAAAATATTACCTAGTGATTCCATTGATTCATTCTGCTATCTGCCACAATATCCCCTTTGGTATCTCTAATTTTATTGACTTAGGTTTTCTCTTTTGGTGGTAATGTTAGCTAAAGGTTAATTCAATTCAATTTATCATTTCAAAGAACCAACTATTCCTTCCATTGATTCTTTGTATTTTCTTTAGTCTCTACTTCATTTATTTTCACTATGATCTTTATTCTCTTTCTTCTCCTAATTTGGGTTTGGTTTGCTTCTATTTTTCTAAGACCTTACCGTCCGATTTTACATTATTTGTTTGATATCTCTCTGTCTTGTTAGTGTAGGCACTCATAGCTACAAATTTCTCATTTTGAACACCTTCTGTATCTCCTTGGTTCTAGTATGTTATGTTTCCATTCTCATTTGATTCTAGGAATTTAAACTCTTTCCCCTTGATTTCTTCAGTGATCCTTTGTTTATAAGTGTATCACTCAATCTCCATGTGTTTCTATAAATTGCATATGTCTTGATGGGTAGGTGATTTTTGTGCAGGCAGCATTGTCTATGTGTGTGTGTGTGTGTGTGTGTGAGAGAGAGAGAGAGAGAGAGAGAGAGAGAGAGAGAGAGAGAGAGAGAGAGAGAGCACACGCGCGCTCCTGGGTCTCATTATGTAGCTCAAGCTGTTGGCCTCAATCTCAAAATCTTACTTCCTCAGTTTCCCAAATCCTTAGAAACCAGGCTGTCACTGCCATTCCCAGTTTAGGTCTTTCTTTTTAATCTAGGCGCCCAGTCTGAATCTTTTAGTTGGAGAACTAAGACCATTGATGCTCATGATCATTATGAAAAGTTACATATAGTAATGTCTGTTATTTTGTAGTTTTCCTCTAGTTGCTTTGAGTAACCCATGTTCATTTCTCTTTCCCTATTCAACTTGATTTTCTTATTGAAGTAATCATGTTTGCTCCTGTTTCTCACATTCTTGACTCATCTTCCCATTTTCTCCAGATTGGGTTTGTCTAGTTTCCTGTTCTGTATAAGATTCCTAAGTATCATTTTTAATTCTGATTTAGTGGTCCTGAATTCCTTTAGTTTGTGCTTATCTTGGATATATTTATTTATCTTATAATTCTGGTGGATGCTTTTGTTGGATATATTAATTTAGATTGGTAGTTGTTTTTCTTTTTTAAGAAATTACTAGCATAAATTAATTATTCAAAGCTTTTTGTTTGTGATACTTTCAAATATGCATGTAACGTATTTTATAACATTTATCCCCTTTATTAATCTTTCTTAGCCTCCGTGCCTCCCCACCAAACAGTCCCCCTTTTATGACCTGTTGAATCATCATTATTATATTTGTAGGCCTAAATACTACATATAACTGAAAACATGCAATATTTACTTGTCTTTTTGAACTTGGCTTATCTTGATCAACACGATGATCTCCATTTCCATCTATTTTCCTGCAAGTGATATTACTGAATTTCTCTTTATGGCTGAAGAGTACTCAATTGTGTATATTTACCATGTTTTCTTTATCCATTCTTCAGTTGATGAACCTCTGGGCTGATTTGATGGCTTTCTTATTGTGAACAGTGCTGTGATAAATACGGGTGTGTGGGTATCTGTATTGCATACAGACTTACATTCCTTTGGATATATGCTCAGGAGTGGTATAGGGGCATATGGTCATTCTAATTTTAGTTTCGTGAGGAACCTCCATACAGGTTTCCATGGTGTATGCACTAATTTACATTCCTACCAACAGTGAACAAGGAGTCCTTTCCTCCCACATCCTCATCTACATTTGTTATTGCTTGTTTTCTTGATGACAGCCATTCTGACTGGGGTGATATGGAGTCTCAGTGTCGCATTTCCTTTATGACCAAGGGTGTTGAACATTTCTTCATTTATTTATTGGCCTTTTGTAGTTGTTTTTTGAGAACTGTCTGTTCAATTCACTTGCCAATTTACTAATTGGATTGTTTGTTCTTTTGGAGTTTAATTTTTGGAGCTCTTTATATTCTGAATATTAATTCATTTTATGGTGAATAGCTGGCAAACATTTTCTCTCATTTAAGGTTTTTCTCTTGATTTTGGTAATTGATTCCTTCATTGTGCAAAAGCTTTTAAATCTGATACAATCCCATTTATCAATTCTAATTCTTAAATCCTAAGCAATTAGGGTCTTATTCAGAAAGCTGTCACCTGTGCTAATGTTTTTAAGGGTCTTCCCTATGTTTTCTTTTAGTAATTTCAAAGTTTCAGGCCTTTCTTTTAGATATCCAACCATTTAGGATGATTTGTTGCACAAATCTAGGTAGTCTTCTACATGTTGGTATCTAGTTTTCCCAACATTATTTGTTGAAGAGGCTGTCTTTTCTCCAACTTCTGTTTTAGGCAGCTTTGTTAAAAATCAGATGGCTGTAGCTATGTGGCTTTATCTCTGGGTCTTCTGTTTCACTGGTTTACCTGTCTGTTCGGGGCCAGTACCATACTTTTTTTTTTTTTATTGTGGCTCTATAGCAAAATTTCATTAATTTCTGTTCCAGTCTATAAACATATAAATAAGAACATAACAAGAAACAAAATGAAAATGATGGATCAATTTCTTAGGCAAACACTATTGCAAAACTTCTCAATAAAGTACTTGTAAACAGAATTCAATAACACATTAAAAAGATCAAATATCATGATGAAGTTGGCTTCATACCACAGATGCAAGGATAGTCCAAAATACAGAAATTAATCCATCTTCCACCCAGACTTTGTAGCAGGGTTTCCCAAGTCTACCTGAGCTGTAAATTTTCTTTGTTTGCAAGCCCCTAGAGTAACCCAATCTCAAACAATAAGCCCTCTCTCAAGAGGGTGGCCTCCCACATTCCTACAAGATAAGGGGCAACAGAATATCTTTCTTCCTCAAAACTAGCCTTCCACACAGGAGCAATCACTGCCTCAACATATCCCTGCACTGGGTTTAAGACTTGTGAAAGATATGGGTTTATTTTGAGCTAGAATTTCCAGTTTGTTACCAGTGCCATCTGGTTTACTGGGTGATGGAGAAGACAGTGCCTTTGGAGTCTGAACCACATGCCAAAGGTGGAGCTTCATCCTGTAGGTAGTATAAAGAACCACACAGGTTTTAATAGGATAGATGAAAAGAGTAGACAGTGCTGTGGAGGCAGATGAAAAGAATAAGAGTACCTAGTGTCTGTTTAGCTGGTATCATTCAGTTAACAGAGGATTAGCTGAGAAGGGCTTGCAGTGCAGGAAGAGTAGAAAGGAATGGGGAATTTGAAACAGAATTAACAAGAACCTTAACTCCTGAGTCTCCTGTGATTGAAAAGATAGATAAGTGGATTTTGTTTAGTCACTCACTGTTTTTATTATGATAAACCTTTTTCAACATCTATGCCTACACCATAAGATTTCCTTTTTCAATTTTATACAAGTGTTTAGTCAAAACTTTTGTTTCTGAAGCTATAGTCATTGGATGCAGATTGACTCTGGAGTTCGGTTGTGGCCATGGATGAAGTGGCTTTCTCTGACTGATGGAAAATCCCAGAAAGCAAGTCGGTCAATTAAGGTCAGCTACCAGTACCTACCAAAGCGATAGAAATGATTACCTCCTCATGAAGGGAACTCTTTTTGGCATGCTGCAGCAGCCCTTATGTACCACACCTATGAACATTCCTGCTTATTATAGTCTGGGGGACCAGCTTCTTCAGGATTATGTTGGTCTCATTACCTAGAATCTACGGGTGGTCCTGGAGTTTCAACTGCTGCCCATCGTCTCTTTTCAGGAAGCACTTTCATTTCCCCTACATTCCCTGTGGAGATTCCACAGAGATAACAGAACCATCTCAGGATGGGATCATTTCCTTTCCATCACAAGGCTACCCACCATCACTTCCAATAAGCCTTTTTAGAACACAGTGCTCCCAGACATTTTAACTGGACATTTAATTCAGTTGATTATTACTTAAGGAGTTGTTACCAACCAACCTACAAAGAACCTGGACATGTAATGTTGACAGATATTGGCCCGGAGTCATTTCAGGGTGTCCCCATCACTTTCACCATTAGAGATGTGGAATGATTAATTTCACTATGGTTCAAGGCTGTCCAGGCCAGAGCCTTCCACAAAGACTTTTAACCCCTGAAGATCTTGGGGCAAGGTGTTTGATTCCGGGTTCAGACTTAATCTGCATTCGGGTGGTTTCCTCCTTGTTCTAGCCTATACCCATATAAATGGCTGAAAATTTCAAAAATTTAAATCCCTAAATGTATTCTTCTTAAAATTGAAATATAAAAATCCCAGAACTGAGTTTTAGTATAAAAGAGATGAAAATGGAATCAGTTTGCCCATGATGTGTGGATGGTCAAAGTCAAAGTCACAGAAAGACTGCTGGGAAATCTGATGCAGACATGATTATGCTTTAATGAAGGAGTTTACTGGGAGTTTCCACAGAAGTGGACGTCAGTATCAGGATTTATGCTCACCTTCCCACCAACCTCGGGGTCAGTCCAGAAATGGTGTCCCTTGAGAAGGACAGAGGATTCAAAGGCAACTTCTTATTAGAATGAAACCATCAGAAACTAGGGAAAACAACACAGCTGCAGATTTCCTGTCTCTCTTGCTGCAGCTCCACTGCACAGAAAAGAATTCTATGTCAAGGGGATATAGCATTTCAAATATTGGCAACAAATGGTTTTTGTTTTTTGAGTTGACACTAGTCTTCAAGTATTAATTAATTTCCATGTGAAACAATCAAATACTGGGCATAACAAGAATAAAGTTTCCAGTTCTTTTTGTATGAATTTACCTTAATGTCACCATAATTACTCTAGCCTTTTTGCCAAATGTGAACTCTCTCACTTTTTTATTTCTCTTTCTTTTTTCACTTTTTTGATTTCTCTCTTTCTCTCATACACAAACACACACACAGATGCAGAGACAGAAGAACTCTCTATGTAAGGTGCCTCCCTAAGGGGACTGGCTTTTAGGAAGAAAACCAACTGCAGTCCTGCTCTTAGTAATGTTTATTAAGGAGGATAGAGGAAGGGCATGGGTATGAGGATGGGGTTAGCTGGGCCTCCAGCCTTGAGGATAGGTAGCATCTTGTCACAAGGCATGTTTTTTTCACCTCATCCAGAGTGTCAGGAGTCCCTGGAAGAGAGAAATAAAGCTTGAGTGTGCCCTGTCACAGCCACCAATGATCGGAAACCATGGTCACCTTAATTTACTAAAACAAAAGTTTCAGCTGCAGGCTCTGGGGACCATTCCTGGGGAGTGGGCAATGAGATAAAGTGGCCTGGCCTCCTGACAGCCTCCCAAGAGAGGCAATAATGGAGAACCACCAAGCTCTTCAAGTTCAGGTATGGTCAAACCAGGTCACACCAAAAGACACTGAGTGTCTCCCAGAAGCAGGGCTTGTTGGCACATGGCAGGAATCAAGTGATCCTTGACTCGGGCTGTGAAGCCTGTTGTAGGATTTCAAGGATAGTAGGAGAGGGATTGACTATGTGAGGAAGGATGCCCAGATGCCCACGTTACCAAAAGCATCATCATGGGCCCAACGTCTTTAGGGTGCATCTCTGTGATTTACTTACTACGACTATCTTTGACCTGCTCCACTGGGCCGCCCAGAGTGGCCAGCATGAGAGTCAGGGATATGAAGTTGTTGAGAAGAAGACTGGGCACTTCCACAACCACAGCTCCCACAGCAGCAGCAGCAAGGACAGCAGCTGGTTTGGCCACAGCCTTGGCAACTCTGTGACTCTGTGAGCAAAGCATCACCTGCCAACACAGAAGAGAGACAATTCTGTGCATGGTTAGGGGTCTCACAGAACTCTGATGAAGGCCCAACTCCTCCAGGGCCACCCAAGGAACTGTCCCACCCTGCCCAGCATCTCTGATCACACACCAAATCTATCACCCTAATGACTGCCCTGTGTTTAGTCACAGGACACAAACATAACTGTGGAGAGGTGGCCTTGGAAAAAAGAGAGCCACATTCCAATGACAGGATGACTTCAGAATGAGCTAGAGGATGCGATTTAGGTTTGGAGGGAGAAGTGGTGATCTCTGGTAGGCTTCAGATCAGGTTTTCTGGAGAGGGACATTCACTTTTGTGCCTTGAATAATGAAGGGACATACACCAAGCCAAGAACTGGTTGGTATTCCCAAGCAGGGGTGACAGAGGGCATTCCCCAGCCTTGGGCATTGGTCTATGAGGAGGAGAAGTTAGAGTGGGCACAGATGATAGAGGTAGCCAGAGGGCTCCAGTATGTTTGGCCACAGAAGGCCTCAAAGGCTATAGGAAAAAGAGATACGAGGTGCCCTTGAAAGGGTAAGCAGGGGAGCAGCCTGGGACACCTGAGGTGAAGCAAGAAGGAGTAACAGGGGCAGCATGGTGTTCATGGTGGGAGGCAGTAAGGTAAAGACATGGTGCAGTGGGGACCAGGGTATATCAGGTGCCAATGGCAGATCCTCAAGTGCTACATCCCCAAGGGCACTCACCAGAGTTGCTGAGCAGGGCCACACAGAGAACCAGGAAGGTGGCGGCAAACTTCATGGTATTGAACTGGGCAGATGCTCTTAGGTCTTAGAGACCTAAGAGAAGCTTCCCTGAGTCTGGTCCTAAGGGCTTCATATATCCAGGGCTGGGGCCTCTTTCCATTTCATGAGAAATCTATTGTTGGCTCAGCTAATCTGCAAAGACCTATCCAATTTCCTTCTTGGCCAATGGGTGCAAGGGAGCTTGTGTCGCTTTATCTACCTGGGGCTTGGGGATTTCTTCTTGAGAGAATCTGCTGTACCAAAGTCGTTAGCCCTCTCCTGAGAATAAGAATCGAGGCTGTACTTTGTCCTCACTAAATGCATTCAGACCTGTACCTTTACTTTGTGATCTAACCTTAGTTCACCCTCATCGGAGCACATGTCCAGGACTGAGTCCACAGTGGGGAACAGGCGCCCTACACAGGTGAGGAATGGCAGGTGATGTGTGCATGTCCTGGTGCTAACATCCTGTAGAGTACACTGAAAATCAGAAGTTTTTTTTGTGACCATAGACCTTCTCTTGATTGAGATGGTGGTCTCCAGTCTCAGATCATGAAAAACTTTTGCAATGGGGATCTTCATGTCTCCAGTTGGATCAAGGGATTCATTGTGAATAAAACCAAGAGGAATATACACTTAATCTCATGGGATCATGCTTCATTCTTGGCCACAACCTTGGCTGGGGCACAGGGAGCTAATTTTTTAAATCTTTAATATCAACCTTGAATCAGGTAGTTGGGTCTGATCTATTTCAGTTTTTCCAAAAGCTCTCAGGCATCTTGTCATCTTGTCCCCAAGAATTACATATGGAAGGCAAAATATATTGATACCCCCGAAGCAGGCTCATCAGCAGAGGATCTGACATTTCAGAGGGTGTTCTGGAATGCCTTTGCTATGGTGAGTACGTGTGTGACTTTTTTTTTTAACTGGGCATAGTTCCAAAGGCTATCCTGAGCTGGTGTAGCCATGAACCCAGACCTCCACAGTTCATTTCCACCTGTAGACAACCCATAGCTTGCTAATAGTTAGCAGTATGTGTACTTTCACATTGTTTTCTCTTATTTCTTTCACTTTTCTTGACTTGTTTTGTCAGGGAGACATTGTGTTATACACCTGGAGCATGATAGGTATGTTTTGTTGGCGATTGTGGATGCAATTTTAGTGGACAATATGTTTTCAACTTGGGATGATTTACCACCTTCCAAGGGGTTTTCTGGAAGGAATGGTGCTCCTGGTTAGGTCGATATCACCTGTGTTTTATGGATATTGTAGGTCCTGTGGCCACACCCTGAATCTCTTTCTCTAGAGGAAACATTTGCCAAATGGACACTGTGCTGTCCATTCACCTTCCTGAAAAACCAGAGACAGTAAGTTTAACTAAGGAGTCCCAAATTGATGTCTGGTGAGGGTTCACTTCCTGATTTGCTGACAGCTGACTTCTCCTTGTGTTCTCATGTAGTGGGAAAAGGGTGAAGGGACACCTAGCTTTTTTTTTTTTTTATAAAGGCATAACAACCTCAGGGCTCCACCCTTATGGTCTACTCACACCCCAAAGACCCCACTTCCTAATGTCATATCTTTGTGATGAAGTGTTCTCCATATGAATTTTGAGTGCACAAACATTTAGCTCACTGCAGGTGTTAATTGGGGGATGCATTGGGGCATCTGTTAGTTGGGACATTGGTGGGCAGGTGATTCAGTGGTGGGAGAGTCAGATGCCACTGTGGCTATGACTTGGTGGTTGTAGGGTTTTCTCCATGGTGTGGTCACTTCTAGCACCCCAAAATTCATTTTTGCTATTATCACCAAAGCTCTGCAAGGAGGCAGGTCATGGATGGGAAACTGAGGTTCCAAGGGGCAGTGCCAGAAACAGGGCCACCTGGCCTCAGGGTGATACATCTGATCACCCATCAACTGTCAGCCCCAAGCAGAATCCAGCCTGGCCCTGAATAAGGGGACCCAGTGGTCCTGAAGGTAGGCTCCTGCTTCTGTGATGCTATGGTTCCCTCCTTGAGTCTGCATGTAGAGATCCAGTGGTGCCAGTGATGTGGACACAGGTCACCATCTCAGACATGCTGTGCCTAATTATCTGGGATGAGCATCCAGCTTCTAGAGTGACTTGGGGCTGCTGGAGAGTGGGCTGGGAGGCGGGCACCAGTGCGAGGGGGATGGAGTCAGTGTTTGTGCCATAAACTGCTTCCTGGCTTCCCTTCTCCCAAGTGCACGAGCATCAAGGGCTGCTGATGGCTGTGAGTCCTGTCTCTCAGCCTGTTGTGGGGAGTGTCCCTTTGACTTTGTAGGATATAACACTACCCACCTTGACAATCCTCGTCCTTATGATGTGCTTTCTTCCCTCTCTTTTAGACTCTTTCCTCTCTCATCTGGACCTTGGTGTGTTCTGAGGCCTGAAAAGGCCATGAAGAAGCCCTGGCTGGAGTCAGAGCATCTGTTTCCATTCTGCCTTTGTCTTGTCCTCCCAGCTTTCCCCTGGCACTTCTACTCAATTCTCTTATTTAGCTGAGAGAGACCAGAGTCTCAGGTGTTGTGAGCAGGTCCTAGAACCCACTTGTAGAAGATCACTAAGGAAACATATTTTCTTCATTCCCAACCTGCTTGTCTGTAGAATTCTGCCCTTGTACAGGCAGCGAAGACCCAGCTAGGAACAGAGCTCCACTTCCTGTTGTTCTTCCTAAGGGCTCTGACCACCACCCTCAGAGCCCATCCTCCTGCAGCCCAGAGGCTTCCCCAGGCCTCCAGTCTGGCCTCTTTTAGGATCCTGACTTTTGCTGGATGTGGTGGCACACAGGTGAAATCCCAGCACCAGGGTGGCTGAAGCAGGAGGATGGTGAGTTCAAGGCCAGCCTATGCTACACAGGAAGACCCAGTCTCAAAAAAGAACCACAAAAAAAATCCTTTCTTTCCAGAACTTAATGGCAGTAGAACACATCGCCTTTTTCTCAGAACTCCCTTCCTGCCTTAAAATAAGAAACACTCCTAACTTTGGGCTCCTAGCCCCTGCTGTGTCTCCTTCTGGTCAGGACCTTTGTCACCAAACTTCCTGCTTTCCCTTCACTCACCTGCCACTCCTCCCAGCAGGGGCGCTGGACTGTGAGCTCTGTGTTCCAGGGCCTAGGTGTGTGTGGCTCAGAGCAGATACCAGGGGAACTCTGTCACCTGGCTACAGACCCCCAGCCTAAGCAGTGCAGGATGCCCAGGGGCAGTAGTGACAACAGGATGGGACCAATGGCAACCAGGGATACTCAAATGTGCCCTCTGCCCCATGCCTCTCCAAAGGAGGTGACTAAGGGACTGGCAAAAATGAATAAGGGTGTGACTAGGAGGAAAGATGAGGGGCAGTGGGCACCTGGTGATGTGCTGGAGCCTTAAAGGAGTAGATGAGAAGGTTTTCTGAGACCAGAGGAACCAAGGGACCCTTGAGGTAGGAACTTCATGTGACTCTGCCACAGCCCTGTCTTGGCTAAGTTCCCGTCCACAGAACCCGGAATCTATGGTGCTCCAGGGAGTGAGAGTGAGGCTAGGACCTGGGGGACACCGGCGTCCAGCCCTGAGGCTCCAGGTCCAGCAGGACCAGAGGAGCCCAGAAGCGTGGCAGCAGCTGCATCTGGATCCATGTACAGAGGAGGGTGCCAGTTCCTATCCCATGGGGGTGCACTTTGTGCTTGGTGACCAGTGCAGACCTGGGTGTGTGGTAATATCCTACTGGCTGGCACCTGGGTTGAAGCCTACATTCAGAATCAGTGGTCAAATGCAATCTATTATAGTGCAAAATCAAAACGTCCAGTCATATGTGTTCAGGGTAGGCTCTTTTCTGTATTCAGCGTTAGATTTATTATAGAAAGAAAAAAACAACAAAACAAACAACCCCGCCTCTCACAGTTGCTTTTGTGAGAAGGGGCTCTTTCCACCGGAACATTGAAAACAAGGCTGGGACAGTAAGAAACATTGCTGTGACACAAGCAGGCTCCAGAGGGGCTGGGCCAGCCCAGAGGCTGCAGTCTGCACCCCACGGCAGTACCTTTGGCTCCTGCCCTTTGCTGGGTTATTTTCTGCTCTTCTGGGTGAGGGGCTCCATGGGACTGTGCTCACAGCCCTGCCTGGCCCTTTCTTAGGTCCCTGGGTCCAGCTAAAGCCTGGTTCAGCTAACAGGGATGCTGCCATCTAGTGGTTATTCCTGGCTTTCTCTCCGGAGCCCATAGGACGTTTGCTGGGCCAGCCGGTCCTGGAGTCGGCTGAAACTGTCCAGATAGACAGGCATACCACAACTATAGTGACAGATACCCACAGGTGTCACAAAGCCTTAAAAATACTGCAGTCAGGGCCTTGAGGGGCCAAGCAGAAGCATGAGAGCTCTGCATTTTTCCTGCCTGGAACTCATCCACCCGAGCATGTGCGGAGGCTGAGGTCCCAGCTCAGAATTCCCTGACCTCAAAGTCCACGCCAGCATAAAACCAGTGAGGTGGTCTTAGGAGTGCATTTTATCTGTCTGTACCTATTCCTTGGGTGTGATTGCAGGTGATCATAAGCACTGCACATCCACACCCTGCCTGGAAGGGGATCTGGGGATGAGACATAGGGAATCTGCCCTGGGCTGAGTTCCCCGGGTCTTGGATCACTGGTGCTCATGAGGCTTTAGTCAGCTGCATGAGGCTTTAGTAGGCGGAGACAAAGTGCCTGTTACTTTATAGATAAAGTAGGTATTAAGGAGAACATATTTGTAGCAAGCTGGGGAAGCCAGACCGGATTGGGGGAGGGGCGGGAGGGGCGGGGTGAAGAGTCCTGGCTGACTCCCCTTCGCCCTCTGCTGGCAACTTTGGGGATTGGATGCTGACTTGGGGCACAAGGAACTCACTGAAGAGAAACCTGGATTCCTTGCTCTGTTTCTTTGATTACCTTGTCCAGTGGCCTCTTCAGTCTGGGAGGAAGGTTAAGATCAAAATGTTACAGCTAGGACTTCACTTACAACTTACAATCCACTCATTGTAACTCAAAGACTGGCATCAAATTTATTATTATCTTTTGTTAAATATTTCAGAACTTTTCAGAGAACATTGTCTACAAGGTCATAGTAGGTTGCTTCCCCAGTACATTTCTGTGTGTGCAGTTACATGACAGGAGGAGAGGTGGCACAAATTGGCGGTACACACGATGGAAGGGGCTAGGGGTCAGGGGGCTCTGCATTCACATTGCATGCTTTGGTCTCTGAGAGAGAACATCCTCCAGACTTCCACTAGGAACGCCTGAGATCCAAATCCCACAGGCAGGTGACATGCAGAGGAACGATGAAGGTCAATGGAGGACAAGGAGGACTACAGTCATACAAGCATTCAAGGTGTCATAGAGTAATGATATACTCAATGGGGAGGGTCTGATGAGCAAGCCCCTGCTTGCTGCATGGTCGCCTGTCCTGCAAGCGTCTTATTGAGATGGGGCTGGGGATCGGGGCTGATCTCCTTGCACTAACTGACATGAGGGTCTTTTTCCTGTTGAGAGTGGGTGGGCTGTGTGAGCTGAAACCCGAAGTTCTGGGCAGAATGGCTCCAGCCTCCAGGGGGCCTCTCAGCTGCAATCCTGTGAATGCAAAGGCTTGTCCTGTCCAGGTGCCACTGTGAGGCACAGGGAAAGGGAAGACACAGGCAAGGTCCTCTAAAGGTCACAGGAACGACCACTGATGGTTGAGTGACACCTGGCAATGGGGTTCTGTTTGCCAGCCCCAGAGCCTTCCTCAGTGGAACCCAGTGTTTGTCTCTCATGAGAAACAGTCAGATCCCAGACCCAGGGAGAAGAACCGAAAGGGGCAGCTTTAGAACATCAGCTCGTTAGTCAGATTCTGGGCCAGTCGGTGGAGCGGTGGAGTCTGGGGACGAGAGAGAGAGAGAGAGAGAGAGAGAGAGAGAGAGAGAGAGAGAGAGAGAGAGAGAGAGAGAGAAGGAGCGGGGAGGGAGGGAGAGAGATATGACTACGGTATCTGCTAAGACTCTGACTTAGTTAAGGAAAGCCTTATAGATGTAGTAAAGCTGTCCTTGGGCCCTCTTCTGACTGAGTTTTGAAAGCAAATTCCTCACAGCAGATGAAATAGTCTCTGACATTCTGATAAAAACAAACAAACAAACAAACAAAAAACGAAAAAACCTTTTAAATGGTTCTTCTCAACCCTCAGGGCTGGGCATTCTGCTCCCCTCTTTGTAACTGGCTCATTGTGGATAGATACCCGTTCCATGGGCTAGTAAGCCATCTTAGATTTCATTTAGCTCAATGTCCACAAGTGCTTGTCCCTGGGGTAGGCACTCCCGTGATTGCACTCAGGAGAGGACCTCCCCCACTCTCCCCGATTTTGTTTTGTTTGTTGCTTTGAGATGTAAACCTGGCACTCTCTTTTCAGCCTTTGAGAGGCAGGAGAAGAAAGTCCGTCACCATGGGAAGGAAGAGCATTTGTGAATGGCACTGGTGTGGCCAGGTGCTGGGAGGTGGTGGCTCAAGTCTAGCTCTACCTCCATTACCATGTGACTCTATGACTCTCACACTGTGAGGGGAGAAGGGTAGTCTGGGACAGTAATGGTGACAGAGTTCAGGGGAGCTTTTGAGCCTGGAGGCTGGCTATTTCCAGCTAAGAAGGTTGTAGAGAGGGAAGAGGAACATCTCCAGGTTGGAACCAGAGGAGATGAATTCCCAACAGGGGCCTCCATCTCTTTGCTCACCCTGCAAGAGTAGTCCCCTATCCCAGATGTCAGAGCCCTAGGGACAGGTGGCCTTGCCTGGGTTTGCCTTAGTAGCTGTCGTCTGTGAAGAAGGGTGGGCCGGCTGATGGGGAGCAGTCACCCTCCTCGGATGGCCGTGAAAGCTCCCCGTACTCAGTGTTGTAAAACACCTGGCCTCCTTGTGTCCCCCAGTTGGGTTGCCGCCGCCTCCCCTGTGGGTCAGGGTGTGTTCTGGTAACATCCACAGTCTGACCAGGTCCTTTAGAGCTGCCAAGACAGGGAGGATGGTGTCGGTAAGCAAAGACAGAGGAAATGGACCTGAGGCACAGCTGATTGACTCACAGTGACACAACCCACATGAAGCTGGCCCAGACACTTTGGGAAATACAC
The DNA here is from genome assembly GCF_047511655.1 of Castor canadensis. Classification (NCBI taxonomy): domain Eukaryota; kingdom Metazoa; phylum Chordata; class Mammalia; order Rodentia; family Castoridae; genus Castor; species Castor canadensis. Next base: position 67,720,563 of record NC_133401.1, read on the forward strand.
AGCCTTGACTGAAATAGCAAACCAGATCTGATTTGGTAACACTCACTGGCGCCTGAACACAGGACCATGGGAATGTCTGATTTCATCCCACTATACTTGCTTTTCTACACCAAGTGAAGGCACCTGCTTAGTGCAGGTGTCCTCTACTAGCTCATCATCACGTGTTTCCAAGAGAACCCTGCAGAGAATAGCGCCCTCTGCTGCTGCTTACGGAGAGGTGCAGTGCTTTTAATGAACTGATCATGTGTGCGCGCGCGTCTGTCTGTCTTCTTTTGAATTCTGTATACTATCTGGCTTCCATTGAGCCCTATTTTCTGGACCCTATTTTCTTCTTCCTTCATCACCAAGCATCTGAGGTATGGCATGACCTTCCTGCTCATTACTGTTTTGGGTGTATTGCCATCCTAAATCAGCAGTCCCTGTCTTGCCCAGCTCAGTAAATGACACCAATGTTTACTCAGTCACTTAATCCAAGCACCCAGCTATGATCCTTGCTTTTCCTTAGTCCTGAAATCCAGAAGAAAACTCAAAGAAAGAGGTGACTTCCATCCAGAAGTCCTGTCTATTCTAACTGTGAAAGCATACAGGTACATTTCTCCACCCTCGTGCCCCTCATTTAGAGGGAGCCTGCCATCATTGCAGGCTCAGAGATATCTGCCTGGCAGGTCTCTCTGCTCCCACTCTTGTCTCCCTATAGTCCCATCTCCACAGAAACCCCTTAAGTTAGGTATGACATCACAGTCTCCTGACACCCCCCCCCCCCAAAGGCCTCCCATCACTATTGTAGTGAAATTCCAGCTTCTCAGCATGGTCTAGCAGAGAGGGGCAGGTTGCAGACCCTTCCTGCCTCTTCGTTAGTCCATCGTGCTTCATCCTTAGCTCTCAGTTTGACTTTTCTAGAAAATGCTGATTTATCGTTGTTTTGCTTAGCATAATGCTTTTGAGGAAATCTTAACACCAATCTTCTCTCTCTCTCTCTGTCTGTTTCTGTCTTTTTTTAAAAGACTGAGTTGCAGTCTGATTATCTTTTGTTTTGCTTGGTACCTGAAAATTTTATTAAAAAAAATTTTATTATTGTAGTGGGGGGTACCTTGTGAGTATTACAGTATATTTTAGCCAAATTCGCCCCCTCCATCATTCTCCTTTATCTCACCTTCCCCCTTAGAATAAGTTCAACAGGTCTCATCTTTCCATTTCAAACATGAACGTAATATTTCCATCACACTCACCCTCTCCCTATATCTTCTCCCTGCCACTGGTACCAACTCCCCCGACAGAGTCTGTTTTACCTTTGTGTCTTTTGTTTTCGAAAGAAAGACATTTCTATTTAAGATAGCTACACAGGGAGTTTCATTATGACATTTTCATGTATATATGTATTATATTCCACATTGGTTCATCCCCTCCATTTTTCTTTCTATCTTGGGTCCCTTTTTTATGATAATTTCAACAGGTTATGCTTATCTTTGAAGTCAAATAGTTCTGGATATTTCTCCAGAGTTTAGTATTCTGAACCAATTTTCCCAGGTATCTTTTTAACATATAGATTCAGGTGTTCTTTTCTTTATGAGTATATATCTTGAATTATACATTTTAAAATATTAATTTTCCTCCACTGCTTACATTTTCTTATTCAGAGACTCTAATCTCACACATATTGAATCTCTTCTACTCATCTTCTGTATCTATTACTTTCTTTCTGATCCTTTAAAATCTTTATTTCAATATTATTTTGTTTGTTTTTTTCATGTTTATTTTCTGTGTTCTCCACTGTAAGTCTGGTCATACACCTTTTCCCTAAGGTCTTAATGTTTGAGAGGATTTATCTTTTAATTTCATTTTGTTCCTGAATTTAGTCATTTTAAGTCTTCACATTGTTCATTTCTATTCTGAATTATTTAATTTCTGATTCATGATACATCTGTTTGTTTCATTATATATTTAATTCCTGTTGGAATGTTGTGTTACGTTTCCTCTTTTTTTAAGAATGTCCTACTGTGAAGTTTTAATTCTAATTTCCTGTTTTAGTGTTTATAATAACTTTGGATGGACAGTGCTTGTTTTTTCTGTTCATGATTATTCATGCTGGAATTTCCTACACCATAAATAGCAGGTTATCCTGTGTGAGGGACTGGGGATTTAGATGCTGCAGTGGCTTAAATGTATCCTCCAAAGTTCAAGTGTTGGAAGCTCAATCCCCAACACGACAGGGTGGAGAGGTGACTGGGTCACCTGGATTAACGTTATCAGCTCAGGAGATGGTTTGTTATAAAGGCAGTCGGGTGAGTTGCTCTCACTTTTGCCGTGGGATGATGCAACAAGAAGGACCTTATCAGATGCTGGCACCATACACTTGCAATTCCCATCGTTGAGAACCATATACATTTCTGTTCATTAGAAGTTACCCAGACTCAGGTATTTTGTTATAGTAGTGTAAGTTGAACTGAGAGAGATGACTTCCTAATTTTCTTCATTCAAAAGTGCTGAATCAGACACACATCTTTGGTATCACATCAAATTCCCTTGACTGCATCCTTCCTACCAAGGACTCCATTCATGTTCTGTATCATAACACCATCAGTGGTCAACCAGCCCCTTCTCCAGGGAGTGTTAGGCTCTCTCACTGGGTGCTGCTACGTGGCCATGCTAACCAACCACAAGCCCAGACTTTCTAGATCTCTTTTTATCTACAGACTTGGATAAACCACTATACCACAGGTATGGGATCCGACATCTTGAATGGTCACTGCAAAGATAATGCAACCTAGAAGGCAGGAAGACTTGATTCCCTGTGGGGTGAGTGGGGACTAAGAGCTAACTGGAGACAGGAAGGGCCTAGGCAGGTAAACTCCCTCCTTCTTCTCCCCGTAGACACCTCCAAGATGTCTTGCTTCTTGTCTACTCTTGCATTTGTTTGGAGAACGTAAGCCATGTGATCTGCTGCACCTTTCCTGGCTCATTATAATGCATTTCCGAGGAAATCTGTTCAAAGAACAGTGCCCTCTGTTGCCTCTGCAGCGAGGTGCAGTTTCTGTAATGAACACACTGTGTGTGTGTGTGTGTTTGTCTTCTTGTGAATTCTGTATATTGTCTTGCTTCTGTAGGACCATTATCTTCCAGAACTTTCTTCTTTCTTTATCACTAAGCAGCATTTCCTTCCAGTTCACTGGAAGCAGTACCCTCCCAAGATGGCTGTCCTTAGGGCTTTAGACTTATATGAGAAGCTCTGTTCTCCTCTACCAGATCTCAGTCTGTCCATTCTCTCCCGTATGTGTGGCTACTGTCCCCAGGACTTTGCCACATGTTCTTTTCATGGAATGGCCTTCATCTGACTCTCTGATGACTCAGGCTTGGCTCTGCTGGTGTTGAGTTCCTTATCCCCCCATCACCCTATGCACACAAAATAGAATCCCCATGGTTTTTCCAAAACCATGTTACTAATAGAAGTCACCTGATGATGGAAATCAATTTTAAGAGAAAAAGAGGCAAAGATGCACACTACAGATACAGATCTTGGGCAGGACCCCCCAGTCTGCCTGTGTTAGCAGTGCAGCAAACATGCTCTTTGTAGGTTGGTAGAAAAAAAATCAAATACAGGTTGAGCATCCCTAACATAAAAATTCAAAATTTAGAGCTGGGCATGGTGGCTCACACCTATAATCCCAGATGCTCAGGAGGTGGAGATCAGGAGGATCTCAGTTTAAGGTCAGCTCAGGCAAAAAGTTAGTGAGACCTCATCTCAGCAAAAAAGCTGGCTGTGGGGGTACATGTCTGTAATCCCAGCTACACAGAAGACATAAGTAGGAGGACCCTAGTTCAGGCTAACCAGGGCAAAAACCATGAAAAACAGAATGTGTGAAAAATAACTAAAGCAAAAAATGGCTGGGTGTGGGTGGCTCAAGTGGTAGAGTGCCTACATAGCAAGCACGAGGCCAAACTCAAACCCTAGCACCACCAAAAAATTTGTTTTAGTTAAGTATTTTAATAGCAAACACAAGAAAATATCCAATCTTGCTAAATAACTAAATGAAAATTAAATTAAAATACATGTACTTGGGGAATCCAGACTTCTCTGAAATCTGAGGTTTTGGATTTTGAATGTTTAGATTAGGGTTGTTCAACTGGTAAAGTCTAAATAACCATAAACCTCTGTGTTAATCCTTAATTATCCCAAATCTAAAAACCTTTGAAATCTGAAACATTTCTGGTCCCATGGAGTTTGGACAACCTGTAGTTGGTAAGTTGTAGGAACCATAAATCTAGTTAGCGGCAGCATCATGCATTGGTTCAAAGCAGCACAGGTGTGATGGTGCACTCCTAAAATCCCAGCGCTGTGGACACTGGGACAGGAGCATCCTGAGTTTGAGGACAGTCTGGGCTACACAGTGAGACCCTGCCTCAAAACGACCCAAAGTGGTCTCCTGCAGACACTAATGTGAAAGGTACAAAGGAGTGATCTGAGGAAAATAGGAAAGACCAATGTTTCATATAATATCGTCGGGCTTGTCATTTAAATATGTGTGCATCAACTTAGAAAGTGAATATTCTAAGTGGACATTTAACTCTTTTATTAATACTCTCAAAAATTTAAATATTCAAGGGGCCAAACTTGTTTTTGCTGACTATTTTGTTGAACAAGTGCAATCACCTTCTATCTGGATTGCCCTTTGTGCAGACAATCTTGGGAGTATTCTGTTAGCAAAATAGGACACCAGTGGACTCAGGTTACATTATCTGCTCTTGTGGCCACAGGGCTAGGTGCTGAGGGGTCAGGGCTGGGGGTGGCCTACTCTTGGCTGGGGGAAGGGTGTATGCGTGATGCGGCATGGTGGATTGTGCACAGTTTCACAGATTTATGCACAGTTTCACAGATTTGCAGCATGTGAGCATCTGTCCAATGCAAGGGAGGTGCTGGGACCAGCACCCAGGTGCTGTTGGGTCAGGATGGTGATGGGAGAGGGGGGCTCCTTCAAAGATGGGAGATGGGGAGGGGATTGGGTGATCAAAAGCCTTGAGTCAAATCAGTTCACCTTGGACACACCAAAAGGTAACAGGGAGCCATGAAAGATTTCGAATAAGACTGACAGGGCATAATCAAGCTCCTGCCTCCTTCACTAGACCACTCACTGCTCAAGGCCTTCCCCAGGAAGGCAATGCCCAACTTTGCAGGAGAAGGGGCTCCGGGAGCCCTTACCTGAAGCTGCCTTCTTGTCTATGTCTGCTTTCTATCCGCTCAAACTCCTCTGAGGCCAGCACCATCCCGCTGTCCGTCTGGTTATCCTGTTCAGAGAGAACCAGCCAAGGCTGTGGACCACATGTTAGGCCCTTCTGCAGGGCAGAAGTTCCCCAGCCAGGATGGGGCCACCATGAACCTACACCCTACTGACATGACACCTGTCCCTGTAGGAACTGAGTCAGATAAGGGGTATCTACTCCATCACCAGAGCATACAGGTGAAGGTCACATACCCACCATACAGGGAGAATCTGAGGACTTTGGGGATCCAGGCCTGGTCTATGGGATATTCCAGACCAGAGGACTGAAAGGTGGCCAAGCATGTACTTAGGGTGAGAGTAGAGTGGGTAAGGTTTTCATTTTGAATCCCACAGAATGGGGGAACATCAGTCTTTTCAGAGCTTGGTCTTTGACTTCAAGGTCTTTGGCCCTAGAGACACAAGCCTAAGTCTATGTGGTCTGGTCAAGGACTCCACTCACCTTCCACTGGTCCTATCTGCATGGGACTAGGACTGGAAATCCTGGCATGACTCCTGGCTGTGTGCCACCACAGCTCAGGCCTGGACTGTTCACTCTCCTCTTTTACAATAGACACACTTGTCCAGCCTCACAGAACTTCCTGACCTTGACTGCTTGACCTGATCTGAGGACACAGGTGTCAACACCTGAGTGAACTACCTGCAATTTTTCCTGCTCCCCATATCCCATAATCCTCTTCTATTGACACTGTCCTCCTTTTTCTGGGTTAGTGGCATCCACTACCCAAGGAGGGTCCATGACTCAGGCTGATCCATCAGGAACTATCTGGAACATGAGTTGTGTTTCCACTGGGGTTTCCATGTTGCTGGGAGAGATAAGGCTTGGGGTTCTCAGGGAGGGGAGAATGAAATCCTGTCATCAGAGGACATTGTGTTAAGTGAAATAAGCTGGACACAGAAAGACAAGAATCATGTTTTTTCTCGTTTGTGAAAACTATGATCTGAAAGTAGAATACTGATTAATACAGAGGTAAGGAAAAGGGAGGGAAAGTGGATAAGGGGAGGGTAGTTTTTTTTTTTAATGTATACTGCACACATGGGTTGAAATATCACCCTGAACCCAATTATATCTACAATCTATACATGTTAACCAAAAATAAACTATTTTAGATGTCCTAGTTGATTTTTGTCACTTGGCTCAGGAATCCCTGATGTTTACCTTCCCCTGAGGTTACCCTGGTCCTGCTCTAAGATGCATGGCACTCTCTTTTCCCTTACCACAGAGGCTTTGTAGGTCGTAGGGGTCATGGGGAATTCTTCAAATGTCTTCATCCTGGAGGGACCCTCTGTCTGAGTTCCTCTGGCCAGGCACCCGGGAAAGGACACACAGTTGTAATATCTGTGGGAAGCACACAGAAAGCACTGAGAAGCATACCCCGGTCACCTTCCTGAAAGCTGCCCCCATCTCTCCAGTCCCCTTCTTCCAGAGAAGGACCCCCAGTCTGGGGCAGAATATGGATGAAGCCTGAGTCTGACTCATCCCTGGGTCCTGCCTCAGATGTCCACCACATAGCCCCAGTCCGGGTTCCTGGGTCTCCCTCCTCTCTCCTCCCCTGAGCTGCATTTCCTCTCCAGTACAGGAGTGATGAAACCTCTGAGTCCACCGTGAGGGCTCTGCAGCAGAAGGGGAGGGGAGTGCCTCTATCCCAGGTGTGACGTGGAGCTGGTGAGTGTTGGGTGTGACTTTTTTCCCCCAGATGGGCCACTGTGGCAAGGCAGGTGATCTTGCTGCTGCAAGCCACGGACTTGCTTTATGTGTGTGTGTGTTGGTGGGCAGTTAGTAGAAGTAGTCTCGAAAGAACCAGTTCACTGTTCTTGTCACCAGGCCTGGCCTGGCCCTTCTTTATGCTGGAGGAGGACTCTTTGTGGGCAGGGCTCTTAGAGCCCAAGTCTCAGCCACACTGGTGGGAATGTGGATAACTCAATGTCCCAGAGCTATAAACCGCTAAGGGTGAGAGTCCCAGGATCCAGGACTCTGGGAACTTAGGTTAAGTCTTATGGCTGAATATGGGCAGTAAGTGACCTTTCCTGATCCCAGGGACTGGTGGCCCTTGGACTTGCCCTGGAGATAAATCAGTGATTATATACTGGGATGAGTCTTGGCTCAAACCCACCCCACTCCACTTTGTCTTTCTGCAAAAAAATGTACCCAAGGTGGGTAGTCCCCTGAAATTGGGGTGAAGGGGCCCTCGGGGGACAGGACTACAGGGAAGGCCAGTTGCTATGATTTGGGTATGGCTTCAGTGTGTCCCCCAAAGGTTCATGTCCTCAAAGGTTGATCCTCAGTGTGGTGGTACAGAGATGGTGGAAATTTAAAGAGGTGAGGCCTAGTATAAGGTAGGGTAACACCCTCAAAAAGGGTTAATGTGGTTCTCTTGGGATCCCAGTTAGTTCTCAGGTAGTGAATGATTATAAAAATAGCCACCTTGGTCCATGAAGCCCTCTGGCTTCCAGTGTCTCCATACACTCTCTTCTTTATTTGCTTCTGCTATCATGATGTCATCAGCCATGAGACTCTCCCAACAGCTGAGCAGATTCCAGAAAATGCTCTTGAACCTCCATAACTGTGAGCTAAAGTAACCTCTTTACTTCATAAAGTACCCACCTCAAGTACCTTGTTATAGCAAGGGAGAAGCACAGGTCACATGCCTTCAAGGTGCCCATAGATGACTAGGTTCACAAGAACACCAGTGATCCCAGTGCTGTCTGCAATTCAGCATCTCTCAAGTCACTATAAGCTGCCTTTTCTCAATGACTCATGAAGATTAAAACACTGCTTCCAAACTTCTCTCCCACTACCCCCATTCCCTGACTTGAGGAGGGTGACTGACCTGGCAGCCAGGCTGTGGTGATGCACACTTGGTGGGCTGCCCTCAGTGTCAGCCTCAGCGATGTGCAGAGCTGTGGTGGATGTTTGCAAGAAGCTGCCTTCTTCTGAGCTCTGAGAGCCATGCAGGGCCATGCAATCCTCCTCCTCCTGGCAGGAAGAGAAGAGGTGGGTAGGGTCAGAGACCACACATGTACTGTTCCTCAGCCCTACTCCTGCACTCATGATTGCTTGGTGTCCTGATGTCTGAAATGGGGTCAGAACAGGCTGTGTGTGTGTGTGTGTGTGTGTGTGAGTGGGAGAGAGAGAGAGAGAGAGAGAGAGAGAAAGGTGCTTTGAGGATCAAATAAGTTCGTGCAGGACCTAGCACACTTCAGTATGGTATGGAAGACCGGTTGCTGAAGGCATGCCAGGACAACCTTGTTCAGCTCTGCTAACAGCCCTGCCAGGTTCCCATGTGCAGAAGAGGCAGACCAGCCTCAGCTGAGTATCCTCAATCCAGGTCCTAAATCATGAAGTATCAGCTCTGAGCTGCTCTGGTTTCCCACCCTCAAGGAACACCACTGGGGAAGGAGAGATGCAGGATGCACAAATCCAGTCTTCCAGGAAGACAGAACAGTCTTGCAAGCCCAGGGAGGACTAGCTGGGGAATTCCTGTGAGCAAGGATGATCTCTGCAAAGCAGATGGAGCAAGCACCAATGTTCCATGCCCAAAAGAAAGATGTGCGTGTCTCCACTTGGAGTGGTTGGGTGTGGAGAAGGAGTTGTGGGCAGTGGGCACTGGAGGGCAGGCTCAGGGGTCTGGGACCTGACATGCATGACCTTTGCCTGGTGACTGAGAGGTGAGCAGAGCTTAGAGAGGCTTGCAGGGGCAGTCAGGGCAAAGACCCAGGACACAGCCAGAGGTTGTAGCAGAATAGGGCAGAGATGGGGCTCACCTGCAGGCTCCCGCCCTGCAGCAGGTCACCCAGGATCTCTACCAACTCCGAGAAAGCAGGTCTCGCTTTGGGGTCTCCAGACCAACAATTCAGCATGATATGGCGTCTGCAGAGTAAAACTGGCTGTTGACCTGTGGTGTGAGGCACTCTGACCCTTCTGCTGGCTAACCACAGCCCTCCCACCTCCCCTGGGTCCCTGCAATGGTTTGAATGTGGCTTCCAAAGGTTCATGTGCTAGAAGCTTGGTCCTTAATGTGATGGTGGTGAGGTGGCAGAACCTTTAAGAGGTGGGGCCCAATGCAAGGTGATTAGATCATGAGGGCTCCATCCTCATGAATAGATTAATGCTGGTCTTGTGGAATGGTTAGGTATCACAAGAATAAATTAGTTCTCCAGAGAGCAGGTTGTTATACAGAAAGCCCAGCCCCTCTCTAGTCTCTTGCTTCTTGTCTTGCAATGTGATCTCTCTCTCACATTTCCCACCATGATACCATCCTCCATATTGTGAGGGAGCCAGAAGCCCTTCCCAGAGCTGAATAAATGCTGGTCCAGTTCTTAAACTTCCAAGAGCCTGACCTGAATAAACCTCTTTTCCTTATAAAGTACCCAGTGTCAAGTATTTTGTTATAGGAACATAAAGCAAACTAAGACCATCCCTTGTACCTCTACTGCCCTAATTTTTGACTAGGCATTTGCTGTCTCTTCTGCCTGGGACACCCTTCTCCACCATTATCCAGTTGTTTCTACACTCCTTCTTCAAGTGTCACCTCACTGAACCATCTTTGGGATCACCCTGATTCTGTCTGGCTCCTGTCAAGTGTTCTCAGAGCACCCATGCCTCCCCTTCTCATGCCCATCACAGCTATGCGACTATCTGTGTGTGTGCACGGGGCAGGGGGTAGGCTTGCTTTATTGGCTCTGGACTATCTGGGGACAGCACACAGTAGGGGAGGAGGGGAGTTGCCATTGGATGAGTGGACGAGTCAGTGGTAGTGTAAGACTGTGTCTATTGTGGGCCCTGTGCCCATCCAGGTGTAACCTGTCCCCTCTCCTGTCTTCGCACTCTCTCTCCTGTGCCTGAATACCATTTCCTGTCCCCCTGTTCCTACATGACACCCTTCCTATGACTCCCCCCATGGCTGCATACTCCTCTGCCTGTACCTGTCCCCAGGCCCTCTTTCATGCCTGTGCACCCCTTTTTCTACCTGCATGCGTCCTGTCCCATGCCTTCCCACAACCTTCCCTGCTACCTGTGACTGTACACCTCTCTCCCTGTGCTCATCCCCACCTGCATGACCAGCTGGGATACTCACATGGCAGGAGTGGCCAGCTCTGGGGCCCTCATCCGGGTACCTTCTTTCAGCCGTTGGCAGAACTCCTCATTGATCTGCACCCCAGGGTATGGGGATGCTCCTACCGGCAAGAAGGGGATGGGGGATGGGAGTGGGTGGGGAGCAGGCTGTTCATTGCTCAGCCCAGCCTCCCAGTTGCCCCTGTCCTGTCCCCTCCTCTCTTCCTCTTACCCCCTGTGGCAGTGTGAAGATGAGGACTCACCCTGCTGGAGCTGGGCAAGTTGCTCCCCTCCCCCAGCTCTAGTTCTTCATTTGGTTAATAGGGGATGAGGCCATTCACTTGTCAGGGGTGCCGTGGGCATCCAGGCGTTCAACATGTGTTAGTGAGGTCAGGTATGGGGACCCACAGGGTCTGAGGGGAATTTCAGGCCACTTACCTTTACCCAGTCCATTTATTTATTCATATGCATTTACTTATTTATGGGATGAGAGCATGCTAAGCATACGCTCTCCCGCTGAGCTACATCCCACTCTCCCAACCCCCTTCATGCAGCCTGGATCCTTCCCAGCCCTCTGGCTCACACAGCAGCCCCCAACCGTCCTAAACTCTTTCTGCTCTTTAATTTTCAGCAACAGCGTCATCATCATTACCACTTAGTGACACTTTACATTTTGTTCATTGTCCACCCTTCATGGGGATTTTGTCATGTTCCCACGTGGGACTTGCATAAGTTGGTGCATTTGCGGAATAGCAGTGGGCTCCCTCTGGGACTTCCATGGAACTGTCAAGTCAACCAAGGCTTTCTCCTGACACAGGGTCAAGATGGTGCCAGTTGGCCTGTGTTGGAGGCTAAGTCCTCTGGGAAGTTGGGCCAGGCTAGGTGGAGGCCCATGAGAAACCACCTGCACCAGTATGACCTGGGCTGGGTGTTCTTGTGCACACCTCTAGGATCCCAGTCCCTGGAGCCATGTGAGCCCCTCCCCTCCCCTGGCAGGGCACCTGCCTTTCACTCACCCAGGGAGAAGATCTCCCAGAGCAGCACCCCAAAGGACCACACATCGCTCTGTGTGGTGTACACCTTGTCAAAGATGCTCTCAGGGGCCATCCACTTCAGGGGCAGCCGGGCCTGGGGGGCGTGAGGCAGAGGGAAATGTGTCCCATGGGGAAAGGGGAGAGGCCTTAGGCCAGACACTGGAATAGCCCCCACCACCAGGTTCCTTATGCCTAAATTGAAGGCATCTTCCCTGTTCTGCTCTGTGGGTCCTGAGGCCCCTCTCATCTTCTTAGGTTTCTTGGGGGGAGGAAGGCTCTCTCTTTTTTTTTTTTTAAGTACAGCTCAGGGTAGTCTTAAACTTGGGATCCTCTTCAGTTTGTTGGTTACTTGTCAGGGGTTCTTGCACCCCCTCCTACAATTCCAGATCCTTGGCCCAGCCTTTTGAAGTAATGCATCCTTTAACACCTTCACCATCCCCAGATATACATGCTCCATGCATTCACTGTATCCCTACACTAGATGCGGGGTGGTCACTTCCGACTCTTGGGGCTCCTGATGTATGTCCCTCTCCCTTTCATGGCCTTTACCTGGGAGTCCTGAACACCACTGCCCTTCAGACTGGTCTCTGCCTCCAGCCCAGCCCCATCAATCTGCTGTCCTCACAGTTTACAGAGAGAAGCTTCTGTAAATGAATACCTAATCCCCACTTCCACCTGCCTCCACAAACCTCTGAGTTAGAATAAAGGGCAAAAACCTCCTATGGCTGCTCATGCTAGGCAGGGCGGTCCTCACAGCACACCCTGGACTCATTCTGCTCACTTCCTCCCTCTAACCGTTTTCCTTCCTCTCCTTGGTGGTAACCCCTAATCAGTTGTGCATACTCATTCAGGCACCTGCTTCTGAGCTCTGCCAATTGGAACCACACTGCCTTCAAGCTCAGATGGACTTTTCTGTGATGGCTTCTGCACCAGGCCTGCCCACCTCCAGACAGACATCTCTGGATGCCTCTGCACACTCAGCCCCCACAGAGCAAGCACAGGGATTTGGTGATTACCAAATAGATCAAGGCACTGTGCAAAACACAAGCTCCATCTGGGGCACTATGGACCCTAATTGTCATCTCCTGTCTCTAATCTGACTCAGGTTTTCTCAGTGGGTAGAGTCTCTAGGATCTCTGAGACTTTGGTGGACTCCTGGGGGGCAGCGAATTCCCCCAGCAACTGAGACGGTGACCTGGCAGACCATGGAGTCTATGTCACCACCTCTCCTGCTCCTGGACAGGAAGTCTGTGGTCTTACCCCCACCCCCATTTACTTAGTACCCTGTCTCCCCTCCTCCTGGTGGCCTGCACTCACGCTGCCCTTGCGGACGTAGTCAGGGTCTTTGTAGATATCCCGGGCAAGGCCAAAGTCACAGATCTTCACCACGTCGCTTTCTGACAGTAAGATATTCCGAGCAGCCAGGTCTCTGTGGATGCACTAAGAGTGCAGGGAGGGAGTGGTGGGAGTAATCAGCTCAGATCCTCAAGGTGACACCCAGGCCTGGAGCTCCAGGATGCCCCAGGGGATGCCCTGCCTGAGTCCTGCTCTTTTGAGGAAAGACTTCCATGAATCCTGAGGACTTATGATGGAGAGGGTGCGTGAAACTGGGGACAACCAGATTCTGATTCTATGTACAGCTCTGCCAATGACTAACCAGGAGAGCTTGGGAAGGGAATTCCTCACTTTAGGTTCAGTTTACTCCTCTGTAAAATGGGAAAGACACTATCAACCAAAGGGCTTCCGTGAGGTGAAATCAGAACCAAGCACACCTATGCTTGCTGGTGAGTTTGCACCCTTCTCCCCGTGAAGAATCTAACAGGGGTGGGGATCTACCTTTCGGGAGGCCAGGAACTCCATTCCCCTGGCCACCTGGAAGCTGTAGCAGACAAGGTCTTCCATGGTCAGTGGGCTCAACCACAGATCCTCCACTGTACAAAGGAGGAAGATGGGCTCAGGAGGAGCCTCTTCTGTGACTTCCACCTTCCCCTTTGCTCCAAAAAGGAACATTTGTTAATCCCAGGCACTAGCTAACAAGCATGTCAGACCCCTCTCTTGCCTGTTACAACCACAGTCTGGAACACCTGCATATTACTCCAAGAACAAAAAACACTATTGTGTTACAGGACCTTTGCATTCACTACTTGGTACTGGACTACTTCCACAACCCGTCTTCAAAACTCTTATTATTCATCCTGTGATATTCAAGTCAAATGTGAAAGATCTTTGTGAAAACTACTAGTGAGGTGTCTTCCCTTCTTGAAGTATAGCCTATGGCGTCACCTCCACAGACGCCCCCAGGCTGGGTTATCCCAGGGTGTCTGGGCAAGGGAAAGTCAGGCTCTTACCTTCTTGGACAGGAGGAGCCCGCCCCGCCCCTCCCTTGCCCATCAGGAGCCTTGTGAGTAGAGCCCTGTCGCTGCTCCCAGGCCTCCTTCGATCAGCCTTGGCTCCCTCCACCATTGCGTGGAAACGCCTACGCTGCTCTGGAGACTTCTCCTGCGGATGCGCAAAGTGGGTCTGGGGCGGAGCCCGCCTCCCAAACACAGGCTCCTCCCACTACCACCCCCACCCCACCATGTAGTCCATCTGCTCTCCAGCGGAGATCCTACAGCTGACTGGGGTGCCTACTTACCGCATAAGGACTGAAGGTCTCTCGCTTGGCGCGCAAGAAGTTGGAGAGATTGCCGTATTTGCAGAACTCCACGATCACCATGAGGGGGCCTGGGGTAGCGCACAGCAGGAGCCACGCACGCGGCGACAGAGGGCACCGTTGGAGGGCTATTGCGCAGCAATGCCCCCCATATGCCAGCCTTCTCCCGGCAGCGCCCCGCCTGGCTTCAATCTGACCTGTTCCAAACCCGGCAGGCTCCTCCCATCAGTAGCAAGAATGTGCCCCCCCTCCTGCTTGATCCTATCCCCAGGACAGTCCAGTTCCCTACCGTTGGGCTTGGTGCACGCCCCCAGGAGGTTGACCACGTTGAGATGGTTACCAATGTGGATTAGGATCTTGAGCTCTGACATCAGAGCGCGGTGCTCGCTGGCTGTGGCGCCCTCTGGAGCGGACACAGGGGCCTTAGCATGGTGCGGGACCTGCCTGGCCTCTTTCCTAATACCGGCAGGCTCCAGCTCCTCCTCCCCCAATACTGGCTTAGTTAAGGCACAGTCAGCGGTGCTTTTGGATGAAGGGGAGGGAAGGACAAGAGAAGATGGGCGGCGCAGGGTCCCCAGCACATTCTGCTCGCCTTACAGAGACACAGGCTTCAGGTGGAAGCCTAGCTCTGATTCCCACCACCTTTCTGCCGCATCTTGGGTAAGATTCGGGTTCTGAACCTCGGGTTTCCTTCCTGCACTACAGTTCCACCCAGAGCTGCTGCTCCTCATCCACCTCTGCAGCCCCTTCTACCCGCTGATCCCACACCTTTCAGCATTTTCACAGCCACAGTATCACAGCTGCTGCCTTTGTTGATGCCAAAAGCTGAGGCTTCCACCACCTTCCCGAAAGCTCCATGGCCAAGGACTCTCCCTGTGGAGGCAGGGAACCAGTTTCAGGTAAGCTATATGGGAGTAAGGGTGGAGATGGGTGGGCAGCAGGGCGACCTGTCCCAAGGGCCAGGAAGGAAGGGCCAGGAGCAGGAGGAACACAGGGAACCTCTTTTGCCAAACAGGAAGAACACCAGGAGCAGGAGAGAGGGAGAGGAGAGGCGACAGGAAGGCCTCAGCATCCTCTCCAGGCAGGTGTGATATGTCCATTCTGCTCACAGCAGCAGGAAATGACCTTGGGGGCCTGGGAATTGGGAGCCCTGGCTATGGTTCTGGGGATGCAGGCCCAGATGGAATAGGTCAGGGCAGGTGGAGACCAGGCAGGTCTTGCTGGCATGAGTTCTGAGAATGGAGGGATTTCCGGCACTCCATTCTGCCCAATCCTGCAGCAGCTGAAGCTGCCTCTGCCAGGCAGTGTATGGTGGGTGGAGTAGGCTGGGTTTTGGCCTCACCAAGGTGCAGCCTCTCCCGGGGGAACTCCCACTGGCTGGCATCATAGGACAGGTATTCACACTGCTCCTCCAGAGGCACCTCCCCGGGGTCCATGATGATGGACAGGTAGCCTGTCTTGATGTCTGCATGTGCCGGCTGGGGGGTAGGGATGGGGACAGCTCATTGATTTGTCCATACCACTGTGGCTTGAGTAAAACTTTGCCCTCGATAAATGGCACTTGCTTTAGGGCTTTCAGTCAAGGAAGGGACAAATCTACAGACAGACTCTACCCCTAATGGATCTCAGCATGGAAGTATGGGAGGCTTCTCAGAAGAGGAGGCTGCCAGGATGGGAACCTTATTCTTTGTCCTAAGGGCTATGGAGGGTAGGATCGGGATGGGAAAAGGCACAACAGAGACCCCATTAGGAGCCCAGGAGAGGCTCAGCAAGGGGAGGCACCTTACCCTCCTCATGTTACAGAAGATGAGGAGAAGGAGGACCCAGAAGAAGACAGCGATGACCCCGGTGCCGACGAGAATCACTATCTCCATGCTGCTTTTATCCTCAGATCCTGAGTGGGTGGAAAGTGGGTGCACGTGAGGGAGGAGAGGATGCACCCTGTGGGAAGCGCCACTTCTAGTGGGCACGTCTTCCTTGAGGTGGCCACAAGAAGGCGCCAGTTAGGGGCAAGAGGTGAATCTAGAGGCGTCTGGGGCAGGAGACGGTCAGCCAGACCTTCCACCGCCACGCTGGCAGAAGAGTTGACGCAGCCCTTGGCATTGCACACGCTGCACAGATAGCGGCCGGCGTCCTCCTCGCGCACCCGCTGGATGCTCAGCTTCTGGTTTGAGTCTGCCAGGTCGATTCCTGCAGTGGGCAAGTTGGAGGTTCCAGCCCTGGTGAGGCTGGGGGGCGTTGGCCTTGTAGGCCTCCGAATCCTGCCCGTTGGCCGGAGCTACCCTCCCTACCAGATTCTTCCTCCAGCAGTCTTTCGTCTTTGTACCACACAATGCTGGGCACATGCGTTCCGGCCACCGGACACCGCATTTCCAGGGAGTCGCTCACGTTCACCAGGAGATCGGTCAAGTTCTGTGTGAGCCGAGGAGCTTCAAGGGCTGGGACGGGAATGGAGAGAGAGCTAAGTGGAATTGCAGAAGAGAGGGTGGGAGGGGTGCAAAGTTGAGATGGGTTCCAGGACACTAAAGGAGAAATTATGCAAGGGAGGACTGTGCACCTCCACGATGGGGTTGCACAAGGGGACACTACTGTCCGCCCAGACTTGTGAATGGACTACCCAGGCGGTGCTGGGCTGGATGCAAAGGCGGAAGCTGCCGAGGCTAGATGAAAAGCATGGCCTCGCCCACCCCCAGGGCCGGCCAGCCTCACCCTGCACTGATAGGTACTTCTTGTGACAGTGCTTGTCCTGACTGCGCCGGTCCTGCACCTCGCACACGTAGTCGCCCTCATCCTCGGGCGCCACTCGGGGAATGTTCAGGCTGAGTGTGGCATGGCGCGCCCCAGGAGCCGCCTCCTCTAGGCTGGCGTCCAGCGGCGTAGCGAATAGGTGCACGTTCTTACAGTCCAGCAGTAGCGGGTTCCCGTGCGCATCGTGCAGTGTGGACAAGTTGAGGCGGTACCAACGCAGATGCTCGTATGTGTAGTTATCTGCTCGGCAGCTGAGGCGCACGGACTGGCCCTCCAAAGGTTCCTCTGAGGGCTCCGATTCAATACTGAAGCCATCCGGGATGGCTGGGGAGGGGAGAGGAACCCTGTGACACAGTCACGATGTTTGCTTGCCTATCCACCTGACAGTGCCGGCTCCCCCTTCCCCATTGGCCTTTGAACTCAGTTCTCATGATGCCAAGGGTATGCATCATGTGTATCCAGGGTTTCATACATTTACTCTCCTTTCTCCTCCTCACTGACCAGTGGAGCCAGCTGCTTGAAGATAGCCTCACCCCTACAGGGTCGGCTCTTATTTCTCTACCTCTGACAAGTCCTAACTAGGTTGCTACCCTCACCTCTCCCAGAAGCCCATATTATCAAGTTACTTATCTCCAGACTCAGTGGGGACCTCAGTCCTCATTCTCTCTTGCTACTGACCACACCTTAGCACTGTTCTCTCCTTAAAATGTTTTTTTTTCCATTAGCTTTTACCAGTGCCACACTCTTGATTTCTTGTCTCTTGTCAGGATCTATGGGCTTCTCTCTGTCCCCACGTGTTCCCAGGAATTGCCCTCATCTACACCCCTGGGCCCACTCCTGGGACTCAGCTTTCTGGAGTTCAACAACACAGTTGAAAATGTGAGTGGACTATGGGCCTTCTCTACAGGACAAAATGTACACATGAACCACAGGACTCCAGGGCTGAGAAGAGCTGGAAGAGAGGTGGAGGTAGATGGAGCTACAGAGAACTGAAGGGCACTCCTGAGGGAGGGGCACCCCTGAGGGAGGTGCCTCCATGGCAGAGGACAGAGTGTGCCATTCTATCTTCGTGCACCAGCACCCAGGCCATATAAATTTATCCCTCCATCCAGTCCCAGGGGCCTCAAGGACCCTGAACATCTCTCTTCATGGTCACCAGAAACTCAATGAACCCAAACCTGACTCCCAAAACTGCACCCAGGCCTGCCTAGGGGAAGTGGCCCTCCCTGGGGGACAGTCTGGTCACTCACTGGTCACATAGAAGTAGATAAGCCGCTCATCCTGGCCCACCTTGTTGAAGACCACACACTTGTACATGGCGGACATGTTGGCATCCTGGATCACCAGCTTGCTCACCGTCTGGGCAGAGCATAGACATAAGCATCCATTTTCCACTTGAGTTCCTCTGTCCTGGACCCTCCCCTTCTGCAAGGTGGTCACTATGCCCACCAGTAATGATGGAAACTGAAGCTTTGGGCTGGCGATGACCAAAGTCCAGAGACAGGATTAGGAATGATGAGGCAGGGAAGAGAAAGCAAGGCCAGCAGGCAGCAGAAAGAGGTGGCTCCCAGAAATGTCAAGGGGCAGTGTATGGGCAATTGACTTAGGCTGTGGTCAAGGTCAGATGGTAGACTTTGGCGGGTACAGAGAAACCTCTGCCTGAGACTGGGCTCACACTGTGTCCATGCTGAAGGGGTCAGGAGCCAGCTTGGCCACTGGGTCAGTCCTTGGCATAGTTAAAATTTAGGCTGTAGTCAGATCAAGGTGCCACCCACTCCCAAACTAGGGTCAGGTTGTGGCCTAAGGTCAGTAACTGGACACTATGGGAGATCTTTGTGATGTGCTCACATTAGCACCTCTCCCAGTGTTTAGGGTAGTCTCAAGGGGAGGACAGGTTTCCCAGGCTTCCAGAAAAATTCTGGCCTCTGGGGAGCAAGGAGTATGAGAAGCAGGGGAGGAGAGAGAGCCATAGGCCCTGCCTACCATCCAAAGACCCCCACCCCCACCCCAAGCCGGGCACTTCCTGGCCAGGCCTGGAACAGGAAGAGGCTCTGGAGGTGTGTAGGAAAACAGGAAGTGACTGTAGGAAGTGGGTGCCTTTGTTCAGTCCCCCTCCCCCTCCTGGCCTCTTCTCAGCATTGCCCCCAGGCTGGCCCAGTGGCTCAGTAGCCTTCTATGAAGACCTAGTCAGCCCCCAGCCCCATCCCCTCTGGCCCTGGGACTTGTGGATTGCTGGGGCCAGTGGCCTATCCAGGAGATCTTGGTTCTCAGCTTCCTTGTCTGGGAAGCAGCAAGAGGTCTGGCCCCTACTGATGTGCCAACAGGGAAGCTGAGGCCCAGTGACGACAGAAAGATCACTTGGCTCTTGACTGCTCTTCTCAGTGCAGAAAAGGCACAGAAGAGAGCCCTCCCAACCTCCCTCTTTCTTAGTAGTGCCATAACTGGCCCGTGCCTTATTCTTCCCCTCCACAAACTCGGTCCAGGTGTCCAGGCTTTCGATGGGGTTCACAGCATCCTGCATGGTCACTTCCCTCCAGTCCCGGCACTGTGGCATGCGATCCCGCTGCTGCCGCCTCCGTCTGCCATAGACCAGGAGGGATACAATGACAAATCAGGGATGTGGGCTGGCAAGGCTCAGGCTAGGGGTGGACATCAAACCTTTTCATTCTCAGAGTTACCTTTTCACATCATGATGAGTGAGGCTAGCTCTCAGGCCGAAGTAAGCAGAGCAGAGTGTGTGTGTGTGTGTGTGTGTGTGTGTGTGTGTGTGTGTCGGGGGGGCGGGGGAGGGGGGCGGTGCTTTGCTTCTGGAACATTTCCCAGGGCCCTGGAATCCTTCCTGCACATTTGCAATACTACATTCAACTTCTGTTTGACCCTTCCTGAGAAGTCCATCTTGAATCTGCCCACCCAGCTTCAAGGGGCACCACAAGTCACTATTCTGCCCTAGGAAGCCCACTCCACCTACTTCTCCCCACCTCTACCCCCATCCGCCCTGGGCTGAGTATGCATCTCCAGCACCTTTGGTGTCCTGCTGGGATGGGGGCAGGGCAAGAGAGGTTCTTTTCTGTCCCTAGCAGGGGAGTAGCTTGATTGACACAGAACGTTATGATGGAATATCAGAAGGAAGCAGTTTGGAGGTGCCAGTATGAGCTATAGGCCACATGGTTTAGAAAAATCCTTTATTAAGCTCTGAATATTTCAGGCTGGCTCACACCCACAGGCGATTCCTCCTCAGCCTCCCCCACTGACTGTGCTGTCTAGTGGGGCTGCCCTCGTCTCCTGCCTGGGTTTCTGGGTTCCTGGCTTCTGTCCTTCCCTAGACATATATATTTTGCTAAATGGCAAATCTGACCTCAATGTCCTTCACTGGCTCCCTAGTGCCTTTGAGACTGGCACCCCCCTCTCTTATCCCCTGCATGTCTAAGTTGTCTCTGCCATGACTGCTTTCTCCAGCCCACCTGTTTTATTGATGTTCAGCTTGGAGTAGGAGAATATGGCTGAGCACTTGGGCAGGCTCTGTTGCTTACAGCTGTGACCTTGCAAAAGTTGCCTCCCTTCTCTGATCCTGTTTCTTCATGTATAAGGAGATCATTGTGAGCTGCACAGATGAGCTAAGGTGTGTGAGCATGCTTGGTGTGCCCCGGGGCTCAGCAAATTTTTATGACACTATCCTAGATCTGCCCACTTGGTGGGAGGGGGCTACGTTGGTGCTCAGAGATGACACCTTTGGTTTTTGATGCAATTATATTTCCAGGGAGCTTCACTCTTGGGGGAGGCAGGTGGGGGCAAGTCCCATGCTTAGTATCCAGCTTTGCCTGCTGGCATATAAGTGAGGATCTGATCTTTGCTCAGACGAGATGTGACCAGGAATTACCTAGGGTTGAACTGGTAAATTAATACTGCCAAATGTCCACACTACCTGAAGAAAACTAGAGATTCAATGCAATCCCTATCAAAATACCAATGACATTTTTCACAGAAATAGAAAAACAATCTTAAAATTCATATGGAACCACAAAAGACCCCTAATGGTTAAAATAATCTTGAGCCAAGAGAACAAAGCTGGCGGTCTCATACTACCTGAAGTCAAAATACCCTACAAAGCTACAGTAACCAAAGCTCCATGGTACTGGCATAAAAATAAATACATAGACCAATGGAACAAAATAAAGAGCCAAGAAATAAATCTGCATATTGATAGCCAACTGATTTTTTGACAAAGGTGCCAAGAACACACCTTGAGGAAACAATAGTCAGTTCAATGTGTGTTGGTGAGAAAAGTGAATATCTATATGCAGAAGAATGAAATTAGACCCTATCTCTCACCAGTTACAAAACGCAACTCAAAATAGAGTAAAGGTTTACATGTAAGACCTGAAACTATAACGCTACTAGCAGAAGACATAGAGAAAATGCTTCATGACATTGGTCTGGGCAAAGATTTTTTGCATAAGACTTCAAAAACACAGGTGACAAAACAAAGATATAGTCAGAATTCAGAGTAGGCCTCTTGGGAGGGGCAGCAAGAGAGGCTGGGAACTGGGTTTACCACCGCTGAGGTTGTAAAATAGAGGAGAATGGGGATGGAGTCATACTCACAGGCTGCGCTGGGCAAATGTCTTGCAGGGTGTCCAGGGTCGCCAGTGCCACTGGGTGCTGAGAGGTTGGGGCACCCCATAGGCTGTACAGGTGAGGGCCTGGCGGCTGTGACGGGAGTAGATGCTGGGGGAAGAGGCCTCCTTCTCATGGATGTGCGGGGGAACTAGGGGTACAGGCAGACAGCTGGTCACTGACCTCTATCTCATACTGGCCTTCCCATTGGTCCCCTTACCCATCCTTCCCATCTGTACCATTCACTACCAGCTCCAGGCTGATGTTACGCCTCAGGCCAGCAGCAGAATTCCACAGAGCGAGGGTGTAGATGCCCGCACTGGCCTCAGTCACCTCTTTGAGCACCAGAGCATGTGGACTGTGGCGTCCAGTTACTGTCTTTCTGTCCTTGTACCTGGCCGGAGAAGGGAGTCCAAGGGCTGTGAGGACCCTCTGCCAGCCCCATGATGGCACTTTCATTCCCCCCAGCCAGAATGGATGTAGGACTCCCTTCAGATACCAAAATCCTTGGATGCTCAGGTCCCTTCTATAAAACTGTTTTGTATTTGCATAATCTATTGATATCCCTCTCTATACTTGAAATCATCTCTAGAGTAGTTATAATGTCTTACAAATGTAAATGCTGTCATGTATGTGTTTAGGGAATGATAAGAACAAAGTATGTATATGTTTGGTACAGACACAAATTTTTTCAGTCCATGGTTGGTTGGATCTGAGGATGAAGAACACACAGATATGGAGGGCCCACAAATACTGTTAGAGGTGGAAAAAGAAGTCCAAGTGGCCCCTCTTAAACTATACCAGAAAGGGCCAGCAGGAGTGTGGGGTGGGGCAGCAGTACTTAGTCTGAGTTGCAGATAGCCAAAGTTTCTGGTCTTGATCTGCTATGTTTCACAGCCTATCATGTGGCTGGTTCAGGAATGTCCCCAAGGCCTGCAATAGCACCTCTGGCCTTTCCTCCAAAGCCTCTGAGATCTTTCTCCAAGTAGTGAGGAGACCATGTTCTTGCTCAGGACAGCTACCTTATCTCTGCCTTACCCATAGGCTCAGCTTGGCTCACCAGGCCCAACTCAGAAGGTCCTATCCACCTTCCTAGTCTCCCCCGGGTGGCTCCTCCACACCAGCTGAGCATCAAGGATGAACTACAGTGTCCTTGGTGGGCCTTGTCTTCTTTCTCACAGTCCACACCAAGAAGTGAAGGAAGGAGCAGTTCCCTGGAGTACATGGGCCTGGCTGTCTGACCTGCAGCTCTGTCCTTCCTTGAGCTCTGCAGACACAAAGCCTTCCCAGGCAGGGCCTTTGTGTTACTGCTGTTCTTGCTTGGATGTTCTTGCCTGTAATTTGCATGGCTCTCTCCCTCCTTTATTGAGATTGGGGTATTCAGCTCATCAGAGAAACCTGGTGTCTGTCCTGTCCCTGCCTTCCTGTTATTCAGGCCACTGTTTTTGTTTATTTGGTTGTTGGTTGGTGCTGGGGAGTGAATCCACGGTCTCACATACGCTAGGCAAGTGAGTTACACCCCTAGCTAGCTCATTGGTTTTGATATATGTGTCTGTTGGTTGTCTCTCCTTCCACTGAGTTAAGAGCCTCCTGAGGACAGGGACTGTCCATACCCCCTATACACAGAACTGCACTGGGCATGTGTGGTAGCTCTGTAGATATTTGCTGCATGTGAGTAAATAGACACTTTGCAGGCCTCAGGGTGGCTTCTCTTCCCAAATGGGGAAAGAAGGGCCAGGTGTGTGGGAACATTTCCATGGAAAAGCTGTGCCAAGAGGCTGCAAGCTGCCTGAGAAGCAGGAATTGCAGAACTAGGAGTCAGGCCTCATAGGCAGATGCTCCCCTCTGGGTGCTGGGTGTGCTAAGCCACAGAAGACACTGCAGTGTGGCCTAAGAAAGGCACATCTCTTGAGCAAAGAGGCTATGGTGTCTGCCTGACTCTAGTGCTGAGAGCTGCTAGAATCCCTGGTCTGCCACTTGGCGGGCAACCCCCTTACTGCGCCAAGCCTCAGTGACCTCCTCTGAAAACTGGAGGACTGCACTTGTAGTGGCCAAGAGGGCTCACTGAGATAGTGTCAGCCTGACACTGTGGGCACTGTAGTAGCTGAAGACCCAGCTTGTCTGTCTGTCCACTATGCCTTCCATCACCACTGACTCAAAGTCATCCCTCTTGAACAGTGACCACTACTGCCCTGGAGCTGCCGAGCACTTCTTGGATACAGATGTTGGCCAAGTTGCATGAGAAGGGCCAGGTGTGGTAGGAACATTTTGTGAAAAAGCTGTCCTGAGAGGCTATACACTTCCTGAAGACCAGGCTTGACCTCAGATGCAGCGGAGCTGGCCACTCACCCAGTGCAAGCTCAGTCCTGCTGACCTTGGAGGGCCTTGGTGTCTCTAGGGTCTGCACTAGTCCAAGCAAGGCTCTCAGCTACATTAGTGCCTTCAGGACTCTGCCCTACTGTGCCAGGTGACCTTAGATGTAGGGTCCAAAGCCAGGGCATCCCAGGATTTCTTAGGAGAAACCTGTTTCTACCTTATAGCCAGTACAGTGGGATTCTAACCAAAGATACCTTGGGCCTCTGGTTTCCTGACACCAGAAAAAGTTCTTCTACTGGGTGGCAGGTACCCCAGGCAGGGAAGGGCAAGGCTTCTCTGGCTAAATGGAAAAGGAGAGAGCTGGAGCCCCCCCTCAGGAGGCTTAGGTCTCTGCCCTTTCCCTCTTCTGGCTGTTTTCTCATATG
The DNA here is from genome assembly GCF_047511655.1 of Castor canadensis. Classification (NCBI taxonomy): domain Eukaryota; kingdom Metazoa; phylum Chordata; class Mammalia; order Rodentia; family Castoridae; genus Castor; species Castor canadensis. The sequence continues at coordinate 67,744,682 of NC_133401.1, forward strand.
TATAATGGGGGCGGCGCACAGCCTTCAGTGGCACCCGTCATGGTTGAATCAGATGGCTAGCTCAGAAGGGCGCATTGAAGGGGTTATTATGCCCTCTTGAGCTCTTTAGGGAGTACCCAGTCAGGATAGAGCCACCACTGAGGTGACCCTCAGTGCTCTGGGTACACCCTGCAGGGGAAGCCTCACTCTCTCACCTTTCCTGCAGGTCTCCTGGAAGCTCTCTCACTCACTTCCATATAGGCTAGGGCTGGGTGCCATAACAATTTTTAAAACCCCTATGGCATCTCCAAATTTCTAGATCAGAGGGTCTTAGAAGAGGCACCCTAGTTGGAAAGAGGCTTAGGGAACTGAAGCCACTGCTGTGGGGTAGCCCCTTAGTTTACTCAGTGTACAGGGAATCCAGCTGGCAGGCCTCAGAGATGGGGGGTGTGTATGTGTGGAAGTAGTTAAAAGTCCCATGCTGTACCCATCACAACACATCCCAGAAGGCTGATATTTAAACCTTTCATGGTTTAGCAGTATTCTGGGCTAACCCTTCTTCTAGCTGAAATAGCATCATGTGCATGCCCTTTAAGGGGATTTCTTCAGAAAGAGGGTCCCACCTGGGTCTCAGGGCACAGGCCCTGATAGGGAGGGACAAGTCCCCATAAGAGACTCAGAGCTAAGGCTGTAATGGGGAAGGACACGGCCTGTCTTGCCCCTTGGTTGATTCCTGTGCTGGGCCTGGCAGGGTAGCACGGGGTGGGGTGGGGGCAAGGCTGTTACCATTGGAACTCCGGTGGGGGATATGCCGCCAGCTTCACAGGCAGTTTCACCATCTCATCACCTGCTGTGGCCTCCAGGGTGGATCCTTTGAGCCACTCGACGCTGATGAAGGGCTTTTCTGCCAGACAGGAGGCATCAGTGTGAACCTGGGGCTGACCAGGGACCCTTGTTTTCCAGGCTGGATGATGCCAGACCATCCCCACGTCATTCTGGGCATGAGATCCCAAACCCCAGACTGTACCGTGCACAATGACCTCTGTGCTCTCCCGGAATCGCTGGATTCCATTGTTAGCCTCGCACACGTAAGGACCCAGGTCATGCTGGCTGACGTTGTAGATGGTCAGGATGCTGGAGAGCTCTGTGTGAGTCTGCTGGGAGCGCCGCTCAGGTACCCACTTACCCCGCTCTGCCTACCCGCATCCAGGGGAAGCCCAGCATCAGCAGACAGGCTCTGGCAGAGCCAGCCCCCCAAAGGCTCACACCCTGCTCCACCAGCAGTGGCTCTGGAAGCCTAGTCCCACAGGTTTCTTTGGTGTGGAAAATTGCCCCATCAGACTGGATGTTCTTAGAGCTGGCTGGATCTGCACCTCCTCCCCACAAAGGCCCAGTGTGTGCCAGGCACAGGTGGGTATGGGAAGTAGATGAAGATCCTGGGGCTAGTACTGGGGGCATGACAGTGATGGGCAGAAGGAAGGCATCTGGCAGGGCTGCCGATCTCACCTGCTTCCCTGGATAGTCCCAGTCAAAGGTGACGCCCGAGTTGAACTCAGCCCACACTGTGCAGTTCAGGACCAGCTTCTCTCCAACCAGCAGCTCCAGGGACTTCTTGGGGAACAGCTGGATGTCATAGAGCTCATTGCCTGGTGACACATGCATAGTGACTCCCAACCCTTTACACACAAGGCACACAAGGACATGCACTGTGCACAGAGCACAGGGTGTTCCCGAAGACCAGTGTGACATCAACAGCCCTGTTACTGGGAATTGTTGGGGTGGGTGTGGGCATCTGCTGAGTTCCACCTCAGCACACAAGAAGCGGTGACTGGGTGAGGAACAGTGTATGTCCCTACCTGTGATGTGCACAACGAAAGGGTTTGACAGGAAGTCGTGGTCACCCCAGGTGGTCTCACACTGTAGGTACAGGGCATCACGCAGCAGAGGCGTGGGCACTCGCATGCCCCGGCGGTCATCCCACACCACCTCCTGCCCATCGGGCTGCAGCACTGAGCTTTGCTGGAGAGATGACACATTGACTGTCAGTGCCTGGCTACCCTCTTCCTCCTGGCCAGAGCAGCAGCCATCTTTCCCAGGGACTGCACAGGGGAGGGTCTGATCCTGGGGTGGGGATGGGTATGGGAATTGTACCGAGCGCAGTGTGACGTTGAGGCCAGGAATGGACACCAGGCAGGGCACCCACATGGAGTCCTTCCTGTTGACCAGGAGTGTGTCCGGTTTGTTGATGAACGGCTGCTCATAGTCTGAGGAGAGGGAGTAGGAGTTGGGGAAGGTGAGGACTCAGGAATCTCTGACCAGGATTGGGGGACAGTAGGGCAGCCCTATGGGGCTGAGCAGTGCTGTTCCAGCTGCCTACTGCTGCCTGGAGCTGGGTGAGGTTTCCTTCTCCCCTCCTGCCAGCCTGGGGTTAGCTGGAGGTGGGACATAGGCACCAATCACTCCCTCCAGGCCCCTGCCCAAGCCTAGCCTTCCTCACCAGTCCTGAGGCCTCACCTCTCACAAAAACATAGGTGCTGGCAGCTGTGGTTCCCTCGATGCGGGCCTTGATATACTTGTAGTAGCAATGGTAGCTGCCAGTGTTGTTGGCGTGGGCCTCACCTAGCACCAGCACCTTGCAGTAGGGCCTGGTGTCCGTGCCCTCGCAGTCTCGCACAATACCTGTGTCCTCACCGTCCTTTCCCCCGGTGGCTGGTGCTTCCTGAGCCCCTGGCCAGGTCCACTCGAGGGGGTGCTGCCCCCTGATAGAGAGTGGGAAAGGTCAGGAGGGATCCCTATCTCAGCTGTAGCTCAGGGGGCAATCTCTGAAAAGCCTCCCTCAAGAATCAAGAGCCTTGTCCATTGCTTATCTCACTGTGAGGATAGGACTACCCAGGGTTTGGGCACACCATAGATTAGTCTAGGGCAGGGCACTCCCTGAGCCCCCTGGAGTGTCTGCCTGGCTCCCAGGGCTCTGAGTGTGAAAGACTGGGCTATAAAGAAACGTGGGCCTTGGATTACAGTTGGGGCTGTTTTGGCCTTGGGAGCAGAGTGGGTGGGCTTGGGTCCAGTGAAGGGTGGCTAGGACTAGATGCAGGTGATCTGGGGGAGGGTATGGGTGAAGCTAGCTGAGTGCAAGGTGCTTATACCTGCAGGGCCTCCAGGCACCCATATCCTGCGAACCCCACTCAGCTTTGAGGTCTCTCTGCCCTGGGGAGTTTCTGCTTTCTGGATCCTCAACCAGCACCACCCGCCTTGACTTTCTGCAGCCTCATTTGACTGCCATAGGGGAGGGACCCAGTACCTGCAGGAGATGGATAGATTGTCACTGGTGTCAATGACGTATTCGTCCTCTGTGATGTTCAGAGTCGGGGGGGTCATGGAGTAGCCACTCACCAGGCCTGGGGTGGGAGACAGATACATCGTGCTGGGTGGTGAGTTCACAGGACAACTGATACAGCACTTTTGGGTCCTCTAGGACCCCCTCCAGGGCAGAGGCAGCTGGTGGCTCTCAATTGGCACAGCTTAGTCTCCTCATGTGCACTCTGAGTAGTAAGGCCCCAAGACAACTGCAGGCTGACCTCTGCCCTGGCCGTGGCCATCTATTCCCACCAGAGCCCCGCCCCCTGCCACAGACCTCTGACTGAATGAACTGAGCTGCCAAGGTGAAGAAGGAAGAGATTACAGACCTTGTCCTACACTGGGGGAGGCTCTGCCTGTAGCTCTCTCTCTCCTAAACTCCGGACATACACCCACTGCTTATGAGGGGGTCCTGCACATCCCAGACCCTCCCCAGACATACCCAGGGCTCAGCCTCCCTGCCTACTGTATAACTTCACCCCCTCCCAGGTCCCAGGGAGTCCAACTCATAGCTGTTTCTTGGTGCCACCAGCTTCTCACCACCAGCTTCTCTCTACCTGCACAGGCTCTCCCTGGCTGCTCCAGCTGCCTCTAGGCTCTTCCTGCCCAGGCCTTCCCTCAACACTCTCAGTCCTTCCCAAGGAGCCCCTTCTCAGACTCACAAATAAACTTGCTTTACCTGGTTAAACACCCACCTTTAAGACAGGTTATGACCAAGCCCCTTTTCCTTATGGGATTCCCAGCCTTCCTGTTTAAGTAGCTTAGTGCCACTGTCCTTTCCCCAATGGAATGGTGTGTGTGTGTTTGCGTGCATGTGTTGAGAGGTGTGTATGTCTTTTAGTGTCTGTATGCCTGGGTATGAATCTGTGTCTTGTACAGAACACTTTGTATGAGTGTTCTGTACACGCACATGAGCATGCATGTTTGTGTATCTCTGCCATGCTGTCTGTATGCCTGGGTATGAATCTGTGTCTTGTACAGAACACTTTGTATGAGTGTTCTGTACATGCACACGAGCATGCATGTTTGTGTATCTGCCATGCTCTTGTGTGCACATACATGCACAAGGAGATGGTGCGATCCCGGTGGGGGTGGGAGCAGACCCTGGGGGAGGTCGGACCTGAACTCTGGCAGATGCATCCTGCCAGGACCATCCTGAGACAACAGGAAGGGAGGACTGTGTGGCTGGAGGCCCAGGGCTGTGTCCTGTCCTTGCCCTCAAGTCCCCGTCCTCCTGTGCAGAGCATAGCTCACTCTCTTGCCCCAAGTCTTTTCCAGTCCCACAGGCCCTCAGGGTTCAGAGTGGTAGTTTTTTTTTTTTTTTTGTGGTACTGGGGTTTGAACTTAGGCCTCCTGCTTGCTAGGCAGGTGCTCTACCACTTGAGCCACTCCACCAGCCTGTGTGTGTGTGTGTGTGTGTGTGTGTGTGCACGTGTGTGTGTGTTGGGTATTTCTGAAATAGGGTCACACAAACTATTTGCCTGGTCTGGGTTTGAACCATGATCCTCCTGACCTGTGCCTCCTGAGTAGCTAGGATTACAGGCGTGGGCCTCCGGTGCCCCACTCAGAGTGGTAGTTTGCTCCACTGTTTTATGCTTCAGGCAGCTCCTGGCACCCCAAGGTCCTGCCTTGCAGCTAATAGGGTGGGGTCTCCTCACAGATGGTTTTATATACCCACACCCCAAGCCATCTGACTCAAGTGGTAACACCTCATGTCTTCATTTAAGCATAATGCAGATAAGATAACACAGCCTCCAGTCTGCCCATGAGCCTCTCCCTTCTGATCACAATTTGCAATTATTTATCTTCCACCATCCCTCTACCACCTAGCCAAACCATTCTAGGCACCACTGCACCATATGTCAGAGTTGGAAAGCCCTTATCAAGCACCTACTATGCAGATGGGGAAACTGAGGCCCTCCAGCTAGACTGGGATGCTGCCTTAATAAGGCAACCCCTTGCTTGGCTAGCTGCTATGACTGCTGCCAAGTCTTTTCTTCTCCTGAACTCAGCATCCCTGGCCCCAGGGCCCACATTGTTCTGGGACCCCAAAGTGGGAGACAGCCCTGGGCTTTATAGCTTCCACCCCGGGTTGGTGTCCAGCTCTCCCATCCATGTTAGCAGGGCCTGGGCACTACTTATCAGCTCCCTGCTGAGCACCTCCACAGGGGAGCCTGTTCATACCAAGGCAGGGTAGCCCCAGAGAAGACTTTTTCCCAGGGCAGTGAGGGGCCAGGAAGGAATCCCCAGGAGTGGGCTTCAAAGGAGAGGACAGATTTTTTCCAGGCAGTGAAAAATGAATAAGGTCATGCCAGGCAGACAGCTGGGCAAATGTCTGGGCAACCTCTGAACTACAGAAGAGGAAGCAGACAACAGGTATGGGTCTGAACCTATGCAGGTGAGAGAACTGTCCTCTGGACCCAGTTGGAGGTCAAGCCTGAGGACAGCACATGGGCACATGAAAAGGGTTTCAATAGCTAAGAAGTGCCTATTTGCCCCAGTCCCACATGTGCCCTCAATGTTGAAGAAAGGACATGGCCACAGTGAGGTCTAGGGTTCCATGCTGGGCCCCAGGGAGGCTGCGACTCCTCTGTAATACACATATGTGCACACCCCGAGCAATTACCAGCTACAGAGCTGGCAATTGTCAGCCAAGCTTCCTTTGTGACTGCCCTTTGCTTCTGAGATACAAGAGATAAGCAGACACCTTCTGGCCACTCTATCTTCCATTCAGCCACTGAGGGGCACAGGCCCTCTGACCACACTCCCAAAATGATAAGATTTTCCCTATTTGGAAACTTTTGCTTTGCTCATCCCTGCTCCAGCCTGGGGCATTCCCATTTCCTTTCCTCCTGCAGATCTCTCTTTAGGGTTTAGTTCACTTGTCCCTTCCCTGTGGAGTAGTCATCATCATTCAGGCAGGACTCCACCTCCTCCTCCTTGGGGTTCCCGTTGTTAAAACACTAATTAGATTCAATTGTGGTTTTCATCTACCTAAGCCTAAAACAGGAGATGTGCAACAAAGATTCAGGGCATGGATGTAAGGATGATTGGATGGATGATAAATGAAAAAAGGATAAGCAAATGATTAGCCTTAGACGAATAGATGGATGGATGGATGAATAGGTAAATAGAAGATGAATAGGTGGATGGATGGGGGAAAGAGAACCAATAGGAGATTTCTCCCTATCAGGTGGATATACTTGTACCACCAAAGAATGCATCCACATCACTGTGGTAAATAGGACCATCCATCCCGTTCCCTCCTGTTTCATGTAAAACCTGGCTTTCTGAGCACACCAGTTCCCCAGGGCTGGTTACTGCTCTCCACTCCGTACCAGATGGAGAACTCCTTTGGCCTCCCTATGGCAACCCCTTGGAGGCTCATGCTTTTGATGGCACTACCCTCTCTCCACTAAATCTGTCATCAGCTTCTCTCCAAATCACTTCCCCTCATTCTCTACTGACCGTAGCACCAGGCTCACCATCCTCTTCCCCACCCCAACTCACACAATTCTCCATGACTTCAACATCCACATGGATGACTCACTAGCACCCTCACCTTTGAGATCTTCCCCTCCCTCCCCCCTCAGCCACTGGCTTCCAGGGGCACACCCTAAACATGGTCATCACCAGAAACCATGCCATCACTGAATGCTTATCTTCCTGTGTTTCCCCCTCTGTCCCCTCCTCTTTCCTTCTTGTCCAGGTGTCTTCTTCTACCTCTGCTAAATCCTTCAGCCTCATCAGAAGCCCCCATCCTGGTGCAGTGGCAAATCATAGTACATCACTCTGATTGTCCCCTTATCTCTCAGCCTCCATTTCAACCCCACACCACTGCTGTGTCCTCAAGACGTTCAATACTGCAGCACAAAGCCCCCCACACTGGCTGTGTCTCTTTTGTTTTCCTGTTAACAGGCTTTCAGTAATGTCCACTCCTTCCTCAGCATTCACAAAGCAAAGCACCAGACAGAAGCACATCATTGGAACCCCATACCACCTGTCAGGGCCTTAGAAACCCTCTGGCATTCCTGTTCCCCAAACAAATTCTCCAACCTGCTCAGGATCCCAACCCTCTAGACCCGATTCCCACAGATAATTCCTTTCTCTTCTGATCACCAATCTTTTTCTATGGGATTATCTCCCATCTTCACAACAAAACAAAACAATTCCTTGGCTTCCTACCCCCTTATGGCCATTGCCCCATTTCTTTATTTTCCTTGGTAGCCAAAGCTGTGCTCATTTTGCTTGTTGTTCTCCTCCCTTCACATTCTCTTTTTTCCATCCATAGGATATACTCCCACTTCATAGTGTCACTGACCAAGACCTCTGGTGACTCCCATGCCACAGGATCCAGTGAGCACTCAAGGGCAGGGAGCAGAGCTGTCCCTTACTCCTGCTGGCTCACTCTCCCCTCAGCTTCCTTCTTACCATCTTAACACTAATTCCTGCTGCTCCTCATTCTCTCTTTCCTACCACCTTCCCTCCCAAGGGTCCACATACCTCTAAAATCTCTATCTCTGACCTATACCACTTCTCTCAACTCAGCCTGAGGTATCTAGCTGTCCAGTGGAGTTAGACACCCCTCAGACACCCCAAGTCCCCTGTTCCTGATGCCAAAGTCTAGACTTAGACTTCCTCCTTGCCCTCCACTCTCTGCTCCTCCCTTGATAGTTGCCATCTCTCTGAATGAAGATCACCTAGCCCTCCCCAGCTTGTCCATCTACCATAAAGCCTGGTAGGCTGGATGCATCCCACAGCAGGCCCCTACTTTCTTGCTGGAGGCCTTTCAGCTGTCTTTGTCTGAAAGTGGCCTCTTGGGCCTGCTTTTGTCTTCTCCTGTTAGTGATATTTTAAAAACACAAAGGGGTCATATCACATTCATGCTTAAATTCTGTCTGTGACTTCCCTCTGCACTTCCAGGAAAATCTAAACTCCTGACTGAGGCCTGACTTCTGCCCAGCTCTGCATACCACCATAGTTTATTCTTAAGTCATGTTCACATCTTCCAACCACCATGCCTTCACATTGCTCTGAAACATGTCATGTTCCATCTCACCTCAGGGCCTTTGCACCTAACTTCCTGATATGCTTTCTCTCCTCTGCTGTGCACAGTCAGCTGCTTCTCATCTCTGCTCACCCTTTTTAGGATCCATCTCAGTTTTATCCTTCTGGTCACAATTTGTAATTATTTATTTGCTTGTTTGTCTAAGTTATGTTTTCCCATGTTGGCAATAAGTTTCCATGGGGCAAGAACCAAGAGAGTTCTCTTTTCTATCCTGCCCCCATGCCTAGCCTAACACCTAACAAAGAACAGAGGCTAAATAAATATTGTTGAGTGACTAACTGGATGGACAAATGGAGGGGTGGTTGGATGGATAGGTAGATGGAAGGAAAGCTGGATGGGTAGACAGATGGACACACACATGGATGGATGGGTGGATGGAAAGGTAGATAGATGAGTGGACTGGTGGATGCATTGAAGGACAGATTTTTGGATAGATAGATGGATGGATGGATGGATGGATGGATGGATGGATAGATAGACAGGCAGATGGCTAAACAGATCTGTGAGGTTTCCCTTTGAGTTGCCTCTTTGGAAAAAGTATTTGCAGTTTTGAAGGACAGGTTCCCTGACGACTGTATAAAGCTCAGACTGTTCAGCAGCTGGGCAGATTTGGGGCCGAGGGCTGCCATGTCCAGAAGCTTCACGACTGCCCAGCCCCCACCTGCAGCCCTGAAGAAGGCAGGCGCATCCTTCCTGCTTGGCTGTTGTCTGTCTCTGCTGTCCTTCCCTTCCCGCAGCAGGAAGCGCTGTCATCCTGGCCTCTGCCGCGCTCCCCCTGCCTTCCTGTTCCTGGCCCAGGAACTGGCTTCTTCCTTCCCCTGGCCAGTAGGGCTCTGGCCCCCAAGCCTGCAGCAAAGTTGTCAGGACAGGCGCCGGGCCGAGGTCAGCAAGGCCAGAGTGCACACCTCCTCTTCTCTGTGCTGTCAGCAGCCCTGAGACACCCTCTGACCTTGGGCCATGGGGACTCTGGTGTCAGTCTTAGTCAAGGAGGACTGCTCATGAGCAGTATATGGCAGAGGGGCCCTGTAGTCTCCCCTGGGGCAGCACCAGCACCCCTGTTGAGGGTCAGGCAGTGTGGGGAGAGAAGTCTAGTGGTGGGTTAGGTGCTAGGCAGTGGGCAGCTAGCTTGGCTGTTACTGTCTCATTTGGTCTTCACAACATCCTGGGAGGGAGGAAGGAATAATGAGTCCAATCAACAAATGAGAAAACTAAGGCTGCAAGTCTCCTAGCAGTGGGTAGCCCAGCAACTGTACGGTGGCCCAGGTCCAACTGAGTCTAGGCTCATCCCTGTCCTGTGGCCAGGCTGTTTGCCAAAAGCAATGGGCAGAGATCCTTAAATCACAATGTGGTACAACCCCTCCTCTAAGCTCCCCAACCACCCAAGTCTCAGAGATCCCCAGCAATCAAAAATTCATGTAGGAAGCAATACAGGCCCCTGAGCTCACAGTCTTCCCATACCTGTTACAGGGGCCTGGTCCTCTATTTAACTCCATGGCCTGGTTGACTGTGGGCAAAGCTCTTTAAACCATTTATCAGAAGGACCTTTCTTGAGAAATGGAGGCAAAACCCATCCAAACACAGGAAGAACTATTTCTAGAGAGTTGGGCTTACTTTCATACATAACGTCCCTGGGCTTGGGGTGTCCCCGAGCCCTATCCAGGTGGGCCGAGAAAGAATTAGCTGAGAAAATACGAATTCCGTACATAGCAATGGACATGGGACAAGCAGGTTTGGAACAGAGGGAGGGGACAGGTGTCTTCTTTGTGAATGTGCCTCAGGGTTATACCGGGGCATCCATAGGATAGAAGGTCTTGGGCCTTTTTATCACTAAGTCACCAGGGAATGACCAAGAGCAGGTCCCAGCACAGGGGCCACGGGAACCCGAGAGAGCAAGAAGTCAGCTGGAGCATCTTTGCAGTTCCTCCCCATCCTCACCCTAACACCTCTTTCTCCTTCTCTCCCATCACCACCCTGAGCACTGGCCTCCCTCCCTCCCTGATCTCTGGCAGCCTCCTTGCTGGCTACCAATAGCCCTGAACCCAAAGGGGTGTTGTAGCTTCAGGACCCCTTTCCTGTCTCTTTCTGCCAAGTGTAACTATGCATGCCTTCGGTCTGATCTTCAGGGTTATGCCTATCCCAACAGTCCCCCTACTTTCCTGGATGGCTGCAACATAATCCTCCTCCTCCTCCTCCTCCTCCTCCTTCTCTTCTTTCTCCTCCTCTTCCCCTTTCTTCTTCTTCTTCTTCTTCTTCTTCTTCTTCTTCTTCTTCTTCTTCTTCTTCTTCTTCTTCTTCTTCTTCTTCTTCTTCTTCTTCTTCCTCCTCCTCCTCCTCCTCCTCCTCCTCCTCCTCCTCCTCCTCCCCTCCTCCTCCTCCTCCTCCTCCTTCTTCTTCTTTTCTCTCTCTCTCTCTCTCTCTCTCTCTCTCTCTCTCAACTTTGTGTACTGGGTTTTGGACTCAGGATTTGGTGCTTGCTAGGAAGGTGTTCTACTACTGGGGCCACTCCTCCAGTCCTTTTTGCTTTGGCTATTTTTAAGATAGTGTCTTGCTCTTTGCCTAGGCCAGCCTGGACCACAATCTTACTATTTTGTGCTTCCCACCACAGCTTGGACAAAATTCATATGCCACCATGCCCAGTTTTTTTCCATTGAGATGGGAGTCTCACAATTTGTTTTTCTTTTTTGGCCCAGGATGGCCTGGAACTTCGATCCTTCAGATCTCAGCCTCATAAGTAGACTCCCAGGAAGAATTATAGGTGTGAGCCACTGATGCTGGGCTTGGTTCCATCTCCTGGTACTCCTGATGAGTACAGCAGGTACTAGCCCACCTCCCAGCTGGGGATCAGCCTTTGTCCTCTGTCCTCCCTACTGTCCATGTCTAAAGACCTGCAGCTCCTGCTCCCAGGTCTGAGCAGCCTACCCTGACACCTGAGGCTGGGAGCAGCACCCCCATTCTGGCCTCGACCCCCAGCACAGGGAGGGTCTGTGTCATCCAGTGGCTCCTGGGGCTAGGATGTCATCAGCCTGTGGTTCAGTCCCCAAGTCCAGCATGGCTGACACAGGATGACATCACATCATCTGGGAGTTTTGGGGGGTCTCCTCCACATTGGGCCCGGCTCCTCTTTTTCCTCTCTCTGGGTGACTTAAAAGACAGGGGTCTCTGTGCCAGTCCTGCCAGTGTAGTGTGATGTACACTTTCCTGGGTAGCTATGCCTAGGAAGACAAAGGCATTAGCTAGGGACTAGGCCAGCAGCTGCAGACTGAGATGAACCATGGAGGGAGGTGATGGGAGACGGCTGGCTGGGTGAGGTTTGGAGGTCACAGTGAATTGGTCCTGGGGCTGGACAGAGTGGGGAGATCTGTCCCACCTTCCTTCTTCACTCCTGGGGCCAGGCTAGCAGACACCTGGCAGGGAGGCTTCCAGAGCTCCCCTGTGCTTCCAGAGCTCAGGGGTCAGGGTCAAAGGGTCACCAGTCTTTCACCTTTCACCTGAACGATTGAGGTGACAGGGGCAGGAGAGAATGTTTCCAGTGGATGCTCAGGGTGCACAGAGTCCAGCTGGCACCCAACAATACCATACTCTAGCAGTATGGCCTTGAACAGTTTGGTTCCTCTCTTTAAGACCCAGTTTTCCCCCTGTGAGATACAGATTGTTCTAGGATTGCTGGGAACCACAGACCACAAAAACCATAATAACACAGAAAGAACCACTGTGAGTTCAGAAGAAACTGTCTCTGGCCCAGGTACACTGAAAACTTTGCTGTCACCTGCCAGCTGAGTGCCTGTCTTATTACAGTGCTGCATTTCACTGTGACCCTGTGTGGGGTCAGAGTGTGGACACAGGTCAGGGAGGGTGCTCATGTGAACTGAAATAGGCTTTGTAGACTGCATAGGAATTTACTGGACCTGAAGGTAAGTACTGGTTGCTCTGGAGTAGATGGTGATGTGCAAAGGCCAGAGTGTGGGTAACTTAGAGAATCAGAGAGATGGAGCAGATGGATCATGGTAGAGATTGAGGAGGACATAGAAAAAGGCCCAGAGTTACAGGCCCAGACTCAGGTTCCTGCCTTGCTCACCAGATACATTCTCTCTTCTTGACAGTGGCAAATACTAGGGGCTGCAACCCCATCCTGTGCTCCCTCCACCCTCCCTGACAGCTCCCCTGTATCCCATTCTTGGCAGAATCTGGGTTACGTACCTGGGCCTACAACCCAGACCACATCTAACACTGGAGGACAAATAGGGCCAGGGAGCACACAAGTGTCCACTCACCCAATGAGCAAATTCTGAAAAGCACGACACTTCCCAGGGTTGGCAAGGATGTGGAGGAACAGGCATTCAGGCAATAATAATAAAAATGTTCACACACTTTGACCCCCAAATTCTGCTTATACTGATATATCCTGTTACAATAATAACAGCAAATGAGTGTTTAGCACTTTCTATGTGCCAGGACAGTCCTACAGGCATGTACATCCTAGGCTCCTTTACTATTCTCCAAGGCAGATGCAATCATTACCATTATACAGATGGGAAAACTGAGGCACACAGAGGTCAACTTACCCCAAATTACATTGCTAGTGACGGATTTGCCTTTGGGGGACATGATTATTTATGAAATGGAAAGGCCCTTACAGGATCAAATCATCTTTCTTCCATCAGCACTGGAAACACTGCTCTCCCTCTCCCTAGTTTGGCCATTTGAGTGATGGTCATCTCACCAGGTTTCTTGACCCCACTCATTGCCACAGCCAACTGATCACCACATTGTGCCTATTCTCAGAGTTGAAATGGGCTTTGCAGACTGCGTAGAAGCCTGTTGATCGAAGGTACCAAGGACTGGATGGCTTCCATCCCCAGGCCCTTGCCTCTTCTCTTCCTGCCAGGTTCACAGAGCACTTTGCTCTCAGTGTTCAGACACTTTGGAGTGGGCACCTTTTAGCCAGAGAGCCCCTTCTGGACATGCTGTGGTTGACTCCTCTCCATTTTCCCTCCTTCCACCCCACTGTCTGGTCAGCCTCAGTGCATCTCCCCTGGACACCACACCAGTCAGTATCTCCCCACTGGTCCAGTCTGACTTCATGCTAGAACACAAGCCCCTCTCCTGCCTAAAACATCCTCTGCCTCCCTCCTTCCACATAGATTTCTGAGTGGAATCTAAGCACTCTGTTGGCTTTCTGTCACCCTCTAGCCCTAGAGACTCTGCCCTCCACGTGTCATCTATTTGGGACAATATCCTCCCCCATGCTGATGTCTTGTCCCCAGCGCTGCCACCACAGGGTCACACACTGAGGCTCCTTCCACAGGACTCCTGCATTTTCCTGCAGCTGCTTGTAGTTTGGCTTATCACACTTGACAATTCCTTAGTTCAAGCTCAAGAGATTTCATTTGTCTTCTCACTATGGCATTCCCAGCATGGACTTGTTGAGTGATTAACCCATGACTGATTTCAGACGCCCAAAGAACAGAAAGAACAATACATAATGTTTGGGCAGGTGAAGAGGTGAAGGAGGTGGTGCCCAGGAAAATGGAGATGCCAGGCACTGAGGTGGACACATTGGGCTACAGCTAGACCTGGAGGAAAAACGATGCCACAGTTTGAGACATGCTAGGCATTGCCATTTCACCCCTCTGACCTTAATTTCCTGATCTTCAAAATGGGTACAATGACACCTGTGCCACAAAGTCTAGTGTGAAGCAATGCGATGAACTGGTTTACACTGAGGTGTGGCTCACTGCTAGACGTGTGTGTGTGTGTGTGTGTGTGTGTGTGTATGCACGTGTATGCACAAGCACAGCTTAGTACAAATGAATCTTCAGTGGCAGAATTTAGGAAATTCAAGCATAGTGCTCTGGGTTGGTTAAGGATAAACCCCCCAGAAAGCCTGGATTTTGTGTTCTTGGGGAATCCAGTGAGTGGGAATGAAGCCCCTTCCTCCCTGGTGGACCCCTCCATTTGGGGCAGTATAGTGTTCTTCCGGCCCTTGGACTCCAGCAGGAAGAGCCTGTTCTTCTATTAGCCTGAGAAACTGATGCTATCTTTGGGGCACTGAGGGTTGAGATCTGTTTTAGAGCTAGCTATTTCTTGGGGACAGTATGAAGGTAAATGTCACGAACATGCTCAAAGTCTGGACTGGTTGGGAGGGTGAGTGGGAGATGGACCGGTTGGGAGTCATGGGTTGCCTGAGTACATCGTGGGGTGTTTAAGGGGTAGAGGGGACCCCAGAAGATTCTGGACAGTGCAGCTGTGGTGCAGCCAGCTGTGCCAGGCAGTTGCCCTGGCCTCTCTGGGGTCAGGGCTCTGCTCACCGGCAGCAGCACGAGCCTTGTTATCAGACAGCCCAGCTGGCTCAGAGGTGGCCCCCCAGCGCTGCTAAATCGGGGCCACCAGCTCCTGCTGCAGGAAGAGGGAAACGCAGGCAGGATGTCCTCTTCTGTGGCCGACAAGTCCTTTCCCATGAACCCCTGCTGACCTTGCTGGACACGTGTCGGGGGCTCCCCCACTTGCCACCCAGACCTGCTCCTGCCCAGGCCTGGACACGCAGGTGGGGGTGACTGAGCAGAGGAGCCAGGGCCTAGGCGTGCCTGCTGTTCACCCCGCCCACAGGGACAGGGCAGGCGCCCTGAGCCTCTCACAGCAATGAATGCCCGCACCTTCCTGCTTCCAGACTTGTCCCCTTGGCTTGACCGGAAAGCTGAGATCCCAGAGGAAGCCAGTGTCTGAAAAGGATCGAAACTCAGGAATCCCTGGCTCCAAATGGGGCATGTCTGCTGCTTCTCTATCAGAAGTCAATCCAGAGAGTGTGATAGGTTCTTTGAACTCCTCTCTCTGTCCACTCTCTGCTCCCAGGGGCACCTCAAAAAGCTGTGGAACATAGGCCAGAGCCTGGTGAAGACAGACCTACCTGGTGGAGAAAAATCCCCAAACAACAAGCAGGAGGGGTGTAAGCTAGACACCGAGAAGAACTTCCCACCTCATGCTAAGACCTCACTTAATTTCCATGGAATTCCTCATCCCCTTCTTGCACTCAAGTGCTTTCAACTTTCCCCTTCCTTATCTGACCAGTTGCATTTACTGGAGTCTGCTGGAAAATCCCGTTGGATGCCTCCACCTGGAGTTCGTGCTTCTCCACATTTGCTCCTTCTCCCTGGGTCCACTTCTAATAAGTGATCCCATGATCTACCCTGTTTGCTTAAGCCTGAGACCTGGCATTTTCCCTCTCTTCCTACTATCTCCAATTATTGACCTTATCTCCTGAGCCCATGCACTTGCTGTTCCCTGGTTCCTGCCTCACCTGGACAGCTGTCTCTTGCTGCTGGTTTGCTGCTGGTTCCCATCATCTCTTCTACCTTGCCTTCCCAGCCACTGGTTCCACCTCCTGGCCACCCGTCTAGCCTCATTTGAACACTTATTTGTCCCCATATACCATGTGGACATTCCTGTCTCTGGGACTTTGAGTGTATCTTTTCCCTGCTTGGAATTCCCTTTCCTGGAGTCTGCAGACCACTGAAGGAAGCCCTGGGCTAGAAATGACACTCCCTTCTGTGTAGCCCACAGAAACCAGCTGAGTCTCATGGGAATCACTGAGCACTTTCATATCTGGCCTACTGATTCCTGATACCATGTCTGTGTTCCAACTAGTCTAGCACTGAGGAAACACCTTCAGGATAGGGCAGCGTCCTATTCTGGGTGATCCTGAGCAGGCACGGTGGCTTGCGGCTTGAACAGAACTGCACTCTTTCTCCCTGACACACTGGGAGGTTCTCCAGACTGTCTACTTGTGACACCCTCTCCTGAACCTAGCCAAGGGGTCAGTGTGCTCTGGGGAGGGAACAGGGTCCCTGCAGCGGACTGGCTCCGTGTCTCAAGAATGATGGGTGGATAGGCAGCATGTACATTAGCGCACAAGACAAGGGCCAGAAGGTCGGTAGCCACCAAGTAAGGTGGGCTCAGCCCCTACATCCTGTTAGCACTGACACAGCACTGACTTGCATCCCTGTCCTGCTCCCACTCCCCTAGGCCTGGGTCAGGGCCGAGGATCAGTGATAGTAGAGAACTGGGATGACCATGTGGGTCTTGAACTATGGCAAGGGCAAGCTTGCTCTAGGTCAGGCCAACTCAGCTGCCCAGTTGTCTCCTGATTCCCCAGCACGTCTCAAGTTCTCTGCCCAGTGTCCAGAGGTATAAACCCTTTCTCTAGGCTGAATCTCAAAGATGAAGTTTCTTGGGGCTGCCATCTGCCATCTTCTCACTCCATAGAGACACTGCTGACCAGGATATTGAATCTTGAAGTCCAACTCAAGCACACAGCCTCTCAGTGTTTACCAGGCTGCCCACTGCAATGTGTGGAGAAACAGAACTGCAGGGGGGCGGGGGGAGAGGGCCCAGGCCGTACCCCAGGGACTTAGACTTAGAACAAAAGACTGCTTCTACCATCTTTGAGGAATCAGCATCAGGGTCCCAAGGCTTCTCTCTTGCCTCCCATTCTGGCTTCTCTGATCTTGACTGATCTTTTTTTTTTTTTTTTTTTTTTGTGAAGCTGATGATTGAATCCTCCTGCATGGAGCCTCCTTCATGCTAGGCAAGTGCTCTACCACTGAGCCACTGAGTCAAGCCCCCAGCCCCTGCACTTAGGGATTTATGTTTCCGATGTAACATCCCTCATTAGGCTGGGAGCTCCTGAATTCTCTTCCACCCAGCAGTGGGCGGAGCTGTCTCCATTGGCATCTCAACTCTCACCACACCCTTGTCCAGCCTGGGACATCCCATTCCAGCTGACACCCTCTCCTCCCCTGCACAGCCAGACTTGGTGAGAGTCACCAGCACCTACTGCAGGGGATAGCATCACTCCCTTCACTCCTCCACCTCCCTCTCCCTCTGGCCTCTGCTAGTTTCCCTCATACCTGCAGGCTGTTCCTGTTTCCCTGGAAGCCCCCTTCCTCTCCGGCCTCCTCAGGATTCCCCTCCTGGGCCTTTTGCACTGCTTCCTTTCCAGTCACCAGCCCAACCTCTCTCCTGAGCCTCAGCCCTACATCCAGCTGCCAGTCACATGTCTCCCGTGCAGGGGGAGCTCTCCCACTCCCCACCCCTGCTGTCTAACCACAGTGGTGTGCCATTCACTATTCCCCCCACATTCACACACTGATCACCTGTGGGAACCTGACCCTGGACTGGGTTATAGGGGAGCAAGAAAAAGTCAAGGGGCAACCCTCCCATAACACCTGCCCTACTTGGGCCCAGACAACTATGTTTCCTAGCCATGGTCCAGGTTGGGCCACACCTCCCTCACCTCTCCTGTTCTTAGTGGTCAGCCTGTGAGGGACAGATGGAGAGGGAAGAACTGGGCTCTGGTATCCCAAAGAGCTGCATTGACTTCTTCCCTTCCTATCTGCTTCCTGAGAACCCTGGGCTCAGTCTAGGCTTCCCTATGTGTAAAATAGGTCTGATACTCTGAGAATTAAAGGGCTGACGTGTGTAAAGCCTGTAATCAATTTCTATGGTGTACAAAAGTACAAAATTTCCATCTCTCCCTTCACGACTTGGAGCATTTCTCCCTCAAACAAGGGGGGCTCCATGACACCCAGTCTGCCCCTGACTTCCAGGAATACAGGATCTTGAGTGGACTCCCAGCTCATCTTCCCCTTACTCCTGATTCTCCTCCTTCTCCTTCTCCTCCTCCTCCTCTTCCTCCTCCACACTCCTTCTCCTCCTCCTCTTCCTCCTCCACACTCATTCTCTTCAGCTCTACAGCGTCAACTCAGGTCTGGGTCTCTCCCCACCGGAACCATATTGCCAATACAAACCTAAACCTGCCAGTCCTTTGCCTAAGACCTTCTGTGGCAGCCTCTACCTTATGGTGAAAGCTCCCTAGTTGGCCTTCAAGGTTCCTGTCCCAGAACTCTCACATCCCTGGAGTCCCCGCCTTCACTTCTGTGACACTGATGGCTCGAGTTGCAGTCTTAAGATTTGCCTTATGTTCCAACTTGCACCCACGCGGTCACCTTCGACAGCTCTTCCCTGGGATGCGGAGTGTCTGGAGTCCGAGCTCCAGCAGTCCCTGGCCTGGAGAAGGTGGACGCCTATCCCAAGCGCCCTCTGGGGGGCCTCCTGGGACAAACTTCCAACGCAGATAAGAGGCGTCGGGAAGTGCGCACCCAAATCTGGGATAGTGCGGGGATTGTCGCCTACGGGCCAGAAGGAATGATCCCCGGTGCGCACGCAACAAGACTTAGTGGCTGAGCGCCTGGACTTCGCGGGTGAAGACACGAAGGATCCAGGCTAAGGATGCAGCCTGACTGGACAGGCTGTACTGAAGATGGCGCAAAGTCTGGGACCCAAAAGACGATCTCGGCGCTAAGGCGCAGCCCTACCACCCCAGTCCCTGACCCGGCTGCAGTCACCGCCCGCTCTTTCCTCATCCCGGCGGTCCCGGGCCCCAACCCGCCGCGCTCCATCCGGTGTCCGCATCTCCAGGCTCTTGGGCTGCCCTGTCCCCTTCCCGTTCCCCGTCGGTGCGGTCTCGCCACTAGCTCCTGGCGCGTCTCGTAACCCCACCACCTCAGCTACCAGTCAGGCCCTGGGACACGCAACGGGCTCGCAGCACTCACCGTCCAGGAGTCCGAGGCAGAGCCACAGGCGCAGGCACAGCGCGGTGCCCCGCTGCATCTCCGGCCGCTGCGCGCGGGTCCGACCTGCACGGCCGCAGCTCGGGGCTGGAAGTGTAGAGGCGCGGCGCGGGCGGGGCCGGGCTCCGCCGGGCTGCGGGCTGGGGGCGGGGCAGGGGCGGGGCTCTGGGGGAGGCGGGCCATGGTCGCCTTAGACAGCCCCTCGCCCCTCTCCCCTCTTCCAAGTTTCTCCCAGCCCTCCCAGGGAGCATCCAGTCTAGATAAGAAGGGTGCTCGCTCTGCCCAGCAGACGTCCATCTAGGGGGCGAGTCCAGTTCTAAGTCAACTCCCTCCCTCCAGCTGCTCCCGGGCCACTGTGGGAGGGCGAAGAATGTAGGTAATGCACTTGACCGTCCTTGTGCGCTGCGAAGGGAAAAGAGCGCCGCAGGCAAAGAATAAAATGTGGCAGCGAGTAATTTTCTGCAGTTTTCTTCCATCAGTAAACAGTACGTTTAGAGTAATCAAAAAGGCAGTAAGTACAACTTTAAATAGCAGCATGTTAAATTTTATGGAGCATTCAACAGGTTTGATCTTACTACCTCCATAGTGTCCATGGAGGCTGTGCCCTTGAGCCCGGCACTTCCAATAAATGACATTCCACCCCACCCCCGCCCCAACCCTGAAGGTTTGGCCTCCGCTTTAGATCTTCTCCAAGTATTTTTGCTCTGAGCTCATTCATAACTCCTTTTTTTTATCAGGTGACACTTTACTTTCTGACTTGGCAAACCCTCCTTTCTCTTTTCAGTCAGATCGCTAGAATTTTCCAATTTAAAAATAAATCCCACGACAGTGACTATTTCAACCTTTCTCTACTGCTTTTACATCCCTTTCACACTTTTTCCATGCCCTTCACAAGTCTGTTCATCCTTGCCAAAAACCAAGACCAGATTGCTGATAACAACTTTCACTAACTCGCTCAAGTACGCATAAGAGCTGAATATATTATTTAGTTGGAATCACAGATCAGCAGAGATAATTTAATAAATAATGTAGGAGGAAATTAGGCAACCAAATAATAAATGGAGTTAGATTTTTTTCAATCATACATGGATTTTTATTCTTTATTTAGTTTGAAATTTAAAAGAAATTATTGTGCAATGTAATGCACTTAAGGAAATTGTATGATATCAATGGATCATACATGTGAATTTTAGAGCAAACACATTTCCAGCACAGGATGTGAAAAAGCATTTACATTCCAGAGACCTCTCCCATTTCCCATCCAAAGCCTCTCACTAACTCCCAAAGGTTTTTCCACAATCCTGGCCTTATCATTTCCCCAATTTTGCATTTTATCACCTAAGTATGTGTTTTGCTTCTGTTTTAACCTTATTTAATTGTATTCACACCATAGTTTTTTTTTACTCATAATCATTTGTGAGATTCATCTACATATTGCTGTGATAACCTACACTGCTCATTTTCATTGCTGCCAAGTTTTCCACGGTTTGATACACAACAATTAATGTGTCTGTCTACTATTGATGGAAGCTGGAGTTGTTGCCAGTTTCCAACTGTTGCTGCTCTGAACACTCTTGTATATATTTCCTGGTGTACATGTGTGTTATTCTCTCTCTCTATATATATATGTATATGAATACAAGTGAAATTGCTAGGTATATGTGTCTTCAACTTTAGTAGCTAGTACCAAGTACTCCCCCCTGCCTATTTTAGCATCTCACTGTGGTTTTAATGAACTGTTTGAAAGTAATATGGCCACTTCAGCTTTGGTGGCATTACTGTAAGCATGGCATATCTTTTTATAACCTTTTACTTATAGCAACTATTTGTGTTTTTATATTTCAAGTGTATTCCTTATACTCTGCATAAGGGTGAGTCTTGCTTTTTTAATCTGCTTTTTAATTGGGGTGATTTAAAATATCATTATTGACGTGGTTAGGTTTAAATTTGTCGACGTGATAACTGTTTCCTATTTGTCTCATCTGTTCTTTGTTCCCTCTTTCCTCTTTCTCTTCCTTTTTTTTTCTTTTGGATTGAGTATTTTTTTATGTTGCATTTTTCTTTCCTTTGTTGGGCTATTAACTATCCTCTGTTTTCTAACTTTAAAGTTTCCCTTAATGTTTATATCTACATCTTTAATTCACAACAGTCTACCTTCATGAGATAAAATATACCTTCATATGAAAACCTTACAATAATTTTTCCCACTTTCTCCTCTCCCAGCTCTTATGCTGCTGTGACTCATTTTGCTCATGCATATCATAACCCTCAGAATAAATTGTCATTATTTTTGTTTAGTCACTGCTCTTTTATAGACATTTAAAAATTTAAAGCCTTTCATATTTACCATTTAACATTTCTAATAGTGTGTGTGCACCAATGATGAATTCTTTCACCTTTCAGATGCATTTTTGAAAAAGTCTCCTTTTTCCTTCTTATTTGAGGACTGTAGTTAGAAGTGTTTTATACTTCATTATTTTCAGCTTCATAATTTCCTTATTTCTTATTTTGAAAATTGTGGTAAAATACACATAATGTAGAACATCTTAGCAGTTTTTAAGGGTGTAGTCAAATGGCATTGAGTATATTCACATTGTTATACTACCATCACCACCAGCCATCTCTAGGATGCTTTTTATTTCGCAAAATTGCAACTCTACACCTTCTAAACAGTAACTCCTCATTGCACCCTACCCTTATGCCCTGGCAACCACTGTTCCACTACCTGTCTCTATGAATTTGGTTACTCCAGGTATGTCACAAAAATGGAATCATGTATTTATCCTATGGTGACTTCTTTTTATGCTTATTTCACTTAGCATAATGTTCTCAGAGTTCATCTATGTTGTAGTATGTTTCAGAATTTCCTCCATCTTTAAGGCTGAATAATATTCCATTATATATGTATATATATTATTATATATGCACAAATATCACATTTTGTTCATCCACTCATCTGTCAGTGGCACTTGGTTTTCTTGTACTTTTTTGCCTGTTGCAAATTCTGATGCTGTGAATATGGATGTACAAATATCACTAGGTCCTTGCTTTCATTTCTTTTGAGTATGTGCCCAAAAGTAGAATTACTTTATCATACAGCAATTCCATTTTTAATTTTTTGAGAAACTGTTGTGCTCTCTTCCTTAATGATGGCATCATTTTACATCCTGACAGTAATGTACAGGGACTTCAATGTCTCCACCCACTCAGCAATACTTATTTTCTGATTGTCTTGATAATAGCCATCCTAACAGGTGTACGATGGTAGCTGTTTGTGCTTTTGAACTGCATTTAATAGTGTATGCCTGTAAGCCCAGCACTTGGGAGACTGAGACAGGATTGTGAAGTCAGCCTGGGCTACACAGTGGGAGCCATCATGGGTTACATTGTGGTTTTGATTTGCATTTCCCTAATTATTAGTGGTGCTTTTCATGTGCTTCTCTGGGGAAATATTTATTAAATTCCTTTACCCAATTTTAGTAGGGTGTGTATGTGCTTTTGAACACTTTGTCTTAATCTGTTTTCCTAGTGTGTTTTAACCAGATAGTATCTACGTTACTTTGTCCAGTTCCTTGCTTTGTTTGTTTGTTTGTTTGTTTTTTGTTGTTTTACAGGGTCTCATCTGCTGTTAAGCCCTTCAGTAAAATTCTCATTTTGGATATTGCGTTTTTTTAGCTGCAGGATTCTATCTGACCCTCTTGTATGTCTTTATTATTGGCTTGTTATGCTCATTTGCTTGCTTTTTAAATTCTTCAAGATATTTATAATATTAAAAGCCACCATCTGTTAATTCTATCATTTCTCTCATTTATGGACTCATTTCTCTTGATTTTTTTGTTCTGGTTTTAGAACACATTTTCCAACTTCTTTATCTAGTAATTTTTTACTGAATGGAAGACATTTTGAATATTATGACATTGAATGTCTGGATTTGTTATGTTTCATCAAAGAGTATTCATAGTGATTCTTTTGACAATTATTTTTCAACCTTGTCTTTAAGCATGAGTGGTACTCTCCAATGACTGTTTTCTGCTCTTGGAGTTCTACTGAATGCCTTGTATTCATTGAAGTCTCTCCGTCTGCTGTTGTCTCTTCTGGCCTTCTCTGAGTTATGGGAATATGGCTCAGTCTGTAGACCTCTGACCAGTCTCTTGGAATGTTGCCTTGTGCAATGGCAAATGCAGCTTATCAGTCATCAAAAGACTTACTGTGAGTCATCTGTAGATTTCTGGTGCACTTTTCTGTCTGATTTGCTCCTGTAACACACATTCCAGCTGCCTCAGCCTCTTTCATTATACAATCTGTTTTTTTCAACTCAGCAGGTCTACCATGCTTGATTTTGGTTTCTTCTCCTTGAATCAGAAAGTAGTCCTAGCCAGGAAGTTGTGACATTTATAAGGCATAATTACCTGACTTGTTGTCTAACATATGAAAAGAATAGATTCACTTATCTTGTCTAGTTTTTCTGTTGTCTAGTTTGTCTAGTTGTTTATGGTAGAAAGGGAAATTTAGTTTACATTACATGTATTTGGATATACTATGTTCTGAAGTGCCCGTTAAAGTCTTTTGTCTTTTTGTTACTAACCTGTGATGGTTCTTTATTCAGTCATGCATCACTTAACGATGGGCATGTGTCCTGAGCAATGTACTATTAATTGATTTTTTTGTTGTGCTAATATCACACAGTACACATGCATAAACCTTGATAGTACAGACTACTACACACTTAGGCTATATGCTGTACATATACGTGTGTGTGTGTGTGTATGTATGTGTGTGTGTTTATATACATAATATCTCATGTTAGGGCCATGATGACTGAAACAACACAAGATTAAATGGAGCACAAGAAAACAATTCAATCAAGAGATGCAGTAAATGCAAAATGCATGTGGCTGCTGCTGGTGTAACAACATATTGTTTTGTAGTAAATATTTTTTATAAGTAGAGGGAGTACAGTGAAAAATAATGATGAAAAGTACAACATGGTAAACACAGCAGTATCACAGCTGTTTATTATCATTAGCAAGTATTACATACTGTGTGTAATTATATGAGCTATACTTTTATACAAAGGGCAGTGCAGGAGTTTGCTTCCCTGGGCATGTATGGGCACTTTCTAATTTTCCTTGTATATGCAATTGCTTTTGAATGTACTGGCTCAAAAAGGGAAAAAAAAAATAAAGGGAGAAACAGGTCACCTGACTTTAAGTCCCCTAGAAGTCACTTTGGTCAGTGGGAGTGGGGCTTGCGAATGTGGTTGGTAGTGATTCGTAACATGCAACTGGGTGATGTGCCTCAAGCCTGTTATTCTAGCTACTTGGGAGGTAAAGACAAGGAGGGTCATAATTTGAGGCCAGCCTGGGAAAAAAGTTTGCCTGACCCTGTCTCAACCAACGTCTGTGCACAGTGGTATGTACCTGTGTCCCCCAGCTGTGTAGGGAAGCACAAATAGAAGGTTCGTGGTCCAGACCAGCTGAGGCATGAAGCAGACCCTACCTTAAAATGCTGCACAAGACAATGTACCAAGGATTGAGAATGTGGCTCAAGTGGTAGAGTGCCTGCCTAGCAAGCTCGGGGCCCTGAGTTCAACCCTCAGTAGTGCGGAGCGGGGGTGCGGGGGGAAGCACAGTGAAGTCAGGCGGCTGGAAGATGTTGGAAAGTGAGGTGCCTTCTGTGCATCTCAACATGCTACAAATCAGTCATTAGGCTGGGTGTCATTTTCTGTATTCACTTTATGTTTCTTGCAAATGAAATCATCCAGAGCACATGGAAAATGTATATTATGCTCAAATTTTTCTAGTTTATCAGTTTCATTCATACATAAAATTCACATATTCAAAACAAACATTATAGCAGAACAGACTGTAGCTCTGCCCTTATGTTTATAATGTATCTATCATAAACAGGATCCAGTTTTGGCTTAAGAAAATAGACCTACACTCTTTGACACTACCCCAGTTGTGTTTAAGGTAACTACTGATATATTTGGGTTTTTCTCTACTATCTTGCTGTTTATTACATTGCTTCTTTTCTATTGCAAAGATGGCCACTATCCCTACCTCTGCCTGTATCCACATACTTTTATGACGTGCTTTTGGCTTTTTTTTTTTTTTGAGCTACTGGGATTTTAACTCTGGGTCTTGGGCTTGCTAGGCAGGTGCTGTAACACTTGAACCACACCCCAGCCCTTATGATGTGATTTTGCAGCTTCTTCTATCAAGCACTGAGAGAGATTTTTCTATCTTTGATTATGAGATGGCCTCCTGTCTTACTTTAGTCAAGAGAATTCAGCAAAAGTGACAACGTGAAGATTTTGTCCCTTTCCACTCTAGCAACCCTGCTCCCAACAACATATGCTCATGCCCAGAGCAGCCTGCCAGAGGATTGGAAGCAGAGAGGATCACAAAGAAGTAATGACTCAACTACGAATTTTAGATTAAATGTAAAAAAATTTAAACACAGAGCAGAGAAAAAAATGTAAAAAATAGAAGGCTTTTGATTTGGAATTGCTAGGTGGTCCCAGATAAAGAAATTGTTTTATTTGAACTTTGGCAAAAGCCAAACTTGTGAGGACTCAGACCACAAGTTTATAGAATGAAACCACAAAGCAGGCAAGCAAGCAGCTCTGGCGTAAGAACCATGTCCCCTTGGGAAGGTTGTGCATGTCATAGGCGGACAGGAAGAAGGGAATGAGAGAGGAACTGAGTAGGAGTCAGATGAGGCTCATGTCTGCAAAGGGACTTGGTGTTCCCATTGCTTGGATCTTGGCTCAGGAAGGGATAGAGGATGAGAGGGTGGTTAGAGAATATCTGAGGGTGTGGAGGCAGTGCCTGTTGGCTTAGCGGGTTGTGAGGAATAACATGGCATTACAGAGAAAGTGAGTGCTACACAGACTAGTGAGTGCCAAGGAGATGTTGAGAGTGACAGACTAAAGGCAGCTTCTCAGAGAGAGCCCTTCTCAGTACAAAAGAAGGCTGAAGAGAGGTCCTAGACCAGTTCTCATAGCCACACACTCAACAAGTGTGGACTGAAAGATTCATTGTCACCACTGGAGAGCATAGCAGGACACTGTCCCAGGTCTGTCAGTCATATACCAGTGGCCAAAGGCAAAGGTGACCCCTACCCTCCTTGGCACTGCCGAGGCTGTAGGGTAAACTTCAGAAGCCTCCAAGACATCCACTGTCAGGATGGAAAGAAAGGGAAACTATGGAGGGTGAAGAGTTTACCAAAAGGAGTCTGAGTCAGCCTGGGAACATGTGAGATTTAATCTAGAAATGGTTGAACAAACTGTAGGCATAAGATTGTTTGTTTACACTGTCTCTGAAAATGTGGGAATGGTTTCTTACAGTAATTTCATTCAATTATGGATAAAAATATGAATTTTTGTGCCTCTGAGTTATACTGTGTAAATGTCAAAACCTCTACATTTGTGTGTGAAAGGGAAACCCCAAGACTGGATTTGGTTAAGTAAATGAATACCAGACAGCCAGGAAAAAGATGTGATCAGTTTACACGTAGTGATGAGGGAGATGTAAGTGAGATATCATCAGGTGAAAAAAAGCAAGTGACAGCACAAAATATACAATACAATCCCCTTGTATATTTTGTGCTGTCACTTGCTTTTTAAAAAAAAAGTCTGTTTGCTATTGTTAAAACAAAATATCCAAGACTGATTAATTCCTAAAGAATAGAGGTTTATTTGGCTCACAGTTCTGCTGGCTGCAGCCTGAGATCATGGCACTGTCATCTGGTGAGGATCTTCTTGCTGTGTGGCAATATGGTGGTAAGAGAGAGCAAGAGTGCTAGCTCAGGTCTTTTCCTCTTCAGATAAAACCATCACTACCCTCATGGGTGCCCCACCCTCATGACCGCATCTAATCCCAAATGCTTCCCAAAAGTCCCACCTCCAAACACCATCAACATATGAATCAGGAGGTTAGGTTTCCAACACATGAATTCTGGTGACATATCTAAACCTTTGCTGCAGAGAAGGCAGGAATAGAGGAAGGAAAGAAGGGAGACAAGCAGGCAGGCAGGAATTAATCTAGAGACCTGTCAGTTGTGGTGTCTGCTTCATGGTCAGAGGTGGCTGCTGTCCTAGGTCTCAGGGCTCCCATCCCCAATGCAAGAGGAAGACCCTCTTGGATGGAGCTGCAGTAGCCCCAACCCACCCTCGCCATGCTCCTTTGCCTGTTCATTCTCATTCCTTCCTCACAGTCCAGGGCATGCTAGTGACTTCATTTGCCCTGAAACTGGCCCACATGAAGACAGTCCACCCTCAAATATCTAAAGAGCCATTGGGGAATGGAATTTTATTCCTTCTATTTGATTTTGAGACAGATTTAAGAATGATACCTCAAAATTTTAAAGTGGTTCCATTTTATTTGAAGTAATGTGCTTCTGAAGATTGCATATAATTCAAAGCATACCTCTATCAAGACTAATATTTCCCTAGATGTTCTTGATGCTAACCTATTGCCATATATTTCTACCTTAATGTGGTCTTACATCTCCATCTTCTACCTCAGACTCCCAAACATTGGCTCTTTGTGTTTCTCAGCTCAAGCACTAATGATGCCACCTAATGGATACCTTCCCCACACTGTGATAAGAATTTTAAAATAGCATTCGCAGAAATCACTTGCAGAGGTTGAAATGCTGGGAAATAGTTGCTTGGGTTTCTAGACACTGACTAAACAATGGTAACAATCTCTTGACTGTCTAAATGGTGCCACTGTGTGGCCATATTGTGTCATAAAGCTAGTATAATTGGGTTCAAAGAAATAAAGTGAACCATGTTTAAACAATTAAAGGAAATTAAGGTGACAATGATTCATTAAATGGAGACTACCAATAAAGAAGTTGAAATTATAAAAAAAAGAACCAACTACAAATTCTGGAGTTGAAACCTAAAGTAACTGAAATGAAACAATTTCTAGAGATCAGCATTAGGGTAGTAATGGCAGGAAAAAGAATCAGTGTACTTGAAGATAAACCAATAGAGACTATTCAATCTGATAATCAACACAGACTATTCAATATGAAAAACAGAAAGAAAGAACAATGAAGAAAAAAGAAACAGGCTCTTTAAGTCTTATGGGACACAACCAAGCAAAACATAAAAATGCATGACTTAGTGGAATTTACCCAGTGAATGCAATTTTAGTTTATTATTTTTAATATCTTAAAATAAACTACTACAATTCACAATATTAAAAGAACAAAGCACAAATGCCACAAGGTCATTCATATGGACACTTTTAAAATTTCATAAATGTCATCACCATTCATTCATAGCAAAATTCTCCATAAACTCAGAAAGTAGAAGAGAATGCCCTCAATCTGCTAACAGTCATTTGCAAAACACTCCAGCTGACATCATACTCTGGACTTAGTGGTAAAAAACTGAATAATTTCTCCCTAAAGTTAAAGTCAGAGGAAAGAAGTCCACTCTTATTATTCCTGTTCAATATTGCACTGGGGTTCTATTTAGAGCATCCAAATTGGAAAATATGTAATATTCTTCCTTCACAGAAAACAAGTTATTCTATATAGAAAATCCTAAGGCTTATACACACACAAGCACAATTCTACAACTAAAACAAATTTAAGAAGGTTTCAGGGTAGAAGATGTACACGTAAAGTTAGCAGCATTTCTGTAAACCAGCAATTAATGTTCTAAAATGAAATTAAGAAAAATAATTCCATTCATATTAATAACAAAAAATAAAACACTTAGGAATGAATATAGCAAATGATATAGAAGACTTATACACTGAAGATTACATATCATTGGTGTCAAGAGTTAAAGACCTCAATAAATGGCAAGAAATTCCATGTTCAAGCATCAGAAACCTAGTATTGTTAATGTGGCAACATTCCCCAAGTTGATCTAACAGTCATGCTATCGCTGTTGAAATCTCAGCGAGCCCTTTTACAGAGATTGATAACTGATGTTTAAACTCAGGAATAAAGTTAGATGATATTAGAGTTACAAACTGTAGCAAAAAGTAAAAAAGTTACAGTAGTCAAGACAATAGTATGATGGCATAGAAAAGACATACAAGTCAATGGATCAGAATCGAGAGTCCAGAAATAAATCTTTACATTTGTGTCTAATTCATTTTGAACAAAGCTTGTGCCAATGCAATTCAATGGGGGAAAGGATAGTCTTTGAAACAAAAGATGTTGGTACACCTAAATAGCCACATGCAAAAGGATGAATATACATCTCTACTTCACACAATGCACAAAAATTAGCTCAAAATATATCATATGCATTAATGTAAGAGCTAACATTATAAAAATCTTAGAAAAATAGCAACGATTCTTCAAAACTTCAAGATTTTTTCTAACAGCAAAGATTTCTTAGCTGTAACAACAAAAGCATATGCAATAAAATAAAAAATGGTAAACAGGACTTGTTCAAAATTAAGAACTTTTGTGCTTCAAAGGATACCATCAGTGAAGTAAAAAGCCACATATTTGAAGAAAATAGTTGCAACTTATCTGATAAGGAACTTGAATCCAGGATGCATAAAGAATTCAAACTCAGTAATGAGAAGATCTTATTAAAATGTGCAAATAGATATTTTTTCTTTATTCATTTATTCATATGTGCATACATTGTTTGGGCCATTTCTCCCCCCCCCCGTCTCCCCCCACCACACTTGCTTCCAGGCAGAACCTGTTCTGCCCTTTTCTCTAATTTTGTTGAAGAGTAGACATAAACAATAATAAGAAAGACAAAGTGTTTTTGCTAGTTGAGATAAGGGTAGCTATACAGGGAGATTCCTAGCATTGCTTCCATGTGCAAGTGTATTAAGACCTGAATTGATTCATCTCTACCTGTCCTCTTTACTACTTCCCGGTCACCTTCCCATAGTGACCTCTGTTGTTTCAAGGTTATTGTATTAGCTCCTCTGCAGTGGGCACATCAGACACTTTCAAGTTTTGGGTTTCTTGCCTTTCCTATTCCTCCTGTATGCATTCTCCCCTTGGCGTGTCACCGAAGTCTAATGAAATTACTACATTCGCCCTAGATCTAAAGTCCACATATGAGGGAGAACATACGATTTTTGGTTTTCTGAGTCAGGCTAACTTCGCTTAAGATGATGTTCTCCAGTCCCATCCATTTACTTGCAAATGAAAAGATTTCATTCTTTTTCATGGCTGAGTAAAATTCCATTGTATATAAATACCACATTTTCTTGATCCGTTCATCAATAGTGGGGCATCTTGGCTGTTTCCACAACTTGGCTATTGTGAATAGTGCTGCAATAAACATGGGTGTGCAGGTGCCTCTGGAGTAACCTGAGTCACATTCCTTTGGATATATCCCTAGGAGTGGGATTGCTGGATCATATGGCAGATCTATATTTAGATTTTTAAGTAGCCTCCATATTGTTTTCCAGAGTGGTTGCACTAGCTTGCATTCCCACCAGCAGTGTATTGAGGGTTCCTTTTTCCCCACATCCTCACCAACACCTGTTGTTGTTGGTGTTTTTGGTGATAGCTATTCTAACAGGGGTGAGGTGGGATCTTATTGTGGTTTTGATTTGCATTTCCTTTATGGCCAGAGATGGTGAGCATTTATTCATGTGTTTTTTGGCCACTCGAATTTCTTCCTTTGAGAAAGTTCTGTTTAGTTCAGTTGCCCATTTCTTTATTGCTTCATTGATTTTGGGGGAGTTTAGTTTTTTGAGCTCCCTGTATATTCTGGTTATCAGTCCTTTGTCTGATGTATAGCTGGCAAATACATCCCTTCTCTTAGTTGCTGAGCTGCTGGGGTTCTGTGGAGGAAGTCCTTGCTTATACCTATGCAAACAGATATTTTAACAAAGAAGGAATGTGAGTAACCAGTTATCTAATGAAAAGATACTCAATCTCATTAGTCATTAAGGAAATGCAAATTAAAACCAAAATGAAATACTGCAGATAGTGTCAGAGGATGAACAACAACTGTGGGTGAGGGTGTGACGAAATGGAAATATTGTTGATGGGAATTTAAAATGAAGCAGCCACTTTGAGAAAAATGTTTGGAAGTTTCTGAATGTTAAACTGATTTACTACCACATTATCCAGAAATTTCACTCTGGGTATATACCTCCAAAAATGAAAATGTGTCCCCATACATAATTGTATACAAATGCTCATAGCTGCATTGTTCACAACAGCCAAAGACCAAAAATCACTCTAACGTCCATCCCTGGTGAACAGATCCACACAGGAGTGTGTCCAGGCAATGTCCATCCCTGGTGAATAGACTCACACAAGGAGTGTGTCCGGACAATGGAATATCTTTTCAATCATGAAATCTAATGAAGACAAATGAAAGATAAAATCACATAAAGACATAAATAAAAGAAACTAGACAAAAAGACATATTTTAAGAGTACACTTACATGAAATATCCAGGAAAGGGAAACTGATAGAAATGACATTAACTGTGGTCAGGGCCTGTGAGTGAGATTTGGGTGATTACAAACAGGCATTTTCTTTTTGGGAAAATGGAAATGTGATCAAAATAAGATTTTGCAGAAAGTTACATATTTTATAAAATTACTAAAAACTCTTGAAGTGTAATCTTAAAATGGGTGAATTTTATTGTATGTAAGTTATACTTCAATAAAGTCGTTTAAAAAGTTAATCACTGAAAAGAATTACTCAAGGTTACATTTGTAGGATAAAAAGACTAATTTTACTTGAATGTGTCCATAAGAAAAATTTGTTATTAGTAAATTTAGTATTTTAATTAGATATTTAAGCATTTAAAAGTTTTGATAAAATTTCATGCAATTAAAAATTTTTTTTTTGTATTTTCTCTAAACACCTGGGATCTGGTAGTATATCCACCTCTATTGCTAATTTATCCCTTATTTCATTTTAGAAAGGGCTTCGAAGTGCAATAGGCAGGTAAAACTTGGGAGGTCGTCAATATTGTTGAAGTTGTTTTAAGTTAAACTCTGGATTCGTAGAAGTCTTTTGAATATGTCATATTTCAACAACTTTTGGTTGTCTGGAAATACCACAGTGAGACCCTTTCGTGTAATTAATATACGTTAATAAGTACGGAAATAAAACAATAGTAAAGTCCCTGGGAAGAGAGAAGGCGGGGGCGGGGGGCAGCTGCTGCCCCCACGTGCACCCAGTCCTGGTCCAGCCTGTCCCCTCCAGCTGTCTCCTACTCTGCCCCAAGTTGCTGGGGCGGGTTCTCCCAGTGGTCCCGGGTTCCCCTGTTGAGCAGGTTCTAGGCGGCAGCAATGAGCTCTGCTTCTGAACAGCTGTCCCTTCCAGGATCCCAGGAAAGGGGCAATCAGATGCGCGGGCTCGGGTCCTGCACGGTCCCGGGGCAGAGCTGGGGCCTGAGGCAGTGTACTTCCAGAGGAGCGGGTCATCCTTGCACCAACGCCTTCGACCTGCTGCGCGGGGTTCGGAGGCGCCCCGGGTGTACGCGCCTTTCCTCGCGCGGACTCCGCGCGAGCCCTTTCTTTGCTCACGCGTTCCAGCCCCACGTCACAGTCCACACAGGCCGCAGTGCGCGCTTTGCCTTGGGCTCCTCCGGCAGCTAACGGAAACCTCCCAGAGTCACTGACTCCATTTGAAGGGCGGGACGGTGCAGAACTGCCCTTTATGGGTAGCTACCTGAGTCGTTACCGCTCTCGCCCGCAGTCTCAGGCTCTGCGCGACGGGGACCAGCTGGAGAGACCCGAGTGCCTTGGGCCCTTGCACCCGGCTCGCCGTGTTGCCTCACCTTTCCGGGTTTACTCGGTACCCCGGGCTCTGAGCTTAGCCCGCAGGCTGTCCTATGAGGATCGTGTGACTTCAGCAAGTCGTCGCCAGCACTGTCGGCGGCTTGTGGTGGTCCGTAGGCAACGATTTCCAATCGAGCAAGCTAGATGTTTATTTCTGGGGGTCTTTTCCTCAGCTACTTGGAGTGGCTATCAGAAGAAGGCAGGGCTGTCCATTTGCAGTTCCAGGATGCCTTGCGCCTCATTGATCCTCAACTTGGCATCTGTGAAGGGCAAAGTCACACTCCGTTTGGCTCTAGAGCAGTCTGTCCTGACTATATGGTCTTCACTCACTGGACACTTCTTAATCCCACATGCAAAGAAGATCTCGGCGATAAAAGCCCTTGAAGAGAGCAGTGAAGGGAAAGTCAAGGAAGGGGAAGAGCTGACAACCCTGGGAGACAGTGGGGAAGGGCTTGGAAAGCAAGAAGAAGACCAGACAGTCTCTGAAAAGACAAGAGACTCTGATGGGAGTGGTACTGCACAGTCTGCATTTAGGCGCCTGATGGTCAATGGAGTGCCCTCTTCTTTCATGCCCAAGCCTGGGCTTCTGAAAACAGATTTTTGTTACAAGAGCTCAGGAAAATACCTGATTTCGAAATCCCAGACCACCTTCTTAAACTCATGCAGCAAACGGAACCCAATCACCAGCTCTTATAGTTCCACTCAAGACTTCCCAATGTTACAGAAGAGAGATGGTGCAGGCACAGCTGGGCTCCCACACCCAGCCTTACCCTGTTTCAAGGAACCTGCAAAGGAAGCCAGTGAGAAAGGCTGTGAAGCTAGCACTTCAGTCTCAGTGGTACCACAAAGGAAAATCAAGGATGAAGAGGTCACACACGCTCCCTTGGGCCAGCAACAAAATCTTGGGAATGAGTTGCCCCCATCAGATCCTCATAGACCCAGGAAACGCAAGATTCCTTTGCTGATGCCCTGTAGAATAAACGAGCCACTGCTCCTGCCCCCATCCCCACAGCTAGGTTATGAAGTCACTGCTGAAGATCTCAACTCAGAGAAGAGAGCCATGATCCAGTGGATCAACAACTTCTTGAAGGGTAAGACTGAAGCCATCTAGACTGCAATGCCATTCAGCCTTCTTGCTCTTCCACGCTGTTTGCTGGAGGGACCTGCTCCACCAGCTCTCCCTTCAGAAGCCTCCAGAACTCATTCCCAGTGGAAGAGCTTCTGGAGATGAGGCTTTGGGAGATGGAGAATCCCATACCTCATCATCTTTCCATAATCTGCTGGAGTGGCTGCCTTTCTAGGCTGTTTGTCTTGGTTTTCCTTAAACTCTAACTTGCATGGTCTGGCTATAAAGCAATAGACTCCCTTTCATTGACCCACCAGGGGTCTGTTTCCCCCAGTGCTTTGCTACTTATCCCTTTCTGATTACTTGGAAGGACCTCACAGTCCTTCCAAGTCTAGCTTTGTTTTTAAGGCAGCCAAGGGGACCCTTTCAACTCTGGTGGGCCCATGAAGATGGTTAACTCTCCCCAGAGAGAAATGTTCTGCTCTTGTCTTCTTTTCTGCCACAAGTGCCCCCCACCTGCCAAAAGTTGGATGACTGGAGGTTGCCATGCTGGCTGACCCAGTGGATCCTTGCAATAGAAGAGGGAAACTTTGGACCAGGTTTCCTCTAGGTGGGAGCAGGCAGGATGCCCACTGCTGGTCTGGTTGCTTTTTCCTGCCTCTGCTATTTGCTTTTTTAGACACACACACACTCTCACACACACACATAATCAGTCATGTGTTGCTTGATAATGAAGACATATTCTGAGAAGTAAGTCCTCATGTGATCACTGTTAAGTGATCACAGAGTGCACTTAACACAAACCTAGATGTTCTAGGTCAATCACTCCTTATGGCCTATTAATGTAATCAGGAGTCTCAGCAGAAACTAGATGGATGAGGCTGCTGTTGAAATATACAGCATATTGCTAAGCATTTCTTTATTCATTTATTCATTCAGTGCTGGGAATTGAATCAGGGCCTTGCACATGCTAAGCAAGCGTCCTACCACTGAACTACATCCATGCCCTCATAGCACAGCATTTTGTTTTGTGTAACACACTTGTACACACATACTTATTAGCATTAGCATATACATTTAGCAGTTTTACTTATAATTGCCCCAAACTGGACATGACCCAAATATTTCAATGAATGGTTAAATTACCTGGGTAAATCCATACAATGGGATACTATTAAGCAATAAGAAGTAAAAACTATTGATACACATAGCTTGGATGAATCTTCTGGGAATTATGAGTGAATAAAGCCAATTCCAGGAGGTACAAAACTATGATTTCATTTATGTAACCTTATTGAAATAAAATAATTATAGACTTGGAGAACAACTTAGAGGTTGAAAGGGTTGATGGAAGGAGTAGTGGACCATCGTGGTCATAAAGAGATGCCACAAGAAAGCCTTTTGGTGATGGATTAGTTCTACATATTGATGGTTGAATTAGTTACATTAATCTACATGTACTGAAACTGAACAGAGCTGTCCTCACATACACAATGAATGCATGTGAAACTACTGAGATCCTAATAAGCTTTGTAGATTGAACCAATATCATTTCCCTTCTTTTTTATGATGTTATGTACCACAGTCTTGTCCAGTGTTACAATTGCTTTAAAAATTAATTTAGAGTTAATTATATACCCAAGCAAATGTACAAGAAAGCCCTTTATACCTTTCACCAAATGTTAATATTGTACATAATTATACTACCATATTAAAACAGGAGATTAATACTGGTACAATCCATACAGCTTATTAACATTTCACTAGTTATACATGCATTCATTTTGTGTGTGTGTTGTGTCTGTGCCTATTGGTGACTGTAGATTGCTATCCTCTCTTGCTCCAAGTATTAGGGAGATTAGAAAAAAATGGAGGGGATTGAGTACATGCTGTTACTCAAGTCTTGAAGTCCCTTATTAATCTGATTTCTTCTTTCCAGCATCCAGAGTCCTTTTATTGTTCTCTGCTTAAGAATTTCCCAGATGTATTTAGTTGTAGTAGAGGGATCACTACAACTTTAGCTTTCTAAAGTGCATGTGTAGAGCATGCACAAGTGAGTGTACACCACCTTGTGTTGGTACTGGTGACTCTGTCATTGCTTTCTGATGAGAGGATTTGCTGTCTTCTCATTTCATTATTCTAAAGTCAGTTTAATTATACATTTTCTAACAAACGTCACATCAATTCCACATTTATTTCCTCCTTACAAGAGTGCTAGTATGATCCAAACACTTGGTTATTCTCATGAATTTTTCATTCCTATTTAGACATTTTTTAAGGAGGGTAAAGAAATGATGCATTTCTGTGATCATTTTCATTGTATTCCTGGTCTTTTCTGGAGTCCCACCTTTATTATCACTGAAATACTTCTTTACTAGTCCTTTTAATGAAGCTGTATGAGAAATTAAACTCTCTGAGTAATTTTATGTCTTCAATGACTTTATTTAGTCCTCACTTTTTGATGGATAATATGGACAGAAATAAAGCTTACAGATTGATAAAGAAATCCCTTTATTACTCAACATTATTATTGCATGGTCAACTAAAGACTCTGCAAATTATGAGTCTGTTGAACAAGTTTGATTTCTGTGGTCAAGATTTTATGTTCTGGTGTCAGGAATTAGTCATTCATATGTCAACTCTGGTACATACCAGTATATGCTTGAGTAAGTTACTGATCCTTTGTTTTCTTATAAAATGGGAATGATCATGATAAGAACTGTGTCTTCCATGATATGAAGTGTTTCATGTTGATTCCCATTTATTCTTCTTTATGTAACAACTATCATTTATTTTTACAGATGATTAAGCAAAGATCCAGAGCAATTAAGACTTGAGGATGGCCACACGACTCATCTGCGGATCAGCAAACCCAAGTGCCTTGTCTCTTGTATTCTGTACATGTAGAGCAATATCCTATTCCACATAGGGTCATTTTGATATTTAAATAAAATAATCATCTAAAGTGCTAACTATAGTGTTGTCTGTTTTATACTGAAGTGTGTGGTGCATATTATCTTTTATTATGACTATGTCCCCCTCCATCAGTCACAGTCATGACTCACACAATCTTCTGGAGAATCTTCCTACCTTTCCTTGCCTTTTATGAAAACACTTATATGTTACTGAGGATGCTGACTTGAGGTGCTCTTCATCCCTTCATTCCTCAGAGCACCGGTGGTATGCATTTCTACTCAAAGGCTAGGGAAGGCCACGCCCTCTTCTTAAACACTCTCTGTATCATGTCACCAAAGCATTTGTATTTGTGACTAGAACAGCATAAAACCCATTTTTAACGGCATCATCAGCTTTCACTTCTGACCCCTGTACATAGGTGCTCAAGTCAGCTATTGGCATCAGGTAGAAGACAAGTGCCACTATTCTCCTGCACACACACACTCCTCTACTTTTGCCTTTCATCACACTGTCCTGTTTTCAGTCACTTACCTGCTCACCTATACTTCCCTCCTTTGCTAGCTTCACTGAATCCAGTCTAGCTTCTTCCTCAAGGACAGTGACAGTGACAGGCCAGAGATTCAACTATGGAGACCTGAACTGAACTAAATCCTGAAAAAGGAGGGAGATGTAGTCAAAGTTTCAGACAAGATGTCCCACCAACACTGGGACAATGGCAAAGGTAGGCTAAACTGTGTTAGATAGGACAGGAAGAGTGATGATGAGAGAACCCAGGGCTAGGCAGAGAGAAAAATCCCTCTGTAAACCAGCCCCTCTAAACCCTCATCATGGGTATGGAGAAGGAAAGGGTTCCACAGCAGCCCATCTTGGACTAGAGTCACTTACCCACTACTCAGGATTGGAGTGTGGCATTTATTTCTAATGGCTAATGTTGGGCTGTTAGTGCCAGCAGATGCTACACTAGGGGAGTTGGAGAGGTTGCTGTGTTCTGGATTACTACTACTGCCCACAACAGATAGACACACAGCAAGCAGGTCCTTGGTTCAGGATCTCCAGATATGACACTTGACCCAAGGAACACAAGCTCCTATAGTTTGGATCTTGAATTTCCCCTAATGGGCCATGTGTTAGATGCTTGGTCTCTAGGGTGGGAACCTTTGGAGAGATGTGGACCCAGGAGAGGTGGGGTCTGGTGAGAGGTCATTAGGTCATTGGAGGGATTGCCGGACTGGCCCTTTCCTCTTTTTTTGCTTCCTGTCCATGAGATGAACAGTTTGCTACCCCATATTCTTCCTGCAGTTGTCACTCAGCACCCTCACAAGAGGTCCAAAGCAATGGGTCCACTGGATTTTGGACTAG
This sequence comes from Castor canadensis, assembly GCF_047511655.1. Taxonomy (NCBI): domain Eukaryota; kingdom Metazoa; phylum Chordata; class Mammalia; order Rodentia; family Castoridae; genus Castor; species Castor canadensis. The sequence continues at coordinate 67,782,809 of NC_133401.1, forward strand.
AACTTCCAAAAGAGCCAAAATAACCCTTTTCTCTTTATAAGTTAATTATCTCAGAGATATTTGTAGTTAGTGGGGCTCCAGTTCCCACCCCACATACTGACTGCATTTTCCTATACCCAGACAGAGGACCAGAGGGAGAACTGAGGAACACAGCTTACCTCTACCCTCCTTCGTACCTTCTTCTCCTCTACTCCTTTCTCCAACCCTACTTTTGCCCCTAGACATTTCCAACTAGGCCATCCCAGTCAGCATCATTCCCTGAGGTTCCAGTCCTCATTCTGATCCCTCATTTCTCTAAGGCACTCATTTAGTTGCCCATTAGGATTAGAACCCTAGACACCAAAAGTCCTAGGCAGTGGCCAGGTCACTTGGGCTCAAGGTTGGGAGGATGGGGGCTGAGATATCCCCTCCTTGCCTTCTGTGGGTGCTGTTTCCAAGTACATCCAAACAGTGGACATTTGGACTGTGAGGCCCCACATTTCCTTTTGATCTGAGGCAAGCTAGCTGTCAAAAGATGCCCCTTCATCCCTTCAATGATCTCCCAGATGGAACTGAAAGGTCATGACTCTCTCTGCCCTCTCCACCTTGGCTTCCTGCTCTTGAGCTGAGGCACCCTGATCAGTTTCATTCACCTTTGTATTCACAGTGCTCTGAGTACTTCATTATATGCATGGGGAAACTGTGGGGGCAGTGGTGAAATCTAGGAGCCCAGAACCAGATTGTTGGGGTATGAATCCCAGCTCCAGTGCCACCAGCTTTTCCTGGAAAGTTGTCAGATTGTTTTATTCTGGGTTAGCAGAGAACCTGTTGCCTTGCTCAGACACAGCAGAGAGAAGGCCTTGTCCAGGGGAAGGAACTATCTTGAGGTGAGTCAGCTACGTTAGGCTCAGATCCAGGAACCTGCACCCTGATGAGATGATATATATATTTTCAAGGCCAAGGACCCCTGAAATTGATACTCATATCCTTTAAGTTTTTTTTTTCATTTTTCAGTTCAGAAGATCTATATGCTGCATATTATTGACCTTATCTACTTATCTGACATGCACATATCCCCGTTTTTCATAGTCTACCTTGTGTTTACATATTGTTTATCATATCTTTTACCTCATGATTTTTGAGCTTAAAACTTAAAATATTGTATAGTTAATAAACAACTTGATTTCATGTCTTTCGTTTAGAATCCTCCTCTATTCCTAGGTGTCAAGAACAAGCAGATTTCCCAAAGATTAGTAAGTTTATTCAGGAATGAGCATTGCAATGAGACTACATATACTACAGTAAACTATATGCATATTCAAGGAGGCTGAGGCAGAGGGAAAATTTTAAAACCAAAATGAGGAGGATTACATAAATTATTCCAAAACACTAAGTCTTGGCTGTAAGTAAGCAACAACAAAGGTAGCATCAGTTCAAGACTGGACAGGCATTTATTGGGCAGACATCCTTGTAGAAGTGTTTTCTGAGTAAGGTTGTTGTGGCCTTTGTGCAAGTTTGGGTTGTGGTTGAGTCTTTTATGACAGTTATTGCTATTAGGCATATGTACATAAGATCTCTTCCTCCATATGTCCCATATTTATTTTATTTTATATGTTTATTGCTTTGAGCACAACACAGGTAACTCCTTTTGATTCAGAGAACTTTCACATAGATTATCCATATGGCCTTGGTGGTAGGCAGTATAACGTCTAGTATTAATAAGGAATTGAGATTGCTGATCAGCTGACTTTGAGATGGGGACACGATCCTGGATGATTTAGGGTGGTTCAATGTAATGACAAGAGTGAAAAAGGGAAGGAGAGTCAGTGTCAAAGTTAGGGAAGGAGATGTGATGATGATAATGAGGCTGGAGTGATGTAAATGCTGGTTTGAAGATGCAAGAGCCACGAGCCAGGAATGTAGGTAGTCTCTAGAAGCTGGCAAAGATAAAAGAATGAATTCTCCCCTAGAGTCTACCGCAGAAGCACAATTCTCCTGATCTTTGGTTTTAGTATAGTGAGAGCCATGGTAGACTCCCAGAACCATATGGTGATAAATTCATGTTAGGTTATTAAGTTTGTGATACTTTGTTATCACAGCAAAACTAACACATAACTTATAAAGAAAAGGGATTATTTAACTCACAGTTTCAGAGATAGAACACTACACCAGCTCTGGTGAGGACTCCTATCCTAGGCTGTGTCACATCATGGTAGATGGCATGGTAGGAACAAAGTGTGAAAGAAAGAGATCACTACGGAGACACAGGGAGCAGAGAGAGAGAGTGGGGGGAGAGGCCAACCTTGCTCTTTTATAACAAAAATCTTGAGAGAATTAGAATTACCTTCTCCTAAAAACTGAAACCATTCCCTCTAAAATCAGGAACTAGACAAGGATGCCCACTATCTCCACTCCTATCCAACATAGTACTGGAATTCCTAGCCAGAGCAATTAGGCAAGAAGAAGGAATAAAAGGAATACAAATAGGTAAAGAAATGGTCAAAATACCCCTATTTGCAGATGACATGATGCTATATCTTAAAGAACCAAAAAACTCTACTCAAAAGTTCCTAGACACCATCAATAGCTATAGCAAGGTAGCAGCATATAAAATCAACATAGAAAAATCATTAGCATTTCTATACACTAATAATGAACAGAGAAAGAATATATGAAAACAACTCCATTTACAATAGCCTCAAAAAAAATCAAATACCTAGGTGTAAACCTAACAAAGGATGTGAACGACCTCCACAAGGAAAACTATACACTTCTTTTTTTTTTTTTTTAATTTTTCTTTTATTATTCATATGTGCATACAAGGCTTGGTTCATTTCTCCCCCCTGCCCCCACCACCTCCCTTACCATCCACTCCACCCCCTTCCGCTCCCCCCCCTCAATACCCAGCAGAAACTATTTTGCCCTTATCTCTAATTTTGTTGTAGAGAGAGTATAAGCAATAATAGGAAGGAACAAGGGGTTTTGCTGGTTGAGATAAGGATAGCAATACAGGGCATTGACTCACATTGATTTCCTGTGCGTGGGTGTTACCTTCTAGGTTAATTCTTTTTGATCTAACCTTTTCTCTAGTTCCTGGTCCCCTTTTCCTATTGGCCTCAGTTGCTTTAAGGTATCTGCTTTAGTTTCTCTGCATTAAGGGCAACAAATGCTAGCTAGTTTTTTAGGTGTCTTACCTATCCTCACCCCTCCTTTGTGTGCTCTCGCTTTTATCATGTGCTCATAGTCCAATCCCATTGTTGTGTTTGCCCTTGATCTAATGTCCACATATGAGGGAGAACATACGATTTTTGGTCTTTTGGGCCAGGCTAACCTCACTCAGAATGATGTTCTCCAATTCCATCCATTTACCAGCGAATGATAACATTTCGTTCTTCTTCATGGCTGCATAAAATTCCATTGTGTATAGATACCACATTTTCTTAATCCATTCGTCAGTGCTGGGGCATCTTGGCTGTTTCCATAACTTGGCTATTGGGAATAGTGCCGCAATAAACATGGATGTGCAGGTGCCTCTGGAGTAACAGTCTTTTGGGTATATCCCCAAGAGTGGTATTGCTGGATCAAATGGTAGATCGATGTCCAGCTTTTTAAGTAGCCTCCAAATTTTTTCCAGAGTGGTTGTACTAGTCTACATTCCCACCAACAGTGTAAGAGGGTTCCTTTTTCCCCGCATCCTCGCCAACACCTGTTGTTGGTGGTGTTGCTGATGATGGCTATTCTAACAGGGGTGAGGTGGAATCTTAGCATGGTTTTAATTTGCATTTCCTTTATTGCTAGAGATGGTGAGCATTTTTTCATGTGTTTTCTGGCCATTTGAATTTCTTCTTTTGAGAAAGTTCTGTTTAGTTCACGTGCCCATTTCTTTATTGGTTCATTAGTTTTGGGAGAATTTAGTTTTTTAAGTTCCCTGTATATTCTGGTTATCAGTCCTTTGTCTGATGTATAATTGGCAAATATTTTCTCCCACTCTGTGGGTGTTCTCTTCAGTTTAGAGACCATTTCTTTTGATGAACAGAAGCTTTTTAGTTTTATGAGGTCCCATTTATCTATGCTATCTCTTAGTTGCTGTGCTGCTGGGGTTTCATTGAGAAAGTTCTTACCTATACCTACTAACTCCAGAGTATTTCCTACTCTTTCTTGTATCAACTTAAGAGTTTGGGGTCTGATATTAAGATCCTTGATCCATTTTGAGTTAATCTTGGTATAGGGTGATATACATGGATCTAGTTTCAGTTTTTTGCAGACTGCTAACCAGTTTTCCCAGCAGTTTTTGTTGAAGAGGCTGCTATTTCTCCAACGTATATTTTTAGCTCCTTTGTCAAAGATAAGTTGCTCATAGTTGTGTGGCTTCATATCTGGATCCTCTATTCTGTTCCACTGGTCTTCATGTCTGTTTTTGTGCCAGTACCATGCTGTTTTTATTGTTATTGCTTTGTAATATGATTTGAAGTCAGGTATTGTGATACCTCCTGCATTGTTCTTTTTTTTTTTTTTTTTTTTTCATTTTTCTTTTATTATTCATATGTGCATACAAGGCTTGGTTCATTTCTCCCCCCTGCCCCCACCCCCTCCCTTACCACCCACTCCACCCCCTCCCGCTCCCCCCCTCAATACCCAGCAGAAACTATTTTGCCCTTATCTCTAATTTTGTTGTAGAGAGAGTATAAGCAATAATAAGAAGGAACAAGGGGTTTTGCTGGTTGAGATAAGGATAGCTATACAGGGCACTGACTCACATTGATTTCCTGTGTGTGGGTGTTACCTTCTAGGTTAATTCTTTTTGATCTAACCTTTTCTCTAGTTCCTGGTCCCCTTTTCCTATTGGCCTCAGTTGCTTTAAGGTATCTGCTTTAGTTTCTCTGCGTTAAGGGCAACAAATGCTAGCTAGTTTTTTAGGTGTCTTACCTATCCTCACCCCTCCCTTGTGTGCTCTCGCTTTTATCATGTGCTCATAGTCCAATCCCCTTGTTGTGTTTGCCCTTGATCTAATGTCCACATATGAGGGAGAACATACGATTTTTGGTCTTTTGAGCCAGGCTAACCTCACTCAGAATGATGTTCTCCAATTCCATCCATTTACCAGCGAATGATAACATTTCGTTCTTCTTCATGGCTGCATAAAATTCCATTGTGTATAGATACCACATTTTCTTAATCCATTCGTCAGTGGTGGGACATCTTGGCTGTTTCCATAACTTGGCTATTGTGAATAGTGCCGCAATAAACATGGATGTGCAGGTGCCTCTGGAGTAACAGTCTTTTGGGTATATCCCCAAGAGTGGTATTGCTGGATCAAATGGTAGATCGATGTCCATCTTTTTAAGTAGCCTCCAAATTTTTTTCCAGAGTGGTTGTACTAGTCTACATTCCCACCAACAGTGTAAAAGGGTTCCTTTTTCCCCGCATCCTCGCCAACACCTGTTGTTGGTGGTGTTGCTGATGATGGCTATTCTAACAGGGGTGAGGTGGAATCTTAGTGTGGTTTTAATTTGCATTTCCTTTATTGCTAGAGATGGTGAGCATTTTTTCATGTGTTTTCTGGCCATTTGAATTTCTTCTTTTGAGAAAGTTCTGTTTAGTTCACATGCCCATTTCTTTATTGGTTCATTAGTTTTGGGAGAATTTAGTTTTTTAAGTTCCCTGTATATTCTGGTTATCAGTCCTTTGTCTGATGTATAATTGGCAAATATTTTCTCCCACTCTGTGGGTGTTCTCTTCAGTTTAGAGACCATTTCTTTTGATGAACAGAAGCTTTTTAGTTTTATGAGGTCCCATTTATCTATGCTATCTCTTAGTTGCTGTGCTGCTGGGGTTTCATTGAGAAAGTTTTTACCTATACCTACTAACTCCAGAGTATTTCCTACTCTTTCTTGTATCAACTTAAGAGTTTGGGGTCTGATATTAAGATCCTTGATCCATTTTGAGTTAATCTTGGTATAGGGTGATATACATGGATCTAGTTTCAGTTTTTTGCAGACTGCTAACCAGTTTTCCCAGCAGTTTTTGTTGAAGAGGCTGCTATTTCTCCATCGTATATTTTTAGCTCCTTTGTCAAAGATAAGTTGCTCATAGTTGTGTGGCTTTATATCTGGATCCTCTATTCTGTTCCACTGGTCTTCATGTCTGTTTTTGTGCCAGTACCATGCTGTTTTTATTGTTATTGCTTTGTAATATAGTTTGAAGTCAGGTATTGTGATACCTCCTGCATTGTTCTTTTGACTGAGTATTGCCTTGGCTATTCGTGGCCTCTTGTGTTTCCATATAAATTTCACAGTAGATTTTTCGATCTCTTTAATGAATGTCATTGGAATTTTGATGGGAATTGCATTAAACATGTAGATTACTTTGGGGAGTATCGACATTTTTACTATGTTGATTCTACCAATCCATGAGCATGGGAGATCTCTCCACTTTCTATAGTCTTCCTCAATGTCTTTCTTCAGAAGTGTATAGTTTTCCTTGTAGAGGTCTTTCACATCTTTTGTTAGGTTTACACCTAGGTATTTGATTTTTTTTGAGGCTATTGTAAATGGAATTGTTTTCATACATTCTTTTTCCGTTTGCTCATTGTTAGTGTATAGAAATGCTAATGATTTTTCTATGTTGATTTTATATCCTGCTACTTTGCTATAGCTATTGATGATGTCTAGAAGCTTCTGAGTAGAGTTTTTTGGGTCTTTAAGGTATAGGATCATGTCGTCTGCAAATAGGGATATTTTGACAGTTTCTTTACCTATTTGTATTCCTTTTATTCCTTCTTCTTGCCTAATTGCTCTGGCTAGGAATTCCAGTACTATGTTGAATAGGAGTGGAGATAGTGGGCATCCTTGTCTGGTTCCTGATTTTAGAGGGAACGGTTTTAATTTTTCTCCGTTAAGTATAATGCTGGCTGTAGGTTTGTCATATATAGCTTTTATAATGTTGAGGAACTTTCCTTCTATTCCTAGTTTTCTTAGAGCTTTTATCATGAAATGATGTTGGATCTTATCAAAGGCTTTTTCTGCGTCTATTGAGATGATCAAGTGGTTTTTGTCTTTGCTTCTGTTAATGTGGTTTATTACGTTTATTGATTTTCGTATGTTGAACCACCCCTGCATCCCTGGGATGAAGCCTACCTGGTCGTGGTGGATAATCTTTTTGATGTGTTGCTGAATTCGGTTTGCCATTATTTTGTTGAGGATTTTTGCATCAATGTTCATTAAGGAGATTGGCCTATAGTTCTCCTTTTTGGAGGTGTCTCTGCATTGTTCTTTTGACTGAGTATTGCCTTGGCTATTCGTGGCCTCTTGTGTTTCCATATAAATTTAACAGTAGATTTTTCAATCTCTTTAATGAATGTCATTGGAATTTTGATGGGAATTGCATTAAACATGTAGATTACTTTTGGGAGTATCGACATTTTTACTATGTTGATTCTACCAATCCATGAGCATGGGAGATCTCTCCACTTTCTATAGTCTTCCTCAATGTCTTTCTTCAGAAGTGTATAGTTTTCCTTGTAGAGGTCTTTCACATCTTTTGTTAGGTTTACACCTAGGTATTTGATTTTTTTTGAGGCTATTGTAAATGGAATTGTTTTCATACATTCTTTTTCCATTTGCTCATTGTTAGTGTATAGAAATGCTAATGATTTTTCTATGTTGATTTTATATCATGCTACCTGGCTGTAGCTATTGATGATGTCTAGACGCTTCTGAGTAGAGTTTTTTGGGTCTTTAAGGTATAGGATCATGTTGTCTGCAAATAGGGATATTTTGACAGTTTCTTTACCTATTTGTATTCCTTTTATTCCTTCTTCTTGCCTAATTGCTCTGGCTAGGAATTCCAGTACTATGTTGAATAGGAGTGGAGATAGTGGGCATCCTTGTCTGGTTCCTGATTTTAGAGGGAATAGTTCCAGTTTTTCTCCATTAAGTATAATGCTGGCTGTAGGTTTGTCATATATAGCTTTTATAATGTTGAGGAACTTTCCTTCTATTCCTAGTTTTCTTAGAGCTTTTATCATGAAATGATGTTGGATCTTATCAAAGGCTTTTTCTGCATCTATTGAGATGATCAAGTGGTTTTTGTCTTTGCTTCTGTTAATGTGGTTTATTACGTTTATTGATTTTCGTATGTTGAACCTCCCCTGCATCCCTGGGATGAAGCCTACCTGGTCGTGGTGAATAATTTTTTTGATGTGTTGCTGAATTCGATTTGCCATTATTTTGTTGAGGATTTTTGCATCAATGTTCATTAAGGAGATTGGCCTATAATTCTCCTTTTTGGAGGTGTCTTTGCCTGGTTTTGGGATAAGTGTAATACTGGCTTCATAAAATGTGTTTGGCAGTTTTCCTTCCCTTTCTATTTCATGGAACAGTTTAAGGAGGGTTGGTATCAGTTCTTCTTTAAAGGTCTGATAGAATTCAGCAGAGAATCCATGAGGTCCTGGACTTTTCTTTTTGGGGAGACTCTTGACTGCTGCTTCAATTTCATTTTGTGTTATAGGTCTATTCAGGTGATTAATTTCCTCTTGGTTCAGTTTTGGATGATCATATGTATCTAGAAATCTGTCCATTTCTTTTAGATTTTCAAATTTATTTGAATATAGGTTCTCAAAGTAGTCTCTGATGATTTCCTGGACTTCCATGGTGTTTGTTGTTATCTCCCCTTTTGCATTCCTAATTCTATTAATTTGGGTTTTTTCTCTCCTCATTTTAGTCAGGTTTGCCAGGGGTCTATCGATCTTGTTTATTTTTTCAAAGAACCAACTTTTTGTTTCATTAATTCTTTGTATGGTTTTTTTGGTTTCTATTTCGTTGATTTCAGCTCTTATTTTTATTATATCTCTCCTTCTATTTGTTTTGGGATTTGCTTGTTCTTGTTTTTCTAGGAGTTTGAGATGTATCATTAGGTCATTGATTTGGGATCTTTCAATCTTTTTAATATATGCACTCATGGGTATAAACTTTCCTCTCAAGACTGCCTTAGCTGTGTCCCATAGGTTCTGGTAGGTTGTGTTTTCATTTTCATTGACTTCTAGGAACTTTTTAATTTCCTCTTTTATTGCATCGATGATCCATTCTTCATTAAGTAATGAGTTATTTAGTTTCCAGCTGTTTGCATGTTTTTTGTCTTTACTTTTGTTGTTGAGTTCTACTTTTACTGCATTGTGGTCAGATAGTATGCATGGTATTATTTCTATTTTCTCATATTTGCTGAGGCTTGCTTTGTGCCCTAGGATATGATCTATTTTGGAGAAGGTTCCATGGGCTGCTGAGAAGAATGTATATTGTGTAGAGGTTGGATGAAATGTTCTGTAGACATCTACTAGGTCCACTTGATCTATTGCATATTTTAGATCTTGGATTTCTTTATTGAGTTTTTGTTTGGATGACCTATCTATTGATGATAATGGAGTGTTAAAGTCTCCCACAACCACTGTGTTGGCGTTTATATATGCTTTTAGGTCTTTCAGGGTATGTTTGATGAAATTGGGTGCGTTGACATTGGGTGCGTACAGATTGATGATTATTATTTCCTTTTGGTCTATTTCCCCTTTTATTAGTATGGAATGTCCTTCTTTATCTCGTTTGATCAATGTAGGTTTGAAGTCTACTTTGTCAGAGATAAGTATTGCTACTCCTGCTTGTTTTCGGGGGCCATTGGCTTGGTAAATCTTCTTCCAGCCTTTCATCCTAAGCCTATGCTTATTTCTGTCAGTGAGATGACTCTCCTGTAAGCAGCAAATTGTTGGATCTTCTTTTTTAATCCATTTTGTCAAACGGTGTCTTTTGATGGGTGAATTAAGTCCATTAACATTAAGTGTTAGTACTGATAGGTATGTGGTGATTCCTGCCATTTAGTTATCTTAGTTGTTTGAAGGTTTGATTGTGTGTACCTAACTTGATGTTACTCTCTACTGTCTTGCTTTTTCTTATCCTGTGGTTTGGTGCTGCCTGCCTTTTCATGGTTAAGTTGGGTGTCACTTTCTGTGTGCAGGATCCCTTGCAGAATCTTTTGTAATGGTGGCTTTGTGGTCACATATTGTTTTAGTTTCTGCTTATCATGGAAGACTTTTGTTGCTCCATCTATTTTGAATGATAGCTTTGCTGGGTAGAGTATCCTGGGGTTGAAGTTATTTTCATTCAGTGCCCGGAAGATCTCACCCCACGCTCTTCTTGCTTTTAATGTTTCTGTTGAGAAGTCTGCTGTTATTTTGATGGGTTTACCTTTGTATGTTACTTGTTTTTTCTCTCTTACAGCCTTCAATATTCTTTCCTTAGTTTCTGAACTTGTTGTTTTAATGATGATATGTCGTGGAGTAGTTCTATTTTGATCTGGTCTGTTTGGTGTCCTGGAGGCCTCTTGCATTTGTATGGGAATATCTTTCTCTAGATTTGGGAAATTTTCCGTTATTATTTTGTTGAATATATTATGCATTCCCTTTGCTTGCACCTCTTCTCCTTCTTCGATGCCCATGATTCTCAAGTTTGGTCTTTTGATGGAGTCAGTGAGTTCTTGCATTTTCTTTTCACAGGTCTTGAGTTGTTTAATTAATAGTTCTTCAGTTTTTCCTTTAATTACCATTTCATCTTCAAGTTCTGAGATTCTGTCTTCTGTTTGTTCTATTCTGCTGGATTGGCCTTCCGTTTTGTTTTGCAGTTCTGTTTCATTCTTTTTTCTGAGGTTTTCCATGTCCTGGCTGTTTTCTTCTTTATTGTTGTCTATTTTTGTCCTGAGTTCATTTATCCATTTATTCATTGTGTTCTCTCTTTCACTTTGGTGTTTATACAGTGCTTCTATGGTTTCCTTTATTTCTTCTTTTGCTTTTTCAAATTCTCTATTTTTATTGTCTTGGAATTTCTTGAGTGTCTCCTGTACATTTTGGTTGACCCTATCCAGTATCATCTCTATAAAATTCTCATTGAGTACTTGTAGTATGTCTTCTTTTAAATTATTCTTGTGGGCTTCATTGGGTCCTTTGGCATAGTTTATCTTCATTTTGTTGGAGTCTGGATCTGAGTTTCTGTTCTCTTCATTCCCCTCTGGTTCCTGTACTAATTTTTTGCTGTGGGGAAACTGGTTTCCTTGTTTTTTCTGTCTTCCTGTCATTGTCCTTGGTGTTGTTACTGTTCCTGTACTGTGTGTAATTAAGTATTTTCTAGCTTGTAATAATAACAATGGTAATATTGAGAATGGAAGAGTGAGCTGAGATGGAAAGCAAGAAGTTAAAGAAAAGGGGAAAACAAATATACAGACAAGAGGGAGAAAGCAGAACAAGGTATCAGACAAGAGAGTTTCAAAGGTATAAACAGGGAGTGTTAGTGTACTAATCGACAGTAAGCTGAACAGACAATAGAGAGACAGAGAGAGGATTGAAAATCAAAGATAAAAAAATAAAAAATAAGTATATGAAAGTAATATCTATTTATAAAAATGAATTAAAATAAAATGGAAAATAGAAAATTAAAAAAAAATCAAAAAACAAAAAACTTTCAAGTTTATATGCAATGCAATTTCAGTCTTAATAATTTGGATGTCCGTCTCAATCTCCAGTCCTGGAGTTGGTGCCTCAGATGTTGTTCTGTAGTTGTCTCATCAAAGGGGATGCATAAAGTAGAACAAAACTACACTCACACACACACAGAAGATTAAAAAAAAAAAAGCCCCACCAAGTGTCCCCAGTTCAAATGCAATACAGTTTCAGTAAGTTTTTCGGCTTGTAGGTGTAATTCGGTTGTTCTCTCATCAAAGGTAGGGAGAAAAAGAAAAAAAAGCGTCTGGAGGCAGTTCTGAGAGTGGTATCTGCAATTGTGGCTTGCCTGCCTGCTGCTCTCAGCCTGTAGCTGGCGGCATTATTTATGCAGATCTCTGGGGTGAGCTAGCACTCACCTGGTCCCACAGGCTTTGTTTGCTCAGAGTTCTCCTGTGCGGGGGCCTCTGCTACAGACTTTCCCCTTTCCAAGCACTGGGAAAGGTGACACTGCCCCGCGTTGTCAGGCCTGCGTGTTTATTTACAGTTCACGTGGGAAGTGGGTCTTCCCTCCTCTCACAAGCGTCCCCGCTCCTGGTGGCTGGGCGCGCGCCCCACTCCCACCAGATCCTCTCTGCCCGCCAGGCTCGTTTATTTACAATCCCGGGAAGGATTCCCTTCCCCCAATCTTCAGCGCTCAGGGCGCCCCACCCTCTTTCCAGCGTGTCTTAACTGTTCTTATTGCTTAGTACTCAGTTTCTCTTTTTTCCCCGGGTGAAGGTCAGTCTGTCCAGGGGGCTATGCTGCTCTGGCCCAGGCTTGTCTGTGGGGAAACCGTGGTACCGCGAAGCTCACCTGGTCTGCGTCTTCCCAAGCCGTATGGGCGCTGGCCACTGGTGGCCCCGGGGGCCTCCTCGGTTCTCCATTTAACGTGAAGTGGAGATTCTCTGCGCCGGCTGGAGATGTGGAGGAGTCAAAGTTATGCCTTTTCTCGGTGATTATGCCTGCAAAGTGTGTCTCCAGCGTCTCTCCAAGATTTCACTATAGGAGGCTCGCTTTCTGCTTCCTACCTCTAGCCGCCATCTTGGAATCTCTATACACTTCTGAAGAAAGAGATTGAGGAAGATTATAGAAAGTGGAGAGATCTCCCATGCTCATGGATTGGTAGAATCAACATAGTAAAAATGTCGATACTCCCAAAAGTAATCTACATGTTTAATGCAATTCCCATCAAAATTCCAATGACATTCATTAAAGACATTGAAAAATCTACTGTTAAATTTATATGGAAACACAAGAGGCCACGAATAGCCAAGGCAATACTCAGTCAAAAGAACAATGCAGGAGGTATCACAATACCTGACTTCAAACTATATTACAAAGCAATAACAATAAAAACAGCATGGTACTGGCACAAAAACAGACATGAAGACCAGTGGAACAGAATAGAGGACCAGATATGAAGCCATACAACTATAACCAACTTATCTTTAACAAAGGCGCTAAAAATATATGATGGAGAAAAGACAGCCTTTTCAACAAAAACTGCTGGGAAAACTGGTTAGTACTCTGCAAAAAACTGAAACTAGATCCATGTATATCACCCTATACCAATATTAACTCAAAATGGATCAAGGATCTTAATATCAGACCACAAACTCTAAAGTTGGTACAAGAAAGCATAGGAAATACTCTGGAATTAATAGGTATAGGTAAGAACTTTCTCAACCGAACCCCAGCAGCTCAGCAACTAAGAGATAGCATAGATAAATGGGACCTCATAAAACTAAAAAGCTTCTGTTCATCAAAAGAAATTGTCTCTAAACTGAAGAGAACACCCACAGAGTGGGACTGATAACCAGAATATATAGGGAACTTAAAAAACTAATTCTCCCAAAACTAATGAGCCAATAAAGAAATGGGCAAGTGAACTAAACAGAACTTTCTCAAAAGAAGAAATTCAAATGGCCAAAAAAGCACATGAAAAAATGCTCACCATCTCTAGCAATAAAGGAAATGCAAATTAAAACCACACTAAGATTGTACCTCACCCCTGTTAGAATAGCCATCATTAGCAACATCACTAACAACAGGTGTTGGCGAGGATGCAGGGAAAAAGGAACCCTATTACACTGCTGGTGGGAATGTAAACTAGTAAAACCACTCTGGAAAAAAATTTGGAGGCTACTTAAGAAGCTAAACATTGATCTACCATATGATCTAGCAATACCACTCTTGGGGATATACCCAAAAGAATGTGACACAGGTTACTCCAGAAGCACCTGCACATCCATGTTTATTGAGGCACTAATCACAATAGCCAAGTTATGGAAACAGCCAATATGCCCCACTACTGACGAATGGATTAAGAAAATGTGGTATCCCAAACTCTTAAGTTGATACAAGAAAGAGTAGGAAATACTCTGGAGTTAGTAGGTATAGGTAAGAACTTTCTCAATGAAACCCCAGCAGCACAGCAAATAAGAGATAGCATAGATAAATGGGACCTCATAAAACTAAAAAGCTTCTGTTCATCAAAAGAAATGGTCTCTAAACTGAAGAGAACACCCACAGAATGGGAGAAAATATTTGCCAACTATACATCAGACAAAGGACTGATAACCAGAATATACAGGGAACTTAAAAAACTAAATTCTCTAACCGAGAAGGTAACACCCACGCACAGGAAATCAATGTGAGTCAATGCCCTGTATAGCTATCCTTATTTCAACCAGCAAAACCCCTTGTTCCTTCCTATTATTGCTTATACTCTCTCTACAACAAAATTAGAGATAAGGGCAAAATAGTTTCTGCTGGGTATTGAGGGGGGGGGAGCGGGAGGGGGTGGAGTGGGTGGTAAGGGAGGGGGTGGGGTCAGGGGGGAGAAATGAACCAAGCCTTGTATGCACATATGAATAATAAAAGAAAAATGAAAAAAAAAAAAAAACTAAATTCTCCCAAAACTAATGAACCATTAAAGAAATGGGCACGTGAACTAAACAGAACTTTCTCAAAAGAAGAAATTCAAATGGCCAGAAAACATATGAAAAAATGCTCACCATCTCTAGCAATAAAGGAAATGCAAATTAAAACCACACTAAGATTCCACCTCACCCCTGTTAGAATAGCCATCATCAGCAACACCACCAACAACAGGTGTTGGCGAGGATGTGGGGAAAAAGGAACCCTCTTACACTGTTGGTGAGAATGTAGACTAGTACAACCAGTCTGGAAAAAAATGTGGAGGCTACTTAAAAAGCTAGACATTGATCTACCATTTGATCCAGCAATACCACTCTTGGGGATATACCCAAAAGACTTTAACACAGGTTACTCCAGAGGCATGTGCACACCCATGTTTATTGCGGCACTATTCACAATAGCCAAGTTATGGAAACAGCCAAGATGCCCAACCACTGACAAATGGATTAAGAAAATGTGGTATCTATACACAATGGAATTTTATGCAGCCATGAAGAAGAACGAAATGTTATCATTCGCTGGTAAATGGATGGAATTGGAGAACATCATTCTGAGTGAGGTTAGCCTGGCTCAAAAGACCAAAAATTATATGTTCTCCCTCATATGTGGACATTAGATCAAGGGCAAACACAACAATGGGATTGGACTATGAGCACATGATAAAAGCGAGAGCACACAAGGGAGGGGTGAGGATAGGTAAGACACCTAAAAAACTAGCTAGCATTTGTTGCCCTTAACGCAGAGAAACTAAAGCAGATACCTTAAAGCAACTGAGGTCAATAGGAAAAGGGGAACAGGTACTAGAGAAAAGGTTAGATCAAAAAGAATTAACCTAGAAGGTAACACCCACGCACAGGAAATCAATGTGAGTCAATGCCCTGTATAGCTATCCTTATCTCAACCAGCAAAACCCCTTGTTCCTTCCTATTATGGCTTATACTCTCTCTACAACAAAATTAGAAATAAGGGCAAAATAGTTGCTGCCGGGTAGCGAGGGGGTAGGGGGGAGAGGGAGGAATTGGGGGATGGGGGAGAAATGACCCAAACATTGTATGCACATATGAATAAAAAATAAATAAAAAAAATTAAACAACAAAAAAAAATAAAAAGGTCTGGTGTATCACATGTAAAAATTACCTTTGGAAAGCAGCATTTCCAGTGACCCAGCCACCTCCTGTCAGTCCCCACTTCTTACAGGATCTTCTACCTCTTAGTATCACCACACTGGTCAGCAGCCAGCTAAGCAGACTTTTTTTTTTTTTTTTTTTTTTGCTTTAGGCACTTCTTTGGGCAGACCCCTCAGGTGACCGGAGGTGTGGGTGTAGAAGTCTGTGCACCTCATCTTGACCCAGCCAACAAAGATAGACAATGCTTGTCTTCGGGTCATACCAATTTAGTTGAAGTTTTTGTTGAGTGTGCATCACGGTTTGATCTCTCCCTCTGCGCGATCTTGTTTATGCCTATTTCTTTTCAATGGTATGATCTCATTTTGTTTTTTCCAGTAATTTTGAAATATATCACAAGTTGTTGTAGACCATAATTATCTTACTATTGTATAGAACAATAGAATTAATCCCTCCTATCTATTTTGGTGCCTGCTATCTAATCTTTCTATATTCTTCCCTGCCCCTTACTCCTTCTAGTCTCTAGTAGCTACTGTTCTACACTCTTCGCCTCTGAGATTGAATGAGTAGTGGCATATGGTATTTGCCCTTCTCTGCCTGATTTATTTCATTTAATGTGATGTCCTGCAATTCCATCTGTGTTGCTGCAAATGACAGGATTCACTGTTTTATGACTAAATGATATACCATGGTAAACATGGAACACATTTTCTTTATCAATTCATCTTGGTTGATTCCATATTTTGGCTATGGTGAGTAGTGCTGCAGTAAACATGGAGTGCAGGTGTCTCTGATGAAATGAATGCATTTCCTTTGGGTATGTACCCAGAAGTGGGATTGCTGGATTATACTGTAAATTCTGTTTTTAGCTTTTTTTGAGGGCCCTTCATACCATTTCCCATAATGGGTGCAGTAATTTATATTCCTACCATCAGCATGTGAGATTTTCCTTTCTCCATATCCTTGCCAGTGTTTGTTATTTTTCATCTGACTGGGGTGAGATGGTATCTCATTGTGGCTTTATTTGCCTTTCCTTAATTACTGAACATTCTTATATACTTGCTGTTTGTGTTTCTTCTTTTTTTCAGAAATGTCTATTTTGCCCACTTTAAAATTGGATTATTATTATTTTGTTGTTGGGTTGAGTTGCTATACACCTTTGTTGGATGGATACTTTGAAACTATTTTCTCCCATTCTGCAAGTTGTCACTTCAATCTGTTGCTTCTTTCTTTTGCTGTACGAAAGCTTCTTACAACCCCATTTATCTATTTTTTTTTGGTGTCTGAACTTTTTGGATCTTATCCAAAAGTTTTTGCCAACACCAATGCCTTGAAGTGTGCCTCCTGCGTTTTCTTCTAGTGGTCACAGTATCATTTTAAATACTTGAATGGTAGATCCATTATTTCGATCTTATTAACATGTTAAAACAATTGCATTTCTCCCTAATTATGCTATGTTACCAAATGTTTCTGTTGGGTACTGCACCTTTTTTGAATATTAAGGATATCCAAATCAGTATAATATTCTTGTCAGAATATTAAGGGTAAATTTCTAAAAGTGGAATAGTTAGATCAAGTGGGTGCACTTTTTTGGAGGGTGGTCGTGGTACTGAGGGTTGAACTCAGGGCCTGGTGTTTGCTAGGCAGGTGCTCTACCACTTGAGTCACACACCCAGCCCTTTTGCTTTAGTATTTTTTGGAATAGGGCCTTGGATTTTGTGCCAGTCGGTCTGGACATGATTGTCTTTTTGTGCTTAGCACACAGCTGGGATAACTGGTTGAGTTGGGGTCTTGCGAACTTTTAGCCCAAGGTGGCTTCCAACGGAGATCCTCCCAATGTCTTCTTCCTGAGTAGCTGGGATTATAGCAGAGCACCACAGCACCTGGCCTAAGGCGGGTGTACTTTAAAAAAACACTTTAAATCCTTGTTCCAAAGGGCTTCTGAGGACAGAAAACCATTTTTCCATTCCTCTCTGTTAGTCTATGAAAGTGCCAGTTTTCATACAACATTGTTATTTGTTTTTATAACGTTTTCCGGTTTGTAGGAGAAACAATATTCCTTTCTCACATACCCCACCCCCTCACCCCCAGCCCCGTGCCTTTAATTTGCCTTCTGATCCTTGTATTCACCCAGCCTTTTAGGTTTTCCCATCATCATTAAAACTACCACACATTTGGCACAAGGGCGCTGTTTCCTGGTCATTATCCTGTGGTCACACCCTCTCCAGGACACTCAGCTGCTTTTCTGAGTCAGGTCCGCAAAGTGCCATTCATGTTTTACAAAGTTTCAGTGAAGGGCGTCCCTGAAGCTGGAAATCAAGTTTATTAGTAGCTTTTCTTGCTTTCAGGTCGGATTCAACTCGGTCAATAAGAGCACGGGCAGGGACTTGCAGCCAACAATGGTGATGCTCTGTGCCTCTGGGCATGGCGACCCCATCTACCTCCAGGAAAGAGGTAGATGGGGTCGCCATGCCCAGAGCGTTTAAGGCGATTCTTCGGGGAGCATCCTCTGCCTCACCTGCCAGGTCTAGGGGAGTCCCAGGGATCCGGTACAGGACAGAGTTCCAGGAACCACTGTCCCCAAGTACCTGGAGTGGGTGCTATTGGCACCAGCCAGGGTCTTTACCACAAAGGACAGCGGGAGCCCGGGTCTGCGGTGTCCCTCTGCGGGTGGGACGTGGCAGCTGACTTGCTATCGCGGCCACTTCTCCTTTCCCTCTCCTCGCGCTCCGCACCCAATGGCAGCTCCCACTCCCCTCGCCAGAGACGTAGGGAGACTCCTGGATCCGCTCGTGTGCCAGTCCTGGTAGGCATCCGCTGGTGTCCCACCTGCACCCCCCATCCCAGCTGCAAGAAGCACGAGCCAGGGGTTTGCAGATGGGGTCCCCAGAGCTCGCAGACTGTGGAGATCAGCGGGGGAGATGGTAGGGAGCCTGGAGAACCAGCCCTGATGGCTAGCCTGGTCTGACCCCAACTGTTCTCTTGTCACCTTCTGTCTTGATTCTCTCCACTGTCTTTGGACTTTCTTCATCCACAGGTTTCCACCCCATCCCTTCTGAGGTCTTGATCTCCTCCTGGAGTCCAGAGCTGGCCCCAATCTCTCCCTCTCAGCCCTAGGGATTCCCTGAGCCACAGCTGTCAAGATGAAGAGGGACCCAGTAGGGACGTTGGCCTCCTGACCACTTTATGCCTGTGCTTCACATTCTACCTATGAGAAAACAGACTCCCAGAATAATTTACTTGTTTTGTTGGCAAACTTGAACCAGGAGTCTGGTTCTCCACTGGGCCTCAACCCTGGCTTGAGAAGACTTGAACAAACACTAACAGTTTCCAATCGTTGGAGGTCACATCTCTAAGATGAGCCTCACTGCTCTTAGATTGTCGGCCTGAGAAAATTCTGGGATGCCAAAAGAATTCTTTGTTTTAGCCAATACTTGAGGATAGCCTCTATCCTTAATCATTATGGGCGTCTAGAATCCCAAGTAAGTGCCAGCTTGCTGTCCTTATGGCCTGTACAATGATCCTTCAAAATTTTTCACTTCCCTGACCTCACTGAGTCCCCCTCACCTCCCTCCATGTTCCTTCATTCTCCCTTTAAAACTTCAAACTGCTCACACTCCTGTGGCCTCCCAGTACAAATGGGCAAAGCCCAGGTTTACTTTGCCTCGCTTCTGAACCTCTGGTATATATTTTTTTAAAGATTTCTGCACTTTACTGTTTTTAAATGCAGTTTCAGGTTTATGAAAAATTTGAGCAGAAGGCAAGGGGTTTCCACATACCCCTCCCTCTCTCTCAGTTTCTCCTATTGTTAAGGTCTCTTAGAACAATGGGTTCATATTGACACATATTAACCAAGTCCATCATTTACCTTAGGGTTAATTTGGGGACTGAACTTTCTATGAGCTTTGACAAATGCCTTGTGACATGTACCCATCATCACAGCAAAATGCAGAATGTTTCGTTGCCTTTACAAACTCCGTGTGCTACAGCTATTTACTCTTCTCTCCAATCCCAACCCCCACCCACTCTGGTAACCACTGATATTTTTTTTTTCTGGACTATAGTTTTGCCTTTTCTAGCATGTGACATATCTGGAACCATACAACACGTAGTCTTTTCAGATTGGCTCCTTTCACTTAGTGATATACATTTTAAGGTTCCTCTATTTATTTCTATGGCTTGATTTCTCACTTCTTTTTAGTGCTGAATAATATTTCATTCTCTGAATGTTTCACTATTTATCCATTCACCCACTGAAGGACATACTGTTTTCTTTCAAGTTTGGCGATTATGAATAAAGCTACTATGTATGTGAAGATTTTTGTGAAAATATGTTTTCAATTCATATTGAAAACATGCACCAAGGAGCATGGCTGTAGGTTGTGTGGTAAGAATACATTTTTAAGAAACTCTCAGTTGGTTTTAAAAGTGGCTTTCTTATTTTGCATCCCCACCAGAAATGGATTTTAGGTATTCTAACAGGTGCATGACTGGTATTTCATTCTTTTTAATTTGCAGTTCTCTGATGACATAACAAGCTAAGCATCTTTTCATATGCTTGCATGCCATCTGTATATTTTTAATTAAGGTGTTTGTTCAGGCCTTTGGCTCATTTTTAAATTGGATTGTATGTTTCTTTATCTTAGAATTTTAAGATTTCTTAGTATATTTTGACTACAAGTCATATATCAGATATGCATTTTGTGAACTTTTTCTTTGTCAGTGGTTTATCTTTTTTCATAGAGTGGAAGTTATAATTTTAATGAAACCCAGCCTATCAATCTTTTTCATAGATCTTGATTTTGGGCATTGTATAAAAAAAGTCATTGCCAAACTCAAAGTCACCCAAATTTTCTCTGTGATCTTCTAGGAGTTTTGTAGTTTTGAAGTTTATATTTAGGTCTGTGATTCATCTTAAGCTAATTTTTAAGGGGTATAATATTTATGTCTGGATTTTTTTTTGCATTTCAGTGTTCAGTTGTCCCAGCACCATTTATTGAAAAGACTACCTTTCCCTTTGCACTGCTTTCGTCCTATGTCAAAAAATCAATTGTATGTGTTTGTGTGGGTCTATTCCAGGCTCTCTATTCTGTTCTTTTGGTCCATTTGTTTATTCTTTCTAATACCACACTGTCTTGATTACTTTAGTTTTGTAGTAAGTCTTGAAGTCAGATAGCATAGGTCCTTCAAAACTCTTCTCCTTCAATACTGAGTTGGTCATTCTGGGCCTTTGTTTCTCCATATAAATGTCCAAATGTTTATTAACATACACAAAATAACTTGCTGAGATTTTGACAGGGATTGTGTTGAATCTGTACCTTCAACTGGAAAGAATGACATCTTGATGACATTTAAACTTCTTGTTCATGAATATGCAATATCCATTAATTTACGTCTTTGATATCACACATCAGAGTTTTAAATAGCTTACCACATATAGATCTTATACATATTTTGTTAGATTTTACCTAAGTGTTCAATTTTTACTTCCAGGAAAGTAAAAATTGGCTATGGCTATGTGTCATAGGTTTCAAATTCTACTTGTTCATTGCTAGCATTGAAGAAAGCAAGTGGCTTTTTGAATATTGACCTTGTATCTTGCTATAATTGCTTATTTTTTAATTTATTTTTTCAGTTGCAGGGGAGAGCACAAACGCAGTCCCCCACTACCACAAATTATACAGTCAAGTTTTCTGTATTTGAGGAAATTGCAGGGGTCAGCACATCTGGAGTGCAATGGATAAGCCTCACCTTGGGAAAACCACCTTCATGATCATGGTATCTCTCCTGCCAAGTAAGTATAATTGCTTATTAGTTCCAAGATTTTTTGACAATTCTTTTGGATTTTCTACATTAGTGATCAGATCATCTGAAATTAAAGACATTTTTATTTTCTCCTTCTTAATTGGTATACTCTTTTATTCTCTTTTCTTGCCTCATTTTGAAAGGGGACATCTTTCCCTTATTCCTGATCTTGAGGCCCTGGTCACCATTTTCTATTATCTATATATTTGTATACATATATGTAATGTATATCATATAAATATATTATGTACATTATATATATATATATTTGCAGCTCTTAAGATAGAGTTACTACTGCTAAGAAATAGCATCTTCAAAACATCTAGTTAAATAAAGAGTCAAAATGGCATCTTTTCTATATGTCTCTTCTTCAAGAGTTTGCTATTCAGAAAACTCAGATATAAATTCAGTAGACATGGAGATTTTAAAAATTAACTTGATTAAAAGAAAATTAGTTGCCAAGTGAGCACAATGTCAAATAGAGATATTAGTGTGAAAAAGTGGTCAATTTGAAAAATAAGATACACTGTAATCATTATATACTAAAATTCTAGTTTCAAAAGCTGTCTTGGCATTGCAAACTAATCAGAAATTGATTGTTATCTAAAATCAGTGACTGGGTAAAAGAAACAATCTTATTTGAAATCTCCTGCTCCAAGGACTTTTAAAGCAATTATCAATGTAAAGAGCAATGAGAATTTACAAAACTATGCAAATATCTTTTATTTTACTTTAAACCTGTTTTGGAGTAATTATAGATTCAAAAAGAAGTTCCAAAAAATAGTGCAGAAGGGTTCTCTGCATCCCCCTCCTAGCTTCCCCCAATGGTGATATCATCCATAACTATGGTACAATATCAAAACCAGAAAATGGACATTGGAACATTACTGTTAACTAGACAACATATGTTGTTAAATTCTCATTTTAAACCTGCATCTCTCTCTTTCTCTGTAATGTAATTTTAT
Source organism: Castor canadensis (assembly GCF_047511655.1). Lineage (NCBI taxonomy): Eukaryota > Metazoa > Chordata > Mammalia > Rodentia > Castoridae > Castor > Castor canadensis. The sequence continues at coordinate 67,805,140 of NC_133401.1, forward strand.
TTGTGTACAGAGTCCCAATCATGATATGGAGCTACTTTATCACCACCAAAGAATACCTTGCTGCTCCCTGTTGCATTTACATCTAGCTCCACCCCACTACCTATCATATCTCTTTGTCTCCATCCCTTGGCAACTATTAATTTGTTCTTTGTGGTTCTGTCATTTTGCAATGTTATGTGAATAAAATCATATAGTATGTAATCTTTTCAGTTTGACTATTTTCACTAAGAATACTATCCTTGAGTTCTATCTAGGTTGTTGTTATGTGTGAAAGACAAAATACAATAAACAATTAGGGAAATTATTTTATTCAAGCTTTTGAAATGGGCGATGATTCATTATTAAGGAATATTTCAAAGAAAAGAGTGAGGGGCAGTGGCTGTATTTTGTAGAACCAGGTAAATATAATTTGTGAGCTTTGTGAGACTCAGTAAAGAAGGATGAGGACAGGTCTTATCTGAGAATATGCAAGAATTTGGGGGGATCTTTGAAGGGCAGAAAGGTTTTGATACTCAGAAAAAGTTCACCACTATCAAACTCATTTTATCTAAATGGCTTAAGATAGCTGCAAAGGCAAGGTGAAGTTTCTGTATATGAAAAGATATCTTAAGTTTACTTTTGAAATATAAAGCAATTAGGGAACAATTTACAGTCTTCTGTAAAATATGACTTGTCAAATCAAAACAAATTTGAACTTAGGAAATTAATATAGTTTATGCAAAAAGACTATCATGACAGGGAGAATGGCCCAATTGTCAAACTGTTTTAAAAGGCAGATATGAATTGATACTAGGTGAGTATCTTTATTATTAAAAATCCTGCCCATGCTATCTATATTTTAGGGAGAAATGTTTATGGAAATAGCCAAGATTTTATTTGTGATCAACTACAAAAAATAATTTTATTTGAAAATATCAAAATATTTATTATAGGTGAGAACTACATTCTTTAGACAAAAGGAAAATTATGAGAATATTGCAACTTCTTGCAAGTTTTAGAATAAATCAAAACTGAAGCAAGTTTCAATTTTTCTTTCTTATCTTTGCATTATTTTCTGTGGGAATAGAATTACAGTATTATTTAACACCACCTTATAGTCTGACTTAATGCCACAAATATAAAAGGATAATTTTGCAAAAATAAAGTTATAATTGTGCAATTCTAATTAATTTTTCTTAACTTTTGCTGTTCAAATTATACTCTTTTGATATGACACTTTCACTTTGTATTAAATGTGTTGCATTTTAAATATTAGCAAAACTTGATTCTCTGCAATAGGGGAAGATCACAGAGGACAGATTTTATAGCATTCACTGCAATTGTGAATGCTACAGTTATGAAGAGTTTTGTGTTTCTACAAAGTCTGGAAATTTAGGCTTTCAATAATAAGATGATCTCAACTAATAATATCTCTATTTCAATTTAAAGAATATTTAAATATTCTTAACTTAGTTTATACCTACCATTGCATACCCAGTCTAAATATGATTGATTAGGCCACAGTTCAAACAGGAAAGAGAATTGCCCAAAGTCATTACTACCTACAGGCTGCAGGAGCAAAAGCGCAAATTGCCTGAGCCAGAGAACCTAGTCTCCTGTTGAAGTTTTTGCTGTTGAGGTTGAGTTTCCCAAGCAGGGCCAAGGAGCCCACTCTCCCAGGCCTTTGCAAATGCCTTTCTTCTTCCTTCCCAGACTTGACCAGCAAGAGGAATGAGAAAGAAAGTAGATTTACCCTTCTTTAATCTTTCTTTTTTTTCCCCATCTTTGAAACTTTTACTTAAGGATAGATTTTTGATCTTGTTAAAAGCAGCTATGTCCATGGACTGCTTTTAGTTCTTAAAGCAGTGATCTGCTCCTCCAGCATATTGGTTCTAACTTTATGATTTTCAACTACATGCTGTATTTGAAGCTTTTTAATTCCATATCCTTATTGGAGCCAGCTTAGAGGATCCTCAGACTAAGTCTTCTGATTGAATGCTTGTGACCCACTCCTCTAGTTTTGGCCTATCTGTCTCATCATCCCAGGGTTTCACGTCTAGTAAGATGGAAGACTTGCCAACAAGTGCAGATTTTTTGGCTTTCTTTGATTCATACTGTGCAAGGCGTTCTTCCATTAGCTTCTTTGCTTTCCTCCTCCTCCTCAAATCCAAAGAGATCAATGTTATCTCTACTACCTATAGCTCCACTTTCTGTGGTATCTTCCACATTGTCAGGGCCATACTTGCCCAAAGATTTCTTCATTCCTGACTGGCTGGCTTTTTCCTTTTCATACGAGTTGATGTAATTATACCAATGTAGGGCATGACACAAGTCAGCAGGGGGTGGGCCAGAGACTGCATCAAATTCTGCCACATGTGCTTGTGATGGCACATATCCCTTGATGCAGCGCTTATCCACCAGGTAATTGTTGAGCACCTGGAGGCTGGTGGGGCTTTGCAGATCTCCAAAACCCACAGCCTTGGCTGTATCTGGGAACTAGATAGAAGTGGAGGGAAAGAGTACAAGAAGCCCACACCCAGAGTTAAGAGAGAAAAAAAGGCTCTTTGTTTTTTCGGTGACTGAACCTAACCAGCATTCAGTGGATATGAGGGTGACAATAAAATGTGCAGGGCCCTGGATTCTGTAACAGAGCAGAGTGCAGAGAGGCAAAAATGAAATTGAGAACAAGCTGATAAAATATACACAGCCTGCCCTTAAGTGTGTTGTAATCCAATGGAAGAGAGGGACATATATAAGTAACTGTAAAACAAGCAGTATTATAAAAAGTGTTTGTTAAAGTGTATTTATTAGTGTGTAATTTATATACAGAAAATTAACCAATTTTAGGCATACAGTTCAATGAATTTTGACAAACATACAGAGTCTATAAACACCATCACAATAAAGGTATGTGTTATTTCTATCACCCATGAAAACTCCCTTATGACCTTTTGTAAGTAAGTCCTCCTCTTTCATCTCCAGTTCCTAGAAACCTAGTAGGTCCTCTTTTTTTAAAGTATTGTTTGAATGTAGTTTGTCTTGACAAAATCTATGTTGAGGCTTAATTCCCCAATGTAACAGTATTGAGGTGGTAGGGACTTTGAGATGGTTGGGTCTTTAAGAAGGACCGACACTTTTCTCTAGGGACTGGACACTCATCTAAAAGGACTAAATTAGTACTTGCCAGAATGGGTTGTTACAAATGAGTGTAGCACCGCCCATGACCGTCCTCCCTTGCCATGTGACGTTCTCCCACCTTATGCTGTTTACCATGAGACCCTCACAAAACCTAATGCCAGTGCCATGCTCTCAGGCCCACAGAGCTAAGAGCTCACCAAACCTCTTTCTCCATAAATTACTCAACATCAGATATTTTGTTAGTAACACAAATAGGTCTAGGATATTTGTCAATAGTTTTGTCTTTTCCAGAACGCCCTATAAATGTATTCATATAGCTTATGGCCTTTTTAATCTGTCTTCTTTCACTTGACTTGATGATATGTTTGCAATTCATCTATTTTTGCATGAATTAGTAGTTTCGTCCCTTTAGTTGCTGAGTTGTATTTTAAATAAAGGATGTATCACAATTTGTCAACCCCTGACTTATTCGCCCGTTGTTAAATATTTGGATTATTTTCACTTTTTGGCCCTTATGAATCACACATAAGGGTTTTTAAAGTATATGTTTTAATTTCTCTCGGATAAATACATAGGAGTACAAAGCCTGGGTCATATGGCAGTGTATTTTTAGTTTTATAAGTGTAAAAATAAATGAAGACAACCCAAATGAGAGTAAGCAAAGTCAATCAGACTTTGCTGTAGTGAGGAAGTGTGCATTCAGAAGAAACCCAAAGGCAGGGTAAGAGGATTGGGACAACTTCATAGTAGGAAAATAGAGAAGGTTTCAGGTGTGCCTTGAGTTGAGGCTGTTGACCCAAGGAAGATGGAGGCAAGCTACGTAGAAGTGGGACAATGCTATGTAATTGTTTTAGGGGTTAAACTTGGATTTCTCTGGTTGGTTCTAAGTTGGGAGGGGTGGTGGACTGGGGTAAGGTGAGGCAGCAAAGCTAGGGAAGTTTTCAGTTTTTGAGAAATCTTGACAGATGTGAATCACTTGCTTCAGAGGTTGTGGTTTGTTTTTCTGGGATGGCTGTTGCTGACTGAGGGTCAGAGCTCTATTTTTATATATGGTCTGACTGTATACTCACTCTTTTGTAAGAAACTACTGGACTATTTTCCAAAGTATGATACCAATTTATAGTCTCACCAGCAATATGTAATAATTCCCAATGCTTTGTATCCTCACCTCATCTTGGTATTATTATTTTTTCCCTGTTTGTAGTGTAATGAATCACAAGAGATACGAACTGTGAAGGCTGTCAGATGAGGCAAAAAATATATGCGTCCTGAATGCGAAGTTAGAGTCTGACCAAAAAGTATCACAGTAGGCGAAGGAACTTACAGAAAACAGTTTCTCAATGACGAAACAATGGTTTTCTTTTAGGTGAACCTGATTATACAAATGGATTATTTTTATTATTAGAAATAAATATTTGGTAATCTATACCTCAAATTTAGACTCTGGCAAGGCATAGAGGCACAGCTGTAAGTCCAGATACTTTGGAGTTTGAGGCAGGAGGATCCCTAGTCTGAGACCAGTCTGGGCTCAAAATAAAACAAAACAATCCAAACAAGCAAGATACCAACTGTGAAACCCAAGACAGTGTAAAGATAAAATAATTGTCATAAAAGTTATACACTAAAACTTATTTATTTGTCTGTAAGAAAATCTGGAATGAGAAAAAATGATTATTGGGTGTTTTCAATGGAAAAATATGTATTGTGCAGTTGGTAGATTGCTTAACTAAGTTTAGCTTTAGTGGAACACAGCCAATGCCCATGCATTGTCTGGATGCTTCACTACCACTGTGGAGTTGAGTAGTTTATGTACAGACAGTGTACATAAAGCCTAAAATATTTACTATCTGATCTTTGAAGAAAAAGACATTGACCGCAGTCTAAAGCACATCTTTCCAGGTAATCTGGTTCTAGTCATTTATTACCTTTGTGCTACTTTACAACTCTGTGGACTGTAGCTGATAATAACCCAAAATAATTCTTGTCCAAAGACATGTAAATTAATTTTGTCCTAGTGAAGGGACAACTCTCTCCCACAGTTTTGTGTCACCATGCAACTTAAACATTTCTAGACCTATTAATATGCACTTTGGATTTTCTTTTGAATTGTAGCATCTTTCTGGTTTCTTCTTAATTACGAGTTAAATAAAACCTTTAACACAAATTCATTTTGTGTCTGTATGAAGTTATCCTTTCACATAGCCCTGTTAAAATGATCCTTCTATATAACTTACTTGAAACTTATTTATATTTACTTTATAAACAACTCTACAAAGCTTGTTTGCTTGTCATTTAAGTTCCAACATAGATTATGTACAAAAAATCAGAAATTTAGCTACAATGAGGATTAAAAGAACACTAAAAAAACAAAGCTTGTAACATAAGAGAAATTAGAAAATGTAGAGTTTACCTAGATCAGCAAAAGTATATCAATGTGACCTAAGGGAGTGATGCCAATACACTTCAGTGATCATTCCAGCAGGTACAATCTCATAACTAATGTTCAAAATGAAGTGAAATAAAGTGAAAAGGACAGATTTTGTTCTCTATATCTTCTTGACTGTATTGATGTACTCTAGGCAGAAGAATGGAACAGATCTTAAAGAACAGGCAGGGTTATGACTTCGTGGAAAGACATGGCTAGGAATTTTAGATCACATGCATTGACAGGAAAGGAAGGAAGGGTGACCCATCAACACAAGAAGAGAAAAAAAATATCTGTGTCTGTGTTACGGACTGGGAAATAGCACCTGGTGAGTGCTTTCAGAGAATATTAAATAATGAAAATTCAAATGCAAAACACAAGACTGTCCAAAACTGGTGGACAGAGCCAGCACCCTTGGTTCTACATCTTGGATATTATCCTTATGCAAGACATCTGTCAACTTGTTATGGTTTGAATATGAAGCATCTCCCAAAGCTTGTGTGATGAAAGCTTGGTCCCCAGCTGGAAGCACTGTTTTGGAGGTAAGGAGGCTTTGGGAAGCAAAACTAGCTGGAGAAGGTCACTGGTGGGTGATGGGAGGGATGGGGAGAAAGCTGTCCTTGGGGGATAGAACTTGACCGGGCTTATTTCAGTCTCTCTCTGCTTATTGGCCTTTCTAAGGATGAACAACTTAGTCCCTCCCCAACATGATGCTCTGCCTGGTGGCACCCAGAAACAACAACTAGCCACTGTAGTCTGAAACCATGAGCCAAAATAAACTTCTCATCCCTTGAGTCAAGTCAGGTATTTTGTCGTAGTGAGGAGAAAGCTAATATACCACTACAAACCCTCCACTTTGTTCCAGGGCATAACCTCTAACTAGGACCATGGATTTGAAAAGGAAGATGAATAATCCTGTCTTACTATGCCGTGTAGCAATCCAACTTTTATTGTAATAGAGCCACAGGCCGGTGCCCAGGCCTAGCCCTTCGGGTAACACTTCCAAATCATAGCAACTATATTGTAGTATTGGAATTTCTGGGTTATCCAGAAATTTATTTAGATAAATTTTGTTAAATTGTCCAAAGTGGTGCTGTTTATATTCCTACCTGAAAATTTCCATTGTGACACATATTCACCAAAACTTGCTATTGCTCCTGTTTTAATTTTAGCCATTCAGGTGGGCTAGATATAATTTCTCATTGTGGTATTAGTTAGCATTTTTCTGGTAACTATTGAAGTTGAGTGGGTTTTCACATGCCTGTTGGCCAACTGGAAATCTTTTGTAGCATGTCCATTTTCCTATTAGATCTTTTTCTTAGCAATTTGAGGAGTTCTTTATACATTCTGTGTTTGAGCTTTTTGTTTTGTTATTTAAAGCAAAAGTAAAGAAGAATGGATAAATAAGAATTGTGTGAAGAAAATTTTTAGATAAAATGATTGGGAGATTACTGTCTCTGAGCATTTACCTCAAGTGGTATGTAATAGTGTTAATTACTTCATTTAACTCTTACCACAGACATATGAAGTAAGTACTATTATTGTCCCCATTTCATAGAGGAAAACCCGAGGTACTGAGAGATTAACCATCTTGTCTACAACATATTGATTGGAGGCAGAGCTGGCATTGAAACTGTGTCTAAGCCTGTTTTTTGTTGCCATAAAAAATGTCTGAGACCACTAATTTAGCCATTTAGCTCGTGGTTCAGAAGGTGAGAAAACCAAGAGAATGGTGTCAGCATCTGCTCAGCTTCTGATAGGACCTGTTCATCTCATGGTGAAAAAAAAAACCTGAAAGGGAAGTGAGTGTGTGTGAGACAAAACATGAGATTTGGACTTGCTTTATAACAACCTGAACTTGTCATAATTAACCCATCCTGAAAGAAAGACATCAGTCCCTCTTAATGGCCTAATCACCTCTTAAAAGTCCCACCTCCCAGTACCACAACAAGGATTTCGGAGGGGATAAACTGTTCAGTCTATAGCACAGTAGCACTGTGGTTCAGACCCATGTTCTTCATCATTCTTGGTTTCTGCCTGTCAGGCCTGAGGAGAGAGAGTCTGACCTGATTCAGTGTAAGGGTTGAGGACTGAAGCTGGTTAGCTTTTGCTGTTACTGAGAGATATGAACTTGGATATATTATTTAACACACTTAAATGGGACTCAGAATGATTGACTGTAACACAAATGGTTAGGACAAGTAATCTTTGAAATGCTTTATGCTTAGGAAGTTGTATTATTTTCTCTTGTTATGGTTTTATTAGGCAGTTTCCTCTTCTTGCAAACTAGATTTATAGCTCCCCATGGCTAGGGACTTTGCCTAAGTCCATCTCAGACTAAGATAGGACTGTAGTTGATACACAGATGTTCCTGGCTGGATAGAAGTAGGTCAGTGATCTTGGAGCACTGATCACTGAAGTCACAGTTAAAAGCCTTCATCCGAGCTGTTTTGTTACAAATGCAGCAATATTATTGGACATGGATCACACACTAAGGGGAGAACATACACAGAAGGAATAGGAAAAGGGAAGGAAAACTTGAATGTGGTTGATGTGCTCATTGTAGAGGAGTGAATATAGTGATCTTAAACTGGCAGAGGCCACTATGGGAAGGGGACTAGAAGTAGTGAAGAGGTCTGGTAGAGATGAACCAGTTGTGGGTTGCAATACACATGTTCCTAGCAATGCTAGGAACCTCTCTGTATAGCTATCTTTATATCAAGCTAGCAAAAATGCTGTATCTTTCTTATTATCTCTTATGTTTTCTCTTCAACAAAATTGGAGAACAAGAGAGCAGAACAGGTTCTGCCTGGAAGTGGAGGCTGAGAAGGGGAGGTGACCCAAACAATATATACACATGTGAGTAATTGTAAAAATGACAAAATAAGTAAATAAAAAATAACTATTCTGTGTTCCAGGCACTGTGGCATTCAGGCACATGGTTGTGGATTTCACCCTGAATCAGTGGCAGCTGTTGAGCACTGCTCAGAGGAAGTGATGTTAGAAAACTAGAGCACCCTGGTCTCACTGGGTAGGAATCGCCTTCCTAGGACATTGGCTGTCTGCTTGCATCCTAGGATATACCAGATCACTTTCTCTGCTCTTCTGACTTTTGGCTTAGGATATGGGGTGCAAAAACAATGATATTCTTTGCTACCGCAAGGAAGATGTGGATTTTGTAGAGTTGAATAGACGTGGATATTTTGTGTTGTACCTGATGGTTTGCTGGATCTTTCTTCACTATCTGGGCTATGACTGTGTTGGATTTCTACATCCCTGACCACCTTTCCTTACTCAGCTTTCCCACTAGAGAAATGCTCACTCTTCACATGTCCTTTCTGTCATCTTTTGAAATGCCATCTAATTTTTTCCTTTTCCCCTTATAAATAGGAATTTCATTTTCCAAATCAAAATTCATCGTTCAGATGGAGAGAGAGAGAGAGAGAGAGAGAGAGAGAGAGAGAGAGAGAGAGAGAGAGAGAAAGAGAGAGAAAGAGAAAGAAAGAAAGAGAAAGAGAAAGAGAAAAACCCCCAACTGAGCCCCTGTCCAGGTGAGTGGCAGATCAGGGAGAAGAGACATCTTAGAGGTGTCAGGAGGGAGGAACTGCCTCCTTTGTAGACCACTGTTGTCACCAACCAGAGGGGCTCTCCTGATATTTCTTGTCTAATTACTCCACCAGGTAGCTTTTATATGATTTGCGTGTCTTGTCTTTTCTAGCAAGCTCAGTCACTCCTCATTCTGGGGCTCCACATTGTCAGCTTGGCCTTCAGAACAGCACCTACTCCACGAGCCTAGGCTGCCTCTGACTTCCGATGATACCTGCGTATTTCTTACGCTTAACCTCGCACATCCTTCTTTGTCCATTATTTCTACCTCTTCATTTTTCTCAGCAGTGTTTCTTCTTTTAATTTTCTTTGCACTATTGCAGAATCCAAAAAAGCTCGAAGGGTAATAAAGTGAATACTCTTGTGCCAGTCTCTAAATGTAAGAAGTAAAATCTTAACAAAACATTCAGATCCTCTTGTGCTCCTTTCCACAATGCATACTGCCCCATTTACCAGAGAAAACAGATTTTCTAAATTAGGTGTTTATCAGGTCATTCTCATTCATGGCTTTGTTCTATAATTTCATATATAGCTATTCTTAAACCCTAATAGGGTTGTTGTTTTATATAAATAGTCTCATACTATATATATTCACTTTTCCCTTATGATTTAAAAGATCTCATTTATTTTTATTATTATTGTGCTGCAGGACAGTGTGACATTTACAGAAGTTCTTATCACATATCAAATATATCATACTCCTTTATTCCCCTGCCTCCCATTCCTGGAATAGTTTCAGCAGGTCTCACTTTTCCATTTACATACATGTGTATACAATATTTGCACCATATTCACTCTCCTAATCCTTTCCTTATATCTTCCCCCCTCCCACTGGTACCAACTTCCCAGATAGGACCTGTTATGCCCTCCTGTTCTCCATTTTTGTAAAAAACAAATAACATTTTTATTTGTTTAAGATAGCTATGCAGGGAATTTCCTTATGACATTTCCATGTATATATGTATTATAACCAGAATTGGTTCATCTCTGTTTTTTTCCTTCCTACCTTAGTCCTCTTCTTAAGGTGATTTCAACAGGCTTAAAAATTCTGTATTCATTCTTGTATAGGGAGTACATCAACCATACTCACCTTCTTAACTTCTTCTTTTATCCTCCCTCTCTTGTTTGTGGTCTCCACTTATTGTCACCTGTTTTTCATAGTATTGCTTGTATTTGTATTACTGTATACATTCTTATGCAACTTTTTTCACTACTCCCTCCCTGCCTCCCCCCTCCAGATACACACACGTGCGCGCGCGCACACACACACACACACACACACATACACACACACTGTTCATCAACTATTAGTGGACAGATATTAAATGCTGGATTTTAATTTTTTGATTTAAAAAAACCTGAGAGAAGGGTCTTAGAATTGCAGTGATCATTGGGAGTTGAAATCCTGCAAGTAAACAGACCCGGGACTATGTCTGCCTTTTTGATTTCTGAGCCTCCATTTGTCCTCAGTAATCCTCTCAATGTTTTTCTTACTATGTAACCCTGGCTGGACTTGGACTTGAAGTCCCCCTGCCTCAGCCTCCCAAGTGCTAGGATTACAGTCATATCCCACCACACCCAGCTCTCTCATAATCTTTGTGAGTGAGGAGGGTTCACTTTAGATTTAGTTTACACCCTTTCTTGAATGACTCTCCTTTGTTGTCACTTACATTTGGGAACCCTCCCACCCCAGGAATCTCTGTGTCAGAACTTTTTTGAAGTTCCATGTAGACATTTCCACTTAGTTCATAGATTGTTATCTTTCAGTAGGAGAAAACAATTACATCAGACTTTTGTGTCACAAACTAAGTGAAGCCAGGCCAAAAGACCAACAAAAATTGCAGCTTGCTTGAAAGGTTCCTAGTCTTGCTGTGATGTAGAATATCCAGTGATGTCTATTTTCTGGGTTGGCTTCAGTAAGGGCTAAACAAGAAGTGGAAAATAGTCCCTACAAAGGATGTATAAGATAAAGACAGAGCCTTGTCAAAAAGCTGTTGTGTGTCTCTTTGGGGCCTGTCTTTCGTCACACAAGAAGAGTGGCCTAGGTGGCCCCACTTTGCTTTGATTAAAACTTCTTTCTCTTGAGCAGAATGAAAGTAAGAAATCCACACCCCAACCCGTGCTGAATGCCCTCTGGTCTTTTCCTGTCAACATGTTCTCAACAGCTACCTCCTCAGGACCATCCCAGTCTGAGATGTAGAAAAATCACCTCCCACCCAGAGACTTCTGTAGAGAGGATCAGCAGCCACAAAAGCAACAGCCTTCTGAGCAAAGCTGCTGCAGTGACAAAAACAGAAGGGCAAGTGAGTGAAGACTTTAAGTGGTTTTTGTGGTGGACTGAAAGGGGGATCTTTGGGGGCTTTTGCCAGTCCACCCCTTAGGCAGTCTCTTAAGTTCCAGATAAGAAAATAGGGTTGCAGAAGCAGAGCCTAGCCTGGCCAAGAGGGCAAACCCCAATGGAGCAGAGTACTGGAGGGAGTGGAATGTTCAGAATGTGGAATAGAATGTTCAGATGGGTAGGGTATTAGGAGAAGCTTTAGTCAGAAGTCAGACCTTCTTACAGGAGAGGCCTTTTGTGTATGGGAGTATGGGAAAAGCGTTAGCATGAATTCATCATTCTTTAAACCTCAGAGGATGCTCTTGGGGAAGAAGCCTTTTGTGTGCAAGGAGTATGGGCGAAGCTTCTGTTGGAAGTCCAAGTTACACAGACAGCAGCAGTCACACTCAAGGGAGAAGCATTTTCTGTGCAATGAGTGTGGGTGATCTTTCACTGAAAAATTGACCCTCATTCCCACCAGAGGATACATTTGGGGAGAAATACTTATGTATGCAGGGAATGTGGCCAATTTTTTAAGTAGCTGTTGACCTTTGTGAAATACCACTGGAGACACTCCAAAGAGAAATCCTTTTTTTGTGTAGGTAGTATGGGCAAGGCTTCTGATTAAAGTCCTGTCTCCTCAGATATCAGAGGCTACTCTGTGGTTGTACCTTGTGTGCATTGAGTGTGGATGCAACCTTAGCTGTTCAGTCTACCCTTGTCAGATACCAAAGGACACACCCCAGCAGAACAATTCAGCAAATGAATTCCTGTATGGTCTTTTCCTCCTGAGACTTTGTAACACGCTTATTCTGAATGTTGCAGAAGCAGCCTGAAGCCAATCAATGGTTTCTTTTGCTGTATGTGCCTGTATGAGCATATGTAGGTGTATGACTTGAGTTACTCTAACACATAGGTTAATCAGCTAGGCTTAACTATTCCACACTGTATATATACTTCAAAACACCCTGCTGTACAAGACAAGCATACAATTTTATCTGTTGATTTACATAGAAAGAAAGAAAGAAAGAGCCAAAAATAAAAGGTGAGGGCTCAATGGGAACCTTGGATCACATGCACTGTTTCAAGGTATCTCTTCGGGAGTCAATTGTAGGCTGAGGAATAAATGGCCCCTCATCAAGTAAAACTATTGTTTTAAATAAATAAATATATATGTATATATATATGCACAAAAATACTTTGAAGGGAATATAAACATAAATACATAAACATTAATGGGTACATATATTTATAATTTGTAATTTTATTCATGTACATATATAGCTATCTCTGGCAATGTGTGGTGTTTACACAGATGATGAAGTAAAGACAAAAATGTGCATGAAGACCCCAAAACATTTATGTATAAATACATGAATATAAATAACTTGTAAAATATACAGATGTAGGAATACACACACATAAATACATATATTAAAAACAGCACAATGAAACACAATCTGTCTCATACACACATGCAAGGTTGCATTGCAATGAACACTTGCTGTTGCAGTGAACACTGTTACCATGTACTTAAAATGGTGGGAGCCAAAAAGACTGAGTATTTTGTAGCCTTTGGCTGAAGGGAAGCAACAGGGCAGTACAAACCCTCTCAGTGGGAAATGGTTCTCATCTTAAAACTTTAAAATAAGATGAGAGTACTGCTTTTAAATCCCTGGAGGATGGGGTGGGCAGGGCATTCACAAGAGTCCAGGTATTTGTGGTTAGAGTGGGGCTTCTCTCCTACATAAGGAAGATCAGCTAGAGTCTTGCCCCCAGGTTACCATGATAGCAATGGGAATGAGTTTGGGATAAGATGGCTCTAGGTAAATGTTTTGGTAAAGTAGAAATGAACTGAATTGAAATCTGTTCGGGAATTATCAGGCTAAGGAAATAATATTATAAGCCGAAGGCTACACATTTATGTGTGAGCTATTCTTGGCAAGTTCTAATTGTTTTATAGACTTACTGGTCAGTCCTGAGTAGTGTCTGTGGAACCAGGTTCCTGAGATCCCTTAACTTGTTTGAGATCCCAAAGCAAACCGTTGGTTTGATATCCCCTTCTGGCCACCATTGAGGTTGCGGACAAATGTTAACAGGGCACAGTGAGAGTATTGGGCCTGAATATAGCTGAACTAGGGCCCTATGGTAAACCTGGTCTGGAAGACCTGATCTTAAGGGGATTTGTGGTGTTCATATCCAAAGCAGGAGTTTGGAGAGAGCCCAGAGGCAGTGAGCTCCTAGTGGAGACCTTGGACAATGAGCTCAGTGAGATTTCAAGGCACCTCTTAAGTAGTCAATTGAAGGCTGAAAAATAAATGGCCACTTTAGCAAGTAATAGACTCATTTGAAAGTATTTACATATGTATATGCATGCACATAAATATACTCATAAATATATTGAGAGGAATATGTAACATAATTAAATATATATGCAAACATATTAAGGTGTATGTGTATATATAATTTGGATGTTTATTCATGCAAATATGTAGATACCTGGAAGTATGGAGTGTTTCTTCAGATAATGAAGAAAAGACATAATTGTACAAGTGAATAACCAAGCTAATAATGATTTATGTATAAATAAATGAATTCAGATAACTTATACAATATGTATGTATACATACAAATATAAAAATGTACACACAAATAAAGTTACTACAATGAAACACACCACGACCCCCACGCCCTCCATAAAAACTTTCATTTATACCCAGGATGATAAGCAATGTTCTCATTTCCCGACAATGCTATAAAGTCAAAAAGCCAAGGAATATTCTGTCTGCCAGTTACTCTTAGCCTTTGGCTGAAGGAAGCAGCAAGGCATTGTGTACCCTTTTCACAAACCTAGCCAAAATGGCATCATGCTCAGTGGGAGCTGGTTCATTTCTTAAAACTTTGAAACAAGATGGTAGAACTTTTTTTCTTCCATTGAGGCACAAACGGGAGAATCTAGGTGATTGTGTTTGGAGTTGGGATCTCTAAGGCTACAGAAGTTTGGGAGACTCCAGCACTGAGGTTAATGTGGCCTTAATGGGAATGTGCTTGAATAAGATGGGACTGGACTGATTCCAGAGCTTCTAGGGAAATCTGGGGGCTAAAGAAATGGTCTATGAATTTGAAGGCTACAAATACTTGAGCTAGCCAGATCTGATCAGCTCTAATTGAATACAGAGAACTACTGGCCAGGCCTGAATAATGCTTGGACAGGAAACACAGTGTGTGTGTGTTTGTGTGTCAGGAGGTGGGGGGGGCAGAGGGGAAAGGTACCTTAGGATCTTGCACTTGCTGGAGGAGAACCCAAGAGAGGAGACCTGTTTAAAACCCTTTTGTGATCACTAAAGGACGTAGAATGGAGCAAAACTGGGCCCATCTTGAAGGGCAAACCTGGTCTGAAAGACCTCATCTGTTTGGGTTTTGAAATTTGATTATTCAAAGCAGGAACTTAAGAGCAACAAGGAGCTCTGCGAGATTTCATGATGTTTATGGGGAAGCCAAGTGTATATTGAGGAATAAATGGCCAACTCAGACAGTAATAAACTGTTTTGAAAATATTTATATACATACATACATACACATAAAAATATAGTCATAAATAAATTGATAGGAATGTGTAACATAGTTAACACATACATAAATATGTTAACATGTAAATATATATGCATAATTTTGAAATTTGTAAGTAATAATTTGGAAATTAATAAAAAAACTTGGAAGTTTATAAATAAGTAGACACTGTGTTTCCCAAGACACTGATGATGAAAAAACATAAATGAACATGAATATGTATAACTACACATTAAAAATACAAGTATGTGTGTAGAAATAAATATATACTTACATTCATTAATAAATATATTAAATATTTGGAATGCATAAAAAGTATAGTTACATAAATATATATATAAATAAACTTAAAAAACACCCACTGTGATGGTTAATTTTGATGGTCAACTTGATTGGTTTGAGAAGCACCTAGAAGATTAGTAAAGCAAACCTGTATGTGTGTCTGTGAGGATATTTTCAGAGATTAAATAAGAGACCTGCTCTGAATGTGAGTGGCATCTCATAGCCTGGGGGCACAAATGAAATAAAAGGAGACAAAGGAGTGCAGGCATTTCTCTTTCTCTGCTTGAAGCCCACCATTGTGTGGGCTGCTGTGCCCTGCCACACTCTCTTTACCACAATGGACCTTTGAAATGGAGCCAAAATAAATCCTTCCTTTTCAGTTGTTTTTTCAGGTATTTGCTCACAGGAGCTAATACAGATTACTAACACACACACACACACAGCCCTTCATGCATGTTGGCACAATGGCCACTACCCTCACCTATTGGCAATGCCTTGAGTCTAAATTTCAAGGAGCTCCCAGGCCTCCCTGGCCTCTGGTCTTTGGCTAAAGGAAAGCATAAGAGAAGGGCACTTTTTACAGATCTGACCAGTGTCATCAACCTCAGTGGGAACCGGTTCTTTTGGGGAGGGGGCTGCTGGGGATGGAGCCCAGAGCCTTGTTCATGCTAGGCAAGTGCTCTGCCACTGAGCCACACACCTGTCCCTTGGTTCTTAAAGCTTTTAAACAAGGTTTTGGCACTTCGCTGAACTCACTTTGGGGCTCTTAATATTATAAATCAGGTATTTATGGAGAGAGAGTGAGAGAGAGAGAGGGAGAGAGCGCAAGAACATGTAAACAGTCACCATTAGCATTCTGCAGTTTTTTTCAGAAGTGGATTCTTCTGGAAAGGTATAAGATAGTTCACTCTTTAGAGCCAGCATAATATGGGATCAAATTTGGTCTATTGATTTACATAGTTGGGGAACCAAAAAGTACAGCATTTGGAGATTTATAACAGTCAAGAAAGTTCAAAGTAATTATGAAACCAACAATAAACATACATCTCTTGGTAACTAAAAAGATCGCTAAACAGATTAAACCACGTTTCATGCTTAGAGATCTTTTAGAGCCAAGTGGCTTCTTTTCTAGTATTTTCTAAGAGGGTTCCTACTTCGTGAGAGGTATCATGTACACACAGCAAGATGTGTTAGCCACCATACATATACCTCCTTGTTCTGCCAATGTGGTCTAGAGTGATTCGATTATCTAATATACCTTCGAGTGAGGAGTCCCTGGCTTTCTGCTGTGTTACAATGGAAGCAGCGATCTCTTCAGAAATGTTGCCTAAGGTCATGGAAAGGTTTCTAACAATATGCTCATGATTGTCAACATCCCTCCATGGCAAAAAACTCTTCCTAAGGAGCGAATAGAACCATTCTCCTTATTTCTTGGTAAATATTTGGATTCCTCATCTAAAATGGATAGTTTGTGTCTAGAGGAAAGTTTGAGGTAACTAGTCCAGTATTGGGTTTCCTCTGAATCAAATATGGATAACAGGCATATATTGATAACCTAAAAAGCATTGCCCCCTCATGATCCATCTTTTTAATGCATCTATGGTCCCATAGGTGGTGATCTCCACAGACAAAAGTAAAGCCTGGGGGTGTGCAAACAAACTTCTCAAAGTTGTTTAATTTGTTCTTGGAGTTCAGTAAGCCATGGGTCAATACTAGAACACACAGGTAAATTTGGACCTTCACTTTTTTTTTTATTATTCATATGTGCATACAATGCTTGGGTCATTTCTCCCCCCTGCCCCCGCCCCCTCCCTTACCACCCATCTCGCCCCCTCCCTCTCCCCTCCACCCCCTTGATGCCTGGCAGAAACTACTTTGCCCTTATCAGGACCTTCACTTTTGAGGGATCCATTGGAGGCCTTTTCTAAAAGTTCTCTTACTGCAGCTTCAGCCTGTTCCAGGGTATCATGGATAAATTTTGGAGGGATAATACAAGTATAATTTAAAAACATGGAATAGGTCGACTGGAATTTGCTAGATGAACTGTATAGCCGATGATAGGATTATATCCAACATAGGTATGTCAGGTTTTACTGACAACACATTTAAGAATGTTGGTAAAGTTTAGAATAGAATACACCAGTGGGGCATTATGATCATGAGTGTTATGAGGGTTGTGGTGACATAGCCAACATTTTTTTATATTTCCAGAAGTTGCTAGAGATTGTGAAATTCTGACAGGAGGGTTATATGTTATATGAAGTCAGTCTGCTGGCACAGAGACACTGTGTGATTTGTGAAGCAAGTAAGGTTTCTATCACTGGACAATGTGAAGAGTTTTTTTTTTTTGACTATTAGTTTTTTTTTTCATTTTTCTTTTATTATTCATATGTGCATACAAGGCTTGGTTCATTTCTCCCCCCTGCCCCCACCCCCTCCCTTACCACCCACTCCGCCCTCTCCCTCTCCCCCCCCAATACCCAGCAGAAACTATTTTGCCCTTATTTCTAATTTTGTTGTAGAGAGAGTATAAGCAATAATAGGAAGGAACAAGGGTTTTTGCTGGTTGAGATCTAGCTATACAGGGCATTGACTCACATTGATTTCCTGTGCGTGGGTGTTACCTTCTAGGTTAAAGGGGCCCTGCAACAGTGTTTTCAGTGGCTTTTACTAGAAGAAAAGTAGCAGGAATTGCTTGTTAGCAAAGGGTATTCCCTATGCTGCATGGTCTAGCTATTGACCGTAATATTCCAAAGGCTCATGTAATTCTCCATATTTCTGTTTAAGCACTCCCAAATCACTGCCATTCCATCCACGCACAAATAAGCAGAAAGGGAATCCACACTTTGGATAGTGGATTACTTAAAGTTTTCTTTAAAATCTTAAAAGATTAAAGCAGTTTGTGCACCATGGTAAAGGTTCTGGTATATAGACATGCAACATTTCATATTATGGCTTAACAATCAAAGAAAAATTAGGAACTCAGTTGTGACAGTGTTCTCAGTCCTCCAAATTCTCTTGTAGTTGTTGGTCTAGGGTATCTTTGTACGCATGCTAAATGATCATCATCCCACTAAAGTGTTTAAGAAGGTAAGACACATTCTAGATACTTAACAGAATTACCAACAGTGCAGTTTTTCCTTGGATCCCTTACATCCTTTGTCAGTTAGAGCTTGGAGCAGTTTATAGCTGTCTTTCTTGTAGGACTGAAAGAAATAAGCACATTTCAAAAAAAAAATTCCTCAGAGAATGTGAAAACAATCTGATCTTGTTTTAAAATCTTTGAAAAATGTTGAACTTTCAGTGAATCCAGTTGAACTGCTAATCATTCCAAGTAAAGGCAAATAAAAATTGGCTCTCTGAATCTACAGGGATACTAAATAATACACTGCACATATCAATTACTGTAAAGGAATCTGCTTCTTAGTGGAATACAGTAAGGAAGTATGTGGATTTGGAACCATAAATTCCTTGAGATACTAAGTGATTTATGGCTTTTAGGTCTCGAACAACCTGCAACCTCTATTCTGTGTTTGTTTTATTGTTTAGCAGACAGAATTGGAGTCTTATGTGGATTTGTACATAGAATGGTTAATCCCTTCCTTATATAATCCTTTAGTTATTGTTTTTATAATTTCCATTGCCTACTTATTGTGAGTGTATTGGCCAGTTATAGGAAATGGCTTAGTTTTATCAATGGCAATTTTCATGGGGTTTGGAGCTATAAATTCCTCCCACATCATTGTTTGGGAAGTTCTTTGAGCTCAGGGAAAGTGACTAGGCATCAGTTAGATACTCTGAATTGATTTTAAGGGAGAAGATTAAGTGGTTTCCCACTCACTGTGTTCGCCATTATTTGCACCTGGGGAGGTATAATCTAATGTTAAAGATACTTCCTTCAGAAAAACCCATTATAGTCTTATGCTTTTGTAGAAAATCTCAGCTAAATACATGTTTAGGAGCAGAGGGACTGACCAGAAAGCAAAGGATCAGTCAATGGCGCCAAAGAAAAGATTTAGAAAGAAAGTATGAGTAAGGGATATTTTCAGTCCCTATGGGCTTCAGTTTATTTTAGTTCTTGAGGGAGGGGTTCTGAACCTAAGTAGCATTTAAGGCAGATAGGGTGGCACTGGTCAGGTAAAGGTCAAGTCTGATTTTAATGTTTCTCCCAAAGAATTTAAAGGAAGGAGGGAAGGAGCTGCTCCACTGCCTCAGAGTCTTGTCAGTTTTCATCTTTGGCAATTTCAGTCAATGGGTTTAGGTTGTCTCTTTTGAATTTTTTTTTTTGTTTGAGACAGTCTTCTTCTTAATGCCTAGGTTTCTTACAGTCATGACAGACTTCTTTGGGTTTGTTTCACATTTATAATTGAATTGTAATTGCTGGAGCTACAAATTCGTTATAGGATTAGCCTTCTTTGCTCTGAGTCTCATCAAAAGTTGGGATTGAATAATCAGTGTGGGACCCAAGTGGGAAGGACTTACCAGTCAAATTTGGTCCTTTTAATTAAAGCAGACAATTCTTTGTTTAGTCCATTAAGAAAAACCAAGTTTAAAGTAGTTGTTTCAGTATCAATAAGCAAACCACAATTTTCCTGGAAAATGGTACTGAGTTGTTTGAAGTAATTAGTAATAGATTTTCCTCTAGGTCTTTTGCATTATTGTGTTTTGACCCATCTACAGGTTGGAGAAGTTCTAGGAATATATTCCACAGTCCTTAGACAATGCATTTAGCTTCATTAAAGAAAGGGCATATTATCCTGTTCAGTACCTAAGGAAGCTTTAGGGTTTTGCCATTCTACAAGTTGCATCCAATGCTGTGCCTGTCCCAGCCCCAGTAGCATAAGAACCAGTTGGTGTAAATCAGGCACCCTTGGTTACAGGATTGTATAATAACATCAAATTATTCTTGGAATTCATGATGATCTCTATGTGGATCTGAGAAATATTTTGCCATCATCATTAATTCTACTTTAGACCATGGAGTAGAAATTATGGCAGGCTTTTGTTCATAGGGCTGGAGGATGACCAGCTCCATGTTTGATCTGGGCTGGTCCATAACTGACTTTTTGTCTAGCCTGGCTGAGAGCAGGGGGTGTTGTAGCAGTAGCTAGCTGCCATGAAGTGGCAACTGGGGTCCTTCAGAGTCTAATAGCTACTTGCAGTTCATCTTCCCCAATCCCTCAGAAGCTGCCTCTTCCCCCATGGGGAGGGGTTCTAGAGAAGTTTCCACTGATGGGTATATTTTGATTTTAAAAGAACTTATTAAAGTATGCTCTACAGCTAACACCTGTCCACACTCCTGTTGGACAGGCTCGTTCAGTCTTAGGCCAACATTCTGTCAGGAATGATACTGGAAAGGGGAAGGGGAAGTCAATTTTTCCTAGTGTGGCAGTGGGGAGAAGGGAAAGTAGATTGTAAACCAAAATGTGAGTTGCCATTAATAAAGAACGGCTGTGTCAGTGGGGCCTTCAACGGATAACAACCAGCATCTCCTAACAGCATTGTTCACTGGGACGCACGCCCCGAGGCTTCGGGCCAGTCCCATAGACTTCCCTGTTCATCGTGTTTCTGTGCCTGCGCCCTTCATCCCTGTGCGTCAGGAACGCATGGAGAGATGACCTATGTCTGATGTACTCCCACGAAACAAACTGCCAGCAAACTTTGTAACTTGTATTTTAACTGTTCAAGAAGAGATTAAAATGCGTGCTTAGGGCATGTCCAAATTATGACTGTGTTTCTTATTTTTAGAAATCATTCTTTACATTTAAAAATTTAAAAGAGAAATTAAAAAAAAAAGCCTTCTGAGGTATTGATCAAGTCCTGGTGTAAATGTGTTCTCTCTCTATGCTGCCATTAAGCCAAAACAAAAGCTGTGAAAATAAAGTGCTTGAGAGAATGTGTGACGATAAGAACGTGATTTATTTAGAGTGAAGTCTTTGTCTCATGAAGCTACCAAATGTTAAAAAGAGTGTCACCTTTTTTTCTTTGTTACTGAACCCAGAGATTATAAAATGAAAAAAAAAGTTTTTGTTGAATTTTTGATGCTGGCACAGGGTTTTTGTCCACTTTCGTTTTTCATATATCTGTGTATTAGTATTAGTATTAGTAATCTGTGGGATTAGTATTACATTTTGAGGTAAGCAAATAATTTGTATTGCTTGATAACTATTAGCTTGTAAATTTTAAAAAAGTTTCTTTACCTCAATTAACTTAAAGTAATGGACCAATAAAACTATAAAAGATGCTTTCTTTAAAAAAAAAATAAAGTATGCTCTAGAGGGGCTGTCAATGTAGCCCAATGGTAGAGTGCATGCCTTGCATGCACAAGGCCCTGGGTTGGGTCCCCAATACTGCAAGCAAACAAACAAAATCTGTAACAGTTGGATAAATAGGTTTGCTGGAAGGAGGGGAAGAAACCTTGAAGAATCTTTTTCAAGTTTTTTCCCAATTGTTTTTTCCTATTTTAATTTAATGCAGTATCAATCATTTTAGAAAAAGAATCTTTCTAAAAATTGCAGGGAAGCAACTTTAGAGTCTGCGGATTATCTACTGGTGCCAGTGTGCCAGTTAAAATAAACTTCCCATTGTAATGGCTTTGTCCACGTCTTTTCTAGTTTGGGTTACAAAAAGACCATTTATTTTTCCAGATCAAAAGTGCCCTGTTTGTGGAATTGCAAAAGCGTATTTTTCTTAGCAAGGTTAACCCATGCTGATTAAAAAAAACACAGCATGTGCACAATTCACCTCCATATATATTTTGCTGTTGTTTTCATAGCACTAGTTGGCATCCCTGAGGGGACTCTGGCAGGGTGGGGGAATTTTAGAATTTTTATTTCTCATGGTTTTTGTTGGTACTGAAGTTTGAACCCAGAGCCTCACACTTGATAGACAGGCACTCTACTTCTTGAGCTTTGCTTCCCCAGACATTTTTACTTTACTTATTTTTTAAGTAGGGTTTTGTGATTTTTTGCTAGCAGGCCTGGGACTGCAGTTCTCTATGCCTCCTGTGTAGCTAGGATTATGTGTCTTCAGGCCCAGCCTTATTTCCCATGATTTTAAGAGTTGTTCTCAGTCAATTGAGGTCTGGGAGTGAGTGTGTTTGGCTGAGATGTGCTGTTTATGAGAGCCACTCTCCCATGTGTTACCATTGGGTCGTTGGTTACTCTTTAATGTGTCTTGGATGCCTCATGCCTGTTGGGTTGTTCCAAGGTGCTGGGAGAGCCCATCCCTGATTTTGTGCCTTCTAGATAAGGTTGAGCAGGAGTGTTCCTTACAACCCAGGAATAGAGGAGGTTCTTTGATTGGGGGCCCTGTGAGACTGCTATCTGTCAGGGACAATTAGCCCCAACACTTTCAAAAGATTTCCAGTCACCTGGGAACTTCCTGACTGGAAGTCCCTTCCTGGGACTGGAAGTAACAATGTCTCTTTTCTTTGGAGTGAGACTTTTAATCTATCATCATTTAATAATAATAAAGCCAATGGCTTTGATCAACCCAAGAGTCAACCAAATCCAACTGACAATTATATCAATGGCCACAAGATGTCACTATGAGCTCAAAATATTTAAAACAAACCAAAAGTGCACGGAAGGAAGCAAGTCAAAGAAAGAAGGCAGATTAAACAAATTGTAATGCTAGATATCAGAGTACCCTATATAACTCACCATCTCCAGATTGGAAGCTCTGCCACAAAGTGAAAGCACCACAGACCTCAAAAACAAAGATCTAAAGACAGTCCAATAAGGCCTCTTTGCATTTCAAATGTGGGACTTAAGTTCCAAGATTTTGAAAGCCTCTGGGAAAGGCACTCACCTTGGTTCTGGAGTCTCAAAGTGACTCTCCTAATGCTGTATTTAGTCCGTAGGGAAAGAGCTATCTCCGTCCTTGAGTTTTCTGAAGGCTGGATCCTGATGCTGCCAGTGATAATGTTCAATCAAACTTTTGAAATTAAGAGGTCTCTGAAAATAAAGTGAGCTGTACAGATTCTAGTCTAAAGGTAAAAGGCTGGCCAGTTGGTCCTGACCACATTCCCTAAGCTACCAGCATCATGTCCAGGCAGCACTTTGAAAAATGTCTACTGGACCTAAGGTGTCTAGGTGTTTTATAATGAAAATTTTTTTTCCTTCTTAGGAAAACGTTGGTATTTTTATTTTATTTTATTTTATTTTATTATTCATATGTGCATACAAGGCTTGGGTCATTTCTCCCGCCTGCCCCCAACCCCCCTTACCACCCACTTTGCCCCCTCCCTTCCCCCCCACCCCCTCAATACCCAGCAGAAACTATTTTGCCCTTATTTCTAATTTTGTTGTAGAGAGAGTATAGGCAATAATAGGAAGGAACAAGGGTTTTTGCTGGTTGAGATAAGGATAGCTATGCAGGGCATTGACTCTCATTGATTTCCTGTGCGTGGGTGTTACCTTCTAGCTTAATTCTTTTTGATCTCACCTTTTCTCTAGTTCCTGTTCCCCTTTTCCTATTGGCCTCAGTTGCTTTTAAGGTATCTGCTTTAGTTTCTCTGCGTTAAGGGCAACAAATGCTAGCTAGTTTTTTAGGTGTCTTACCTATCCTCACCCCTCCCTTGTGTGCTATCACTTTTATCATGTGCTCAAAGTCCAATCCCATTGTTGTGTTTGCCCTTGATCTAATGTCCACATATGAGGGAGAACATACAATTTTTGGTCTTTTGGGCCAGGCTAACCTCACTCAGAATGATGTTCTCCAATTCCATCCATTTACCAGCGAATGATAACATTTCGTTCTTCTTCATGGCCGCATAAAATTCCATTGTGTATAGATACCACATTTTCTTAATCCATTCATCAATGGTGGGGCATCTTGTCTGTTTCCATAACTTGGCTATTGTGAATAGTGCTGCAATAAACATGGGTGTGCAGGTGCCTCTGGAGTAACCTGTATCACAGTCTTTTGGGTATATCCCCAAGAGTGGTATTGCTGGATCAAATGGTAGATCAATGTCTAGCTTTTTAAGTAGCCTCCAAATTTTTTTCCAGACTGGTTGTACTAGTTTACATTCCCACCAGCAGTGTAAGAGGGTTCCTTTTTCCCCGCATCCTCGCCAACACCTGTTGTTGTTGGTGTTGCTGATGATGGCTATTCTAACAGGGGTGAGGTGGAATCTTAGCGTGGTTTTAATTTGCAGTTCCTTTATTGCTAGAGATGGTGAGCATTTTTTCATGTGTTTTTTGGCCATTTGAATTTCTTCTTTTGAGAAAGTTCTGTTTAGTTCACTTGCCCATTTCTTTATTGGTTCATTAGTTTCGGGAGAATTTAGTTTTTTAAGTTCCCTATGGTTATCAGTCCTTTGTCTGATGTATAATTGGCAAATATTTTCTCCCACTCTGTGGGTGTTCTCTTCAGTTTAGAGACCATTTCTTTTGATGAACAGAAGCTTTTTAGCTTTATGAGGTCCCATTTATCTATGCTATCTCTTAGTTGCTGTACTGCTGGGGTTTCATTGAGAAAGTTCTCACCTATACCTACTAACTCCAGAGTATTTCCTACTCTTTCCTGTACAACTTAAGAGTTTGTGGTCTGATATTAAGATCCTTGATCCATTTTGAGTTAATTTTGGTATAGGGTGATATACATGGATCTAGTTTCAGTTTTTTGCAGACTGCTAACCAGTTTTCCCAGCAGTTTTTGTTGAAGATGATGTCTTTTCTCCATGGTATATTTTTAGATGAAAAAACACAAATTGTTTACAGTGAAACTACATTGGCTATAGATAAGAGGGGTGGACAAAGTGAAGCCATCAAAGTCATGGTATATGATGATATGAGGTAAGTCCATAAAGAGAAGGTTTTGCTACTTTTTGATTGGTTGGTTCAATGTGGCCTTTTTGGGTGACCTTCAGCATACAGGAAAGTAATATAGAACAATATTATTTCCCCCCTTTTTGGATTTAGCTTGAGGTTATGAATTAGATTGGTTTTCTCTTCTCTCTTTCCTTCCTCTATTTTTCAACCAATTTATTGGCTGGAAAATTTATTTTAGGACATCTCTCTTATCACAGGTAGGGAAGGTCAGCGAGGTGTCAGGTAATGAGAATGTGCTAGGTATTATGTGGTCCTATTAAAAGGATTGGTGAAATAGAAATGGACTGAACCTGTTAGTTGAGATATCACAGTGCTTCTGGTATAAGATCTCTAATCAGGCCCATTGCCTCTGGTGTTCTATAATTTTTTGCTTTGGACATAACATTTTAAATATTGATCCTAGGAGAAAAATCTCCCTTCTGATTTTTCTGAAGATTGGATCCCAATGTAGCTACTGATAATGTTAAATCAACCTTTGAGACTAAGAGGTTTGTGATGGTTAGGAAAATGGTTTCAGAACTTGAATGATGCAGATGCCTTGGCAAGTCAGTTTAGGTGAGCTCTAATTGGATGGACCTACAGCCCTACTGATGAGGCCTGATTAATGCTTGGATTGGAAACAGCTGGGGAGCCAGCTTCCTAATGTTCCTTCACTTGCTGAAGGAGGCTGAAGGCAATGGATTGTTGTTACTTTTTTTGGGAGGGTGTTTGATTTTTGACTTTTTGAGACAGGGTCTCACTATGTAGCCCAGGCTGGCTTCAAACTTGCAGTCAGCTTCCCAAGTGTTGGCATTACAGGCATGCATCACCACGTCCAG
Source organism: Castor canadensis (assembly GCF_047511655.1). NCBI lineage: Eukaryota > Metazoa > Chordata > Mammalia > Rodentia > Castoridae > Castor > Castor canadensis. The sequence goes on from NC_133401.1 coordinate 67,831,114, forward strand.
CTTCAGGGAACTGTTTTGACAACTTCTTCTGACCACCAAAAGAGGCTGCAGATAAATATAAGCAGGTCAGTATCAAAATATTGAGCTCCATTTTACTATGTGATTATATGTCTTCTTATATGATATATGTAGCCAAAATAAGGCCCTGTTTGTGGGGAAAGACTGTTCTCAAAGACATACTATGCAGGGGGTGGGGTTGTATTTGAAATGTTATGTCCAAAGCAGGAGGTTATAGAGCATCAGAGCAATGGGCCTGATTTGAGTCCTTGGACTTGGAGCAGTGACTCAAGGCATTTCTTTTTTGTTTGTTTTTGGCAGCACTGGGGTTTGAACTCAAGGTCTCATGCTTGCTATGCAGGTGCTCTTACAATTTGAGCCACTCCACCATCCCTCAAGACATTTCTTGTGTAGAAACTTGCAGGCTGAGGAATATATGTCCAGCTCAGATAGTAAAAGCTTTGTTTGAATAATTCTTACATGCATATACATACACAAAAATAAATATATTGGGAGGAATATGTAATAGTAAAATATATCCACAAACTATTAACATGTATCTGTAAGTCATATGTTTATTCATGTAAGTATGTAGCTTTCTCTGGCAGTATGGGGGTTGTTTTCTAGACTTTAATGACATAATGTCTGTGTAATTAAATGAATATAGATATAAATATAGAGGAATACAATACTTATACATATAAATATATATATTAGTAAAAATAAACTTAAAACAGTGAAACACACCCCATCTTACACACACACCTACACAGGTGAACCTGCATATGTGCCTGGTGCACTGGGGACTGCCCTCATCACTGGCAATGCTGGATCCTTCATGCCAAGAACTCCCTGGCTAACAGTTGCTCCTGAACTTTGGCTGAAGAGAAGCAGCAGGGAGAACCTGGCCAAAATGCCATCATCATCAGTGGGACTTCCTATTTTTCTTATAAATTTCAAGCAAGAAGCAGAGCTAAATCTTTGCACAAGAAGATCCTCTAGTGAGCATCTTGCTACAGGCTCACCAAGTTGAACAACTATTCACTCACAGGGCTATCTGCATAGAAGTTAAGGGAATCAAGTGAAAATCCATGTTGACAACCTTAGTTGAAAAAAATATGAAAAAAATATATTGAAGAAGGTAGGAAGGAATGAATTGCCTGCATCGCCACTCCCCCAATTCCAAGCAGGCCAGTTAGAGAGAGAGAGATGCCTCTTGCTTGAGACAGGGAGAGAGAATTATGTCTTGGTCATAGCTTTAAAAGCTAGTACCAGGCCCACCACAGTGCAACACAGTGCTGGGCAAACCCCATAAGTCTTACATCAGAGGCACTGGAACAGTGTTAGGTCAGGCAGCCACTAACTCCAACACAATCTCCTCCAATCTCAGGTGGCAGTGTGGGGAAAAGGATAGCACCCTCTGGGAGCAGCCACAAAAACCAACATATGGCTTTGTCTTGGCGTTCAGTACCTGGTCCACCATGGTGAGATCCAGCACCCAGAAGAAACTGAAGGCACCATACACATACCACAGCTCACAGACAGAGCCTCTAGATCAACCCTAGCATCAGGTGGATGCCTGTACACCAGTGGGAGAGATTTGGGTATCAGCTCCCATCACATCCAGACTTTGTGTGGGCCTGGATCATGCATTCGCTTGTTCCGAGAGTGTGTACATCCATGAGGCCATGAGACTACAGTGCAAGCCAGATTAACATCAGCCTTTGTGGGCAACAGACATCTCTACCACCTTTTCCTCAACCTTGGCAACATAGCTGTCATGGAGCTAGTGTCACAGAGAGAGCTCTAGAAATGCCCAGGTAAAGACCTGTACCAAAGTGTAATGGCCACTTGATTTAGCTTGCATCATTCCCAACTGTGGCATGGGCCTTGGTGCACCCCTGAGACACAGGTCCTGTGTCCATGAGACTCAGGTTAGACCCAGCTTGACCTCTCTTCTAGGTCTCTAGGTGGTTAAGAGACTGAGTAGTGCAAGATACCATTCTCTGGCTAGGATAGGGTAGTAAGCACAAAATTTTGCCCTGCAGTTGAGTGCTGGGCTGGTGATTCCTAACCCTGAGAAGATTGTAATGTCCTCCCTTCTATGTGTTCATGGTTGTGTTACAGGATTCCAGGCACTGGATCTGGGTCCAGAACTTTCTTGTTCTTGTCAAAGAAAGAATTCAAGGACAGACAGAGAGGAGACTTATAGCAGAAACAGGTTTATTAATGCAAAGCAATGTGAAAGCAAAGCATAGTGAAAGCAAAGCATAGTGAAAGCAAAGCATAGTGCTCTCTTCAGACAGGAGGATGGGCTGGCTCAAGAAGGAGGAGTTACACTGGGGGTTCTAAGACCTCAAACTTTTATTGGGGATTTCAGACTTGGGGATGGTCATTCTTAGAGATTGGGTTATACATCATTAATTCTTCCTACATGTTGGTTGGGGGAGTTCTTGGCCTTGGATAGTCAGACTAGGTCTGTCATTTTCTGTGGCAGGAACTTTAGGTCAGTAAGACCCTATTATATATCACAAGTTGTTCTGTTAACATCAGTGGGTCATTGTGTGATTTTTAAAATCAACATCCAATCCATTGCTCTTAGCCATCAGGTTGTTTAACTCCTGTATCAGTTGGAATAAAATCTTCCCAGGTAGGAACATCAGTTAGGTATCAGTCCTCAGGTTGCTGTGATAGCCATGGGAATGTGTGAGCTGTAAGATGACTGAAGATAAAGGGATTTGTGAGTGGGAATGGAATGAAGCCTGGGAAGTTAGGTTATCATGAGCATGAAGGAAACAACCTCAGAACCTGAGGGCTACACATTCCTAAGCATGCTAATTACCCCATCTTGAATTAGATCTATGGCCCTTGTTACTCAGGCCAGGGTAATGACAAGATAACTGGATCATCCCAGGGATGCAGAGATGGCTCAATATACACAAACCATTAAGTGTAATACATCATAGTAAAAGAAGCAAAGACAAAAACCACATGATCAACTCAATAGTTGCAGAAAAAGCCTTGGATAAAATTCAACATCCTTTCATGATAAAAGCTCTGATGAAATTAGCAATAGAAGGAATGTACCTCAACATAATAAAGGCTATATATGACAAGCCTATAGCCAATATCATACTAAATAGGGAAAAACTGAAACAATTTCCTCTAAAGTCAGGAATGAGACAAGGGTGTCTACTATCTCCACTCTTATTCAACATAGTCTTGGAATTCCTAGTTTAGCAGAAAGAAGAAATAAAAGGAATACAAATTGGAAAGGATGTAGTCAAACTATCTCTTTTTTGCAGATAACATGATCTTACACCTAAAAGGTCTGAAAAACTTTACCAAAAAATGACTAGACACCATGAACGGTTTCAGTAAAGTTGCAGAATACATAATCAGTCTATAAAAATCAGTAGCCTTTTTATACACCAACAATGAATAGATTGAGAAAGAATATAGGAAAATCATTTCATTTACAATAGCATCAAAAAAGTAAAACACCTAGGAATAAATTTAAAGATGTGAAAGATCTCTACAAGGAAATCTATAAACCACTGAAGAAAGAAATCAAAGACTACAGAAGATGGAAAGATCTTCCATGCTCATGGACAGAGTGAAAATGGCTTTATTACCAAAAGCAATGTACATGTTCAATGTGATTCCATCAAAATTCCAATGGCATTCATCACAGAGGTTGAAAATCAACCCTAAAGTTCATTTGGAAACGCAAGAGACCATGAACATTCAAGACAATACTGAGCAAAAAGAGTAACGCTGGAGATATCACAATATGTAACCTCTGTAACTATATTACAGAGCCATAGCAATATAAAGAGCATGGTACTGCCACAAAACTGACATGAAGACAAGTGGAACAGAAGACCCAAATATGAATCCTTGTGGCTATGCCCACCTAATTTTTGACAAAGGTACCAAAAATATACAATGGAGTAAAGACAGCCTCTTTAACAAATGTTGCTGAGAAAATTGAGTATCTGCCTGCAGAGTGATACTTGTCACCCTGTACAAATACCAACTCAAAGTGGATTAAAGGCCTTAATATTAGACCTGAAATCTTGAAGATAGTGTAGGAAAGAGCAGGGAATACACTGAAATAATAGGTATAGGCAGTGGTTTCATCAATACAATTCAAATGGCTCAGTAACTAAGAGAAAGGATTGACAAACAGGATTAAATGAAATTAAAAAGTTTCTGCATACCAAACCTAATGGTTTCCAAATTGAAGAGGCTGCCCATAAAATGGGAGAAAAATTTTGCCAGCTATACACCTGACAAGGTGTAGCCAGAATGTACAGGAAGCTCAAAGATCTAAAAGCTCCCAAATTCAAATGACCCAATGAAGAAATGGGCAAAAGGACTGTACAGAACTTTCACAAAGGAAGAAATCAAAATAGCTAAAAAACAAATGAAGAAATGCTCAACATCCCTGGCCATGAAGGAAATGCAAATCAAACTATGTTAAGATTCCACCTCACTGCTGTTAGAATGGCTACCATCGAGAACAGAAATGATAACAAATGTTGACAAGGATGTAGAAAAAAAGGAACACTTGCACACTGCGGGTGGGAATGTAATAAGTACAACCACTATGGAAAATAGTATGGGTGCTCCTTAAAAAACTTAAAATAGATCTGCCATATGATCCAGTAATCCCAATCCTAGGGCTGTATTTGAAGTAATGTTACAATAAAGTCAGGTTACAATAAAGGCACACCCATGTTTATTGCAGCACTATTCACAATAGCTAAGATATGGAAACAGCCAAGATGCTCTGCTACTGATGAATGGTTTAAGACAATATGGTACTTATATGCAATGGAATTCTATTCAGTCACAAAAAAGAATGAAATTTTGTCATTTCCAGGGAAATGGATAGAAGTGGAAAACCTAATCTTAAGTGAAGTTTGCTAGGTTCAGAAGGCCAAAAGTTGCATGTTTTTTCTCATATGCATAATATAGACCTAATACCAATGTAGCAATATTATGAAAAACAGGACATGCCAAGGGGAGGCCACACATGAGAGGGGAAGGGTAAAAGAAGGAAGTTAAAGTGAATATGGTTGATGTACTCTTCACAAGAATGAATTTTAAAACTGGTTGGAACAACCATAAGAAAGGGACTAAAGTGTAAAGAAGAAAAATAGAGGAAATTAACCAAATCAGGCTTATATATATATATATATATATATATATATATGGAAGTGCCATAAGGATATTCACTGTCTTAAGCAAAAAAAATCATGTATTTTTTTTTTTTTTTTTTTGCAAAACCAGACAACTGGAGGGAGGAATAGGTACTCCCTTGGAGGGTTGATATGGGAAAGGGAAGGAAGTGGGGAAAGGGTATAAAAGGATGCATGTGGTGCAAATACTGTGTACATATGAATGTAAATGGAAAAAAGATACTAGTTGAAACTGTTTCTGTAATGGAGGGAAAGGGGAATAAAGGAGAATGGTGGAGGGGGTGAATTTAAGTATATTTGTTTTTTTTTTTTTTTTCATTTTTCTTTTATTATTCATATGTGCATACAAGGCTTGGTTTATTTCTCCCCCCTGCCCCCACCCCCTCCCTTACCACCCACTCCACCCCCTCCCGCTCCCCCCCTCAATACCCAGCAGAAACTATTTTGCCCTTATCTCTAATTTAATATATTTGATAAACTGTAAAAACCTTTGTTAAATACCACCTTGTACCCGACCCAGCATAACAATAAAAAAGTAATTAGATCTCTGCACTTCTAACACACACACAGAGAAAAAAAAAAAAGACTAGAATTAGCTTCATAGGCCCCTCTGCCTTTCAGAAGAGAACCTAAAAAAAGGAACTGTTCTGGCAACTCATCTGACAGCCAAAAGTGTTTGAAGCCTGATCAGAACCAGAGGAATGAGCCTGTCTCCCCAGTGAGTTGCATGACATATGTAGTCAAACTAGGGCCCCACTTGTGGGGCAAGCCTAGTCTGAAAGACCTATCCTGTAGAGGATTTAGATGTGCATGTCAAAAGAGTTAATAGAACAATGAGAAATCAGGATTGGTATGAGATTTCAATACATCTCTTAGAAGGTCTATTGTAAACTGAGGAAAAAATGGTTACTTCGGATGTAACAGCCATGTTTGGAAAATATTTATGAGTTACAAAAATTCTCATGAATATATTGAAAGGAATAAGCTTACACATATGAGTGTGTACATGTATATACATGTTGGGTGTTAATTCATAAAATATGTAGCTGTCCCAGGTATGTGGTATTTCTCCAGATATTGAAGAAGAAAAGGCACGTAATGTGTATATACATGCACATTCCAAATAATTTCTATGTATAAATAACTAGATATAGACAACTTATGAAAAATATAGATGTATAATATATATAAATATGTTTATATACATTAAAAGAAGCTTAATACAATAAAATGCATCCTGTCCCATATACACACAAACTTGGATTCAGGCCTGGGGCCATGAGCACGCTCCTCATTCTCTGTCAAATGCTGTGAACCTAAAATCCAAGGAAGTGCTTTTCTTCCACTTATTTCTGACCTTTGGCTGAAAGGAAGCATCAGGGCCATTTTTACAAACCCACCCAAAGCACTGTTGCCCTCAGTAGAAGCTAGTTCTTTTCTTAAAACATTTAACCAAGAGGAGAGTTCTTCTTTTGACCCCCTCTTTTGGGACTCAGGTGATAGAATCCAGGAGTTGTGGTTGGAATGAGTCTCTCCCAGGTAAGGAAGATTAACCATGCATCAGCACTCATTTTACTCTGGCAGCCATGGGAATGTGTTTGGGGTAAGATGGCCAGGTAAAGGAATTGGCCAAGAAGGGGTGGACAAAACTGAGAGGCATTGGGGAATTCTGAGGCCTAAGGAAATGGCCTTAGAAGTTGAAGGCTATCTGTTCCCAAGTGAGTAATATTTGGTCAGTTCTACTTGTTCCACAGGCCTTGGTCAGGCCTGAGTTATACCTGGATTGGAAACATTCAGGGAGCCAGTTTCCTGAGATGCCTCCACTTGGACATTTACAGGTGGGCTAGGGATATAGCTCAGTGGCAAAGTGTGTGCTTAGCATGCAGAAGGCTCTGGGTTAAACCCCCAGCACAACAGCAAGAAAAAAGCATGAGCACCTCCATAGTAGGAGTAAGAGAAGACCATGAGGAATTGGGTCTGACTGTGGACTTTGGAACAGAAGTGGCATGAGAAATCAAGACATTTCTTAAATAGTGGACTGTAAGTTGAAGAATAATTGGCCTTGCTTGGAAAATATTTGCATATATAAATACACAATATCATATTCATAAGTACATTGACAGGAACATGTAATATAATTATATACATAAATATATTAGCATATATGTACTCATGTATATATAATTTGAAAGTTCATTGTTAAAATTATGTAGCTTTCCCTGGCAAGGTGCTGTGTTTTCCCAGATACTGATGATGAAAATATATTTATGTCCATGTATACATATATAAACACATATATGCACAAAGAAATTAAAAATAACATAAGAAATACAGTATGTAAATAAAATACACATATGTAATCATATGAAAATACATTAAAAAACTTAGTGAACCATACCTTATTTCATACTTGTATACACAATGCATACGCACAAAAAATATAGACTTACTGAGAGAAATGTGTAACATACTCAAATATACTGAAACATTAATACATACACATATATGTAATATAGAAAATTTTAAATATGAGTATATAGCTGTACTTGAAGAATTTGGGAATCATACAATACAATGATGTAGAAGAGACATAAATGTATACACATATATACACATACAAACTAATGCAAGCAAAAATATACTATTCACATACAAATACACATATGTAAATAAAATGCATACATATATATATAAGCATGCATGTTAAAACAAAAAGTCCCATATATTCAGAATGTTCAGGGAACTCAAAAAACTCAATCCCCAAAGAATCAACATCCCAATGAAGAAATGGGCCACATGAATTAAACTGGGAATTCTCAAAGGAAGAGTACAAATGGCCAGCAAATACATGAAGAAATGTTTAACTTCCCTGGTTGTAAAAGAGATGCAAATCAAAACTATACTTAGATTTCATCTCACCCCAGTTAGAATGGCCATATTCAAGGGTAGTAACAACAACAAATGCTTGTGAGGATGTGGCAAAACAGGAACCCTTATACACTGCTGGTGGGAATGCAAATTAGTACAACCATTATGGAAAACAGTATGGAGATTCCTCAAAATGCTAAAGATAGGACTGCCATATGATCCAGTGATACTGCTCCTGGACATCTACCCAAAGAAATGCAAGTCAGGATTTAATAGAGACACCTGTACACCAATGTTAATCATAGCACTACTCACAATAACCAAGCTTTGGAAACAACCCAGGTGCACTACAACTGATGAATGGATCAAGAAAATGTGGTATATATACACAATGGAGTTCTACTCAGCCATAAGGAATGTGTCTTGAGGGTAAATGGATGAAATTGGAGGACATTATGTTAAGTGAAGTAAGTCAGGCTCAGAATGACAAAGGATGCATATTTTCTTTTATATGTGGAAGATAGATCCAAAAGATAAACATATACACAAAAACAAGCTTGATGATATACAAACTCATATGTAGAACATGTATGTAATAGTGGAACTACTCTATGGAACTCTGGGAAAGAGGGAAAGAAAAAGAGAATGATAAAGCATCAGTAATATAATAAAACATAACATCTGTGAAGGTAGAGGACATAAGGGTATGTATTGAAAGCTGTTGAAAAATGGGGGCTGGGAGGAAAAGGGATAAGAAGACTATTTGAAGGGGTTGAACAGAACAAAGTAAAGTATACTCACAGCAGGGGTATATTGAGAAGCCCCTTTGAATACTGACTTAGTTATTAATAAGGAAAGACAGGACTGTAAAATAGGTACAGTGCATGAGTAGGGATTCTTGTGTAGGGGAGGGTGAATGAAGGAGATTAAGGTGAGGGAATACATTTGATGGACTCCATGTACTTTAATGAAATAGGACAAAGAAACCTCTTAGAATAGTTTTAAGGGGCAGAGACGCAGTCAAAGGAGGAGATATGGAGGTGACCTCACCAATGTACAATATAAGCCTATTTGGAATTGTCACAATTAATCCATCCTGTTCAAAGAATATATCCTAATAAAAATTAATGGAAAATCCAATACCTACATAAATATGGGTATTGTGTAAAATTATATATACACCACAGTAATAGAACAAAGGGAAAATACATGATCATCTCAATTGATGCAGAAAATGCATTTGACAAAATCCAATACCATTTCATGATGAAAACATTCAAAAATTAGAAATATTTGTAATTTTCCAAACATGATGAAGGGTATTTAAGAAAACCCCACAACTGACCTCAGACTCAACTGGTGAAAAATTGAAAGTTTTCTTTCAAAAACAAGTCTGCTTTCACCTTTGCATTCAATGTTACATTACCAGTTCTAGCCATAACAATCTAAGCAAAAGAATAAAAGACATCTAAAATGGAAAAGAAGTAAAATGATATCTGTTCACCAATGGCATGATCCTATATTTAAAAAATCCCAAAGGACCCACAAAACAAAACTTCTTGAGCTTATGAACAAATTCATCAAGTTTGCAAGATATAAGAGCAACACACAGAAAAAGAAACAGTTGTATTTTTATACAACAATAATGAACAACCTAAAAACAAAATTAAAAAGAAATTTCATTTATAAAAGCATCCAATAGAGTAAATACCTGGAATTATATTTTACCAAATGGTTCTGAAGTAACTGGATGTTCACAAAGAAATTCAAGATTCGTACACTGAAAGCAAAAAAGTTGCTGAGAGAAACTTTAAAAGTCCTAAATAAATGGAAAGACATTCTATGCTAATGGATTGAAATAGTATTGTTAAGATGGTCCCACTACACAAACTGAGCTACAGATTCAATATGATCTTCATCAGAATCCCAACTTCTTAATAATTGACAATTGACCCTAAAACTTGTGAGTAAACTTAAAGGATACAGAATAACCAAAACAATCTTGATAACAAAGAACAAATTTGGAAAATGTATTCTTCCTGATTTCAAATTTTACAACAAAGCTACACTAATCAAAACAATGTGGTATAAAATAAGGACAGATAGGTAATCAATGGAATAAAATGGAAAGTCCATAAATAAGCCCTTTACAGGTGTTATCATTGATGCTGACAAGGGTACCAAGACAATTCAATGAGCAAAGATTGGCTTTTTCAATGAAAGAGTATGAAATTGAATCTGATCTTACACTGCATGCAAAATTAACTCAAAATGTATTATATACCTAACTCTCTTCAACAAAATTAGAAATAAGGGCAAAATAGTTTCTGCTGGGTATTGAGGGGGTGGGAGGGAGATGGAGGGGGCAGAGTGGGAGGTAAGGGAGGGAGTGGGGGCAGGGGGGAGAAATGACCCAAGCCTTGTATGCACATATGAAAAAAAAAACTCAAAAAATGTATTATATACCTAAACTAAAGCACCAAAGCTAAAGAACTCTCAGAGGAAAACTTAGAAGTAAATCATGGCCCTGGATAGGCAATATTTTCTTAAATATGACACCAAAAGCACAAGTAATAGATAAAAAATTGATAAATAGAAACTTACAAAAATCAAGTCTGAGTAGAAAGTTTTAAGACTGTCTACTTTTAGGTCAATCTTCTGTTACACTTACCCTTATAGACTTACAATAATAGCCTCTTTTAAAATTAATCCCCCTCTCTTTAATGAATGCAGAACTCAAAATGTGACTTTATACTATAGGAATAGCAACCTTTTTTTCAAAAGTTCAGTGCACTTTTTTTTTTTTTGGTGGTACCAGGATTTGAACTTGAGTCAGGTCCCCAGTCCTTTTTACTTTAGTCAATTTTATTGAATAGGGTTTTGCACTTTTGCCAGACTACCCTGGTCAATGATCCTTCTATTTATACCTCCCGAGTACTTGGGATCATAGGCATGAGCCACCATGCCTGGTGTATTTGTGACTTTCTGTTTATCTTCTTACCCTACACACTGTAAGAACATAGTCAATGTCACATTCTTAGCTGAATTACTTTTCTGGACTACCTCAGTCTTTAGGATCTAGGCCTCAAAATTTTGGCTATTGTAAGAGTCAGATATCCAATTTTGTCTCTCTTGTTTCATGAGAGAACTAAAAACTCTGCTGGCTTCTCTACTCATTGGAGGAGTATGTTTATCACTCTCTTGGCTCATGTCAGTAATTGGTGTAATTCCTATGGGGAAATGCTTACATTTTTCTGATCCACTGCTATGTAGTTCTTTGTACTCTGTGATCTGCTTTCAAAACCTCCTCACCAACAATTCCCCTGAAAAGCTTTAGATATAGATGCTTTTCTAAGCAGCAGTATTGTCTTCTTCCAAATTACCTTATTGAGGCTAGAAGCAGAAGTCTGCCTGAGTTAATTATGATAAACAATTTTTATTTCTATTTTAGGTATTTTTGTTCATTCCTAATCTTTGACTTCCTTTCTAACAATATTACCAAGAAAATGCTTTTATGTTATGTGATATTCAGAAATTACTTTTCAAACTACTTCTGATTTTGAGGAAGAACTCACTATATATTGTCTTCCCTAGTATTTAGTTAATTCACACTTATCAAAAGAGTTTCACAGATGAGTTTGTCACCCATTTGCCATAGGCTAATATGATAGCTAAAATTTGTAGATGACCCTTAGGAATGATGTATTTTTGATTGAAAGGATGTTTGAGTGTAAGGTATGCAAAGTGGGAATTTCTCAAATGACAAAGAGACTTTCTATTGGCAGTATGTTTCTTGAACATATTCCAGGCCAGTTTTATCAGTCCCAGCAACTACCACTAGGTACCTTTATCTTCTTTTGGATTATAAACATCCTAATGAACATCCCAGACACAAAATAGTGCAACTATAAAAATAGCCCTTATTGGGCATTGTTATTCTATGAAGCATTATTTATTAGCAGAGAATGGTGTTCAATATATAAGAAACATGTCTTCATTTATAAGAAACATGGTCTTCATGCTCTTCATGGTGTCTGTAGAATTATTCTTCTGCAGATGCCTAAAGAAAGTTCAAGACACATAAAATCAAAGATACAGATATTCTTCCCAGACAGGAAAGCCTCACAAACTGTCCTTTGCCTGGTAGCATGTTCTGTTTTCACTTATTTACACAATTCTTTCTTCATTGTACTTTCACATTTACATGGAAAAGGTCTTATTCCAAGGTTACCAGTGTCTTTTTCTGTGTTACCTACTCTCTGCAACGATAACAGCAGGATTTCCAAAATCTGCTGCTCTTACTAGTATTTGTAGCAAGGTGATAGATGGTGCCCCAGCCTTTCCATTGCATCTGAAGAGTCCATGAGAAGATTTTCACTTTAAAGCAAGAGCCTGTTTGGGAGAATTTAACAGAGACTTTAAAAAAAACTTAGTAATACAAACTTAAAGTTCTTTCATGTCTTTTCATGGCTTGATAGCTCTTTTTTAAATTGTTGAATTGAATTTCATCATATGCGTGTAGCAATTTGTTTAACAAATTCACTTATTGAAGGATATCTTGGTTACCTCCAGTTCAGGACAATTTTGAGTAAAACTAGTATAAACATTTATATTCAAGATTTTTTGTGGATCTAAGTTTTCAAATCAATTAGATAAATACCTAGTGATGTGATTTCTAGGTAATATATTTAGCTTGGCTTCTATTTTTAAAACTGAAAATATTTTCGGAGTTCTTTTTATAGTTTGCGTACTCTTTCTTTATCTGATGAATAGCCGGCAAAGACTTTTTCCCATTCTGTGTTTGTCTCTTGTTTCTGGTAATTGTTCCTTTTGGTGTGCTTTCAGAACTTTTAAATTTGATTCAACCCCACCTGTCAATTCTTGTCTTTTTATTTTCTGAGCACTGGGGTTCTATTCAGAAATGTATTACCTCTGCCTTTATCTTCAAGTGTTTTCCCTGTTTTTCTCTAGTAATATCGATGTTTCAGGTCTTACATTAAGCTCCTTGAACCATTCTGTATAATTTTTTGTACAGAGTAAGAGATAGAGAGATCTAGTTTCAGTCTTCTACATGTGGCTATCCAGTTTTCTAAACACCATATAAAGAGTTCCAAAAGTTAAACACCAAAAGAACAAACAACCCAATTATAAAATGGGCAAATGAATTGGACAGTTCTCAAAAGAAGTACAAATGGCTAATAAGTACATGAAGAAATGTTACCATTCTTAGCCATAAAGGAAATACAAATCAAAATGACACTGAAATTCATCTCACCCCAGTCAGAATCGCTGTCATCAAGAAAACAAACAATAAGCTAGATGTGGTGGCTCATACCTGTAATCTCATCTACTTAGGAGGTGGAGATTCGAGGGTTATAGTTTGAGGCCAAACTGGACAAACAATGATCTCATTTCCAGGAAATGGATAGAACAAGAGATCATCATGTTAAACAAAATAACCAGACTAAGAAAGACAAATATATGTTGTCTCTCCTATGCAGAATCTAGACCTTAAAAATGAATGACAAGAGTATAAAATGGGCACTGTTAGGGGATGGGAATCAATGAGAGGAGGGAGGGTGAAAGGGATGGTGATTATGATATTAATACTTCAAACACATATGTAAAAATAGAAAAATGAAACCTGCTAAGATTGTTTAAAAAAGGAGGGGGGGAGGGTGAGAAAGAATAATAGAAGGGGTGAATTTGATCAAAGTATATTGTATGCATATATGGAAATATCACAATGAAATCCCTTTCTACAATTAATATATGCTAATAAAGTAGAAATAAGTAAGGTGAAATATTAATTGACTTCATCTTATTGTTTTTTAAAACATGAATATTATCTTCCTAGACTTAATTCAGAGGAACTGGGTGTATAAGAATGAAAAATACACTAGCTTTTAATGGGTAAGTTAAAGTATATACTAGAAAATAGATATAATTTTACAACATAGCTTTACTTTAATATTTTTCCAAATTATCTTATTTGTTTAAATTCTGCTAATAATCACTACTATAGATACCACATATCTTATTTTTAAGTACAAAAATAGACACCCTTCCCAACAACCTTGCAAGCTATTGCAACTAGGAAGCCTGACTTCTTTTATTTTTGGTTCTTCCTTTCCTTTGTTCTCTAACAGTGTCTAGTGTATATTGTTTCTTCTATTTGAACTAATAAAATGCTAGTGACCAATTAAACACTACTAAGCGTTTTATGAAACATTTATTCACCTATAAAACTTGAATGTTTGAGGAAGCATAGGAAACAGGCTTTAATACCTCAGGTACTTCATCCTTCTTGCCACCTATTCTACCTCCCCAGAGATTCCCACTTTTTTACACTAATTGGTCACTTTGGGGCACGTCCTTCAGAAGAAACTTTAAACAACTGGAAGTTACTTGTTATTTCAGAGTTAATAAGCAAGGTGCTTGTGGATTTCTCACAATTCCCTGGTCACTTCATATAAAAGCTACCTGCAGCGATAAACTAAGTGTTTAGGGCAGGCAGAAAAAACTTCCAGCCACTCAGATCTTTTGGGTCTTTGGGTCTAGTGAAGAGGCTCTCAGCTAAGAGTTGCCAGAAATTCACTTAGTTAATAGAAATCCTTAGGCGTATTATACACAATTATCCTGTGGTTCATTACAGATCCTTTATAAAAACACTCTAGGATAATATCTTGTACTTACCCCTGGAGTGAAAAAGGAAAGGAGTGGACAGGATGTGATCTGAGTGCTCACAAGCATTTCTGGGAGTGGGACAGAGCAAGATGGTTTGTGGGATAAAGCAGAAAGAGTAATATGAGGAAGAAGCAAAGGAAGGCACTGACTGTTTTGTAAATACCAATTTGTTTCCTTGGTCCTAAGTGGCTATTGAGATGGATAAGTTCTACACATTTTGAGGCTTGATAAAGTTTTAGTCAAGAGAAAATATAATTCGGTGTCTTGGGTGCTTTGACAGTGTTTTGTTTATAACAGTACAATTAGACCCTAGTATCTTACTGAATCATAGCATAACTTCCCTTCTCTCCCACTGTGTCCCCCTCCCCTGCCAAATTTATCTCTCTTGTAACATAGTAGGATTTTAAATGGATGCTAAAGAACATGACAAGAATGTGACTTTAGCATGTTAGACTGAGAAACATCTTTCCTTTCTGTCTCCCTGGATGTCATGTTTTAGCTGGGAGGATTTGAAAAGCCAGCCCAGTCCTGCTTATGTTATCCAAATCAGATTTTACATTGGCATAAAACTGGGCCATTAATGCTTTCAAGATGCTAGGACTTTTTTAGTTATTAAAAAAGATTCTTCAGGACTGGTGGAGTGGCTCAAGTTGTAGGGCTCCTGCCTAGCAAGCATGAAGCCTTGAGTTCAAACTCCAGTGCTACTAAAAAACAAAACAAAACAAAACAAAAGGATACTTTGGGATGTGTAAATGACCCTGGAGATGAGCACTTACCTTTTCTCTGCTCTTGCTAATAATCCTGAGTGATCAGGATTGATGGTTGTTTTGTTGACTGCCTTATACTACTGGGGGGTCTCCCTCTCTTTCATTCAGCGAATGTTTAAGTAATGCCTCTTTTCTGCCAGATACTGGAAGAAATAACTACAAGAGGATTTATGCATAGCCACCTGAGATAATGTGGCAGTGATGTATGGCTTTGTGGTGATCATAAACTTTGGAACCAGCGAGCTGTGAGTTTGAGTCCTAGTCCTACCATATCCTGGGGATGTGGCTTTAACTTTAGTACTGTCACGGTAAGCTTTATTTTTCTACTCTGTAAAATGAGACTTTAGTAGTGACACTGTCATATGTGAATATAGAATGGGACAATGTGCTGAAAGCACTACATTTCTAAGCTTATAGTGTGCGCTTGAGGGATGTTATTACTAATATTAATAATAATAAGCCAAGTGCTTGTGGTTTATGCCTGTAATCCCAGGTACTCAAGAAGCTGAGATTAAAAGATTTTCAATTCAAGGCCAGCCCAGGAAAATAGTTCTTAAGGCCCCAACTCCAAAATAACCAGAACAAAAATAGCCTGGAGTTGTGGCTTAAGTGGTAGAGTGCTATGATCCAGCAGTTCCACTCCTGGGAATATACCCAAAGGAATAGCCAAGTTATGGAGACAGCCAAGATGCCCCACTACTGATGAATGGATCAAGAAAATGTGGTATTTATGGGATTGGACTATGAGCACATGATAAAAGCGAGAGCACACAAGGGAGGGATGAGGACAGGTAAGACACCTAAAAAACTAGCTAGCATTTGTTGCCCTTAACGCAGAGAAACTAAAGCAGATACCTTAAAAGCAACTGAGGCCAATAGGAAAAGGGGAACAAGAACTAGAGAAAAGGTGAGATCAAAAAGAATTAACCTAGAAGGTAACACCCACGCACAGGAAATCAATGTGAGTCAATGCCCTGTATAGCTATCCTTATCTCAACCAGCAAAAACCCTTGTTCCTTCCTATTATTGCTTATACTCTCTCTACAACAAAATTAGAAATAAGGGCAAAATAGTTTCTGCTGGGTATTGAGGGGGTGGGGGGCAGAGGGAGGGGGCGGAGTGGGTGGTAAGGGAGGGGGTGGGGGCAGGGGGGAGAAATGACCCAAGCCTTGTATGCACATATGAATAATAAAAGAAAAAAAAAGAAAATGTAATAGTTATACACAATGGAATATTACTCAGCCATGAAGAAGAATGAAATCTTATCATTTGCAGGTAAATGGATGGAACTGGAGAACACTTCTGAGAGAGGTTAGCCAGGCTCAGAAGACCAAAAATTGTATGTTTTCCCTCATATGTGGACTTTAGATCTAGGGCAAATGCAGCAATGTGGTTGGACTTGGACCATATGACAAGGCGAGAGCACATATGGGAGATATGGGACTAGGTAGAAAACCCAAAACATGAAAATGTTTGATGTCCCTACTCCAGAAACCTTAAAGCAATGGAGGTCGACATGAGAAGGGGATCAGTAACCAGTGTAAAGATCAGTTAGAGATGAGTCAACTTGGGTTGTAACACATTTGTACATGAAAGCAATGCTAGGAATCTATCTGTATAGCTATGAATACAGTTAGAGATGAATCAACTTGGGTTGTAACACATTTGTTCATGGAAGCAATGCTAGGAATCTTTCTGTATAGCTATCCTTAACTCAACTAGCAAAAATGCTTTGTCTTGCTTATTATGCTTATGTCTACTCTTCAACAAAATTAGAGATAAGGGCAGACCAGGTTCTGCCTGGAAGTGAGGGGGGGAGGGGGGAAGTGGTGGGGGAGGGGATCATGGAGGAGAAATGACCCAGACAATGTATGCACATGTAAATAATGAATAATAATAAAAAAGTGGTAGAGTGCCTGCTTTGCAAGTGAAATTCAAACTCCACTCCCACCAAAAAAATAATTATCTAGTGATAGCAGTTTAAATGTACATTCACATATATAACCCATTCAGCTTTCAGACAGTCTCATAAAAAGAATAGTGTTGTTACTCTAATATTACAGAAGAGTAAACTACAAGAAAAGTTAAAGTCTTTGCCTAATTGACCCCTGTAGAAAGTGGCTGATGTAGGATTTAAACAGAGGTCACTTGATTTTGTGTTTATTAATTTAGACTGCACATAAGAGCATTATCAAAGTTCTCTAACTAAATTACATACTCTAAAATAAGAATAAAGTTAAAAGATCACCCATTGGTTATTATGATGTGTTTAATTTCATCATGGATTCTGTGTTATCCTCAACCTCTTCCAACTTCCTGATTAGCTAACTTTTTTTATTCCAATGAATTCCTTTCTCTTTACCATTACCACTTGTCTCTTGTTCTCCCAGTGGATAATATGAACAGTTTCTGTAAGGTAGAAAAATGTAAGAGGATTACAGTGAGTTACCCTGGGTTCTCTACCACGTCTTATGTGCTATTTAATCAGTTGTAAAATGATGATGCTGATATGTAACTATCTTCTAGTCTCCTTATGAAGCTCAATTGTCAAAAGCAACTTTTATAACAGGGGGCTATTGTAATATTTAAAGACTTCAAAGTAATAAAAGGAAATGTAGAATTCAATTCTTCATTTTCTTTTCTATAAGCCTATGTTTTTTTTAGTCATGTTTTTTGAGTCTACATTTTTCAGATGTATATTACATGCTAAGCTTACTTGCAGGAAAAACATGAAATAGTTTGCAGTCAAAGCACAGAAATATATAAGGTCTTCATGGGTTGGATGGCACTGAGGGAGCCACAGAATCCATGACAAGACCTCAGTTCAGTTAGCAGATGCCTGGGATTCAGTCTGTAATGCTGGTAAGATGAATGCATGGACGTGTGACGTGGGTGGGCAGAGGGGGATAGCAGTGTGAGGAATATATGTTTATTTTATTTTTATAAATTAATTTAATTTTAACTGTATAATTTTATTGTGTACAGTGTAAAAATTTGGTACATGTATGCAGTATGTAATGGTCAAATCAACATTTCTAGCTCCTTAATCATTTTAAATTACCTCTTGCAAGTTAGTGGTTTGGGTGAACATAAGCTTTGTGGTTCCAATCACCATTTTAAAATTGAGGTACTAGAAGGTGTTTTAAAAATTTTTTGACATAGGATCTCACTATGTAACCCAGGCTGGCCTCAAACTCATGATCCTCCTACCTCTGCCTCCGGAGTGCTGGGGTTGCAGATGTCTACCACCATACTTGGCTATATCTTAATTTTTAAAATTCCTCAATTTAAAAATATTTATGTGAATCAAACAAAGTGTGGGGATTTCTAATTTAATTCAATGATTATTTGGGATCTTTGGACAGATATTAGCTTAATATACATCTGTGACTCACCAGACATTTGGCAATTTCTAGAGATTTAATAATACACAAAATAAACACTATCTTAGGGTTCTCTACCTTCTGTCATTCCTATGTCATATCCCTGAGCTCCATCTCCAGAATGCCTGGAAATCCAGTCTTTTTCTTGTAAACTGGATCTTTTTATAATGTCCCACGTCCCAAATCAGACCTGATCAATTTCCCTTACCCTATCTCCTCCCTCCCTCCTTTTAACCTTCATTTGTGATTTTAAAATTTAGGGATTGGTTAATATAAAATTACTCAACTTTATTGTGTGGAAAAAATTCTCTGCCAAATTTATTTGCCCATTCCTTCCAGGGAAGAAGATAGACTGTAAAGAAAGACATTGAAAAGCATTGACTGTTTGCCATGCTTTGTCCTTACAATCTGAATATGATAAGGCCTAGAAAAAGAGTGTACCTAATAATTCATATACTAATGGAGAGATACAATGCTAGTCTCTACTAAAAATGTATTTATTTATTTTGCTGTGATGGAGATTGGACCTAGAGACTTGTTCATGCTAAACAAGTTCTTTTAGGCTACATCCCCCGCCCTGAAAGTGTTTTTTAAGCTCAGGATGATGAGTGGAGGAGAAAATTAAATTTGGAGAGAAATGAATATCTCAAAGCTTCTTGAAGTCATGGACTATCTTGAAGATAGTGCTATGAAGTATTGCTGTTTAACAGCAGAGGGACAAATGGAGGTCACCAAAGGAATCAGTTGACTTGTTAATGACAAGAAATAATGTTTTGCTTCACTGCCTGATTTCTCATTCAACTTCTTTTCACATAGAGTGAATTTGTCAGTGATATTTTGGTCTACTTCTTGATGCCTTCATTTGCAATTACCATGGAAAACAAATAAATTTCATTACGTTCTTACTTATCTGAAACATATCACCTTACTTTTACTCAGAGTCATGCACAGAAGCTACCTCAAAATGGTCTTACTGAGTGTCTGCATGCACTTGGTATGTAAGAACCATATCTTAAGGTGCATCTCTCTGCCTTATATTTGACTCAAATTCCAAAGTACTGTGAAAGAGAATCCATATGTAAAATTCTTTTTTCTTTTATTATTCATATGTGCATATAAGGCTTGGGTCATTTCTCCCCCCTGCCCCCACCCCCTCCCTTACCACTCACTCCGCCCCCTCCCTCTCCCCCCCACCCCCTCAATACCCAGCAGAAACTATTTTGCCCTTATTTCTAATTTTGTTGTAGAGAGAGTATAAGCAATAATAGGAAGGAACAAGGGTTTTTGCTGGTTGAGATAAGGATAGCAATACAGGGCATTGACTCACTTTGATTTTCTGTGCGTGTGTGTTACCTTCTAGGTTAATTCTTT
The DNA here is from genome assembly GCF_047511655.1 of Castor canadensis. NCBI lineage: Eukaryota > Metazoa > Chordata > Mammalia > Rodentia > Castoridae > Castor > Castor canadensis. Next base: position 67,851,394 of record NC_133401.1, read on the forward strand.
TTGATCTAACCTTTTCTCTAGTTCCTGGTCCACTTTTCCTATTGGCCTCAGTTGCTTTTAAGGTATCTGCTTTAGTTTCTCTGTATTAAGAGCAACAAATGCTAGCTAATTTTTTAGGTGTCTTACCTATCCTCACCCCTCCCTTGTGTGTTATCGCTTTTATTATGTGCTCAAAGTCCAATCCCCTTGTTGTGTTTGCCCTTGATCTAATGTCCCCATATGAGGGAGAACATACGATTTTTGGTCTTTCCGGCCAGGCTAACCTCACTCAGAATGATGTTCTCCAATTCCATCCGTTTACCAGCGAATGATAACATTTCGTTCTTCTTCATGGCTGCATAAAATTCCATTGTGTATAGATACCACATTTTCTTAATCCATTCATCTGTGGTGGGGCATCTTGGCTGTTTCCATAACTTGGCTATTGTGAATAGTGCAGGTGCCTCTGGAGTAACCTGTGTCACAGTCTTTTGGGTATATCCCCAAGAATGGCATTGCTGGATCAAATGGTAGATCAATGTCTAGCTTTTCAAGTAGCCTCCAAATTTTTTTCCAGAGTGGTTGTACTAGTCTACATTCCCACCAACAGTGTAAGAGGGTTCCTTTTTCCTCGCATCATCGCCAACACCTGTTGTTGGTGGTGTTGCTGATGATGGCTATTCTAACAGGGGTGAGGTGGAATCTTAGCATGGTTTTAATTTGCATTTCCTTTATTGTTTTTTGGCCACTTGAATTTCTTTTTTTTGAGAAAGTTCTGTTTAGTTCACTTGCCCATTTCTTTATTGGTTCATTAGTTTTGGGAGAATTTAGTTTTTTAAGTTCCCTATATATTCTGGTTATCAGTCCTTTGTCTGATGTATAGTTGGCAAATATTTTCTCCCACTCTGTGGGTGTTCTCTTCAGTTTAGAGACCATTTCTTTTGATGAACAGAAGCTTTTTAGCTTTATGAGGTCCCATTTATCAATGCTATCTCTTAGTTTCTGTGCTGCTAGAGTTTCGTTGAGAAAGTTCTTACCTATACCTACTAACTCCAGAGTATTTCCTACTGTTTCCTGTATCAACTTAAGAGTTTGGGGTCTGATATTAAGATCCTTGATCCATTTTGAGTTAATCTTGGTATAGGGTGATATACATGGATCTAGTTTCAGTTTTTTGCAGACTGCTAACCAGATTTCCCAGCAGTTTTTGTTGAAGAGGCTGCTATTTCTCCATCGTATATTTTTAGCTCCTTTGTCAAAGACAAGTTGGTTATAGTTGTGTGGCTTCATATCTGGGTCCTCTATTCTGTTCCACTGGTCTTCATGTCTGTTTTTGTGCCAGTACCATGCTGTTTTTATTGTTATAGCTTTGTAATATAGTTTGAAGTCAGGTATTGTGATACCTCCTGCATTGTTCTTTTGATTGAGTATTGCCTTGGCTATTCGTGGCCTCTTGTGTTTCTATATAAATTTCACAGTAGATTTTTCAATCTGTTTAATGAATGTCATTGGAATTTTGATGGGAATTGCATTAAACGTGTCGATTACTTTTGGGAGTATAGACATTTTTACTATGTTGATTCCACCAATCCATGAGCATGGGAGATCTCTCCACTTTCTATAGCCTTCCGCAGTCTCTTTCTTCACAAGTGTATAGTTTTCCTTGTAGAGGTCATTCACATCTTTTGTTAGGTTTACACCTAGGTATTTGATTTTTTTTTTAGGCTATTGTAAATGGAATTGTTTTCATACATTCTTTTTCAGTTTGCTCATTGTTAGTGTATAGAAATGCTAATGATTTTTCTATGTTGATTTTATATCATGCTACCTGGCTGTAGCTATTGATGATGATAGGAGCTTCTGAGTAGAGTTTTTGGGTCTTTAAGGTATAGGATCATGTTGTCTGCAAATGGGGATATTTTGACAGTTTCTTTACCTATTTGTATTCCTTTTATTCCTTCTTCTTGCCTAATTGCTCTAGCTAGGAATTCCAGTACTATGTTCAATAGGAGTGGAGATAGTGGGCATCCTTGTGTGGTTCCTGATTTTAGAGGGAATGGTTTCAGTTTTTCTCCGTTAAGTATAATGCTGGCTGTAGGTTTGTCATATATAGCTTCTATAATGTTGAGGTACTTTCCTTCTATTCCTAGTTTTCTTAGAGCTTTTATCATGAAATGATGTTGGATCTTATCAAAGGCTTTTTCTGCATCTAGTGAGATGATCAAGTGGTTTTTGTCTTTCCTTCTGTTAATGTGGTTTATTACGTTTATTGATTTTCGTATGTTGAACCACACCTGCATCCCTGGGATGAAGCCTACTTGGTCGTGGTGAATAATCTTTTTGATGTGTTGTTGAATTCGGTTTGCCATTATTTTGTTGAGGATTTTTGCATCAATATTCATTAAGGAGATTGGCGTATAGTTCTCCTTTTTGGAAGTGTCTTTGCCTGGTTTTGGGATAAGTGTAATACTAGCTTCATAAAATGTGTTTGGCAGTTTTCCTTCCCTTTCTATTTCGTAGAACAGTTTAAGGAGGGTTGGTATCAGTTCTTCTTTAAAGGTCTGATAGAATTCAGCAGAGAATCCATCAGGTCCTGGACATTATTTTTTGGGGAGACTCTTGATTGCTGCTTCAATTTCATTTTGTGTTATAGATCTATTCAGGTGATTAATTTCCTCTTGGTTCAGTTTTGGATGATCATATGTATCTAGAAATCTGTCCATTTCTTTAAGATTTTCAAATTTATTTGAATATATTTTCAAAGTAGTCTCTGATGATTTCCTGGACTTCCATGGTGTTTGTTGTTATCTCCCCTTTTGCATTCCTAATTCTACTAATTTGGGTTTTTTCTCTCCTCATTTTAGTCAGGTTTGCCAGGGGTCTATTGATCTTGTTTATTTTTTCAACCCACTTTTTGTTTCATTAATTCTTTGTATGGTTTTTTTGGTTTCTATTTCGTTGATTTCAGCTCTTATTTTTATTATTTCTCTCCTTCTATTTGTTTTGGGATTTGCTTGTTCTTGTTTTTCTAGGAGTTTGAGATGTATCATTAGGTCATTGATTTGGAATCTTTCAGTCGTTTTAATATATGCAGTCATGTCTATAAACTTTCCTCTCAGGACTGCCTTAGCTGTGTCCCATAGGTTCTGGTAGGTTGTGTTTTCATTTTCATTGACTTTCAGGAACTTTTTAATTTCCTCTTTTATTTAATCGATGATCCATTCTTCATTAAGTAATGAGTTATTTAGTTTCCAGCTGTTTGCATGTTTTTTGTCTTTACTTTTGTTGTTGAGTTCTACTTGTACTGCATTGTGATCAGATAGTATGCACGGTATAATTTCTATTTTCTTATGTTTGCTGAGACTTGCTTTGTGCCCTAGGATATGATCTATTTTGGAGAAGGTTCCATGGGCTGCTGAGAAGAATGTATATTGTGTAGAGGTTGGATGAAATGTTCTGTAGACATCTACTAGGTCCATTTGATCTATTGCTTATTTTAGATCTTGGATTTCTTTATTGATTTTTTGTTTGTATGACCTATCTATTGATGATAATGGGGTGTTAAAGTCTCCTACAACCACTGTGTTGGCGTTTATATATGCTTTTAGGTCTTTCAGAGTATGTTTGATGAAATTGGGTGCGTTGACATTGGGTGCATACAAGTTGATGATTATTATTTCCTTTTGGTCTATTTCCCCTTTTATTAGTATGGAATGTTCTTCTTTATCTCATTTGATCAATGTAGGTTTGAAGTCTACTTTGTCAGAGATAAGTATTGCTACTCCTGCCTGTTTTCGGGGGCCATTGGCTTGGTAAATCTTCTTCCAGCCTTTCATCCTAAGCCTATGCTTATTTCTGTCAGTGAGATGACTCTCCTGTAAGCAACAAATTGTTGGATCTTCCTTTTTAATCCATTCCTTCAAGCGGTGCCTTTTGATGGGTGAATTAAGTCCATTAACATTAAGCATTAGTACTGATAGGTATGTGGTGATTCCTGTCATTTAGTTGTCTTAGTTGTTTGAAGATTTGATTGTGTGTACCTAAGTTGAGGTTACTCTCTACTGTCTTGCTTTTTCTTTTCCTGTGGTTTGGTGCTGCCTGCCTTTTCATGGTTATGTTGGGTTTCACTTTCTGTGTGCAGAATCCCTTGCAGAATCTCTTGTAGTCGTGGCTTTGTGGTCACATATTGTTTTAGTTTCTGCTTATCTTGGAAGACTTTTATTGCTCCATCTATTTTGAATGATAGTTTTGCCGGGTAGAGTATCCTGGGGTTGAAGTTATTTTCATTCAGTGCCTGGAAGATCTCACCCCACACTCTTCTTGCTTTTAATGTTTCTGTTGAGAAGTCTGCTGTGATTTTGATGGGTTTATCTTTGTATGTTACTTGTTTTTTCTGTCTTACTGCCTTCAATATTCTTTCCCTAGTTTCTGAACTTGTTGTTTTAATGATGATATGTTGCGGCGTAGTTCTATTTTGATCTGGTCTGTTTGGTGTCCTGGAGGCCTCTTGCATCTGTATGGCAATATCTTTCTCTAGATTTGGGAAATTTTCCATTATTATTTTGTTGAATAGATTACACATTCCCTTCACTTGCACCTCTTCTCCTTCTTCGATGCCCATGATTCTCAAGTTTGGTCTTTTGATGGAGTGGGTGAGTTCTTGCATTTTCTTTTCACAGGTCTTGAGTTGTTTAATTAATAGTTCTTCAGTTTTTCCTTTAATTACCATTTCATCTTCAAGTTCTGAGATTCTGTCTTCTGTTTGTTCTATTCTGCTGGATTGGCCTTCCGTTTTGTTTTGCATTTTTGTTTCGTTCTTTTTTCTGAGGTTTTCCATATCCTGGCTATTTTCCTCTTTAATGTTGTCTATTTTTGTTCTGAGTTCATTTATCCGTTTATTCACCGTGTTCTCTCTTTCACTTTGGTGTTTATACAGTGCTTCTATGGTTTCCTTTATTTCTTCTTTTGCTTTTTCAAGTTCTCTATTTTTGTTGTCTTGGAATTTCTTGAGCGTCTCCTGTACATTTTGGTTGACCCTATCCAGTATCATCTCTATAAAATTCTCATTGAGTACTTGTAGTATGTCTTCTGTTAAATTATTCTTGTGGGCTTCATTGGGTCCTTTGGCATAGTTTATCTTCATTTTGTTGGAGTCTGGATCTGAGTTTCTGTTTTCTTCATTCCCCTCTAGCTCCTGTACTAATTTTTTGCTGTGGGGAAACTGGTTTCCCTGTTTTTTTCTGTCTTCCCATGGGGGTTGTCTTTTGTGTTGTTACTGTTCCTGTACTGTGTGCAATTAAGTATTTTCTAGCTTGTAATAATAACAATGGTAATATTTAGAATGGAAGGGTGAGCTGAGATGGAAAGCAAGAAGTTAAAGAAGTTAAAGAAAAGGAGAAAACAAATACACAGAGAAGAGGGAGAAAGCAGAACAAAGTTTCAGACAAGAAAGTTTCAAAGGTATAAACAGGGAGCGTTAGTGTACTAATCGACAGTAAGCTGAACAGACGTTAGAGGGACAGAGATAGGATTGAAAATCAAAAATAAAAAAGAATTAAGATAGGAATAAAAACAAAAAAAAGTAAATGAAAGCATATAATAATATATAATATATAATATCTATATATTAAAAATGAATTAAAATAAAATGGAAAATAGAAAATTGAAAAAAAAACCCAAAAAACCCTCTAAGTTCAAATGCAATGAAGTTTCCCTCTTAACAATTTGGGTGTCCGTCTCAGTCTCCAATCCTGGAGTTGGTGCCTCAGATGTTGTTTTGTAGTTGTCTCATCAAAGGGGACGCATAAAGTAGAACAAAACTACACACACACACACACACACACACAAAACAAAAAAACCCACCTAGTGTCCCAAGTTCAAATGCAATACAGTTTCAGTAAGTTTTTCCACTTGCAGGTGTAATTCGGTTGTTCTCTCATCAAAGGTAGGGAGAAAAAGAAAAAAAAAGAGTCTGGACACAGTTCTGAGAATGGTATCTGCAGCTGTGGCTTGACTGCCTGCTGCTGTCAGGCTGCTGTTGCTGGAGGCATTGTTTATGCAGATCTCTGGGGTGAGCTTAGCTCTCACCTGGCCCTGCAGGCTTTGTTTGTTCAGAGTTCTCCTGTGTGGGAGCCTCTGCTACAGGCTTTCCCCTTTCCAAGCACTGGGAAAGGTGACACTGCCCCTGCATTGTCAGGCCTGCGTGTTTATTTACAGTTCATGTGGGAGGTGGGTCTTCCCCCCTCTCCTGTGAAGTTTTCCTCCTACTGCCACTTTCACAAGCTTTCCTGCTCCTGCTTACTGGGCGGTGCTGCTGCTCCTGCCAGCTGCCATGTTTGTTTACAGTTCACATGGGAAGTGGGTCTTCCCTCCTCTCCTGTGGAGTTTTCCTCCCTCCACCACTCTCACAAGCTTCCCTGCTCTTGGTTGCTGAGCACGTGCCCTGCCCCCGCTCCCACCAGAGCCTCTCCGGCCTGCCCAGCTTGTTTATTTACAGTCCCAGGAAGGGTTCCCTTCCCGCAATCTTCAGCCCTCAGGGCGCCACACCCTCTTTCCAGTGTGTCTTTATTGCTCTTATTGCTTATTACTCAGTTTCTCTTTTTTCCCCGGGTGGAGGTCAGTCTGTCCAGGGGGCTATGCTGCTCTGGCCCAGGCTTGTCTGTGGGAGTACTGCGGTACCACGAAGCTCACCTAGTCTGCGTCTTCCCAAGCCATCTGGGCGCCGGCGACTGACAGCCTGGGGGCCCTCCTTGTTTCTCCGTTTAACGTGAAGTGGAGATTCTCTGTGCCATTTGGAGGTGTGGAGGGGCCAAAGTTATGCCTTTTCTCAGTGATTATGCCTGCAAAGTGTGTCTCTCCAAGATTTCCCTATAGGAGGCTCGCTTTCTGCTTCCTCCCTCTAGCCTCCATCTTGGAATCCTCCCATATGTAAAATTTTTAAGAAATGATTTTAAAAAATGGTTTTATAGTTCTTGGACAACTCACTCAGAATAGCTTCATTCATCTGAAAGATTAAACTTGATTAAGAGAAAGGAGAGGAGGAGAGAGAATTGTGAAGATTTCTTTGAGTAAATTTTGATAAAGCACAACTCCATCCCCTTCAAATAGGAATGGTTATTGAGGCTTCCTACCCCCTCACTCAAGAGGCCTCCAGGTGGGACACTTCAAGAGAGCTAGGTAGAGACTTCAATAAATGTTTATTATAGTTGGAGGGGACAAAATGATCCAGACTCAACTCTTACACAGAAATTCTAGAGGATGAGAAGAGTGCTGGCAAGAGCTACAGTAATGGTGTCAAATGAGTCTTGACTGGTTCTATGGTTTTGAGACAAAAGGTATAAAGAAACTTCCTGTGAGTCAGAGGAGGGCCACAGTGAAGATATAGCTTGTGTTGAGAAGTTGTCATGGGTCTTATCCAGTAGGGCCACCCTAGGGACAAAGGGACCAAGCAGCATGATGTTTGGAGAAGATGCTGATCTTCAAGGTTGCACAAAGTGGTGTATGCAATCTGCCTTAGGAAATGTTCCCAGCCCGGCAACATGCAGATCTCATGACCCAGGAAGGGTATATGTAAAGAACCCATATATTTCCCATGAGAAGAGTCATCTCTTTAAACACCCATCAGACTCAGAGCATGAGATTGTTTTGGGTATGTAAGAGCTCTCTGGGAATCCCTTCCCTTCCTCTAGGCATGGCCCATATAGGAAAACCCTATACCCATTGCTAAAATGCTGACAGAGAAGGAGCAGGAGAAGACAGAGCTTGCCTGCAAACCCTCCTTCAAACACAAGGGTTCACCTGAAAGGGGCTCTAGATGGAAGGTTAAAAGAGATTCTGAGTTTTTAGTATTCAAGAGACTGGGCTTTCAAATTGTTGAATTTAGATCCTGTCTATAATAGAAAATGCTTGTAATACTTTTTTTTTGCAGCACTAGGATTTGAACTCAGGGCCTTATGCTTGCTAGGCAGATGCTTCTACCGCTTGAGCCAGTCTGCCAGCCATTTTTTGTGATTTATTTTTTTATTTTTATTTTTAATTATTCATTTATTCACATACACATACATTGTTTGGGTCATTTCTCCCCCCTGAACCCCTCCCCCCCTTTCTCCCCCCTCCCCCCCTTAGTTCCAGGAAGGTCCTTTTTCTGCATTTATCACTAATTTTGTCGAAGAAAAGACACAAGCCTAATAAGGAAGACAAAGAATTTTTGCTAGTTGAGTTGAGGATAGCTATACAGAAATATTCCTAGCATTGCTTTCATGTATACATGTGTTATGACCCATGTTAATTCATCTCTAACTGATCTTTACACTGGTTACTGATCCCCTTCTCATGATAACCTCTGTCACTTTAAGGTTTCTGTATTAGCTTCTCTGGAGTGGGGACATCAAATGTTTTCATGTTTTGGGTTTTCTACCTATTCCTATATCTCCTGTATGAGCTCTTTCCCCTTGTCGTGTGATCCAAGTCCAACCACATTGCTGCATTTGCCCTAGATCTAAAGTCTGCATATGAGGGAAAATATATGATTTTTGGTCCTCTCAGGACTGCTTTTGATGTGTCCAATAGGCTCTGGTAGGTCGTGTTTTCATTTTCATTAACTTCCAGGAGCCTTTTAATTTTGTCTTTTATTTCATCAATGACCCATTCATCATTGAGCAATGTGGTGTTCAGCTTCCAATTGTTTGCATGTTTTTTACTGCTGTTTTTGTTGTTGATTTCTAGTTTTAATGCATTGTGGTCAGATAGAATGCATGGGATTATGTCTATTTTCTTATATTTGTAGAGGCATGCTTTGTGCCCTAAGATTGATCCATTTTGGGGAAGGTTCCATGGACTGCTGAGAAGAATGTGTATTATGTAGAAGTTGGATAAAATATTCTGTAGATGTCAGCCAGGTCCATTTGATCTATGGTGTGATTTAGTTCTAGGGTTTCTTTATTGATTTTTTTGTTGGATGACCCATCTGTTGGTGATAGGGGAGTATTAAGGTCTCCCACTATCACTGTGTTGGAGTTTATATATGTTTTTAGGTCCTTCAGCATATGTTTGATGAAATTGGGTGCCTTGGTGTTGGGTGCATATAGGTTGATAATTGTTATTTCTTTTTGATGTATTTCCTCTTTTATTAGTATGGAGTGTCCTTCTTTATCTTGTTTGATCAACGTAGGTTTGAAGTCTACTTTGTCCAAGATAAGTATGGCTACCCCTGCCTGTTTTCGGGGACCATTGGCTTGGTAAATCTTCTTCCAGCCTTTCAGTCTCAGCCAGTGCTTATTTCTGTTGCTGAGGTGGGTCTCCTGTAGGAGGCAGATTGTTGGATCTTCCTTTTTAATCCAGTTTGCCAGTCGGTGTCTTTTGATGGGGGAATTTAGTCCATTAACACTCAGTGGTAGTATTGATAAGTAAGTGGTTATCCCTGTCATGTAGTTGTCTTTGTTGATTAAGAGTTTGATTATGTGTAGCTGAAACAATGTCACTCTTTACTTTCTTGCCTTTTCTTCTCCTGTGGTTTGGTATTGCCTGCCCTTTCATGGTTTTGTTTGCTTTCATTATCTGTGTGCAGAATTCCTTGGAGAATCTTTTGTAGTGGTGGCTTGGTGGTCATATATTGTTTTAGTTTCTGCTTATCATGGAAGACTTTTATTGTTCTATCTATTTTGAATGACAGTTTTGATGGGTAAAGTATGCTAGGATTGAAGTTATTTTCATTCAGTGCTTGGAAGACCTCACTCCATGCTCTTCTTGCTTTTAATGTTTCTGCTGAGAAGTCTGCTGTGATTTTGATGGTTTTACCTTTGTATGTTATTTGTTTTTTCTTTCTTACAGCCTTCAATATTCTTCCTCTAGTCTCTGTATTTGTTGTTTTAATGATGAGATGTCATAGGGTAGATCTATTTTGGTCAGGTCTGTTCAGTATTCTGGAGGCTTCCTGTACCTGAATGGGCACAGTTTTCTCTAACTTTGGGAAATTTTCTGTTATTATTTTGTTGAATATATTATGCATTCTTTTTGCTTGCACCTCTTCTCTTTCTTCAATGCCCATGATTCTTAGGTTTGGTCTTTTGATGGAGTCAGTGAGTTCTTGCACTTTCTTTTCACATGTCTTGAGTTGTTTAACTAATAGTTCTTCATTCCATTTCATCTTAAAGTTCTGATATTCTGTGTTCTGTTTGTTCTATTCTGCTGGAATGGCCTTCCATTTTGTTTTGTATTTATTTTATTTTATTTTAATTTAAAAAATTTTTACTTTATTATATGTGCATACAATGTTTGGGTCATTTCTCCCCCATTCTTCTGCCTCCTCCTTTAACCCCCCCATGCTCCCACCCTTAACCCCCTTACTCCTTGCTACCTGGCAGAGACTATTTTGCCCTTATCTCTAATTTTTTTGAAGAGGGAGTATAAGCAATAACGGGAAGGACCAAGGATTTTGCTAGTTGAGATAAGGATAGCTATACAGGGAGTTGACTCGCATTGATTTCCTGTGTATGTGTGTTACCTTCTAAGTTAATTCTTCTTGAACTAACCTTTTCTCTAGTTCCTGGTCCCCTTCTCCTATTGGCCTCAGTTGCTTTACAGTATCTGCTTTAGTTTGTCTGAGTTGAGGGCAACAAATGCTATCTAGTTTTTTGGGTGTCTTACCCATCCTCATACCTTCCTTGTGTGTTCATGCTTTATCATGTGATCAAAGTCCAATTCCCTTGTGGTGTTTGCCCTTGATCTAATGTCCGCATATGAGGGAGAACAAATGATTTTTGGTCTTTTGGGCCAGGCTAATCTCACTCAGAATGATGTTCTCCAATTCCATCCATTTCCCTGTGAATGATAACATTTCATTCTTCTTCATGGCTGCATAAAATTCCATTGTGTATAGAGACCACATTTTCTTAATCCATTCGTCGGTGGTGGGGCATCTTGGCTGTTTCCATAACTTGGCTATTGTGAACAGTGCTGCAATAAACAAGGGTGTGCAGGTGCCTCTGGAGTAACCTGTGTCACATTCTTTTGGGTATATCCCCAAGAGTGGTATTGCTGGATCATATGGTAGATCAATGTTTAGATTTTTAAGTAGCCTCCAATTTTTTTTCCAGAGTTGTTGTACTAGTTTACATTCCCACCAGCAGTGTAGGAGGGTTCCTTTTTCCCCACATCCTCGCCAACACCTGTTGTAAGTGGTGTTGCTAATGATGGCAATTTTAACAGGAGTGAGGTGAAATCTTAGTGTGGTTTTAATTTGCATTTCTTTTATTGCTAGAGATGGTGAGCATTTTTTCATGTGTTTTGTTGCCATTTGAATTTCTTCTTTTGAGAAAGTTCTGTTTAGTTCATTTGCCCATTTCTTTATTTGTTCATTAATTTTGGGAGAATTTAGTTTTTTAAGTTCCCTATATATTCTGGTTGTCAGTCCTTTGTCTGATGTGTAGCTGGCAAATATTTTCTCCCACTCTGTCGGTGTTCTCTTTAGTTTAGAGACCATTTCTTTTCATGAACAGAAGCTTTTTAGTTTTATGAGGTCCCATTTATCTATGCTATCTCTTAGTTTCTGTGCTGCTGGGGTTTCGTTGAGAAAGTTCTTACCTATACCTACTAACTCCAGAGTATTTCCTACTCTTTCCTGTACCAACTTTAGAGTTTGTGGTCTCATATTAAGATCCTTGATCCATTTTGAGTTAATCTTGGTATAGGGTGATATACATGGATCTAGTGTCAGTTATTTGCATACTGCTAACCAGTTTTCCCAGCAGTTTTTGTTGAAGATGCTGTCTTTTCTCCATGGTATATTTTTAGCACCTTTGCAAAGATAAGTTGGTTATAGTTGTGTGGCTTCATATCTGGGTCCTCTATTCTGTTCCACTGGTCTTCATGTCTATTTTTGTGCCAGTACCATGCTGTTTTTACTGTTATTGCTTTGTAATATAGTTTGAAATTGGGTATTGTGATACCTCCAGTGTTGTTCTTTTTACTGAGTATTTCCTTGGCTATTCATGGCCTCTTCTGTTTCCATATAATTTAATGCTAGATTTTTCAATCTCTTCAATGAATGTCATTGGGGTTTTGATGGGAAATGCATTAAACATGTAGATTACTTTTGGGAATATAGACATTTTTACTATGTTGATTCTACCAATCATTAGTTCTTTGATTTGAGATATTTCAGTCTTTTTAATATATGCACTCATGGCTATAAACTTTCCTCTGAGGACTGCCTTTGCTCTGTCCCATAGGTTCTGGTAGGTTGTGTTTTCATTTTCATTGACTTCCAGGAACTTTTTAATTTCCTGTTTTATTTCATCAGTGACCCATTGTTCATTAAGCAATGAGTTATTCAGTTTCCAGCTGTTTGCATGTTTTTTGTCTTTAATTTTGTGGTTGAGTTCTAGTTTTATTGCATTGTGATCAGATAGAATGCATGGTATAATTTCTTATATTTGCTCGGACTTGGTTTGTGCCATAGGATATGATCTATTTTGGAGCAGGTTCCTTGGGCTGCTGAGAAGAATGTATGTTATGTAGAAGTTGGATGGAATGTTCTGTAGACATCAACTCTGTCCATTTGATCTATGGTATATTTTAGATATAGGATTTCTTTATTGATTTTTTGTTTGTATGACCCATCTATTGATGATAATGGGGTGTTAAAGTCTCCCAAGACCACTGTGTTGGAGTTAATATATGCTTTTAGGTCCTTCAGGGTATGTTTGATGAAATTGGGTGCATTGACATTGGGTGCATATAGGTTGATAATTGTTATTTTCTTCTGGTCTATTTCCCCTTTTATTAGTATGGCATGTCTTCTTTATCTTGTATGATCAATGTAGGTTTGAAGTCTACTTTGTCAGAGATAAGTATTGCTACTCCTGCCTGTTTTTGGGGGCCATTGGCTTGGTAAATCTTCTTCCAGCCTTTCATCCTAAGCCTATGCTTATTTCTATCGGTGAGATGGGTCTCCTGTAAGCAACAAATTGTTGGATCTTCATTTTTAATCCAGTTCGTCAAACAGTGCCTTTTTATGGGGGAATTAAGTCCATTAACATTAAGTGTTAGTATGATGGGTGTGTGGTGATTCCTGTCATTTAGTTGTCTTAGTTGTTTGAAAGTTTGATTGTGTGTACCTAGATCGAGGTTACTCTCTACTTTCTTGCTTTTTCTTTTCCTGTAGTTTGGTGCTGCTTGCACTTTCATAGTTAAGTTGGGTTTCACTTTCTGTGTGCAGAATCCCTTGCAGAATTTTTTGTAGTGGTGGCTTTGTGGTCACATATTGTTTTAGTTTCTGCTTATCATGGAAGACTTTTATTACTCCATCTATTTTGAATGATAGTTTTGCTGGGTAGAGTATCCTAGGGTTGAAATTATTTTCATTCAGTGCCTGGAAGATCTCATCCCAAGCTCTTCTTGCTTTTAATATTTCTGTTGAGAAGTCTGCTGTGATTTTCATGGTTTTGCCTTTGTATGTTTTTTTTTTTCTGTTTTACAGCCTTCAATGTTCTTTCTTGGGTATCTGTACTTGTTTTAATGATAATATGCTGTGGAGTAGTTCTATTTTGCTCTGGTCTGTTTGGTGTTCTGGAGGCTTCTTGCATCTGTATGGGAATAGATTTCTCTAGATTTGGGAAATTTTCCATTATTATTTTGTTGAATATATTACGCATTCCCTTTGCTTCCACCTCTTCTCCTTCTTCAATGCCCATAATTCTCAGGTTTGGTTTTTTGATGGAGTCAGTGAGTTCATGCATTTTCTTTTCACAGGTCTTGAGTTGTTTAACTAATAGTTCTTTGGTTTTTCCTTTAATTACCATTTCATCTTTGAGTTCTGAGATTTTGTCTTCTGTTTGTTCTATTATGTTGGATTGGCCCTCCATTTTATTTTGCAATTCTGTTTCATTATTTTTTCTGAGGTTCCCCATATCCTGAGTCCCTTCCTCTTTAATGTTGTCTATTTTTGTCCTGAGTTCATTTATCTCTTTATTAATCGAGTTCTTTGTTTCACTTTGGTGTTTATACAGTGCTGGTATGGTTTCTTTTATTTCTTCTTGTGCTTTCGCCAATTCTCTATTTTTGTTGTCTTGGAATTTCTTGAGTGTCTTTTGTATATTTTGATTGACCATATCCAGTATCATCTCTATAAAATTCTCATTGATTACCTGCAGGATTTCTTCTCTAGGTTATTCTTGTGGGCTTCTTTAGGTTCTTTGGCATAGTTTATCTTCATTTTGTTGGCGTCTGGATCTGAGTATCTGTTTTCTTCATTTCCCTCTGGTTCCTGTACTAATTTTTTGCTGTGGGGAAACTGGTTTCCCTGTTTTTTCTGTCTTCCTGTCATCACCATTGGTGTTGTTATTGTCCCTGTATTGTGTGCTATTAAGTATTTTCTAGCTTGTAATAATAACAATGGTGATATTTAGAATGGAAATGTGAGAGGAGAAGGAAAGCAAAGAAGGTAAAGAAAAAGGTAAAAACAAATGAACAAACAAGTAAAAAAAAGAAAACAAACAAACCAAAAGGAAGTTTCAAAGATATTAACAGGGAGAGATAGTGTACTAATCAACAGTAAGCTAAACAGGCATTAGAGAGACAGAGAGAGGGTTGAAAAAAATCTCCAAGTTCAAATGCAATAATGTTTCAGACTTAATAATTTTGGTTTTAGTCCCTCAGCTTTCAATCCTGGAGATGGTGTCTCAGACATAGTTCTGTCATTGTCTCATCAAAGGGGTAAAAAAGCAAAAAAAAAAAAAAAAAAAACCCCAAACAAACAAAACACCTCAAAGTGTCCTGAGGTCAAAAACAATACAGTTTCAGTAAGTTTTCAGCATGCAAGTTAGTTTGGTTGTTGTCTCATCAAAGGAAGAGAGAGAGTAAAAAAAAGAGTCTGGAGACTGCTTTGTGAATGTTTATCTGAGGCTGTGGCTCACGTGCCCACTCTGCCAGCCTGCTGTTGCTGGAGGCTTTATTTATGCAGATCTCAGGAGTGAGCTTAACACTCACCTAGCCCCTCAGGTTTGATTATTTAGGGTTCTCCTGGGCATGACCGCCACTGTTACAAACTTTCCCCCTTCCAAGCACACTGGGGGAGGTGACACCACACCCACTTTCTCAGGCCGGCCTGTTTATTTACAGTTCATGGGGGTGGTGGGCCTTTCCCCCTCTCCTGTGGAGTTTTCCTCCCACTGCCACTTTTACAAGCTTTCCCATTCCTGGTTGCTGTGTGTGTGTGTGTGTGTGCCACTGCTTGTGCCTTCTCCGGCCAGCTTGTTTATTTACCGTTCCATGGGTGATTGCCCCTCCCCTGCCTTCAGTGCTCAGGGCACCCCACCCTCTTTGCTACATGTCTTTTTTTTTGGTTGCTTATTCTGTTTTTTTCTTTTTCCCCTGGGTGGGGGTCAGTCTATCCAAGGGCTATATTGATCTGGCCCAGGGTTGTCTGTGGGAGTACTGCATGCCTCTTAGCTCACCTGGTGGTCTTCATCTTCCCAAGATGTCAGTCTGGGAGCTGACATCTGGTGGCATGGGAGCCCTCCTGGTTTCTCCATTTGACGTGAAGTGGGAATGCTATGTGTGGGCTGGGTGTGTGGAGGAGTCAAAGTTTTGCCTCTTCTCAGTAGTTTTTCTTGTAAGGTGTATCTCCAGAATCTCTCCAAGATTTTACTTTAGGAAGCACACTTTCTGCTTCCTCCCTCTGGTCACTATCTTGTTGTTTTGTATTTCTGTTTCATTATATTGTCTGAGGTTTTCCATATCGTGGGTTACTTCCAGTTTAATATTGCCAATTTTTGTCCTTAATACGTTTATCTCTGTTTATGGTGGTCTCAGTTTCAGTTCAGTTTTTATTTAGAGCTTCTATGATTTTATTTATTTGTTTCTGGGTTTTCTCATATTCTTTGTTTTTGTTGTCTTGGAATCTCTTGAGTGCCTCCTGTACATTTTAGTTGACCATGTCTAGTAACATCTCTGTGAAATTCTCATTAATTACTTGCAGGATTTCTTCTTTCAGGTTGTTTTTGTTTGCTTCATTGGGTTCCTTGGTATAGTTTATCTTTGTTTTGTTGGAGTCTGGATCTAGGTATCCGTTTTCTTCATTTTGCTCTAAATCCTGTACTACTTTTTTTTTTGGGGAGAATGGTTTCCATCCCTTTTATTTCTTCCCATATTTCTACTAGGTACTGTTTCTGTCCCTGGACTATGTGTAATTTAGTATTAGCTGGGTTGCAATATTGATACTAACAAAACCAAGAGAGAAGGATAAAAAAGAGAAAGAGAAGGAAAGATAAAAGGAAGAGAGAAGGTAGGAAAAAAGAAACAAAAAAATGGGAGAGATGGTGGGTGATCAAACAGCAAACCAGTCAGCCAAGTCATTAAAGATGGGAGAAAAAAAATAAAAATGGGAGAGATGGTGGGTGATCAAATAGCAAACCAGGCATCCAAACATTTGAAGAAGGGAGGGGAAAAAAAGAATAAAAAAATAATAATCACCAGTTCTGGAACAGTAGAATTGCAGGCAGTGTTCATTGTTGTTCTTTTGTTACTCATTTAGCTACCACTCCTGTCTGTGTGTCTCTTAGGCAAGTTTGGAGCCCTCTAGTGGTGTCCCAAGTGGGAGCCTGGTGGAGTGGTTATCTGGAAAGCCTGTAGAGCTGGGGCCTGGCTCCACCTGAGGGGTGGGGATCCCAGTGGGCTGGGGGATGTGGTTATCTCACGCCAAGCTGGTGCCTGGCCCCGAGGGGGAGGGATCCCAGTAGGGCATGGCTCCAGTTGTCCCACACGGAGCTGGGGCTCAGCAGAGCCTGAGGGGTGGGGGGTTGAGGGGTGGGGCGTCTAGGCAGAGTGTGGCATGGCCCAAGAGGTGGGGGTCCTGGTGGGGCATGGATCTGGTGTGGGGCTAGGGCTAGCATGGCCTGAGGGGTAGGGATCTTTGTGGTGGTGGTGCATAGATCAGGTGTGGAGCTGTGGCCTGGCACAGCCTGAGGGGCAGAGAGCCCGGCAGAGTGGAGCAGCGGCTCTACAGGCCTACAGGGTGGGGACTTGGCAGGCTGGCTGTTCTTTTATTAGATTGTGGTGTGGAGAAGCATCCCATGATCTAAGGATTTAGAGTATTTTTGGCTCTTTCTTGTGCTTTACCTCAGCCAGCATGTCTCCAGAGTCTCCGCAGGGTCCCTGGTTCAGGAGTTCATGAGGTCTGAGGCTCTGTGTCAGTCGCCATCTTGAAGCAGTTCTCGTGATTTAGTTTTTGAATAGGGTTTCTCAAACTATTTGCCTGGGGCTGATTTAAAACCATGATCTTCCTGATTTCGGCCTCCTGAGTAGCTAGGATTACAGACTTGAGCACTGGCGCCCTGTATACTTTTATGACCATGGAGGCCAAGAACCTGATGGACATTGCATACAATGACAGGGGAAATAAACTGGAAAAGGCAAGAAGAAATAAAAATAAAGTGTAATTTAGGTCCCATCCATGGGTCATGCTTGTCCAATATCCATTACAGGTATTTACTACCTACCTATTATCCTTAAATCCTACTCCAAATGGCATGGGATCTGCCTCAATGACAGGAGCTCAAGGGAGATGGAGACAACCAATGACAGCACAGGTGGGGATTTCATCTTAGTGGGCTTCTCTGAGCATCCTGAATTGGAGCTGATCCTCTTGCTGTTTGTCTTGACATTCTACAGCGTAACCCTTGTGGGTAATGTGGCCATCATCTCACTGTCCATCCTGGATACTCGACTCCACACACCCATGTACTTCTTTCTCAGAAACCTCTCTGTGCCAGACCTCTGCTTCACCACCAGCACTGTGCCCCAGATGCTGGTGAACATGTGGGGAGGCAGCAAGAAGATCAGCTATGCTGGCTGCATGGTCCAGTACTGGGTGGCCTTGGCACTTGGCTCCACTGAGTGTGTGCTTCTTGCAGTCATGGCAGTTGATCACTATGTTGCAGTTTGCTGGCCTCTGCGTTATGCCACCATCATGCACCCCAAACTGTGCCACCTCCTGGCAGCATCTTCCTGGTCATCTGGCTTTGCAAACTCCTTTCTACAGTCCTCAATGGCCATGGTGCTGCCTCACTGTGGAAACCAGCACGTGGACCATTTCTTCTGTGAACTCCTGATCATTGTTAAACTCTCTTGTGTGGATACTGGCCCGACAGAGTCCAAAATGTTAATTGCTTGGCTAATAATCCTATGCATACCTGTCTCCATCATCCTGACCTCTTACGTGTGCATTGCAAGGGCAGTGGTGAAAATGCACTCAGCAGAGGGGAGGAAAAAGGCCTTTGGGACCTTTGCCTCCCACCTAATGGTGGTGTCACTGTTCTTCGGGACCATTATGTTTTTGTATCTGCAACCAAAAGGCAACTACTCCCAGGACCAGAGTAAAGCACTTTCGGTGCTCTACATGATTCTCGCACCCACCCTCAACCCCTTGATCTACACACTGAGGAACAAGGATGTGAAGAAAGCAGTCAAGAAGCTGGTGGGGAAAGAGCAGGAATAGGGGAATCCAAGGGTAGAAGAACAGGAGAGGTTATTATAGGAGATTTGATTTGGGGTATTTGCTTGATTTAACTGCTCTTGGTTCACTTTTCTGTGGAGTGGAGTAGAATAGCTAATGTGTCCTATCCCCTGGCTATTCCTGGACCCATTCCCTTTTGGGATGAGAACTCACCAGAAGGAAATTTGAACATTCCTTAAAGGAACTTCTATATAAGGAATTTCTCAGTGACAAGTCAATCTGTGTTCATCTGCTAATGCCTTTTTAGTCTAAATGAAGAGTTACTAACTTATTCAAATACCACCAAATATATACACAAGTGTTACAATAACAATGATGCAAATTTTTACTACATTTATTAAGCAGCCTCATGGCCACAGCAGCTTCCACATCATCTCATATCATTTTCACTTCACTCTCATTAACATGGTCAGGCATAGCAAATACAGAGCCTCCAGTCAGCAATACACAATGAATACTTAACACAGGTAAATAAAGAACAAATAATAAGAACTAGTAATACACAGAGACTAGATTTCTGCTTTTTAGAACTTTATGAAAGGAATCCTATGACCATTCAGGATAAGGCTGTAGAACACATCAAATTTTGTACAGTTAAGTATGTAATTCTAGAGGAGGTGTTTGAATGATAAAAATAAACATGTTTGTTTGTTGGGAGTGTAAGGCAGTTTATAAACTTCACAACCACAATAATGACTAAATAAAGACAACTGAGTTAAGTAGAGAGAAAGTAACTAACTCATCTCAGTGAATCTCCAGAGTTCCCCACTTATTTATGGGTTTTTCTACAAAAACCAAAACCCATTATTTTGAGTGGGGAAATGAATGCAAAAGGAGACAGATGGCTTGTGCTATATTCAGATGTTTTTCATATGATAACGATCTCAAGGTTCCAAGTCCACTACTGTCATTAACAGGCTGTGCAGTCATTCCATGGCCCAGGATCGATCAGGAGCATCCTAATTGTGCGAGTATGACTCAGAGTCTGTGATGACATATCTTTTTGAGGAACATTTTCCATTGATGAATGTAGGACTTGAGAAAACACTCTCCTTCCATCCCCTAAAGAGCAGTCTTTCATCATATGATTTGGATGTCAGTCTATTCTGCCTCACCTGATAGAATGAGGCCACTGCTTTTGTCCTGTTTGAATTGTTACACATGCTTCTAGATGAGTCAAACTCTGAAAATGCTCAATAAATGTGGATTGAATGAATGATATGGCAGGATGCCTCCATAGAAAGGCAACATATGGGCTGGAATGCTTCTGAAACATCTTTCTGGTATTATGTGCAACACCACATTCATACAGGATGGGCATGTTGTATGGCAAATGAATGAAGATGTGGATTGAAAAAAATAAAATTATCATATCTATGACTGGCTGCAGCCATCTGTATTGAGCTAGACCCTAACAACCATACCAAAATACAAGAGGCAAGAATTAGTTCAAATATACATCCTTGCTTAAAAAGAGAAAAGAAATAACTGTTTTATTTAAAAAATCAGCTTTCCAATTAGAGCAGATTTTGTACTGTCCCAACCCCTACGGACATTTGATGATTCTGGGGACATTCTTGGTTTTATCACAACCAGGGAGCAAGGTATTACCAGCACATAGCAGGGGTGCTGCTACCCACTGTGATACACAAAGCATACCCCACAGCAAAACATTATCTGTTTTGCTCAGTGCTGGGGCCAAGAAATCCTGAATTAGAGAAAAAATAAGGATGCTCTGATACAAAATAAAAATTTATGAGAGCTACTTATTCATAACAGGGGTTAAATTTATGACATCTGAATTTTTATGAGGTCAGTTAGAAGTCTGATGCAGAATATTGGTGAAACAAGCAAAGAAAGAGCTGAGAACCCACACCTGGGATGTTGAAGAAAACTTGATATTTAGTAACAGTGTGAAGTCACTAACATTCCCAGATTTTAGTGGTTAAAGGAGAAGGAGGTTACTAGACACCATCTGTAGGATCACCAGGAAGCAGCAGCAGCAGCAACCAGCATAGCAGGCCAGTCCTGCAGGATCTGGAGCCTCAGAAAGGATGCTGCAATTGCTCAAAGTGCACCCTGAAGCAGAGTGGGAGACAGGCATACCCTATCTTATCCTTCATTCTGCCCTCCAACTTTGGTGGATATGAAAGACAGGGAGAGGAAGCCCATAGAATTATTTCCTCCCCATGTTCTTGACTTCTCCCTATGCAAAACTGAGGAAATCAAAATAAGGGTAAAATGTATCTGGAGACAAATAGACTCAAATAGGACTGGCACCATCCTTCTGATTTAACTCAGCATCCATTCTTTATGAATATTTACAGCTTATACAAAATTCACCTTACATATGGAAACACTCCACCTCTCTCTACAAAAGGTGTACAAGTGCTGCTGGTTATTGTGTCTACCTCAAGACCATGAATTTCAGGTCATATACTCTTCATATAGTCTATGAGTAACTTCTCAGGCTCTAATGATATGCAAATAAAATAAACAAATAATTTGTTAATAATACATTTAAAAAACCTGTAACAGTCACAGTTTCATTTCTGCAATGGGACTAATGTGGCTATTGATTTTAATCACAAAAGTTTTCCATACCCAGTTCATATTACCTTCCTATTCCTGTCTAACTGTAGCTTAGTACCAATTGATGAGTTTCCCTCCTGCTGGCCTCCCCTGTGTGCTTTACACTGCCTCTGATAACACAACCATTCTACTGTTAAGTTCCATGAGATCAACTTTTTTAGATTCCACGTATGAGTGAGAGCATGCAGGACTTGTCTTTTAGTGCCTGGCTTATTTTACTGAACGCAGTGATCTCCAGTTCTGTCCACAAATGTCATGATTTCCTTCATTTTTATAGATGAATAGTATTTTCTTTATTCACCTTTTTATCCATCCATCAGTTGATGAGCACTTTGCTTATTTACGTTTCTTGGCTGTGATAAATAATGCTGCAATAAACATTGGTGGACTGATGACTTTTCAACATCCGATTTAATTTCCTTTCACTAGATGATCTGTAGTAGGATAGGTAAATCATATAGTAGTTCTATTTTTAATTTTTGTGGAACTTCCTTACTATTTTACATTGTTAATGCAATGACTGTAATTAACATATATTTCTACTGTAGTGTGCAAGGACTCTCTTTTCTCCACATCTTTACTAGCACATATAATCGTCTGTATTTTGTCTTCTTGTTGTTGCTGTTGTTATTGAGGGGGCCTCATAAATACTAGGCAGGTGTTCTACCACTTGAGTCACTCCACCAGTCCTTTTTTAGTGTTAGTTATTTTATTTTTTTTCTTTTATTATTTATATGTGCATACAAGGCTTGGGTCATTTCTTCCCCCAACCCCACCCCCTCCCTTACCACCCACTCCGCCCCCTTCCTCTCCCCCCCCCAATACCCAGCAGAAACTATTTTGCCCTTATTTCTAATTTTGTTGTAGAGAGAGTATAAGCAATAATAGGAAGGAACAAGGGTTTTTGCTGGTTGAGATAAGGATAGCTATACAGGGCATTGACTCACATTGATTTCCTGTGCGTGGGTGTTACCTTCTAGGTTAATTCTTTTTGATCTCACCTTTTCTCTAGTTCCTGGTCCCCTTCTCCTATTGGCCTCAGTTGCTTTTAAGGTATCTGCTTTAGTTTCTCTGCATTAAGGGCAACAAATGCTAGCTAATTTTTTAGGTGTCTTACCTATCCTCACCCCTCCCTTGTGTACTCTCGCTTTTATCATGTGCTCAAAGTCCAATCCCCTTGTTGTGTTTGCCCTTGATCTAATGTCCACATATGAGGGAGAACATACAATTTTTGGTCTTTTGGGCCAGGCTAACCTCACTCAGAGTGATGTTCTCCAATTCCATCCATTTACCAGCGAATGATAACATTTTGTTCTTCTTCATGGCTGCATAAAATTCCATTGTGTATAGATATATTTTCTTAATCCATTCGTCAGTGGTGGGGCATCTTGTCTGTTTCCATAACTTGGCTATTGTGAATAGTGCCTCAATAAACATGGGTTTGCAGGTGCCTCTGGAGTAACCTGTGTCACTGTCTTTTGGGTATATCCCCAAGACTGGTATTGCTGGATCATATGGTAGATCAATGTTGAGCCTTTTCATGTGTTTTTTGGCCATTTGAATTTCTTCCTTTGAGAAAATTCTGTTTAGTTCACTTGCCCATTTCTTTATTGGTTCATTAGTTTTGGGAGAATTTAGTTTTTTAAGTTCCCTATATATTCTGGTTATCAGTCCTTTGTCTGATAACCAGAATGTATAGTTGGCAAATATTTTCTCCCACTCTGTGGATATTCTCTTCACTTTAGAGACCATTTCTTTTGATGAACAGAAGCTTTTTAGCTTTATGTTGTCCCATTTATCTATGCTATCTCTTAGTTTCTGTGCTGCTGGAGTTTCGTTGAGAAAGTTCTTACCTATACCTACTAACTCCAGAGTATTTCCTACTCTTTCCTGTATCAACTTAAGAGTCTGTGGTCTGATATTAAGATCCTTGATCCATTTTGAGTTAATTTTGGTATAGGGTGATATACATGGATCTAGTTTCAGTTTTTTGCAGACTGCTAACCAGTTTTCCCAGCAGTTTTTGTTGAAGAGGCTGCTATTTCTCCATCGGATATTTTTAGCTCCTTTGTCAAGGACAAGTTGGTTATAGTTGTGTGGCTTCATATCTGGGTCCTCTATTCTGCTCCACTGGTCTTCATGTCTATTTTTGTGCCAGTACCATGCTGTTTTTATTGTTATTGCTTTGTAATATAGTTTGAAGTCAGGTATCGTGATATCTCCTGCATTGTTCTTTTGACTGAGTATTGCCTTGGCTATTCGTGGCCTCTTTTGTTTCCATATAAATTTCACAGTAGATTTTTCAATCTCTTTAATGAATGTCATTGGAATTTTGATGGGAATTGCATTAAACATGTAGATTACTTTGGGGAGTATCGACATTTTTACTATGTTGATTCTACCAATCCATGAGCATGGAAGATCTCTCCACTTTCTATAGTCTTCCTCAATCTCTTTCTTCAGAAGTGTATAGTTTTCCTTGTAGAGGTCTTTCACATCTTTTGTTAGGTTTACACCTAGGTATTTGATTTTTTTTGAGGCTATTGTAAATGGAATTGTTTTCATACATTCCTTTTCAGTTTGCTCATTGTTAGTGTATAGAAATGCTAATGATTTTTCTATGTTGATTTTATATCCTGCTACCTTGCTATAGCTATTGATGATGTCTAGAAGCTTCTGAGTAGAGTTTTTTGGGTCTTTAAGGTATAGGATCATGTCATCTGCAAATAGGGATATTTTGACAGTTTCTTTACCTATCTGTATTCCTTCTTCTTGCCTAATTGCTGTGGCTTGGAATTCCAGTACTATGTTGAATAGGAGTGGAGATAGTGGGCATCCTTGTCTGGTTCCTGATTTTAGAGGGAATAGTTCCAGTTTTTCTCCATTAAGTATAATGTTGGCTGTAGGTTTGTGTTAAATATCTTTTATAATGTTGAGGTACTTTCCTTCTATTCCTAGTTTTCTTAGAGCTTTTATCATGAAATGGTGTTGGATCTTATCAAAGGCTTTTTCTGTATCTATTGAGATGATCAAGTGGTTTTTGTCTTTGCTTCTGTTAATGTGGTTTATTACATTTATTGATTTTCATATGCTGAACCACCCTTGCATCCCTGGAATGAAGCCTACTTGGTCATGGTGAATAATCTTTTTGATGTGTTGTTGAATTCAGTTTGTCATTATTTTGTTGAGGATTTTCGCATCAATGTTCATTAAGGAGATTGGCCTATAGTTCTCCTTTTTGGAGGTGTCTTTGCCTGGTTTTGGGATAAGTGTAATACTGGCTTCATAAAATGTGTTTGGCAGTTTTCCTTCCCTTTCTATTTCGTAGAACAGTTTAAGGAGGGTTGGTATCAGTTCTTCTTTAAAGGTCTGATAGAATTCAGCAGAGAATCCATCAGGTCCTTGACTTTTCTTTTTGGGGAGACTCTTGATTGCTGCTTCAATTTAATTTTGTGTTATAGGTCTATTCAGGTGATTAATTTCCTCTTGGTTCAGTTTTGGATGATCATATGTATCTAGAAATCTGTCCATTTCTTTTAGATTTTCAAATTTCTTTGAATATAGGTTCTCAACATAATCTCTGATGATTTCCTGGACTTCCATGGTGTTTGTTTTATCTCCCCTTGCATTCCTGATTCTACTAATTTGGGTTTTTTCTCTCCTCACTTTAGTCAGTTTTGCCAGGGGTCTGTCGATCTTGTTTATTTTTTCAAATTACTAACTTTTTGTTTCATTAATTCTTTGTATGGTTTTTTTGGTTTCTATTTCGTTGATTTCAGCTCTTATTTTTATTATTTCTCTCCTTCTATTTGTTTTGGGATTTGCTTGTTCTTGTTTTTCTTCATTTTGTTGGAGTCTGGATCTGAGTTTCTGTTTTCTTCATTCCCCTCTGGTTCCTGTACTAATTTTTTGCTGTGGGGAAACTGGTTTCCCTGTTTTTTTCTGTCTTCCCATCATTGTCTTTGGTGTTGTTACTGTTCTGTACTGTGTGCAATTAAGTATTTTCTAGGTTGTAATAATAACAATGGTAATATTTAGGATGGAGGGGTGAGCTGAGATGGAAAGTAAGAAGTTAAATAAAAGGGGAAAACAAATACACAGACAAGAGGGAGAAAACAGAACAAGGTTTCAGACAAGAAAGTTTCAAAGTTATAAACAGGGAGCATTAGTGTCCTAATTGACAGTAAGCTGAACAGACATTAGCGAGACAGAGAGAGGACTGAAAATCAAAAATAAAAAATAAAGATAAGAATAAAAATAGAAAATAAGTTAATGAAAGAAATATCTATATATGAAAATGAATTAAAATAAAATGGAAAATAGAAAATTAAGGAAAAAAAAAACAAAGAAAAACCCCAAAAAACCAAAGAACCAAAAAAAACTCCAAGTTTAAATGCAATGAAGTTTCAGTCTTAATAATTTGGGTGTCTGTCTCAGTCTCCAATTCTGGAGATGGTGCCTCAGATTTTGTTCTGTAGTTGTCTCATCAAAGGGGATGCATAATATAGAACAAATCTACATACATAGACACACAAAAAAACCCCCACCAAGTGTCCCAAGTTCAAATGCAATACAGTTTCAGTAAGATTTTCAACATGCAGGTGTAATTCGGTTGTTCTCTCATCAAAGGTAGGGAGGAAAAGAAAAAAAGAGTCTGGAGACAGTTCTGAGAGTGGTATCTGCAGCTGTGGCTTGCCTGCCCGCTGCTGTCAGCCTGCTGTTGCTGGAGGCGTTATTTATGCAGATCTCTGGGGTGAGCTTAGCACTCACATGGACCTGCAGGCTTTGTTTGTTCAGAGTTCTCCTGTGCGGGAGCCTCTGCTACAAGCTTTCCCCTTTCCAAGCACACTGGGAAAGGTGACACTGCACCGGTGTTGTCAGGCCTGCGTGTTTATTCAAAGTTCTTGTGGGAGGTGGGTCTTCCCCCCTCTCCTGTGGAATTTTCCTCCCACCACCACTTTCAGAAGCTTTCCTGCTCCTGATTACTGGGCGGTGCTGCTGCTCCTGCCAACCGCAATGTTTGTTTACAGTTCATGTGGGAAGTGGGTCTTCCCTCCTCTCCTGTGGAGTTTTCCTCCCTCCCTCACTCTCACAAGTTTTCCCGCTCCTGGTTGCTGGGTGCGCACCCCCACTCCCACCAGAGCCTCTCCGGCCTGCCCAGCTTGTCTATTTACAGTCCCAGGAAGGATTCCCTTCCCCCAATCTTCAGTGCTCAGGGCGCCTCACCCTCTTTTCAGCTTGTCTTTACTGTTCTTATTGCTTATTACTCAGTTACTCTTTTTTCCCCAGGTGGAGGTCAGTCTGTCCAGGGGGCTATACTGCTCTGGCCCGGGCTTGTCTGTGGGAGTACCGTGGTACCGTGAAGCTCACCTGGTCTGCATCTTCCCAAGCCTTCTGGGCGCTGGCGACTGGTGGCCTGGGTCCCTCCTGGTTTCTCTGTTTAACGTGAAGTGGAGATTCTCTGTGCCAGCTGGAGGTGTGGAGGGGTCAAAGTTATGCCTCTTCTCAGTGATTATGCCTGCAAAGTGTGTCTCCAGCGTCTCTCCAAGATTTCACTATAGGAGGCTCACTTTCTGCTTCCTCCCTCTAGCCCCCATCTTGGAATCCTCTGTGTGTTAGTTATTTTTGAGATTGGATCTCATGAACTATTTGCCTATGCTGGCTTCAAACTGCAATCCTCCTGACTTCTGCCTCCTGAGTAGCTGGGATTACAGGCCTGAGCCACCAGGGCCTAGCTTCTTTTGTCTTTTTCATATTAGCCATTCTTAGTTGAGTGAGGTGAGATCTCTTTGTGGATGTTATTTATGATTCCCTCATGATTAGTGATGTTGAGCATCATATGCCTATGGACCATTTATATATCTTTTTTTTGAAAAATATCTACTTAGGTTTATTGCCCATTTTAAAAATTGGGTTTTTTTTTTGCTGTTGAGTTTTTGGAGCTTCTTATATATTCTGAATATCAGCCTGTTATCAGACTGTAGTTAACAAATATTTTCTCCTACTCTATAAGTTTTCTCTTCACTCTGTTGAGTTTTTTTCTTTGCTGTGCAGAAGCTTTCTGTATAATCCCATTTGTCTATTTTGACTGTGTTTCCTGTGCTTTTGGGGTCTTATTAAAAAAAATCTTGTGCATTCCAGTGCCCTGAAGTGATTCCTCTTTTCTTCACATAACTTAATGGTTTCAGGTCTCACACTTAAGTCTTTAATACTTTTGAGTTAATTTTTGTAACTGGTGAGATACAGGGCCCAGTTTCATTTTTCTGCATGTAGATATTCAATTTTCCTAGTACAGTTTCTTTACCTATTTGTATTCCTTTTATTTCTTCTTCTTGCCTAATTGCTCTGGCTAGGAATTTCAGTACTATGTTGAATAGGAGTGAGGATAGTGGGCACCCATGTCTCGTTCATGATTTTAGGGGAAATGGTTTCAGTTTTTCACCATTAAGTATGATGTTGGCTGTATGTTTGTCATATATAGCCTTTACAATGTTGAGGTACTTTCCTTCTATTCCTAGTTTTCTTAAGAGCTTTTATTATGAAGTGGTGTTGGATCTTATTGAAGGCTTTTTCTGCATCTATTGAGATGATCATGTGGTTTTTGTCTTTGCTTCCATTAGTGTGCTGTATTACATTTATAGATTTGCATATGTTGAACCACACACTAGCATCCCTGAAATGAAGCCAACTTGGTTGTGGTGAATGATCTTACTGATGTGTTGTTGGATTCGATTTGCCATTATTATATTGAGGATTTTTGCATCGAAGTTCATTAAGGAGATTGGCTTATAGTTCTCCATTCTGGAGGTGTCTTTGTCTGTTTTTAGGATGAGTGTAATACTGGCTTCATAAAATGAGTTAGGCAGTATTCCTTCCCTTTATATTTCCTGGAACAGTTTAAGGAGGGTTGGTATTAGTTCTTCTTTAAAGGTATGATAGAATTCAGCAGAGAATCATCAGGCCCTGGACTCTTGTTTTTTGGGAGTCTCTTTATTGCTGCTTCATTTTCATTTTGTTTTATAGATATATTCAGGTGATTGATGTCCTCTTGGTTCAATTTTGGATGGTCATAAGTATCTAGAATTCTGTGCATTTCTTCAAGATTTTCAAATTTATTAGAATATAGGTTCCCAAAGCAGTCTCTGATGATTTTCTGGATTTCTGTGGTGTTTGTTGTTATCTCCCTTTTGCATTTCTGATTTTACTGATTTGTTTTTTTTCTCTCCTCATTTTAGTCAGGTTTGCCAGGGGTCTGTCAGTCTTATTTATTTTTTCAAAGAATCAACTTTTTGTTTCATTGATTCTTTGTGTGGATTTTCTGTTTCTATTTCATTGATTTCAGCCCTTATTTCTATTATTTCTCCCCTTGTGCTTGTTTTGGGGTTTCTTTGTTCTTGTTTTTCTAGGAGTTGGGATGAAGTATTAAGTCATTGATTTGAGATCTTTCTGTCCTTTGAATATATGCACTCATGTCTATAAATTTTCCTCTCAGGTCTGCCTTTGATGTGTCCAATAAGTTCTTGTAGGTCATGTTTTCATTTTCATTAACTTCCAGGAGCCTTTTAATTTTGTCTTTTATTTCATCAATTACCCATTGATCATTGAGCAATGTGTTTTTCAGCTTCCAACTGTTTGCATGTTTTTTATATGTTGTTTTTGTTGTTGATTTCTGGTTTTAATGCATTGTGATCAGACAGAATTCATGGGATTATTTCTATTTTCTTATATTTGTTGAGGCATGCTTTGTGCCTTGAGATATGATCAATTTTGGAGAAGGATCCTGGGCTGCTGAGAAGAATGTATATTGTGCAGAAGTTGGATGAAATATTCTGTAGACATCAGCCAGGTCCATTTGATGTATGGTGTGATGGATTTCTTTATTGATTTTTGTTTGGATGACCTATCTATTGGTGATAAGGGGGTATTAAAATCTTCCACTACCACTGTGTGGGAGTTTGTATATGTTTTTTAGGTCCTTCAGAGTATGTTTGATGAAATTGGGTGCATAAAAGTTGGTAATTGTTATTTCCTTTTGGTGTATTTCCCCTTTTATTAGTATGGAGTGTCCTTCTTTATCTCCTTTGAAGACTGCTTTGTTGAGATAAGTATTGCTACTCCTGCTTGTTTTTCATTGGCTTGGTAAATATTCCAGCCTTTCACCCTAAGCCAGTGCTTGTTTCTGTCAATGAGATGGGTTCCTGTAAGAATCAGATTGTTGGATCTTCCTTTTTAATCCAGTTTGTGAAACAGTGTCTTTTGATGGAGGAATTAAGTCTGTTAACATTCAGTGTTAATATTGATAGGTATGTGGTGATTTCTGTCATTTAGTTGTCTTTGTTGTTGAAGGGTTTGATTGTGTGCAGATAATCAATGTTACTCTCTACTTTCTTGCCTTTTCTTCTCCTGTAGTTTGGTACTGCCTGACCTTTCATGGCTTTGTATGCTTTCATTTTCTGTGTGCAGAATTCCTTGAAGAATCCTTTGTAGTGGTGGCTTGGGGGTCATATTTTTTTTAGTTTCTGCTTATCATGAAAGACTTTTATTGCTCCATCTGTTTTGAATGATAGTTTTGCTGGGTAGAGTATCCTAGGGTTGAAGTTATTTTCATTCAGTGCCTGAAATACCTCACTCCATACTCTTCTTGTTTTGAAGGTTTCCATTGAGAAATCTGCTGTGATTTTGACGGGATTACCTTTGCAAGTTATTTGTTTTTCTCTGCTACAGCCTTCAATATTCTTTCTCTAATCCCTGTGCTTGTTGTTTTAATGATAATATGTCATGGTGTAGTTCTATTTTGATCAAATCTGTTTGGTGTCCTGGAGGCTTCCTGTACCTGAAATGGGCATAGATTTTTCTTGATTTGGGAAATTTTCTGTTATGATTTTGTTGAATATATTATGAATTACTTTTTCTTATACCTCTTCTCCTTCTTCAATGTCCATGATTCACAGGTTTGGTCTTTTGATGGAGTTGGTGAGTTCTTGCATATTCCTTTCACAAGTTTTGAGTTGTTTGACTAATAGCTCTTCAGTTTTTCCTTTAATTACCATTTCATCTTGAAGTTCTGAGATTCTATCTTCTGCTTTTTCTAGTCTGCTGGAGATGCCTTCCATTGTGTTTTGTATTTCTGTTACATTCTGTTTTCCATATCAAGGGTCACTTCCTCTTTAATATTCTCAATTTTTGGCCTTAATTCATTTATATCTCTATTTGTGGTGTTCTCTGATTCACTTTTGGTATTTCTTTAGGGCTCCTATGAGTTCACTTATTTGTTTTTGTGTCTTCTCATATTCTTTATTTTTATTGTGTTGGAATTTTGAGTGCCTCCTGTACATTTTGGTTGACCTTGTCTAGTAATATCTCCATGAAATTCTTAGTGATTTCTTGTAGGATTTCTTCTTTCAGAGTGTTCTTGTGGGCTTCGTTGAGTTCCTTGGGATAGTCTATCTTTATTTTTGTTGAGGTATGGAACTGGGTATCCATTTTCTTCATTTCTCTCTGAATTCTGTGCTAATTTATTTTAAGGGAGGGGGGAGAGAATGGTTCCCATCCCCTTTTCATCTTCCCATTATTCCACTTCATGCTGTTTCTGTCCCTGTTCTGTGTGTAATTTAGTTTTTGCTAACTTACAATAATGAAATTAATGAAACGAAGAAAGAAAGAGAAAAAAGAAAAAGAATGAAATGAAAGAAAAAGAAGAGGACCAAAGAAATCAACAGTGAGAGATGGTGGACTAACAAACAGTGAACAAGACAAGCACTAAGATAGAAAGAGAGGAAAAAAATTCCATGTTCAGGAACAATGGAGTTTCAGTCTTAGTAGTTCTGGTGTTACTCCTTCAGCATCCAGTCCATGTGTTGGTATTTAAGCAGTAGCTCTGTCGTAGTCTTGCCAGGTGGTTGGGTCAGGAGATGACCATTGTGACCCACTATCTGCTGTATTTCAGGCAGTGGCTATCAGCTGCCTACTGTCAGCCGCTACTTTTTTTTTGTATTGGGTATTTTTTTTCTTTTATTATTCATATGTGCATACAAGGCTTGGGTCATTTCTCCCCCCTACCCCCACCCCCTCCCTTACCACCCACTCCACCCCCTCCCTCTCCCCCTCACCCCCTCAATACCCAGCAGAAACTATTTTGCCCTTATTTCTAATTTTGTTGTAGAGAGAGTATAAGCAATAATAAGAAGGAACAAGGGTTTTTGCTGGTTGAGATAAGGATAGCTATACAGGGCATGGACTCACATTGATTTCCTGTGCGTGGGTGTTACCTTCTAGGTTAATTCTTTTTGATCTAACCTTTTCTCTAGTTCCTGTTACCCTTTTCCTATTGTCAGCCAGCTACTTTTGCAAGCTCTGTTTACTGAAAGTTGGAGTGGAGTTCAGCTCCTTGCCCCTTCCCCCTTCTCTGGTGTGTTCAAAGCACCCCAGCCACTCTGCTGGGGTTCTTTTCAGTTCCTGGTTTATTATTCAGTTTTTTTTTCACAGTGCAGGTCAGTCTGTCCAGGGGACTATGCTGGTTTATCCCAGGGGTGGCTGTAGGTATACCATGTGCCACCTATTTGCTCACCTGTTGGTCTGCAATCTCCCAAGCAGGTTTGGAGCCAGCACCTGGCAGTGCAGGAGCCTTCCTGTTTTCTCAGCTTAATGTGGTATGGAGAAGCTTTGTATGGTCTGAGGGTTTGGGGTGTTGGAGTTTTGCTTATTCTTGGTGGGTTTTTTTTCTGCCAATTGTGGCTCAAGTGTCACATCACGGTTTTTGATTTACAGAGCTCTCTCTGCCTTCTCCCTTTAGTCACCATCTTGGATCCTCACACTAATCCATTGTTTTGCCCAGTGTCTAACCTGACCTGGGCCTGGTTTGAGTGAGATTCACTTTTTTTTGTCAGTACTGTTGTTTGAACTCAGGACCTCATTATTGTTAGACAGGTGCGCTACCCTTTGAGCAACTCCACCACCCCTTTTTTGTGATAGACTTTTTCAAGAACTATTTGCCTGGGCTGAATTCAAACCATGCATGATCTTGCCTATCTCTGCCTCTTGTGTGGCTAGGATTATAGGTGTGAGCCACCAGTGCCTGGCTGAGACTTTTTACCTTGGAGTACTCTGAGTACGAGAAGAACAATTGTCTGTCTGCTGGCTGTCCCCAAATGGTGCCAAGAAATCTGGAAAATCTCCTATGAGTTTTTGAAGTTAATTTGATTACTGTTTATTTATTATTTGTTTTTTGCCTTTATTCATGTTAGGATCTGAGTAATCCCAGTTACTCTGAAGGTGACGATCAGGAGGATTGTACTTCAAGATGGGCTAAGGCAAAAAGTTAGCAAGACCCCATCTCAACAAGTTAGGCATGGTGAAATATGCCTAATATTTCACCTGTAGTCTGTGCTAGATCAGAGGAATAAGTGGGAGAATTGAGATCTGAGGACATCCCCTAGAAAATTGAGACCCCCTTCTCAAAAAAAACTAAGAGCAACAAGGGCTGGTGGTATGTCTCAAGTGGTGAGGTGTCTGTTTAGCAAGCAGGATGCCTTGAGTTAAAAAAAAAAGATCTCAGAGCTTGGACTTCTCTTTCCTTTTTGTTTTCTTATCTATACAGAGGAGAGACAGCATTTGTATTAAATGTCTATATTTTCCAGGTGTTTAAAGTATCTTTATTTTCATTAATGAGTTTTTGGCTTTTCCTTGAAATTAAAAAAATCACCATGTACACACAAAACCTAGTAACAAATGCTTCATTGTGTCCTTATTCATGATAATCAAAGGTGGAAATAGCCCATATATTCATCAATAAGTGAATAGAGAGAAATATAACATATTCATAAAATGGAACATTATCAGTCATAAAAACAGAACAATATGGTGAAACATTCCATGACATGGATGAACCTTGAAGAACTTATGGTCAGGGAAAATAGAGCCCATTACATGAAATATCCAGGGGTAATTCTACAGAGGCAGAAAATGCATTACTTCTTACCTGTAAGTAAGAGTGAATAGAGATTGTGTGTAGATAGCATGTGTCTTTGGGGAGCAATAAAAATGTTTTTAAATGATAGATACACAATTAGGTGTATCTTTACCTATGTGCATTATATGATGTGGGAATTATATGTCATCAAAGCTGCTTGGAGCAGTATATCACGATAACTCTCATCCAAAGTCACTGTGTAGATTAATTGGGTTATCATGGGTAGAGTTCCTGGGGAGTGCTTGACACATCGCAAGAGCCATGTAAGGTTCTATCATTTTTTTCTTACTCAGAACAGCTTATCTGAAGAGCCTTTTCCAGTCTTCTTGAAAAGAAAGTTTCCCTCTTCATCTTATGTAGTATTTCATGCTTTTTCCATTAATTGTACATAAAAAGACACAGCAAAGTAATAGTGTTGAAATATTTTTAATGTTCCTCTTTATGGTTTGAAGTTGTCTGAATAAAAGAATATCTAATAGCATTTTGTACTTTAATTGCAATGATTTTAGATGATGTCTGTCTCTCCTTACACTATCAACTTCCTTGAGGCACAAATCATATTTTCTGCATTCTTTCTAGTCAGGAAAGGTGTCAATAGATGATTGCATTGTAGTAGCATGAACTAGCAGCAAATGAATGTCTACCCCACAGCAGACCCCTCATGTGCGGTATGTCATAGTCTACAACAATGGTAATAGACAGGTCACATTAACGTGCTCTTACTGTTTGGGAAACTGAGGCCCATGCGCATCATAAAAGCTTTTCAAGATCACAGATCTAGAAGGGCAGAACTACTTCCTAACATTATACCATTCCTTAATTCCTTAAGTGAGTGCAATTTTGAACACTGACTTGTATTTCTGATGACAGTTAGAAAAGTGCTCTTTCCTCATATATAACCTTTTTAATGAGTAAATGTGTTTTAGGTATTTTGGAAATAAAAATAAGGAATATGAAAACATCAAATATTGTAACACAGAAAAATGAAAACATCAAATTTCACGTTAAGAAAAGTAGTATTATCAGATTCCAAGATGGTGGCTAGAGGTAGGAAGCAGAAAGCAACACTCCTATAGTGAAATCTTGGAGAGACGCTGGAGACACACTTTGCAGGCATAATCACTGAGAAAAGGCATAACTTTGACCCCTCCACACC
Source organism: Castor canadensis (assembly GCF_047511655.1). Classification (NCBI taxonomy): domain Eukaryota; kingdom Metazoa; phylum Chordata; class Mammalia; order Rodentia; family Castoridae; genus Castor; species Castor canadensis. The sequence continues at coordinate 67,885,600 of NC_133401.1, forward strand.
TCCAGCCGGTGCAGAGAATCTCCACTTCACTAAACGGAGAAAAGAGGAGGGCCCGGGGCCGCAAGTGGCTGGCGCCCATATGGCTTGGGAAGACATGGACCAGGTGAGCTTTGCGGTACCACGGTACTCCCACAGACAAGCCTGGGCCAGAGCAGCATAGCCCCCTGGACAGACTGACCTCCACCCGGGGAAAAAAGAGAAACTGAGTAATAAGCAATAAGAACAATTAAGACATGCTGGAAAGAGGGTGGGGCGCCCTGAGGGCTGAAGATTGGGGGAAGGGAATTCCCGGGACTGTAAATAAACAAGCCAGGCAGGCCGGAGAGCCTCTGGCGGGAGCGGGGGGCGCGCACCCAGCAAGCAGGAGCGGGAAAACTTGTGAGAGTGAGTGAGGGAGGAAAACTCCACAGGAGAGGAGGGAAGACCCACTTCCCACGTGAACTGTAAATAAACATGGTGGCCAGCAGAAGCAGCAGCACCACCCAGTAAGCAGGAGCAGGAAAGCTTCTGAAAGTGGCAGTGGGAGGTAAACTTCAGAGGGGAGGCGGGAAGACCCACCTCCCACATGAACTGTAAATAAACATGCAGGCCTGACAACACGGGGGCAGTGTCACCTTTCCCAGTGCTTGGAAAGGGGACAGCCTGTAGCAGAGGCTCCCACACAGGAGAACTCTGAAGAAACAAAGCCTGTGGGACCAGGTGAGTGCTAGCTCACCCCAGAGATCTGCATAAATAACGCCGCCAGCTACAGGCTGAGAGCAGCAGGCAGGCAAGCCACAGTTGCAGATACTACTCTCAGAATGGTCTCCAGATGCTTTTTTTTCTTTTTCTCCCTACCTTTGATGAGAGAACAACCGAATTACACCTACAAGCCGAAAAACTTACTGAAACTGTATTGCATTTGAACTGGGGACACTTGGTGGGGCTTTGTGTGTGTGTGTGTGTGAGTGTGTAGTTTTGTTCTACTTTATGCATCCCTTTGATGAGACAACTACAGAACAACATCTGAGGCACCAACTCCAGGACTGGAGATTGAGATGGACACCCAAATAATTAAGACTGAAACTGCATTGCATATAAACTTGGAAGTTTTTTGGTTTTTTTTTTTAATTTTCTATTTTCCATTTTATTTTAATTCATTTTTATATATAGATATTTCTTTCATTTACTTATTTTTTATTTTTTTATCTTTGATTTTCAATCCTCTCTCTGTCTCTCTAATGTCTGTTCAGCTTACTGTCGATTAGTACACTAACACTCCCTGTTTATACCTTTGAAACTCTCTTGTCTGATACCTTGTTCTGTTTTCTCCCTCTTGTCTGTATATTTGTTTTCCCCTTTACTTTAAATTTCTTCCTTTCCATCTCAGCTCACCCTTCCATTCTAAATATTACCATTGTTATTATTACAAGCTAGAAAATACTTAATTGCACACAGTACAGAACAGTAACAACACCAAAGACAATGATGGGAAGACAGAAAAAACAGGGAAACCAGTTTCCCCACAGCAAAAAATTAGTACAGACACCAGAGGGGAATGAAGAAAACAGAAACTCAGACCCAGACTCCAACAAAATGAAGATAAACTGTGCCAAAGGACCCAATGAAGCCCACAAGAATAATTTAAAAGAAGATATACTACAAGTACTCAATGAGAATTTTATAGAGATGATACTGGATAGGGTCAACCAAAATGTACAGGAGACACTCAAGAAATTCCAAGACAATAAAAATAGAGAATTTGAAAAAGCAAAAGAAGAAATAAAGGAAACCATAGAAGCACTGTATAAACACCAAAGTGAAAGAGAGAACACAATGAATAAACGGATAAATGAACTCAGAACAAAAATAGACAACATTAAAGAGGAAAACTGCCAGGATATGGAAAACCTCAGAAAAAAGAACAAACAGAACTGCAAAACAAAACGGAAGGCCAATCCAGCAGAATAGAACAAACAGAAGACAGAATCTCAGAACTTGAAAATGAAATGGTAATTAAAGGAAAAACTGAAGAACTATTAATTAAACAACAGAAGACCTGTGAAAAGAAAATGCAAGAACTCACTGAATCCATCAAAAGACCAAACTTGAGAATCATGGGCATCGAAGAAGGAGAAGAGGTGCAAGCGCAGGGAATGCCTAATATATTCAACAAAATAATAACGAAAAATTTCCCAAATCTAGAGAAAGATATTCCCATACAAATCCAAGAGGCCTCCAGGACACCAAACAGACCAGATCAAAATAGAACTACTCCACGACATATCATCATTAAAACAACAAGTTCAGAAACTAAGGAAAGAATATTGAAGGCTGTAAGAGAGAAAAAACAAGTAACATACAAAGATAAACCCATCAAAATCACAGCAGACTTCTCAACAGAAACATTAAAAGCAAGAAGAGTGTGGGGTGAGATCTTCCGGGCACTGAATGAAAATAACTTCAACCCCAGGATACTCTACCCAGCAAAGCTATCATTCAAAATAGGTGGAGCAATAAAAGTCTTCCATGATAAGCAGAAACTAAAACAACATGTGACCACAAAGCCACCATTACAAAAGATTCTGCAAGGGATCCTGCACACAGAAAGTGACACCCAACTTAACCATGAAAAGGTAGGCAGCACCAAACCACAGGATAAGAAAAAGCAAGACAGTAGAGAGTAACATCAAGTTAGGTACACACAATCAAACCTTCAAACAACTAAGACAACTAAATGACAGGAATCACCACATACCTATCAGTACTAATGCTTAATGTTAATGGAATTAATTCACCCATCAAAAGGCACCACTTGAAGGAGTGGATTAAAAAAGAAGATCCAACAATTCGTTGCTTACAGGAGAGTCATCTCACCGACAGAAATAAGCATAGGCTTAGGATGAAAGACTGGAAGAAGATTTACCAAGCCAGTGGCCCCCAAAAACAGGCAGGAGTAGCAATACTTATCTCTGACAAAGTAGACTTCAAACCTACATTGATCAAATGAGATAAAGAAGGACATTCCATAATAAAAGGGGAAATAGACCAAAAGGAAATAATAATCATCAATCTGTACGCACCCAATGTCAACGCACCCAATTTCATCAAACATACCCTGAAAGACCTAAAAGCATATATAAATGACAACACAGTGGTTGTGGGACACTTTAACACCCCATTATCATCAATAGATAGGTCATCCAAACAAAAACTCAATAAAGAAATCCACGATCTAAAATATGCAATAGATCAAATGGGCCTAGTAGATGTCTACAGAACATTTCATCCAACCTCTACACAATATACATTCTTCTCAGCAGCCCATGGAACCTTCTCCAAAATAGATCATATCATAGGGCACAAAGCAAGCCTCAGCAAATGTAAGAAAATAGAAATTATACCATGCATACTATCTGACCACAATGCAGTAAAAGTAGAACTCAACAACAAAAGTAAAGAGAAAAAACTTGCAAACAGCTGGAAACTAAATAACTCATTACTTAATGAAGAATGGATCATCGATTAAATAAGAGAGGAAATTAAAAAGTTCCTGGAAGTCAATGAAAATGAAAATACAACCTACCGGAACCTATGGAACACAGCTAAGGCAGTGTTGAGAGGAAAGTTTATAGCCATGAGTGCATATATTAAAAAGATTGAAAGATCCCAAATCAATGACCTAATGATACATCTCAAACTCCTAGAAAAACAAGAACAAGCAAATCCCAAAACAAATAGAAGGAGAGATATAATAAAAATAAGAGCTGAAATCAACGAAATAGAAACCAAAAAATCCATACAAAGAATTTTTTTTTCATTTTTCTTTTATTATTCATATGTGCATACAAGGCTTGGTTTATTTCTCCCCCCTGCCCCCACCCCCTCCCTTACCACCCACTCCACCCCCTCCCGCTCCCCCCCTCAATACCCAGCAGAAACTATTTTGCCCTTATCTCTAATTTTGTTGTAGAGAGAGTATAAGCAATAATAGGAAGGAACAAGGGGTTTTGCTGGTTGAGATAAGGATAGCTATACAGGGCATTGACTCACATTGATTTCCTGTGCGTGGGTGTTACCTTCTAGGTTAATTCTTTTTAATCTAACCTTTTCTCTAGTTCCTGGTCCCCTTTTCCTATTGGCCTCAGTTGCTTTAAGGTATCTGCTTTAGTTTCTCTGCATTAAGGGCAACAAATGCTAGCTAGTTTTTTAGGTGTCTTACCTATCCTCACCCCTCCCTTGTGTGCTCTCGCTTTTATCATGTGCTCATAGTCCAATCCCCTTGTTGTGTTTGCCCTTGATCTAATGTCCACATATGAGGGAGAACATACGATTTTTGGTCTTTTGAGCCAGGCTAACCTCACTCAGAATGATGTTCTCCAATTCCATCCATTTACCAGCGAATGATAACATTTCGTTCTTCTTCATGGCTGCATAAAATTCCATTGTGTATAGATACCACATTTTCTTAATCCATTCGTCAGTGGTGGGGCATCTTGGCTGTTTCCATAACTTGGCTATTGTGAATAGTGCCGCAATAAACATGGATGTGCAGGTGCCTCTGGAGTAACAGTCTTTTGGGTATATCCCCAAGAGTGGTATTGCTGGATCAAATGGTAGATCGATGTCCAGCTTTTTAAGTAGCCTCCAAATTTTTTTCCAGAGTGGTTGTACTAGTCTACATTCCCACCAACAGTGTAAGAGGGTTCCTTTTTCCCCGCATCCTCGCCAACACCTGTTGTTGGTGGTGTTGCTGATGATGGCTATTCTAACAGGGGTGAGGTGGAATCTTAGTGTGGTTTTAATTTGCATTTCCTTTATTGCTAGAGACGGTGAGCATTTTTTCATGTGTTTTCTGGCCATTTGAATTTCTTCTTTTGAGAAAGTTCTGTTTAGTTCACGTGCCCATTTCTTTATTGGTTCATTAGTTTTGGGAGAATTTAGTTTTTTAAGTTCCCTGTATATTCTGGTTATCAGTCCTTTGTCTGATGTATAGTTGGCAAATATTTTCTCCCACTCTGTGGGTGTTCTCTTCAGTTTAGAGACCATTTCTTTTGATGAACAGAAGCTTTTTAGTTTTATGAAGTCCCATTTATCTATGCTATCTCTTAGTTGCTGTGCTGCTGGGGTTTCATTGAGAAAGTTCTTATCTATACCTACTAACTCCAGAGTATTTCCTACTCTTTCTTGTATCAACTTAAGAGTTTGGGGTCTGATATTAAGATCCTTGATCCATTTTGAGTTAATCTTGGTATAGGGTGATATACATGGATCTAGTTTCAGTTTTTTGCAGACTGCTAACCAGTTTTCCCAGCAGTTTTTGTTGAAGAGGCTGCTATTTCTCCATCGTATATTTTTAGCTCCTTTGTCAAAGATAAGTTGCTTATAGTTGTGTGGCTTCATATCTGGATCCTCTATTCTGTTCCACTGGTATTCATGTCTGTTTTTGTGCCAGTACCATGCTGTTTTTATTATTATTGCTTTGTAATATAGTTTGAAGTCAGGTATTGTGATACCTCCTGCATTGTTCTTTTGACTGAGTATTGCCTTGGCTATTCGTGGCCTCTTGTGTTTCCATATAAATTTAACAGTAGATTTTTCAATCTCTTTGATGACCATACAAAGAATTAATGAAACAAAAAGTTGGTTCTTTGATAAAATAAACAAGATCTATAACACCTGGCAACCTCACTAAAATGAGGAGAGAAAAAACCCAAATTAGTAGAATTAGGAATGCAAAAGGGGAGATAACAACAAACACCATGGAAGTCCAGGAAATCATCAGAGATTACGTTGAGAACCTATATTCAAATAAATTTGAAAATCTAAAAGAAATGGACAGATTTCTAGATACATATGATCATCCAAAACTGAACCAAGAGGAAATTAATCACCTGAATAGACCTATAACACAAAATGAAATTGAAGCAGCAGTCAAGAGTCTCCCCAAAAAGAAAGTCCAGGACCTGATGGATTCTCTGCTGAATTCTATCAGACCTTTAAAGAAGAACTGATACCAAACCTCCTTAAATTGTTCCCGAAATAGAAAGGGAAGGAAAACTGCCAAACACATTTTATGAAGCCAGTATTACACTTATCCCAAAACCAGGCAAAGACACCTCCAAAAAGGAAAACTATACGCCAATCTCCTTAATGAACATTGATGCAAAAATCCTCAACAAAATAATGGCAAACCGAATTCAGCAACACATCAAAAAGATTATTCACCACGACCAAGTAGGCTTCATCCCATGGATGCAGGGGTGGTTGAACATATGAAAATCAATAAATGTAATAAACCACATTAACAGAAGCAAAGACAAAAACCACTTGATCATCTCAATAGATGCAGAAAAAGCCTTTGATAAGATCCAACATCATTTCATGATAAAAGCTCTAAGAAAACTAGGAATAGAAGGAAAGTACCTCAACATTATAAAAGCTATATAGGACAAACCTACAGCCAGCATTATACTTAATGGAGAAAAACTGAAACCATTCCTTCTAAAATCAGGAACCAGACAAGGATGCCCACTATCTCCACTCCTATTCAACATAGTACTGGAATTCCAAGCCACAGCAATTAGGCAAGAAGAAGGAATAAAAGGAATACAGATAGGTAAAGAAACTGTCAAAATATCCCTATTTGCAGATGACATGATCCAATACCTTAAAGACCAAAAAACTCTACTCAGAAGCTTCTAGACATCATCAATAGCTATAGCCAGGTAGCAGGTATAAAATCAACATAGAAAAATCATTAGCATTTCTATACACTAACAATGAGCAAACTGAAAAAGAATGTATGAAAACAATTCCATTTACAATAGCCTAAAAAAAAATCAAATACCTAGGTATAAACCTAACAAAAGATGTGAAAGACCTCTACAAGGAAAACTATACACTTCTGAAGAAAGAGATTGAGGAAGACTATAGAAAGTGGAGAGATCTCCCATGCTCATGGATTGGTAGAATCAACATAGTAAAAATGTCGATACTCCCAAATGTAATCTACATGTTTAATGTAATTCCCATCAAAATTCCAATGACATTCTTTAAACAGATTGAAAAATCTACTGTGAAATTTATGTGGAAACACAAGAGGCCACAAATAGCCAAGGAAATACTCAGTCAAAAGAACAATGCAGGAGGTATCACAATACGTGACTTCAAACTATATTACAAAGCAATAACAATAAAAACAGCATGGTACTGGCACAAAAACAGACATGAAGACCAGTGGAACAGAATAGAGGACCCAGATATGAAGCCACACAACTATAACCAACTTATCTTTGACAAAGGAGCTAAAAATATCTGGTGGAGAAATAGCAGCCTCTTCAACAAAAACTGCTGGGAAAACTGGTTAGCAGTCTGCAAAAAACTGAAACCAGATCCATGTATATCACCCTATACCAAGATTAACTCAAAATGGATCAAGGATCTTAATATCAGACCCCAAACTCTTAAGTTGATACAAGAAAGAGTAGGAAATACTCTGGAGTTAGTAGGTATAGGTAAGAACTTTCTCAATGAAACCCCAGCAGCACAGCAACTAAGAGGTTGCATAGATAAATGGGACCTCATAAAGCTAAAAAGCTTCTGTTCATCAAAAGAAATGGTCTCTAAAGTGAAGAGAATATCCACAGAGTGGGAGAAAATATTTGCCAACTATACATCAGACAAAGGACTGATAACCAGAATGTATAGGGAACTTAAAAAACTAAGTTCTCCCAAAACTAATGAACCAATAAAGAAACGGGCAAGTGAACTAAACAGAACTTTCTCAAAAGAAGAAATTCTTATGGCCAGAAAACACATGAAAAAATGCTCACCATCTCTAGCAATAAAGGAAATGCAAATTAAAACCACGCTAAGATTCCACCTCACCCCTGTTAGAATAGCCATCATCAGCAACACCACCACCAACAGGTGTTGGCGAGGATGTGGGGAAAAAGGAACCCTCTTACACTGTTGGTGGGAATGTAGACTAGTACACCACTCTGGAAAAAAATTTGGAGGCTACTTAAAAAGCTTGACCTCGATCTACCATTTGAGCCAGCAATACCACTCTTGGGGATATACCCAAAAGACTGTAACACAGGTTACTCCAGAGGCACCTGCAAACCCATGTTTATTGCGGCACTATTCACAATAGCCAAGTTATGGAAACAGGCAAGATGCCCCAGCACTGACGAATGGATTAAGAAAATGTGGTATCTATACACAATGGAATTTTATGCAGCCATGAAGAAGAATGAAATGTTATCATTCGCTGGTAAATGGATGGAATTGGAGAACATCATTCTGAGTGAGGTTAGCCTGGCCCAAAAGACCAAAAATCGTATGTTCTCCCTCATATGCTGACATTAGATCAAGGGCAAACACAGCAAGGGGATTGGACTATGAGTACATGATAAAAGCGAGAGCACACAAGTAAGGGGTGAGGATAGGTAAGACACCTAAAAAACTCGCTAGCATTTGTTGCCCTTAACGCAGAGAAACTAAAGCAGATACCTTAAAGCAACTGAGGCCAATAGGAAAAAGGGAACAGGTACTAGAGAAAAGGTTAGATCAAAAAGAATTAACCTAGAAGGTAACACCCACGCACAGGAAATCAATGTGAGTCAATGCCCTATATAGCTATCCTTATCTCTACCAGCAAAAACCCTTGTTCCTGCCTATTATTGCTTATACTCTCTCTACAACAAAATTAGAAAGAAGGGCAAAATAGTTTCTGCTGGGTATTGGGGGGGGAGAGGGAGGGGGCGGAGTGGGTGATAAGGGAGGCGGTGGGGGCAGGGGGGAGAAATGAACCAAGCCTTGTATGCACATATGAATAATAAAAGAAAAAGGAAAAAAAAAAAGAAAGGAAGTGGAACAACTCAAAAAAAAAAAAAAAGAAAAGTAGTATTACTCAGAAGAATGAAAACACAGCTGGGAATTACAAGAGTTATATGAAAAAGCATGAAACACATTTCAGGTGCAATGAACATGTTGCCTTTAAGTAAGAATTTGGTGTGACTGCTAACGAGCTCATAGGATTAGGATCAAAGTAGGGAGGGCTACAAAGTGGCATGAAGAAGCCAAAGGGGGTGTTATGACAACACTGAAGTCATCAGTTTGGTTTGTTGGAGCACGGGTAGTACAGAGAGCTGAGGACTGCAATGCAGATATTGGAAGAGCCCATCAGTTGATTATAATTGCCACATTGGGATCCAGCAGTCTCCAAGGTCATTCTTGGTAAACAATGGTAAACCTCCTTCAAGGCTTCAAGGAGGACTTACCATGGCCCACTGGACAGAACTGGTATGCTCAGACTTCAGTTCAGGGTGTGGTTTAATAATACAGAAGCTCAGACTTAGGGTGAGGGGGGGGCTGGTGATACAGGAGCTCCTATCTGTGCTCATTTGTTTAGGGTGAGCAAACAGATTCTATGATGAGGAGGCTGCTACCTCCAAGGTTATAAGCCTCAGCCACCTCTGTTGCTGGAAAGGGGAGAATTGTGCTATGATGGCTTTGCAAGAACAGCCCTTCCTACTACAGGAAATCACAACCAAAGAGAAAAGTGTCTTTTTCAGTCATCACTAGATGCCACCAGTCTCCAGTGGTCCTCATAGCTCCCTTGAAGACAATAGAATTCAGGGAGGTAAAATCAGCATATTCTTTCCTTGAATTTCAGGTGAGTGCTGACTGGGTGGGCCACTCTGACTTCCCAGTTAAAATCTAGAAGACAAGATATATTCCACTAGGCACTAGAAGCCCTGGCTTTGGCTTGCTCAATTTCCACATCAGTCAGGTTTGTGCCAACTCCCAACCTATCCCCCACTGTACTCCTGGGAGATCACATGGACCTGAGGTGGTCTCATACTGGCACTTTCCACAGTAGCTCTATCTTGGAGTTGTGGTCTCCACCCATGTGGTTCTGTGTCTGTCAATTTTAATCCCAGTCTCAATTAGTTTTATGGGTCCGCACAGATTCTTCCAGGTGATCTTTTGTTTAGTTAGTGGGGGAAGGAAAGGTTTTGGGGCTTGGAGTTATAAAACTATAGACTCTTCTGGTCGTCCCAGGAATTTTTGTTTAAGACCTCTCTTTGGCAGTCCGTTTTATGGTCCTTTCTTTCTTTGATAAGATCTTTCTTCCAGATACTGGCTCTGCCATTCGTATAAGGTTAATAAGGTTAAAAGATAATATGTATAAACTGTTATCACACAAAAATTTGGTTATGTTATCTCAATCAGGCCTAACTAAAAAGCAGGCAATCAGGAATTAACTATTAGGCACAAATTGAAGAAAGAACATGGTCATTTTAAAACTCAGAGTGACAAAAGGGAATCTTAAAATGTGGTTGTTTGAAAAAAAGATGCATGTATGTGATTAAGTTGGCTGTTAATTTAAAGGGTTAAAGGATTTTCTAATGTCAAGATTGAATGCACTGACATAAAACTTACACCAAATTCTGTATGGTGTAACTGTCATCATTTGGAAGGGTGGTCTGTCCTACAAAGCTCCATGGTTCCTTAGAGATAGTTTTGGTCCCTTCTCATAAAGATGTTATCAATCAGTCCTGCCCATCCTTGATTCCAAGGTGCTGCATAAGAGAATATCTCAGAGCACAGGGCAACACGTATACAAAATTGAGACTGGGATGCTAAGCTTTTCTCCTGTTTTCAGTTAATTTGTGTGACCAGGGAAGGAGTAAGAGCTTTTCAGCAAAAGCAAATGTTTTAGCACCACTTATGATTCTCCCCTTATATTTGAATATATCTCAATGTTGAAGGAATTATAAGACCAAACCTACGAATTATGGGTATTAAAGAGATGCCAAAGGCATAGGAAACCCTTTTAAGAAAATAATAGCAGATAACTCCAGAATCCAAAGAATGAGATGTCCATCCAGGTACAGGAGGCCTCTAGGACACCAAGCAGACACAACTAAAATAGAACATCTCCATGGAAAATGAGAATTAAAACAGAGAAGAAGGAAAGAGTATCGAAATCTGAAAGGGAGAATGTTCAAATGTCCTGTAAACACAAATGCATCAGAATAAAAGCAGATTTCTCAACAGAAACCTTAAAAGCAAAGGAGGGCATGGAATGAAGTATTTCCAATATTGAAAGAGAATTATTTTAAATCCATATTACTCTACCCAGCAAAGCTATCATCCATAACTGAAACCTGGGATGGATAGGCAATTCCTCTGCTGCAAGCAATGTTTCTCAGTTCTGGAATACACACAAGGCTTCTTCACTCACATGTCTGGTCTCTCAGTCAGATGGCTAGGACACCTGACTGCTGGTTAGGCATCTCTGTTTCTCATCTCTTGGTTCAACCAACTTCCTCACAGCATGATGGTCTCAGGAAAGAAGTAGTTCTTATGTGGCATAAGCTTCCAAGAAAGGGAGTGGAGTCTATCAGTCTTCTTAAAGGTTAGGCCATGCACCTGGCACAACACCACTTCTGTCACATTTTATTGTCAAAGACAGTTGGAAGATCTGCTCAATTGGGGGACAGAGCTTTGTGATCCACTGTGTGATGTGAAAATTAGCATGTTTTTATTGAGAGGGACGGAATTGGTGACAGTCACCTTTGGGGACTATCCTCTACAGCTATTTTGGTCACAGAAATGCAAAGGCAACTAATTCACACATGCTCTGGGCCCCACTCACATCCATTCCTCTTACAGTACACCTCCACTCCCTTCATTGTACCCTGCTTCTTTGTATCTCATTACAATTACAGTCTCATTCTCAGGTTTGAAGGCCAGGATTTCACTAAATCAGGGTCAGATGTAAATGATGTCTCATCTAAAACATTATACTCTGCTTCTTTGTAGTCTCATTCTCAGCTTTGAAGGCCAGGATTTCACTAAATCAGGGTCAGATGTAAATGATGCTTCATCTAAAACAAAATAACAAATGTTATTTTCCCCCAGACACCCCAGGTGTAGTGTTAAGACTAGGGTAGGAAAGGCACAATAAATATTTTTGTCAAAAAAAAAAAGAGGAAACAAAGCAATCACTTGTCCATAGCAATTTTGAAATTGAGCAGGGTGCACATCATTACAGAAGAAAGAAATATTTCTTCTTTGGGATCCAGCTGTTGTTTTGGAAGTGAGTCCCTAGACCTTTGTTCTCAGTGGTTCTCAGGTTCTCCTAAGGAATTCTTCCTTTTTTAAAGGAAATGAGCTGTGTTTGCCACTGAGCAGCTTCATCAGCCTGCTTCACGTCCACAGTTGGAGGCTGTTATGGTGTGGATGTGAATTCTTCCCCTGAGGGTTGGAGGAGTGGCTCAAGGGGTAGAGCACCTGCTTAGCACGTGTGAGGAGCTGAGTTCAAATGCCAGTACTGCTTAAAGAGAAAAAGACCTTGAAGTCTTCACCCTAAAAGGGTCATGTGTTGTAGGCTGGTCCCCAGCTGGAGGCACTATTCTGGGAGGTGGCACCTAGCTTGAGGAAGCAGGCACTGCAGGCATGTCCTTGAGGGCTGTTTCTCATCCTTGCTGCTCTGTCTCCCACTTCGGGCTGCCATAAGGTGACCAACTTTGCTCCTCCTGGCTCTTCCCACCATGAAGCTCTGTCTCATGGCCCAGAAACAACAGAGATGTCTGACCAAGGACTGAAACCAATGAAACTGTGACCAAAATAAATCCTGGGTTTTATTTGGTGGCACTGGAGGTTGGACTCAGGGACCTGCGCTGGCTCGGCGGACACTATACCTACCACAGCTACTCTGCCAGCCTTTTTTGGGTTGGTTATTTTTTAGCTTAGGGTCTTGCTTTATGCCTGGGCTAGCCTGGACTGCAGCCCTCCCATTTGTGCTTCTTCACGCAGCTGGGATGACAGGCACAAACCACCGTGCCCAGTGATTGGTTGAGATGGGATCTTGAGAACTTTTTGCCTGAGCTGGCATGAACTGAAATCCTCCCCATCTCCACCTCCTGTGTAGTTAGAATTACAGACTTGAGCCACTGTGCCTGCCCTTTTTTTCTCTTTTTAAGTTGTTTTGTCATAGTGTTGGAAAACTGAGTAACACATACTCAGAGACCTCTATAGAGTCTAAACTGTGGCTCTCTCTTTTAGTCCAAGCAGGAAGTGCTCTTACCAATACATTTCCCTTAAAAATCTACACATTTCTTATCAATATGACTGGGGTTCACTCCATAGCCGAAAATACACATGCAAATTCTTTCCAAAGTAAACCTCTTCTTATTTGGACATTTTGCAGCAGCCGTAGATCAATGCCCTTAAGATTCTTAGAATCTCTTGTCTAAGATGAGAGGGTCTGTGAAGCATCATCTGAAAGCATAATGATTTGGATTATAGTTTATTTTGAGACAGAGTCTGTGTATATAGCCCAGGCTTTCCTTGAACTTGAAATCCTCCTGCCTAACCTTTGGAAATACTGGGATTACAGACAGGCATCACTGCACACAGCTGTAATGAGTTCTTATTTTATTTTTTTTATTGTTTTATTATTCATATGTGCATACAAGGCTTGGGTCATTTCTCCCCCCTGCCCCCACCCCCTCCCTTACCACCCACTCTGCCCCCTCCCTCTCCCCCCCACCCCATCAATACCCAGCATAAACTATTTTGCCTTATCTCTAATTTTGTTGAAGAGAGAGTATAAGCAATAATAGGAAAGAACAAGTGTTCCTGGTTGAGATAAGGATAGCTATATAGGGAGTTGACTCACATTAATTTCCTGTATGTGTGTGTTGCCTTCTAGGTGAATTCTTTTTGATCTAACCTTTTCTCTAGTTCCTGGTCCCCTTTTCCTATTGGACTCAGTTGCTTTTAAGGTATCTCCTTTAGTTTCTCTGCGTTAAGGGCAACAAATGCTAATTTTTTAGGTGTCTTACCTATCCTCACCCCTCCCTTGTGTGCTCTCGCTTTTATCATGTGCTCAAAGTCCAATCCCATTGTTGTGTTTGCCCTTGATCTAATGTCCACATATGAGGGAGAACATACGATTTTTGGCCTTTTGGGCCAGGCTAACCTCACTCAGAATGATGTTCTCCAATTCCATCCATTTACCAGCAAATGATAACATTTCATTCTTCTTCATGGCTGCATAAAATTCCATTGTGTATAGATACCACATTTTCTTAATACATTCATCAGTGGTGAGGCATCTTGGCTGTTTCCATAATTTGACTATTGTGAATAGTGCCATAATAAACATGGGTGTGCAGGTGCCTCTGGAGTAACCTGTGTCAGAGTCTTTTGGGTATATCCCCAAGAGTGGTATTGCTGGATCAAATGGTAGATCAATGTCTAGCTTTTTAAGTAGCCTCCACATTTTTTTCCAGAGTGGTTGTACTAGTTTACATTCCCACCAACAGTGTAAGAGGGTTCCTTTTTCCCCGCATCCTCGCCAACACCTGTTGTTCGTGGTGTTGCTAATGATGGCTATTCTAACAGGGGTGAGGTGGAATCAGTGTGGTTTTAATTTGCATTTCCTTTATTGCTAGAGATGGTGAGCATTTTTTCATGTGTTTTTTTGGCCATTTGAATTTCTTCTTTAGAGAAACTTCTGTTTAGTTCACTTGCCCATTTCTTTATTGGTTCATTAGTTTTGGGAGAATTTAGTTTTTTAAGTTCCCTATATATTCTGGTTATCAGTCCTTTGTCTGAGGTGTAGCTGGCAAATATTTTCTCCCAATCTGTGGGTGGTCTGTTCAGTTTAGAGACCATTTCTTTGTTGAGCAGAAGCTTTTCAGTTTTATGAAGTCCCATTTATCTATGCTATCTCTTAGTTGCTGTGCTGCTGGGGTTTCGTTGAGAAAGTTCTTGCCTATACCTGCTAATTCCAGAGTATTTCCTACTCCTTCCTGTATCAACTTTAGAGTTTGAGGTCTGATATTAAGATCCTTGATCCATTTTGAGTTAATTTTGGTATAGGGTGATATACATGGATCTAGTTTCAGTTTTTTGCAGAGTACTAACCAGTTTTCTCAGAAGTTTTTGTTGAAGAGGCTGCTATTTCTCCATCGTATATTTTTAGCTCCTTTGTGAAAGACAAGTTGGTTATAGTTGTGTGGCTTCATATCTGGGTCCTCTATTCTGTTCCACTAGTCTTCATGTCTGTTTTTGTGCCAGTACCATGCTGTTTTTATCATTATTGCTTTGTAATATAGTTTGAAGTCAGGTATCGTGATATCTCCAGCATTGTTCTTTTGACTGAGTATTGCCTTGGCTATTCATGGCCTCTTGTGTTTCCATATAAATTTCATGGTAGATTTTTCAAACTCTTTAATGAATGTCATTGGAATTTTGATAGGAATTGCATTAAACATGTAGATTTTTTGGGGGAGTATAGACATTTTTACTATGTTGATTCTACCAATCCGTGAGCATGGGAGATCTCTCCACTTTCTATAGTCTTCCTCAATCTCTTTCTTCCGAAGTTTATAGTTTTCCTTGTAGAGGTCATTCACATCTTTTGTTAGGTTTACACCTAGGTATTTGATTTTTTTTTAGGCTATTGTAAATGGAATTGTTTTCATACATTCTTTTTCAGTTTGCTCACTGTTAGTGTATAGAAATGCTAATGATTTTTCTATGTTGATTTTATATCCTGCTACCTTGCCATAGCTATTGATGATGTCTAGGAGCTTCTGAGTTGAGTTTTTTGGGTCTTTAAGGTATGGGATCATGTCATCTGCAAATAGGGATATTTTGACAGTTTCTTTACCTATTTGTATTCTTTTATTCCTTCTTCTTGTCTAATTGCTCTGGCTAGGAATTCCAGTACTATGTTGAATAGGAGTGGAGATAATGGGCATCCTTGTCTGGTTCCTGATTTTACAGGGAATGGTTCCAGTTTTTCTCCGTTAAGTATAATGCTGGGTATAGGTTTGTCATATATATCTTTTATAATGTTGAGGTACTTTCCTTCTATTCCTAGTTTTCTTAGAGCTTTTATCATGAAATGGTGTTGGATCTTATCAAAGGCTTTTTCTGCATCTGTTGAGATGCTCAAGTGGTTTTTGTCTTTGCTTCTGTTAATGTGGTTTATTACATTTATTGATTTTCATATGTTGAACCACCCCTGCATCCCTGGGATGAAGCCTACTTAGTCGTGGTGAATAATCTTTTTGATGTGTTGTTGAATTCGGTTTGCCATTATTTTGTTGAGGATTTTTGCTCAATGTTCATTAAGGAGATTGGCCTATAGTTCTCCTTTTTGGAGGTGTCTTTGCCTGGTTTTGGGATAAGTGTAATGCTGTCTTCATAAAATGTGTTTGGCAGTTTTCCTTCCCTTTCTATTTTGTGGAACAGTTTAAGGAGGGTTGGTATCAGTTCTTCATAAAGGTCTGATAGAATTCAGCAGAGAATCCTTCAGGTCCTGGACTTTTCTTTTTGGGGAGACTCTTGATTGCTGCTTCAATTTCATTTTGTGTTATAGATCTATTCAGGTTATTATTTCTTCTTGGTTCAGTTTTGGATGATCATATGTATCTAGAAATCTGTCCATTTCTTTAAGATTTTCAAATTTATTTGAATATATTTTCAAAGTAGTCTCTGATGATTTCCTGGACTTCCATGGTGTTTGTTGTTATCTCCCCTTTTGCATTCCTAATTCTATTAATTTGGGTTTTTTCTCTCCTCATTTTAGTCAGGTTTGCCAGGGGTCTATCGATCTTGTTTATTTTTTCAAAGAACCAACTTTTTGTTTCATTAATTCTTTGTATGTTTTTTTTGGTTTCTATTTCGTTGATTTCAGCTCTTATTTTTATTATTTCTCTCCTTCTATTTGTTTTAGGATTTGCTTGTTCTTGTTTTTCTAGGAGTTTGAGATGTATCATTAGGTCATTGTATTGGATCTTTCTGTCTTTTTAATATATGCACTCGTGTCTATAAGCTTTCCTCTCAAGTCTGCTTTAGCTGTGTCCCATAGATTCCGGTAGGTTGTGTTTTCATTTTCATTGACTTCCAGGAACTTTTTAATTTCCTCTTTTATTTCATTGATGATCCATTGTTCATTAAGTAATGAGTTATTTAGTTTTCAGCTGTTTGCCTGTTTTTTGTCTTGACTTTTGTTGTTGAGTTCTACTTTTACCGCATTGTGATCAGATAGTATGCATGGTATAATTTCTATTTTCTTATATTTTCTGAGACTTGCTTTGTGCCCTAGGATATGATCTATTTTGGAGAAGGTTCCATGGGCTGCTGAGAAGAATGTATATTGTGTAGAAGTTGGATGAAATGTTCTGTAGATATCAACTAGGTCTATTTGATCTATTGTATATTTTAGATCTAGGATTTCTTTATTGATTTTTTGTTTGGATGACCTATCTGTTGATGATAATGGGGTGTTAAAGTCTCCCACAACCACTGTTTTGGTGTTAATTTATGCTTTTAGGTCTTTCAGGGTATGTTTGATGAAATTGGGTGCGTTGACATTGGGTGCATACAAGTTGATGATTATTATTTCCTTTTGGTCTATTTCCCCTTTTATTAGTATGGAATGTCCTTCTTTATCGCGTTTGATCAATGTAGGTTTGAAGTTTACTTTGTGAGAGATAAGCATTGATACTCCTGCCTGTTTTCAGGGCCATTGGCTTGGTAAATCTTCTTCCAACCTTTCATCCTAAGCCAATGCTTATTTCTGTCGGTGAGATGGGTTTCCTGTAAGCAACCAATTGTTGGATCTTCCCTTTTAATCCATTTCATCAAGCGGTGCCTTTTGATGGGTGAATTAAGTCCGTTAACATTAAGCATTAGTACTGATAGGTATGTGGTGATTCCTGTCATTTAGTTGTCTTAGTTGTTTGAAGGTTTGATTGTGTGTACCTAAGTTGAAGTTACTCTCTACTGTCTTGCTTTTTCTTTTCCTGTAGTTTGGTGCTGCCTGTCTTTTCATGGTTATGTTGGGTTTCACTTTCTGTGTGCAGAATCCCTTGAAGAATGTTTTGTAGTGGTGGCTTTGTGGTTACATATTGTTTTAGTTTCTGCTTATCATGGAAGACTTTTATTGCTCCATCTATATTTAATGATAGTTTTGTTGGGTAGAGTATCCTGGGGTTGAAGTTATTTTCATTCAGTGCCCAGAAGATCTCACCCCATGCTCTTCTTGCTTTTAATGTTTCTGTTGAGAAGTCTGCTGTGATTTTGATGGGTTTACCTTTCTTTGTCACTTGTTTTTTCTCTCCTACAGCCTTCAATATTCTTTTTCTAGTTTCTGAACTTGTTGTTTTAATGATGATATGTCATGGGGTAGTTCTATTTTTATCTGGTCTGTTTGTTGTCCTGGAGGCCTCTTGCATCTGTATGGGAATATCTTTCTCTAGATTTGGGAAATTTTCCATTATGATTTTTTTGAATATATTACACATTCCCTTCGCTTGCACCTCTTCTCCATCTTCGATGCCCATGATTCTCAAGTTTGGTCTTTTGATGGAGTCGGTGAGTTCTTGCATTTTCTTTTGACAGGTCTTGAGTTGTTTAAGTAATAGTTCTTCGATTTTTCCTTTAATTACCATTTCATCTTCGAGTTCTGAGATTCTGTCTTCTGTTTGTTCTATTCTGCTGGAATAGACTTCCATTTTGTTTTGCAGTTCTGTTTTGTTCTTTTTTCTGAGGTTTTCCATATCCTGGGTGGTTTCTTCAATGTTGTCTATTTTTATTGAGTTCATTTATCTGTTTATTCATCATGTTCTCTGTTTCACTTTGGTGTTTATACAGTGCTTCTATGGTTTCCTTTATTTATTCTTTTGCTTTTTCAAGTTCTCTATTTTTGTTGTCTTGGAATTTCTTGAGTGTCTCCTGTACATTTTTGTTGACCCTATCCAGTATCATTTCTATAACATTCTCATTGAGTACCTGTAGTATGTCTTCTTTTAAATTATTTTTGTGGGCTTCAGTGGGTCCTTTGGCATAGTTTATCTTCATTTTGTGGAGTCTGGATCTGAGTTTCTGTTTTCTTCATTCCCCTCTGGTTCCTGTCTAATTTTTTGCTGTGGGGAAACAGGTTTCCCCATTTTTTCTGTCTTCCCGTCATTGTCTTTGGTGTTGTTACTGTCCCTGTACTGTGTGCAATTAAGTATTTTCTAGCTTGTGATAATTACAATGGTGATTTTTAGACTGGAAGGGTGAGCAGAGATGGAAAGGAAGAAGTTAAAGAAAAGGGAAAAACAAATAAACAGACAAGAAGGAGAAAACAGAACGAGGAATCAGACAAGAAAGTTTCAAAGGTATAAACAGGGAGCAGGAACATTGGTGTACTAATCAACAGTAAGCTGAACAGGCATTAGAGAGACAGAGAGAGGATTGAAAATAAAAAATAAAAAAATAAAGATAAGAATAAAAATAAAAAATAAGTAAATGAAAGAAATATATATATACTAAAATAAAATAAAGTGAAAAATAGAAAATTAAAAAAAAACCAAAAAACCAAAAAGCCTCCAAGTTCAAATGCAATGAAGTTTCAGTCATAATAATTTGGGTTCCGTCTCAATCTCCAATCCTGGAGATGGTGCCTCAGATATTGTTCTGTAGTTGCCTTATCAAAGGGGATGCATAAAGTAGAATAAAACTACACACACACTCAAAAAAAAAAACCCCATCAAGTGTACCAAGTTCAAATGCAATACAGTTTCAGTAAGTTTTTCAGCATGCAAGTGTAATCCAGTTGTTCTCTCATCAAAGGTAGGGAGAAAAAGAGAAAAAAAAAGAGTCTGGAAACAGTTCTGAGAGTGGTATCTGCAGCTGTGGCTTGCCTGCCCACTGCTGTCAGCCTGCTGTTGCTGGAGGCGTTATTTATGCAGATCTCTGGGGTGAGTTTAGCACTCACCTGGCCTTGCAGGCTTTGATTACTCGGAGTTCTCCTGTGCCTGAGGCCTCTGCTGCAAGCTTTTCCCTTTCCAAGCACACGGAGGAAGGTGACAGTACACCAGCTTTCTCAGGCCTGTGTGTTCATTTACAGTTCATGTGGGAAGTGGGTCTTCCCCTCTCTCCTGTGCAGTTTTCCTCCCACCGCCACTTTTACAAGCTTTCCTGCTCCTGATTACTGGGCGGTGCTGCTGCTCCTGCCAGCTGACATGTTTATTTACAGTTCACATGGGAAGTGGATCTTCCCTCCTCTCCTGTGGAGTTTTCCTCCCTCCACCACTCTCACAAGCTTTCCCATTCCTGGTTGCTGGGCACGCGCCCCCACTCCCGCCAGAGCTTCTCAGGCCCGCCCGGCTTGTTTATTTACAGTCCCAGGAATGATTCCCTTCCCCCAATCTTCAGTGCTCAGACCCTCTTTCCCTTGTGTCTTTATTGTTCTTGTTGCTTATTCATCAGTTTCTCTTTTTTTTCCTGGGTGGAGGTTGGTCTGTCCAGGGGGCTATGCTGCTCTGGCCCAGGCTTGTCTGTGGGAGTACCGCGGTACCACAAAGCTCAACTTGTCCACATCTTCCCAAGCGATCTGGCTGTGGGCAACTGGTGGCCCGGGTGCCTTCCTTGCTTCTCCATTTAATGTGAAGTGGAGATTCTCTGTGCCGGCTGGAGGTGTGGAGGGGTCAAAGTTTTGCCTCTTCTTGGTGACTTTGCCTGCAAAGTGTGTCTCCAGCATCTCTCCAAGATTTCACTATAGGAGGCTCGCTTTCTGCTTCCTCCCTCTAGCCGCCATCTTGGAATCTCCACCTGTAATGAGTTCTTAAAGGGTTTTACAGCTGCGCTCAAATTTTATATTTACTTTGAAGACGTTTTGTTCTTTCTTTGTTTTTTTAAGATGATATTAGGGTTTGAACTTAGGACTTTATCCTTGCTAGGGAGGCACTGTACCACTTGAGCCACCCCAGCCCTTTTTTGCTTTAGTTATTTTTCAGATATGGTCTCCCAGTTTTTCCTTAAGGCTGGTCTCAGGCCATGATCCCCTTACCAACACCTCCTCAATATCTCTCAACTTATTTGTTGAGATGAGGTCTAACTTACTTTTTGCCTGGGCTGCTCTCAAACCTTGTTCCTTTCCATCTCTAGCTGCTGAGAAACTGTGATTGCAGATGTGGGCTAAAGTGCCTGGGTTGAAAATTTCTCCTGTAAACTCTGCTTGGAAATTAAACTCTTCTTACTGTAGCTCATCTCTTTCTGCTCTTTATCATAGGCAGCTAAAGGAAGGCAATTAGTAGGAGGCAGTTGGGGGAAAACAGATAGTGTGGAGGAAATACGCTCAAAGTACATTGTATGCACATGTGGAAAGATCATAATGAAACCTACATTAAACAGTTTACCAGCAAGTTAAAAAGCAGACAGGTTTGCTAGGAGAAGGGGTGGGAAAGAGTAATTAGAGGGGTGAATATACTAAAAGTACATCTTATGCATGTATGGAAAGAGTCACAATAAAATCTCTTACCTTGTACAATCGGCATACACTAATTTATAAAGGCAATTAACATTTCCATCATTTTACTTGGAAATTTCATTGGCCAGATGTAGAAGTGTGTGAAGTATATTTTCTATTAAATATGTATATATTTTACATATATAACACACACATACACACACACACACACACACACACATATATATATATATATATATATATATACATACATATACATATCATATTTCAGTGTTGAGGTTTGAACTCAGGGCATAATGACTGGGAAGATGCTATACCACTTGAGCTATTCCACCAACCCAAGTACATTTTCTATCTTCAACCCAGTGTTATACAAAACTGTTATGATCAGCCTTTACAAATGTCAAAAAATTGCAAAGTAAGAAATAGCTTCAAGACCAGTCATTGTGGCCCATATCTATGGAACACAGTCAAACATTTGGTGATAGACCTTGGGCTCCATCCTTAAAGCAAACAGTTGGAGCCATGTGCTCCTGGCTCACACCTTCAATCCTAGAGACTTGGGAGGCTGAAATCAGGAGAATCATGGTTTGAGGCTAACCTTGGCAAATTGTTTGCCCATCTCCAAAGTAACAAGAGCAAAATGGACTGGAGGTGTGATTCAAGAGATAGAGCACCTGTTTTCAAGAATAAAGCCCTGAGTTCATAACCCAGTCCTAATAACAACAGAGTTGGATATAGAAGTCAATGTCTTTGAGCAGCATCTTCCCGATCTCTACCTCTCAAGTAGCTAGGATTACAAACATGAACCTGTGTGGAGCACACTAAAGCCTATGAGAACTGGACACAAGCAAGGTGAGATGCAGTTAATTGCTTTTACCTATAGGCCAAGGTAGGCACAGCCCTGACCACGAAACAGAGAAAGGCAGAACAACTGCATCTCCTAAGTTGTGTTCAGAGAAGCAGGAACGCAGTTTTCTCCTGTTGCAATGTCACGCTGCTCCCAGGCTCCACCCTGTTTGCTGCTGTTTATAAAAGACCCCTGAAGAGGAAAAGGGGCTTTTGCTTGACTTTTTGCTTTTTTGGGTTTTTGCTGGGCTTTTTGCTTTTGCTTTGGGAAAGAAGCGTTTACTTTGGGCTTTTTGGTGGGGGAAGCTTTTGGAAGGGAAAGGAATTGTTGATGGGAAAAGAATTACTAAAGGGAAATTGTTGAAAGGAAAAGAATGGCTAAAAAAGGGTTGATAGAAAGTCTGCACTGAGATCTTTAACATGGGCTTCAGAAAAGCTAAGAAAACATACATAGGCCTTAGGAAAGCTAAGCTAAATAAAAGCCAAAGAGAACATGGGACAGTGCACAGTGCAAGTCTAAGGACTGAGAATTTAAGAGTTTATGCATATGCAGGTGTAGGTGTGGCTGTTTGCAAGTTTGAGCACAGAGGCTTTGAGAAAGCTAAAGAGAGATGGGACAGTGCAAGCCTGGGAGCAAGTAAGAACAATTAGGCTAAAGATAAGCTAAGAGCAAACATGGAATAGTGTGAGCTTAAGGAAAGAGGTTTTAAGCTAGGTTTTAAAGAAGGCTTTAGAGGCAAGGTTTTGAAGAACTGCAAGGAGTAAGGCCTTAAAGAATCTTAATAGAGAAAAGAAGCAATGAGGGTTATGCATCTCCACCCAAGTACTCAACACACCTGACCCCACTGCTTATCTGTCTGTCTATCCTGTGTCTTTTCTGAAATATCCAGTCACCCAGAGTTAAGCCCAGGTAAGTCCAGTAATAACCAGGAAAGGAGGGAGCACAAGAAAACAGTGCCCTCTCCATGAACCACTAGCTCTGGCATAGCCTTTTACTTGCAGCACTAGCAGGGGATTTTGTATGTTTATGAACAAAACATGAAATTAAATAAAACAAGACAAAATGACACAATCAAAAGATGCTGTAAACACATGTATAAGTCTGCTGTCAGCATAACATAGCATACAGCTTTATAGTAAAATTTTCCTACATAGAAGTGAAACCAGAGTTTTGGACCCTAGGCCCAGTCTCCTAGGTTTCCACATACCAGGTCTGACCACTTTCCCCTACATGTCAAATTACAAGGTGATAGTGGTAAAGGTAGAGAAGGGAGATTTAATGCATGCCTCAAGACATGCTGTGGGAAAAGGAAAATAAGCACTTATTCCACCTTCAGCCATCTTTGGGGTAGACATGAGTTTTTCACTCTAAACACACAAAGAATTAAAACAGGAGGTGAAAGGTAAACATATTTAAATGGTCCCAGTTACAGAGGTGGCCTGGTTGCACACTACCTCAGTCCTGTTCTTCAAGGTATCCAGAGAAGTTGTTACTGCTGTCATCACTTGAGAGCAGCAGTCTGGTTCCCAAGACATGATTACTCCTGCTCCAGGGTGCAGCCTCATCATAATGGATAATTGTCCTCATTTGGAGGGGTGGTCTGTTCTGCAAGGCTCTGCTCTTCCTCAGGGGAGATTTCAATCCCTTGCCATAAAGAGCTTATCGACTATTCCTGTCCTTCCTTGATTCCAAGGTGGCTTCAGAACACAATGACTGAGAACAAAGAAAAACAGGCATGAAATGGAGACAGAGATGCCAAGGCTTCCTCCTGTGTTTAGTTAATTTAGGGACCCAAATGAAGAGGCTGTGCTTTTCAGCAAAAGCAGTTAAAGCGCCTCTTACAATTCCCCTTATGTTTTAATATTCCTCAGTCTTGAGGGAATCAGGATGTTTGCCAATTTGGCTTGCAAGTTTCATGACAGTAATAAATTATTACAGGAGAAAAGGGACAAATATCTGAAGCATATACATCAAAACTACTTGTTGTGTAAGTCTAAAACTAGCAGAATAGAGAGGGAGTAAAAGACAACATCCAATTAAATTGTGTAAAGGGTCCTCTTTGCAAATAACTCCATAAGCATAGATTACTATGAAGGTACATTTGGAGTCCGCAGAAGTAGCCATTTTTGTCTTCTCATAAATAGAAGGCTTTGAACAAAAATATGAGTTTGCCTTCTGCCAAAGGTGACTGTTCACTAGCCATACATAAGAACACTTCTTTAAAACCTTTGGCTTTAGAAACTTTTCTGAAGTCTGACACAAATAATTTCATGTGGATTATTTTTACCACTTTCTGCCTTTTCTGTGAAGTTTTCTCCAAACTGTTTCTGAACATTTCTCCAATTAACCACATGATTCATGAAAGTACCTTACTGCTGGGATTAGCTTCCCCCCCCCCAAATGATCTGATCTGATTCCACTTTAGATGGGGAGTAACAGGCAGTTCAGGTGGGAGTCAGTACCAATAAGACCATTTTGGCCAAATTAAGGCAACAAAGCAGTTTAGAAGGAATGACTCTTAAGCTGAGCTTATCTGGAGTTCATTTTAAGTTTAATTTTGTATATTCTCTAGATGATGTCCTGGCATATTTAAAATGCTATGGTAAATCAACAGACAACACAAAGTTTCAAAAGAAAAATACAAAACAAAACCAAATGTTTACAAGATTTAACTCATGTGAGAAATAAGTATTTGTTAGAGTTATTTTCTATGAATTTAATTGAAAATGCTCCGGAGAAGGACCCAGACTGTGAATAAAAAGACTTAAAATAATTTTGGTTAAAATACGGAAAAGTGGGGATCCAAGATGGCAACTAGAAATGCAGAAGCAGACAACATGAGCGCTGTAAATGAAAAATTTTGCTGACATGCTGGAGCCACACTTGGCAGAAAAAACCACCAAGAGGAATCAGGGTTTCCACACCCTGAACCCTCAGCCCATGCAAAGCTTCTCTGTGCCATATTACACTGAGAAAACAGGAGGGCTCCTGTGCCACCAGACACCAGCTCCAAATCTGCTTGGTAGACATCCAGCAGAACAACAAGTGAGCAAATAAGCAGCACAGGGTACTCTCAGAGCCAACCCTGGGATAAACCAGTATAGCACCCTGGACAAACTGACCCTCTGCCCTGCATAAAAATAAACCAAAAGCAAAAAAACAATACTAAACAAGGAACTGAAAAGGAACATGCGGGGCAGGGAGGGGTATGCTTTAAGTGCACCAGAGAAGGGGGAGAGGCAAGGAGCTCATCTCCAAGCAAACTTTCAGTAAACAAAGTCTGGAAAGGCAGACAGGCCAACACAGGGTGGGTGATAAACCCTTCCTGAAATAGGGCAGATAGTGGTCCACAAAACTCATCTCCTGAGCCAGTGAGCAACATCCAAAGTCAAACAATATTGCAAAACTGAAAAGCGATCAGCAAATCAGCATACCATGGTGACAGTAGGGAGCCAGACAACAGATCTCTGACATTGCCCCAGAAGAAGGGGGTAAGGCAAAAGCAGGATGGCTGGTGAACCACAGAGTGATCTCCAGAACCTGAGGACAAGCCACACCTCACTGAGGGAGGAGCTGACTAAGCAGCTACCACTGAAAGATGAAAAAAAAAAACTGGTAACTCTCCCCAACAAATTGGTGAGACTAAGACAAAGCACCTGCTTAAACACCAACACCAGGACTTGATGCTGAAGGTTTAACACCAAAAATACTAAGACTGAAATTCTGTTGTTCCTGAACCTGGAATTTTTTTATGTGTTTGTTTGTTTGTTTTGTTCCCTGCTTGTTTGTCCACCACCTCTCCCTGTTGATTTCTTAGGTGTTCATTTTTTTTCTTCTCTTTTTCTTTGCTTTCTTTGTTTTGTTAGTTTTACTATTGTAAGTTCACTAATACTAAGTTACATATAGACCAGGAACATATACAGTACCAAGTGGAGCAATGGGAAGACGAAAAAGGGATGGAAACTATTCTCCTTCAAAAAATAAATTAATACAGGATTCAGAGGGAAATGAAGAAAACAGATACTCAGTTCCAGGCTCCAACAAAACAAAGCTAAACTATGCTAAGGAACCCAACGAAGACCACAAGAACACCTGGGAGGCATGAGGATAGATAGGAAACCCAAAACATGAAAGTGTCTGATGTCCCCACTGCAGAGGAGCTAATACAGAAACCTTAAAGTGACAGAGGTTAATATGGGAAGGAAATCAGGAACTAGCCAAAAGGTCAGGTAGAGATGAATCAACTTGGGTTGTAACACATGTGTGCATGGAAGCAATGCTAGCAATCTCTCTGTACAGCTATCCTTATATCAACTAGCAAAAATGCTTGCCTTCTCTTCAACAAAATTGGAGAAAAGGGCAGAACAGGTTCTGGCTGGAAGTGAGGTGGGGTAGGGAGAGAGGGCAGCGGGGGAGAGATGGCCCAAACAATGTATGCCCATGTGAATAAACAAATAAAACATTTAAAAATTTGGAAAAGCAGTTCAGTAATTGACAGAACAGTCTAGTTATTTTCATTGCATACAGTATTCTAGGATAATAATTATGATTGACAATGTTATATCATCAACATTAAGTGCTTCTTGTTGCAATAAAAACTTATGGACATAAACCTACTAAAAGCTAACATCACTGACAATATTAATTTGGAGGACACCTGCTTGATAAAGTTTTTCCTAAGCTTTGCATTTCAGAAGGCTTATGTATTTGAGGGAAGAGAAAATGTATTTAATATATTAAGGAGCAAGCAAGAATTGGCATCACAGTTACACAGATGTCAAAAATACGTATTAATTTAGCTTTTTCCCTTGGAATAAAATTTAGGATCTTTGATTAGGTAAGATAATAAGTGTATAGCCTGACAAGAGACAAAGTTTTGGATTTCTTACAAGTTAAAGGGACAGTGCTAGTGATTCCCAAATAGTACATCTCAGATATATGATAATATCTTCATTACAAACCACTCAACAAGTGGTTTATTTTACCACCTTCATATATTACTCTTTTATCTATCTTCAATCCCTGACAATAGCATCCTTCTCCACAACAACTCCATCTTTACATTCTAGGGTCTCATTTACCTGCAGCTCTCACACCTCACAGCTCTTCTCCCCCTCACCCCATCTTCCTTCTTCCATATACTCCCACCCCCATTATTTTTACTGCCTAAGTCTTCATCTTATTCAAACAACTTTCATTTTTCCAGGACACATTTGTTTATATATAATACTACCAAAGATTTATACTTCATGTAAATACCTTGTTTTCTATTGAATTGGTGAATTTGTTATTATTAAGTTATTCTGTCCATGGACAGAAATGACATAGCGGCCTAGCCCATCACCAATCTGACCAAAGCAAATTAATTAGCTCAAGGGAAAGACTTCAGGTGATTTAAACTTTCAACCATAGGCATAAGAAATATGAAAAGGCAGGGGAATATGACTCCTCGAAAGGTCAACACAACGAGGCATCTGATGGATGGTGAAGGGGATGAAACCTCAATTATTAAGTTCCAAAGAATGATGATAAAAATGATTGCAGAATTTAAAAAGACATGAAAAAGCAAGTGAATGAAATCTAAGAGAATGTGAATAAACTGCCACATAAATTCATTGGGATGGCAAAGAAACAACTAAATGAACGCAAAGAGGATACAAGCAAACATCTGAATGAAATCAAGGAAGATACAAAAACCAGATAAACGCAATAAGGAAGACAATACAAGATGTGAGTAGAGAAAATAATAAAGATATAGAAAGGCTCAAAAAATGGAGCCTCTAGAAATAAGATGCTCCTTAAGTCAAACACAAAATAAAATTGAGTGCCACTCCAGAAGACTGGAATGAGTAGAAGCAACAATTTCAAGACTTGAAGATAAAGTAGATACAATAACTAAAACACGTGAGTACATAGAAAAAAGATTGAAGAAATATAAGTGGAATATGTAAGAACTCTATGACTCCCCTAAAATACCAAACCTACAAATCATGGACATTGAAGAAGGAGATGAGATACAAGTCAAAGACATTGGAAATATGTTTAAAAAAATATATTTAACAAAATACTAGTAGAAAATTTCCAAAATCTTGAGAAAAAGATTCTGATCCAAGCATAGAGGGCCTTGAGAACACCAGAGAGATATGACCAAAATAGAACATTTCCATGGTATATTATAGTTCAAACATTAAGTTTAACTTAATGTTGGAGGAGGAACAGAATATTGAAAGCTGTGAGCTGGAAACATCAAATCACCTATCAAGGTCAACCCATCAGAATAACAAAATTCTCAACAGAAACTTTAAAAGCAAGAAGGGTAAGTATTGAAAGGAAATGATTTCAAACCAAGATTACTGTACCCAGCAAAGCTATCATTTAAAATTAAAGGAGAAATGAATACTTTCCATGATACACAGAAATGAAAGCAATTTATGATCATTTGAGTATCAGCCCTCCAGAAGATACTCAAAGGAATGTTACACAGAGAAGATAAAGATAAATGTAGCTAGGAAAGAATGGGAATAAATACATCTCATTAGATGAGCAGATAAGCAATTATAGACAAGACAGACAGACAGACACAGACACACACACACACCCCAACAAAATGGCACAAATTACCACATAAGTCTCAACATAAACATTGAATGTTTATAGTCTCAATTCCCCCATCAAAAGACATAGATTAGCCAACTGGATTAAAAGCAAGACCTGACAATTCGTTTAATATATGAAATGCATCTCACTGATAAAAACAAATACCAGCTATGGAAAAGGGTGGAAAAAGATTTCCTAAACAAATGGCCTCCAAAACCAGGCTGGAGTAGCTATACTTATAGCTTAAAAAGTAGATTTCAAACCTGAATTAGTCATAAGACACAAATGTCACTCCATACCAAACAAGGGAACAATACATCAATACATCAAGAAGAAATAACAATTGTTAACTTATATGCACCCAGTATTGGTACACCCAAATGCATTAAACAAACATTACTGGACATAAACGCAAAAATAGACACCAACACAATGATAGTGGGAGACTTCAATAACCCCACTGCCACCAATAGGTCATCCTGGCAAATAATCACCAAAGAAACCTTAGAATTAAATAACACCATAAACCAAATGGACTTAACAGACATCTACAGAATATTTCAGCCATCAGCAGCACAATACATATTTTTCTCAGCAGCCCATGGGACTTTCTTCAAATTAGATCTTATTTTAGGACACAAAGCAAGTCTTAACAAATATTTAAAAATTGGAATAACTCTCTGTAGCCTGTCAGACCACCATGGAATAAAACTAGAACTCAACAGCAAAAGAAACTACAGAAAATATTCAAACAGGACATTGCAGAACAGCCAGTGGGCCACCAAAGAAATAAGGGAGGAAATAAATAAATTCCCAGAATCTAATGAAAATTTTAAAAAAAACTTACCACAGCCTGTAGGATACAGTTCAGGCAGTGCTAAAGGGAAAGTTAAAGCTATGAGTGCTTACATTAAAAACACAGATCTCAAATCAGTGTCCTCATGCTGCACCTCAAGTTCCTAGAAAAAGAAAAACAAGCTAAAAATAATGACCCAAATCAACAAAATAGAGATAAAAAAAGCTATATAAAGAATCAATGAAACAAAAAGTTGGTTCTTCAAAAAGATAAATAATGTCAATAAACCCTTAATAATCTTAATCTGAGTAGGAGGAGAGGAAAGATCCAAATTAATAAAATTAGTGGTGAAAAAATGGATGTCACAATAAATGCCAATGAAGTCTAAAGGATCATTAGGGAATACTTTGAAAATATACTCAAGTAAGTTGGAAAATCTAGAATAAATGATAAAATTCTAGGTACAATTGACCAAAATTGAACCAAGAGGATATAAACCAACTAAATAGATTTATAACAAGAAATGAAATTGAAGCAGCAATAGGACCTTCCATAAAAGAAAAGCATAGGACCTGATAGATTCAATGCTGAATTCTACATAACCTTTAAAGAAGAACTATTACCAACACCCCTTAAACTTTTCCATAAAATAGAAAGGGAAGGAACACTACAGCACTCATTCTATGAAGCCAGTATTATACTATCCCAAAACTTGACAAGGATACAACAAAAAAGAGAGAATTATAGGCCAATATCTCTAATGAACATTGAAGCAAAAAATTCTCATTAAATACTGGCAAGGGGGAGAGGGAGGAGGTGGGATAGGTAAGGGAGGGGTCGAGGGGAAGGGGGGGAGAAATGACCCAAACATTGTATGCACATATGAATAAAAGAAAAAAAATACTGGCAAACTGAAATCAACATATCCTAAATCTCATACATCCCTCCAGGGATGAAGGGATGGTTCAACACATGCAAATCAGTAAATGTAATATAGCATATAAACAGGACAAAAATCACATGACTATCTCATTAGATGCAGAAAAAAATCTCCTACGGCCATCAACATACCCAATGGGGAAAGATTGAAACATACCTTAAAAAGTCAGGAATAAGACAAGGGTGTTCATTCTTCCCTCTTTATTCAACTTACTTTTGGAATTCCTAGCCAACCTATAAGATGGGAGGAAGAAATAAAAGGAATTCAAATAGGGAAGGAAGAAGTCAAATTATCCCTATTTGCCAATGATATGATCTTACACTTAAAAGGCACTAAAAACCACCAAAAAACTCACACACACCACAAACACTTTCAGGAAAGAGGGTACAATATCTTTCAGTACCTTTCCAATATATCAACAATGAACACACTGAGAAAGAATTTAGGAAAACAATCCCTCAATAGTCTCAAGAAAAAAAATACATAGGAATAAATTTAATGAAGGAAGTGAGTCATCTCCAATGAAATGTATAAATCACGAAGAAAGCAATTGAAAAAAAATCAGAGGATGGAAAGATCTCCCATGCTCATGGATCTGCAAAATTAATATCATGAAAATGGCTACACTACCAAAAACAATCTACATGTTCAGTGCAATCCCCATCAAAATTCCAATGACATTCATCACACAGATTGAAAAATAAATCCTAAAGTTCATAAAATGCACAAAAGACCTTGCATACCCAAGGCAATACTGAGCAAAAAGAGTGATGTTGAAGATATCACAATACCTGACTTCAAACTGTACTAGAGCCATTGCAATAAAAATAGCATGGTACAAGCACAAAAACAGATTTGAAAACCAATAGAACAGAATAGAAGACTCACATAAATCTGAGCAGCTACATCCATGTGATTTTTAACAAAAGAGCCCAAAACATAACTTGGAGAAATGACAGCCTCTCCAGCAAATATGTGCTGGGAAAACTGGATATCTGCACGTAGAAGACTGTAAGTAGATTCCTGTTTTTCACCCTGTGTTTACATCAATTCAAAGTGGATCAAAGACATTAATGTAAGGTATGAAACTTGGCAGCTACCACAGGAAAGAATAGGGAAAGCAATGGAACATATCAGCATAGGTAATAACTTCTTGATTAGAACTCCAGTAGCTCAGTGATAAAGAGAAAGGATCAACAACTGAGACTGCATAACACTAAAAAGCTTCTACACACCAAAGGAAAGGGACAAGAAGGAATGTAAATTACTACAATGACTGTGGAAAATAATATGGAAGCCACTCAAAAACCTAAAAACAGATCTACCATATGATCCAGCTATACCACTCTGGGGATATATTCAAAGGAATGTACGCCAGGATACAATAAAGAGATTTGCACACCTATGTTTATTGCAGCATTATTCACAATAACCAAGCTATGGGAACAGTTGAGAAGTCCTACAACTGATTAAAGAAGAATGCAATTATGTCATTCTCAGGTAAATGTATGGAACTGGAGATTAGTTAAATGAAGTAAGCCAGCTTCAGAAGGCAAAGGTCACAAGTTTTCTCTCATATGTGGAACATATATCCAAAACATAAACTTATACACAAATACAAGCATGATCAAATATCCATTATAATGTATATATATGACATGTTTCCAACAGTAGTACTGTGTGAGAAGACTAGCTGAGGAGGGAAACAAGAGAATGATAAACAGTGAATAATACTGAAATGTATCACATCTGTGCAGGAATAAAGCACAACTAAATGCACTGAAAACAAAATGAAAGGAAGAGTAATAGAGGGGGTTAGACTGATTAAAAGTACAATACATTTACAGGTAAAACACCAAGATAAAACCCCTTTGAACAATGAACATACACTTAAACATTGACAAATAGGAATATAAAAAAAAGATCACATTAGGGGAAGGCAATAGTCGAGGGAGGGTAAATGAAGAGGGTTAAGGAGTGTGGATGTGATAGATGCACTTCCTATACATGCATGAATATGGAACACTGAAACCATAATAGTTATTTATCACATAGTTATAAGGGGTCATTTAAATACTTTTTACATGAGCAGAAAATTAAATGAAATTTCATTCAGTTAAATTTTAGTTTCCTAAGTAGTGAAAAGTTTGACAATATCAACAGGAAACATATGCAATTGTCTTGATAAAATACAAAATCTTCCTTTAAGTCACTTTCTTACAAATGTTACTAAGAACAGGTAAATATGGATATAGTTTTATTATTATACACATAGAATATTAGGTTTTCATTTCATATCAGTACACTAATTTTTAAAATTAGGATATATTCAGTGTACAAGGGGATTCATTCTGACAATTCCAAATAGGTTTATATTGCTCATTGGTTACATCACCCCCATCGTCTCTCCCCCTTGACCCCCTCTCTGCCCCACTTAAATCAATTGCAAGAGGTTTCCTTGTTCTACTTCCTATAAATAAATCATCCACCATATGCCCTCATCTTAATCTCCTTCATTTATCCTCCCCCTCCCACAAGTAACACCCTTCCCATTCACTTTACCTATTTTACATTGCTATCTTGCAATATTAATATCTAAGTCAATGTTCCAAGGAGTTTCTCAGTGTGTCCCCATTGTGAGTCTACTTTACTTTGGTCCATTCAACCCCTATCATTGCTCTCTTTTATGTCCCACCCCCTAATTTTTCAGCAGCTTTCAATACATACCCTTATATCCTCTACCTACACAGATGTTATGTTTTTTGATATTGTTGATGCTCTATCATGCTTTTTTCCTTTCCTTCTTTCCAGTGCTCCATAGAGTAGCTCCACTATTACAAATATGTTCTACATATGAGTTTCTATGTGATCATGTTTGTTTTTGTGTATATGTTTATCTTCTGGATCTATCTTCCACATATGAGAGAAAACATGTGTCCTGTGTGTTTCTGAGTTTGGCTAAATTCACTTAGCATGATGTTCTCCAATTGCATCCATTTACTTTCCACCACATATCATTCTTCCTTATTCTTTTTTTTTATTATTTTATTATTCATATGTGCATACAAGACTTGGGTCATTTCTCCCCCCTGCCCCCAACCCCTCCCTTACCACCCACTCTGCCCCCTCCCTCTCCCTCCAACCCCTTCAATACACAGCAGAAACTATTTTGCCCTTATTTCTAATTTTGTTGTAGAGAGAGTATAAGCCATAATAGGAAGGAACAAGGGTTTTTGCTGGTTGAGATAAGGATAGATATACAGGGAGTTGACTCACATTAATTTCCTGTGTGTGTGTGTTACCTTCTAGGTTAATTCTTTTTGATCTCACCTTTTCTCTAGTTCCTGGTCCCCTTTTCCTATTGACCTCAGTTGCTTTTAAGGTATCTGCTTTAGTTTCTCTGCGTTAAGGGCAACAAATGCTAACTAATTTTTTAGGTGTCTTACCTATCCTCACCCTTCCCGTGTGTGCTCTCACTTTTATCATGTGCTCAAAGTCCAATCCCATTGTTGTGTTTGCCCTTGATCTATTGTCCACATATGAGGGAGAACATACAATTTTTGGTCTTTTGGGCCAGGCTAACCTTACTCAGAATGATGTTCTCCAATTCCATCCATACCAGCGAATGATAACATTTCGTTCTTCTTCATGACTGCATAAAATTCCATTATGTATAGATACATTTTCTTAATCCATTCATCAGTGGTGGGGCATCTTGGCTGTTTCCATAACTTGGCTATTGTGAATAGTGCTCTTCCTTATTCTTGAGTAAAACTCTATTGTGTATTTATACCACATTTTCTTGATCCATTCGTCAGTTGTTGGACATCTGGGTTGTCTCCATAGCTTGGCTATTGTGACTAGTGCTGTGATGAACATTGGTGTACAGCTGTCTATCCTGACTTCTGTACTTTTTGGTAGATACCCAGGAGAGGTATGACTGGAGAATATGCCAGTTTTGTCTTTAGCTTTTTGGGATTCTCCATACTGCTTTCTATAATGGTTGTACTAAATTGCATTCCCACCAACAGTGTATTAGGCCTATTTTGCCGCATCCTCGCCAGTATTTGTTCTTGTCATTTCCCTTGGGTATGGCCATTAAAATTGAAGGTGGGATGGAATCTTAGTGTAGTATTGATTTGCATCTCTTTTATAGGCAGGGAAGTTGAACACTTCTTCCTGTTTTTACAGGCTATTTATACCTCTTTCTTTGAGAATTTCCTGTTTAATTCATGTGCCCATTTCTTCATTGAGATGTTGATACTTTTGGGGTTGATTTTTTTTTGAGTTCCTTGTAGATTCTGGATTTTATTCCCTTATTGGATTAATAGCTGGCAAAGATTTTCTTCCATTCTGTGGACTGTCTTATGAGCCTAGTGACTGTTTCTTTTGCTGTGCAGAAGCTCTTTAATTTGATGTAGTCCCATTTGTTCAGTCTTTCACTTAGATGCTGAGCCTTTTGAGCTCTACTTAGGAAGTCATTCTCTATACCTATATGTTCCAGTGTATTTCCTATAACCTCCTGTAGTTGTTTCAAAGTTTCAGGCCTTATATTAAGGTCTTTGATCCGCTTTGAGTTGGCTTTGGTACAGGGATCTAGTTTTAGTCTTCTACTTGTGGATATCCAGTTTTCTTAGCAACATTTCTGTCTTTTCTCTATCATGTATTTTGGGCTCCTTTGTGGAAGATTAGTTGGCTGTAGCTGCATGGGTTCATGTCTGGATCTTCTATTCTAACCCATCTGTCTTCCTGTCTGTTTTTGTGCTGCTAACATACTTTTTTCAATGTTGTGGACCTGTAGTGTAGTTTGAAGTCAGATCCTGTGATACCTCCAGCATTGGACTTTTTGCTCAGAATTGCTTTGGCTATTTGAGGTCTTTTGTATTTCCATATGTATTTCAAGATTTTTCTATTTCTGTGAAGAATGTCATTGGAATTTTTGTAGAGATTGTTTTGAACTTGTAGATTGCTTTTGGTAGTATGGGCATTTTCACAATGTTGATTCTACCAATCCATGAGCATTGAAGACCTTTCCATTTTCTGATGTCTTCTTTGATTTCTCTCTTCAGTGGTTTATAGTTTTCACTGGAAATGTCTTTGGTTTCCTTCATTAAACTTATTGCAAGGTACTTTATTGTTTTTGAGGGTATTATACATGGGATTGTATCCCTGATTTCTTTCTCAGTTCTTCATTGTTGATATATAGGAAGGCTACTGATTTCTATATGCTAATTTTGTATCCTGCTACTTTGATGAGAGTTTATGATTTCTAATAGTTTTTGGGTCTTCTAGGTATAGGATCATGTCATCTGCAAATAGGGATAGTTTGACTTCTTCCTGCCCTCTCATTTCTTGCTCTCGTCTTATTGCTCTTGCTAGGAATTCCAAAACTATATTGAATAAGGTGGGGAAAGTGAACATCCTTGTCTCATTCCTGACTGTAGTGGGAATGATTTTAGTTGTTCTCCATTAAATATAATGTTGGCTATAGGTTTGTTGTATATACAGTTTAATATGCTGAAGAACATTCTTGTATTCCTACTTTTGTCAGAGCTTTTATTACAAAAGTGTGTTGAATTGTGTCAAAGACCTTTTCTGCATCTATTGATAGGATCATGTGGGTTTTGCCCATGATTTTATTTATCTGCTGTATTACATTTACAGATTAGTGTATGTTGAACCATACTTGCATCCCTGGAATGAAACTGGCTTTGTCATGGTGTATGATCTTTTTTATGTGTTATTGAATTCTGTTTGCCAGTATTTTGTTGAGGATCTTTGCATCTATATTCATTAAAGATATTGGTCTGTAATTCTTTTTTGTTGCATATTTTTGGGTATTGGAATGAGTGTAATGCTGGCTTCATAGAATGAGTTTGTTACTGTTCCTTCCCTTTCTATTTCCTGAAAAAGTTTGAGGAGTTCTTCTTTAAAGATTTGGCAAAATTCAGCTTTGAATCCATCAAGTGCTAGACTTTGTAGGGAGGGTCTTCATTACGGCTTCAATCACATTGCATTCAGTAAGACTATATAGGTGGTTAATATCTTCTTGGTTCAGTTTTGATTATATTCATCCAGAAATTTATTCATTTCATCTATATTTTATACTTCCCTTGAATAAAAGTTTTCAATGTACTCTCTAATGAGCCTCTGGATTTCATTAGTATTTGTGGCTATGCCCCCCTTTTCATCTTTGAGTTTATTAATTTGGGTCTTTTCCCCTGTCCATTTTGTCATGTTGGCTAAGGGTTTGTTGGTCTTAATTTTTTCAAAGAACCAACTGATTCGTTGCATCCTTTTTTGGTGTTAATCTCATTGATCTCAGTCCTGGTCTTTACTATTTCTCTCTGCTCCTCCTTATGGACTTCCCAGATCTTCCCCACCTTACAACTTATAAATTAGACTTAAACAAAGAAATGAATGTTTCAATGCCACATGGCAGAGTCTTCTCTTGCAGTGCTTTCTCTTAGTCTTTCTTTCCTTTCCTTTCAATAAAGTTTTGCTACTATTTTGCAATTTGTGTCTCTATCCAGTTGTCTGTTCAGGTGACACAAGAACCAGAATCTTCTGGTCTAGTGTCTTCTTAAACCACTCAGGTGGTGACAGCCCTTGCCTTATTAATGTTCTTACTGAATTTGTTTCTTCTTGCAACCAGGCCATAAAGTTACAAATGATGCTCAATATGGGTTCCATCCCTTACCACCTGACCCTCCCATGCCTCTTAGACCCCTGGACCAGTCTTTCTTAGGCCTTGCCATGTCCCCATGTACTGTTCCATCATTCTCTGTCAGAACAACAAATTCATAGGCAGGGACATCTTTACAACCCTTCTCAAATGGAAGCAGTTACAAAAAATTGAGGCCTTGTCTCCACTAATACTGGGATTGGTTTTGTTGCTCTGTCAGGGGTGATGTGAAGGAGGCCCTGATTTTAAGGAAATACAGCAGACAAATGAATATAAACAGAAATATATGGAATGTAGGGAGTGGATCAGGCTTGCTACCAGAGGTAGCTTGCAGAGATGTCCCCCGTTGTGCAAAATTCAAGCTAGAATCCATGGAAGGGGTATCCAATCAGTAAGGCCTACAAAAAGGGAGACCTAAGTGGCCTAGCCAGAGGTATGAAACCTATTCTCACCTCTATCCCCACGAGTTATGCACCTTTGCTAGCTGCCCATCATCATCTCCCCTTTTAAGGGTGTCCTACTTAATCTTTGTTTTCTCCTACTCTTTGTCTTGGTAAATTATTTTTACCATTCTGCAGCTCTCAACTTCCAGACAGTAAGGAGTCAGTGCTTTTTGGTCAAAGACTGCTTTTTCTGTAGTACCTCTTACAGAAGTATGTTCTAAAATAACAGTAAGTACAATATAGCAAACACGTAAGCCAGGAATATAATCCTTTGTCATTGTCACATATTATGTACTGCACAAAACTCTACATGTTACACTATTAAATTAGTAGTAGTATATCATTTTATGATAGAATCAAGCAAGTAATGTATTTGCACCACACTCTTAGGATGACTGCCTTATCTCTGGGCAGGAGGACATTTTTTGGCTCTATTATAATCCATGGATCCATTGTAGCATCAGTGGTCTGTGTTGGCAGACACATTGCTATGAGGCCCATGACCATACATTCATAATGTGCAGCCACCTCCACAGCTCTTTTTGAAACTTCTTTTTTCTCAGTGGTCAAGCAAATACAGGACCTCATGCATTCTAGGCAAGAACTCTACCACTGAGCTAGGCCTGCAGCAAAGTAAAACTGAAACTTTATACCCATTAAACAATAACTCCCCATTCTCTTCTCCCTACCTCTCTGGAAGTTGCCATCCTCCCTCCCTTTTGTAAATTATGATGGTGATGGTACTCATGGCAATATGTATAGTAGGCTAGTACTCTATGACTCTGCTCCTTCCTCAGCTACAACCAAGCCTTCTGTCCTTAAGAATTTTCATATCATAAGTACCTTATATTAGTGGACTAGTGGACTCTCCTTGGATTGGTGGAATAGAAGGTACAGCCAGGGTCGCTACTCACTAATGACTCACACCTCACCCCCATCCCATGGTAGACCCTTCCTTAACTCTGTGTCCAGACAGGCTAAGCACAAACACGTGGGCTCCTCCCAGGGACACAGGGCTGTGGGTGCCATCTCAAATGAGGGAATTTTGGAAACTAGACCTCTTCCCACCTTAGTTGGCTTTCACTGCTATCCTCCTCCACCACTGGTCCACCTGCTGTTCACTGGGAGGTGAAGAAAACAAGCACCCAGCCTGATAGGTGCAAGCTGGAGCAGATCCAGACTATGGTGATGCCAGGAGGCAAAATGGAGGATGCAGAGGAAGGCACTTGTGTCCATACCTTCTGTGCACAGTTCATAAGACTGGAAATGTGAAAGAGCAGGCACAGTGCTTTAGGGAACAGTGTACTGAGTTCTATTCTGAATGCTGATTTCAAACCTCAAAGGCACTTGAAAAATTGTTGATCTATTCCCAGACTTTTCTCAGGTTTTGGTTCCAGTTGAGACTCTCCTAGTAGAGCCATCCATGCCTCTTCTGTCTGACATGCCAGCACTCCCTTTTCACTTCTCTGCCTCTTCTTCTTTGCACTCATAAGTACTTTGCTTGCTAAATGACCAACTCTTATTGTCACCACTCAAATGCAAGCCACCTGAAGGCAAGTGCTGTGTTTTGCTCACTCTTGCAGTTCCTGGAACAATATTCGCTCACAGAGGGATCACTGACTCAGGCGCAGTAGCCAATGCTGAGGGCCTCTGAGAATCTTGAGGGACACAACGTTTCTATTTTGGTTTCTCATTACAAGTAGTTACTGTGCAATAATGAACCCAATGTATGTTATAGTCATCCTTAATACCAACACAGTCACAAAATATAAGTCCTAGAATAGTACAATGTCTGAGGTTCCCCCATGGCTGTGGAAGGGATTTCTCCTCTCCAGGCAGCTTCAGGTGATCTGACAGCTCACCGCCCCACTCTGCAAAGTGTGCATTGGAAGGCCATCTTGGTGGCAGATGATACTTGACTGGAATCCTGTTGGGAGAGGCCCATGGCAATTTGCACACCTCACTCCTGCTCTGGACAGAGGTCTTTGCTGGGCTTGCTGGGCACACAGCAGCTTGAAGGTCCTACTGGGATCCTTCCTGCAGCTGGGTGAGTCAGTATTCACAGAGCACAGGGTTCTCTGGCTCTCTGTTTTCTGTCTTTCTCAGCAATCTGTAGCTTTCTTTGGAGCCACTTTGATGTGGAACTGAAGGTATGATGTCTGGGTCAGCACAGAAAAACAGTCTTAGAATACAGGTCAGGATCCTCTTTGTCAAGCCCTGGCTATTTTTGCTGCTAGAGGCTGTAGCCACAAGTGTTGTTACAAAACAGGAAGATTCCTGCTGTCTAAGGGGGATCTTGTGCTTTGCTTGTGGAAGACTGTTGCTTTTGGGTTAACAAATCAGGACAAGTTCAAACTAACATTTATAAACAAACCCACAAAGCTCTCAACTTAGAGAAGAAGCCATCAAAGGATGGCTGTCATGGGAAAATACATGATCAAGGCTCTCTTGGCTTCTATCCTTCTTGGGCCCTGTAGTATAAATGTTATTCCTTTTGCTGTTGGTCTGTGGCTTATTAATGTTCTACCCAGATTAATTTCTTGCTCCAGGCCACAACGTTACAAATTATGCTACATCAGTTCCATCCTCTGCTGCCTGATTCTTCAATGCCCCTTAGCAACCTGGAGCAGGCATCCATATAATTTTACTCCATGTTCAATTAGAGTCTTTATGTACCTATGGTCTGCACCTCTACCATGCTTTTCCCAGATCAGAGAGTTACAAAAAAGACATTCTCCCCACTAAAACCAGTATTGGTTTTGTTGTTCTCTCTCTCTCTCTCTCTCTCTCTCTCTCTCTCTCTCTCTCTCTCTCTCTGTGTGTGTGTGTGTGTGTGTGTGTGTGTGTGTGTGTGAAGGAGGCCCCTATTTTAAGGAAACATGGCAGAGAACAGAGAAAGGAATACTAAGGAACAGATGGAATATTTGGAGCAGATCATGCCCACTGGAGGGCTCAGTTGGAATAAGGGAGTAAAACCTAGTTTGCATAGATGTTCCCCCTTGCAGGAAATTCAAACCAATCAGTAAGTTGTACAAAAGGAGAGACAGCCAATCAAAAGTATCTTAACCTGAGGTATGAAACCTATTCTCCCTTCTATCCCAGTGAGTTATTGTCCTTTGTGTAGTTGCCTGCCCTCATCTCCCCTTTTAATGACCTCCTAATCTTTGTTTTCTCCTACTTGCTGCTTTAGAAATTCTTTCACCAACCCAAGGTTCCAAAATACTTTACAGTGAGGAGTTAGTGCTTTTCAGCAAATGGAGTATAAGCACCTTCTACAGAAGTATAAACACATAAACCAGCAGTATAGTCCTATATCATTGTCATGCACTGTACATAATTGTGTGTGCTACCCTTTTACATGACTAGTGCACACTCTGTTTATGACAGCATCAAGGGAGTAATGTGTTTGTACTACACCATTAGTATGACTGCCACATCCCTAGGCAATAGGAAATTCTTGGCTCAGTTACAATGTTCAGGTCCACTATGGTGGAAGTACTCTGTGTTGGCAGACACACTGCTGCGAGGCCTATGACCATGCATTCACAATATGCAACCATCACCACTGCAGGTCTCCACAACTCTTTTTTTAAAAAGTTTTTTCTTCACTGGTTGTAACCACATGCAGGGCTTATGCATGCTAGGCCAGAACTCCACCACTGAGCTAGGCTCATAGCCAAAGAAAATTGAAACTGTATCCATTAAACAGGAAGTCTCTATTTTCCTACCTCTCTGGCAACCACACATCCTATTTCAATTGGTAATGCAGATGGAACCCAAGGCCTGCTACATCCTCAGCCCCACCTTTAGGATTCTCACTGTCCTAAGTATCTTATCTAACTGGATTTTCCTCCACAGTTGCACATTGGTGGCAGGGAAGGTGTGTCCAGGGTCCCCACCTATGACTCAAACTCCAAAGTCCCCAATCAATGGTAGACAGGCTCCCTGCTCTGCCCAGACCTGTTGAGCACTAGCACATGGGCTCCTTTGGAGGCACCACTCAGCTCATCATGCTATCTTGGATGAGGGAATTTAGGATGTTGGATTCCTCCCCTTCCCGGGTGACTCTCACTGCTCTCCTCCACAGCCACAGGTCCTGTGCTGTTCACTGGGAGGTGAAGAGTACTGGCATCCTGACTGACAAGTGGAAAGGGA
Organism: Castor canadensis; assembly: GCF_047511655.1. Classification (NCBI taxonomy): domain Eukaryota; kingdom Metazoa; phylum Chordata; class Mammalia; order Rodentia; family Castoridae; genus Castor; species Castor canadensis. The sequence continues at coordinate 67,927,340 of NC_133401.1, forward strand.
TGCAAGCTGGAGCAGGTCCAGTCTATGTTGATGCCAGGAAGCAAAGGAAGGCGCTTGTGTCCAGACCGTCTGCACACAGCTCACAGGACTGGAAATACTGAATTTCAGGAGCAGCACTTTGGGGAACAGAGTGGAGAGTTCTGTTTTAGGTGCCAATTTCAAACCTCAAGGGCACCTGAAAAAGTTTGTGCCTGGTCTATTCCTAGTCTTCCTCAAGTTTTGGTTCCAGGTGAGACATTCCTAGTGGAGGCATCCATGTCTCTTCTGTCGGACATGCCAGCAGTCACTATTTCTTTCTCTGCCGTTTCTCCTTTGTACTTATAAGTACTTTGCTTGCTAAATGACAATTTTATTGTCACCAACTGGAATGCAAGCTACCTGAAGGCAAGTGCTGTGTTTTGCTCACTGCTGCAGAACCTGGAACAGCACGAGCTCACAGAGGGATCACTGACTCAGGCACAGTAGACCCAGTGCTGAGGGTGTCTGAGAGTCTTGAGGCTCCCACATCAATATTTCCATTTTGGCTTCCCTTAACAATCATTATTCCACAATAATGATGCCATTCTAGGTGACAGTCAGCCTTACTACCAACATAGTCATAGAATACATGAATGCCAGAAAAAAAAACAAAAACAGTCTCTGAGGATTCTCCCAGGGATTTGGAAGGGATTTCTCCTCTCTGGGTAGCTTCAGGTGACCTTGCAGCTCACCACCCCACTCTGCAAAGGATGTGTTGGAAGGCCTTATTAGTGGCAGATACTTGACTGGAATCCTGTGGGGAAAGGCCCATGACAATTTGCCACTACATGGAAGGATGGCTTGCACACCTCACTCCTGTGCTGGACAGAGGCCTTTGCTGGGATTGCTGGGCCTACAGTAGCTTGGAAGTCCTGCTTGGATCCTTCCTGCAGTTGGTTGAGTCTACACCCTGTCAAACCCCTGCACCATGGTTTCAGGATCCACAGGGCACAGGGTTTTCTGACTTTCCATTTTTACTTTGTTTTTCTCAGCTGTCAGTAGATTTGTTTGGAGCTACTGTGTTGTGGAACTGAGGCTGTGAATTTTGGCCCCACACACAGCAACACAGACTTAAAATAGCGTTCACAATCCTCCTTCTCACCCTCTTCCAGTCTGGGATATTGTCGCTGATAGAGGTTGCGACCCCATCATGGGGTTGCCCACCAGTAAAGGCATGTTCTTTGGAGGACATGCCCTCACAGAACATACCACTCTCCACATTCCTGGGGGGTGTGACAGCCTCAGGACCAGGCTGGGGGATTACGCCTGTGGTGGGGATCCTCCTTGGCAGGATGGAGATGGCAATGTTAGGCATGCTGGATCTTCTTCTGCCCCTGTGTCCTGCCTTCTCATCTTCAGAGGACAAGGTGAAGTTGGAAGAAGGGCAGGTGCACTGGCTCTCCTCCTTAGTGGAGGAGCGAAGGTGGAAGGGTCTGCGGGATGGGGTAGGCACAATCTCTGGGCACACTGGAGGCTTAATGCAGGCATTGAATCTAATCCTCTGGCACACCTGTTCTCTCAAGAGGAGGTAGGTGGCCATCGCCTCATCAAATTTTCTCTGTAGTAGAGACTGATATATATCACCTGGATAATAACCCAGGTCACACATGGCTGCCAGAATTGCAGGGTCCAGGCGTTTGGGCAGAGTCTCAACAGCAGGACTAGGTGACCCTTCCTCCCCTTGCCTTAGCCAAGGGTGCCCCACAATGTGGTCTAGAGAGGGCCTCTCACTAGGGTTTTTCGTGAGCATCTGAACTATGACATTTCTCACGCCCATAGAAAGGTATCTGGGTATGTCATACCTTAATTTCAGGACTGCCCACCGCACCTGCAAAACAGTCTCCCCTGTAAAGGGCAAGGCTCCCGTCACCATATAGTAGAGGACAATACCTAGGCTCCAGACGTCCACCTTTCGGCCATCATAGGGTAGGCGCAGGAAGAGTTCAAGTGCCCAGTATCTAAAAGCACCACACCAATCTGTCAGGCTCTGCCCAAAGGAGTACCTGGTGCTAAGGCCAAAGTCAGTGACCTTCGCTTTGCCTTGGGCATCTAGCAGGATGTTGTCAGCTTTCAGGTCTCTGTGCACAATGCCTCCATCGTGACAGTATTTGACTGCACACACTAACTGCTTGAAAATGCCACGGGCCTCCTCCTCACACAGGCGTTGGGCCTCTATGATGTGCTGTCGGAGCTGCTGTCCGTTGACATGTTCCATGACCAGGTAGACATGGTCCACTGTTTCCATCACCTGAAACAGTCTGATGATGTTGGGGTGGTACAGTGTCTTCATTATCGATACTTCAGATGCAATGACAGGGTCTCTCCTTCCCTTCTGCTGCACTTTCACCGCCACCGGGGTCCCTGTGAGGCGGTGGTAGGCAAGCTTCACACAGCCAAAACAGCCTTCGCCTATGACCCTATACTGAGACTTAAAGATCTCTGCATGAGTGGAGCTGGCACTGAGAGGGTGCCGTGATGTCAGCTCCTGATCCCTGCTGGGACACAATGCTTGAGGCATTGTCACTGAATGTAAAACAAGAAACAAATTAAAAATCCAAAAAGAAAAAAAGAAATTAAATAATCAAGAATAAAAAAAAACAATGCTGAGTTAAAAAAAAAGTAACATAAAAAGAAACAAAGTAAAAAAACAATTTTAAAAAGTCAAAAAGTAAAGATGAAAAATATAAGCAAAAACAGAAAACAAAAATCAAAGACCGAAAACCAAAATCCAAAACACCATAAACCAAGTTTTGTGGTAGTCCAGTGCGTCACCAACCAAGAGCTTCCTGCGCTAAATGGACAAAAGTCCAGCCCAGGCCAACTCCTTATATACCTGCTGGATGGCAGTTGGAATTACTCACAATGGCCCCTCAGTGAGGTCAGAGGACAAATGGACCAATCACAGCTGGCACAAGCCACAGTGCTAGTCTCATTGGTCCATAGACCATTACAACTTTTAAAAAAAAAAGAAATAAAAACAAAAAGTAATGAACTTTAACAGTTTTTTGCTTGGATGGGTAATGGAGACTGAGAAATTGAAGCCAGTGGATTATTCAATGGCCTCTTCATTTGGAGTCTAAAAATCTGTGGTTACTTTTGGCTTTTAAAGACCTCACCCTATCTACACTCAGGGTATTCAATTCCTTTGTCTTTAAACCTGGAGTGATTGAGTCTAAAGGATGGTAGCGTCTCCCCTCAACATGCTAGTATAACAAAAACCTCTGCTCCTTCAGACACCATAGAGCATGGTATGATGTTATTAACGTGTAATGGGGAGAGGGAGTGAGAGAGAGACAAAGTAGCCTTAGAACTCAGAAGGCAGTGGGTTGGTATATTTAAAGTGATGAAGGACAAAACCATCAGCCAAGAATTATAGCCAAAGAAAGGAGTCAGAAATGGGGGCATATATGGGTGGGTCAGCTCCTTGATGCTGCCCTAACAAAATACTTTAGACAGGGTCATTTGTAGCCAACAGAATTATTTCTCACAGTAGTGCAGGTTGGCAAGTGCTTGATCAAGCCTCCAGGAGCTTCAGCGTCAGACAGCTTGTTTTTGCTTTCTCCCTCTAACTGCTACCTTGTTACTGTTTCCTCACAAGGTGGAAGGGCTAAAGACTTTCTTTGAAAGAAAACAATGTAGCAGACACACTTGCATACCCCATCCAGATTTAACAGATGAGATTTTACTTGTTTGCCACAGATTGTTTGTTGCTGCTGTTCTTCTTCTTGGGAGGTGCAGGGAGGTTTCCTGGAGGAAGTCTTAGTGTGTAGCCCCAGCTGACTTTGAACTTGCTCTTTTGTTATTTTATTATTGTTGTTTTGGGTGCTACTCAGAGCCTTAAGCTTGCTAGGCAGGTACTCTACCACTTGAGCCACTCCACCAGCCTGGACTTGATGCTTGATCTTCCTTCCTGAGCCTCGGAAGTGCTGGGATTACTGGATTACAGGTGCCCCAACTCCTCCGCCTTCTTCTTTTCACTTAACATTTTTGGGAGAAGGGGATAAACCACACACCTGCCTAAAGTGCTGGGTGCCTTCTTCCCTCCTGGATATCGTCATTTTTGGCTTTTGTTCTGTTTTGACTTTGCAATGCTGGGGATTTAACCCAGGGTGCTTCCCACATGCTAGGCAAGTGCTCCTCCACCAAGCCACATCCTCCTTGGATATAATTCTTAAGTCGTTCCTTCTTTCCCATGGGTTTATTGACCTTTCATCCAGAAAGCTTACTGAGTTCTTAGATTAGTGTACCTGCAGACATCCTTGAATTCCATACAGTCATGTGACCCTGCACATAAAAGTACAATTCCTCCTCCATTGTTTTTATTTGTTTTTCTCATCTTACAATGGTGTTCAAGGTAGAATGTTACCGGCGATAGGATGCAGAGTTCTCTCCTGTCTGATTTTAGTAGCAATGCCTCAAACACTTCAGTAAGGATACTGTTTGTTATAGGTATTTGATAGATACCCTTTATCAGGCTCAAGAAATTACTGAGTTGGTAAAGATTTTATGAGTGATATTAAAATTTACTCAAACGCTGGCTGGTACTTGTGGAAGCTGAGATCAGAGGGATTGCAGTTTGAGGACAGACAAGGCAAATAGTTTGCCAGACCCCCATTTCCAAAATAACCAGAGCAAAATGGACTGGAGGTGTGGCTCAAGTGGTAGAGCACTTGCTTTGCAAGTGCAAAACCCTAAGTTCAAACCCCAGTCCCTGAAAAAAAGTTATCAAATGCTTTATGTATTGGCATTATTGACATAGTATTTGCGTTTTCTTCTTTATTGTTAGTTTGATAACTTAGCAAGGGTTGGGTTTTATGATCGCAACACACTCTGGGTTAGCTGTTCTAATAACAGTGCCCCTCGTCCATGAATCCTTGTCCCTGTCCTCACCTGTTGTCACCACTCTCTCGTTGATCCAGTAAGTTGTTTTGGTCAATATCTGTTGTGATTTGGCCAATGAGACATTAACTAATGTGACACAAGCAGAGGCTTGAAAAGCATTTATGCACTGGGCTCTGTTCTGCTGCTTACTGGAAAACCTTGTGCCAATAGAAGGCTGAGGTGACCTGACACAGATGTGACTCAGCTGACAGCCATCTTCATTGCCAGACATGTGAAGGAGGCTGTGCCATCAGATGGCTGTCACTGCCCAAAGACTCAGGTGAGACCAGCAGAGCTGCCCAGGTCTGCCTGCCTGTGCTACCAACCACAGAATCACAAGCACAGATAGGTGCTGTTTTCAGACACTTTGTTTTGGAAAAAAGGCATCACAACACAAGGAATTTAAAAAGTGTGTGTAAAAACTATGAAGATTACTACAAGCAACTCTTCTCAAGTAAATGTGAAATTTCAAAACTGGGTAGTTTTCTAAAAACATGTAAATGTCCAATGTCTATTTGAGAAGTTACAAACTGATAGTTCTATATCTCCCGTATCAGTTATCTACTGCTGACTAACGTCACCATTCTCTTGTTTATGTCTCCTGCATACTTGGGGTCACAGGTGTACAGCACCATGTCCTGCTTGTTGATTGATATGGCATATCAATAACATTGTGCTTGGACTAGCCTCAAACCCAGATCCTCTGAATCTCTGTCTCCCATGTTGCTGGGATTATAGGCATGTATCAGCACACCTGACTTCTCTTCCTCAGTTTTCAGATGGATGCTCAGCTTATTAATTTTTAGCCTTCCCTTTTTTGAATATATTAAAATATTTTAATTTTTTCCTCAACAATATACATGTCTCTCTAGTTACTGCTGTAGCTGATTCCCATAAAATTTGTTACATATGTTCCAATGTCTTTCACTTCATTTTTGTGTGTGTGGTGCTAAAGGAGAAACCTAGGACTTCCTGCAAACTAGGTAAGTACTGTACCTTCCAGCCCTAATTTCCAAATATTTTATAGTTTTATTTTTCATATCAATTCTTTAGACACACTTCCAAATGTAATGGGGATATTTTGTCTATCTCTTTGAGTTGATACAAAATAAGAGAAATAGTATAAAAGCTATTCTTTGCTATTTGCTAAAACTAGCTTTATGACCTAATACAAGTGTCACCAAACTTTTTCTGTAAGGGTCGGGTAGTAAATGTTTTGCTCTTTGTATGGTCTGTTGCACCCATTCAATTCTGGTAGCTTGTTTTGAGTACAAATACAGACCACATATGACAACTGAGTGTGACTGTGTTTGTTTTGTTTTGTTTTAGCCTCACTCTAACCTGATCATGGAGTGAGTCTTATCCATTTACTTTGTGATTCTAACATGTTTATACCTGCTAAATTTGTGCATGTATTGGCACAGCTGCTTTTGCAAGATTTTAAATTTAAAACAGCTTAAACAAGATAGAAATTTTCTCCCTTCCACAAAAGTTCTAGTTGTGGTAATCTCTTCCCACAAGAGGGGCCAAGTTTCCTTTCTAATTGCTGTCATCCTCCATGCACAACTTGCAGTACAAGATAGATGAGCTAGAACCTTCTATTGCATCTAAATACCAAACAAATAGAAGAGGAAGGAGGAGCAAGAGAAGGGAATTTCCTCTCCCACTTCAGCCACTCTGCCAGTCCTTCTCAATTGGTTTTGAGATGGGGTCTTGTTCTATGTCTGGCCTAGACAAGCTCCCACCAGCCTCAGAGGCTTTCATTGTGGTCCAAAGGGGAAAATGGGTTGAGGTACAGCATGTGGTGGGGGATTGGCTGCCTAGAAAAACTTGATCCTGCCAGCTGTGTAAAAAGGTCCTGGGTTTTCAGGACCAGCTGAAACATTTGACAAGACAGACTTGCCAGCCAGACCTCTGGACCTGTCCCCAGGGCCTCCAAGATGAATGCCAGCTAGAGCACCCACCTCCCAGGAGAGGGAGGGTCCAGGATAAATTTGTTTTGAATCTTGTATCCAAAGGGTAGAATAACTCCTTTGGCTAAGTGGAGGCTGAGCAGATGATACACTGAGGCAATACTCAGTCAAGTTCCTGGACCTGAAAATTTGCTAGAAATGCAAATTTTCAGACCTCAACCCAGAACCTGAATCAAAAACTCCAAAGGTCTGGCCTAGCAATCTGTAGCTTAAAAAGGTCTTCAGGGGTGCACCTGATGGTGCATGCCTGCAATCCTAGCATTCTGGAGGCTGAGGCAGAAGGATCTAGAATTTCAGGCCAGCCTGGGCTAAACAATAAGACCCCAACTCAAAAACAGAAAGAAAAAAAAAGACTTGCAGTCACTGTTTGTAAGCTTTTAATTAACTTTATTGGAAAACCAAATTCATGAGTTAGCACAGATCAAATGATTGTTTACAAATGAGTCTTTTTTTTTTACAGGAATAAAACAGTGAAAATTACAAATTGTAAAAAGAAGACAAACCTTGTCTCTAACATTTCAGAGAAGCAAGATTTCACACAGAACATTGAAATCAATAGATATTTTAATTTGAGAACAAGAACTTAATGTTACAATTACTATACAATGCTTTACAAAATTAAAATTTCTATGTAAGGATTATATTGGTAAGAGGCATAAAAAATCCTGAAGTCACATTAGATGCTCCCCTACATAATAGCTATTATGCAACCTTGATTAGAAAAAATAAATCTTTTAGTTTCATTATTGCAAAACAGTCTATCAGACTCAACACCTTAAAGATAATGAAAATATATGCAAATTAAAATAAACGATATTGCTTGAGTGAATATTAGTATGTCAGACTTAGAGAACTGTTATTTAAAAATTCTAGAAATTAGGAAGAGTGCTTTTCATGGAGTGTAGAAGTGCCATGCTCAGAGTCATGCACCATTATTGCCCTCGCCTCTTCCACTAGTAGTTGTAGATTTGTAGAAATTCAAGGATATTCATAATTTACAACTGTAATAAAAATATGACATACGTAAATATTAGATGGTTTGTGATGACATGACTGCAGTACCTTACTGCCAAAAAGAATCAAACAAAAAGTCACATTCAATATTACCAAAAAAAGATTGTTTTATATAGACATTGGCAACTAAATACATTTATGTTTTTATGACAGTTATAACACATCTCTGGGTTGCACATTATTCACAGTATCTAAAGTAAATGGTAAATTTGTGAGGTACACTAAGAATAGAATCCTACCCACTCAGGAATGGAGTGTGGCACAAGGAAGGTTATTCTAGAAGCAAATATTTATCCAAGTGAACTAAAACTTACACTCAAATCACAAAAACTTACATGCAAATTGTAAGGAAATATAGGCCCCAAAAGTGACCACGTGGAGAGGAGTGATCTGGCCAAGAGATTCTTTATTGCTGGGTGGGAGAGGGAGAGAGCAGAGAGAGCCAAAAGAGGGAGAGAGAGAGGGGCAGAGGCTTAAATACCCCTCAGTGGGACTCAGCATGATCTGTTTGGTTAGGATCTTATGGTTCATGCTGATTGGAGGTTGGGGCAGAAGGAGGATTCAAGCTAGACTTGAGGCAGGACTGTGACCCTGGGAGGCAGGACCGTGACCCTGGAAAACAGGAGCTTAAGGATGCAGTAAGAACTGAAACCTATCAGCGCCATTATTGCCAACATTCCTCCCTTTTTTGTTTGTTAAGGAAGGGGGGCGTTGTGTTCGCTCTGGCTTCTTCAAGCTGGCAAGGGGCAGCGTAGGGGAAGGGAGGGTTAGTGGCAAACAATGTTGGGGTGGTGAGCCCCATGATGGCGTACACCCAGGCTCCGAAAATGAAGACTTCCTCTTCCCTGAAGTTGATGTAGGTCCCTTGCAGCCACAGGTCATAAAGAGTCTCGAGCCAATCCTCCGACCTCTGCATGGTGGGTATCAACCACTATCCTTGAGTTTTGGAGAGGTTGGTATCCCTGGAGGTCCAACTGGTTAAATTTTTGATCAGCAAGAGCAGACATGTAGTATGATACAAGAGAGGAAGCTTAAGAATAGGAGAGCAAGAACATAGGCATTAGGATGGGCATTGGCCAGGAGAACCACTGTGAAATGTTGTTCCCTAGACAATTTCAAGAGTCCTCCACTTCCCTTCTCCATTTTCTAATTGTTTCTTGAGAGTGGAGTCTGTTGGAGGCAAGTTTTTCTAAGAGAAATGGATGGCCACATATTATCTAAGACCCAAATAGGAATATTAGGAGGAGCATAAAAAGGTGACTGCTCAGGGACTACATACCTAGGAATCTAAATTCTGCAAAATTTTATAACTGCCAGGAAAGCTGTAAGCTGTCTTATGGTATGGGGGTTGGGAAATGCAAGATTGGGTTGCTGCATTTATGACTCAGGGAGTGAGTCCCTTTAAGGCCACACCTAGGTAGGTGAACTGTGGGAGGCAGGGGCTGTCAGGATTTAAATGCAACACTCTTGGATAAAAGAAAGCTTTAGCTCATTATTTTATATAAACTGACACTTTTAACCTTTTAAATATTTGTACCATATTTAGATAAAGTATAACATAACACTGTTACAAGGTGGTCATTTAAGACACATAAGCAAATATGTAAATGAACTCTGATTTAGTAGTACTTGAAAGCTTGACAAGATCAGCAGAAAACACAAATAATTTCTTTGATAAAATCTTTCTCTGTAATGGGTTTTTGTAGATGTTACTCAGAGCAGAACAATATTAAGATAACCTTGTTATTTCATAGACATAGAGAATTTTATTTTAGTTTGATATGACCCTAAAAATCTTTTAGGCAACTCTTAGATTATATTCAACTTTAACTTTATCACACACCGAAGTTTTTTATTATATGCTTTTCAAACTTACTCAGACCTTCATACAACATATTAAACCCTTTGATGGTTTGTCCTTATCTTTCCTATTTGAAACAATCTTTAGGACAAACCCTTCTTTACAAAATCCCTTCTCATTCAAAACACCATTCCTTTTCCCTTTAACTTCTCAAAAAATACATTTATTACCTATCTATATCCTTTCCAGTTGTTTACTTTGTAACTTGTATTTTTAAATTAACTTTTATAAGAATTTTAAATTTATTATAGGGGCTGGAGCAACTAATTAGTAGCCCTTACTGTTTTAAGGAATTTATGATAGCCATAAGGCCTCATCATCCCTCAGGATTGAGGGGATATTGTTTTGGGTGTGGAAACTGTGAGGGATTTTTGAGTTTTATTTGAATAGGGAGGGCCGTCCTGGCTCACCCTACACTCATCTCACCAGTCCACTGTGGAATCTTCTCTGTTCCTGAAGGAGGGGGCAGCAGAGATAGCTGCCTGGGGGGAGGAGAATTTGAACTTTAATTGAGATACTAAAGCCTGTCCAGCAGGGACACTGGAGTTTCAGGTACTATGGGGAAAGAGTGACAGAAGAGGAGGTCTCCCCAAGAGCAGACCAGAGGCCAGGTAAACTAGCGCTCTAGGGGCTAGCCAGATTTGCTCTGAATGATAACTTTTGTCATTGGACCGGGGACCAGGAGAAAAAGGTAAATAGAGAAACGGACTCCACTGTCTAGGAGGAAAATGGCCTTTTTTTCCTGCCATTATGGCTCCTCAATACTGATGCCAAGAAGTGGAGTGTGGACAGGAGGCTTGGACCCATCAATCCATAGGAGGAGGCACCTCGCCTTCCATCTGGTGATGGGGGCACTTAGACCTCCAGTGGTTACCCTTGCAGAGGGCAGGGTCCCGGTTGGGGGTGGGGCTGTCTCCCAGGCTGTCCCCCCTTAGGCATTCTCTGCAGATATGCCCCTCCTGTCCACCACGGAAGCAAGTTCAGGATACAGGCTCCAGTCGGGTGGGACCCTCTCTGAGAGCAGCATGAGGCCATCTTTTTCTCTCCTGTTAGTAAGGTCCTGGACATACAGATGTACCCATAAATACAGACATGGCTAACTGTATTACTTGGCTCAATGACTTTTCCCTTCAGTCACAGTTCGAATTTTTTACAAATATCTGGGACTGACTGTTAGAAATTTATCTTTGAGGAGAACCTCTCTCACCTGTGACTTTGAGTCCACTGTGGTATGCTTTCTGATAGGTTGTTGCTGTAAAGTAAAGTTGTTATTTTACATTGACACCTGACACTCTGGAGAGCAAGTCTCTGAACTGTTCTGGGCCTCAGTTTCCTCGCTTGGAGAATGAGGGATCTGGTCTAGGTTAAACTATGTTTTTCCACTATGAGATGGCTGAAGTGACATTAATGCCACTTATCTTCTTTACCATTTTTTTTAAGTAATGCTGGGGAATTGAACCCAGGGCTTTGCACATGCTGGGCAGACATTCTCCCATTGAGCTACTTCCATGGCCCCAAATATTATTATTTCTTACTTTGGCTGTACTGGGCTTGAACTCAGACTTTCTGCTTGTAAAGCGGCACTCTACTGCTTGAGCCATATAATCATTTCCAACCTGAGTGGCCTGGGCCAGAACCCATTGCTTTTCTAATGAGAGAAATTTGTACAGGGGACCTCAGTTTACCTTTTTTACTTTTATAGAAAAGGTCTATTATAATTTAAGGAGCCCTGTGAAAGCCACTACTCTTGGTCACCCAAGGCATACTGAGGCCGACCTCAGTACAAAGCTTCCAACATCTACCAGCCAAAGACTGGAAGGTGCAGGTCCCATCTAGAAAGAACAAAACGTTAGGATCCTGTCTTTTAGCTAACAGCAGGCAGCCTCTTTAATAAAGGCTACCTTTTTAACAAAGAAATAAGTCATTTGTAAAGTTAGAGGAGGGCATTCAGAGGGCATTTCAGGCCAATAACAGTGCCATACGGGACAACTAGTGTCAATATTTGGAGGGAAAAATTTATGCTGAGGCCAAAGGTATAGAAAATTCTAAATGAGAAATTTAGAGACCACAGTAATGTCTATTTTGTTATTTCTGGAACTATAACCTTGAGCTAACAATTGACTTACAAGGGTCTGATGCCCTGAGGTGTGAGGTGGGGCTAAGAGCAGGACTTGTGCAAGGCGCCACTCCCTCCACACACACCTGGGACAAATGACCCTGACTGCCTAGGCCTGAACTTGCGGCCTGTCACCCCTCCCCCTTCCTGTGTACTCTGCGCGCGTTTATTCTAGGGGAAGTGGCGGTGGGCCACAGCCATCGCCACATGTGGCTGGTGGCCCAGGATTTGCTGGGTCCTCTCTATGGATTTTCTTAGCTATGGCAGGCATTTTTGCTGTGTCCAGGAGTCAGCATCCTGTGCACAGGTGCGTCTGTTTGCTTTCCCTCCTCCCCTTTTGGGGGTGGAGTTAGAGCATGAGCGTGGCAGCTGCAGGTTTTTGCAAGTGCTTTTGTAAAGCAGCTGACTTAAAGTTATGTTAGACTGAGAGGCCTGGCAAACTAGTTGGAATAACTTAAGTCATAAGGTACCATGCTACAGGTTTTTCATGGGAGGCAGGGTCCCAGTAAGCCCAGGGAGGGGAAGGCAGACAGAGACAGAGGACACGTGGTGAGACCCTGGAGGAGGCAGAAAAGGTGAGCTGACATCTTAGGTAAGGGAGGGGAAGGCAGAGCCTGGAGGCATGATACACGCTTAAGGGATTAGCCATCACCTGTGTCTCCAGGTTGCTCCCATTGATTGGTACTGGCAGGCTTTCAGGAAAGAAAACCTCCATTCTCCGGTCACCGAATAAAGCATGAGCTCTCTCAGAGCTGGAATCGCCTCGAGGTCAGAATTGGCAAGGAGTGGCTTGCTTAACTCCAGGACAGGGAAAGTTTTTCAGGAAGATAGGAGGAGATAGGTATGGTCTGTTTACATGGGGAAGGAGGAGGTTTGGAGAGGAATTGGCTGATTTAGAAACTGGTTTACAGGCTGATAGAATCTGTGCAGGGGAACAGAAAGTACAGAGGGAGGATTTGAAGTCAGAGAGACAGATTTAGACGGAGGTATGAAAAGACTTGGACATAATGGAATCTCTCCCCATCGTCCCGATCGCTCACAGTAGTTATATGTCCTGTAAAAGGTTGGGATTTAAAGACCCAAAAAGGGGCCAGTGATTTTGGTTGTCTAAAGGATAAGTGGGCCAGATTTGAGTGCAAAAGCAATTAAATTTTTGGTTTTATATCTGGGGTCAAACCCAAAGTGTCTAAATTATTGAGGAGGCATCTCAGTGGGGAGTCAGATGGCAGAGAAGATGTAGAGGCACCCATTATGAGGGACCTGGTCCCAGAATGGGAGAGGAGGATATTATGTACTGTGAAGCATCCTTGCACAGCACAAATATCCAAGAAAACGCAAAGCGCACATGACCCAGCCGTCACTGAGTTCAGGTGGTTTGCAGGCCAGAAAGGCCTGTGGAGGCTATGGGTCACCCGGCGCTAGGCTTTTCTTGGAGGGCGGCCTGCGAGGGCCAAGGACGACAAGAATAGACCCAAGCCCGTGGCAGATAGAGAGATCTTTCCCCACTGTCTGAGTCCCAGGGATGATCAGAAAGGGGAAATGTTGAAACCCCAGAGACACCGAAGGGAGATACTGCAATGGGAGCCCAATAGGGGTGTGTGGACTCACCAAAGAATGTCCGGTGTTGGATGCAAGCAGGGCGATTGGGAGGATGAGTCCTGGCCAGTCACGTCCTCAGGGTGGTCGTGGGGTGAGTCAGAATCAGGGTCCCACCAAGATTAGTGGGGAGCTCCGCTCCGAGTCATGGCACCAAATGTAAGGAACTATAGACCCCAAAAGTGACCACGTGGAGAGGAGTGATCTGGCCAAGAGATTCTTTATTGTCGGGTGGGAGAGGGAGAGAGCAGAGAGAGCCAAAAGAGGGAGAGAGAGAGGGGCAGGGGCTTAAATACCCCTCAGTGGGACTCAGCATGATCTGATTGGTTAGGATCTTATGGTTCATGCTGATTGGAGGTTGGGGCAGAAGGAGGATTCAAGCTAGACTTGAGGCAGGACTGTGACCCTGGGAGGCAGGACCGTGACCCTGGAAAACAGAAGCTTAAGGGTGCAGTAAGAACTGAAACCTATCGGCGCCATTATTGCCAACACAAATAGTTAGAGTGGCTATATTTGAAAACACCCCAAATGGAAATGAATCCAAACGTTCCTCACCTGGGCAGTGAATAAGCAAGCTGGGCACAGCATGCAAGTAATCAGGAATAAAAAGGAGCAAACCACTACGACACAGCATGAAGATGCATCTCAGATACACTATGCTAAATGAAGGAAGCCAGACCCAAAAGTCTACACACTACAGGTTGAGCAACCTGAACCCCAACATCCAAAATCTGAAATGCTCCAAACCCTGAAACCTTGAGCACCAATATGATGCCACAAGCTGAAATCCCACTCCTTACACATGAGGGTAGGGTAGCAGTCAAAATGAAGGCACAGTAAAACATTGTATAAAATGACCCTTCGGCTATGTCTGTAAGGTGTACAGGAGACACAAGTGAACTTTATGTTAAGACCTGATCCCATCTCCAAGATATCTCATGATGTACATGTAAATATTAAAAAACTTTAAAAAATCTAAAATTCACAGCACTTCCAGTTCCAAGCATTTCAGATAAGGGATACTAAACCTGTGTATGATTCCATTTGTATGACTTTCCTGCAGGGTCAGAAAATAGATCAGTGGTGTCCAGGGCCTGGGATGGGAGAGAGGTTGGCTACAAAACCAAGAGGGCATCTGGGGGTGGTGGACCGGATTCTGATGTCTTGAGTATGGTCATGGCTACACATTTGTCAAAACATTAGAAATGGCACATTCAGTGGGGATGCAGCTCAGTGGCAGAGTACGTGCTGAGTGTGTAGGAGCCCATCCCTGCCACCACACATACACACACACATATGCATGCACAGGCTCACTGTTCACATATTCACATGCAGTCACACACATCCAGTCACACACACACTCATACACTCACACTTTCACACTCACACACGCACTCCCATGCTCACTCTTCAGTCACTCAGTCACACACACATCTGCACACACTATCACACACAAGCTCACCCTCACATGCACACACACTACAGGTGCACAGTCACACATTGGGTGCATTCTACCATGGATCAATTATAATGTTTTAAAGACAGGGTCTCACTATATAGCCCAGACTTGCTTCAAATTAACAATCCTCCTGCCTCAGTTTCCCAAGTAGCTGGGATTAGAGGCCTGCACCTCCACACCTGGCTATCAATTTTAACTTTTTTTAATGTAGCAAGTAAAAACAATGAGCCAAAAAGGGACTAAACTGTTCTCTGAGGTCTTTTGTTTCATTTTTGTGAAATAAATAAATAAAATACGGCATCTACAGCTGGAACTCCACCTTGTGTGTGTGTTATGGTACTGGGGTTTGAACTGAGTGCCTCACACTTGCTAGACAAGGACTCTATCACAGGAGCTGCAACCCAGCCCTTCTTGCTTTAGTTTATTATTGAGATAGTGTGTGCCTGGTGCGCTCCACTAAGGCATTTTTTTTCTTAAGATAGACTCCTCCTAACTTTTGCCTGGGCTGGCCTCAAACCTCAATCTTCACATGTCTACCCCCCACATAGCTGGAGGATTATACAAGTGTAGACCACCACCCTGGCTGCACATACACTTTGATTGTACTGTCTTACTTATGAACTGATTATCACTTTGAAATTTCCCTTATATTGGGAAGCATTTTCTCTCTTAAAATGTATTGTCTACTACTAATCACACAGTTTTTGTATACTAACTCTCTGCATGGCATATCCATTTTTGCCCATTCAGGTAATGCTTGACACTCAGTGATTCTGAAAATACAAACCCGGTATGAGCCAAGCAGCCTTTAGATGTCTTGAGGGGAAACTGAATTTAAATTTGAGACAAGAGAATTATTAAAAGGATATTTTCTCATCTCTCTCTCAAAACAAAACTAAAACACAAGTAGGGCATCAGCGTCAGGGAGGAAAGGCTAAGTGACCTTAATGGGCCTTATATAAAACTCTTGAAAACTTGGGAGAAGTTATAGGGCTCTTTGGAGGATTAATGAGCAGGTGGATTTTTATGTATACTTTTATTTATTTTTATAGTAAAATAATAAAATATATTAGGAGAGAAACTTGGTATAACAATAAAAGTGGAGAGAATGCAGAAAATGGGTTATTCGTGTATTTTAAGGGGAAGATTGGGCATACTTTTGCATCAAGGCTAAAAGTTGTGTCTTTGCAAAATTGGATACTGTGTCAAGTTTATGGACTACACCCAAGAGTTGATACCTTTACAATACTAATGTTGCAATACAGAACATCATGGGACATTTATTTACAGTTTCTCTTTTAAGATTCTTTAATCAGCATACATTAACAGCAGAAGGGCCTTCACGATTGTCCCATGTTCTTCTGTACATCTACAGCGACTGTGACTGTTCTATGGACACTGTGCTCTAATCTCTCATATATAAACTTTTTCTTTAAATTAATTTCTTTTAATTATAGTTATTACTCACACGCAGGGGAATGTGATGGGCTCGGCCGCAGCCCACCCGCGCGGCCCGCGAAGCCACGTGTGTGCGTCGCCTCTCGCTCTCCCTCGGGAGTGCGCGCACCATGCGCGAGCACGACGGAGTTGCTGGTGCGCGCAGATGCAGACGTCACGCTGCACGTCAAAGTCTCTGGCCAGCAGCCTGACCCACGCGCACCAGGCGTGGCCGACCTGCGTGTGCCTGTATTCGACGACCCAGCCCAGGACCTGCTGGCACACCTGGAACCCACCTGTGCCTCCATGAACGCCGCGGTGCGTGTCGGCGGTGCCTGCCTCGTGTGCTGCAAGAATGGCTTCAGCTGCTGACCCGCACTCAACACATACCTCATGGACCATGGCGGCCTCAGACTAGCACGCACCTTCCAGGCGGGAACTTCCGGGGCGGGCTCACTCTCGGAAGGGGCTTCCGGTAGGGGCGGGCCTTCCTGTAGGAGCCGGGCCCAGCAGCGGGGGCGGGGTCTTTGACCCCTAACGTAGTTTAGGGCAACAGTTCAGGAGGCTCGCTTAGGCTGTACTTCCCTTCTTGTTTACAGATGGGGAAAAGGGCCTGCCCGGTGGCCGAACCCAATCCGGGTTTCTGGGCTCTGCTGCACAATAATGAACGGATCATCCAGGCCCATGACCACCTGTTCTGGAGACCTGCTGATCCCAGCAGCGAGGAGCAGTGACCCCGGTTTAGCCACATGGTTGAGCCTCGCAGGTCAGCAGCCCTAAGGGAGAACTTTCTGCACTGACAGCAGGCAGGGCCTTGCTTTCTTCCTCAAGGCGCTGCCATGCCATCGTCTTTCTGTCTCTGTCTCTTCTTGATGGTAGTGCAGGGGTGTGTCCACTGAGGAGGGGACAGACTGCCAAGACCAGTCCACTGCCCAAGACTGTCCACCCTTCTTCCCTTTCTCCCTCTGGTCAGCTTTGTTTTTTTGTCAGGCCTTGGTCAAATCTAAACCATCAGAAGAGTTTTAGAGAAATTTCATGCAGGAAGATGGAGATTAGGAGCCAAGGACAGGAGATAGGGAATTGCCAGTGCCTGGGGAATGCCTAGAGCTGCTGCAGCTTCGGTGGCACCTCCTGCTTTCCAGGCCTCTCCTGGCCGCTTCTCAGAACTAAACACAGAGCGTGCAGTCAGTGTTCAGGATTTATAGCTGCTGCCACATGCCAAGGAGGGCAGGTGCCCACCTGTTACCTTACTTAACAAAATGGTGCCTGACCTAACATTATACAGCCACCATCATGCCCACTATATGCCTGTCCTCCCTTAGCTGGAGGGCAGGCCCATCAGCTGAATCCTGCTGTGCTGAATCCTCCTGTAATTTAGACACATCCTCTCCTAGACATCCTGTGGCCTTCACACTCCTGGAAAATTAACCACCATCCATAATCCTTAAATAAGAAAGTGAGGAAAGAGACAAGGAAAACAAGTGATAAGTGTTAATTACAGATAATGTAGACATTGGTTAATATATACAAATATGTATAAGGCAATGAATAAAGTTCTTTTGTTGGTGTTAAAAAATGTACAACTTTGGTTTGGTTTAGTGGTGTATGCTTGTAATTCCAGCTTCTTGGAAATTGGGGATCAGAAGGATTATGGTTCAAGATCAGGCAAAAACAAAATGAATTCTGATCTCAACCAATAAGCCAGACACGGGACCCCAATCCTGTGATCCTGGCTATGCAGGAGGCATAGATAGGATGATCGTGGTCCAGGATGGCCCAGATAAAATGTGAGATGCTATCCAAAAACTATCTAAAAAGCAAAAAGAGCTGGAGGCATGACTCAAGTGGCAGAGTGGCTGCCTCGCAAGTGGGAAGCCCTGACTTCAAACCTTATTACCAACAGAAACAAAACAAAAGAAAGAAAATATATACCTTTTGATGTACAGTTGTATGCGTTGGTGAACCATGAGCCCATGAACAGTTCCACTCTCTGTGAAAATCCATCAGCACCTTTCCCATCAACCTCTACCACAGCTGGAGTTCAAAAGTAATTTCCAATATTCTTTCCATATTTTTTGACACAGGGCACCACTATGTAGCCCAAGATTTAGAACATGTGGTCTTCCTAAGCTTATGGAGTCCCGGGATGACAGGCATGCACCATGATGCCAAGGCTACAGAGGTAATTTTATACAATACTTTTTCATGAACTTGTATTTTGACTACAACTGATCCCATGAGACAAGGTGTGGAAGTTTCCACCTGTGGGTCATGTTTGGGCTTGCCAATCAACCTGGTGGTTTTATGTAACATCTTGGATTTTGGGTTTCCTAATCAAAGATGCTCTACCTTCAGTACTGTATTTTTGTTTTAGCTTTGACCACTGGGAGCTCATAAAGATTGGCTGCTTTGTGTCTTTGGCATGCCACTTTCCCCATTTCTTTTTTTTTCCTTCCTTCCTTCCTCCTTTATTCCTTCCTTCATTCCCTTCCTTTTTTAAACTTTCATTTCTTTATTATTTTCCCCTGTTTTTCTTTCTTTACACTTCATTTCTTTTTTGGCACTTCCTTACTTTCCATACTGGCCTAAAGTCAATCATATTTTTCAAGGAACTCACAGTAGTAATGTTGACCAGCAACGCAATAAGCACAATGTTTGGAGCAATAATAGATGACCAAGAAGAAGGCTGAACAATGCAGGGAGACTCGCACAGGAAGGTTTGGTCTAGAGGTGGGTTGGTTAGTTTTGAGAGCTCATTGATAGAAAAAAGTCATCTTTCAATATCCATGAGGCAAAAGGTCAATGCCCATAATAGGACATGTGCTGAAGGACCATTGACATTACGAGAAAGTTTAGCTTCTTTCCTGAAGCAACAGGAGACAAATTGCAGGAGAACATCAGCAGTCTCTTAGAAGGTTGCACTGACCAGAGAATGGCAGGAGGGGCCTTCCTCAGCTTATGAGAGAAATTCAGAGATATCCTGAACTACACAGCAGGCCTAGCCTTGGAAGTGAGGTTATTCAATGAAACTTCAATGGTTATGACACGGGGCAGTCCATGGATCCCCTGGAGAGAACAGTGTCTGGGGAACTGTGCAGGGATGAGACATGCATGTCCCTTTCAGCATTTACTGAGCTGAAGTTTGTTTTAACTGGCTTCAAAAGAATTGGCCCTTAGTGGCCAATTAATAGTAGATGGAAATTACCAGTGGGGAGGAGGTTGTGGTGTCCCCAGGAGTCCAGGCTGCAGGAAAGGAGACTCCAGGCCTGCCCTCTGCTAACTCAGACCCTGGAGAACGAATCACAAGACACAGCCCTGGTTTCCTGGCTGTCCCCAGAGAGGACTCTGCTAGTCTGGCACAGTGTCTGTTTCTATGGCGAGAGTACACTAGAGACCCTGCGAGGTGTTTTGCCCTAATTAATGACCAGTTCATGTCCTGTGAGTACCTCACATTGAGACCCATAACCAGGTTATGATGCCTTCTGAGATCATGGAGGTTATCTTTCCCATCTCTGTACCTGCCCTTGAGATGAGAGTGGCCCGGGAGAAAGGATGTAGGAGCCAGGAAGGATGTAGGGCAAGGAGTCATTTAGCAGAATGAGGGTAGAAGATCTGAGGCTTGTGTGGAATTGTCCAGCTCATAACACTCACACTATGCCTGATCCAAGCAAGACAGAGGCCTCTCCTCTCTGCTCACGTCATGCTGCTGACCCTGTAGGGGTTTCTTTTCTCCTCTCAGGCAGGCCTTTGTGCATTGTGAATAATGGCTTCCAAGATGAATTTGGGGTCTTGGGGATGGAAAGTTGCTTTCCCTTTGGCTGTGTGCCCCTTTATAAATTCACTGACTTCTTTCCATCTTCCTCCCCTCCTATCCATGTTTTTCACTAAGAAACAGACAGACACATACTGACCAATGGAACCTATGCCCCAGCCAGGTGAAGGTATGAGCCTGTGGTCCCAGCTACTCAGGAGGCAGAAGCAGTAAAATCACCTGAGTTTAGAGTTTGAGTCCAGAGTGGACCTGTCAGAGTAAATCCATCTAAAACAAAGAGACAAAGAAACCAAATGAACCAAACACCAAACTTATATGTCCCAAAGCATGGCTCTCTTTTTCAACCTTCCTGTGTCCCTGAGTCTCCGAATTCAGTGAATCTTTCCACTTCTGGATCATCTGTCAGTTCTCTGGTTACCCAGATTCAATATTTTAACACTTTAATTTTTGGTGTCTGGGAATGTGACTTCCCAGTTTCCCATGCTGGGGAGGAAAATAGAATTTGTTTTTCTAAACACGTAGGTTCTTAGCTGGGGCAGATTCCTGTTAACAAAAGGCAGATTGAGAGGAGAAAAGTGCCAGCAAGTTTGAAATCATGCTCCATGTCTGTCAGTTCCCTCAGGACAGTAACCATTGTGTCAACACTGCAGCTTGGGATTCTGTTTTAAATAATATTTTAACAAGAGTGCTAAATCTTGGAGTACGGAGACAAAGCTTAGGAAATGTGCAGCTTCAGAGATGGGAAAACTGGGAAGGTAGGAATGCTGGGTCTATGGTGCTAACTCTAGGCCTGTCAGAGGCTTCTCCGGGAAGAGAGGATTTAAATCTCTTGATTGAAGGGGGAAAAGGGAAAGACAGAAAGTTCTTTTTCTGTGTTAATCTTTGTCCTGCCATCAGGGAGAGGAAAAGGCGCAGCAAGCTCTTGCTTCTTAAACTGTCTTCAGCATTTAGGGTGAAATTTCCTGGTTTTCTTCTGGCATTGAGCATGCCTCTCACACCGTCAGTGATTCTTCCGTATGCAATTACACAGATGAATTCCAACTGCACTGGGCTTTACAGGGGATGTGTCTTGCATAACCTATGCTTCTGTCTTCAATGGTTTGTGATGCAATGAGGGGATAAGATGTGGGTGCAGGTGCAGGTGATGCAAGCAAGACTGTGATGAGAGAAAAGTGAGTCACTTGATTTAGTCCATGCTATTATATCTCAAACACTTCCACAGAACCACCTCTAAAACAAAACTGAGAGGTGAGAAGAATGCGTGACGTTTATCGCAAGCGGGCATGTTCCCATGGGCGCCACGGTGTGTTCTCTGAGTCACGTGCTGCAGAAGCCCTGTGAAGTGAGTTCCATGCACATTTGTGAAAGAGTTGTTGCAAATTCACCATTATTAGGATTTTATAGAATCATGGGAGTGAGGATGAGCAAAGAGAGAGGAAGAGGATTCAGAGAGAGCCTTACTGGGAGAGATGAGCATTGCAGACATGAGAAGGAATGCTGTGAGGACAGCTTGAGGCCACACCATGTTAGACTTTCTACTTGAAAGGAAGAATATTAGGTATTACTGTGGTGTCTTCCATATTTTCTGTGAGAACTGGTTGACAGACACAATCAGTACACTTGGAGGATTAATGGAGTCTATCTTTAGAGTAGAGATGTACAGGGCA
This sequence comes from Castor canadensis, assembly GCF_047511655.1. Classification (NCBI taxonomy): domain Eukaryota; kingdom Metazoa; phylum Chordata; class Mammalia; order Rodentia; family Castoridae; genus Castor; species Castor canadensis. The sequence goes on from NC_133401.1 coordinate 67,949,134, forward strand.
AGGCAGAGAAGGTTGTAGCTCGGATCCAGGGAAGCACGCCTCAAAGTGGCTTTAAAGCCCCAAGCCCTACCAGAGCCAATGTCTCTTAAAATATCCTAACAGCATAGTTTAGTTTCTACTGCCCCTTCATGGGCTGCACAACCAGTCCAGGTACAATTTACCAATCAGGAGTCTTTTTATCATAAAAAATATTGCCTAATAAGGCAGCTATTGAATTTTTTTTAACAGGTTGCCAAAGCAATCAGAATCATAAATAAGGTTCCTTAGGAACACAGTTGACATACTTTCTTCCAGTGGAAATGATAAAACAGTGTAAGAACAAATTCTTTTACAGAGAAATAGGAAGGATTTGTTAGCTCATTATCTGTCATGTACCCCCTTGATCTTCGGTTTATGCATTTCATAAACTTTGGTTTTTGAAATAATTGTTGATGTACATGCAGTTGTAAGAAATAATTAGAAATTCCTATGTGTCCTTTACCTAGGTTCCCCATGGTGCTATGTTGCAAAACTGCAGTACAAAGGAACACATTGGCAAGCTTTGCTTTTGTTTTTGTTTTTGTGGGATCAGGATTTGAACTCAGTGCTTCACCTGTAAAATAAGTGCTCTACTGTGTAAGCCACACATTGAGTCCATTATGCTCTGGTTATTTTGGAAATAGGACTGTTCAGAACTGTTTGCCCAGGCTGGTGTCAAACCTTGATCCTCCCGATCTTAGCATCCCAAATAATTGCGATTACAGGTGTGTACCACTGGAGCCTGACTCCAACAAATTTCTGAATGTTGATTTTGTACCATACAACTTTGCTGAATTCATTTATTCAAACAATACTTTATGCATGTAGAATAGTTAGGATTTTCTGTGTACAGAGATAAATTTACTTCTTACTTTCCAGTTTGTATGGTTTTTATTTCTTTTTCTTGGCTTTGGCTAGAGCTTTCAGTAGCGTGTTGAATAGAAGTGGTGTAAGTGGTATCTCTCTCTTGTTCCTGGTCTACAACGTGGACCACTTTATGGTTCATGCTTTTTCTTCCTGTTCTTTGGTGTTTTCAGGGTGTACAAGAGCAACTACTTTCCTGTGGTGACACAGCTCTTCCTCAGTGACAGACATTTTTGATTGTCTTGGTTTCTGTTTGCATGAATTCCTGACATTTCTCTGATCTGATCTTCGTTAGTCCTGTTAGGCAGGCAGAGCAGGACTTGCCTTGATGCTACAATTGGCACCCCAGGCAGGCTTCCAATTGACAAGCACACTGCGGTGTGGCTCAAGTGTGGGTTCAATCCCCAGTACCACCACAAGTCTAAAGAAATTATCAACATTTTTTGATGTTTCATCTTTCCCTTTAGCTACCCCCAAAGGCTAACAGCAGAACCTTGCCAGACAATAACTTCATGTGGTGATGAATAAAGGCTCCTCATATCATAGCAAAGCCTAGAAGGACACTTATTTCTGCAGCTTAGGCCTGGCAGGAATTACCATGACAGCTTCTGGTAAGTTCTTTTTCATTTTCAATTATCTGCAGAGATTTCTAATATCCTTTGTGATTTCTTCTTTAATCCGTTGGCTCTTTAAGAGTGTATTATTGTATCATCTCTGAGAAAAATAGAGTGTCTGCATCTAGTAATTTGTCCCTGAAGCACCCCCTTTCCATCCCCTGAGACTCCTCCCAAGTCAAGGGGACAGTGACAGTGGGCCAAGACTGGAACGCTGGGATAAGGCCACCTGGAGGGCCACTGACTCCCTGTCATGCACATGAGAGTGAGGGCAAACAAGTGTCATCTAGAAGAGCTCTGCCTCCTGCTCACCTGCTAAGTCAGCTACTCCAGGGAGTGCTGGTCACACAAGCACAAAGCAGGCTGAGCTGATGTGTCACAGCTATGTAATCTAACCTTTAACCCCTCTCCCTGTGGTAATCAGGGGTCATAAAAGAGCACAGTTGAGAGGACAAGTGCTCTTGGTCCAGCTGGCCCCCACTGGACCTCAAGGTAATGTGGTGTTCAGGATACCATTACTGGTGAGGCACCATGAGAGACAAAGTTGCAACTTGTCCAGCCTCTGGTCACCTATAGACCTTAGCACAGTTGTGGAAGTTGGTTCTGCTCCACCCTTTTCCCTGGGAGCTTTCCTTTTTAGTAGTCTTACATCTCAAGTGTGTTTTCTTCCATGTTTTGGCAACCTACCCCGCTGTCCTTGCACAGCTAGGCTGTGAGCCAGAAGGTTAATTTCTATAAATTTTTAATTTTTCCTTCTGTTTTCTTCATTTTATGATTAAAAAAGATACCTTGAATGATTTTTTTATCTTGTTTTGTTTTCTTTTAGTGATATTGGGGTTTGAACTCAGGGCTTCATTCTTGCTAGGCAGGTGCTGTACCTCTTGAGCCACACCTCCCTGTGATTTTTTTTATCTTTATTCCACTGATCTAAGCTTATTTTCTATCCTAATATGTGGTCTTCCTGGCAAGTGTACAGAATACACTTGAGGATGTGTATTCTGCTGCTGTTGGATGGAGTGTTCTGTAGAGTACATAGGTCTAATTGCTCTATAGTGTTGTTAAGTCTTCTCTTTCTTTAATAATCTGTGTGATTATTTATCCATCATTCAAAATTATGTGTTGATGTCTCCAACTCTTTTGTAAAACTGCCTATTTGTCCTTTCAGTTCTGTCAAATTTTGCTTCATGTGTTATGATATTCTATTGTGTGTATACATTTATAATTTTTACATTTTTTTCCAATTTGAACCTTTTATAAATAATTTAGCATTCTTATTTTTCTTTTTTTTTGACTTATAAGGCATATATTTCTGATAATAACACACTCCCTAATCTCTGTTAGTTACTATTTTCATGAAATAATCTGTTCCGTCCTTATACTTTCAACTTCAAAGTGAGTTTCTTATAGATAGTGTATAGCTATGTCATACTTTTTTCTAATCTCTTAATTTCTGCCTTTTTATAGGAGACTTTAATCAATTTACTTTCTGTTTTTGAAATGAGATCTCACTACATTGCTCAAAATTGTGAGTCCATGTAATCCTCCTACATTAGCCTCCCAAGTTGCTGAGACTACAAAGTATGCCACTGTTCCTGATTTAGTTGCTTTACTGTGAGAGTAATCATCGTAGCTCAGCATGCTGGTGTGTGCCTGTAATCCCAGCTGCTCAGGAGATGGAGTTTTGGAGGATTATGGTTCAAGGCAGCCCAGCTAACAGCTCAGTGGGACCCACGTCAAAAAACAAGTTGGGTATGTTGGTTTGTAGCTGTAATCCCAGCTAAACAGGAGATATAGGTAGGAGAACTGTGGTCCAAGGCTGCCCTGAGCAAAACCACAAGAGTGTATCTGAAAAAATAAAGGAAAAAAGGGCTGGAGGTGTGGCTCAAGTGGTAGAGCACTTGACTAGTAAGCACAAGGCTCTGAGTTCAAAAGCCCAGTACTACCCAAAAAGTAATTACTGAAAAGGAAGGATATAAATTTTCAGTCTTACTGATGGTCCCTTGTACAGAATGAGTCACTTCTCTCTTGCTGCTTTCACATTTCCCTCTTTGACTTTGGGTTTCAATAATTTTACTGTAACGTGTCCCAGGATGCATCTCTTTGAGGTTTTCCTGCTTGGAATTTGTTGATGCTCTTCACTGTATTTATTCATGTCTTTCATTAGATTTGAAACATTTTTGACTATTACTTCTTCACAATCTTTTTTTTTTTGCCCCTTCCTTTTCTTTTTGGAGTTCCTATGATATACAGGTTGGTATGCTTGATGGCAGTCCCATGTCTGAACACAAAATTAATTTATGTTTTATATATATATATATAAAACATCACATACCTGAGGATAATTTTATGTAATATTTTAATAATTTTGTGCATAATTTTGAAACAAATTCTCAAGGTGTAGAATTTTGCATCGTGTCTTTTTGCTAGCACTCAGAAAGTTTTGGATTTTAGAGAATATTGGATCTCAGGGTTTTAGAATAGGGATTCTTGACCTGTGAAGTATCTATTTGTCAACCTTCAAGTTGTCAGTTTATAACCTGCCCTGCCCCCTCCTCTCTATTCCTGTGCCTCACATGACAGTTCTTCACCTAGTAGATAAATCACTGTTAGTTATTGGCCTGTTTTCCTTTGAATGATTTTTTAAAACATTATTTTCTTTCTTCTCTGCATTTCTTTCTTTTCTTTCCTTCTTCCCCCCTCTCTATTTCTCTCTTTCTTTCTCTTCTTTTCTTTCACTCTTTCCCTCTCTCTCTTTCTCTTTATTTCACTCTTTCTCTCTTGCTCTTTCTTTCTTTCTTGATAGTGTTTGCTACGTAGCCCTGGCTGGCCTTGAACTCAGGATTTTCTGCCTCATCTTCCTGATCACAGGTGTACCCTCCCATGCCTCGCAGTAAAGGGGATTTTTCAAGATTGATTTTGGTCTCATTGAGATAAATTTTAAGGACATATATGAACTTTTAATAAAAGAAATTACTTGAATCCAGTGGATCTCCTAGCAGTTTCCTGGCATGACTGTGATCTATAAAGAATTTCTGTTATAATTATGCTTTCATAGAGTGGATTTGACCTGCAACATAGAGTTGGATTTCTTTTTCTTTAATTTTTATTTTATTCATATGTGCATACAATGTTTGGGTCATTTCTACCCCCTTCCCCACGCCTCCTCCCTTTTCCTGCACCCCTCCCTCTCCCCCTTTACCCCCTCGCTACCCAGAAGAAACTATTCTGCCCTTATCTCTAATTTTGTTGAAGAGAGAGTATAAGCAAAAATAGGAAGGACCAAGAGTTTTTGCTAGTTGAGATAAGGGTAGCTATACAGGGAGTGACTCGCATTGATTTCCTGTGCATGTGTGTTACCTTCTAGGTTAATTCTTCTTGATCTAACCTTTTCTCTAGTTCCTGGTCCCCTTCTCCTACTGGCCTCAGTTGCTTTAAAGTATTGCTTTAGTTTCTTCTGCATTGAGGGCAACAAATGCTAACTAGTTTTTTAGGTGTCTTACCTATCCTCATACCTCCCTTGTGTGCTCTCTCTTTATCATGTGATCAAAGTCCAATCCCCTTGTTGTGTTTGCCCTTGATCTAATGTCCGCATATGAGGGAGAACATATGCTTTTAGGTCTTTTGGGCCAGGCTAACCTCACTCAGAATGATGTTCTCCAATTCCATCCATTTACCAGCGAATGATAACATTTCGTTTTTCTTCATGGCTGCATAAAATTCCACTGTGTATAAATGCCACATTTTCTTAATCCATTCGTCAGTAGTGGGGCATCTTGGCTGTTTCCATAACTTGGCTATTGTGAATAGTGCTGCAATAAACATGGGTGTGCAGGTGCCTCTGGAGTAACCTATGTCACATTCTTTTGGATATATCCCCAAGAGTGGCATTGCTGGATCAAATGGTAGATCGATGTTTAGATTTTTAAGTTGCCTCCAAATTTTTTTTCAGATTGCCTGTACTAGTTTACATTCCCACCAGCAGTGTAAGAGGGTTCCTTTTTCCCCGCTTCCTCACCAACACCTGTTGTTAGTAGTGGTGTTGCTAATGATGGCTATTCTACCAGGGGTGAGGTGGAATCTTAGTGTGGTTTTAATTTGCATTTCCTTTATTGCATGTGCTTTTTGGCCATTTGAATTTCTTCTTTTGAGAAAGTTCTGTTTTTAGTTAGGTTGCCCATTTCTTTATTGGTTCATTAATTTTGGGAGAATTTAGTTTTTTGAGTTCCCTATATATTCTGGTTATTGGTCCTTTGTTCAGTTTAGAGACCATTTCTTTTGTTGAGCAGAAGCTTTTTAGTTTTATGAAGTCCCATTTATCTATGCTATCTCTTAGTTGCTGAGCTGCTGGGGTTCCTTTGAGGAAGTTCTTGCCTATACCTATTAATTCCAGAGTATTTCCTACTCTTTCCTGTACCAACTTTAGAGTTTGGGGTCTGATATTAAGATCTTTAATCCATTTTGAGTTAATATTGGTATAGGGTGATAAACATAGATCTAGTTTCAGTTTTTTGCAGACTGCTAACTAGTTTTCCCAGCAGTTTTTGTTGAAAAGGCTGTCTTTTCTCCATCGTATATTTTCAGCATTTTTGTCAAAGATAAGTTGATTATAGTTGTTTGGCTTCATATCCGGGTCCTCTGTTCTGTTCCATTGGTCTTCATGTCTGTTTTTGTGCCGGTACCATGCTGTTTTTATTGTTATTGCTTTGTAATATAGTTTGAAGTTGGGTATCCTGATACCTCCAGCGTTGTTCTTTTTACTGAGTATTGCCTTGGCTATTCATGGCCCCTTGTGTTTCCATATAAATTTAACGGTAGATTTTTCAATCTCTTTAATAATGTCATTGGAATTTTGATGGGAATTGCACTAAACATGTAGATTAAACATGTAGATTTTGGGAGTATCGACATTTTTACTATGTTGATTCCACCAATCCATGAGCATGGGAGATCTCTCCACTTTCTATAGTCTTCCTCAATCTCTTTCTTTAGAAGTTTACAGTTTTCCTTGTAGAGGTCGTTCACATCCTTTGTTAAGTTTACACCGAGGTATTTGATTTTTTTGAGGCTATTGTAAATGGAATTGTTTTCATATATTCTTTCTCAATTAGTTTATTATTAGTGTATAGAAATGCTAATGATTTTTCTATGTTGATTTTATATCCTGCTACCTTGCTGTAGCTATTGATGGTGTCTAGGAGCTTCTGAGTAGAGTTTTTTGGGTCTTTAAGGTATAGGATCATGTTGTCTGCAAACAGGGATATTTTGACAGTTTCTTTACCTATTTCTATTCCTTTTATTCCTTCTTCTTGCCTAATTGCTCTGGCTAGGAATTCCAGTACTATGTTGAATAGGAGTGGAGATAGTGGGCATCTTTGTCTAGTTCCTGATTTTAGTGGGAATGGTTTCAGTTTTTCTCTGTTAAGTATAATGCTGGCTGTAGTTTTGTCAGAGTTGGATTTCTTAAAGGACGCTCGCAACTACTTTCATTCAGATTCAAACAGGTGACTTAGAAAAACAAGGAGGTTTTCATGCAGTTACTCACTCATCATCCAGCAGTACATGTGGAACACTCTCCTCTGTCCCTGTTGGGCCACCAAAGGTCCTGTCCTCTGACAAACCACTACATTCCAGAAAGCACTTACTAGACTCATAATTAGCTTGTTCAAAGCCAAGGAGCAGCCAAAACAACTGAGACATGTTAAAAATTCATGAGGCATCTCAATGGCACACAGTGCCTGGTTATGAAGGAAGACATTGTAGGGATTGGGAGAGAATAAAACATGCTTTTAGAATATGTTGTTAAGAGTAATAGGAAGGATGGATTTGTTCAAAGCACATGATATGTGTATATGGACATATCACAATTAAACCCTTTGTACAGGTAATATATTTTAATCAAAATTATAGATATATAATAATTTGATAAACATTAGATATATACACATATATATGTGAATATATATATATATATATTCAAAAGTTAACATGGCCCATTCTATTGTCTACGTAGGTGAAGACATCAGATGTTCTTTTCTGGTTGGGTGGGATTTGGTATCTGGAAGGAACCCCTCCCCTGTTGTTACTATTCCATATCTGCCTGTGCTGCTTATGGGGAAATTGAGGCAGAGAAAGACAGGGGAGCAGGTGAGGCTGATACTCCTAATCCCACCCTGGCTCATGTTTAGTCTTTCTAGAATTTGGTTCCTGAGCATATGGTTCTCCTCCATTTTCCCCTTAATCCAATGGGGGAAATATAGTGACAAGGAAGGAAAGGATATATTTAGTGTCTGCTTCGGTCCTGTTAAAATGGAGCCAGAGGGTTGTAACACTATGGGGCTATTGCAGCCTTTATTTATGACCATATCTGCTCTCTTGCAGATTTTGGTTTTTCAGGTGCTGGATGCTCAACCTGTAGGTCTATATTAATTTGATTCTGGAACTGTATCAGCTTTGACCATTGGGAGCTCATTCAGGGTGCTGTTGTGTGTATTTAGCATGCCCCATTCCTCATTTTCTTCCTTCCTGCCTTCCTTTCTTTCTTTTTTTACTTATCATTTGTTTTCTTTAATTCTGTTCTCTCTCTCTCCCTCTCCCTCAGCCCTTCCTTAGAATTTATACTAGAGTGCATCCTAGGTTTATTTTTCAGGTGCACAAAACAATAATTTTTCATTATGATGCAATATACGTAAACTTCATAATACATAAACTTTGGGTTTATTTGGACACTGAGTCCATTGAGTAGAATAAGCCAGCTTTCAATGTACATGAGGCAAAATGTCAGTGCCCAGAAAATACTACTAATGTTCATTTACATTTTAGTTTCTGACCTGAAAACAATTACAGAGAAAAACAAAAAATTCTTAGAGGGTTGCCATGAGAAGTTACTGGCAGGAGAGGCCTCCTTGGCTCATAAGAGATGTTCTGGGATATCCTAAGCTTCAAATAGACCTAAACTTGGAAGGGAGATGGTTCTGTAAAACTTCAATGGACATGACATGGGGTGGTCCCTGATTCCTCTGGAGAGAACAATGTCTGGGGAAGTGTACAAGGATGAGGCATGACTGTCCCATTCACTTTCACTGAGCTGAAGTCAAACACTTTTCCCCAAGTTGTTTTAATTGACTTCATAGAGTTGGCCCCCAATGGCAAATTAGTAGTAGATGGAAATTGCCAATGGGGAGGAGGCTCTGGTTCCTCCTGGAGTCTACGCTGCAGGAAAGGAGGCTCCTGGCACAGGCTTTCTCTCTGTGAACTCTGGTTCTGGAGAATAAATCACAAAACATTACCCTGGTTTCTTCGCTGTTTCCAGGGAGGACTTTTCTAGTCTGGCACAGTGTCTGTATCTATGGAGAGAGGACAATAAAGACCCAGCATGCTTTCCCCTAATTAGTGACCAGCTCATGCCTGTGAGTGCCTCACATTGAGACTCATAAGCAGGGCAGTTCTCTCTGACACCATAGAGGTATCTTTGGTGACCTAGGAAAACTGGTGTAGGAGCGAGGGAGGATGCAGGGCAAGGAGGTGCTCAGCAGAATGAGGTTGAAAGATGTGTAGCTCACGTAGAATTGACCAGCCCATAACTAGTCACACCATTCCCAGGCCAAGCAGACAGAGGCTTTTCCTCTCTGCCCACACCCTGCTGCTGACCTTGGAGGGGTTTCTTTTCTCTCTCAGGTAGGACTTTATGCATGGTGAGTAATAGCTTCCAAAATGAATGTGGGGTCTTGGGGATGGAAAGTTGCTTTCTCTTTTGCTCTGAACCTTTTAATAAGTTCACTGACTTCCCTCTATCCTCTCCCTCCTCACACTCACCTTTTTACTGAGGTTTCAGGGAGAAACGGAATGAGCAATAGAACCTCTGCCCGAGCCAGATGATGCACTGCATTTCTTTAATCTCAGCTATTCAGGAGACTAAAACATGAAAATATCTTGAGTTTAGAAGTTGAGTCTGATGTGACTACATAGAGAATTTCTATCAAACATACTGGAAAGCAAACGAATACCTATTCCTCCAACTCTGCTTCTTTCCATTCAGTCTCCCTGTGTCCTTGGGTTCCAAATTCAGTGACTCTTTAAATCATCTGTCAGTGTTCCAGTTCCCCAGGTTCTACATTTTACTGCTAACTTTGTTGTTTAGGAAGTAACTTGCCAATTTCCCATGTAGGGGAGGAAAATAGAATTTCTTTTCCTAAACCACATAGGTTCTTACCTGGGACAGATTGCTATTAACAAAAAGTGGATGAAGAGGAGAAAAACACCAAGTTTATACACATGCTCCATGTCTGTCACGTAGGAAGGAAACACTCTCTCAGGCTAGTGTCCAGTTCTCAAAGCTGAGCCTTGGACTTCTGTTTTCAACTGTATTTTCACAAGAGCAATGACTCTTAGAGTTCTGAGACAAAGACAGAAACTTCCACTTCCAGTGTGGAAAACTGTGGGAAGGTGGCAATGTCTGCTCCAGATTGCTCTGGTGTCTGCTGTGCCACCTCAGGCTGATCTGTGGCTTCTCCAGGAAATGAGAATTTAAAACTCTAGTTAGGGGGGAAGGAGGGAAAGACAGAAAATCCTTATGTCTGTGTGAATCTTTGCCTTGCCATCAGTGAAACACAGGGAAACTCCAGCTTCTTAACTGTCTCAGATCAACACTCCTAAATACTTTAGGGAGATTTCTCTTTTGGTTTCCTTCTTGCTTTACACTTGCCTCACATCAGTAATGATTCTTCCATACCTGATTATGTAGGGGAATCCCAACTTTACTGAGCTTTGTAGGGAATGTGTCCACACATAAGCTATGGTTCATTCTCCAAAAGATATCTAATGTACAGAAGGGATGAGCCATGGATAAAAGATACGCATAACACAAGAAGGAAGACTATAAGGAGAACAAACTAGTCAAATCGTTTAGTCCATGTTAGCATATCTGAAATATTTTCACGGAATTGCTGCTAAAATAAAACTTAAGAGATAAGAATACATGATTTATCATATGTAGTCATGTTCCAATAGGTACTAGGTTATAGTGGAGGTCTGTACACTGCAAAAGCCCTGTGAGGTGTGGGCTGTAAGCACTGAAGTAGTTGAAGCAAATGCACAATTATTAGGGTTTTGTAGAATCATGGGAGTCTTGTAGCAGAGAATGAGCAAATCAAGAGGGAGAGAATTCAGAGAGATCTGTGCTGGGAGAGATGAGCCTTGAAATTGGTGAGAAAGAAAACTGAGCAAGCTTGAGGACATATTCTGTTAGGGTTTCTATTTCAAGGGAAGGATATTTGGGAATATCTTGGCCTCTTCCATGTTTTCTGTGGGTCATGGTTGACAGATACAATCAATGTGTTAGGAGGATTAATGGAGTCTGTGCTTAAGGTAGAGATGTACAGAGAGAGGAAGGAGTTGAGAGTACAGGAATGAAGCACACCCTCTGCCATGATTCTGAAGTTGGAATGGAGGTCAGAATTGGCAAGTGGCCATATGAAGCCAGGAAGCAGTTGATAGGCAGGACAATAAGGACCTGTCACAGAAGAGAGTGGAAGAGATTGAGACGAGAACAGTAGTAGGCAAGAAGACCAATGAAGCAAGGGCTACTTAGGACTGGAGATGTAGGAGAGCACTGTCTGGATGTCAGGACAGAGGAGATGGGATGTGACCTTGTGAACACTTAGTCTTCACATGTAGAACAGGAAAGAGGCTTGGCATCTCAGACACTCAGCCCTCTAGAATGGAACCTATTCAGGACTCAGGATCAGAAATCCTGGATTCCAGTTGTAGTCCTGCCATAAAATTCATGACCTTATACCCCTAAGGTGCTATGGCAACTCTAGGAACCAAACATTTAAGGGAATCTCTGCTTCCTACAGCCTATGTGAAATTAAAGGGACACCAAGAGATCCATATGATGAACAGATGCCATCCAAAGGATCTAGTTCCCCATCCTTGACCAGTACCCATGCTGAGTAACAAAACACCAAAAGGTTAGTTGGGCACAATGGTCAGGCAATGGGTAGTGTTCTGAGTGAACTATGAGATGTAGATGGAGACTTAAGCCTGGGACAGAGGAAGAATGACATAACCGTCAAGGGTGGTAAGGACTTTTCTGAACCTCAGCAGCTACTGGTTTGTGTCCCAAGACAAGAGAAACTTTGTGTCTGTCATCATGACCATTGTAGCAATTGCTTATCTGAAGTCATAGGGGCAGGTGAGTCTGAGGAGTGTCAGCTCTAAATCCCTCTGAATTTCCCATGTTGCTGTTGTGGCCATTTTCTTAAGGGATTGGTAGGCCCTTCTAAAGACATCGTACATGTAGATATGTCTGATCTTCAGTTGTCTCTACAGTGAGTATGTTACAAAACCCTTTGTGTAGAAAACAAATACTGGTTATGGGACTATAAGCAACTGTTAATGTCACAAGCCTCTTCCATGATCCAAGCAAGAAATCCCAGCTATTCAGAAGGTAGAAATCCTCAAGATAACTCTTTGAGGCCTCCAGGGCAAAAAATTTCAAGAGACTCTATCTCAACTAGTAAAAACCTAGGCATAGTGGTGGCAGTACCTGTCATCCAGCTACTTAGGAAGTATAAATTGTGAGATTTCTTCCTAGGCCAGCTGGGGAATAAATAAATGACCCTATTTTTAAAATAATTAAAGCAAAAGTGCTTGGAGTTTAGCTCAGGTGCCTGCCTAGCAAGCACATGGCCCTGAGTTCAAACCACAGAACCAAGTTATGTATATGATAAAACATGATTGTGATCTGATGACACTAATTACAGGAAGAGTCACTGGTGAGATTTACAACTATCTGGGTCTCACTTTCTCTTTTTACAAAGAAAAAGACATGTAGAATGTCCAGGAGCCCTCTCGTTGTAGACTTCTGTTCTAAGAGCTGAGAATTGTCTTCCTTAGGGCTCCTGTCATGTCACTATTCCCCAGACTGTAGAGGAAGGAATTGGTCACAGGTGTCAGCACTGTGAAGGTAACAGTGGACACCATGTCCTTGTTATGAGTAGGAAGATAAAGGCCACATATTTACACCCAGGATTATCCCATAGGAGAGGGAGACCACAGTGAGATGAGACCCACATGTGAACAGGGCTTTCCATATCTCACAAACAGGTGGCAACTTTGGCATATTGTGAAAGAAGTAGGCTTAGAGAATGATGCATGTAAATGGTGTCATAAATATGACTTCAACACCAGTGAAGACCATCAAGTCATTGATAAAGGTATCAGAAGAGGAGAGCTTTAGAATAGGGTCAGGGCCACAGAAGAAGTGGTTCACAGAATTTTGGGAAGAAAAGGTAAGTTGCAGTAGGAGAAGAATGTGTTTGAGAGCATGCAGGTTTGTAATGACCCACAATATGGCCATGATAAGGAAACAGAGTCTGGGCCTCGTGATCATAGTGTAGTCAACAGATGGGTATGTAGCAGTCATGAGCCATGACACTCAGGAGAAACCTGTCTATGTTGATGAAATTGACTTAAACTCCATGTAAGAGATGGACTTGTGCCCCCTATGTGATTCACCAGCATCTTGGGGGCAGTGAATGATCAAAAGTAGATGTTGACACTGGAGAGGTTTTTCAGAAATAAGTACATGGACATCACAGCTGATAGCTAAGCTGATAATGTTCCCAGTGACCATAATCAGGTACATCTCAAGAACAACCCAAAGAAACCTCCTCATTCTCTGCCTTTCCAGAGAGTCCCAAGAGGAGGAGCTCTGTGACTCTAGTGTGCTTGTTCCCATTCATGTCTGTGGGGAAGAAAGTGGTATTATATGGTGAGATCATATGTAAACATTTGAGCAAAAACATCTTATATAGTTTGAACAGCTCACACGTTTGTTGAGATTATCTGAATTAATTTATTGTATAATAGGAAAAGCCTGGTTAATTTTAATAGGGTTTCTTACAAATGTCTAGTTTTATTAACTCTAATTCTATTTGCAGAGAGGTAACTACTTTCTTGTCTTCCTCCTCCTCCTCCTTTTTCTTGTGAAACAGTTTTGAACTCAGGGTCTTATACTCTCCCACATGAGCCACTCCCCAGCATTTGTTTGGGTATAGCTTATTTTCCAGATAGGGTCTTATGCTTTTGCCCAGCCATCCTTGGACTGTGATCCTTTTACTTCAGCCTCCTTAGTAGCTAGGGATGACAGATGTTTGCCAACCCCACTACCACGCCTGGCACTGCATAGGTACTTTCTTATATAGTATTTAACTTCGTCTAATATTTGCATCTTAATATGACACCTAATCCATGAGAAAACCAAAAATTGGGCAGTTACATTATTTATCCAAATTCATGGAGTCAATAATTGTTAGATTTCCAATTAAGCTTAAGTTCCTTTTTCTTTATGCTGTATTTTAATTAACTACCTTGGGTGAAAATTGAGCAAGGGGACATATTATAACCTGATGATTTTATCTGTGACTTTTCTTTTTTCTTAGAATTTGGAATATTTGGGGACTTTGATAAATCAAGGTAGTGTGGCCTCAGCACATTATCTATCATTAAGATGGCTTCCCATTGTACTAGGCGTGGTGATGCACCCCAGTAATCCTAGCTACTTAGGAGGTAGACATCTGGAGGATTGCTATTTCAGATCAGCCCAGGCAAAAAGTTAAAGACCCACATCTCAACCAACAAGCTGGGCATGGTAGTTAACATCTCAAACCCAGCAATGCAGAATGCATATGTAGGAGGCAGGCCCTCACATATGTCTAAAATATAACTAAAACAAAAATTTCTGGGGGCATGGTTCAAGTGTTAGAGCACCTGCCCAACAATTTGAAAGCCCAGTACTATAAAAAAGAAAAAAAAAAGACCTAAGTCTTAGCTCAGAGCTTATGGTCTACTGATCAGAGGTACTGATCAGTGGCTGTGTGTACTGCCCCTCCTTTTTTTGCCATCAGAAGAGGAAAGTCAGATACCTATTGTAATAGGGAGGAGGACCAGAAAAGAAACAGACAAGTTTGTGTTCTGACAATGTAGCAGGGGGAAGGGATGGCATAGCAGAGAGATAAACTTAAAGAATTGAAACATAAGGAAGGTCATGTAGCACTGGAGGAATGAAATAACCAGTAAAGTCATGTGCAGCCATATATGGGTTAAGCTTTGCTTTTTGCTTCTATAGCCTGCTTGCAAGGGTATGTAAGGTGAGACCCCTTTGTTCTCAGGGCTTAGCCTTCGTTTACATGTCCATTGAGTCTGTGCCAGCACAATAAAGCATTGCTTCCTGCTAAACTTGAAGCTAAACTGCTTCAGTGTCCATATCTCAGTTCGAGTTTCCTATAACATTTCTTGGGGGCTCACTGCTAGGATTGCAAAGATGGTGATTTGTCACCTTCTTGTCACTGGGGTATATCTCCCAGACTGCCAGGAGAAGTGAGCTCACCAGACACCAACAGACAGTGTGATCCGGAGGAGGAGAATCATCTTCCTGGTGAGTCAGGGTGAAGGCCTCAGCCACACAATGGAATCCAGTGAGGTGCTGGAACCAGTGAGGGGAGTACCACCCATAAGACTAGTAAGAACCCGGATACAAATTCAGGCCTGCTTAGGAGGCAGAAGGGGAGTCTGATCAACTACCAGTCAATGAGACATCCTAATAATTGCATTTTGTGGTGAAACAGTGTCTCTTAGGTTCAGGGAACAGGGGGGAAGTACTGTGCTGTGTGAGAGTGTGTGAAAGGGCGAGACTGAGATGCAGCCCAGCTGCGAAGTGAGTAAGGAGTCCCAATCTGAAGGTCCATGGCGAACTTGTGTGGTCAAGGGTGAACCCTAACAAGGCCTCTGGTCCAGGGTTCAGACAGACTCACTACAGCCAAGAGACGCCTAAATCCCTGTGAGGGGAGTAGCCGGAAGCAAGGGAGGACTCTGTGTAGGTGCAGTTCCTGGACAGGTGACTGCATCCAGGTCACCAATAAGGGGCAGAATTGTTCTCCCTTGTGTGTTGGACAAGAGGACCCCTTACCTCTCATCCAAAACTCCTCCCCCTCTATGTTTGTCCTGCCATCTGGTAACTGAAGGAGATGAGTGGAAGTCAGAGTAAAAACACTCCCTTGGAGTATATGGTTAAAAATTTTAAAAGGGGATTTAATGGAGACTGTGGAATTAAGCTAACTCCCAACAAGCTTAAGGCCTTTTGTGAAGTAGATTGCCCTGATTTTGGTGTGGGGTGGCCCCTGGAAGGGTCACTAGATAAAATTGTGGTTAATGAAGTTTTTAGGGTAATTGTAGGAAATCCTGGGCACCCAGAACAATTTCTCTACATTGACTGCTGGTAGGAAGCTGTCCTTAGATGGCCTACATGGCTACGGCCCTGTCTGGAAGAGGCCTGTAGAATTATGGTAGCTAGGGTGGCTGCGATTTCCATGTGCAAAGAGAAAACAAAGGAGCCTGTACTTGCTGAGGAACCTGAGGAGGTACCACTGCCCTATGTGCCATTTCATCCACCTCTGCCACCAGTGCCCAGATCTGTACCCCTGCCTCCAACATCAGATGGGTGAGCTCGAGAGAGTGCCACACCTGTAAAGTCTGTCAGAAGCAACTGGGGTCTCAACTCCCCTGTCCTCCCTGAGTCCTATGGTCCCCCTACCTACTCCGAGTCTGCCAGTGCTCTCACCCCACATCCCCCATTCGATCGGGAACATTAACCATTCTCCATGAGGATTCCTCCTCTCCTTAGACAACTGCTGCCCTGCAGACGCCCCTGAGGGAAGCCCAGAGCCCCATGTATTATGACCAGGGAGGCCAAATACAAGGAGGAGGGCAGACATTTGTCTATCAGCCCTTTACCACCACACACCTCCTCAACTGGAACCATCACAACCCCTCCTTCACAGAAAAGCCTCAGGCTCTGATTAATTTGATGCAGTCTATCATCCAGACTCACAAACCCACCTGGACAGACTGTCAACAGCTTCTCTGAAGAGAAACATTGTATAATGTTGGCAGCTCTAAAGTGGTTAGAAGATCATACCCCTGAATGCACCATAAACACCCAAGCATATGCTCTTCCCGTTTCCCCAAGGAAGACCCCACTGGAACCCCAATAATAGCTGAGATTACCAGCACCTCGAACAGTATCAGGAGGCATTATTGGAAGGCATAAAGGAAGAGGGAAAATTCCATGAATATGAGCAAAACATCAGAAGTCCTCCAAGGGCCAGATGAGAGTCCCAGCCAGTTCTATGGAAGTTTGTGTGAGGCCTTCCATTTTACACCTCCTTTGGCCTGGAAGCCACTGAAAACCAGCAGATGGTCAATGCCACTTTTGTTGGCCAGGCCCAGGGAGACATAAGGCAAAAATTGCAAAAACCGAAAGGATTCACTGGAATTAATGCTTGCCAGCTTCTGGAGGTGGCCACAAATGTTTTTGTCAATCAAGGTCAGAAGGCTAGGTGGGAGGCCAAGGGTAAGATGAAAAGGACAGTAGACATCCTTGCAGGAGCCCTTGCTGGACAGTCAGATGGGCCTCGGGGAGCTAATCTAGGCAGAGTCAGAAGCAATTACCATGGACAGTGACAAATGCCCTCAGGATGCTCCCACCCTAGGGAGGAACGAGGCTGAAATCAATGTGCCTACTGTTGTCAGTAAGGGCATTGGAATAATGAATGTCCCAATGGGCCAGGGACTCCCAAAAGGCCCCCCAGACCAGAGGCAGAGGCCAGGTTGTCAAAGGAAAATAGCAGCCCACCTGGAGGGAAGCCCGCCCCTGGAAGGAAAACATTGTCCGGCAGGCCTGGAAAACTATAAGGAGGACTAGGGCACATAGGACTCCATTCTACTGGGCCCCAGGAACCTATAGTCCATATGAAAATAGTGGGGGCATCTCACTGATCTCATGGTGGACATGGGAGAGAACATTCATCTGTTAGAAAGTGGGTCCTCTTTCCAACAAGCATACTACTATTACTGGGGCTCCAGAGGACTGGTCCAAAGCCCCTTCTTAATGGCTAGACAATGTAATCTTGGGAGTCAAGAAGTAAAGCATGAGTTCCCTTATCTTCCTGATTGCCCTGTGGGCCAGATGGCCAGGGACTTGTTATGCAAACTGAGGACACACATAACTTTTGATTCAGAAGTTGAGAAGACTTGAGGCAGAGACTAATCCTCGCTGTTGCATAGGAAGAGGGGTGGCAGCTCTGTGCCCCTGAAGGGAGGTCTCTTGAGATTCCTGAGCTTCCTGTCAAGATTCCAGGTGTGTGGGCTGAATATAACCCCCCAGGTCTGTCCCAAAATGTGCCCCCAGTAGTGGTGGAACTAAAGCCGGAGTCACATGGTCAGACAGAAACAATAATTCATTCCTCACAAGGCCCAGGTCAGAATTTAAAAACACTTTGACAGACTTAAAATATGGGATCCTCCAACCTTGTCAGACATCCTGGAACACCCCTTATTACCAGTCCAGGAACTGGAGACTGAGGATTTCAGGCCAGCTCAGGACCTCCAGGCAGTAAATTCAGCAACTATCACTTTGCACCCCATAGTCCCAAGTCCATACAAGCTTTGAGGCCTTGTCCCACCTGAGGCAAAGTTTTTTACCTGCCTAGATCTTAAAGGCACATTCTTTTGCATCCATCTGGCCCTACACAGTCAGCCTATTTTTGTCTTCTAATGGGAAAATACCAACACAGGAAAAGGGGCAACTAACCTGGACTCGGTTACCACAAGGTTTCAAAAATCCACCCAGTATTTTTGGAACTGCCTTAGCATCTGACCTCAAAGCCTTCTCAGTCAAGCAGCACAGCTGCACACTCTTCTAGTACATAGGTGACCTCCTGCTGGCTGGACCAACTTGGGAGGATTTTATGGAAGGGAAATGACACACCTTCTTTTCTCTTTTATGAGAAGCAGGATACAAAGTCTCTAGGAAAAAGGCCCAGACTTGCCAAAACACTGTCAGATACCTCAGCTTTCACCTGACCCAGGGGTAATGCAGGCTCGGCCCAGAGAGGAAACAGGCTGTATGTTCCATCCCAGCCACTAAGACCCACTGGCAAATTAGAGAGTTTTTGGAAACTGTAGGTTTCTGCCAAATCTGAATCCCTAATTACTCCCTCTTGGAAAGACCCCTCTATGAAGCCACAAAAGGGGAAGAATGGGAGCCTTTAATATGGGGGAAGGAACAAGAGAAAGCTTTTAAAGTAATCAATAAGGTACTCACCAGTGCTCCTGTTCTAGGCCTGCCACATGTGATGAAGCCCTTTTCCAGTATGTCCTTGAGCACAAGGTAACAGCTATTGGGGTCCTTACTCAGTACTGGGCTTCTGGCACTGTCCAGGGCTTACTTGTCAAAACAACTTGATGCTGATTCCTGAGGCTGGCCACCTTGCCCTAGCACCCACCACTGCCCTTGTGACAGAAGCAGACAAACTCACCCTAGGGCAAGAACTCACTGTCAGTGTTCCCGCCTCTGTCCTGACAGTATCAGATATGGGCAGGAAATCCTAGAATTGCTGGAGACTGTATCGGCCCCTAAACAGGTGGCAGTTATACACTGCCAAGGGCATGAAAAGAGAAATGCAAAAATTGCCCGTGGAAACTGAAAAGCTGACAAAGAGGCCAAACAAGTGGCTCTCATGATGAGACCAGCACCAAATCTTCTGATGGCTGCCTTGTTCCCATGCCTCTTAGCTGAATGAGGTCCACGGTACACAGCACAAGAATAGGCTTGGTTTAAGACTGGGGAGAGAAAGTTTCTACCAAATAGATGGTGGAAGTTTGCTGATGGCCACATTGCTATGCCTGTGTTGCTGGCACCTATATTTGTCAAGCAGTTCCACAACTCATTCAGGGAGAATGGTCTTTGAGACCACCCTGGCTCAGCATTTTTATGTTGAGCTCTCCAGAATAAGTAAGGCAATATGTGAGGGATGAGCTCTATGTGCTAAAAACAACCCCAGACAAGGGCTAAAATCACCCCCTCAGGAGCAGAGTGTTGGTGAAACTCCCCTTGAAAACTTGATCATGGAATTCACTGAAATGCCATGAGCTCAAGGATGCAAATATCTGTTGGTTTTTGTTTATACCTTCTCAGGATGGGTGGAAGCCTTCCCCACACAGACTGAAAAGGCCCTGGAGGTGGCCAAATGTCTGTTAAAGGAAATCATCCCTCGGTTTGGAATACCTGTGAATATTGGGTTGGATAATGGACCAGCCTTTGTGGCAGAGGTGGTACAGCTAATGGCTATGGGCTTAGGAATTACCTGGATGTGCACATGGCCTACCACACCCATAGTTCAGGAAAAGTGGAGCTCATGGATTGAACCCTAAAATCACGGTTAGGAAAACTGTGTCAGGAAACCATCTGCAGTGGGATTAATTAGTGCCCATATCATTACTAAAGATTAGGTCTAGCCCCACAAAGTAGACCGGGATCTCACCCTTTGAATTCCTTTATGGATGCCCATCTCCCTTAATCAAGGGAATAAGGGGGGATCTTAAGGAAATAGGTGACCTCACCTTGAGGCAGCAGGTGCAGGCCCTTGGGTTTACTCTCTCAAACATTAATGGCTAGGTCCCGGAGAGACTTCCTGTCAGCCTGACATCTCCCATGCACCCTTACAGGACAGGAAATGCTGCCTGGGTAAAAGAATGGAATGTCCAGCCATTAAAGCCTCATTGGAGAGGCCCTTTTGTTGTTATTTTGTCCACCCCTACTGCAGTTAAAGTAGCATAGATTGCTCCTTGGATCTATCACAGGCTAGTCAAGCCAGCTTCTCTCAAGTGGGGGTGCATCCCTGGTCCGGCTTCACTGTGTAAGATAACCCCTGGAACATTAGCGCCCTTCCTCAGCGAGACTCCTATTGAGGAAAGACAACTGGAGACCACAAACAATGAGACGACAGCCCTGCTCTAGTCACTCTGGAAGCTGAATAGTCTACACAGGGCAGAACCTTAAGAAATCAACTTTCTAATGGAATAGATGAACTGTTTTCTATGTCAATTGTTTTACGGTAATGCATTGTCACCCCTATATCCATTGCTGTAGTTGTCACCCTAATAGGGGTGATGGAACTTATCCTAGGAGCATGCTTAATATTACCCTGCCTGGTTCCCCTGTAATTGTAGTCTATCCTAACCATTATGGAAACTACTATAGAAAGAAAAACAGCCACGCATGTAATGATGCTATGGAAATAAAAACCCCTAAATCAAGATGATGGTCTTTGATCCTAGGTGGGTCCAAGCATCAGAGGGGGGAATGATGTAGTAGGGACAAGGACCAGAAAAGAAATAGACATGTTTGTGTTCTGATAATGCATCAGGGGGAAGGGATGGCATAGCAGAGAGATAAAACTTAAAGAATGGAAACATTAAGAAGATCACATAGCACTGTGGGGAATGAAATAGCCAATAAAGTCACATGCAACCATATATGGGTTAGGCTTTCTTTTTGCTTCTGTAACCTGCTTGCAAGGGCATATAAGGTGAGACCCCTTTGTTCTCAGGGCTTAGCCTTTGTTCACGAATCCACTGAGTCTGTGCCAGCACAATAAAGTATTGCTTCCTGCTAAACTGCCTCAGTGTCCCATATCTCAGTTCAAGTCTCCCATAACAATATGGCAGCTGGATTTTCTTTTTCTGTGATTAAAAGGATATGGATTGATAAAGAACAATTTCATGTGGTTTATGCAAGACTCAGAAATCACCCTAGACTGGGTAGGTGGGTCAGGTAAACCATTGTTTGTGCCATGTCCCTGAGAGAATTTATGGTGCTAAGCAGAAAAGAAAGGAGGTTTGTTTCTAGGAGATCAAGGGCCTGAGAAAAAAGGGAGAAGAAAGACCAGTAACTGCTATGTGAGATAGCCTGAATGCTGGGGAGGAGATTTTATGGGAATGGTTATAGGATGTACATATTATGGGACACAGAGGTGAATACCAGCAAAAAGTGCAATCACTAAATTGAGGGAAAAGTTCTGGAATGTGAAACTAGTTGTTACCTGATTCACTTCAGAGCCACACTAGACATAGCAGGTCTAGGAAAAAGCTAGAATGCACCCATGAAGGAACAGGGTTAATGTGGACTATGAATCAGTGGGGATGGGGAGGGACTGGTGGTATTTGTCATTAAGACAAATCAGAGTGCCTTGACAGGTAGATGTTAATATTCTGGTCTTCAGGACAGATAATTTCTATAGCTGAATAGAGAGAAAGAGAAGACAAAGTTGTCCAGACCCATTTGTCCTGTGGACTAGAAAGTGCTACTGTAAGGTAGACAGACAGACATGAATGGTCTCAAGGCAAGACTGGGGAAGAGCCATGAAGGGTCAATCAAGGGCAGCACTCAGCCACTTGTGGGGATGATAAGGCACAACTTCTGCCACTCGGGGAAGACCAGAGGCAACTCCCGCCTCCAGAAAATGGTCAGGGTCAACACCTCACTACGAGAGCCACCATCCCAGTGATACAGGAAATTTGTGAAGGACCAAAAGCCTCCACGCAACCTTGTTACCTTAAGTGTTAAAATGTTTTAGCAAGAGAGTGGGGCATTCCAGTGAACTTTATAGATAACAAAGAGTGTGTATAAAAATAGGAAAGTTTATTGCATGGAAGAGCAAAAATTCCCACAGGAAGGGAGGGGTATTGAATGGGATGCCAGTGAATAAGCAGAGTCTAGGTGGTTTTTTAGACCTACTTCTGGTGTAGCTCAACTTAAGTGCTAATTTTGTGCATGAAGGGGACTGTGCTCATTGGCTCATTGGATAGCTACTAAGTTCACCCTATTAGTATCAAGGGCAACCAGGAGTTCCCATTTAGGGTCTGTCCTGCCCTTTCTTCCTCCTTATCTTCCCCCTTCCTTAGGTCAGAGGGAAGTCTTGAAGAAAAGAGTCTTTTTCTCTTCAGTTTGAAACATTTTGTGCAATTCTGTTTGCAAAGCTATTTTGTAGGGTAAGTGGTTACTACTGGGTCCCTCTAGCTATTCTACCTATTTAACAGTGTAGTCACACAAAGAGGCTAAACCAGCCCCAACTGGTCCAATGGGCCTGCTCACTAGGGCACACCCCCTCTTTTTTTGCTGATACTGGTATTTGAAATCAGAGCTTCATGCTTGCTAGGTAGGTACTTGACCAGTTAAACAGGTCTCCAGCCTTTTCTGATCTTGTTATTTTAGAGATGGCATTTTGCTTTATGCCCAGGTTGGCCTTGACCGCTATCTTATTTTATGCTTCCCACCATAGCTCAGTTGACAGGTGTGTGCCACTGTACCCAGATTTTTTACTTTGAGGTGAGGTCTTACAAACCTTTTTGCATAGGCTGGCCTGGAAGTGGGAGCCTTCTTACCTCAGCTTCCAAAGTATCTAGGATTACAGGTGTGAGCTACCAGCACCCAGCTGCCATGCCACTATAATAACCTTGGCATTGTGGTTTTGACTCCCCTTCTGGGCTCTCACTGGAATTTTGGAACAGCACAAGTCTATGGAACTGTTTTTTTTTTTTCTGTAACAAGCATTTTCAAAGAGATGATGAAGTTTCTTTCTGTGATAGATCCCTTTAGGGCTTTTCATAGCTTGTCCAACTGTTCTGTTTATGTAAGCTGCCAACTTTTTTGGAGATTTCTTAACCTCCTTCATGTTCTGATTAGTGAAATTAGAGATCCTTTGTCTAGGAAGATCAATGGAATGATCTGTGGCTTTTCTGCCACAGGGCACACTGGGCAGCTTCCCTGGTCTACGTGGATGCTGAACACCAAAGCCTCTCATTCATTCACCAGCCACTGCTCTTTTTATGCCCTGGCCATGTGGATCCTTGTTTTTGGCATTCATGAGTGTGCTTGTGGGATGCTGAATATTTCAAAACTATTTCACCTCCAGGACCCTTCTTGGAAGCTCTTGGGGTGGAGACTTTGGCTTCTCCTTCCCCCTGGGGTAGCTTGATCTGGGGCCAAGCTGGAGCTGGGGCTTGAGCTGCAAACTGTTTCTTAATTTATTCTGTCACTTTTCTGTTCACCATGTTTTTCTCCTGTCCTGCCTCTCCTTTGTGGTTCTAAGTGCTCTTCATCTCTTTGCTCTTCTGTAGGAAGATGCTTCTTTGTTACTCAGACTCTTATTCATAGGCTCTGATGAAGATAACTTCTAGTCTTCTGCCCACTATTTTGGTGAAGAACCTTGAATGATAATTTTGTTGGCTATAGTAATATGATAGGCAGTTATTTTCATTCAGGGCATGAAATATATCATTCCATACTTTCCTGACTCTTAAGGTTTGTGTTGAGAGGTCTGAGATAATCCTGATGTGCTTGCTTTGTAGGTAAATTAGTGTTTTTCTCTTGCAGCTTTGTTCTCTCATCTTGGCATTTTAACCATTATTGGCATGGAGCACTTCTTTATTGGTAATGTCTCTTTGGAGTTCTTAATGTCTCCTATGCTTTGATACACATATTTTTCACAGAACTCAGAAATGTTCTGCTGTAATTTCATAGATTAGGTTTTTCATACGTTTAATTTGTATCACAGCTCCTTTTTCTACCCTGTGGATTCTTGGATTGGTGCCTTTATCGTGACCCAGAATTCTTGAAGTGGGTGGGCATTCTTTCTTTTTTTTTTCATTTTCTTCATTCTTGCTGAGTGTAATAATTCTTTGATCTTAATTTCACTTCCTAATATTCTTCCTTCTGTTTGGTCGAGTCTACTGTGTTCTTTATTGGATTCACTGAGCTTTTCATTTCTAACATTTCTTTCTTTTTTTTTTTTCAAAATCTCAGTTTCCATGTTGAATCTCTCATTCATGGTGCTGACTTTCTTGTGTAGTTCCTGAGTTGATTTCATTACTTCATTTATTTGTTTCAATCCTCTTTGAGGTCATTATTGTTTTTCTTTTCTACAGTACTGAAGATTGAGTTCAGAGACTCATGCACTCTATCCCCTAATACATGGCTAATCTGTTGCTAACTTTTAAAGTAAACTGAATTCTTTGCATCGAATTTGGCCATTCAATTTCTTTGGATTCAGTAATTGAGGTGTTATTTTTGGAGAAAAGTGAATTTTTGGAGAAGTCGTATCACTTTTCTTTTTCATATTACTTTTGTTTCTATGTTGCAGTTTGTATATCTGTTAGATTGGATATCTCTTTCACTACTACCCAGAAGAGAGAAAACAGAAAACCATAGTGAAATTCACAATTTAAAAATAAACCAATTATTTAGCTATAATGAACAATTGTAGCAAGGTTTGGTTGCACATGTTTGTAATCCTAGCACTCAGGAGGCTGAGATAGGAGTATGACCATGAGTTCAAGATCAGCCCAAGCTAAATAATGAGACACTGCCTCAAAATAACAGAAATGCAAACTTCAGCTACTCTCCCAATAAGTTTGTAAAGGAAGAACTAGGATACTTACAGGATAAAGTAGGACTTTAAACCTACGTAAGGTATAGTTATTAAAAAATAAATAATAAAAGCAGGTGGTAGGGAAAGGAAAATAGAAGCAGGATATAAAAGAGGAGAAAAGTATATGATGGAAAGGTATTAAATCAATAGGATCAGAGAACATAGTAAGATATGTACCAAGAAATTAAAAAATGGAAAAAGTCATAGAATTATGACTTTTTAATAACTGCAAAAAAGAAACAAAAATTGATAGTTCTTCCTTATTGAGGAGGTTGGTACAAGATTTCCTTTTCCCTGTAACAGTTGATTTTTCTTTGAAGTCCAAACAGTTTAGACCAGAGGGGGTTGTCTAGTTTGGGAATTGAGGTCAATGACAGACTATCCATCCAACCACTGAAAGGTCCTGAGCCAGGTCTCCAGCCCAGAAGGTGGACAGAGAATGCTGTTTTCAAGTTGATCAAACAGCAAGCAGCTGCTCCCCTCTTGGCTCCTGACAACCTGTGACTCCTGACCTCCCAGTTCTCTCCAGGCTAGTTCCTTACTCATGTGGACTCCAAGCTTGCTCCCCACTTGATTCATAGAAATTACCAAGTCAATCATGCTCCTGCTGACTCCTACCTTACTCTCCACTTGACTGTCATGATTCTAACTGTGGCATGTCACCACTCCCAATACACTCTGTGACTTGACTCATGCCAGATTGCATCCAGATCCCAAAAAGGCAGCAACGTGACAACAGTCGCGATGCACACTCACTCCCCAGATAGAAGCCCTGGCTTTGGCTTGCTCAATTTCCACATCAGTCAGGTTTGTGCCAACTCCCAACCTATCCCCCACTGTACTCCTGGGAGATCACATGGACCTGAGGTGGTCTCATACTGGCACTTTCCACAGTAGCTCTATCTTGGAGTTGTGGTCTCCACCCATGTGGTTCTGTGTCTGTCAATTTTAATCCCAGTCTCAATTAGTTTTATGGGTCCGCACAGATTCTTCCAAGTGATCTTTTGTTTAGTTAGTGGGGGAAGGGAAGGTTTTGGGGCTTGGAGTTATAAAACTATAGACTCTTCAGGTCGTCCCAGGAATTTTTCTTTAAGACCTCTCTTTGGCAGTCCATTTTACGGTCCTTTCTTTCTTTGATAAGATCTTTCTTCCAGATATTGGCTCTGCCATTCGTATAAGGTTAATAAGGTTAAAAGATAATATGTAAAAACTGTTATCACTCAAAAAAATTGGTTATGTTATCTCAATCAGGCCTAACTAAAAAGCAGGCAATCAGGAATTAACCATTAGACACAAACTAAAGAAAGAACATGGTCATTTTAAAACTCAGAGTGACAAAAGGGAATCTTAAAATGTGGTTGTTTGAAAAAAAGATGCATGTATGTGATTAAGTTGGCTGTTAATTTAAAGGGTTAAAGGATTTTCTAATGTCAAGATTGAATACACTGACATAAAACGAACACCAAATTCTTTATGTTTTTAACAGTGTGGCTATCTTAAAAAATACTATTCTGCTCTTACTAAAAATTGGTTTAAAGGAGAGTTTTGTTTTACCAAGAATATTACTTGTGTTCTCTGATTTTTGTCAGGGTTTTAACAACTGAGGAAACTGAGTCTAAACTAAATAAAATTCAAGTAAGGTCTGTTTATGTCAAGTCTTCTAAATGACCATCTCATAATTACAGTTAAACAAATATTTTAAGTGATTCTAATACAGTTGGTGTATGTGACTAAAGATATGCAAAACTATATATCTAAACTTTATCTAAATGTGATACATATGTTTACAGAGTGTAAATTTAGCATATGTAAAATGGCCAGCTGATGCTCTCTTTCCTCCATGATGCAATGCATCTAAACCTTCTACAAAAAAAGTGGTCAATAGGACTATGCACATTTCTGCTATTTATGGTCTGTGCCAATCAGATGGGAAAGGACTGCTATTTGGGCAGCCCTGCTATTTGGAACCTGGACTATATCTGTCTGTCTTGGCTGGGTAAACATTGTTATATATATGAGATACACTTGTACATTTAAAAGTATGTCTACTTGGGGTCTCTGGAACTTCCCCTCAAACTCCTGGGAGACCTAGGGTTTTGACTTTTGTTGCTAGTGTACACCTGAGTAAAAATTAAATATATGTGTGTATATATATATTTATAAATATATATAAAAATTATATTTTTACAGTGATGCTAACTGTGATGCTATTACTAAATATTACTGGCTCCTTTGTACGTTAAATGTATTTGTGCTCTCCAAATATATAAGCCTTCTACAATGCAATGTTTGGGAAACGCTGTACCTCCAAATGAAAACTGTTAATTATGGTAGCCTTTCATAGATTGTGTGCATGTGTTCCTAACTGTAAAAAGAAGAGCTTAATGGTGCTGAAGAAATGCTGACAATCATAATTATTATCTGAAAGTGCTATATGCAATGGAAATAACTAAACTTGTCAATTGCTAAATATTTAAAAATTCTAGCAATGACTGTTGTGTTTGTATCTGTGGTTTGAGTCTTTCTCTTAGGCATTTATACTCAAAGTCATGAAAAACAGCTGTAGCAGTACTCATTTTTCCAACATTTGTTTCTTTAAATATTTGCTCCAATTGGTTTTGTTTTATATATTCCCTTCAAAACTTTGTAAATTTTGTCTGGTGATACTCTACAGAAGTACAACTTCTATCTAACAAAATAAACTAAGGACTATTATTTAAGATGCCAGAAAATTACCTACAAAGCAGACAAATTAAACTTAATAGACTCCAGGTAAGCCCAATTTAGGAGCCATTCTTTCTACACTTCTTTGTTGCTTAAATTTCTCCAAAAGTATCTTATTGGCACTGACTCCCACCTGATCTGCCTGCCATTCTACTACAATGTAGGATCAAATCAGACCCACTGAGATATCTCAGCTCAGCAACAAGGAAAGATCTACTAGGACATCTCACTGTGATGAGGGCCTATTCAGAGACAGTTGGAAAAAATTATTCAGACAAGAGGGGAAATGGTCAAATTCCAAATGGAATCACTGAGCCTAGACTGTCCCAAAGCAGTTAAACCTGAGAGGTTAAAAAGAAGTGGTTCATAAGCATGACTACCTGATTCCCATGCTGTTTACTTCTAAACTGGATAAGAACTTAAACTTTTGTCCCTCTATTGATAAGGAAACCCAGAGAAACTGGGAAATGAACCAAAGACGAGTAAAGCCCTTCTTAGCCCGGGCCCCTGCGTGCAGCTATCTTGCTAGAAACTATGGATGGCCTTCATCCACAGCTGTGCTGACATGATACATTGTAACCTTGAACAGCTAACTGTCAAGTCTGCTTCTGCACTCCCTGCTTGCTTGCTGCTGCTTTTCTGGGTATAAAAATCTCAGCCACCCTGAGCTCAGGGCCAGTGCTATTTTGGAGATATCCAGGTTCTAGCCCACTAGCGTAATAAGCTTCCTTTCCTCCATCCACCTGGGTTTGAGATTTATTCTCACTGGTCAGTCATACTTTCTGTACCGTTCCTGCAACACTATCACCTGCTATTTCTGTAGCTCCAGATTAATCCAGATGTTCCCTATTAAATCTTATATTAATATTTTAACCACGTTTGTTTCTTCTCATCACCAGGCTCTAAAACTACAAATGATACAACTGAAGGGCTAACTCCACTAAACTCTGAGCATGGATCCTCCTTCTTAAATACAACTTCTGGTTATGATCTCCTAGGGATATATTCCCTTGTACAGGGCCCACTGGATCATCTATGACCTAGGATCCCAGCTGTCTCCACCAACAAAGAGCAAAAAGCAAGAGACTCCTAACCCAGGAAGTAGACAATGACTGAATACAACTTTCCATTCCCTGAAAGATTTTAGGGTCTTTAGTCCTTGAGTGGGGAATGTTAAGTAGTAGTTAGCTAAGAGTGGTGCATGAGGTGAGATAGATAGATGAGGAGATAGAGAAATTATATTGTTTTTAATAAATATTAAAAGGGCCAGACTTGGATATTAGAGTGAGAAAGTAAAAACTAAAAAGCCAGAGCAGCTAGTGCCCTTCCACTTCCTTTTACATGTTGTTATAAGAACAGGGAGAGATAAAGTGGCCATCTGTATCTGCCTGTTAACAAGCTTCAGGGCTCCTTCAGTGGGTAGAGGGACAGAAAGAATAGAAGGCATGTCTAAAAAAGGAAGTCCTAAAGCATATCCATTGTCCCTGTGTTTGGGGTAGACCTGTATGACATCTCCCTGTTTTAGCACCCATATAAGCCACCCACATCCATTATCTTAATGATTAGAGGTTGGTAAACATGACCCTGTGTATTCCCCCAGCAGGAAAAGCATGATAAGAGATGAGGGCTACCATTTTGAGTCTTTGATTCCATTTCCTGCATGAAGAAGGGGAAATGTTTCTTCCTTTATGCCCATTTCTCCCTACTTTTATCCTGTTACACTGAATTTCTTTACTAATAAACTTTGCTATCATTTTTCACTACCAAAAATAAATAAATAAATAAAATTACTGGAGGCTATCATTTTATACTAAATTCTTGCTCTGGGACCTCTGAGATATCAGGACAAACCTTATAATGAAAATTCCCAAATATGCCCGTTTTCCTGTCATGATAACAAGTTCCCTCTGCTTTAATCCTTACAAAGTGTAACTGAAGCAGCCTCATGTTACCAGTTATTTCTCTATTGTTGAGTCTCTCTGTTCCTGCCTTACAGGGGAAGTTACTTTGAAATGTCCAATTTCTGTTTTGTTCCTTCTTTTTGCTTCTTATTGTCTATAAAACTAACCTCTCCTGCTCAGCTCATTGTAACACTTACTCTATTTTATAGGATAAAGGGTTACATGATTCTAAGAGTACAGAACAGAGCCAATTAATCTTTAAACAAAATTTGTTGGAATTTTGTCGTTTCACATTATTCATCAGAGAAATGCAATTTAAAGCCTAACAGAAATAGGACCTTACACCTGTGATCATGACTATTCTTAGAAAGATTAAAGAGCTGGATACAGTGGTTCACATCTGTATTTTCAACTTCTCGGTAGGTAGATAAAGGATTGCATTTCAAGGCCAACCCAAGAAAAAAAATTAGTGAGACTCTATCTCAAAGAACAAGTTGGTGATGCTGGGTCACACCTGTATTCCCAGCTACATGGGAGGCAAAGGTAGGAAGATTGAGGTTCAAGACCAGCTCTAGGATTACAGATTATCTGAAAAAGAGCTGGGTTTGTGGCTCAAGTGGTAGAGCTCTTGCCTAGAAACTATGGGGAGCTGAGTTCACAGCCAGTACCACCAAAAAACAAAACAACAAAACAAGGAGAGATAACAGTGTTAGAGGTGTGAAGAAATGGAAGCCTTTGCACAGTAGTAGTAAGAACATAAATTAGAAGAGTATGTAGGAGTTTTATGGCTTTATCTTGGAGAAACTTTTTCCATATTTTGTTATTTTTAATTGATACATAATAATTGTACAAATCATAGAGGAAAGAGAGATTTTCTTATGTGCGCTCTTTGATTGGATCTAGTAATCACATTAATACATGGCCAATGAACCAGAGAAAATCATCCAAACTTTATTACATTTTGATATACATGAGGACTTTACAAAAGAGCAAATTCTGAAGAAAATCACCAAAACAAGATGTGTTTGTTCTTCTTAGACAAAGATCAACACATTTCTGAAGGAATGACACAAAAGATCTCTGAAGTTGGGGCTGTTACCAACAGATCATTATAAGGTTGTGTGTATGTGTTTGTGTGTATTTAAAAGCTAGTGTAAGAAAAGGGCTACTTCAGTGAATTTATTCAGGTTCATTGTATCCACAATTATAGTCTCTAGTGATTAAGTCTATTTTACCATATTGGTACAGAGAGGTCACCACTTCCAGAAGAGTCCTGAAGTACTTGTTGCATGTAGGAAGAGACAGGTTAAATGTCCCAGTCTGACGTCACTTTTCCTCAAATATTTTATATTTTAATTAAGCACATTTTGAGATAGCAAGTCCTTAACCCCTTCAATGTTTAGGGAGTGCCCTGTGATGTTTCAACATGTGGATACAATGTGCAATCATCAGATCAGAGTGATTGGTATACTCAGCAAACATTTATCATATTTGTGTTGAGAGCATTAAAAATCCTCTGTACCAGCTATTTTGACATGTGGAACTAAATATTGTCAACAATAGTTACCTGACTGTGCTATAATTGGAAGTCATTCCTCCTCTCCTATTGCATGCCTATACCATTAACCATTATCTCTCCATTTATCACACATACATTTTTCTTTCAACACTCAAACAATAAAGGAATTAATTGGTATTCAATGAATATAGGAAGGCACACACAAAATAACACACACACATACATTTAATAAATTGAGCAAGAAATCAAGCTAGAGATATTTGCAATGTACACAACATCCTACAAATCTGTTAGAAATTACAAATATTTTAATAAAACGGAAAAAACAGATGAGCAGATAATTTAAGAAGAAAATAAAATGTACAATAAACCTTGTGAAAAAGTGTTCAGCCCCACTCAGAATCAATGAAAAGCAAATCAGAAAGACAATGAATACAGTTTCCACCCATCTCCTAGCAAACAGGTTTTTGTTTTTTAGCAAATAGGTGTTTAAAGTAGATGTAGGAATGAGACATACTGTAGCCGTTTCAAATATCTTTTTAAATCAATAATCTAATTACTCAAGATAGCCATCATTAACGTTTTTCAGTCTTTTCTATATTGCTTGCTACTGTAAGTTCTTTTAAATTTCATTTTCTTTTGATTAGCATATTACATAATAATTACATTATGTACAATTTTGTAATTATGTACAATTACATTGTACAGAAAATGGGGCTCAGTATATTTCAACCCATGCATACAGGATGCACTAATAAAATCCAGCCTCACTTTACCCCAACTACAGTAATCGCTATTCTACGTTCAGGTAATCTTTTTTACTTGCACATATGAGAATATGTCAGTACTTGTCTTTCTGTGTCTGGTTTGTTTCACTTAGTCAAATATCCTCCAATTCCAGCCATTCTGCTGCAAATAACAGGGTTTCATTCTTCATTGTGGCAGCATAATAGCCCATTGTGTTTGTGTGTTTGTGCGGGTGTGTGTATATTACTTTTTTATCTATTCATCCATTGATGGGCACATAGGTTGATTTTGTGAATGGTGCTGCAATAAACATGGCTGTGCAGTTATTTCTTAGTATTCTGGTTTAATTTGCATTGTATGTATATTCAGAAGTGGAATGGCTGGATCATAGGGTGGATTTATTTTCGGTTTTTGAGAATATTCCATCCTATTCTACATAATGTCTGTACTAATTTGTGTTTCTGACTGTAATGCATGGCAGTCCCTTTTTATTTACATTATTGGCAGCATTTATTATTTTTATGTTTGATAATGGCCATTCTTCCCAGAGCAATATGCTGTCTCATTATGGTTTTGATTTGCATGTCTTTGTAAGCTAAAGATACTGAGTATTTTTTTCATTTACTTGTTGACATTTGTGTTTCTTCTTTTCAGAAGTGTATGTTCAGGTCATTTGTCTCTCTGGGGGTTTTTTGTTTTTGATTTTTGGTGGTACTGGGGTTTGAATTCAAGGTCTTGCACTTGCTAGTCAAACACTTTACCATTTGACCCACACCTTCTGTCCTTTTGCTTTTAGGTTACTTTGCAGATAGGATCTCATAATTTTTAGCCTAGACCAGTCTATATATGCCTCCTTTGTAGTTGAGATTAAAGATGTACATCACCACACACAACTCGTTTGTTGAGATGGGGGTCTCTAACTTTTTGCCTGGGTGATCTCCAACTCCAATCCTCCTGATCTGAACGTTCTACATAGCTGAGATGACAGACCTGAGCCGTTACACCTGACCTTCATTTTTCCATTTTTTAATTGGGTTATTTGTACTATTTGTTGTTACAATTTTTGAGATTCTTATACGTTCTGGATATTAATCCTTTGTCAGATGCATAATTGGCAAATATTTTCTCCCATTCCGTAGGTTATCTCTTTCCTCTCTTGTTTTCTTAGCTGTGAAAAAGCTTTCCTCTTTGATGTAATCCCATTTCTATATTTGCTTTTATTTTGTGTGCTTTTGGAATCATATAAAAAAACCACTGACTCTACCAGTACTTTGGATATCTCTTTTTTTAGTGCTGTGACTCACGCCCAGACCCTTGTGCATGCTAAGCATGTGCTCCACCATGTCTGCACCCAGGTCCCAGAACGTCTCTAATGTCAGAGAGCCTCATCCTCTCTGACCCAGCGTTCACTCTGTGACACACTGTCTAATGAAATCCCTGCATACAGGTACAAGAGCTGTGTGTAAATATGTCTGCTGCCAAACTGTCATAAGCAGCAAAGTATTTGAGACAACACAGTGTTCTGTGTTCTTCAAAAATAATGGTTAACCATGGTATGCTTGTGTCATGTAATTTTATTGATTAAAATCAATAGACTCCCCAAATCTTCCAACTTAGTGGAGAAAAATCTCTTTAGTTTTTCTTTTGTTGTTCATTTTCATGTTTGTCCTCTTTGGTACATATTATACTACAGTACATTGGAGCAATATTGACATTTGGAATAGAAGGAGTTTCATTTTACTTGTGACTTTCCCTAACTACTAATTTCTTGGATATAGATAATTTATCAAAATATTCTTTGTCTGTGGCCTGAAGGTGTCCCCAGGACTCCTTTTTTAAGGAAAAATATCACTTAATCAAGATTTATTTCTAAACTTGAAAACATTCAGACTAATCAAAGTGGAACTACTGTAATTTCCTGTGATACATAAACACATAAAACTTTTGAGAAGGTAGACACAATTAACTAACCCTAAACAATCCACTGTATTATGCCCAAAAGCAATGGCAATTTAACAAATGTAAGGGGATGAGAAAATGCCACTAAGCCTCCACAGGTTTAAGAAGGACATAATCCCCAGCAATCTATTTCTACTAAACGAACACAAATACACATTTACACTTTCCATGGTGGTGTTTGACTTTGCTTCTTAAAGCCACTGGTAACTGAAGCTTCTTTCACATAGGATATTTCTAACACTAAAACTTTTATTTTCAGGGCTAGGGGATTTCATCTCAGTAGTAGAAAAATGGCCTAGCTTATACCTATCCCTGGGTTACATTCATGATATTACGATACATAATATAATATAGTATAGTATTGAATAACATAATATCTGTTAATATTTTACTTTTTATAAAGAAATGAAAAACCCACAAATTGTATTATTGGTCATTAAGCAATAAATCAAAAAGTAAAACACAATCCAACCCAATTTATCCATGTGTTCACCCTCTCCAATAATTTTAATGTTTTTCTATATCATTTATATAGTGAAAGCAATGATATAAAATTATAAAAGTAATTATAATTTATTTATGGAGATTAAGCAAATGATTTGTAGTGTGTTGTCTTTTAAGTTACCTTGTACATAGTTCAATCTCTAAGATGCTACCACTTCTTCCCAACAATAAACCTGTTACTACGGTGGACTGTGCATCAGCACCGTGTCATCCGACAGAGCACAATGCAACCTGCACACTCAGTGCCCTAAATAGCCAAAGATTACAACTTTTTGCCAATATAAACAAAAGGTGACCAAAGTTATAGTTATTATGCAAAATTTGAAGTGCAAAAAGATTTCTTAACTAAAATTTTATTTGTACATTTCTCTCAAGTTAAAAGAACCCTCAGATAAGCCTCAAATTATAGTTTATACGCACCAAATCAGAATGAAGAGAGCCTACAGAATGTGAAAAAACGTTTGCAAACTATTCATTGGACAAGTGACAAATATCCAGAATTTATAGAGTTCAAAAAACTAAACACCAAAAGAACAAATAATCCAATTAATAAAAACACAAATAAATTGTACAATTCTCCAAAGAAGAAGTAAAACTGGCAAATAAATACATGAGAAATGTTTAACAGCCTTACTATAAAAGAAATGAAAATCAAGATGACACTGAGATTCCATCTCACTGAAGTAAGAATGATTATCATCAAAAAAGCAGCAATAAATTCAAGTGATAATTCAGGGAAAAGAATCTTTATTCTTGTTGGTGGGAATGTAAATTAGTGTAGCCACTACAGAAATAAGGTGGGGGTTCCTCAAATAAACAAAAAACAACCACCATGTGATCCTTCTACACCACTCTTGGGCATATATCCAAAGGAACAACAGAGATACCTGCACATCCATGTTTATTGTAGCCCTATTCATAATAGCCAAGCTACAGAATCAGCACAGGAGCCCTAAAACTAATGAATGAATAAAGAAAATGTGGTTGTTAGTATGATGGCTCAAGTTTATAATCCCAGCTACTCCTGAGAGGGAAGTAATGAGGGTCATGGTTCAAGCCAGCCCAGGCAAAAAGTTAGCAGGACCCTATCTCAACAACTAACTTAGGAACGGTGGTGTGTGACTACACTCAAGTTACGTGGGAGGCATGGGTAGGAGGACTGCAGTCTAAGAACAGCCCTGAGCAAAAATATGAGTCCATGTGAAAAATAATCTAAAAGCAGAAAAGACTGGAGGTGTGGCTCAATTGGAATAGCGCTTGCCTAGCAAGTGCAAGGAGCTGAGTTTAGACCCAGCCCCCCAAAAAGATAGTGGAGTATTATTCAGCCATAAAGAATGAAATTATGTCATTAGCATGAAAATGGATGGAAGTGGACATCATCACATTGAGCGAGTTAAGCCAAGCTCACAAAGACAAATATGGCATGTTTTCTGTCACATGTGAAATCAAGACCTAATGACAATAATAGCATGAATAATAGCATAAAAGGGGATCTTTGAGGAAGAATTAGTGGAACTGGGGAGGGACAATGCAGAGATTTAAAGGGGACGAATATGATTGAAGTACATTGTATGTATGAATGAAAATACCATGATGAAAACCAATACAAATTGCATAAGATGAGGGAAGTAGGGGGAGGGGAGAGAGAGTAATAGAGATCATATTTTCTCCAATGCTCAGATGAAGAGAGGGCATGCAATGAATGGTACCTGCTGAGTGAATATAACACACACCAGGCACCTCACATACAGAATGTCATTAATCCATAGACAATGGTAAGCAGACATGTCAGTCACATTAACATCATCTCAATGATGGGGAAACTCAAGGCTCAAGAATACCTTGAAAGCTTTCCAAGGTCACAACCCTAATAATGGCCAAGCAATTTACTAACATTATGCTTCCAAAAGCGACTGCACATAATTTTGAATATTGACTTTTATATTATGTAGAAAAGTGTTATTTGCTTGATGCATAATTTTTTAATGAATGCTTCTTAAGTATATTGGCAAGCAAAACAAGACATTATATTGTAACAGAAAAATGAAAGCATCAAACTTCACAGAAAAAAATACTAGTTGGATCAGTCATACCCATGTCTTAGAATGCATGAGCATTCCATGAAGTCATGAGAAGGACACCATTTAGGGTGTGGTGAACATGTGAGACTTCAAATAAGGCATACAATTTGGACTGACTGGTGAAGGGCTGGTAAGACAGGGGTCAAAGCAGGGAAGTGAGAAGTCCCAGGCTGCAGAGTGGCTTGAGCAAGCAAAGAGGTCTAAGGACACTGAAGAAGTCAACTTGTTTTGGGCAGTGTTTGGGGAATACAATGAACTGAGGATTGCAAGGCAGATCATGGAGAGCCAGGAGGTTGATTATAATTGCCACATTGGGGATCAGAGGTTTCCAAAGTCACACTTTGTAAACAACTTTCCTCTACTGCTTCAGAGAGGCCTTATCATTGCCTGAAGGGCCAAATTGGTGAACTCAGCCTTAGAGTTAGGACAGGTTTAGTTAATGCAGAAGCTCAGCCTTAGGATTGCGAGTGATCCGATGATCCACCAACTCCTTCTGAAGCTCAATTGATTAGGGTGAGCAACAGAACAGGGACTCTGTGTAGAGGATGTTCCTACCATGGAGGCTATGAACTGTCTCTGCTGTTGAGGGAGAGAGGAACCATATGTATTCATGGTTTCCCAAGAACAGGAGCTTTTATCTGTGTGCTTTCCACTACAGGAGAAATGGCACCTAAAGAGAAAAATGTCTTTTCAGATACCAATAGATGCCACCAGTTTCCAGTGGGCTTCATGTCTCCCTTGAAGTCAATAGAGTTGAGGAAGGAAAAAGAATCAGTTTTCTTTCCTTGAACTCCAGGTGAGTGCTGAGTAGGTGGGCCACTCCCACCTACAGTTCAAATCAAGAAATATTCTAGTAGGCAATTATCACTGGGCTCCATTGTGCCATGTCCCGGGTTTGAGGACAAAGAAGTGTTAAGTGCATGTAGAAACAAATTCAAAACCAATAGAGTTTTTCTGTTCTCTATCAACTATTTACCCTCTACTTACTCTACACAAAGGATATCATAAAACATTCTTATCTGAAAGTTGTTATCTCATGTCCATAAACTCAGGAAAACAAGTTTCTTTAAAATGTAAATCATAAGGGTTAACTTCAAATTATTTTAAGCCCCTCCAAAACTCAAATCCTGTAATATCAGTGCTCTAAAACAAAAAGTAAAGGGTGGACATCAGAGACACAAAATAGAGCAATGGTTATCATTGTAGAAATAAATCAAGATGGATTTTCTTGGAGGAGTAGTCAACAAGAGGGAACCCATGACACACACAGAGAGCATTCAGTATGCAGAGTCCCAATTAAATCAGCAATTTGTTAATTAGGAGTTTGAATGTCAACTGACTACTAGCCTGGATTTCTAGTTTTCTAGAAAATTTGGGTGGGACATCATTGGATATTTGGTGAAGACTTATGGGATAAATAAAAGGTACTTTTAAGGTGAAATGAGTGGAGTCCAAATCAAAGAATTGAAGAAAATGAGGGGGTTTGATAGGCAGACAATCTGCCAAACACTAATAAGAGAGTTGTATATGCAGGCATAATGGGGCGAAGTGGAAATGGTTCAGTTTAAGAATAGAATTTATGGAATCTCCTTCTTTGCCCACAGATTGTTAATTTCTGTGGTTTGAATGTGGTTCCATTTTAGTCTGATAATAACATTAAATTGGGCTGAAGGAGGTATACTATATGCTGTTAGAAAAACATTTAACATGAATTCTGATCCATAACTTTATTATTTATGAAGATCATAGCCCATAGACACAAACATGCTGAGTGATGAATACAGAAAATCACCAAACTTTGTAATGGAGAAACCAATATACAAATATCAAATTCCTATGTGCGTCATGGAGGAAAGGATTAGAGATTAAATATTT
Source organism: Castor canadensis (assembly GCF_047511655.1). Taxonomy (NCBI): domain Eukaryota; kingdom Metazoa; phylum Chordata; class Mammalia; order Rodentia; family Castoridae; genus Castor; species Castor canadensis. The sequence goes on from NC_133401.1 coordinate 67,987,270, forward strand.
AAAACATAGTTAAAGAGCACCTGTATAGCAAGGGGAAGCTCTGAGTTTACAGCCCAATCCCATAAAACAAGCAAACAAATAAAACATAATTAAGATTAGAACAGTAAATAAGATCAGGAGTGGGTGGGATGATCCAAACCATCTGACACAATCTTTCACCTAACACAGAAACATTTTTGCAATATGTTGAAAGGTTATTTTCTTCAGACTGAATTAACAGGCATCTTTTTTGTTATAGGTATATCTCTTCCATTTTTAGGTAGTCTATTTTAAACCCCTATATTCTTTTTTCAAGTTTTCTCTTTATTGAGTTTTTATCTGCCCTCTTGTAAATGTCATTAGTTGGTCTGTTTTGGCTTTAGGAGAACAACAAAAAAATTTCATCACCTCTTCCGTAGGATAATTTATTTAAACACAGACACACACTATCATACTTGTCTTTAAGCATTCTCTATTTTAATCTAAAGCTCAATGAGAAATACCTGTTGCCCATTTTGGGTGCTTACAAATGTCTTATTAATTTCACTGTCTTTTGATTCTATGTATTTAGCCAAGGTTCTAACCCAGTACTACAGCCAGGAATTTGCATAGTATTCAATAGCCTATCAGACCAGCATGGGCCATTGAGCCCTATACTTTTAACTATGTGTAAAGTTGTAGAATAATATGTGAACACCTACTGATAGTTGGGATGAAAATGTGAGTCATTAGGAATCAGTTATATAAGCCTAACAACATTTTTTTTCCTTAATTAGAATGAAAGATTTGGACACTATGAAAGGAAATGGATATTTTTTAGCTACCACCTTCAGTAGAGGAGTATGGAGTACAGTAAATCTTGTATACCATGGTTATTTTCATCAATATTTGATGGACTGTTGGTTTAAAAGGGTTGTTGTTTTTTCTGTGTGCTCCCTAACTAGGCTTCTGCACTCTCTAGCACACTTGCAATGGGGCTCTCCACAGGAAGGTTTTGTGCTGTCCAGTCCCTGAGTCATCGTGACTAGGGTCAGAGCCTCCCTGAGTCAGGAGATGTAGGACTAGGAATACTGCATGGGATCTGAGACCTACATTTGAGTCCATGTGAGGAGTAAGCTACAATTCCTCTTTAATAATGGAAGTGTTTCCCTGGAAGATTTTCTTTCCATGATCACCAGACATGGGCATGAGTCAGACCCTAGCTACTGTCCATACAGAGGAGTAGAAAAAAGCCATATGAGGGATTGGGAAGGTGTCATAACTGCATCATGTGGTTGCTGAGTAACAGACGCATAGGCAGTGCAGTGAGAGCGAGGTGAGTTGCACTGAACACAGGGAGTAACCAGCATCAGTTTTGGGGAGTGGTTTAATGAGACCTTTCAGGTGGGCACTGATATGGTTGTACTGCAGATCAGCCCATTCTCAGCAGACCCTGTTGGGCACATCACCAAACAAGGAACTCACAAAAAGGCACACAAGGGTCAAAGCCTTGATTAGACAGGAAAAAGGAAATAAGATGGATAGAAAAGCTTTGAGATTGAGGTTTCATAGTATTAATAATCTCTCCTTGCCCACAAAATTCAAGAAATCAAAACCAGATTGGACAGTTCTCCACATCCCAGAGGCTAAGTAAGATGGCAGATGCCTCAGGGCTTCCTGCCTTTCTATGGACCTGTTCAAAAGGTGGTTCAGGTCAATGCTGGAGGCATCTGAGCACTTTTTTGTGCCAGTTCTTGTGCTGGAGACAACACTGTAATCCTATGCAAATAAGGAAATTTATTGATCAGATTTTTAGTCATTGAGACTACAGAATGGCTTATTTCTAGAATTGGATTCATGACACATAATGAATCAAAGACTCATTGAAATACAGAGATTGAAATAGGGAGCTGAGAGATGAGGGAAAGTGGGAAAAGATAATGATTAAGAAATCATTTCGGACACCAGTAGCTCAAACCTGTAATCCTAGCTACTTGGGAATCTAAGGTCAGGAAGATTGCAGTTCAAGGCCAGCAGGGGCAAATAGTTCTCGAGACTCCATTTCCAAAATAGTCAAAGTAAAATCGACTGGAGGTGTGGCTTAATTGGTAGAGTGCCTGCTCTGTACTGAATTCAAACCCCAGTACTACCACACACACACACACACACACAGACACACACACACACAGACACACACACACACACACACACACACACACACACACACACACACACACAAAGAAGAAATGAGGGCAAGGGATTCATTATCCAAATTCATGTTTTGGCATTATGTATAGGGAAGACCTGCATCAGAAAGACACTGGGAGGAGATGATTTTCAAGTTCATTATAAACTAGAGTTGGGATTTTATTTAGTATGTCTTTAGGCCATCTGTGTCTTCTAGTTTCATAGTAAATGGATGTCAAGTTTACAAGCTTGGACCATCACCTTCTCCATTCATCCAAATGAGGTTTTGAAGTTACATTCAATTTTCCCCTTTCAATGTTGTCTTTTCTTATGTACTTTGGCAGTCATTTATTGGTTTATGGGTTCCTGTTCATCAAGTGCAATTTCTTTTGAATTATGCTCCTAACATATATTACATAATTATGATTCTAAGCTCTTTTTCAATTTCAAACATAGTCAATACTTCTGTATGCCATTTAAAAAATTAGTGATAAAAATATAGATCAAAAATAGTTTAAAAAACAATGTGTTACCAACTGAGAAAACATTGTAGATTTTTATTCTTTCCTCTTAGACAATAAACAATTATTTCTGGAATATTTATGTGTACTAAGAATGGTACAGGGCCAGGGTTGCATTAAATAATTCATTCAGCAACATTTTTGGAAAATTGGTTTCCTTGTTATTGTCTGTTTGCTTGTTTTGAGTAAGCTTCTTGCTATGTAGCCTGGGCTGACCTCAAACTCCCAATCTTCCTGTGTCTGTGTCCAGAGTGCTGGAATGAAAGGCATAAGCCATTACAACCATCACTCTTAAAAACTTCTAATAATAATCAAATAATTATTTTATGTTTTACACCTAAGAAGACTGAAGCTCACGGACGTGAGTCTTCAGAACCAGTGACAGCTGGTCATGATTGAATTGAACTGTAAAATTCTATTTATGGAAACTCAAGACTGATGTGCTTTTCTATGTTGGCCATTTCACAAAAGAGCTTTGATGCATTGGTTGAGATAAAAGTGTACATTTTGTCTTTATAATTCACATTTTCTCCATGTTGCTCACAAGGCCATCAAGACTGGCATCCAAATATTTCATTGGAATCATTTTGTCAGCATTGAAGCACTGATGAGGATATTCCTGCTTAGTATACTTTAAACATAGAGGAATGAGTTACTCTGGCAAAAAATTATTAATGCCAAGAATACACTAGGATTCTATTGATGGCTTATTTTTTTCTTTCTGGAATAATTTCTTTGAATCTTGCTTATCTTTTTGTCTTTATTCATATATTCATATGTGCATACATTGTTTCAGCCATTTCACCTCCCTGCCCCCATCCCTTCCCTCTCCCCTCCACCCCCCTTGCTTCCAGGCAGAACCTGTTCTGCCCCTTTCTCCAATTTTGTTGAAGAGAAGACACAAGCAATAATAAGAAAGACAAAGCATTTTTGCTAGTTGAGATAAGGATAACTATACAGAGAGATTCCTAGCATTGCTTCCACACACAAGTCTATTACAACCCGAATTGATTCTTCTCTACCTGACCTCTTCATTACTTCTGGGTCACCTTCCCATATTGACCTCTGTCATTTTAAGGTTTCTGTATTAGCTCCTCTGCAGTAAGGACGTCAAACACTTTCAAGTTTTGGGTTTCCTACCTATCCCTATTCCTCCTGTATATGCTCTCCCGTTAGCGTGTGACCCAAGTCCAACAGCATTGCTGCCTTTTTCCCTAGATCTAAAGTCTGCATATGAAGAAAAACATGATATTTGGTCTTCTGAACCTGGCTAACCTCGCTCAGGATGATGTTCTCCAGTTCCATCCACTTACTTGAAAATGATAAGATTTATTCTTCTTCATGGCTGAGTAAAACTTCATTGTGTATAATAAATACCACATTTTCTTAATCCATCTTGGATTAAGGCATCTTGGCTCTTTCCATAACTTGTCTATTGTGAATAGTGCTGCAATAAACATGGGTGTGCAGGTGCCTCTGGAGTAACCTGAGTCACATTCCTTAGGGTGTATCCTCAGGAGTGGGATTGCTGGATCATATGGCAGATCTATGTTTAGATTTTTAAGAAGTCTCCATATTGTTTTCCAGAGTGGTTGCACTAGCTTGCATTCCCACCAGCAGTGTATGAGGGTTCCTTTTTCCCCACATCCTTGCCAGCACCTGTTGTTGGTGGTGTTTTTGATGATAGCTATTCTAACAGGGGTGAGGTGGATTGCTTTTCTTTTTATCTCAGTTAATATTAACCTTTAGCTAGAAAGCTGGGGCAGGAGGATCTGAAATCTGAGGCTACACTCTGTCTAAAAAAGAAAGAAAGATGGAAAGAGAAAAGGAAGGAAGGAAGGAAGGAAGGAAGGAATGGAGGGAAAGAGGAAGGAAGGTAGAAGAAAAAGAAAGAAAATGTCAGCCTTCAAAGGAGAACAGCTTTTTATGCCTGTCCTATATATAATCAAAGATCATTTTACAGGTTTCAATTTACTCTCCTTTCTTAGCATATCAATTTCTCAATTTTGCTTCTTTTCAAAAACTTTTTAAGTATTTTCCTTAGAATGCGCAATATACACTTACAATTAATTCTCTACTTTCAATAGCATTTACTGCTTAAAGGGTAATTAAGTATCTTATACTAACAAAGTATTCCATCAAGATCATTGGTTATTATTAATGAACTTATAATCATAGACTATATTTTGACTATGACAATTATGGACTGTTACCAGTTTAATCACCTAAGACTAAGAAAAACAAAATTTTTGTTTTATCTAAACCTATTACTTTTCTAATGTTATTTCTTTATGTAGATCCAAGTTTCTCACCTACATCATTTTGCTTCTCTACAAAGAATTTCCAACATTTGTTGCAATGCAAGTTTTCTACAAACAAATTATTTCAATTTTTACTTATCTAAGAAAGCATTTATTTATCTTCATTGTTTCTTGTTTGGTATTGTTTTTAGAATTTTTTAAGTAGATGTTAGTTTTAGAGCAGTTTGGTTCACAACAATATTACAGTTTCTCACATTGTCAATATCCGCCACCACAGTGATACATTTGTTACAAGTATGTACATAGATGGAGACTCCTTTTCACTGAGTCTGTAGTTTACATTAGAGTTCACTCTTGTTAGTTCATGTGCTTTTGTAGTCATATGTAAAAATACTTTCCAAGAACAATGTTAAAATAAGTCTCCTATGTTTGCCTGAAGTCACTTTACTATATTACTAAAGTACTTTACTGTACTTTACAGTTACAGGTGTTATGAGTAAAACTCAATCCACTTTCTGAATTTTTATTTGTCGATTTTCTCCTTTTTATATGTGAATATCCAGTTTTCCCAAGACAAAGAAATGAAAGGCAACCAATTTAGAAGGAAAAGAGCAAAATTAACACTGTTTTGAATGATGTCATAAACAGAAAATCCTTGAGATGCAAAAGCAGCAACAAAAAATGACAGAAATAATAGACAAATTCATTAAATTTGCAAGATACATAAATTAGACAAAAATAATTTGCATTTCTAGACAATCATCAAGAAAGAAACTTGATAGCACTATTCCATGCACAACAGCAACAGAAAGACTAAAATATGCATGCATAAACCTGACAAAGAGGTAAAAATCTGCACAACAAAAGGGATAGTGTCTTATAATTTGTTTGGAATTTTACAACAGCAAATATCACCCTTTAAGGAGAAGTAACTTCATATGCCTATCACATCCTGAATTTATTAAAATGTGTTTGTAAAATTTGCAGTTTTATTGAGAAAATATCTTTTCAGGGATCTTGAAGGGAGAATCAAATGTTTCACTCAACAAAATGTATTTAAAATTCATGTGGAATGAAAGAAAGTTGATTTAACGCCAATTGTACACCCTAAAGGACTACACTAACATTCATTTTTATATTTACTGTGCTGCCTACCACTGAGGAACTCACAGTTCAGACAGGCACAAAAATATATTTGAAAGAATTTCAGTGAGTATCACAAGAGGTAGAAAAAAACTAAAGAGAAGGAAACAATTCTTCTTGGGGGAAATAAAAGATGGATTCAACAGTTGGAAAAGTAGGAGAATATTTGTGGCACAATAATTCATCATAAAGAACATATTTATTGGAATGTTTTTTCCCATGATGGATCTACACTCTTCTAAGTGCTTTGTGACAGCTGGAAGCTAGTTACCAAAAAAGCTTCTAGAATTTATGTGCTAACCTTATACACGGAAGGAAGAGATGAGCATGCAGAAGTCAAAGTTATGATCTCATCCTATTTAGTCCTAGATCCTAATCTGCTAAGACACTGTACTTCTGCTAGGAAAAGAAACAAAACAGAATATCATAAAATATAAATCTTGCATTTCACACATTAAATTTTTTGTAATAGGTTCCACATTACTGCTTTTGAATCCTTGTCTCAAGACTGGGAAGAAGACAAACATCATTTTCAGACAGGGAAGCATCACATCCAAAGGACAGGCTTGGCTGGCTAAAGTCATGAAACAAATAAGCAGCAGGAGTAGGGTCTAAGCAGAGGCCACATCACTCCTAATCCAGTGACCGCTCTGACAGAGAAGAACAGAATTAAGAAAACTCAAGAGAACTGAACAGAATGGAAAAATAGAAAATGGAGGGAAAATTATGAAATAAGATATTAATTCACACATTCTTCATCAGATGCATTGTTGAATTGTGTTTTGCTGTTGGTGCAAGTTAAAGGCTATGGAAAAATTGAATACTAGTTTGGGTCAGGGCTTCATTTTGGTGGGCTTCTCAGATTGGCCCCAACTGGAATTTGTCTTTTTTGTCTTCATTTCAATTTTCTACTCCATGACACTCTTTGGCAACACCACCATCATCATTCTCTCCCGAATGGACCTGAGACTACACACACCCATGTACTTCTTCCTCTGCCACCTCTCCTTCCTGGACCTCTGCTACACCACCAGCACTGTACCCCAGCTTCTGATCAATCTTTCTGGACTTGACCAGACCATCAGCTATGGAGGATGTGTGGCCCAACTCTTCATAACCCTCTCCCTGGGTGGAACTGAGTGTGTGCTCTTAGTGGTGATGGCCTTTGATCGCTATGCCGCTGTGTGCCATCCTCTCCAGTACACAATCATAATGCACCCCCTTCTCTGCCAGGCATTGGCTATTGCTTCTTGGGTGGGAGGCTTCATCAACACTCTGATTCAGACTGGCCTTATGATGGCCATGCCTATCTGTGGCCATTACCTGAATCACTTCTTCTGTGAGATGCCTGTGCTCCTTAAGTTGGCCTGTGAGGGAACAGGAGGAATTGAGTCATATATGTTTGTTGCTGGGGCCATAATCTTGGTCTTCCCTGTATCATTAATTCTAGGCTCTTATGCCCACATTGCCAGGGCAGTGCTGAAGGTCAAGTCAATGGCTGGGCGCAGAAAGGCTTTGGGGACTTGTGGATCCCACCTCCTGGTGGTTTCTTTGTTTTATGGCTCAGCCATCTACACATACTTACAACCCAAGGGTAGTTATTCCAAGAGTGAGGGAAAGTTTGTTGCCCTTTTTTATACTATAGTCACTCCCATGCTCAATCCTGTGATTTATACCCTGAGGAACAAGGATGTTAAGGGGGCTCTGTGGAGGGTACTAGGGAAAGGCAGAAACTCGGAGTAGGAAGGGAAGGGATGGTCAGTAACATTCTCTGTAATAGTTCTCTTATCCAGAAATTTGACATATTTTGAGGGCCATTTGTCACTAGAGCACATCTCTGAGTAGACCTCAATATCTTCCTTTTTTGGGAAGTTGAAAGTGGGAATCTCTTGTGATGTTTCTATTCAGTATTCACGATCATTGTGCAGAAGGAAGTAGCTGATTTATATCACAACATTCCACTAGGGTGTATTCTGGTCACATTTGGACAGTTGCTGTGGGTTCAGGGGACATCTGAGAATGGAAAGATTTAATTAAATATGACAGCACCTTATATAAGCCAAGATTTCCAATGTGATGCCACGTAGAAAGTACTTTGCCTAAATTCAGATGGCATGAGTTCCTTGGTAGTTTTCCAATTAATTGTGGTCCTGGCTACATCCCATCACATGTCAAGAACTGTTTCTAAGTTCTTTGGTAGTGGAAACTTTTCTAGCCTTCCAGTGGTTACTTTTACATGAAGCAAATGACACTGTGGCCAGAGGTAGTTCATGGAGCATGTAAAATTGTAGATGTGCCATTTACTATGTTGGGTGAATCATTCTTGGTTAATTTTATTATATTCCTTAGTTCATCATAAATTTCAAGGTTTTTAAATAACCTATTCAAGTTCACATGCTAGATATGGGATAAAACTGAGATACTTTCTGTAACCATAAATCCAACAATTATTATCACACTCTGGCAGTTCTTTCTCATAGAGTTTATTCTTAACAGGGGAAGAGAGCTTAGAAAGTGAGGAAGTTGGAAAGGAGACTGAAAGTGGTGGAATTATTATGTACTCACATTTGGAAATGGAAACTTAGACCTGCTAAAACTATTATAGAAATGGGGGAGGAGAGGAGAAAGAAGAATGATGGAGGGTGTGAATTCAATTATATAATATTGTAAGAACTTTTATAAATGTCACAATGTATCCCCAGTACAATAATATGATAAAAAAGCAAAAAAGAATTGGTACAGTATGGGGAGGTACTAGTGGGAGGGGGAGGGGGAATTAAGGGGATTACAGTGTGGGCATATTGTTGATGGATTTCATATACTTTTATGAAAGAAAATAAAGAAGCCTTGCAATTGCTCTAAATGGCAAAGTGAAGAGGTACAAGGGGGAAATTCTGTGGGGGTGATCTAACCAATGTACAATATAAGCCTGTTCAGAATTGTCAGTATTAATCCCCTTGTGTAATGAATATATCCTAATAGAAATTTTATAATAATTTTAAAAAAGAAAGGAAATCAATCAAATGTGAGCTTGTACTTCATACTTTATTTGGTGTATTCTGATCAAGGTTCTCAACTCTTCTGAGTTGAACAGTCTTTCGTCATGGGGCATGCATTTCTTCTTTGTGAAATATGTGTAGTAATAATAGTTTCTATTTTTGCAGCCTTGCTATAGGTCAAAAGCCATGCTGAGGATTTCTATCTTTTCACCCTTAATTTTTACAACATTACATATGTATCTATTCCTCTTCCCTTTCGGTTTTCTGACAAGAGGTTGGATTTTAGATAATTTTCTGTATGACTTATTTCATGTTATGTGAGTATTAAATTAAGTAGTAGGATTTGAATCTGGCCTGTCAGATTTCAAATCCTATCTACTTAACCACTACCAAAGAGTTCATTTTTTATATTTCATTAGCTGAAGGCAGCAATGAATGATCTGCATGAAACAAATGATTTTCTCCTCCATCCTTTTACATCGAGTCTAAATAATTCTAGCATATGTATATTTCCCTAGCAGAGAAAATAGAATTATTTGAACAAACAGCACGATTTAATAAAATTTGTGGTTAATGTATAACTCTATCATTTATCATGCATTAAATGTAAGTAAATCATAGTACAGGATCATACCCTAGAGTCAAGCAACTTTTCGAGTTCCACTGGTATAGATGAACACAGCCATTGTTTTTGCAGTTCAAGTCTGTGGGCAGAAACTACCATCTCTGGGATCCTGCACCCCTTGGATTTCCTTGGTCCTTCCCATCCATGACCATGTCCGTGGTCCTTTTAGCAATTCCAGAATCACTTATCCTATTTTATGGAATCAAACTTTGTCTGATTGTAGAATTACAAAATAAAGTCAATTAATCTTTCAACTAAATTTGTTGTGAGATTGTTATTTGACAATAATCATCAGAGAAATGTGAATAAAAAACAGAGGGAATTATGATCACATGCTTGTGAGCATAGCTGCTGTCAAAGGATGAAAGATGCTTGAGATGATGTGAAGAAACGGGAACATTAGGCTCAGTTGGTGAAAATATCACTAGTACAGCTATTATGGAAACAGAATGGAGCTTCTTGCAAAAAATTAAACGTACAACTCCCACATGACCATGCAATTCTTCTACTTGGTACATACTGAAATCCTTACCCTGAAGGGACATTTGCACTCCAGTGTTTATTACAGCACTGTTCCCAATATCCAAGATATAAAAGCAACCTAGGTTTCTGTCAACAAATGAATGGCTGAATAAAATGTGTATGCCTGTTACTGTTGGGTGAAATATTCTGCATATGTCTGTTAGAATCGTTTGGTCTAAAGTGTAGTTTAAATCTGATATGTCCTTATAGATAGTCTGTGTGAATGGTACATTGCAGAACATAAGATATTGAAATCATCTACTATTTATTGTAGTATAATTTCTCTCTCCTTTCAGACCTATTAATATTTGGTGTATATATTTAGATGCCAAAATAAGAGATAATCTGCAAGGGAAAAATAAGTCTCTGTGTTATACTCATTCACCAAATTGATTCAAGGCATAAATGTGGAAAGGGAACATTATAAATCTTTCAGAAGATCATATAGGAGCATTGCACAGTTTGAACTTGGACTTTTTTCATATTTTATCATTTTTATTCAACAACAAATAACTTTACATATGGTAAAGGAGGAAGAGAGGCTATGACACCACCCTGCAGTTCTTATATGTGTTCTTTGACTTGATCTAATAAGGAAGTTAATACATGGGTGATTAGCAGAAGAAAAGCATGCAAGTTTTATTACATTTAGACATACATGGGGATCTTTACAAAGAAAGGTGAATTGCAAAGAAAATTGTCAAAAAAGATGTTTTTATACTTTATAGAAAAAGGATAATAAACTTGTTAAGGAATGACAGGACAAATGTATCTATGGCCCAGGTAGTATAGTAAGCAAATGTCACAGAGACATACATGGGATTATAAAAGCTAGTGTAAGATAAGGGCTACTTCAATGAGTATTCGGGTTCTTTGTAGCCCCGGTTGCTAGTCTCATAATTTAGACTATTTTCCCACATTGCTATGTGGTGATCACCTCTTCCCAAAGACTCTTTATGACTGTACATAGGAAAAGGATGGCTCAATGAGCTTTACTAAAGTTAAATTACCTCACGTGATTTCTGTTTCAAATAATCTATATTCCAATTCAGCACATACTTAACTCCTTCAATATTTATGGAGTTCAGTGTGATAATATGAAGATGAACCAATGTGTAATGATCATATATGAGCAACTGATGTATCCATCTTCTCAAACATTTATCATTTCTTTATATTGAGAATATTCAAGATTCTCTCAATGGCTATTTTTAAATATACACTGGAATGTTAACCATAGTCATCCACCTGTGCTATATAACATTAGAAACCATTCCTCCTGTCCAACTGCACTGCTGAAACCATTAGCCATCCTCTCTTCTGTCCCTTCAAGATACAGGTTTTATCAAGACTCAATCCATTTAAGAATGGATTTGTGTTAAATGAACATGGATGAGCACACACATACAAAATGCAATTCATAAATAATGTGAAAAATTAAGCTAGAGATGAGGAGATATTTCCAAAGTACAAACACAAATATTATAGAAATATATATCCTAAAATGTAAAAATATATGATCAGATGATTTAAGAAGAAGATGAAATGGACAATAAATCATATGGAAATATGTCTAACCCTATCCTAATAAAGGAAATGCAAAGTAGAATGACAAGAAGATACAGTTTCACACTCATCCTGTTAGAAAACATTTAAAGGCTTTTTAAATAGATAGAAATCAGACAAATTCAAGTACATTTTAAAATATATAATCTAATTACCCAGAATAAGTGGCATCAACATTTTTGAGTATATGTTCAGCTTTTTAACTATGAACCCCATCTATATATCCAGAGCAATATCAGATACTTAGTTAGTATTTACCTTGTACTATGTTGTTTTGCACTTTAATTTCAATTTATGTTTTATTAACTTTTATTAATTGTACATATGAATGTGGATGAGTGTAATATTTTAATACATACATAGAATGTACAATAATAAAATCCAGCCTCACTATCCACTGACTCCAGCACTGCTCCACAGCTATAATAATCACTACAGTCAGATCAACTCTTTTACCTTCTGCATATGAGAAAGCATGAAATACTTGTCTTTCTGTGTACAACTTATTTCACACGACATAATTTCCTTCAATTTCATCCATTTTGCTGTAAATGATAGGATTTCATTCTTCTTTATGTCTGAATAATATCCCAATAAAAACATGAAAACAGTTGGAAGCTGAACAACATATTGCTCAATGATCAATGGGTCATTGATGAAATAAAAGAGGAAATGAAAAGCTTCCTAGAATTTAATGAAAATGAAAACACTTGTTTTTCTAGGAGTTTGAGATGTATCATTAGGTCATTGATTTGGGATCTTTCAGTCTTTTTAATATATGCACTCAAATAAAAGCGAGAGCACACAAGGGAGGGGTGAGGATAGGCAAGACACCTAAAAAACTAGCTAGCATTTGTTGCCCTTAACGCAGAGAAACTAAAGCAGATACCTTAAAAGCAACTGAGGCCAATAGGAAAAGGGGACCAGGAACTAGAGAAAAGGTTAGATCAAAAAGAATCAACCTAGAAGGTAACACCCACGCACAGGAAATCAATGTGAGTCAATGCCCTGTATAGCTATCCTTATCTCAACCAGCAAAAACCCCTGTTCCTTCCTATTATTGCTTATACTCTCTCTACAACAAAATTAGAAATAAGGGCAAAATAGTTTCTGCTGGGTATTGAGGGGGTAGGGGGGAGAGGGAGGGGGTGGAGTGGGTGGTAAGGGAGGGGGTAGGGGGGCAGGAGGGAGAAATGACCCAAGCCTTGTATGCACATATGAATAATAAAATTTAAAAAAAAAAGACAATGAAAACACGACCTACCAGATCCTAATGGGCACAGCGAACGCAGTCCTCAGTGGAAAGTTTATAGCCATGAATGCACATATTAAAAGGACAGAGAGATATCAAATCAATGACCTAATGATACATCTCAAACTTCTAGAAAAAAAGAACAAGCAAATCCCAAAACAAATAGAAGGAGTTAAATAATAAAAATAAAAGCTGAAATCAGTGAAATAGAAACACAAAAACCATACAAAGAATCAATGAAACAAAAATCTGGTTCTTTGAAAAAATAAACAAGATTGACAGACCCCTGGCAAACCTGACTAAAATGAGGAGAGAAAAAACTCAAATCAGTAAAATCAGAAATGCAAAAGGAGAGATAACAACAACCACCAGGGAAATCCAGGAAATCATCAGAGACTATTTTGAGAACCTATATGCTAATAAATTTGAAAATCATGAAGAAATGGACAGATTTCTAGATACTTATGACCATCCAAAATTGAACCAAGAATATATTAACCACCTGAATAGATCTATAACACAAAATGGAATTGAAGCAGCAATAAAGTCTCCAAAAAAAGAAAGTCCAGGACCTGGTGGATTCTCTGCTGAATTCTATCTGACACTTAAAGAAGAACTAATACCAACCCACCTTAAACTGTTCCGTGAAATAGAAAGGGAAGGAAAGCTGCCTCAGTCATTCTATGAAGCCAGTATTACACTCATCCCAAAACCAGGCAAAGGCACCTCCACAAGGAGAACTACAGGCCAATTAACTTAATGAATATTAATGCAAAAATCTTCCATAAAATAATGGCAAGCCAAATTCAGCAACACATCAGAAAGATCATTCACCATGACCAAGTCAGCTTTATCCCAGGAATGCAGGGGTGGTTCAACATATGCAAATCAATAAATGTAATACACATTAATAGAAGCAAAGAAAAAAACCACAAGATCATCTCAATAGATGCAGAAAAAACCTGCAACAAGCTCCAACACCATTTCATGATAAAAGCTCTCAGAAAACCAGGAACAGAAGGAAAGTACCTCAAGACTATAAAAGCTATATATGACAAACCTACAGCCAACATCATAATGATGAAAAACAGAAACCAGTTCCTTAAAGTCAGGAACGAGACAAGGATGCCCACTATCCACACTCCTATTCAACATAGTACTGGAATTCCTAGCCAGAGCAATTAGGCATGAAGAAAAAATAAAAGGAATACAAATAGGTAAAGAAACAGTCAAAAAATCCCTCTCTGCAGATTGTATGATCCTATCCCTTAAAGACCAAAAACACTCTACCCAAAAACTCCTAGATACCATAGATAGCTACAGAAAAGTGACAGGATATAAAATCAACTTACAAAAATGATTAGCTTTTCTATATACTAATAGCAAACTGAGAAAAAAATATATGAAAACAATTCCATTTACAAAAAAAATCAAATGCCTAGGTGTAAACTTAACAAAGGATGTGAATGACCTGTACAAGGAGAATCACAAACCCCTGAAGAAAGAGATCAAGGAAGACTACAGAAGTTGGAGAGATCTCCCGTGCTCATGGATCGGTAGAATCAACATAGTAAAAATGACTATACTACCAAAAGCAATCTACATGTTTAATGCAATTCCCGTGAAAATCCCAATGACATTCATCAAAAAGATTGAAAAATCTACCCTAAAATTAATTTGGAAACACAAAAGACCAAAAATACCCAAGGCATAACTCAGCAAAAAGAGCAATGCTGGAGGTATCACAATACCAGACTTCAAACAATATTACAAAGCAATAGCAATAAAAACAGCATGGTACTGGCACAAAAACAGACATGAAGACCAGTGGAACAGAATAGAGGACCCGGATATGAACCCACCCAACTATACCCACCTCATTTTTGACAAAGGCACTAAAAATATACAATGGAGAAAAGACCGCCTCTTCAACAAAGGTTGTTGGGAAAAGTGGTTATCCGTCTGCAAAAAACCGAAACTAGATCCATGTTTATCACCCTGTATTAGTATCAGTTAAAAATGGATCAAAGACCTTAATATCAGACCACAAACTCTAAAGTTGTTACAGGAAAGAGTAGGAAATTTTTTGGAAATAACAGGTATAGGCAAGGACTTGCTCAATAGAACCCCAGCAGCTCAGCAACTTAGAGAAAGTATAGACAAATGAGACTTCATAAAACTAAAAAGCTTCTGCTCAACAAAAGCAATAGTCTCTAAACTGAAGAGACCACCATAGAGTGGAAGAAAATATTTCCCAGATACACATCAGACAAAGGACTGATAACCAGAATATCTTGAGAACTCAAAAAACTAAACTCTCAAAATTAATGAACCAATAAAGAAATGGGCAACTGAACTAAACAGAACTTTCTCAAAAGAAGAAATTCAAATGGCCAAAAAACACATGAAAAAATGCTCACTATCTCTAGCCATAAAGGAAATGCAAATCAAAACCACACTAAGATTCCACCTCACCCCTGTTAGAATAGCCATCATTAGCAACACCACTAACAACAGGTGTTGGCAAGGATGTGGGGAAAAAGGAACCCTTATACACTGCTGGTGGGAATGCAAACTAGTACAATCTGGATAAAAATTTGGCGGCTTCTTAAAAATCTAAACATAGATCTGCCATATGACCCAGCAATCCCACTCCTGGGGATATATTCAAAAGAATGTGACACAAGTTACTCCGGAGGCACCTGCACACCCATGTTTATTGCAGCGCTATTCACCATAGCCAAGTTATGGACACAGCCAAGATATACCCCACTACAGACGAATGGATTAAGAAAATGTGGTATTTATACACAATGGAATTCTACTCAGCCATGAAGAAGAATGAAATGTTATCATTCGCAAGTAAATGGATTCTGAGTGAGGTTAGCCAGGCTCAGAAGACCAATAATTGTATGTTATCCCTCATATGCGCACTTTAGATCAAGGGCAAATACAGCAATGTGATTGAACTTTGGTCACATGATAAGGCAAGAGCACACAAGGGAGGTATGAGGATAGGTAAGAAACCCAAAAAACATGATAGTATTTGATCTCCTCAATGCAAAGGAACTAATGCAGAAACTTTAAAGCAACAGAGGCCAATAGGAGATGGGGATCAGGAACTAGAGAAAAGGTTAGTTCGAGAAGAATCAATTTAGAACGTAACACATTTGTACATGGAAGCAAGGCTAGGAATCTCCCTATATAGCTATCCTTATCTCAACTAAAACCCTTGGTCCTTCTTATTATTGTTTATACTCTCTCTTCAACAAAATTAGAGATAAAGGCAGAACAGTTTCTGCCTGGTAGCAAGGGGATGGGGGGGTGAGGGAGGGCCTGGGGGGAGAAGGAGGAGGTTGGGGGAGAAATGGCACAAACATTGTATGCACATATGAATAAACGAAAAAAAAATGGTTGCAAAATTTTGAATACTGACTTTTCTATTACCCACAGTATGTAGAAAAGCACTATGTGCTCAACATACTGTTTTCCATGAATGCATACATTTTCAAGTTTGTTGTCAACAAAAATAGGAATAAAAAATAATAATAAATGATAAATTAAGTATTGTAGGATAAGAAAATGACAGCAGTGAAAGGACTGAACTTTCACAACAAGGAAATTAATATTGATTGGCTCAATTGCACACATATTTGGGAGTACATGATGATTATATGAAGAGTCCTGAGAAGGAAGACATTTCAGGTATGCTAAGGTAGGCCTCCAGAAAACGTAGAATTTGTTCTCACATAGGAAAGTCTGGTAGGATAAGGGTCAAATTAGGAAAGTGTGAGGAATCCCAGGCTGCAGAGTCACAGGAGCCAGTAAGAAAGTATGTTCTGGGAACACTGAATAGATAACTCTGGTTAGGACAGACTATAGGAAATAGAGAAATCTGCAAGGCAGATCTTGGGAGCCTATCATATGATAGCAATTGCCACACTGGGGCCCTCTGGGGTATCTATGGCCGCACTTGATAATCAACTATCTTTCCACTCCCTCAGGGAGGTCTTAGAAATGCCCACAGGACAGAATTGGTACGCTCAGTGAAAGGGTCAGGAGAAAGTTTGACAATGAAGGAATTACATCTTGGGTTCAGGCAGTGATTTGATAATCCAGTAGCTCAGACTTAGGATCAGGAGATGATTTGATTACACAGATGCTCATCCTTAGGAAAACGAGGTGGTCTGATGATACATCAGCTCTTTCCAGCTCTCAGTTGTTTAGGGTGAGCAAGAAAGTTTCCAAGAAGGGGATGCTGGCAGCTCCAAGTTTATAAACCTCAGCCATCTAAAGGATAAGAGCGCTGATCTGAGCTCTTCCCACTGTGGGAGATCAGGACAAAACAAAAAATGTCTTTTTCAGATATCAGTAGATGCCACCAGTCTCCAGTGGTCCTCATAGCTCCCTTGAAGTCAACAGAATTGAGGGAGGGAAAAGAAGCACTTTTTTTCCTTGAACTCCAGGTGAGTGCTGACTGGCTGAGCCACTCTTCTTTCACAGTTCAAATCTAGAAAACAAGACATATTCCACTAGGCAGTTAGCACTGGGCTCCATTGTGGTAGGTTCCCAGTTGGAGGACAGAGAAACGTTAAATTCATGCAAAAACCTATTTTATAACTGATATATTCTTTATCACGTTCTTTCCTTTATCTACTCTAAAAACATCACTTCAAAAATATTCTCACCTGTAGGTCTTCATCTCCAAGTTCATAAATTTAGGGAAACAAATTTCTAAAAATATAAACCATGAGGGTTGACTTAAAAATCATTCTGGAATCCCCTCCAAATTTGTAATGCCAGTGCTCTAACATGTCAAATAAATTGCAGACATCAGAACCAGGAGGCAAAGGACAGAGGCATAGTCAGAGTTGTTGAAATAAATTAAGAAGGGTTTCCTTTGGGATAGACAACAGGAGAAAACACATTCCAGATTGAGACAATGTCATGGATGCTGAGTCACAGTGAAAACAAACAGCAATTTGTTGATTCAGTCTTTGAATGTCCACTAAGCTGACGACGCTCAATCTCCGATTATTTGGTCTTCTAAAAATTTGAATGTGGTGTTGTTAGTATTTCAAAGAGTCTCCTGCAGACTACCATAAAGACCTGTGTGATCAGATCAAACACTGTGTTGTTTCTCTTGTGAAAGTGATGAGATCCCGACTGGAGAATGGTTGAGTCTGTAGAACAGATGTTAATGGAGGTAGGTAGAAGGATGTTTTGGTGCCTCATTAGGTTCAATCGGTAGATAATTTACTAATACTAATAAGTGAGCTACAGTTGCAGGCATAATGGAAGGAAGTTTTCTAAATTAAGAATATATGGTTGAACAAAGAAATAAGGAAGGAATAAGTGGAACATCTTCCTATGCCCATAGAGAAGATTAAATTTTATGACCTGATGATAGTTCCATTGAAGTAAGACAATATCATTAAATTATTTGATTCAGTTGGGAAATGCAGTACTACATGCAGCTAAATGAGATTCTGATCAACAAGTTTATTATTTTTAAAGATAGTACATATACACATAGACACAAATACAGAAAGAGTTGGACATAGATAATCACTGATCTTTGTAATGCAGAAAAACAAATATATATCAAGGAAATTTTTGGTAGAGATTCAATTTTTAAAGTATAATTAAGATCAGAAAAGTAAACAAGGTCTAGGCTGTGCACAATGTTCCAAGCCATCGAACAAAATCTTTCACCTAACAAAGAAAGTGTTTTACAACAATCCCTAAAGATCATCCTTCAGACTGAATTAGCAGGAATCTGACATTACATTATAGGAACATGACTTCGATTCCAGGTATTCTATTTTTGAACTAGTTCATCCTTTACTCAAGTTTTCTTCTTCATCAATCACAATCTGTCCTGTGGTGTTTGTCTGAATTTTGGCTTTGGGAGAACAAAGCAAGTTAATTGCATTTTCTATAAGACCGATCTTTAACGTGGACATACACTGTCACACTTGACCTTAACCATTTCTTTATTCTAATAAAAAAAAATCTCAGTTAGAAATACCAGTTTCTTATACAGGATGTTTACACGTGCCTTATTAATTTTATTGTCCTATGATTCTATGTATTTAGACAAAATGTAATACAAGTCCAAAGCTAAGAACATGTGTGCTACTCAATATTCTATATCACCAATGCAGACTATTGGTGCTATACTTTTATTTCAGTATTAAGTTGTAGAAGGATCTGTGGATGTCTATTCATATTTTGAATGAAATTGTGAATCATTAGGAATGAATTCTATCAGCCTCACATTATTTCATCCTTTTATTGGGATAAAAGATTTGGGAAATACAAAAAGATATGCATGTTTTCAAGCTTTCGCTTTCCCTTGAGGAATATGGAACCCATTCCATGATTATTTTCCTTTTTTGGAGGATTGTCAGTTGAAGGATATTGATGTTTACTCTGTTTGTTCCCCTAATAAAACCTTTCCCACCCTCTAACCCACATGCACTGTGGCTCCACCACAGGAAGGCTCAGAGATGCCCTGTCCTTGAACCAGTGTGATCAGGGTCAATGCCACCCTGAGTTAGGAGATGTAGGACTATGAATAATGTGTAGGATATATCTGAGACCTACATGTGAGTCCATGTGAGGAGTTAACTGAAATTCCTTTTCAAGAATATAAATGACTCCCAAAGAAATTTTCTTTTTGTAATTACCAAATATGGGCATGAGTCAGATCCTAGCTAGTGACCATAGCTAGAGTGGAAAAAGTTGTATGAAGGTATCATCACTGCAGCAATGGTTTGCTGAGTGATGCAGAGCAACTTCAGCAAAGTGAGATGTGCTGAACACAGGGAGTCACTGCCATCCGTTACAGATTTGATTAATGTGATATTTGCAGTGGGTATGGTGTTTGTGGTTCCACAGATCAGCCCATTAACAGTAACACCTGGGAGGGTTAGTAGGCAGAACACACTTCCAAACATGTAATCACAAGTAATCATACAGGTGTCAAAGTCTTGGTTAGGCAGAAAAAGAGTCAATATGATGGAGAACAGCTCATAACAGCATTGACCTAGACACTATAGAGCATTAAGACAGCCTTTGCACATCAGATTCCAGAAGAAAATATCAGATGCCAAGGAAGGAGGATCACCTCAGCATCCCAGTGTGTAAGGATAAGTGAAGCTGCCTAAAGGCTTCACACACTTCTAAGGAACTGTTTAAGAGCTGGTGCGGGTCAATGCTACAGGCATCAGGGAATTAATTACTGATAAAGCTTGTTACTGTGCCAGTCATTTTTTAGGGTATGAAACTATAAAGCTGTGCCTCGTACATCAAATTATTGATGTTATTTTAGTTGTGGAACTAGAGAATTGCATATTTCCAGAAGGCATGGTCTTTGATGGATTAAACGTTGAAATAGAGAAATTCCCACAAAGATGGAAATAGGCAGCTGAGAAATGGGGAGAAAAGAACAAGACTTTTCTTGTAAAGGAAGTAAAGCATGGGATTTATTATCCAAGTTCTTGTTTTGCTTTGTGTAAAGGGGAATCATGCATCAGATGACACAAGACCCTAGGTGGAAATGGTTTTCAGGTTTCTTTTTAAACTATAGACATCAAGGTATCCTCTTTTGATTTTTATGCAGTCTGGTCTTGTATCTGGTTAACTTCAGCACTCCTGTAGGCACTGTTGACTTGTGTTGAGGTTTTGATCCATGTACCTTTAAGACATCTATGTCTTTTAGTTTCTTAGCAAATCTCCGTCAAGTTGCAATTTTGTCCATCCCGTTCTATATTTGTTCAAAAGAGTTTTTTAAACTAATTTCAATTTTCCTTGTACATTTTATCTTCTTTTTTTTACTTTGGTGGCTATTTATTGGGCTTCTTGTTTCATCAATTGAAAATTCTCTTTGATTGTGTTTCTAACATGTCACGTAATTATAATTTGAAACTTTTTGTTCAATTGCAAATACACTGAGTACTTCTATATGCTATTATAGATTATTGGTAAAAATATGGAAAAGAAATGGTTAAAAATCTTGTGCCATTAACTGAGAAATGTTCAGATTTGTTCATTTTCTCCTCTTGCACAGGAAACAAAATTTATGTGTACCAGGCATGGTGCCAGTGTGGAGATGGCACTCAATGATTCATCCAGCATGCACTGAAATTTTTTGTATGTATTTTTGTTTGTTTGTTTGTTTTTCTATTGCTTTTGGGGGAGCAGGGGCTCCTTATGTAGCCCAGGCTGACCTTGACCTCACAAACCTCCTGCATGAGCCTCCTGAGTGCTAGGATTACATGTGTCCACCACCATGCCCACCTCTGTCAGAAACCTTTAATTCTAACAAAGGCTTCTCAAATCAATGATTTTTTGTTTTACAGCTAAGTAAAGTGAACCTCAGAGAACTGAATGCACTGTTCTTGGGCAATCAATCAAAAATAGCTCTAATGCATTTGTTAAGCCACATGTGTACACGTTTTTCTCTATGATTCAAATTTTGTCTGTTATTCACAAGGGTATTAAGGGTGGCATCACTGATTCAGCATCGCAGCATTGACATGATCTTCCAATTTGGCAAACTTAAGAAGGAATGAATTATTTGCCCCAAATTATTCATGCTAATCACAGGGTAGGATTCTGTTGATATTTTTTCTCTTTTTTTGGCATACTTTCTCAGAGTCTTGTTTATATTTTTATCTCAATTCATACAAACCTTTAATTGGGTGTGGTGGCTCACCCCTATAATTGCAGCATTCAGGAAGATGAAGGAGGATCATCTGGAGTTCAAGACCAGCCGGGGCACAAGGTAGACCTGTTCTAAAAATATGAAAACAATAACATAAAAAGTAAACAAGAAAAGTATATTAAATAAATTCCAACCTTCCAAAGAAAACAATGTTTACCTCTGTCTTCCACAGTTTAGCAAAGGTCAATTTACTGATTTCAGTTTTCTTTTCTTTCTTACAATATTAGTCAATTTTGCCACTTTTCTTAAATCTTTTAAAAGTGAGTTGCCTGAGAGTTTGCTATACACATTTACAATTAATCTTCCCCATTCACATAACCATATACTGCCCTAAGGTGATATAAGTATCTTACACTAACAAAGTAATCCACTTGTATCTTTTTTTCATTCATCAAGCTATAATCATAGTATACATAATCATTGTTTACATTTTTGTTGTGATTATTCTGAGCTGTATTCTGTTAAATCCATTAAGGCTAAGAAAAATAGAGCTTTTATTATACTTATGCTTATTTTTTCTAATGTTCTTCCATTCTTTATATAGATCCAAGTTGATCAATATAACATTATGCTTCTCTCCAAATAAATTCTTTCAATATTTCTTCCAAGGCAAGTTTTCTACTAATAAATTATATCAATAAGTATCTTAGAAAATATTTATTTATCCTTAATCTCTTCTTACTTAGACATTTGTTAGCAAGAATTGTACATAAATGTTAGCTTTAGAGAATTTATTCACAACAATATTGTTCAGAGATTTGTTTATTCTCTGCCCCAACACATGCATAGTGTTTTAAGTTATCAATGCCCTCCACCAGAGAGGTACATTTGTTACAACTGATGAGCCTACATGGAGACCTCATTTCCACCCAATGTCCATACTTTATTAGGGTTCACTCTTGTTGGTTCATGTGCTTTTGGAGTCATGGGTAAAAATCTTTGCCAGATCCAGTTAAAACATATTCTCCCATGTTTATGTCTAGTCACTTTACATTCCCAGTTGTTCTGAGTAAAACTTAACTTATTTGAATAGGTACTTGTGTGTGGGTAGGATAAGATTCTATTTCCTTCCTTCTATATGTGGATATCCAGTCCCCAAAAGAAAGATATAAAAGGTAATCAATTTAGAGAAAAAAAAAGTGGAATTACTTTTTATGACATGGTTATATAAACATAATACTCTAAAGACTTGAAAGCAAAAACAAACTGTAAAAATTTCTGAGATCAGTAAAGTTTCAAGATATAAATTTCATACAAAAGTGAATTACATTTCAAAGGACAATCCACTATCAAAAAGAAATTGAAGAAAACTCTCCCTTTTACAGTATCATCTGAAGGAATAAAATGTGCATGAACATATTTAACCAAAGAGATTAAAGATCTTATGCTGAAAACCATAAACTCTTGTAATTCTGTTGAGAATTTTACCACAAATATCAATCTTTAAAGATAGGCAACTTTTTATGTCTATCTCAATTCCTTAGTTTATTAAAGAGTGTTTTGGTTAATCTTCAGGTTTCTTAAAAATAGATTTTCATATTTTTTGAAGAGAGATCCAAATGTTTCACTGAATGAAATTTAACACCCATAGAATATGAAGGAAAGTAATATTAACTTAGCACCTCTTATATACCCTAAAATAAGAGAATAACATTTATTTTTATATTTACGATGTCCTCTACTGCTTTGGATTTCACAGATCAGAGAGGGACAAAAACATATTTAAAAGAACTTCAGTGCCAAAAGAAAGTAGAAAGAAACTCCACTAAGAAGAATGGGTCAGAGAGAATGGAACATTATTTCTTGGGAGAGATGATGAGGGATGGATCAGTACCAGCTGAAGGAGACATGGAAGAGTGTCTTTGACGTTATGACTCATGATCAGAAACATATTTGTGGTAATGTTTTCCCAGTATGGACCTACACTCTTCTCATCCCTTTGAGACAGATGGTGACAGGTCATGAACAGGAATTCCTGGACTGGGTTGCTGAACATCTGCACTGAGCAGAAGGAAGCAGATGAGCACCCAGAGGCCAAATATGATCCTCCATATAGTTATTTCAAGATTCTAATCCATTGAAAAAGTCTCTCTCCCAGATTAAGAAAAGGAGAAAAAGAAAACAACATAGACTATTAATGCTGCATTTTATATGTAATATCTTTTTTAAAAAGTTTTCACATTACTGCTTTTGGGTCCTAATCTCAATGCTATGACTTTCAGAATAGAAAGCATCATAGACAAAGTGTTGAATGTCCTGGCTAACATCATGGAACAAACAGGCAGCAGGACTAGGGTTCAAGCAAAGATCCAATGGCCTCTGTTATGGTGAAGAGCAGAATTAAAAACAGAAGACTCACGGAATGAAAGAATAGTGAAAAAGATAACAAAACCCATGATCTTGAAGTATTTTGTGAAAATTATGTAATAAGATTTTAATTCACATTCATCACAGGAGGCATTGAATTGTCTTTTGCTATTTGTGCAGGTAAAGGCTATGGGAAGATTCAACACCATTTTGGATGAGGGCTTCATTTTGGTGGACTTCTCAGATTGGCCCCAACTGGAACTTACCCTATTTGTTTTCTTTTCAGTTTTCTACTCCTTAACTCTGTTTGGCAACACCACCATCATTGTTCTCTCCCGACTTCATGTGAGCTTGCACACGCCCATGTACTTCTTCCTCTGCCACCTCTCCTTCTTGGACCTCTGCTACACCACCAGCACTGTGCCCCAGCTGCTGGTTAATCTTTCTGGACTTGACAGGACCATCAGCTATGGAAGGTGTGTGGCCCAACTCATCATATCCCTCTCCTTGGGTGGAACTGAGTGTGTGCTCTTGGTGGTGATAGCCTTGGATTGCTATGCTGCTGTGTGTCATCCACTCCAATATATGACCATTATGCACCCCCTTCTCTGCCAGGCATTGGCTGTTGCTTCCTGGTTGGGAGGGCTTGTAAACTCACTGAGTCAGACAGGGCTCATGATGGCTAGGCCTCTATGTGGCCATCACCTTAGTCACTTCTTCTGTGAGATGCCTGTGCTCCTTAAACTGGCTTGTGTGGACACAGGAGGAATAGAAGTCAAGATGTTTGTGGCACGAGTCATGATGGTTGCTATACCTGCAGCACTAATTCTGGGCTTCTTTGTACACATTGCCAGGGCCGTGCTGAAGGTCAAGTCAGTTGTCAGGCACAGAAAAGTTTTTGGAATTTGTGAGTCCCATCTCTTGGTGGTTTCTTTGTTTTATGGCTCAGCCATCTACACATACTTACAACCCAAGGGCAGTTATTCTGAGAGCAAGGGGAAGTTTGTTGCCCTTTTTTATTCTATAATCACCCCCATGCTCAATCCTCTGATTTATACCCTGAGGAACAAGGATGTAAAGGGGGCTCTGTGGAAGGTACTAGGCAAAGGCAGAGACTTGGAGTAGGAGAAAAAAGGAAGGCCAGTAAATTTTTGGACATATATTTCATATTTTGAAATCCAACCTGTTCTTTGAGTTCCATTAATGACTGGTAAACAGCTGTCAGTTGGCCTAAGGGTTTAGTGTCTTTCTTTGGGTTTTGGGAGTGGGGATTGCTAGAGATGCTTTATATCTCAGTGTCAATGATCACTGTGCAGGGGAGTAAGAGTTGATTTACATCACAACTTTCCAAAAGAATACACTTGGCAAGAGGGTGTGTTCTTGACACAGGTGGAAAATAATGATATATTCTAGGCATTTCTGAGAGTGAGGGAAATCTTAATTAAATGTACCATATACAAAGTCAGTGGTTCCCAGTGTGGTACCACATAGATCGCACTTTTCCTTAATGTAGAAGACAGAAGTTCACTGTTGGTGTTCTAAATAATTGTGACCCCGCCTATAACCCCTTACATCTCAGGGCCTACTTCTAAGTTCTTTGGCAGTTATAATTCTAGCCATCTAATGGCTAGATCAAACTATGAGATCATGATCAGAGATATGTCATGGTGCAAGTAAAGTTTTACATATTCTGTCATTTACTTACTTAAAATGACAAAATCATTAGGATAGCACTAGGTAATGGAAGCCTCAAAATATCAGCTGCCCCAAGGGTCTTAGCTATGATGCATTGTGGAGAAGATGTATTCATACAAGAGAGAATAGAATTGAGAAGACATTAGCACAAGAACAATGAGCCAAGAGGAACTGATGTATGAAAGGAGGAAATAAAAGAGAGTAACACAGGTAAAAGAGAGAGGGGGAGGGAAAGAGAGAAAGATGTGAGGGTGGTCGCTGCAGTGGGAGACACTGGAAATTCAAGGGGCGTTAGGCTAGAGTGAAGAGACAGTTGAGTGTTCACAATCTAGCACTGTCATTTGTCTTTAGAGTTTGAACCCAAGGTATTGTGTTTCCTAGGCAAGTTGGAGCTATGGCTCTAGGCTTTTAGCTTTAGTTTACTTTTCAGGTAGAGTCTTGCTTTTGCCCAGGGCCAGACTTAAACCATAATCATCCTACCTTTACCTCCTGCATATTTAGGATTACAGGCCTGAACCAACACACTCAGCTTGTTTTTTGAGATAGGATCTCAATAACATTTTTTTTGTCCAGGCTGGCCTCAAGCTACAATCCTCAATCTCTGCCTCATGTGTAACTGGGATTACTGGTGTGCACCACCAAAAGACCCACTATCATTTCTTTTAATGTACTTAAAATATGGCTTCATATTAAAGTGCAGATATCCTCATAAATGACTTCTTATAGTCTTGATAAGTTTCATTTTGAGTGAATTGTCTTTAATTCTGGCAGCAGTCATTATTTTTATCATCTTTGAAATCCTCATGACTTAATTCTGAGAGTTATTCTTGTTATAATCCCTGAGTATCCATGACTGAAAGAAGTTTCAATGTATTTCAGTAACTTTTCCAAGTTCACACAGCAAATATGGGATGAAGCTGAGATATTTTCTGTAAGCCTAAATCCAATGTTTACTACCATAATCTGCCATTCCTCTTTTTCTGACAGTCAATTCTTAATATGAGAAGAGTGTTTGGAAGAGAATGCAGTTGGAAGAGAATTCAAGTGTGAGCTTTAATGTATTTCACATTTTTTCTAGACTCTTCTGTGTTACATGTTCTTTTGATAGTGGACATATCTTCTCTTCACAAAACTAATGTGTGTGGTAATAATAGTTTCTATTTCTTTTACCCTTTCTATAGATCAAAACCCATGCTAAGGTATGAACTACATTGGCACCCTTAATTCTTGCAACATTAAATTTAGTTATATTCCCTCTGTCACTCCCTCATTAGTTTGACTGCCCAAGAGACTGAAGGTTGGATTATTTTCTATATGACTTACTTTGAGTTACCCAGGCAATAAGTGGAAGATCAGGATTTGAATCACCTGCCATATTCCAAATCTTATCTACCTAAACACAACCTGAGAATGCATATTTTATATTTATTTGACTAGTCAGTAATCAAGTCTGCATAAAACAAGTGTTTCTTCTTTATCCTCTTATATCATGTCTAAATAATTCTAGCATATATGTATTTACTCAATAGATAAAAGAATTATTTGAACAGAGGAAAAAAATAATATTTGTAATTAATGTATTATTCTTCAATTTGGCATGCACCAAATACTGGTCCTCAATTATGTTAAAGGACTCATATCCTGTAGACAAGCAATTTTAAGAGGCCACTGGTACTATTGTGCATGATTGCCATTTCTTTTACAATTCAGGTTGTCAAAGACAGATGCCATCTTTGTGGGAACCCGCACCCCTTGGGTTTCCTTGAACCTTCCCAGGCATGGCAGTGACTAGTTGGTCAGCAGAGATCACAGATCCTCTTAGCCATTCCAGAGCCAGTGAGTGATCCCAGTTTCCATTGGTTGCTATGTGAGAGAGAAAGTCAGGGCTGACTTCTCACCTTGGTGTCTGTCTCCTTTATCTTTTAAAACCCAAATGGCTGCCATTTGATGGCCATTGCTTTTTTACCACTAGTGTGCTAAACATTCCAAATGAGATTTGAGATATAAATATTGGTGATGCAAGAATGAAAAAGTGGAACTTATCTATTGAAAAAAGGGAGACTTAGGACCAAAGAGACTGTATAGGATATTACCCAAAGGGAAAAAAACTACAAATGGTTTAATAAGAACATGTTTCCTAAATGTCAGGAAAAGTTTTTTCTATATGTTTTAAAAGTTTCCTGAACTTCATACCTTATTTTTATGATTATTATCTTTACTGGCATTGCTTGTAATTAATAGTCATAGGATATAATCACAAACATTAGTAAAAATGTCAACTCTACCTACTTCTATACAGCATAATACTGAATAGCCTAGCCAGGTCAAATAGGCAAGAAAAGATATAAATGACATCCAAACTGGGAATGAAATTCTTAAATTGTTCATATTTGCAAACAATATAATCTTGTAAAAAGAAACCTATCAACACTACCAAAACGATGTTCGAACTAATAAGCAAATTCAGTAAAGTCTCAGGATATAAAATCCATACGCAAAGATCACATTTCTATACATCAAACAATACAAAAACTCAATGAAAAAATTAGAAAGAAATCCTAATAATGCTAATAACCAAAAAAGAAATAGAAAGGCTTAGTAGTAAATTCATCCAAAAAGATGAAAGACTTGAAAAGAGAAAGCTATAAACAATTGAAATTATAAACTCAAAGAAAATACAAATAAATAAAAAGATATTCCATGTTCATGGATTAGGATATGTATTATTAAAATTTCTACAATATCCAAAGCAATCATCAGATTAATGCAATATCTACCAAATTTCAATGGAATTCTGGTTCTGTACAAAAGCTCTAGAACATTCAAAGCAATCATTAATAAAAATTATGAAACTAGAGAATAATAACACCTTATCTAAAAGCATACTAAAATCTAAAGTAAACAACAAGATGCTGGCATGAAAAAAGACCTATTAACCAATGGAATGGAATAGAGAGCTCAGCAATTAATCCACAAATTATCGACTAATTTTAACAAATGTACCAAGAACACAATGGGAAGTGGATCTCTCTTCAATAAATTATGTTAGAAAAATAGGGAGAAAAATCTAAGGGAACAATTATTATCCTTCTAAGATATCAGAGGATATTGGGAAAAACTAAATTTCCCAAACACCAGTTTTGATCATGATAGCAAGTTCCCTCTGCTTTACTCCTTATTATAGGTATCCTGAAATAACCTGACCTTAACCCAATCAGTTATTTTTCAAAAGTTGTATCTCAATTTCAGTCATACAAGAGGAATAATTTTGTAATGACTAATTCCCTTTTCCTTTCTTGTTTCTTCTTGGTTTGGCCCTTTTCTGCTAATAAAACCAACCACTTCTACTCAGCTAATTTTAACAATTATAAGGGTTACTAGATTCTAAGATTGCAAAATAAAGCCAACTAATTTTTAAACTAAATTTTTGGCAATTTCTTTTTTTTTTTTTATACTTTGAAAGAAGATTTTATTTTCACATTTGTCTACAATTAGAGTAAATGCATTTCCTGGAATAAAGACAGAGCCTTTGAATTTAAACTACCCCAGTATAAGATTACATACATAAAACTCCAATTTTTTTGCATAGTGGATTAAATAATCAAATTAGAATAGTTATACAATTTAGAATAAATGATAATAAAATGTATCACATAAATAAATTCATATTTAAATTACATATATGTGTAAAATAGTATCTTGTGTGTTATAATTCAATTAAGCTTCAATTTCACATAAAGTATAATGACTAAATAGCAGTAGTTAATTTAAACTGAAAATGAAAGAGAGTCAAAACACCTTAAAAAGAGATATCACTTTCACATTGGTCTACAATACAGTAAACAGATTTTTTGGCATAAAGACACAGACTTTGGAGTGAGTTTATCCCCACTACAAGATTACATCCATAAAACTCCAATTATTTTTTCTGCAATAGTGAATTAAATAAGCAAGTTAAAATAGTTATACTGTCCAAATTAAATGAAAATAAAGTAGAATTGAAATGAAAAGATTCTTACATATTTTAGAAAGCATATACAGTATCATGACTTTATTCATACTGATTTGCTTCATCATATGCAAAAAGATTTGTATTTAAATCATAAATTTATAAAATACCATCTTGACAATTATAAGTCTACTAACCTTCAATTTGAGGTGAAGTTTTTTTTTTGAGGTAAAATGTAATGACTAAAAACAGTAGTAATTTAAACTGAAACTGAGACAGTAGTCAAAAATATTTTCAAAAGAGATCTTCCTTTTTCTCTGGTCTACAATTACAGTAAATATAATTCTTGGCATGAAGGCAAAGATGCTGGGGTTTAAAATATCCCCACTGCAAGTTACATACATAAGACTGCAATTAATGTTTATGTAATAGAGGGTTAAATAATCAAATTAAAATATTTATACTATCTAGATTTAAATGAAAATAAAATATACCATCTAAATAAAATATAATGGCAATAATATAACAGAATTCATAGTTAAATCATCTACACAATACTATTCTGAGAATTATAATTCTATTAATCTTCAATTTAAGGTAAAGAATAACAAGTAGGTAATAGCAGGAATTTAAATTGAAAACGAGAGAGCAGTCCGAAGTACTTTGGAAGAAGATCCTAACGTTGTCAGGTTTCTTCTCCTGGTTTTAGAAGTTCAGTAGCAGGATCATTTGAAGGTGCAATCGACCTGCAGAATACTCACTTCCACTTTGATCATGTGGATACAGTGGGGGGACATCCAGATCTTGGGGTGAAGATGACTGGGGAAACCACTCAGTCAACAGACATTTCTCATTGGGTACAAGGGACCTCTGAGTGGAGGGACAAAACCAGGGCCCACTGCCTTGCTTTCAACAGGCACGTTTGAATTGTGTGCAGGAGGAGCTGGGTCAGTAAGTGGTTGTCCTGATGGGGGGATTGTCACCCTTCCCTTCTGTTCGCATGGAGGACACGGGGACCCATTCTCAGGAGGTGCTCCGTGATGGCCAGTCAGCCCATCACAGCTCGAGTCCCCTCTTTCCTTGCCAGTGTGATGCTCCAGTGGATGATCGGGGCTTCTTGAGTCTTTTCCTCCTCCCTGCTGAAGCACAGATGGAGGTCTAAGTGGACCTTCCAACACAATAGGAGAGAGGAACGCGCTCCTTTCAGATGAAGGTTGAGCCAATGGTGAGGGACCACATGGAAAATGCTCCCTGCCACATGCTGCATTTGAAACCCCAAATGCATTTGGATCTTCTTCTAAAAGTTTCAATTCCAACTCCATTTCCATTAACTTTTGTCTGTTGTTGGCACTGACTTGCCTAAGGTACTGCAGCTGTTCTTCAGCATCCTGGGCCTCCAACCAATTAAAGTGAGCTTTCTTCTCATAGGAAATAATCTCCCTTTGGTGATTAAGTTTGGTTCTCTCCAATTTTTCTTCGAGCTCTCTGGCTACCTTTTTATAGGTCTGCAGCTCTGCAGTTTTGTGGCTGATGTTTTCTTTCACTTTGGGAAGTTTCTCCTCTGCGTCTCACTGGTGGTGATCCTCGACCATTAATTTCCTATAGAATTTCATTCCCTCTTTGAACAGTTCAGGAATTATTTTAGCTTTCTGCTGAAGCTTCTCATTCTCAATTTCAAACAGTGCATGTTCAGACTGTAAAATGACTTGTTCGCTCTGGACATTTTTAATACATTCTGTCAGGTCTTTGCTTGCTTTCTCAACTTCATGCAGCTGAGTGTAAACTTGGTCTCTTTCTCATTCCAAGGATTTTAAAGAAGCATTTAACCTCACAGCACTCATCAGGTGCTGCAGAGCTCCTTTGGTCTGAGTATCTAAGTGAGCAGGATTTTCTGGGCCAAGGTTCATCGCTGTGTCCAAGTCACTGTCATGTGTTACGTGTTCTCCCAGAACAAAGGCCCAGACCTTCAGCTTTCGAATGCCTTCACTTAGCCACCTGATGTGATCGTCTTTGTCTTTTAGAATTCGTGCTGCAGATGTCCCAGGCTCTTCAAGTGTTACTTTGTGTTTATTAAGGTGACTCGCTTGTCCTTCACGCTTCAGCTTCTTGGAGCTGAAAATTTTCACTCAAAGCCTGTGCTGTTGAGTCCTTAAGATTCGCTTCACTGACTTGAAGTGTTCTTAAGGTTGTTTTGGCTGCAGCTACTTTGGGTTTGAGAGATTTTAGTTCATCTTCTAGGGACTGTATGGTTTTTGACATTTCCACATTCAATTCAACTTGTGTATAATGCTTACATTTCTCTTCTAGCAGCTCTGTTTCCAGCAGGAGTACTTCCTCCAGTTTATGCTTGGAGATGTCCAGCTTTCCACAGGCTGCTTCTCGCTGTTTCTCAACAAGACTAAGTTTTTCAAGTAGCTCACATTTTTCTTCAATCAGTGTAGAAAGCTTTAGAGCAAGCTGTTTTTCTCTTCGAGCGTAAAGCCGGCTTCTAACTGATTGAAAACTACTCCACAAAAACAATGGGATAGAGAAAAATCCAATAATAGGTAAACATATCACTACTTCCCATGGGAAATCATGGGGCTTTTGCCTCAGTTCTGCAGGGTCTGTTGTCATAACCCTGCCAAATTCCTGCAGGACCAGCCCCAAGTGCATTAAAGGGACAGCTTTGAGCACATCCATAGCTTCAAGGCTGCTTTGGCGGTTGCCAAGGCCAGGCTGAGCCTCGAAAGACAACAAACACTCAAAGTTCTGCCTAGAACACTGACACCAGAGCAGACCACTGTGGAGTTGGGGGAGGGGGGTGTTGTTGGTTAATGTGCAGTTTACCCTGCCCACAGGGGAGATTTGTATGGTACTGGCCAGACCTTGGCCAGGAGTAGGCATTGTCTTTCATAAAATGGACAGGGACATCTCAGATGTCCTAAAGCTCACCTAGGAACCCTCACAGATACAACCTAAGAAAAATACTATTGGGGGGGGAAGAAGTTACCATTTTTTATTACTGAATATGCACGTAGAGTTCATTGCAGACAAGTCAATTTATTCACACCTATCACACCAGTGTTAATTCCCCTTGCACCACAACACAATTGCTCTGCTGCCATCAGACTGGTTCCATTGGTACTTCCTTGAAATGCTGAAGAGAGACTTTCCTTTTCATTATTCTACCTTTCATATGTTCTTCTTGTTTTCACTTTATTAGGATATATCATTGTACAGGGGGGAATCATTGTGCTAATTCCCAACAGCCTTACATTGTACATTGCTTAGTCCACTCTCACCATCTCCCCCACCCTCTCTCCCTACTCAAATCACTTGCAAGAGGTTTCATCGTTCTATTTCATGTATGTATATGAAGTCCATCAACCATATTCCCTCACCTTCACATCCTTCATTCACTCTCCCCATCCCACAAGTATCTACCCCACACTGTATCTATTTTAGAATCCTATCTTTAATTTTGAATTCCAAAGTCAATGTTCAAAGGGGTTTCCTGATGTACCCAGCTGTGAGTATACTTTACTTTGTTCAATTCAACCCAGTCTGTATGGTTTCTTTCCTTCCAAATGTATTGAGACTTGTTTTATGATCCAAAATTTGACTCTAGATTAACAATCATCATGAATGATCTCTGTGACCTTTAAAAGAATTTTCCACCCCACCATTGGGTGGACTGTTCTCTAAGTTGGTTAAATGACATTGTCAAGTATTTAGAGAATTACCAATTTCTACTTAACAATTCTGAGAAAGGAGTATGAAAATCTCCAACTGCAATTGTGAATTTGTCTATTTTTCCTTTCACTTCTACTAGTTTTTAGTTTGTGTGCTGTGAAGCCCTGCAAATGGGTCCATTTGCATCTAGTTTGTTGCAGTCACTTGAAAAACTGATCTTTTCAGTGTTATCAAGTGTCCCCCTTTATCTCATTTAATCTGACTGTTTTTTCCTCTGCCATTTACTCTGTGTGATAATAATAAAGCCATTCCACATTACCTTTGCATGGCACATCTTTTCTAGCCTTTCACATTTAACCTATCTGTGACTTTATACATGAAACGGGTTCTTGAAGAGAGGCTGTAGCTGTCTCACTTGTTTTTCAATATGAAAATATTTGCTTTTTAACTACTGTGTTTAGATCATTCATATCTTTGCTGTGTCATCGCATTTGAATATTCCATCTTTTCATCTGTTTTTTGTCTTATCCACCTGTTATATATTCTCTTTGCCATTTTTGGATTCAGTATTTTTAATCATCCATTTTATATTCATTTTGGCTTATTTACGTATGCTCCTCTGCCTTTTTTCTGCTTGATCTGTAGGTTACAATGTACACCGGAAACTCATTGTGTATCTTCAAATAACATTAAATCATCTCACATACAGCTTAGGAATGCTACAATTGTATATTTCTATCACTTTCATTTTCCATTCTTTATCCTATTTTTGTCATATGTTCTATAATATATTGCTTTTCCTTTAATCAATCATCATTAAAGAAATTTAAAGCATGGAGGGAAAGTCTTCTATACTTTACACTGGATAGCCTGCTTTGTTCCTGTGCAGATCTGAATTGCCATCTGGTGTCGTTTTCCTCTTCCCTGATGAAGTTCCTTTAATCCTTCTCATAGTGCAGATGTGCTGCCAGTGAATTCTCTTATTCTGTCCTATCTGGTCTTTGGCCTTTGATCTTGAAATCCATACATTACATGGAATAGCCTGGAGAACCTTCTCACGTGAAGACTCAGTAAAAGTAAAGGTAGGTGGAATCCTCTGGACCCGGATGACCTGCGTCGCCTAAGCAGGAACACCTACCAGCTGAGCCCAATTTTTGGCAATTTCATCATTTGACACTAACCATCAGAGAAATGAAAATTAAAGACAGGAGGTGTATGAGCTCATATTTGTGAACATGGTTATTCTTAAAAACCTAAAATATGACAAGTGTTGGAGAGTATATGAAGAATCGGAAACCCTCACACAATGTTGGCAAGAATGTCTATTCATACAGCAATTGTGATAACAATTAAAAATAGAAACATCATATGACCAAGCAATTCCTCTACTTGGATATGTACTCAAATAAAATTAAACCAGTACAATAGATATCTGCACTCCAACATTTTGGAAGAATTATTCCCAATATTTGAGATATGAGATCAACCTAAATGTCTAACAACAAATGAATGGATAAAGAAAAGTTTTATATTCTGTCACTGTTGGAGAAAATGTTCTGTGTATGTCTGCTGGGTCCATTTGGTCTAAAGTATACTTTAAATCTGATGTTTCCTTATAGATATTCTGTGTGGATGATCTATCATTACTGAAAGTGGAGTATTAAAGTTTCCTCTTATTATTGTAGTATAGTCTATCTCTTCTCTCAACTTATTAATATTTTGTGTATATAGTTAGAGATTATCTGCAAGGGAAAATATGTCTCTGTGTTACACTTTTGCACCAAATTGATTCAAGATATAAATATGAAAAGGGAATACTGTAAATTTTTGAGAAACGCATTGGTAGAAATGTTTGCTTTTCTTAGAAATAATTGTCATATTTTATAATTTTTAATGGACATATGACAACTGTACATATTATAAAGGAGGTGTAGAGACTCTGTGATACCACCTCTTAGTTCTTAGGTGGCTGGATTTAGTAACCAAATTCATGTAAGGCTGATTACCAAGAGAAAACATGTAAGTTTTATATATATATATATATATATATATATATATATGTGTGTGTGTGTGTGTGTGTGTGTGTGTGTGTGTGTGTGTGTGTGTTTTATATATAAATTATATAATATATAATACTATGTATGTATATATAATTTTAACAAAACAGTGAGTTCTAAAGAAAATTAGCAAAACAAGTTTTAGATAAACAATAAACTTATGAAGGAATAATAAGAAAAATGCATCTATAGATTGGGTAGTGAATTGTAGGAATTACTAACAGACATATAGAAAAGTGTATAAAAGCTAGTTTAGGGTAAGGATGATTTCTATAAGTTCATCCTGGTTCATTATGGCCTCAATTACTAGTCTCTGGTAACTAAGACTATTTTCCCATGTAACTAGATGGAGGTCACCTTTCCCAAAAGAGTTATTATGGCTTGCTGCATGAAGGAAAGGTAGGCTGAAGGGTCCTTTGTGAAGTTACATTACCTCAAGTGATTCTAGCTCCAAATTCAGCATATTTTGAGACAGGATATATTTAACTAATATAACAGCATGATATTTCAGTAGATGTATACAATGTGTAATGACAGGATCAAATAATTGTCATGTCCTTAACCCCAAACATTTATCATTTCTTTGAGTTGAAAACATTCAAAATATTCCCTTTTAGCTATTTTTAAATATAATAGAATGTTGTCAACTGCAGTTATCCAACTGTGCTATAGAATATTGAAAGTCTTTCTCCCTATCAAACTGTACCACTGTACCCATTAACCATTCTCTTTTCATTCTCTATAAGATATATTTACCTTTTGGACATTCTATCATGGAGGCTGAGGGAATATTGTTTGATATTATATAAAGGGGGTTTTCAAAGCAATAGAAATATGCTTAATGCTACAAAACTGTACTTAAAAATGGTTAACATGGTAAATTTTATACTATATGGGGTCCTTTTTTCACCACAATTAAGAATAAAAAAACTCACAGAGTCAAACACTACAAATGCATGCATTATGTTTATACATAAAATTGTACTCCAGAGACATTTTTTTAAAAAAAGAGATTATAATATCAAGATAATTTGTGAAGGGTTACTACTTGGAAGATGGAAGTGAACTTTTTGATTCCAATGGTAAAAAAATATTATGGCAAATACATTGGCAGCTGTGGGAGACTTAATTAGGCTGGATATAAGAAATATTTTACAAAGGTGAGGAGCAATGCAAAATTATAAGTGACTATTTGGAAGGTGGTGAGTTCCCCTTTCCAAAGAATTTAACAGGAGAAGTATGGTCATGGATAGAAGCTGGTACACAAAAGATCTGTGTATCAGAAAAGAGCCTCAAAGGTCATTTGCAAACCCAGTTTTCCAATCTTTCCTTCCTGTCTGCTTCTCGGGGTAGCACAGTCAATGCAAACAATACAAGAAGATAACAGGCAAAAATTGAACTGGTTGGGTTTCCTCTTCCTAAAATGGGAGTACAGCTGCTCTTCAGCCCCTGCTGATTTTATTTGAGGAAATTAGTGGCTACTGTTGCCAGATATTTTTGATTTTTAGAAAAGATGAAAATACAGTTTTTCATGTAGAACCTACTGATTTTTACATATTACCAAAAGTTCTGATAAAAACACAACTGCAATATTAATCAGACAGATTTGAAAGTGGCTGCAAACTTGAGATCTCAAACTCCTTTTTTCCTGTTTTTGAACTCTACAAAGTGAATCATTTCTATTAAATGTCTGTTTTCTAGGTTTTGAATGGTAAGTTTGTTTCAAAGAAGCTAACTGTGGTCCTGCTCTACCCAGACAGAAATCATAGGTAAGTGAGGATAAACTCCAGTTGTTCTGGACCCTTACCGGTATTTTCAGGCTGAGGAGTAAATGATATAAAGCACCAGCAGTCGTCCCTGGGTCCAGACAGCAGATCCTCTTTGGAGATTGGGTCAGAGGCCCTGACAACCAGGACAGATGCAGGTGATTCAGGCCTAGGCCATAAGTATCACAACTCCTATGTGCCCTGTGATGCAGGGACCTGCAGTGGGAGTGTCTTTCAATTGGCCAGTCCAGACTGATGCTGTTGGTTTCACTTTCTCTGTGGTTCCCCAATATTCTCTCTGCCAGCTGCTGGCTGTCCAGTCAGGTGCAGCCAGCATTCAGCTGCTTGATGGCATTCAGCTCTTGCTGCTCCAGGAACCACTTGCTGGCCTTATTACTTCCCTGATTGCAGGGTAAACTCCTCCCTGCCACCACAGTCACCTGTCTCACTCCTGCTGCTGCTCCTTACTTTTCCTGTGACCAGATCAGCAAAGGTAAGGAAGGCCAATCAAGAGAAAGTCTATTTTGTGGCCTGGGGCAAAAAGTTGTATCCCAGCTGTTCACAAAGTGACTGGAGCTGCTGCTCATATAGCCAGAACGGGGAGGGAACTAGAGTATCTGCATCAATCGCTGAAGTTGCCTCACATTTATGCCAATCATAGTACAGTACCTTACCCAAATGAAGGACTGGGTTTGTTTCCACAACTCATAGGTCTTCCCATTGGGCAGAAGTGCTCCTCCTTTGGCCCTGAAAAAAGTGGTTATTATGATGGAAAAAGTCTGGTACAGACTGTTTTCTGGTGTGGGAGTCATGGTTTGGACATTGGCATGAGAGCAGTCCAGCTGCTTTATTGGCAGGCTTTTGCTCAAGAAAAGGGTCTACCAGTTATCAGTTAAGAAGATAAGTCTACCTAGTCTCCAACATCTCAGCACCATTAAAGAAAAATAAACTTTGAGAAGAGGGCTTAAAGCCCAACTTATTAGTAACGTGCTTTAACAGTATTTAACAGTGCTCTAATAATACTTGACTTATGTCCCAGTGCACCAGGAAGAAGTGGGTCCCTATCACCTGTTTTATGTTTAGCTTCTTCTTTTCCTTTAAAATATTGTATTTACTTTATCTTGAAATTACAAGAAGCCATCTGTACACACAAGAACTCAGTATTATTCATAATAACTAAAAGGTAGAACAAGCCAGAGGTCTGTCAATAAATGAGTAAATAAAGAAAATATGGCATATCCATAAAATGCACCATTATCTGTCATAAGAAGAATGAGGTGCTGAAACATGCTACTTCCTGGATGAACCTTGAAAGAATTATACTACTGAAAACATCACACAAAAGCATCTTCACATATTGAAGTCTCTTAATATGAAATTTCAAAAGAGGATGAATCTACAGAAGCAGAAAATACATTAATTCTTGCCTGAAAGTGAGCATGAATAGAGATAGATTGGGTTTGTTTTTGGGGTTTTTTTTGGTAATGAAAATATACTAAAATGACAGATGCACAATTCTACAAACAAAAGCCATTGAACTGCATATTTTACTATATGTATTGTATGGTACAGGAATTGTAGCCCAATAAATTTACTAAAACCATTATACAATGATAAATGCCACCAGGGGTTATTGTTAGAATCCATTGGGTTGATGGGTGCTGAGTTCTAAGAGTGCCTGGCACATCACATTACTACCCAAGGTATAGCTATCATTTTTATTCTGTGGAACAAGTCATCTAAGAAGACTTTCCCCACCCTCTTGAAAAACAACAGTCTCCTTCATGATCCTGCATAATGTTTTGCATTAATTATATGTAAATTAAGCCCAATAAGTGAATAATGTTTTCAATATTGGCAAAATTTTCCATAGTCACTTTAAACTGCCTGAATGAAAAGATAGACTATAGAACTTAAAACTTTGATCACAATGATTTTTTTCAGATTTCCTTCTATTTTTTATTTTATTTTTTTATTATTCATATGTGCATACAATGCTTGGGTCATTTCTCCCCCCTGCCCCCACCCCCTCCCTTACCATCCACCCCACCCCCTCGATACCTGGAAGAAACTATTTTGCCCTTATCTCTAATTTTGTTGAAGAGAGAGTATAAGCAATAATAGGAAGGAACAAGGGGTTTTGCTAGTTGAGATAAGGATAGCTATACAGGGAGTTGACTCACATTAATTTCCTGTGCATGTGTGCTACCTTCTAGGTTAATTCTTCTTGATCTCACCTTTTCTCTACTTCCTGGTCCCCTTCTCCTATTGGTCTCAGTTGCTTTTAAGGTATCTGTTTTAGTTTCTCTGCATTGAGGGCAATAGAAACAAGGCCAGCAGTTTTCTTTCCTTGAACATCAGGTGAGTGCTGACTGGGTGGACCACTCTGCCTTCTCAGTTCAAATCTAGACAACAAAAAATATTCCACTATGCAATTGCCACTGGGATCCATTGTGGTAAGTCCCTTCTTTGAGGAAAAGTGTTAAATTCATGCAAAAAAACCCCCATATTTTATCACTGATAGATTCTTTCATTCTCTATCACCTCTTCATTTCTATGTCTTCTAAACACATAGTCTCAAAAAATATTTGTTCTCTCCAACTTCATAAAATTGGGAAAAACAGGATTTTTTAAAAAGTGTAAATCATGAGTGCTGACTTGAAATCATTTAAAAAATCTCTTCCAAGTGCAAATACTATGACGCTAAAGAGCTAATATGAAAAATAAATTGTGGACATTATAGCCAGGAGGCAAAAGGCATGGCCAGAGTTATTGAAAGAAATAAAAGAAGAAGGGTTTTTTTGTTTTTGTTTAAGGAATGACTAACAGTAGGGAACACATCCCAGATTGAGAAAATGTCAGGTATGCTGGGTCACAGTGAAACAATTTGTTGATTCAGTCTTAGAATTTCAACTAAGTTGACTATAATCAACCTCTGATTATTTGGTCTTCTACTTGTGAAAGTGATGAGGTCCAGAGCAGCACATGGTTGAGTTTGTAGAACAGATGGTGATGGAGATTGGCAGAAGGATGCTTTGGAACTTAGTTAGGTTCAATAGGTAGATAATCTCCCTAACACTAACATTCAGGCACAATGGGAGGAAGTGTAACTAAATTCAACTTAAGAATACATGGTAGAACAATGAAGGTTATTAGAAAGGAATTTGTGGAACCTCTTTGTATGCCCAGATTAAATTAAATGTTATGCCTTGGAGATGGCTTCATTGTAGCATAACAATATCATCAAATTACTGGACTCAGCTGAGGAATGTAGTACTTCATGATACTGCAAAAATATTAAACATGATTTCTGGTCAGTGAGTTTCTTATGTGTAAAGATAATTCATAACCAGTACACACATGCACAGAAAGAGTTTAGCAAGGTAAGCACTGATATTTGTAATGCAGAAAACAAACTATGCAAATGGTAAAATGCTTCATGTACCAAGAAAATACTTAGTAGGGATTAATTTTTCAAAGTATAATTAAGATTCGAGAAGTAAAGAAGATCAGAGAGGTGCAGGATGTTCCAACACATCTAAGCAATCTTTCTCCTAAGGCAGAGATATTTTTACAATATCCTGATAGGTCATCTTTCAGAATGAATTAGCAGGAACCTTTGACATTACAGAAACATGATCTCCAGTTCAGGTAGTCTATCTTTAGACTACTTAATTCTTTTTTTAAGTTTTTTTTTCCTTATTGGATCACAATCCACACTTTGATAAATGTCACCAATTGGTCTGAATTTTGGCTTTAGGAGAAGAACAAAGCAAGTTCTTCTCCATAAGAAAGGTCTGTACATGGGCATATACTGTCACACTTGATTTTAAGCATTTTTATTCTGATTTTAAAAACTCAATTAGAAACACCTGTTTTTCATGCAGGACTTTTACACATGCCTTATTAATTTTATTGTCCTATGCTTCTTCTAGATACTTAGTGAAGATGTAATATAAGTCCAAAGCCAAGAACTTGTGTGATACTCAATGTTCTGTGTGACCAATTCAGACTATTGCACGCTACACTTTTGTTTCAGTGTGAAATTGTAGAAGGATAATTCGTGAATGCCTGTTGAAGGTTAGGAAGAAAACTTGAGTCATTAGGAATGAATAATACCCATTTAACATTGTTTCCTTCTTTTACTGTAATGAAAGATTTGGCAAAGTGAAAGGAAATGCATGTTTTCAAGCTGTCACCTTCCCTTGAGGAATACAGAAAACAGAAAAGCTTGCATGCCATATTTTTCTCAACACTGAAGGACTATCAATTGACAGAAGCTGGTTTTTGTACTGTGTGCTCCCTAATAAGTGATCCTCACCCTAAACCATGAGCACTGGGGTTCTCTGTATGAAGGCTCAGTGCTGCCCAATCCCTGAGCCACTGTGACCAGGGTCAATGCCTCCCTGAGTTAGGAAATGTAGGACTAGGAATAATGTCTGGGATGTACCTGAGACCTACATTTGAGTCTTTGAGTCCATGTGAGGAGTAAGCTGCAATTGCTCTTCAAGAATGGAAATGTGCGATTCCAAGATGGCAGCTAGAGGGAGGAAGCAGAAAGCGTGCCTCCTATAGTGAAATTTTGGAGAGACACTGGAGACACACCTTGCAGGCAAAACTACCAAGAAGAGGCAAAACTTTGACCCCTCCACACATCCAGCCAGTGCAGAGAATCTCCACTTCACGTTAAATGGAGAAACCAGGAGGGCCCCCGGACTGCCAGTCACCCGCACCCAGATGGCTTAGGAAGACACAGACAAGTTGAGCTTAGTAATACCATGGTACTCCCACAGACAACCCTGGGCCAGATCAGCATAGCCTCCTGGACAGACCGACCTCCACCTGGGGAAAAAAGAGAAACTGAGTAATAAGCAATAAGAACAATAAAGACATGTGGGAAAGAGGGTGGGGCACACTGAGCACCAAAGAGGGGGGGAAGGGAATCCTTCCCAGAACTGTAAATAAACAAGCCAGGCTGGGACTGAGAGACTCCGGCAGGAGCTGGGGCGTGCGCCCAGCAACCAGGTGCAGGAAAGCTTCTGAGAGTAGCGGAGGGAGGAAAACTCCACAGGACAGGGGGAAGACCCACCTCACAAGTGAGCTGAAAACAAACACGCAGGCCTGAGAAAGCGGGTGCAGTGTCACCTCCCCCAGTGTGCTTGGAAAGGGGAAAGCTTGTAGCATAGGCTTGCACACAGGAGAACTCTGAGTAAACAAAGCCTGCAGGAACAGGTGAGTGCTAAGCTCACCCCTGAGATCTGCATAAATAACACCTCCAGCAACAGCAGGATAACAGCAGAAGGCAGGCGAGCCACAGCTGCAGATAGCCATTCACAGAACTGTCTCCAGACTCTTTTTTTTCTCTCTCCCTACCTTTGATGAGACAACAACCGAACTACACCTGCATGATGAAAACCTTACTGAAACTGTATTGCATTTGAACTTGGGACACTTTGTGGGGTTTTTTTTTTGTGCAGTTTTGTTCTACTTAATGCATCCTCTTTGATGAGACAACTACAGAACATCTGAGGCACCATCTCCAAGATTGGAGACTGAGATGGACACCAAAATTATTAAGGCTGAAACTTCATTGCATTTAAACTTAGAGGGTTTTTTTTTGTTTGCTTTTGTATTTTTCATTTTGTTTTATTTTATTTATATATATATATTTCTTTCATTTACTTATTTTTTATTTTTATTCATGTCTTTATTCTTTTTATTTTTTATTTTCAATCAACTCTCTGTCTCTCTAATGCCTGTTCACCTTACTGTCAATTAATACACCAATGCTCCCTGTTTACACCTTTGAAACTTTTTTGTTTGATTCCTTGTTTTGGTTTTTCCTACTTGTCTGTTTATTTATATTTCCCTTTTTCTTTAACTTCTTGCTTTCCATCTCCTCTCACCCTTCCACTCTAAATATTACCATTGTTATTATTATAAGCTAGAAAATACTTAATTGCACACAGTACAGGGACAGTAACAACACCAAAGACAATGATGGGAAGACGAAAAAAAACAGGGAAACCAGTTTCCCCACAGCAAATAATTAGTACAGGAACCAGAGGGAAATGAAGAAAACAGATACTCAGATCCAGACACCAACAAAATGAAGATAAACTATGCCAAAGAACCCAATGAAGCCCACAAGATAATTTAAAAGAAGACATACCACAGGTACTCAATGAGAATTTTATAGAGATGATACTGGATATGGTGAACCAAAATGTACAGGAGACACTCAAGAAATTCCAAGACAACAAAAATAGAGAATTTGAAAAAGCAAAAGAAGAAATAAAGGAAACCATAGAAGCACAGTATAAACACCAGTGAAACAGAGAACACGATTAATAAACAGATAAATGAACTCAGGACAAAAATAGACAACATTAAAGAGGAAACCATCCAGGATATGAAAAATCTAAGAAAAAAGAATGAAACAGAACTGCAAAACAAAACAGAAGGCCAATCCAGCAGAATAGACCAAACAGAAGACAAAATCTCAGAACTTGAAGATGAAATGGTAATTAAAGGAAAAACTGAAGAACTATTAATTAAACAACTCAAGACCTGTGAAAAGAAAATGCAAGAACTCACCCACTCCATCAAAAGACCAAACTTGAGAATCA
Organism: Castor canadensis; assembly: GCF_047511655.1. Taxonomy (NCBI): domain Eukaryota; kingdom Metazoa; phylum Chordata; class Mammalia; order Rodentia; family Castoridae; genus Castor; species Castor canadensis. Next base: position 68,031,113 of record NC_133401.1, read on the forward strand.
TGGGCATCGAAGAAGAGGTGCAAGCGAAGGGAATGGCTAATATATTCAACAAAATAATAATGGAAAATTTCCCAAATCTAGAGAAAGATATTCCCATACAGATGCAAGAGGCCTCCAGGACACCAAACAGACCAGACCAAAATAGAACTACCACACGACATATCATCATAAAAACAACAAGTTCAGAAACTAGGAAAAGAATATTGAAGGCTGTAGGAGAGAAAAAACAAATAACATACAAAGGTAAACCCATCAAAATCACAGCAGACCTCTCAACAGAAACATTAAAAGCAAGAAGAGTGTGGGGTGAGATCTTCCAGGCACTGAATGAAAATAACTTCAACCCCAGGATACTCTACCCAGCAAAGCTATCATTCAAAATTGATGGAGCAATAAAAGTCTTCCATGATAAGCAGAAACTAAAACAATATGTGACCACAAAGCCACCACTACAAGAGATTCTTCAAGGGATTCTGCACACAGAAAGTGAAACCCAACATAACCATGAAAGGGCAGGCAGCACCAAACTACAGGAAAAGAAAAAGCAAGAAAGTAGAGAGTAACCTCAACTTAGGTACACACAATCAAACCTTCAAACAACTAAGACAACTAAATGACAGGAATCACCACATACCTGTCAGTGCTAACACTTAATGTTAACGGACTTAATTCACCCTCAAAAGGCACCGCTTGATGAAATGCATTAAAAAGGAAGATCCAACAATGTGTTGCTTACAGGAGACCCATCTCACCAACAGAAATAAGCATAGGCTTAGGATGAAAGGCTGGAAGAAGATTTACCAAGCCAATGGCCCCCGAAAACAGGCAGGAGTAGCAACACTTATCTCTGACAAAGTAGACTTCAAACCTACATTGATCAAATGAGATAAAGAAGGACATTCCATACTAATAAAAGGGGAAATAGACCAAAAGGAAATAATCATCAACCTGTATGCACCCAATGTCAACACACCCAATTTCATCAAACATACCCTGAAAGACCTAAAACCGTACATTAACTCCAACACAGCGATTGTGGGAGACTTTAACAACCCCTTATCATCAACAGATAGGTCATCCAAACAAAAAATCAATAAAGAAATCCAAGATCTAAAATATGCAATAGATCAACTGGACCTAGTAGATGTCTACAGAACATTTCATCCAACCTCTACACAATATACATTCTTCTCAGCAGCCCATGGAACCTTCTCCAAAATAGATCATATCCTAGGGCACAAAGGAAGCCTCAGCAAATATAAGAAAATAGAAATTATACCGTGCATACTATCTGATCACAATGCAGTAAAAGTAGAACTCAACAACAAAAGTAAAGACAAAAAACATGCAAACAGCTGCAAACTAAAAAACTCATTACTTTTTTTTTGAAGGTAAGAATCAAATGTTTTATTTTTCTTATTATAAATTGATGTAACAGATAATAAATTTTTTGAACTAATAACAAAAATATATTTGGTAATTATAGGTAATAGATAAGCAAAATAAATGTTAGTAAAATTGTACAGATGAGGAAGAAAAATTGAGAATACTTTGCTACCTTCCCCTGCAATAAAGTTTCCTTTCTTTTTTCTTTCTTCTTTCCTTCCTTCCTTCCTTTCCTCCTTGTTTTTATTTCTTTCAAATGTTTTTTAATCTACAAAATTCAAATACAAATATTAAATTCTTTTTTTTTCTTTTTCTTTTATTATTCATACGTGCACACAAGGCTTGGTTCATTTTACTTAATGAAAATGGATCATTGATGAAATAAAAGAGGAAATTAAAAAGTTCCTGGAAGTCAATGAAAATGAAAACACAACCTACTGGAACCTATGGGACACAGCAAAGGCAGCCCTGAGAGGAAAGTTTATAGCCATGAGTGCATACATTAAAAAAGATTGAAAGATCCCAAATCAATGACCAAATGATACATCTCAAACTCCTAGAAAAACAAAACAAGCAAATCCCTAAACAAATAGGAGAGAAATAATAAAAATATGAGCTGAAATCAACGAAATAGAAACCAAAAAAAAAACATACAAAGAATTAATGAAACAAAAAGTTGGTTCTTTGAAAAAATAAACAAGATCAATAGATCCCTGTCAAACCTGAATAAAATGAGGAGAGAAAAAACCCAAATTAGTAGAATCAGCAATGCAAAAGGGGAGATAACAAAAAACACCATGGAAGTCCAGGAAATCATCAGAGACTACTTCGAGAACCTATATACAAAAAAATTTGAAAATCTTAAAGAAATGGACAGATTTCTAGATACATATGATCATCCAAAACTGAACCAAGAGGAAATTAATCACCTGAATAGATATAACACAAAATGAAATTGAAGCAGCAATCAAGAGTCTCCCCAAAAAGAAAAGTCCAGGACCTGGTGGATTCTCTGCTGAATTCTATCAGACCTTTAAGAAGAAATGATACCAAACCTCCTTAAACTGTTCTACGAAATAGAAATGGAAGGAAAACTGCCTAACACATTTTATGAAGCCAGTATTACACTTATCCCAAAACCAGGCAAAGACACCTCCAAAAAGGACAACTATAGGCCAATCTCCTTAATGAACATTGATACAAAAATCCTCAACAAAATAATGGCAAACCGAATTCAACAACACATCAAAAAGGTTATTCACCACAACCAAGTAGGCTTCATGCCAGGAATGCAGGGATGGCTCAACATACGAAAATCAATAAATGTAATAAACCACATTAACAGAAGCAAAGACAAAAACCACTTGATCATCTCAATAGATGCAGAAAAAGCCTTTGATAAGGTCCAACACCATTTCATGATAAAAGCTCTAAGAAAACTAGGAATAGAAGGAAAGTACCTCAACATTATAAAAGCTATATAGGACAAACCTACAGCCAGCATTATACTTAATGGAGAAAAACTGAAACCATTCCCTCTAAAATCAGGAACCAGACAAGGATGCCCACTATCTCCACTCCTATCCAACATCGTACTGGAATTCCTAGCCAGAGCAATTAGGCAAGAAGAAGGAATAAAAGGAATACAAATAGGTAAAAAACTGTCAAAATATCCCTATTTGCAGACGACATGATCCTATACCTTAAAGACGCAAAAAACTCTACTCAGAAGCTCCTAGACATCATCAATAGCTATAGCAAGGTAGCAGGATATAAAATCAGCATAGAAAAATCATTAGCATTTCTATACACTAACAATGAGCAAACTGAAAAAGAATGTATGAAAACAATTCCATTTACAGTAGCCTCAAAAAAAATCAAATACCTAGGTGTAAACCTAACAAAAGATGTGAATGACCTCCACAAGGAAAACTATAAACTTCTAAAGAAAGAGATTGAGGAAGACTATAGAAAGTGGAGAGATCTCTCATGCTCATGGATTGGTAGAATCAACATAGTAAAAATGTTGATACTCCCAAAAGTAATCTACATGTTTAATGCAATTCCCATCAAAATTCCAATGACATTCATTAAAGAGATTGAAAATTCTACCATTAAATTTATATGGAAACACAAGAGGCCACAAATAGCCAAGGCAATATTCAGTCAAAAGAACAATGCTGGAGGTATCACGATACCTGACTTCAAACTATATTACAAAGCAATAACAATAAAAACATCATGGTACTGGCACGAAAACAGACATGAAGACCAGTGGAACAGAACAGCGGACCCAGATATGAAGCCACAAAACTCTAACCAATGTGTCTTTGACAAAGGTGCTAAAAATATACGATGGAGAAATAGCAGCCTCTTCAACAAAAACTGCTGGGAAAACTGGTTAGCAGTCTGCAAAATACTGAAACTAGATCCATGTATATCACCCTATACCAATATTAACTCAAAATGGATCAAGGATCTTAATATCAGATCACAAAATCTAAAGTTGATACAGGAAAGAGTAGGAAATACTCTGGAGTTAGTAGGTATCGGTAAGAACTTTCTCAATGAAACCCCAGAAGCACAGCAACTAAGAGATAGCATAGATAACTGGGACCTCATAAAACTAAAAAGCTTCTGTTCATCAAAAGAAATGGTCTCTAAACTAAAGAGAACACCCACAGAGTGGGAGAAAATAATTGCCAGCTACACCTCAGACAAAGGACTGATAACCAGAACATATAGGGAACTTAAAAAACTAAATTCTCCCAAAACTAATGAACCAATAAAGAAATGGGCAAGTGAACTAAACAGAACTTTCTCGAAAGAAGATATTCAAATGGCCAAAAGACACATGAAAAAATGCTCGCCATCTCTAGCCATAAAGGAAATGCAAATTAAAACCACACTAAGATTCCACCTCACCCCTGTTAGAATAGCCATCATTAGCAACACCACAAACAGAAGTTTCAACAGAACTAAACAGAACAAAAAATTGAAACTAAATGCTTTGATTATGGAGTATTTAGGGAATTACATCATATATTCAGGAAATTATATGATGTACCATTTTAATTCACATTCTTCATAGGACACATTCGCTTGTCTTCTGTGTGTGAAGATAAAAGGCTATGGGGAACTTCAACATTACTTTGGACAAGGGTTTCATTTTGGTGGGCTTCTCAGATTGGCCTCAACTAGAACTTGTCTTCTTTGTAATCATTTCAGTTTTCTACTCCCTAAGTCTTTTTGGCAACATTCTCACCCAACTAGACCTGCAACTGCACACAACCATGTACTTCTTCCTCTGCCACCTCTCCTTTCTGGATCTCTGCTATACCACCAGCACTGTGCCCCAGTTTCTGGTCAACCTTTCTGGACTTGACAGGACCATCAGCTATGGATGGTGTGTGGCCCAACTTATCATGTCCCTCTCCCTGGGTGGAACTGAGTGTGTGCTCTTGGTGATGATGGCCTTTGATCGCTATGCTGCTGTGTGCCATCCACTTCAGTACACGACCATTATGCACCCCCTTCTCTGCCAGGCACTGGCTACTACTTCCTGGTTGGGAGGACTTGTGAACTCTCTGATTTAAACAGTCCTCACAATGGCCATACCTCTGTGTGGCCATCTCCTGAATCACTTCTTCTGTGAGATGCCTGTGCTCCCAAAGTTGGCTTGTGAGGACACAAGAGGAACAGAGGCCAAGATGTTTGTGGCACCAGTCATAACGGTTGCCACAACTGCAGCTCTAATTCTGGGCTCCTATGCCCACATCGCAAGGGCAGCATTGAAGACCAGGTCAATGGCTGGGTGCAGAAAAGCTTTTGAAACTTGTGGCTCTCACCTCTTGGTGGTTTCTCTGTTTTATGGATCTGCCACATACACATACCTACAGCCCATGGGCAGTTATTCTGAGAGGGAGGGAAAGTTTGTTGCCCTTTTTTATACTATAATCACCCCCATGCTCAATCGTCTGATTTATACCCTGAGGAACAAGGATGTGAAGGGGGCTCTGAGGAGGGTACTAGGGAAAGTCAGAGATTCAGGATAAGTGAGGAAAGAGGGCCACTAGAAGTTTTCGTCATATCTCTCATGTCCTAAAACCCTTCCTGCTCATTGAGTAATTTTGGTCCCAAGAAAATAGCCCTCATTAAACCTCGGAAGTTTAGTGCCTTCCTTTTAAGGCAGTTGGAAGTGGGGATTGCTTGAGATGTTTCTAGTTGAGTATCTATGATCACTCTGTAGGAGAGAATGAGAGATCATTTAAATCACAACTTTCTACAACCATGTGTTTGGCAAGAGGGTGTATTCTGTTCACATGAGTAGTGACAGCTCTGGAGCATTTCTGAGAGTGAGGAAAATATTAATTAAATGCTTCAAACCATATACAAAGCCAAAGGTTCAAAATATTGTCTGATATAGATGGCACTTTGCCTAAATGCAGAGAACATGAATTCTCTCCTGGTTTTCTACTTAATTGTGTAACCACAATCCCTTACATTTCAGGGCTTCTTTCCAGTTCTTTTGTCATTGTTACCCTTTCAGCTATCTAAAGGTTCCTGTTAACTTGGATCAAATTATGAGATCATGGTCTGAGATACTTCATGGAGCAAGTAGAGTTTTACGTATTCTGTCTTTTACCTACCTTTTTTTCAAAAAAGCAAAATTATTAGGGTAGCACTAGGTAAAAAGGGCATCAACATCTCATCAGTTGCACCAAGAATCTCTGACATGCTGCCTGGTGTCACAGAGAAGAAATTTGCATCCTAGAAAGAATAGAAAACATAAGCATTAAAACATGATCCATGAGGAAGTGATATATGAAAAAAGAGAAAGCGTAAAAGAGAGTACCACAACAGAGAGAGAGAGAGAGAGAGAGAGAGAGAGAGAGAGAGAGAGAGAGAGAGAGAGAGGTTCCTGCAGTAGGAAGACATGGAAAATTCAAGTGGCACTTAGCCAAAATTTGTAGACAGAATCTTTGCAATTTACTACTGTCATTTCTTTCTTGGAAGGTTTAAACTGAGGGCCTTTTGCTTGCTAGACAAGTGCCTAACCACTTGAGCCATGCCTCTAGTCCTTTTTGCTTTAGTTTATTTTCCAGGTTGGGTCTTGCTTTTGCCCAGGGCTGGCCTCATATCACATCCCTCCTACCTCCATTTTCCACAAAATTTGGATTATAGGCATGTGCCACCATGCCGGCCCATTGTCATTTCTTTCCATGTATTTAAATGATGGTTACGTGTAAAATTGCAGGTATCCTTATAAATAAATTTTTAAAGTCTCAGTAAGTTTCATGTTGAGTGAATCATCTTTGATTACAATAACAAAAACTATATCATCTTTGAAAAAAATTTATGCAAACAAATAATCTTCATGACTTAAATCTGAGGTAGTTTGTTATATTCCCTACTCATTCATGAATGAAAGAAGTTTTAACATTAACTTATCTAAGTTCACATAGCAAATACAGAATGAAGCTGAAATACTTCCTGTAATCCTTAATCCAATCCTTACTACCATAATCTGCCAATTTTTTTTCCCAAAAGTCACTTCTTTATATAGGAAGAGCATTTGGAAGGGAAGGTAGCTGGAAAAAAATCAAAAGTGAGCTTTATATACTTCACAGTTTTTCTTTGGTCTATTTTGGCCTTGTTTCAAACACTCTTCTGCTTTCCTTATTCTTTCATCAATGGGCATATCTTTTTCTTTGGGCAAAACTAATGTGTATGGTATTTCTGATTTCTATTTTTTTAATCCATTCTACAGATCAACGTGCTGAAAAATATATCCCATTGTCATACTTGGTTCCTCTGCCCCCATTAATTTTACTGATCAAGATACTGAAGATTAGATAATTTTCTATATGCTTCAAGTCATTGAGACATCAAATCAGATGTTAGGATTTAAATATTGCCATCATATCCCAAAATACTACTGAAGTACTACTTAATAATCCATATTTTTATATTTCTTTAACTGAAGATAGCAACCAACAACCTGCATGAGACCAATGATTTTTCTTTTATGCTTTAAAGAAGATTATTTGAACAAACAGGACAGAATTTAATTAAATTTTTAAATTAATGTTTTACTCTCTCATTTGTCATCTAATAAATGTACATGCTCAGTTATGCTTGTGGAATCATACAGTGTAGTTAAGCAATTTTCAGAGGCCACTGGGAGAGTTGGACACACACAGCCATGCTTTCATAATTCAGGTCTTGTGAGAGGCCAGATGCCATCTCTGTTGGAACCCACACCCCTTGGGTCTCCTTGTGCCTTACCATGCATGGCAGTGGCTAATTGGTCAGTCACTGAGATGGGACCACTGAGGTCATGGGTCCCCTAGCCATTCCAGAGCCAGTGCGAAATCCCAGTTTCCTTAAGTTGCTATAGGAGAAAGTCAAAGCTGACTTCCCATCTTGACACCTGTCTCCTTTGTCTTTCAGAGCCCAAATGGCTGCCATTTGATGCCCATTGTAACTTATCCTTAAATAGGAAAAACCTTCTAAATGAGATTCTGAGTTAAAAATAATGATTCATGAAAGAATTAGAAAGTGGGACTTAATTATTGGAAAAAAATAAAGGGAGACTTAGGAGAAAAGAGGTTGTGTAGGATAGTCCCTGAAGTAGAACACCTTAGAGATGATTTAATAACAATATATTTCCCGAATGTCAAGAATGACACTTTTGCTCTAGGCATTAAAACTTTCCTAAACTTCATGATTTATTTTTTAAAATCTCATTGCTTATACTGGCATCACTCATAATTAGTAGTCAAAGGATAAGATCACAAAGTATAAAAATGTTTAATGGCCTAAAAATGTCCACTCCAGCCACTTCCATACAATATAATACTGACAGTCTTATCCAAATAGCCAAGGAAAAGAAATAAAAGGAATCTGAAAGAGAAATGAAATTTTTTAATTGTTTCTTGTTAGCAAACAATAAGATTTTATAAAAGGCCCCTTCTGACTCTACCAAAAAACTGGTGGAACTAAGCAGTAAATTCAGGAAATTGCAGGACATCAAATTCACTTGAAAAATCACATTTGCGTACATCCAATTATTCTATAAAACTGTATGAAAAAATTAGAAAACAATCCTAATAAAGATAACTACAATAAAGTCTGAGGAGTCATTTACTCTAAGAGGTGAAAGACCTGTATAATAAAAACTACAAACCACGGAGAAAAGAATTTAAAGAAGATACAGATAAGTAAAAAAGATATTCTTTGCTCATTGATTGAAAAAACTATTATTATTGAAATGTCCACTATCCAAAGAAATTCATAGATTGATACAATCTCCAGCACAAGTTCACTGGCATTTTCTCCAGAAGTAGAAAAATCCATCTTAAAATTTATATGGAACCAGGAAAGGCCTCAAATATTCAAAGTAGACTTGAATTAAAAGAACAAAGCTGAATAATACCTGACATAAAATTATACTAAAATTATAGTAATACAAACAGCATGGTGCTGGCCTAAAAAGAGACACATCAACCAATGGAATGGCATAGAGAACTCAGAAATAAATCTACAAATTTTTGGTCTATTGATTTTTTTTTGAGACGGGATCCGGATGTAGCCCAGGCTGACCTGGAAATCCCTTTGTAGTCCGGGCTTGCCTTGAACTCTTGCTCCTGTGGTCACAGTCTCCTGAGTTCTTGGATTTCAGGAGTTTACACCATGCCTGACTTTGCCAGTTTTTACAAAAGTACCAGGAATATGCAGTAGGAAAGGATGTCCCCTTCTGTAAATGGTTTTAGGAAAACTGGATATCCACATGAATAAGAGTTACATTAGGTTCTTATCTAACTGCATACCCAATATGAACTCAAAATGAATAGCAAACTTAACCTGGAAATATATTTTAAAGGACACTATACTTGAAAATGTAAAAGTACTGGAAGAAAGTGAAAGGGAAAACTCCATGGCAGTTGTCAAGTGTTTTTTAACTAGTAAGTTTCTGAATATGAATCCCAAAGCACAGAAAACAAAAATAGACCTATGTAATAAAATCAAACCAGAAAGCTTTTGCACAGCCAAAGAAAAAAACAACATAGTGAAGAGCAACCCATGGACAGGACAAAATGCTTACAAACTGTACTTCTGAGCTGGTGGTGTGCCCAAGTGATAGAACTCCTGCCTAGCAAAAGTGAGACTGAGTTCAGACCCCAATACCATCAAACCACACTTCTGATTAAGGATTAGTATAATACATACAAGGAATTAAATTAATTTTTTATTTAAAAATAAAAGAAATAAGCCTATTAAAATGTGCAAAATATGATTAACTTTCTCTCAAAAGAAGATACACAAATAGCCAATAGATATTTAAATGCTCAAAATCCCTAAGGTTTAATAAAAGTTACAGGAAGTTATTGTTTCAGACTAAGTTCGAACACTGGGCCCCAAAAGGTCAAACTAAAAATCTAAATGGACTCATTCATGCTGAAATTTGCTGTCACCAAACTGAAGGTGAGTTGTTATAAGCCTTCTAAGATAGCAGGACAGATACATTACAACCAAATTTCCCAATATGCCAGTTTTAATGAGCATGATAGCAAGTTCTCTGTTTTAATCCTTAGAAATGGTACCTGTAGTAACCTCATGCTAATCAATCAATTAGTTTTCTATACTGGAATCTGTTTCCTGCCTTACTTACAAGGGAAATAACTTTTAAATGAATGACCAATTCCCTTTACCTTCCTTGTTTCTGTTAGGCACCTCATGTCTGCAAAATGAGCTTCGTTTCCTTAGTTAATTGTAACACTTTCTCTATTTTTGTATGCATTCAAAGGAAAGGAAATCGGTACAATGAAGAGATATTGACACTCCCATGTTTACAGGTGAGATATGAAACTAACCTAAGTTTCCACCAACAAATTAATGTATAAAGAAAATGTGAAATTCAATTGCTTACAACTAAAAGTCATACTTTTACTTGTCCACCCCACCATCACAATTGGGTTGTGGTATTGCAGCTTATATCTCTTCTCTTTAATATGTCTATCCAGTAACACAGTACTATGAATATAATTATTTTATTAAATTTATTATTTAACCTTTGTACCAGAGTTGAACATGACTTATCAGTATGGAAGTACATAAAAACCTAAAAATAGAACTGCCATATGATGCAGTATTAATGCTCCTAGGCATATCCCAAAAGAATCACAGGCAGCACACAACAGAGACAGGTGCTTGTAGCAGCACTGTTCACAATAGCCACGTCATGGAAATAGCCTAGGTGCCCATCAGTGATTAACAAATAAATAAAAATTGGTAAATACACCTACCGGATTATTATTCAGCCACAAAGAAGAATAAAATTATGTTTTCAGGAAGACAAAACTGGAGACCATCATATTAAATGAAATGAGTCAGACTCTGGAAGACCATTCTCCTAATTTATCTCTTTTATGTGGAATTTAGGGAAAAAAATTTAAAAGGACATGAAAGTAAAAGTGGAACTATCAGAAATCACAAAGTGAACTAATAAGAGGGACAGAGGGAACAGTGAATGTGGGAAATGAGGATGTAAATATGGTCAAAGTATATACATGTGTGACAATGTAATAATGAAACCCGTTAATAAAGTATGTTCTTGCCTTACTAGAAAACAGAAAGAAAATGTGTATAGTTGTCAATGTTGGGCAAAATGTGCTGTGCATGTTCTGTAGGTCCATTGATCTAAAATATAATTTAAATTATCCGTGATGTTTCCTCATGGACACTCCATGTGGTCATTGCTGAAACTAGAGTATTAAATTTGCTAAGGATTCAAGCACAATATTGAATGAGAGTGGACATTCTTGTCTTATTCCTGATTTTAGAGAAGGTGATTTCTGGTTTTGTCCATTCAGAAAATGTTGGCAACAGGTTTGCCATATATTGCCTTTATTATGTTTAGGTCCCTTCTATTCCTAGTTTCTTTGGGACTTTTATAATGAAGGGACATTGGATTTTGTCAAAAACGTTTTCTGAATCTATTGAAATGATTGTATGATTTTTTTCCTTTATTTTATTTATGTGATATATTACATTTATTGATTTGCATATGTTAAATCATCCTTGCACTAATGAAATAAAACCAACTTGACCGTGGTGTATGATTTTTTAATGTGTTGTGGAATTTGGTTTGCTAGTATTGTATTTAGAATTTTTGCATCTATGTTCAGCAAGGAAATTGGTCTATAATTTTCTTTTTGGTTTTATTCTTTGGTATTAGGATAATTAAGACTTTGTAGAATGAGTTTCTGTTTTATAGAATAGTTGAGGAACACTGGTGTTAGGTTTTCTTTAAAGGTTTGATATAATTCAGCAATAAATTGGGTCCTGAGTTTTTCTTTGGAGACTATCATTGCTCCAATATTATTGATCATTATAAATCTGTTTAAGTTATTTATATCCTCTTGATTCAATTTTGGTAGGTTACATGTAAATAAAAATTTATCCATTTCTTCTAACTTTTCAATTTACTGGAATATAGTCTTTCAAAATATTCCCTAATGATCCTCTGAATTTCATTGCTAATTGTTGTAATGTACTCTTTTTCATCTCTAAATTTATTAGTGTCTTCTCTCATGGTTAGTTTGGTGAAAGGTTTGTCAACATTGCTTATTCTACCTCTTTGATTCGTTGATTTTTGCATAGTTCTTTTAGCCTCCATGTCATTGATTTCTGCCCTAATTTTTATTTGGAAGCTTAATGGTTCTTGTTTTTTTTTAAGACATTGAAGTATATTATTAGGTCATCTATTTGAGATCTCTCTGATTTTTAATGTTGCCACTCATAGTTCTAAACTTCTCTCTTAAAACTGCCCTCGTTGTATTCTACAGGTTCTGATACTCTGTTTTCATTTAAACCTGAGATTTGGGGCTGGTGGAGTGGCTCAAGTGGTAGCTTACCTGTCTAGCAAGCATGAGGCCCTTAGTTCAAACCCCATACTGCAAAAAAAAAAAACCCTAATCCTGAGATTTTTTTTATTTCTTCCTTGATCCATTGGTTATTTTTTTATTCATTTATTCACATGTGCATACATTGTTTGGGTCTTTTCTCCCTCCTGCCCCCGACCTCCTCCCTCTCCCTCTCTCCCCCTCCCTTTCAGGCAGACCTTTTCTGCACTTTTCTCCAGTTCCGTTGAAGAGTAGAAATAAGCAATAATAAGAAAGACAGCATTTTTGCTAGTTGAGATAAGAACACCTATACAGAGAGATTCCTAGCATTGCTTTCATGTACAAATGTGTTCAACCCAGGTTGATTCATCTCTAACTAATCTTTACACTGATTCCTAATCCCCTTCTCATGTTAACCTCTGTCATCTTAAGGTTTCCGTATTAATTCCTCTGGAGTGGGGACATCAAATGCTTTTATGTTTTGGGTTTTCTATCTAACCTTGTACCTCCTGTATATGTTCTCCTCTTGTCATGTAACCCAATTCCTACAACATTGCTGTATTTGCCCTTGATCTAAAATCCACATATGAGGGAGAACATACGATTTTTGCTCTTCTGAGCCTGGCTAACCTCACTTAGAATTATGTTCTCCAGTTCCATCCATTTACTTGCAAATGATAAGATTTCATTTTTCTTCATGGCTGGGTAAAATTCCATTGTGTATAAATACCACATTTTCTTGATCCATTTCTCAGTAGTGGGGCATCTTGGTTGTTTCCATAACTTGGCTATTATGAATAGTGCTGCAATAAGCATGGGTGTGCAGGTGCCTGTGGAATAACCTGTGTTGCATTCCTTCGGGTATATCCCTAGGAGTGGGACAGCTGGGTCATATGACAGATCTATGTTTAGATTTTTAAGAAGCCTCCAAATTTTTTTCCAGAGTGGTTTTGCTAGCTTGCATTGCCACCAACAGTGTATGAGAGTTCCTTTTTCCCCACAACCTCGCCAACACCTGTTGTTGGTGGTGTTTTGATGATGGCTATTCTAACAGGTGTGAGGTGGAATCTTAATATGGTTTGGATTTTCACTTCCTTTATGGCTAGAGATAGTGAGCATATTTTCATGTGTTTTTTGGCCATTTGAATTTCTTCTTTTGAGAAAGTTCTGTTTAGTTCAGTTGCACATTTCTTTATTGGGTCGTTGGTTTTGGGAGAGTCCAGTTTTTTGAGTTCCCTGTATATTCTGGTTATCAGTCCTTTGTCTGATGTATAGCTTGGAAATATTTTCTCCCATTCTGTGGGTGGTCTCTTCAGTTTAGAGACCATTTTTTTGTTGCGCAGAAGCTTTTTAGTTTTATGAAGTCCCATTTGTCCATCCTTTCTCTTAGTAGCTGGGCTTCTGGGGTTCTATTGAGGAAGTCCTTGCCTATACCTATTAGTTCCAGAGTGTTTCCTGCTCCTTCCCATACTAACATCAGAGTTGGGGTCTGATATTAAGGTCCTTGATCCATTTTGAGTTGATACTAGTACAGGGTGATAGACATGGATCTAGTTTCGGTTTGTTGCAGACGGATAACCACTTTTCCCAGCAGCATTTGTTGAAGAGCCTGTCTTTTTTCCATTGTATATTTTTGGCCCTTTTGTCAAAAAGAAGGTAGGTATACTTGTGTGGATTCATATCTGGGTCCTCTATTCTATTCCATTGGTCTTCATGTCTGTTTTTGTGCCAGTACCATGCTGTTTTTATTGCTATTGCTTTGTAATATGGTTTGAAGTCAGGTATTGTGATACCACCCGCATTGCTCTTTTTGCTGAGTATTGCCTTGGCTATTTGCAGTCTCTTGTGTTTCCAAATGAACTTTATGGTAGATTTTTCAATGTCTGTGATGAAAGTCATTGGGATTTTGATGGGAATTGCATTAAACATGTAGATTGCTTTTGGTAGTACAGCCATTTTTATTATGTTGATTCCTCCAATCCATGAGCATGGGACATCTTTCAATCTTCTGTAGTCTTCCTCAGTCTCTTTCTTCAGGGTTTTGTAATTCTCCTTGTAGAGGTCATTCACTTCTTTTGTTAAGTTTACTCCTAGGTATTTGATTTTTTTTGAGGCTATTGTAAATGGAATTGTTTCCATGTATTCCTTCTCAGTTTGTTCATTGTTGGTGTATAGAAAAGCTAGTGATTTTTGTAGGTTGATTATGTATCCTGCCACCTTACTGTAGCTGTTTATGGTGTCTGAGAGTTTTTGGGGTCTTTAAGGTATAGGATCATATTGTCTGCAAATAGGGATATTTTGACAGTTTCTTTACCTATTTGTAATCCTTTTATTTCTTCTTCTTGCCTAATTGTTCTGGCTAGAAATTCCAGTACTATGTTGAATAGGAGTAGGGATAGTGGGCACCCAAGTCTCGTTCCTGATTTTAGAGGAAATGGATTCAGTTTTTCACCATTAGGTATGATGTTGCCCATAGGTTTGTCATATATAGCCCTTACAATGTTGAGGTACTTTCCTTCTATTCCTGGTTTTCTTAGAGCTTTTATCATGAAGTGGTGTTGGATCTTGCTGAAGGCGTTTTCTGCATCTATTGAGATGATCAAGTGGTTTTGTCTTTGCTTTATTAATGTTCTGTATTACATTTATAGATTTGCATATGTTGAACCACCCATGCATCCCTGGGATGAATCCGACTTGATCGTGGTGGATGATCTTTCTGATGTGTTGCTGGATTCAGTTTGCCATTATTTTATTGAGGATTTTTGCATCAATATTTATCAAGGAAATTGACCTATAGCTCTCCTTTTTGGAGGTGCCTTTGTCTGTTTTGGGGATGAAAGTAATGTTAGCTTCATAAAACAAGTTAGGCAGAGTTCCTTCCCTTTCTTCTTCATGGAACAGTTTAAGGAGGATTGGTATTAGTTCTTCTTTAAACATCTGGTAGAATTCAGCAGAGAATCCATCGGGTCCTGGACTTTTGGTTTTTTTGGAGACTTTATTGCTGCTTCAATTTCATTTTGTGTTGTAGATCTATTCAGGTATTAATGTCCTCTTGGTTCAGATTTAATGGTCATAAGTATCTAGAATTTTGTCCATTTCTTCACAATCTTCAAATTTCTTAGAGTATAGGCTCTCAAAGTAGTCTCTGATGGTTTTCTGGATTTCCGTGGTGGTGGTGGTTATCTCCCCTTTTGCATTTCTGACTTTACTGATTTGAGTTTTTTCTTTCCTCATTTTAGTCAGGTTTGCCAGGGGTCTGTCAATCTTATTTATTTTTTTCAAAGAACCAGCTTTTTGTTTGTTTCTATTCCATTGATTTCAGCCCTTTTTAAAATTATTTCTCTCTTTCTGCTTGTTTTGGGTTTTGCTTGTTCTTGTTTTTCTAGGAGTTTCAGTTGTAGTATTAGATCATTGATTTGAGATCTTTCTGACCTTTTAATGTATGTACTCATGACTATAAACTATCCTCTTAGAACTGCCTTTGCTGTGTCCCATAGGTTCTGGTAGGTCATGTTTTCATTTTCATTAACTTCCAGGAATCTTTTAATTTCCTCTTTTATTTCATCAGTGACCCATTGATCATTGAGGAATGTGTTGTTTAACCTCCAATTGTTTGCAGGTTTTTGACTGGTGTTTTTGTTGTTGATTTCTAGTTTTAATGCATTGTGGTCAGATAGACTGCATGGAATTATTTCTATTTTCTTATATTTGCTGAGGATTGCTTTGTTCCCTAAGATGTGATCAGTTTTGGAGAAGGTTCCATTAGCTGCTGAGAAGAATCAGCAGTTGGGTGAAATATTCTGTAGACAACAGCTAGGCCCATTTGGTCTATGGTGCGATTTAGTTCTTGGGTTTCTTTGTTGATTTTTTGTTTGAATGACCTATCTATTGGTGATGGGGAGGGGTATTAAGTTATCCCACTATCACTGTGTTGGAGTTTATATATGTTTTTAGATCTTTCAGAGAATTTTTGATGAAATTGGGTGCATTGACGTTGGATGCATATAATTGATAATTGTTATTTCCTTTTGGTGTATTTCCCCTTTTATTAGCATAGAGTTTCCTTCTTTATTTCATTTGATCAGTCTAAGTTTGAAGTCTCCTTTATCTAAGATAAGTATTGCTACCCCTGCCTGTTTATGGTGTCCATTGGCTTTCACCCTAAGCCAGTGCTTGTTTCTGTTGATGAGATGTGTCTCCTGTAGGCAGCAGATTGTTGGAGCTTCCTTTTTAATCTAGTTTGCCAAACAGTGTCTTTTGATGGGGGAATTAAGTCCATTAATGTTTATTGTTAGTATTTATAGGTATGTGGTGATTCCTGTCATTTAGTTGTCTTTGATGTTTAAGGGTTTGATTATGTGCAGCTGAATCAGTGTTACTCTCTAATTTCTTGCCTTTTCTTCTCCTGTGGTTTGGTATTGCCTGTCCTTTCATGGTTTTTTTTTTTTTTTTTTTGCTTTCACTTTCTGTGTGCAGAATTCCTTGGAGAATCTTTTGTAGTGGTGGCTTGGTGGTTATATATTGTTTTAGTTTCTGCTTATCATGGAAGACTTTTATTCCTCCACCTATTTTGAATGATAGTTTTGCTGGGTAGAGTATCCTAGGGTTGAAGTTATTTTTGTTCCATGCCCAGAAGACCTCACTCCATGCTCTTCTTGCTTTGAAGGTTTCCATGGAGAAATCTGCTGTGATTTTGATGGGTTTACCTTTGCATGTTATTTATTTTTTCTCTCTTACAGCCTTCACTATTCTTTCTCTAGTCTCTGTGCTTGTTGTTTTAATGATAACATGTCGTGGGGTAGTTCTATTTTGGTCAAGTGTGCTTCGTGTTTTGGAGGCTTCCTGTACCTGGATGGGCATAGTTTTCTCTAGACTTGGGAAATTTTCTGTTATGATCTTGTTGAATATATTACACATGCCTTTTGTTTGCACCTCTTCTCCTTCTTCAATGTCCATTATTCTCAGGTTTGGTCTTTTAATGGAGTCAGTGAGTTCTTGCATATTCCTTTCACAGGTCTTGAGTTGTTTGACTAATAGTTCTTTGGTTTTTCCTTTAATTACCATTTCATCTTCTTGTTCTGAGATTCTGTATTCTGTTTGTTCTATTCTGCTGGAATGGACTTCCATTTTGTTTTGTATTTCTGTTTCATTCTTTTTTCTGAGGTTTTCCTTGTCATGTATCACTTCCTCTTTAATGTTGTCAATTTTCATCCTTAATTCATTTATCTACTTATTTATGGTATTTTCTGTTCCATTTTAGTTTTTATTTAGGACTCCTATGATTTCATTTATTTGTTTTTGTGTTTTCTCATATTCTTTATTTTTGTCCTCTTGGATTTTCTTGAGTGCCTCTTCTACATGTCTAGTAATATCTCCATGAAATTCTCAGTGATTACTTGCAGGATTTCTCCTTTCAGAGTGTTCTTGTGGCCTTCCTTGGGTTCTTTGGCATAGTTTATCTTTGTTTTGTTTGAGTCTGGGTTTGGGTATCTGTTTTCTTCATTTGCCTCTGAATCCTGTACTATTTTACTTTGAGGGGGAGAATGGTTTCCATCCCTTTTTTGTCTTCCCATATTTCCACTAGGTACTGTTTCTTTCCCTGGACTTTGTGTAATTTAGTGTTAGCTGAGTTACAGTAGTGAAACTAACAAAATCAAGGAAGAAGGAGAATATAGAGAAAGCAAGAGAAGTAGAAGGAAAAAAAGAAAAAAGAAAAAAAGAGAGTACTAAGGAAAACAGCAGGGAGAGATGGTAGATGATCAAAGAGCAAGCCAGACAGCCAAACCTTGAAAGGAAGGCAAACAAAAGAATTTAAAAATTTTTAAAAATTATACAAAAAGAAAAAAATAGAAAAAAAAAGTCACCAGTTCAGGAACAGTGGAATTTCCATCTTAGTATTTTTGCTGTTACTCCTTTAGCATCTAGACCTGTCTGTGTCTCTAGGCAGATTTGGAGCACTCCTGTGGCAAGTGGCAGGTGGGTGGGTCCCATGGACCTACGGGCAGAGGCCTGCCATTGAAGCAATCTAACAGGCCTTTGGAGTGTGGGCCTGGTGTGCCTGAAGAGTGCAGTCTGGTGGAGTGGAGATCATGCATACCTGAGGATCTCTGGCTTGGCATACTTTAGGGGCACAATCCAGGTGGAGATCATGAAAGCCTGTGAATCACCAGCTAGGCAGGCCTTAGGGTGCAGTCCTGGCAGAGATCATGAATGCCTGTGGATTGCCGGCCTGGCAGGCCTTTGGGGCACAGCCCAGTAGAGATCATGCAGGCCTGTGTGGATGTGAGGGGCACTGCCCAGCGGATATTGTGAATGTCTGTGGATCGCTGGCCTGGCAGGCCTTAGGGGCACGCCCGGCAGAGCGGAGATCGTGCAGGCCTGTGCAGGCCTTAGGCATGGCTCGGGCAGAGTGGAGATCGTGTGGGCCTGTGCAGGCCTGAGGGGGGTGGCTGGCAGAGTGGAGATCGTGCAGTGCCTGTGGATTGCCAGCTTGGCAGGCCTTAGGAGCATGGCCCAGCAGAGCAGAGATTGGGTGCACCAATATTTGGTGCAGGCCTAAGGGGTGCAGCCTGCCAGAGATCATGAATATCTGTGGATTGCCAGCTTGGCAGGCCTTAGGGGCATGGTTCCAGTGGAGATCATGCAGGCCTGAGGTGTGAGAATTTGGGGGAAGATCAGGCAGGCCTGTAGAGTTGCCCTTGTGGGGCTGAGGAGCAGGTGAGAGGATCAGGCCTATGGGGCAGGGTTTGGCATTCAGTGCTGGCTGTTCTTTTAGTAAATCGTGGTGTGGTGAAGCCTTCACAAGCTAGGGGTTCAGAGTGCTGATGTTTTAGCTCTCCCTTGTGCTTTACCTCAGCCAAGCCTATCTCCAGCATCTCAGCATCTCAGTCCCTGGTTCATGGAGCTCACGTGGTCTGTGACTGTGTCCAAGTCACCATCTTGGATCTCTCTTAATCCTGAGATTTTAAATTTTTTTACCTGACTTTCTTTAATCAACCACTAATCATTCAAAAGAATATTTTTCAGTTTCCGGGTGTTCATGAAGTTTCAGTAATAGTTTCCTCTTAATATTGATGTCTAATTTATATTGATGTCTCTTATGACCAAGAAATTATCTCAATTTCCTTATATTTGTTAAGATTTGCTCTTGGCCTAAAATGTGACCTATTTTGGAGAAAGTTCCTTGACTGACTGAAAACAACGCATATTACACAACAGTGGCATAGAAAATTCTGTAGATTTCTGTTAAGTATAATTGTTCTATGAAGGTGTTTATCTTTGAAGTTTCTCTTTTCTTTTTTTCGTCTGGGTGATTTATCAGTTGACAAGAGCGGATATTAAAAGTCGTCTTCTGTTAATGTGTATGGACCTATCTGTTTCTTTATGCCCAGTTCTATTTTCTTATGAAGTTGGGTGCACCAATATTTGGTGCATAGAAATTTATAATTGTTATACCATCTTGATGTATTGTTCCCTTTGCTACTACACAGCCACTCTATGTTTTCTAATTTTGGCTTAAAGCTGATATTTTTTTGTAATTCTCCTGTTTGCTTTCAGCTTCCATTTTCCTGGTGTACGTTTTGTTTTTTTGTTTGTTTTTCATCACCTTCAGCCTATGTGTGTATTTGACAGTAATGTGTGTGTCTTGTAGACAACAAATAGTTGGATATTGTTTTGTAATCCAATCAGTCAATCTTTGTTTTTTGTTGAAGACTTAAGGCCATTTACATTTAGGGTTATTATTGATAGGTGTTTTTTTTTGTTGTTGTTTCTATAATTTTGTTATTTTTCCCCTTTTTTATTCTATTGCTATTTGTTTATTTCTTTTGCCCTCATTTACCTTTCAAGGTTGCTGGCTTCTTGAGCTGGGCATGACTGCTTCTTTCCTAATTCTCATGTGTTCATTTATTTCTCTTGTGAAATTTCTTCTTTCCTCAGCTTTCGTGTTTGTGACTTTCTTCCTTCTCTCAAGGATTCCTTTAAGTATCTCTGCAAGGCTTGCTTAGTGTTCATAAATTGTGTTAATTTGTTGCTATCTTGGAAGGGTTTACTTCTCCTTTGGTTTTAAAGGATAATGTAACTGGATGTAGTATTCTGGGTTGGCAATTATTTACTCTCAGAGCTTAAAATACGTCTTTCTATTATTCCTGAAGTTTTGCTTTGTAAGTAAGTTGGTAGTTTTCTTTCATATCTTATAATATTCTTTCTAAGATCCTTAGACTTAACATCTTAAGTACAATATTATATGTAGAATTTCTTTTCTGGTACACTCTATTTGTGTTTCTATATGCTTCCTGTACTTAGATGTCCTTATCTTTCCAAATACTGGGGAATTGTCTGTTTCATTGAATAGATTTCTTAGGACTTCAGTTTGTATCTCTTGCATTCCATGGATTCTTAGGTTTGGTCTCTTTATTGTGTGACAAAGTTCTTGAAAGTTGTATTTGTGCTTGTTTATCTTTTCTTCTTTATAGCTACCTGAATGTAGACTACCCTTGACTTTGCCTTTAATTCCTGGTATTTTTTTTTCTTCTAGGTTTTAGTCTACTGGTAATGATTTCCACTGTGTTTTTTATTTGACTTACCGAATTTTTACTTTCCAACATTTCCACCTTTCTTTAGGATTTCCAGTGTTCTTGCTGAATTAGTCTTGAATTGACTTCATTACTTCATTCATCTCTTTGAAGAATATTCTCTAGGGTCATTGACCATATTTAAAAATATACCTTTGAACTCTTTGTCTGGCATTTCAGCCATTTCAGCTTCTCTTGATTCAGTAATTCTGGATTGTGAGTGTTTGATGGCATCATATTACTTTGATTTTTCATATTTCTTGTGTTTCTGAATTGCAATTTGCACAACAGTTAATATAGATGTCTATTTTTTTAAGTCTTCTCCTGGGTTCAGAATCCCAGCTGTCACAGATTTCAGTTTGTGTTGCAGTCCAGCTCTGCTATCAGGGCGGGAGTCCTTGATCACAGTTCCATCTTTTATTTTGACCATAATTTAAAATAAAAATCTCAATGAATCATACACTAAAAACATGGCATACTCTATACGTAAATTGCAGTGTAATAAAGTTGATTTCCAAAAAGAAAGCTAGATGTGCCTTCAGTCCAGTATTTGAAGATCTACTGATGTGAAAGATTGAATTTAATTATTTTATTTTTTACTTCAAATAAGAAAAAAGAAGGAGACTTTGAAGCTTGTGCGAGACTTAATTGAGCTTGGTATAAGGAAGAATTTACAAAGATGAGGAAAAGTTCAAATTTATAAGTGACTACCAGGGACATGGTGTGTTCCCCTTTATAGACATTGAAGGAGTGGCATGGACACGGTCAGAGCTGGTACAAAGAATATCTGTAAGCCAAATAATAGCACAAAATTTGCTGTCAAATCTAACTTTCTAGCATATTATTCTTTTCAGTTCCTGGCTTATTATTCGGTTTTTTTTGTGGGGCAAGGGTCAGTCTGTCCAGGGGGCTATGCTGGTTTATCCCAGGGATGGCTGTGGGAACACCACGTGCCACCTATTTGCTCACCTGTTGGTCTGCATCTCCCAAGCAGGTTTGGAGCCAGCATCTGGCAGTGCAGGAGCCCTCCTGTTTTCCCAGCTTAATGTGGTACAGAGAAGCTTTGTATGGTCTGGGGGTTTGGGGTGATGGAGTTTTGCTTATTCTTGGTGGGGTTTTTTCTGCCAACTGTGGCTCAAGTGTCACATCACAGTTTTTGATTTATGGAGCTCACTCTGTCTGCTTCCTCCCTCTAGTCACCATCTTGGATCCTCACACTAATCCATTGTTTTGTGCAGTGTCTTACCTGACCAAGCCTGGTTTGAGTGAGATTCACTTTTTTTTTGGCAGTACTGTTGTTTGAACTCAGGACCTCATTCTTGTTAGACAGGTGCTCTACCCATTGAGCCACTCCACCACCCCTTTTTTTGTGATGGACTTTTTCAAGAACTATTTGCCTGGGCTGAGTTCAAACCATGCATGATCTTGCCTATCTCTGCCTCTTGTGTGGCTAGGATTATAGGTGTGAGCCACCAGTGCCTGGCTGAGACTTTTTACCTTGGAGTACTCTGAGTACGAGAAGAACAATTGTCTGTCTGCTGGCTGTCCCCAAATGGTGCCAAGAAATCTGGAAAATCTCCTATGAGTTTTTGAAGTTAATTTGATTACTGTTTATTTATTATTTGTTTTTTGCCTTTATTCATGTTAGGATCTGAGTAATCCCAGTTACTCTGAAGGTGACGATCAGGAGGATTGTACTTCAAGATAGGCTAAGGCAAAAAGTTAGCAAGACCCCATCTCAACAAGTTAGGCATGGTGAAATATGCCTAATATTTCACCTGTAGTCTGTGCTAGATCAGAGGAATAAGTGGGAGAATTGAGATCTGAGGACATCCCCTAGAAAATTGAGACCCCCTTCTCAAAAAAAAACTAAGAGCAGCAAGGGCTGGTGGTATGTCTCAAGTGGTGAAGTGTCTGTTTAGCAAGCAGGATGCCTTGAGTTAAAAAAAAAAGATCTCAGAGCTTGGACTTCTCTTTCCTTTTTGTTTTCTTATCTATACAGAGGAGAGATAGCATTTGTATTAAATGTCTATATTTTCCAGGTGTTTAAAGTATCTTTATTTTCATTAATGAGTTTTTGGCTTTTCCTTGAAATTAAAAAAATCACCATGTACACACAAAACCTCAGTAACAAATGCTTCATTGTGTCCTTATTCATGATAACCAAAGGTGGAAATAGCCCATATATTCATCAATAAGTGAATAGAGAGAAATATAACATATTCATAAAATGGAACATTATCAGTCATAAAAACAGAACAATATGGTGAAACATTCCATGACATGGATGAACCTTGAAGAACTTATGGTCAGGGAAAATAGAGCCCATTACATGAAATATCCAGGGGTAATTCTACAGAGGCAGAAAATGCATTACTTCTTACCTGTAAGTAAGAGTGAATAGAGATTGTGTGTAGATAGCATGTGTCTTTGGGGAGCAATAAAAATGTTTTTAAATGATAGATACACAATTAGGTGTATCTTTACCTATGTGCATTACATGATGTGGGAATTATATGTCAACAAAGCTGCTTGGAGCAGTATATCATGATAACTCTCATCCAAAGTCACTGTGTAGATTAATTGGGTTATCATGGGTAGAGTTCCTGGGGAGTGCTTGACACATCGCAAGAGCCATGTAAGGTTCTATCATTTTTTTCTTACTCAGAACAGCTTATCTGAAGAGCCTTTTCCAGTCTTCTTGAAAAGAAAGTTTCCCTCTTCATCTTATGTAGTATTTCATGCTTTTTCCATTAATTGTACATAAAAAGACACAGCAAAGTAATAGTGCTGAAATATTTTTAATGTTCCTCTTTATGGTTTGAAGTTGTCTGAATAAAAGAATATCTAATAGCATTTTGCACTTTAATTGCAATGATTTTAGATGATGTCTGTCTCTCCTTACACTATCAACTTCCTTGAGGCACAAATCATATTTTCTGCATTCTTTCTAGTCAGGAAAGGCGTCAATAGATGATTGCATTGTAGTAGCATGAACTAGCAGCAAATGAATGTCTACCCCACAGCAGACCCCTCATGTGCGGTATGTCATAGTCTACAACAATGGTAATAGACAGGTCACATTAACGTGCTCTTACTGTTTGGGAAACTGAGGCCCATGCGCATCATAAAAGCTTTTCAAGATCACAGACCTAGAAGGGCAGAACTACTTCCTAACATTCCTTAATTCCTTAAGTGAGTGCAATTTTGAACACTGACTTGTATTTCTGATGATAGTTAGAAAAGTGCTCTTTCCTCATATATAACCTTTTTAATGAGTAAATGTGTTTTAAGTATTTTGGAAATAAAAATAAGGAATATGAAAACATCAAATATTGTAACACAGAAAAATGAAAACATCAAACATCACGTTAAGAAAAGTGGTATTACTCAGAAGAATGAAAACACAGCTGGGAATTACAAGCGTTATATGAAAAATCATGAAACACATTTCAGGTGCAATGAACATGGTTGTCTTTAAGTAAGAATTTGGTGTGACTGCTAACGAGCTCATAGGATTAGGATCAAAGTAGGGAGGGCTACAAAGTGGCATGAAGAAGCCAAAGGGGGTGTTATGACAACACTGAAGTCATCAGTTTGGTTTGTTGGAGCACGGGTAGTACAGAGAGCTGAGGACTGCAATGCAGATATTGGAAGAGCCCATCAGTTGATTATAATTGCCACATTGGGATCCAGCAGTCTCCAAGGTCATTCTTGGTAAACAATGGTAAACCTCCTTCAAGGCTTCAAGGAGGACTTACCATGGCCCACTGGACAGAACTGGTATGCTCAGACTTCAGTTCAGGGTGTGGTTTAATAATACAGAAGCTCAGACTTAGGGTGAGGGGGGGCTGGTGATACAGGAGCTCCTATCTGTGCTCATTTGTTTAGGGTGAGCAAACAGATTCTATGATGAGGAGGCTGCTACCTCCAAGGTTATAAGCCTCAGCCACCTCTGTTGCTGGAAAGGGGAGAATTGTGCTATGATGGCTTTGCAAGAACAGCCCTTCCTACGACAGGAAATCACAACCAAAGAGAAAAGTGTCTTTTTCAGTCATCACTAGATGCCACCAGTCTCCAGTGGTCCTCATAGCTCTCTTGAAGACAATAGAATTCAGGGAGGTAAAATCAGCATATTCTTTCCTTGAATTTCAGGTGAGTGCTGACTGGGTGGGCCACTCTGACTTCCCAGTTAAAATCTAGAAGACAAGATATATTCCACTAGGCAGTTAGCCCTGGGCTCCATTGTGCGAGTCCCCAGTTTGAGGACAGAGAAATGTTAAATTCTTGCAAATCATATTTTATCACCGATAGAGTCTTTCATTGCCAAATATCATCACCTGCATGTCTTTCACTCCAAGTTCACAAGCTTAGGAAATAAGGGGGTTTTTTAATGTAAACTGTGGAGTTAATGTGAAATCATTTTGCACTCCCATCCAAAAGTCGATTCCTAAGATGCTGAGGTTCTTGTATGCAAAGGAAATCACAGATAAAAGAGTCAGGAGACACAAAATGGAAGCATGATCAGAGTTGTTGAAGTAAAGGAATTTTGGCATTTGCATATTTGTTTTTCTGCATCATGAAGGTCAGTATTTATCTGTGCTCAAATCTCTGTGTTTATGTCTTTGTGTCTATGCATATCTTTATAAATAACAAAATTTAATACCACAGTGAGTATTTTTCCATCATAAAGCACTGTATCCTTCAGCTGAATTCACTGATGTAATGATACTATCAGCCCAGAATGGAGCTACATTCAAGTTCTTGCTTGGGCATTCTGTAAAGGGGGCCTGCATCAGATGACATAGGCTCTGGGCTCAGAGTTCTGTCTAAACTAGAGAGTTCAAGGTCCTCTGTGATGAGCTTAGAAAGTCACATCTTGTACTTGATTAAATTCAGCACTAAATACTTATGTTGAGGGTCTCATCAGTGTGCCTTTAGGACATGTATGCTTTCTAGTTTCAAGGTTGATCCATCCATACTGTATTTGTTCCAAAGAATTTTTGAAGCTGAGCTTAATTGTCACTGTTCAATGTCATCTTTTCTTATCTACTTTGGTAGTCACTATTGGCATGATTCTTGTTTCATCAAGTTTCATATTATTCTTATGTCATCAAGTTTAAATCCTTTTGTAGTATATTCCTAAAATATGTCACACAATTATAAGTTTAAGGTTTTGTTCAGATTGCAAATAGAGTAAGTAATTCTGTGTGTCCTTATAAATATTGTTGATAAAAATATAGAGCAGAAATGGTTTAAAACCTTGTGCTACCAACTGACAAACATTGGTGACTTGTTAATTCTCTCAATACTTATGTGCACTACGCATGATACCAGTGTGGGGAATACATTCAATAATTCACTCAACATTTTTTGAAAACATTTTTCTTATATTTAATCACAATCAAAATCTTGCCCAATAAATTATTTTTGTTTTACACCTAGGCAAAGGCAAACTCACAGAAATGAATTTTGAGGATAGGTGATAGCCAATCCCAATCAGATTGAGTTGATCTGTAAGAATCTATCAGTTTTCTGTGGCAGCCATTCAAAAATCAATTGTGATGCATTGGCTAACCTGCATGCGCAGATTTTGTCTTTATGATTCACGTTTTGTCCAGGTGGTTCACAAGGGCATTGAGCTGGTTTCTAAGTATCTGACTGGAATCACTGACTCAGCACGGGAGCATTGATGATGTTTTCCAGATCAATAAAATTAAGAAAAGGAAGAACAGGTCAGTTGACAAAAATTATTTATTCTAAGCGTAGGCTAGGATTCTATTGATCCCTTTTTGTGGAGTACTTTCTTACAATCCTGTTTAGATTTTTTTCTCAATCAATGTCAATCTTTAGTTGGGTGTAATGGCACACCCTGTTATCCCAGCACTCAGGACTCTAAGGCAGAGAGATCTGAAATTCAACACCAGCCTAGATACATAGTGAGCCCTTATCTAAACAATCAACAAAGAGAAAGGAAGGAAGGAGAAAGAAAGGAAAGAATAAAAAAAGAAATAAAGACTGACAAAGAGAGGGAAGGAAAGAAAAAAGGGAGGAAGTGAGGGTAGGAGTGAGGATCTCATGTCAACCAATAAGCTGGGCACGGTTGCACACATCTGTAATCCCAGCTACACACAAAGCATAGCTAGCAGGACAGCCCAGATGGACAAAGAACACAAGACCCAGCTGAAAGATAACTAAAGCAGAAAGGGCTGTGGGTGTGGCCCTAGTGGTAGAGCACTTGCCAAGCACAAGCCCCAAGTTCAAACCCCAGTACCACCAAAATACATAAATAAAGGTTCATTTAAACTAAACTTATTCCTTTTCTAATGCTCTTCCTTTATTTATGTGCATACAAGTTGACCACCTGCACTATTTTGCTTCTGTCCACAGAACTGCTTTTAAGATTTCTTTCAAGGCAAGTTTCTACAAATTATCACAACTTTTATTTATCTCAGTTCTTATTGGTCCTTGATTTTTCTTGTTAGTTGTTCATACTTCTTTGAATTTGCAGTAGTTGTTATTTTAGAGCAGTTTAATTAACAGCAATATGGTACAGAAATTCCCCATGTATTCCCTGCTCCCACACATGGATAGCTTTTTAAATGATCAATACGCACCACCAAACTGTACATTTGCTACCTGATGAGCCTGCATGGAGACCTCACTTTCACTCAGAGTCCAGAGTTTACATTAGGGTGCACTCTTGTTGGTTCATGTGCATGTGAAGTCATCTGTAAAAAAAATCTTTTCCAAAACCAATGTCAAAACACATTCTCCTATTTTAGCTACAGTTCCTTTCCATTTCCAGGTGTTATGAGTAAAGCTTTAACCTATTTTGAGTGGATATTTTTACGGCGTGGATATGGTCTATTTTCATCCCTCTACATGTAGATATCCAGGTTCCCCAAGGCAAAAAAACAAAAAGTACCCAATTTCGAAAACAAGTAGAATTACCTCTGTTTGAGGATGACAAACATATAAACAGAATACTCTAAAGACCCAACAGCAACAAAAAGAAACTTATAGAAAAAATCAACAATTTATAGGGTACAAATTTCATAAAAAAGGAAATGTATTTCAAAAGACCAACCATTAGAATAGAAATTTAAGAGCACCATTCCATTCACATTAGCAGTTGAAAAATAAATATATGTACAGAATAAATGAGGAGGTAGGATTTATACACTGAAAACCAAAAAATCTTATACTTCTTTGTACAATTTTACTACAGCAGATATAAGCTCCGAAGAGGAGGAAACTTTTCTGTCTATCCCACTTCCTTAGTTTGTTAAGTTGTATTTTTTATGAATTTCAGGTTTCTTAAAGAAATAATTTTCACAGATTTTGAAGGGAGAATCACGTTTCACTTAACAAAATTTAACATCCATGGGTGATGAAAGTTACATTAATTTAGCATCTCTTGTATAATCAAGAGCAAGATGCTAACATTGACACATTTCACTATGTTCTCTTCTATTGAGAGGAGCACAGATCAGAGAGGAACAAAGACATATTTAAAGGAATTTCAGCAAGTGTCACAAGAGCTAAAAAGAAACTATACAAAGAGGATTGGGCCAGAGAGAAGAGAAGCGCTCTTCCTGAGGGAGATGATGAGGGATGGATTTAACAGCTACAGAGGAACTGGGAGATTATCTGTGGTATGATGATCCATCATAAGGAACCTATTTGTGATGTTTTTCCCAAGATGGATGTGCACTCTTCTCAGGCCTTTGTGACAGATGTCAGTTGATCGTGAGATTGGTGTGCTGGCCATATACACTGAGCAGAAAGAAGCAGATGAGCATCAGAGTTCAAAAGCCTGGTGTGTCCAGGACCCCAATCTACTGGAATAGTCTATCTCATAGGCTAGGGGGAAAAGGAGTAAAAGAGGACAACATAGAATTCTAACACTGCACTTTATACATTGAATTTTAATTCAGTTTCCATAGTACTGATTTAGGGTCCTCATCTCAATACTGTGACGAGGGCAGTGCATCCTCCCTACTTTTAGACAAGGAAGGATCGCATCCAAAAGATTGAGTGGCCTGGCCAACATCATGGAACAAGCAGGGAACAGGACTAGGGTTCAAGCAAAACCCAAATCACTCCTAATCCTTTGATCTCTACAACAGAGAAGAGCAGAATTGATAACAGAAGACTCATCGAACTTGAACTGAATAGACAAAACAGATCTAAAAACACATATTTACAGTACTTGTGGAATATTATAAGACAGGATTTAACTCTCATTCTTCAAAGGAGGCACTGAATTGTCTTTTTCTGTGTATGCAGGTGAAAGGCTATGGGAAGATTCAACTCTAGTTTGGATGGGGGCTTCATTTTGGTGGGCTTCTCAGATTGGCCCCAACTGGAACTTCTCTTCTTTGTCCTCATTTCAGTTTTCTACTCCCTAACTCTCTTTGGCAACACCACCATCATCACTCTCTCCCGACTGGACCTGAGACTGCACACACCCATGTACTTCTTCCTCTGCCACCTCTCCTTCCTGGACCTCTGCTACACCACCAGCACTGTGCCCCAGCTTCTGATCAATCTTTCTGGACGTGACAGGACCATCAGCTATGGAGGATGTGTGGCCCAGCTCTTCATAACCCTCTCCCTGGGTGGAACTGAGTGTGTGCTTCTGGTGATGATGGCCTTTGACCGCTATGCTGCTGTCTGTCGTCCTCTCCAGTACACAATCATAATGCACCCCCTTCTCTGCCAGGCATTGGCTATTGCTTCCTGGTTGGGGGGCTTTACTAACTCTCTGATTCAAACAGGCCTTGTAACAGCCATGCCTCTCTGTGGCCATGACCTCAATCACTTCTTCTGTGACATGCTCATTCTCCTAAACTTGGCTTGTGAGGACCCAGGAGGAGCAGAGGCCAATTTGTTTGTGGCTGGAGCCATCATCTTGGTCTTTCCTGCAGCACTAATTCTAGGATCCTATGCCCGCATTGCCAGGGCAGTGCTAAAGATCAAATCAATGGCTGGGAGAAGAAAGGCCTTTGGGACTTGTGGGTCCCACCTCCTGGTTGTTTCTCTATTTTATGGCTCAGCCATGTACACATACCTACAGCCCATGGGCAGTTATTCTGAGAGTGAGGGAAAGTTTGTTGCCCTTTTTTACACTGTACTCACCCCCATGCTCAATCCTCTGGTTTATACCCTGAGGAACAGGGATGTGAAGGGAGCTCTTTGGAAGATACTGGGAAGAAACAGAAACTTAGGGTAGGAGGGGAAAAGAAGGCCAGTAACTTTTTCTGTCATAGCTCTCATATCCTGAAACCCATCCTATATGTTGTCAGCCATTGATAAGGAGGGTACAGTTCTCAGTTGGCCTCATGGTTTTAGTGCTTTTCTTTTTGGGAATTTGGAAGTGGGGACATATTGAGATGCTTTCTATGATCATTTTGCAGGAAGGAGTGAGAGCTGATTTGTATCACAATTTTCTTCAAAATTGCATTTGGGAAGATGGTATATACAGGTCACTACTTTCATGTGGAAAGTGATGATGGAGTATAGGCATTTTTGAGAGTGAAGAAATACTTAATTAAATGTGACAACATCTTGTCCACAGTCAATGCTTAATGTGGACCCATGTACCTGACACTATGCTTAAATGCAGAGAACTTGAGCTTGCCACTGGCTTTCTGGGCATTTGTCACTCTGGCTATATCCCCTCATATTTCAAGGCTGTTTCTAAGTTCTCTGACAGCAGATGCCATTCTAGCCTTCTAGTGCTCATAGTTACTTTGAACAAATAAGGAGATCATGGTCCAAGATTCTCTATGAAGCAAGTTAAGTTTTAGATATGACATCATAAATCACATTCAGGGAATCATCTTTAGTTTGTTTTCTTATAATCCCTACTCTCACTCATGATTGAAGTAAGTATCAAAGTATTTGAGTTACATGTCCAAGTTTACATAGCAAATTTGTGATGAAACTGAGATGCATTCTATAACACTAAATCCAACTCTCTTATTTGGACAATTCACATTTTCTAAGAGTGAATATTTAATAGGAGAAGAGTGTTTGGAGTGAAAAGTAGTTCAAAAGGAAATGAAGTAGGAGTATAACATATATATATATTATATATTATGTGAGATATATACATATATCTCACAATTTTTCTTTGGTTTATTGTTACCAAATTTCTTGAATTTTTCTGAGTTACATATTCTTTCACAAGTGGATATATCTTTCTTTGTGCATAAAACTAATGTGTGTGGTAATGATAGCTTATATTTCTTGGACCCTTGCTATTGATCAAAAATCATGCTGAGATATTTTTTTTCCAGCTAGCAATCGATACTATACAAACTTTCTACCACTGAGCCATATTCCCAGCCAAAAACCATGCTGAAGTATGTACTAAGTTTTCACACTTAATTCTTACAACATTAAATTTTATTTATTTATTTATTTATGTACATATTCCCTCTTTCTCCATTAGTTCATTAGTTTTACTGATCAAGAGACTGAAGATTATATAATTTTCTATATGACTTGCTCAAGTTACCCAGGAATTAAGTAAATGGTCTGTATTTGAATTTGACCCATCATATTCCAAATGCTATCTACCTAACCATATCTGAGAAATGCATGTTTTTATATTTCTTTAACTCAAGGCAGTAAGGTACAATCTGCATTGAGCAGAACAATCTGCATTTGTTCTCAATAAATAAGTGATTTTTCTTCTGTATCCTTTTACATCAAGCCTAAAATATTCTAGCATATGTATGTTTCCCTAGCAAAGAAAACAGGATTATTTGAATAAACAGGGAAAATTTAATTAAACATTATGATTAATGTCTTCTTGTTTCACTCATCATGCAATAGACAGATGTTCAATCCTGTGACAGCTCACAAGGAAATTTGAAGAGGCTACTGGTACAGTTGGGTATGCACTGTCATTGCTTTTGCAATTCAGGTCTTGTGGTGGGTGTCAGATGCTATTTTCATGGGAAACCAGAACCTTTGAATCTCCTTGATTAATTAGCAGTGGCTAATTGATCAGCACATATCTTGGATCCCAATAGCCATTTCAAAGTCACATATCCCTTTTTATGGGAAGAAAAGTTGCCTAATTCTAAGATTGCAAAATAAAACCAATTAATTTAAAATTAAGGGTGGTTCTTGAAAACAATATGGAGGCTTCTTAAAAAACTAAACATAGATCTGCCATATGATCCAGCAATCCCACTCACAGGGACATGCCTACAGGAATGTGACTCAGGTTACTCCAGAGGCACCTGCACACCCATGTTCATTGCAGTGCTATTCACAATAGCCAAGTTATGGAAACAGCCAAGATGCCCCACTACTGACAAATGGATTAAGAAAATGTGGTATTTATACACAATGGAATTTTACTCAGCCATGAAGAAGAATGAAATCTTTTCATTTCTAAGTAAATGGATGGAACTGAAGAATATCACCTTCAACAAGTTAGCCAAGCTCAGAAAGCCAAAAAATTGTATGTTCTCCTCATATGTGGACTTTAGATCTAGGGCAAAGGCAGTAATGTTGTTGGACTTGGGTCACACACCAAAGAGAGCGCACATATGGGAGGAATAGGGAAAGGTAGGAAACCCAAAACATGAAAGTCTTTGATGTGCCCACTGCAGAGGAGCTAATATAGTAACCTTAAAATGACAGAGGTCAATATGGGAAGGTGACCATGAAGTAGTGAAGAGGTCTGAAAGCGATGAATCAATTCAGGTTGTAATACACATGTGCATGGAAGCAATGCTAGGAATCTCTCTGTATAGCTATCCTTATCTCAAACTAGCAAAAATGCTTTATCTTTCTTATTATTGCTTATGTCTTCTCTTCAAAAAAATTGGAGAAGAGGCAGAACAGGCTCTGCTTGGAAGTTAGGTGGGGGGAAAGGAAGGGGTAAGAGTAGGGGAGAGAAATGGCCCAACAATGTATGCATATATGAATAAATGAATAAAGAAAAAAAAGGTGGCAAGATGGTATTTTAGTGACTCAATCACTTTCCTATGTCTCTATGAATCTTAAAGAAAACCATAATTATGTGGCTTTGGGGAGAGGTTGGTGGGGTGAAAAGGCAAGAGTGGTCAAATAAGATAGTAGATAGAGAACAGGGGAAATCTAGAAATATCAAAGTTCACATTTATAAAAGAAACAAAGGACTCTATCATAAAGTGCTTAGCAAAGCAATAGAGAATGGGTAGAGTGTCCCCATACCCAGTGAAACTGTAGGCAAAAGAGAAAAGAAAAACATGCTTGGGAGATCCCACAGGTACACAAGCTGGGTACAGACAGCTGGAACTATGGGAAGGAAAAAATTTTTAAACTGGGAAATTGTCTCTTGTCTCCAGAGAAGGGAGCCCTCACTCTTTCCAATTTTCTTACTGTATATCATCTTAGGCAGGTTCTAAAAAACAAACACCTCAACCAGGTAATGCAGAAGACCTGGCAGTTGTGTATCTCCAAGCCCCAAAAGTGTCACTCCCACAACCAACTAAGCAAACAACCATCCTGATAATCCACGTGAAACCATGAAACTAGTTGGGATGGGGACTCAAATACACAAACACTGGATTATATGGTTGGGGAGTAAGAGTAACAAGCTAGAGTTGCTGCACTAAGATAAATGCCAGCACAGTGGTGAACATGAGTGCAAAGGGAGTTGTTAATTGGCACAAGCCTGTGTGTCATGAGACTGTCCATAAATTGAGTGTGAGTAGTTCGGAGTGGACAGAAGTAAGAAAGGAATCTGTAGTGAACTGGGGGGTTAGCAGTCACCAGCCACCTAGAGCCAAAAGGGAAACTGCACAATGTGCAAGCAGCATTTTTTGTCTTTTAGTGTGCTGGGGATTAGATTTAGGGATTTGTAGGTGCTACGTGGGTGCTCTACCACTGAGCTCCATTCCTAGCAGACAATTCTTTCTGGTCAAACCTGTCTGGATTTAAAAAAAACTGCTCCAGGGGAAGGAAATCCACCCTCCTCCTTAAGAAGGAAGAAATACTCACTGGACAAATTTGATTGATTATTGGGTTATTTGGTTGGCTCTTTCCTTCTTTCTTTTTTGATTCCTTCCTTCATTTTCTCCTTTCTTCCATCTATTTAGCATTTCTTATTATTGTGCTGTCCTTATCTTTTCTGACTGCATTTGTATTTCTCTGTACACATTCTAGGGTGCCCTTAATCCTATTATTTCTAAAAACTTTACCAAATATACATTTCCCCTCTTTCTTAACTTGCTTCTTCTTTATTCCTTTCCCTGTTCTTCCTTCTTTTTAATACTTAATTATAAATATCTATAGCCATTAAAACTTTTAAAGTCATTGTTTATCATGTAATCCTAGTTCCTGTCCATTTAGCCTGCTTGTGGGAATAGTTGATGATTACAATTTTTCATACATTTAAATATCTGGTTTGTTTCTGATTTGTTACTTTTGGTATTGCTGTATGCTTTCTGCCCTCTGAGTGGTAGCCAAAGTGATATGCAACCTAAGATAAGGAAATCACGATGTAGAAACATGAGTAATATGAAAGAGCAAGGCATATCATGCTACCAAAAGATCATAACTCCTCTATAACTAAATCCAAAGATACTAAAATTGCTGAAATATCAGACAAATAATTCAAAATGTTCCTTTTTTTAAATGATCTATGGCCTCAAAGAAAATTCAAACAAAGAGATAAATGTAGTGAGGAAATAAATCCAAGACCTGGACAAGTAAGTTGGCAACATAGATGAAAAATTCAGAGGAAAGTGAGGTTCTAAACAAAAATGAGAAGTTGGAAATGAAAAGCCCAATAAATCAAACTTAAAAACACAGAAGGAACCATCACCAATAGAGTAGATCAAGCAGAATAAAGACTATCATGATTTGAAGATAAGATTGTGAACTATCAGACAGCAATAAAGGAAAAACAAACAAGCATGAACACAACCTTTAAGAACTCTGGGACATGAACAAGAGACCAAATGTAAGATTTCATGTAGTAGAAGGAGCTGAGATACAAACTAAAAGCATAGAAAATCCACTCAATGAAATACAGCAGAAAATTTCCAAACTATGGGAAACATATGGACATCCAAGTATGGAAGTGATTAGAACCTCAAATAGACATGATCAGAAAACAACTACTGCCACACACCACATTAGAGTGAAAATGCTTCAGCTATGTAAAAAAGAAAGGATATTGAAATGTGCAAGAGAACAGTGCCAACTTAAATACAAGTCAAACAAATTAGAAATACCTCATAGCTCTCAGCAGAAACCTTATATTTTCAACTATAAAAAATGACAAACTTGTTTGTATATCCCAAAAAATTATCCCTGAAAAGCAATGGAGAAATAAAGACCTCCCAAGATAAGCATAAGCTAAAACAATTCAACACCACTAAGCCAGCACT
This sequence comes from Castor canadensis, assembly GCF_047511655.1. Lineage (NCBI taxonomy): Eukaryota > Metazoa > Chordata > Mammalia > Rodentia > Castoridae > Castor > Castor canadensis. Next base: position 68,066,384 of record NC_133401.1, read on the forward strand.
GCACAAGATAAATAAAGGGATACAACACAAAGAAGAGGAAGAAAGACAATTACAAGCATTAGAGCTCAGGAAAGACTAAATTTTAGGAGAGGAATTCATGAACGCATGAGAATTAGGAAAGAATCAAAGACGATCAACTCAGCAAAACAGCAAGATCCTAAGATAAATAAGGGCAAAAACCAAAAAATAAATAAACAGTAATTAAATTAACTTCAAAACAATCATAGGAGATTTTCCAGATTGCTCATCACCATTTGGGGACAGCAGCCAGACAGACAATTGTCCTTCTCATACTTAGAGGACTCCAAGGTAAAAAGTCTCAGCCAGGTGCTGGTGGCTCACACTTGTAATCCTAGCCATACAGGAGGCAGAGATCAGCAGGATCATGCACGGTTAGAACCCAGCCCAGGCAAATAGTTCTTGAGACCCTATCTTGAAAAAGTCCATCACAAAAAAGGGGTGGTGGAATGGCTCAAAGGGTACAGCACCTGTCTAGCAAGAATGAGGTCCTGAGTTCCAGCACCAGTACTGCCAAAAGAAAAAGAGTGACTCTCACTCAAACCAGGACCAGGTCAGGTTAGACACTGGGAAAAACAATGGATTAGTATGAGGATCCAAGATGGTGACAAGAGGGAGGAAGCAAGCAGCGTGAGCTCTGTAAATCAAAAACCTTGCTGTGACACATGAGCCACACTTGGCAGGAAAAAAACCCACCAAGAATAAGCAAAACTCCAATACCCCAAACACCCAGCCCATACAAAGCTTCTCCACACCACATTACACTGAGAAAACAGGAGGGTTCCCTCACCGCCAGATGCCTGGCTCCAAACCTGCTTGGGAGGCACAGACCAACAGGTGAGCAAATAAGTGGCATGCAGTATTTCCACAGCCACCCCTGATATAAACCAGCATAGGCCCCCACCATGCAAAAAAAACCCTGAATAATGAATAAGGAACTGAAAAGGACATGCAGCAGAGAGGCTGGGGTGCTTTGAGCACACCAGAGAAGCAGGGAGGGGCAAGAAGCTGAACTCTATGTGAACTTTCAGTAAACAGAGCCTGCAAAAGTAGCCAGCTGATAGTAGGCAGCAGATGAGCCACTGCCTGAAATACGGCAGATATTGGTTCACAATGCTCATCTCCTGACCCAACCGCCTGACAAGACTATGACAGATTTGCAGCTTAAATACCAACGCCAAGTCTGGATGCTGAAGGAGTAACACCAGAACTACTAAGACTGAAACTCCATTGTTCCTGAACATGGAATTTTTTTTCTCACTAAGTACTTGTCTTGTTCCCTGTTGATTTCTTTGGTCCTTGTTTTTTTCCTTTCATTTCATTCTTTTTCTTTTTACTCTTTCTTTCTTGGTTTCATGAGTTTTATTATTGTAAGTTAACTAATACTAAATTACACACAGAACAGGGACAGAAACAGCACCAAGTGGAATGATGGGATGATGAAAAAGGGATGGAAACAATCTCCCCTCCAAAAATAAATTAGTACAGGATTCACAGGGAAATGAAGAAAACTGATACCCAGTTCCAGACTCCAACAAAACATAGATAACAATCCCAAGAAACCCAACGAACCCCACAAGAACACCCTGAAAGAAGAAATCCTGCAAGTAGTCACTGAGAATTTCAAGGAGATGTTACTAGACAAGATCAACCAAAATGTACAGGAGACACTCAAGAAATTCCAAGACAACAGAAATAAAGAATATGAGAAGACACAAAAACAAACAAACTCATAGGAGCCCTAAATAAATACCAAAGTGAAACAGAGAACACCACAAATAGAGACATAAATGAATTAAGGCAGAAAATTGACAATATTAAAGAGGACGTGACCCATAATATGGAAAACTTCAGAAAAAAGAATGAAACAGAAATACAAAACACAATGGAAGACCACTCCAGCAGACTAGAATAAGCAGAAGACAGAATCTCAGAACTTGAAGATGAAATGGAAATTAAAGGAAAAGCAACTCAAAACCTATGAAAGGAATGTGCAAGAACTCACCGACTCCATCAAAAGACCAAACGTGAGAATCATGGACATTGAAGAAGGAGAAGAGGGGCAGGAAAAAGTAATTCGTAATATATTCAACAAAATCATAACAGAAAATTTCCCAAATATAGAGAATACTATGCCTGTTCAGGTACAGGAAGCCTCCAGGACACCAAGTGGACTTGACCAAAATAGAGCTACCCCAGGACATTTTATCATTAAAATAACAAGCACAGAGAATAGAGAAAGAATATTGAAGTCTGTAAGAGAGAAAAAACAAATAACAAACAAAGGTAAACCCATCAAAATCACAGCAGATTTCTCAATGGAAACATTAAAAGCAAGAAGGGCATGGAGTGAGGTCATCCAGGCACTGAATGAAAATAACTTCAACCCCAGGATACTCTACCAAGGAAAACTATCATTCAAAATAGATGGAGGAATAAAAGTCTTCCATGATAAGCAGAAACTAAAACAATATGTGACCACAAAGCCACCACTACATAGGATTCTTCAAGGAATTCTGCACACAGAAAATGAATGCATACAAAACCATGAAAGGACAGACAGTACCATACCACAGGAGAAGAAATGGAAAGAAAGTAGAGAGTAACATTGATTTATCTGCACACAGTCAAAACCTTCAACAACAAAGACAACTAAATGACAGGAATCTCCACATATCTATCAATACTAACACTGAATGTTAATGGATTTAACTCCCCCTTCAAAAGACACCATTTGGCAAACTGGATTAAAAAGGAAGATCCAACAATCTGTTGCTTACAGGAGACCCATCTCATTGACAGAAATACAGAAACCCAAAAGCAACAGAGGTCAACACAAGAAGTGGATCAGGAACCAGTGTAAAGATCAGTTAGAGATGAATCAACTTGGGATATAACACATTTGTACAGGGAAACAATGCTAGGAATCTCTCTGTATAGATATCCTTATCTCAACTAGCAAAAATGCTTTGTCTTTCTTATTATTGCTTATACGTTCTCTTCAACAAAATTAGAGAGGATTTCAAGATGGTGGGTAGAGGGAGGAAGCAGAAAGCATGCCTCCCAAAGTAAAATCTTGGAGAGACTCTGGAGATACACCTTATAGGAAAAACCACTGAGAAGAGGCAAAACTGTGACTCCTCCACACCTCCAGCCAGCACAGAGCATCTCCACTTCACATTAAATGGAGAAACCAGGAGGGTTCCCGCACCACCACCAGATGGCAGCGCCCAGACGGCTTGGAAAGATGCAGACTGCAAGGTGAGCTAAGCGGCATGCGGTACTCCCACAGACAACTTTGGGTCAGATCAGCATAGCCCCCTGGACAGACCAGCCCCCACCCAGGGAAAAAAGAAAAAAAACTGAATAATAAGAAATAACAACAAAAAAGACATGTAGCAAAGAGGGCGGGGCACAGTGAACGCCGAGAGCAGGAGAGGGGAAATCCCTCACAACAAGCCCACTGGAGAAGGCAGGAGCGGCAGCACACACTGAGCAACCAGGAGTGGGAAAGCTTGTAAAAGTGGCGGTGGGAGGAAAACTCCACAGAAGAAGGGGGAAGGCCCACTTCTCATGTGTGCTGTAAATAAACACACAGGCCAGAGAAAGCAGGTGCAGTGTCACCTTCCTCAGTGCTTGGAAAGGGCTTGTAGCAGTGGTGGTTGCACCTAGGAGAACTCTGAGTAAACAAAGCCTGAGGGACCAGGTGAGTGTTAAGCTCACTCCTGAGATCTGCATAAATAAAGCCTCCAGCAAACAGCAGGCTGACAGCAGTGGGCAGGTGAGCCACAGCCGCAGGTAGCCATTCACAGAACTTTCTCCAGATTCTTTTTTTTTCTCTCTCCCTTTGATGAGACAACAACCAAACTACACCTGCATGCTGAAAAACTTACTGAAACTGTATTGCATTTGAACTTGGGACACTTTGTGGTGTTTGTTTTGTTTCATGTTATTTTGTTTCGTTAGGTTTGGTTTGGTTTTTTTTCTCCTTTGATGAGACAACGACAGAACTACTTCAGAAACACCATCTCCAGGATTGGAGGCTGAGGGACTAACATCAAAATTATTAAGACTGAAACTTTATTGCATTTGAACTTGGAGATTTTTTTCATTTATTTATTATTTTTTTTTAATCCTCTCTCTGTCTCTCTAATGCCTGTTCAGCTTACTGTTGATTAGTACACTATTTATCCCTATTTATATCTTTGAAATTTTTCTTCTTTGTTTCTTTGTTTTGTTCTTTTCTACTTGTTTATTTCTTTTTCACTTTTTCTTTAACTTCTTTGCATTCCATCTCCTCTCACCCTTCCATTCTAAATATCACCATTGTTATTATTACAAGCCAGAAAATACTTAATTGCACACAGTACAGGGACAATAACAACAGGAAGGGCAATGATGGGAAGACAGAAAAAACAGGGAAACCAGTTTCCCCACAGCAAAAAATTAGTACAGGAACCACAGGGGAATGAAGAGAACAGATACTCAGATCCAGACTCCAAAAAAATGAAGACAAACTATGCCAAAGAACCAAACGATGCCCACAAGAATAATCCAAAAGAAAAAATACTACAGGTAATCAATGACAATTTTATAGAGATGATACTGGATATGGTGAACCAAAATGTACAGGAGACACTCAAGAAATTCCAAGACAACAAAAGCAAAGAATTTGAAAAAGCACAAGAATAAATAAAAGAAACCATACCAGTACTGTATAAACACCAAACTGAAACAAAGAAACGAATAATAAAGAGATAAATGAACTCTGGACAAAAATAGACAAATAAAGAGGAAACAACTCAGGATGTGGAAAACCTCAGAAAAAAGAATGAAACAGAATTACAAAACAAAATGGAAGGCCAACCCAGCAGAATAGAACAAACAGAACCCAGAATCTCAGAACTTGAAGATGAAATGGTAATTAAAGGAAAAACTGAAGAACTATTAGTTAAACCACTCAAGACCTGTGAAAATAAAATTTAAGAACTCACTGAATCCATCAAAAGACCAAACCTGAGAATCATGGGCATCGAAGAAGGAGAAGAGGTGCAAGCAAAGGGAAAGTGTAATATATTCAACAAAATAGTAACAGAAAATTTCCCAAATCTAGAGAAATCTACTCCCATACAAATGCAAGCAGCCTTCAGAACACCAAAAAGACCAGACCAAAATACAGCTACCACATGGCATATTATCATTAAAACAACAAATACAGAGACCTGAGAAAGAATACTGAAGGCTGTAAGAGAGAAAAAACAATTAACATACAAAGGTAAACACATCAAAATCACAGTAGACTTCTCAACAGAAACATTAAAAGCAAGAAGAGCGTGGGGTGAGATCTTCTGGGCACTAAATGAAAATAACTTCAACCCCAGGATACTCTACCCAGCAAAACTATCTTTCAAAATAGATGGAGCAACAAAAGTCTTCCATGATAAGCAAAAACTAAAACAATATGTGACCACAAAGCTACCACGAAAAAAGATTCTTCAACGGATTCTGCACACAGAAAGTGAAACCCAACATAATCATGAAAGGGCAGGCAGCACCAAACTACAGGAAAAGAAAAAGCAAGAAAGTAAAGAGTAACCCTGATCTAGGTACACACAATCAAACCTTTAAACAATTAAGACAACTAAATGACAGGAATCACCACATACTTATCAGTACTAACACTTAATGTTAATGGACTAAATTCCCCCATCAAAAGGCACCATTTGATGAAATGGATTAAAAAGGAAGATCCAACAATTTGTTGCTTACAGGAGACCCATTTCACCGACATAAATAAGCATAGGCTTAGGATGAAAGGCTGGAAGAAGATTTACCAAGCCAATGGACCCAGAAAACAGGCAGAAGTAGCAATACTTATCTCTGACAAAGAAGACTTCAAACCAACGTTGATCAAGTGAGATAAAGAAGGACATTCCATACTAATAAAAGGGGAAATAGACCAAAAGAAAGTAACAATTATCAACTTATATGCACCCAATGTCAATGCACCCAATTTCATCAAACATACTGTGAAGGACCTAAAAGCATACATTAACTCCAACACAGTGGTTGTGAGAGACTTAAAAACCCCATTATCATCAATAATAGGCCAGACAAACAAAAAATCAACAAAGAAATCCAAGATCTAAAATATACAATAGATCAGATGGACCTACTTGATGTCTACAGAACATTTCATCCAACTTCTACACAATATACATTCTTCTCAGCTACCCATGGAACCTTCTCCAAAATAGATCATATCCTAGGGCACAAAGCAAGCCTCAGAAAATATAAGAAAATAGATATTATACCATGCATTCTCTCTGATCACAATGCAATAAAACTAGAACTCAACAACAAAAGTAAAGACATAAAACATGCAAACAGCTGGAAACTGAATAACTCATTGCTTAACGAAAAATGGGTCATTGATGAAACAAAAGAGAAAGGTAAAAAGTTCCTAGAAGTCAATGAAAATGAAAACACAACCTACCAGAACCTATGGGACACAGCTAAGGCCATCCTGAGAGGAAAGTTTATAGCCATGAGTGCATATATTAAAAAGACAGAAAGATCCCATACAATGACCTAATGATACATCTCAAACTCCTAGAAAAACAAGAACAAGCAAATCCCAAAACAAATAGAAGGAGAGAAATAATAAAAATAAGAGCTGAAATCATGAAATAGAAACCAAAAAAAAAACCATACAAAGAATTAATGAAACAAAAACTTGGTTCTTTGAAAAAACAAACAAGATCGATCGACCCCTGGCAAACCTGACAAAAATGAGGAGAGAAAAAAACCCAAATTAGTAGAATCAGGAATTCAAAAGAGGAGATAACACCACATGCCATGGAAGTCCAGGAAATCATCAGAGACTACTTTGAGAACCTATATTAAAATAAATTTGAAAATCTTAAAGAAATGGACAGATTTCTAGATACATATGATCATCCAACACTGAACCAAGAGGAAATTAATCACCTGAATAGATCTATAACACAAAATGAAATTGAAGCAGCAATCAAGAGTCTCCCCAAAAAGAAGAGTCCAGGACCTGATGGATTCTCTCCTGAATTCTCTCAGACCTTCAAAGAAGAACCGATACCAACCCTCCTTAAACTGTTCCACGAAATAGAAAGGGAAGGAAAACTGCCTAACACATTTTATGAAGCCAGTATTACACTTATCCCAAAACCAGGCAAAGACACCTCCAAAAAGGACAACTATACGCCAATCTCCTTAATGAACATTGATGCAAAAATCCTCAACAAAATAAGGGCAAACCGAATTCAGCAACATATCAAAAAGATTATTCACCACGCTCAAGTAGGCTTCTTCCCAGGAATGCAAGGGTGGTTCAACATATGAAAATCAATAAACGTAATAAACCACATTAACAGAAGCAAAGACAAAAACCACTTGATCATCTCAATAGATGCAGAAAAAGCCTTTGATAAGATCCAACACCATTTCATGATAAAAGCTCTAGGAAAACTAGGAATAGAAGGAAAGTACCTCAACATTATAAAAGCTATATATGACAAACCTACAGCCAGCATTATACTTAATGGAGAAAAACTGAAACCATTCCCTCTAAAATCAGGAACCAGACAAGGATGCCCACTATCTTCACTCCTATTCAACATAGTATTGGAATTCCTAGCCAGAGCAATTAGGCAAGAAGAAGGAATAAAAGGAATACAAATAGGTAAAGAAACTGTCAAAGTATCCCTACTTGCAGATGACATGATCCTATACCTTAAAGACCCAAAAAATTCTACTCAAAAGCTTCTAGACACCATCAATAGCTAAAGCAAGGTCATAGGATATAAAATCAACATAGAAAACTCATTAGCATTTCTATACACTAATAATGAACAAACTGAGAAAGAATATTTGAAAACAGTTCCATTTACAATAGCCTCAAAAAAAATCAAATACCTAGGTGTAAACCTAACAAAGGATGTGAACAACCTCTACAAGGAAAACTATAAACTTCTGAAGAAAAAGATTGAGGAAGACTATAGAAAGTGGAGAGATCTCCCATGCTCATGGATTGGTAGAATGAACATAGTAAAAATGTCGATACTCCAAAAAGTAATCTACATGTTTAATGCAATTCCCAATAAAATTCCAATGACATTCATTAAAGAGGTTGAAAAATATATCATTAAATTTATAAGGAAAAACGAGACCACGAATAGACAAGTCAATACTCAGTCAAAAGAACAATGCTGGAGGTATCACGATACCCAATTTCAAACTATATTACAAAGCAGTAACAATAAAAACAGCATGGTACTGGCACAAAAACAGACATGAAGATCTGTGGAACAGAATAGAGGACCCAGATATGAAGCCCCACAACTATAACCCAACTTGTCTTTGACAAAGGCGCTAAAAATATATGATGGAGAAAAGACATCCTCTTCAAAAAAAACTGCTGGGAAAACTGGTTTGCTGTCTGCAAATAACTGAAACTAGATCCATGTATATCACCCAATACCAATATTAACTGAAAATGGATCAAGGATCTTAATATCAGACCACAAACTCTAAAGCTAGTACAGGAAACAGTAGGAAGTTAGTTAGCATTTGTTGCCCTCAACACAGAGAAACTAAAGCAGATACCTTAAAAGCAACTGAGGCCAATAGGAAAAGGGGACCAGGAACTAGAGAAAAAGTGAGATAAAAAAGAATTAACCTAGAAGGTAACACACACGCACAGGAAATCAATGTGAGTCAACACCCTGTATAGCTATCCTTATCTCAACTAGCAAAAACCCTTGGTCCTTCCTATTATTGCTTATACTCTCTCTTCAACAAAATTAGAGATAAGGGTAAAATAGTTTCTGCTGGGTAGCAATGGGGTTGGGGGAGACAGAAGGGGGGGTAAGGGAGGAGGTGGGGGAAGGGGGGAGAAATGACCCAAACATTGTATGCAAATATGAATAAAAAAACAAAATTAGAGAGAAGGGCAGAATAGATTCTGCCTGGAAGCAAGGGAGTATGGAGGGGAGAGGGAGGGAGCGGGGTTTAGGGGGAGAAATGGCCCATTGTATGTGCATGTGAATAAATTAATTTTAAAAATGAAAAAAAAGAAATTGAGTATCAAAACAAAACTAAACAGAAAACATCTGGCAATAATAGCCCTGAGTTTCCTTAAATAAAATCATCAGAAGCCCAACAGCAGCTGCACCCTGGATTTAAAGAACACACAGCTTCTCCCATCCAACCAATCTTCTTTTCACAGTGTCCCTGTACTGCCAAGATATGGATGTTCAATCTTGCATAGTAGACAGGAGGTAAAGGATGGGAAGTTACATTTGGAAGCAATTTTTGAGGCCCTTACCCTGATTACAGACATTCTTTGTACCACTTTTAACCATGATCATGACATCCCTGTTAAAAGTCATTGGAAGGGGGAACACACTACCTCTTAGATAATAATTTATAATTTTGGAGTCTTTCTCACCTTTATAAATACTTCTTTTTGCCCAGCTTAATTAAGTCTCTCATGAGTTTCAACGTAGCCATCCTTTTCCTTACCTTTGAAATCATAAGGAAAATTAAACTCCACCTTCCAGTATTAGCCCTTCAAATATTGTATTAAGGTCACAATCTGTTTTTTAAAATTAATTTTATTGCAGTGCAATATATATATATGAATAGGATGTATTCTTTTAAAATTTTTGATTCTATGAATTTTTGTTTTAATTATAGTGAAAAAGGACCCCATGGAGCATATATTTTATCATCTTAATTATATATCTATTGCTTTTCATATATATTTGATCAATAATGTACCACATATATGGCGATGTTCTCAGAAGATTGCAAGGGAGTTAATAATTCTTACTTGTCTCAGTTTTACTGTACCTTCCTATGTGTAGACATTTAAATCAGAAATACCATTATGTTGTAATTGCCTACCATATTCAATACAGTAACATGGTGTAGAGATTCAAAGTCTCAGGGCAATAGGGTGTCACATAGCCTTGGTGTGTAGTAGGAATCACCATCTATATTTGTGTATCTTCAGTGTTTGAACAATGACAAAAATCACCTAGTAACACATTTCTGAGAATGTATCCCAGTCACTAAGCATTGCCTGTTCCTTCTATAACCCTTGTATTGAAAATACATTGGTAATGAGGACATTATTCAAATGATACTCACATAGAATAATCATTAAAGCAGACTTATTTTTCCCCTCTCACTATACCTCTACATTCAGTGGTAGTTTTTTCCTTTGTCCTATATGAATTTTTTTCATGATTTACTCACAAGAGAGCCCTGTGAGATGCATCTCCTGAGTCATTCAGGAGCTCATGTTTAGTCAGCGGTGTGAGGGATCCACCATGGCATGTTGCTGTGCTACCCGTCTGTGGTGTACCCACATAGAAAACACAGCCCTTTTCTGTATCCCCAGCAGATGGGCTCATGAGAAACCTGCTATACTCCTCCAAGGTCAGGTACTGCAAGGTTCCAGCCATGGCTTCAAGCAGCTGGGTATCTCTGCAGCTGAAAATATTCCAGCTGATATAGCCAAGACAATTTTTATAGTTGGGCCAGTCAGCTGGAAGGAGAGATGTCCATAAAATGGTAGTGAGAATACAAGAGTATGAAAAAGTCTACAGAAACTCACATCCTGCATACTTTCAAAGATGACTTTCATGAGGAAATATTCAGTGTACCAATACTCTGCTGCTGTGACAAAGTAGTTGACATAACTAAAGAGAGGAGGCATTTATTTTGGCTTATGATTTCAGAGGTTTCACTCCACAGCTGTTGAATCCATTGAATCTCAGCCAATGGTGAGGCAGAACATCATGGTGGTGGGAAATGTGGCAAAGACTATTAATCTCATAGGTCAGGGAGCAGAGACAGAGGAAGGGACACATTCACAGTGACCATCTTCCTTTGGGTGAGCCCCACCCTCTAAAGTAGTACCATCAGCTGGGAACCTAGCCTTCAAAACATGAGCCTGTGGGGGATTTTCATACTCAAACCATAAGTGTCCATTTTTTGGCTACCTCAGACTGGACAAGAACTTTGCTTTGGAATCACTTATTTTTGCAATTCAACATAAACTTGAAGATGCTTGGAAATGACTAGACTTACTATAACATTCAAAACTCAAAGATGACAATTTCTTCCATGATTCTAAAGGTAAAATTATGAATGGCCACTGAGGAAAACTTCCTTAGTTATTCATTGGCAATGTTCCTGTATTTCACTAGTCATAGATATGCAGTCCTTTCTTGGTTATATTGTAAAAATCAAGCATTATATTGTAGTCACCCTATTATGCTTCAAATGTTAAATTAAACCCCTCATATTACAACACTAAATAGATTCATTTAAAAATCAAGATTCTTCTTTATGTAATAGATTGATTGACTAAGATGAACAACCAGAAAGATATTGAGGGCCTTACAATGGATAAGTAACGTATAAATATTGGTGAAATGCAAGTACCTAATTTTCGATGAGAAGTATAATTCATGTGGTAAAATGTCAGTGTGTATGTACTTATATAGGATATCCTGCTAAACAGCCCTACACACCTAAATTCATTAAACAGAAGTTTGATAATTTATTCTAAACCTTGGGAAAATCCATACTACATTTATGACACTTTGTGTTTTCATATATGACTACAGATATGGAGACATTTGTAAATTTTGTTTAACTCATTTCCCTTATGAGATCAATACATTGTCTGGTCTCCCAGTTTATGTACAGCTGCCTGAGTTCCACAAGGCTTAGATTCTCTCTAACTACCAGATTTTTAAGACAGTAAAATGAATGTTTTTTTATTTCTTCAGGGCTTGTTTCTCCCTTGAATGATACAGCGTTTTTCTAAAGAGTATCTGATCCTTCAACATTTTGCTTGACTTTTGTTCTTTTTTCCTTTAAGCCATTGTCAGTATTAGTTCTTCCGATTTGGAATATCTTATAGCTACACACTTAAGAGATTGTATCTGGTGTACTATTCCATTCCATCACTATATGACAGTACTTAAGTCATTATCTGCATTGCATTTTTAGAAATAGCAGAAGAACACACTTTATTTTCAGGTTTGCTCAGAGTTTAAAGGTACATACACTTGTATGCACTTGTTCCTTAAAGAACACAAAATTCTGTTTTCCCCCTTGGGAAACTATTTCAAAACCAATTAAAGTATGGAAAAATTATGTGATTATATGCTCCAGAGCAAATATACCCATTGTAGTAGTGTATATATAATCTAATTTAATGCTCATCTGAAGAGTCCTTGTGAGATAGGGAAACAGGACAAAGAAAAGAAAATGAAAAAAAAAACAAGTAAAAATAAACCTTTCATAGAGTGATCTTACGAGGATCACAAACAACCTTCTATTAAGACCCTAGAGAACCTTAAAGAAAACACCAACAACATCAAATGTTTTTCTGTAGAATGACAGTAAACAATTTTGCATACTCTAGTTTGAAATCATATAGCATAAGGACAACAGCCATCATGTAAGACTCTAATGACAGGAACTGTCAGATAAAACTCAATGAATATAGTTAAAATATGTAAGTGATTACCCAGAGGGTCAGTACAAAGAAAACCAATATAGATCAGAATCCCCAAAATGTAATATAGATAGATAAATAGATACATAGAGATAGATCGATAGATAGATAGATAGATAGAAAGATAGAGAGAGAGATAGAAAGATAGATAGATAGAGAGATAGATAGATAGATAGATAGATGATAGACAGATAGATAGAGTAGCACATCTTTTTCACTCCTGTCTTCAACCTCTTTGAGTGTGTACTCTGTTTATTAACAAATAAACTTAAATCTTAGGTCTTACTGATCCTTAAATTTTTTTCTGTGATGAAGTCAAGGACTCTCCTGGCCTGGGTTGTGGTCATCCTCCTTCGCTCAGTGACCTCCTCAGGATCCCACATCATCATGACATCTTTGTAACTATGAAGGGACACCAAAATCTTTAGAACTCCTCATGAAAGCAGAGTAAGTTCACTTTATCTTGCCCCTGGTGTTCTATCTTGCTTACTATACTATATTTTTTCTTTTTTATTGTTTTATTATTCATATGTGCATACAACGCTTGGGTCATTTCTCCCCCCTGCCCACACCCCCTACCTTGCCACCCACTCTGCCCCTCCCTTTCCCCCCCACCCCCTCAATACCCAGCAGAAACTATTTTGCCCTTATCTCTAATTTTCTTGAAGAGAGAGTATAAGCAATAATAGGAAGGAATAAGTATTTTTGCTGGTTGAGTTAAGTATAGCTATACAGGGAGTTGACTCACATTAATTTCCTGTGCGTGTGTGTTACCTTCTAGGTGAATTCTTTTTGATCTCACCTTTTCTCTAGTTCCTGGTCCCCTTTTCCTATTGGCTTCAGTTGCTTTTAAGGTATCTGCTTTAGTTTCTCTGCATTAAGGGCAACAAATGTTAGCTAATTTTTTAGGTGTCTTACGTATCCTCACCCCTCCCTTGTGTGCTCCCATTTTTATCATGTGCTCAAAGTCCAATCCCCTGTTATGTTTGCCCGTCATCTTATGTCCACATATGAGGGAGAGCATACGATTTTTGGACTTTTGGGCTGGTTTAACCTCACTCAGAATGATGTTCTCCAATTCCATCCATTTACCAGCGAATGATAACATTTCGTTCTTCTTCATGCATGCATAATTTCCATTGTGTATAGATACCACATTTTCTTGATCCATTCGTCAGTGGTGGGGCATCTTGGCTGTTTCCATAACTTGGCTATTGTGAATAGTGCTGCAATAAACATGGGTGTGCAGGTGCCTCTGGAGTAACCTGTGTCACAGTATTTTGGATATATCCCCAAGAGTGGTATTACTGGATCAAATGGTAGATCAATGTCTAGCTTTTTAAGTAGCCTCCAAATTTTTTTCCAGACTGGTTGTACTAGTTTACATTCCCACCAACAGTGTTCCTTTTTCCCCACATCTTCGCCAACACCTGTTGTTGGTGGTGTTGCTAATGATGGCTATTCTAACAGGGGTGAAGTGGAATCTTAGTGTGGTTTTAATTTGCATTTCCTTTATGGCTGGAGATGGCGAGCATTTTTTCATGTGTCTTTTGGCCATTTGAATTTCTTCTTTTGAGAAAGTTCTGTTTAGTTCACTTGCCCATTTCTTTATTGGTTCCTTAGTTTTGGGAGAATTTAGTTTTTTAAGTTCCCTATATATTCTGGTTATCAGTCCTTTGTCTGAGGTGTAGCTAGCAAATATTTTCTCCCACTCTGTGGGTGTTCTCTTTAGTTTAGAGACCATTTCTTTTGATGAACAGAAGCTTTCTAGTTTTATGAGGTCCCATTTATTTATGCTATCTCTTAGTTTCTGTGCTGCTGGAGTTTCATTGAGAAAGTTCTTACCTATACCTACTAACTCCAGAGTATTACCTACTGTTTCCTGTATCAACTTAAGAGTTTGTGGTCTGATATTAAGATCCTTGATCCATTTTGAGTTAATATTAGTATTGGGTAATATACATGGATCTAGTGTCAGTTATTTGCATACTGCTAACCAGTTTTCCCAGCAGTTTTTGTTGAAGAGGCTGCTATTTCTCCATCGTATATTTTTAGATTCTTTGTCAAAGACTAGTTGGTTATAGTTGTGTGGCTTCATACCTGGGTCCTCTATTCTGTTCGACTGGTCTTCATGTCTGCTTTTTTGCCAGTACCATGCTGTTTTTATCATTATTGCTTTGTAATATAGTTTGAAGTCAGGTATTGTGATACCTCTAGCATTGTTCTTTTGACTGAGTATTGCCTTGGCTATTTGTGGCCTCTTGTGTTTCCATATAAATTTAACAGTAGTTTTTTCAATCTCTTTAATGAATGTCATTGATTTTGATGGGAATTGCATTAAACATGTAGATTACTTTTTGGAGTATCGACATTTTTACTATGTTCATTCTACCAATCCATGAGCATGGGAGATCTCTCCACTTTCTATAGTCTTCCTCATTCTCTTTCTTCAGAAGTTTATAGTTTTCCTTGTAGAGGTTGTTCACATCCTTTGTTAGGTTTACACCTAGGTATTTGATTTTTTTTGAGGCTATTGTAAATGGAACTGTTTTCAAATATTCTTTCTCAGTTTGTTCATTATTAGTGTATAGAAATGCTAATGAGTTTTCTATGTTGATTTTATATCCTGTGACCTTGGTTTAGCTATTGATGGTGTCTAGAAGCTTTTGAGTAGAGTTTTTTGGGTCTTTAAGGTATAGGATCATGTCATCTGCAAGTAGGGATACTTTGACAGTTTCTTTACCTATTTGTATTCCTTTTATTCCTTCTTCTTGCCTAATTGCTCTGGCTAGGAATTCCAATACTATGTTGAATAGGAGTGAAGATAGTGGGCATCCTTGTCTGGTTCCTGATTTTAGAGGGAATGGTTTCAGTTTTTCTCCATTAAGTATAATGCTGGCTGTAGGTTTGTCATATATAGCTTTTATAATGTTGAGGTACTTTCCTTCTATTCCTAGTTTTCCTAGAGCTTTTATCATGAAATGGTGTTGGATCTTATCAAAGGCTTTTTCTGCATCTATTGAGATGATCAAGTGGTTTTTGTCTTTGCTTCTGTTAATGTGGTTTATTACATTTATTGATTTTCATATGTTGAACCACCCTTGCATTCCTGGGATGAAGCCTACATGAGTGTGGTGAATAATCTTTTTGATGTGTTGTTGAATTCGGTTTGCCATTATTTTGTTGAGGATTTTTGCATCAATGTCCATTAAGGAGATTGGCGTATAGTTGTCCTTTTTGGAGGTGTCTTTGCCTGGTTTTGGGATAAGTGTAATACTGGCTTCATAAAATGTGTTAGGCAGTTTTCCTTCCCTTTCTATTTCGTGGAACAGTTTAAGGAGGGTTGGTATCAGTTCTTCTTTGAAGGTCTGAGAGAATTCAGGAGAGAATCCATCAGGTCCTGGACTTTTCTTTTTGGGGAGACTCTTGATTGCTGCTTCAATTTTCATTTTGTGTTATAGATCTATTCAGGTGATTAATTTCCTCTTGGTTCAGTTTTGGATGATCATATGTATCTAGAAATCTGTCCATTTCTTTAAGATTTTCAAATTTATTTTAATATAGGTTCTCAAAGTAGTCTCTGATGATTTCCTGGACTTCCATGGCGTGTGGTGTTATCTCCCCTTTTGAATTCCTGATTCTACTAATTTGGGTTTTTTTCTCTCCTCATTTTAGTCAGGTTTGCCAGGGGCCTATCGATCTTGTTTCTTTCTTCAAAGAACCAAGTTTTTCTTTCATTAATTCTTTGTATGGTTTTTTGTGTTTCTATTTCATTGATTTGCTCTTATTTTTATTACTTCTCTTTCTATTTGTTTTGGGATTTGCCTTGTTCTTGTTTTTCTAGGAGTTTGAGATGTATCATTAGGTCATTGTATGGGATCTTTCTGTCTTTTTAATATACGCACTCATGGCTATAAACTTTCCTCTCAGGACTGCCTTAGCTGTGTCCCATAGGTTCTGGTAGTATGTGTTTTCATTTTCATTTACTTCCAGGAACTTTTCAATTTCCTCTTTTATTTATCAATAATCCATTGTTCATTAAGTAATGAGTTATTTAGTCTCCAGCTGTTTGCATGTTTTTTGTCTTTACTTTTGTTGTTGAGTTCTAGTTTTATTGCATTGTGACCAGATAGTAAGCACGGTATAATTTCTATTTTCTTATATTTGCTGAGGCTTCCTTTGTGCCCTAGGATATGTTCTATTTTGGAGAAGGTTCCATGGGCTGCTTGAAGAATGTATATTGTGTAGAAGTTGGATGAAATGTTCTGTAGACATCAAGTAGGTCCATTTGATCTATTGTATATTTTTGATCTTGGATATTTATTGATTTTTTGTTTGGATGACCTATCTATTGATGATAAGGGGGTGTTAAAGTTTCCCACAACCACTGTGTTGGAGTTAATATATGCTTTTAGGTTTTTCAGGGCATGTTTGATGAAATTGGGTTCGTTGACATTGGGTGCATACAGGTTGATGATTATTATTTCCTTTTGGTCTATTTCCCCTTTTATTAGTATGGAATGTCCTTCTTTATCTCATTTGATCAATGTAGGTTTGAAGTCTTCTTTGTCAGAGATAAGTATTGCTACTCCTGCCTGTTTTCGGGGGCCATTGGCTTGGTAAATCTTCTTCCAGCCTTTCATCCTAAGCCTATGCTTATTTCTGTTGGTGAGATGGGTCTCCTGTAAGCAACACATTGTTGGATCTTCCTTTTTAATGCATTCCTTCAAGCGGTGCCTTTTGATGGGTTAATTAAGTCCGTTAACATTAAGCGTTAGTACTGATAGGTATGTGGTGATTCCTGTCATTTAGTTGTCTTAGTTGTTTGAAGGTTTGATTGTGTGTACCTAAGTTGAGGTTACTCTCTACTTTTTTGCTTTTTCTTTTCCTGTGGTTTGCTGCTGCCTGTCTTTTCATGGTTAAGTTGGGTTTCACTTTCTGTGTGCAGAATCCCTTGAAGAATCTTTTGTAGTGGTGGCTTTGTGGTCACATATTGTTTTAGTTTCTGCTTATCATGGAAGACTTTTATTGCTTCTATTTTGAATGATAGTTTTGCTGGGTAGAGTATCCTGGGGTTGAAGTTATTTTCATTCAGTGCCCGGAAGATCTCACCCCACGCTCTTCTTGCTTTTAATGTTTCTGTTGAGAAGTCTGCTGTGATTTTGATGGGTTTGCCTTTGTATGTTATTTGTTTTTTCTCTCTTATAGCCTTCAATATTCTTTCCTTAGTTTCTGAACTTGTTGTTTTAATGATGATATGTCGTGGGGTAGTTCTATTTTGATCTGGTCTGTTTGGTGTCCTGGAGGCCTCTTGCATTTGCATGGGAATATCTCTCTCTAATTTTGGGAAATTTTCTGTTATTATTTTGTTGAATATATTACACATTCCCTTCACTTGCACCTCTTCTCCTTCTTCGATGCCCATGATTCTCAAGTTTGGTCTTTTGATGGAGTGGGTGAGTTCTTGCATTTTCTTTTCACAGGTCTTGAGTTGTTTAATTAATAGTTCTTCAGTTTTTCCTTTAATTACTATTTTATCTTCGAGTTCTGAGATTCTGTCTTCTGTTTGTTCTATTCTGCTGGATTGGCCTTCTGTTTTGTTTTGCAGTTCTGTTTTGTTCTTTTTTCTGAAGTTTTCCATATCCTGGATGGTTTCTTCTTTAATGTTGTCTATTTTTCTCCTGAGTTCATTTATCTGTTTATTAATCATTTTCTCTGTTTCACTTTGGTGTTTATACAGTGCTTGTATGGTTTCCATTATTTCTTCTTTTGCTTTTTCAAATTCTCTGTTTTTATTGTCTTGGAATTTCTTGAGTGTCTCCTGTACATTTTGGTTGACCATATCCTGTATCATCTCTAAAATTCTCATTAAGTACCTGTAGTATGTCTTCTTTTAAATTATTCTTGTGGGCTTCATTGGGTTCTTTGGCATAGTTTATCTTCATTTTGTTGGAGTCTGGATCTGAGTATCTGTTTTCTTCATTTCCCTATGGTTCCTGTACTAATTTTTGCTATGGGGAAACTGGTTTCCCTGTTTTTTCTGTCTTCCCGTCATTGCCCTTGTTGTTGTTACTGTCCCTATATGCTGTGCAATTAAGTATTTTCTAGCTTGTAATAATAACAATGGTGATATTTAGAATGGAAGGGTGAGAGGAGATGGAAAGCAAAGAAGTTAAAGAAAAAGGGAAAAACAAATAAACCGACAAGTAGGAAAAAACAAAACAAAGAATCAAACAAAAAAGTTTCAAAGATATAAACAGGGAGCGTTAGTGTACTAATGGACAGTAAGCTGAACAGGCATTAGAGACAGAGAGAGGACTGAAAATCAAAAATAAAAAGAATAAAGATATGAATAAAATTTAAAAATAAGTAAATGAAAAAATTATATATATATATAAATAAAATAAAACAAAATGAAAAATAGAAAATTAAAAAAAACCCTCCAAGTTCAAATGCAATGAAGTTTCAGTCTTAATAATTTTGGTGTTCGTCTCAGCCTCCAATCCTGGAGATGGTGCCTCAGATGTTGTTCTGTAGTTGTCTCATCAAAGGGGACACATAAAGTAGAACAAAACTGCACAAAAAAAACAAACAAAGAAACAAAAAAACCCCACAAATGCCCCAAGTTCAAATGCAATACAGTTTCAATAAGTTTTCAGCATGCAGGTGTAGTTCAGTTGTTGTCTCAGGAGACAGTTCTGTGAAGGGCTATCTGTGACTGTGGCTTACCTGCCCACTGCTGTCAGTCTGCTGTTGCTGGAGGCATTATTCATGCAGATCTCTGGGATGAGCTTAGCACTCACCTGGCCCTGCAGGCTTTGTTTGCTCAGATTTCTCCTGTGCGCAAGCCGCTGCTACAAGCTTTCCCCTTTCCAAGCACACTGGGGGAGGTGACACTGCACCCGCTTTCTCAGGCCTGCGTGTTTATTTACATTTCATGCGGGAAGTGGGTCTTCCCCCCTCTCCTGTGGAGTTTTCCTCCCACCACTGCTTTTACAAGCTTTCCTGCTCCTGATTGCTGGGCGGTGCTGCTGCTCCTTCCAGCCATCATGTTTGTTTACAGCTCACATGGGAGGTGGGTCTACCCAGCTCTCCTGTGGAGTTTTCCTCTCTCTGCCACTCTCACAAGTTTTCCTGCTCCTGGTTGCTGGGTGCGCACCCCCCGCTCCCATTGGAGCCTCTCCGGCCAGGCCGGACTTGTTTATTTACAGTTCCGGGAAGGATTCCCCTCCTCCACTCTTCGGCACTCAGTGCACCCCACCCTCTTTGCAACGTGTCTTCATTGTTCTTATTGCTTATTACCCAGTTTCTTTTTTTTCCCCGGGTGGAGGTTGGTCTGTCCAGGGGGCTATGCTGTTCTGGCCTAGGGTTGTCTGTGGGAGTACCATGTACCACTTAGCTCAACTTGTCCATGTCTACCCAAGCCATCTGGGTGTGGGTGACTGGCAGCCCGGGGGCCCTCCTGGTTTCTCCATTTAATGTGAAGTGGAGATTTTCTGCACAGGCTGGAGGTGTGGAGGGGTCAAAGTTTTGCCTCTTCTTGGTGGTTTTGCCTACAAGGTGTGTCACCAGTGTCCCTCCAAGATTTCACTATAGGAGGCACACTTTCTGCTTCCTCCCTCTAGCTGCCATCTTGGAATTCCTTTTCTAATTTTTCTTCATATGTCCTCTCTTCCTGTCAAGTCCATCTGTAGAAGATGAGTATATGATTACAAGAACATTAAAGATAAGCAATACCACTTGGGCATCATGGATCATCAATGGGTTACATGGGACTATGGAGGCTTTCTGTGCAGACACCATAATAAGGCCTGATCAGCCAATATCCTAAACCATTTTTCCCTGTCTTGATAGCCAGGCAAAGGTTTTGCAAGACCCTTGCTAGAATAAACTGACTCCTGCCTAAACAGTAAGAAGATCTATTCTTACTAAAGAGCACATTTCTGATACACATCAAAATAGACACCACCACAGCTCCCACTACTGCTACATATCACTTCTATATATGCCTCCAGCCTTTCCCTCTTCTCTACCAGTTGACAGTGTGCTATCTACTTACACCTTCACTTTAATATAGGAGACTATAAAACACCTACCTTCACAACACCAAATATTAATGGATATGAAGGAAGAGATAAATTAAAATACTATAATCTTATAGTATCTTCAGTATCCCACTATCAACACTGGAAAGATCAGCCTCACAGAGTATCTATAAGTAAATATCAGATTTAAACTAAAATTTATACCAAATATGCCTAACAGACATATAAAGGACATTTAATCCAATAGTGACAGACTATATACATTTTCTTCATTCATTTTGGGACACTTTCCTTAATTTTACATCTCAGGTATTGGGAGTGATCCCCAATAAAAATGGGGATGCAGATTTCTTTTTCTTATACAGATTTCATTTTCTTAGAGTAAATACTCAAAATTGCAGGGAAATTCTATTTTTCATTGGTCAGGAAGTTCCATACTGTTTCCACAATGGCTAAATTAATTTATATTCTCAACAACAGTGTGGAAGGGTTGTCATTTCTTCATATCCTCACTAACACTTGTTATTATTCATATTTTTGATAATACCAAAGTTCATAAGTGTGGGATCATAATTCTTTTTGGCTTCAGTTTGCATTTCTCTAATGATTAGTGTCAAATGAAAAAAACAGTTGAAAGATTAATTAACTTTATTTTAATTCTCATAAAATAGAATAAGTGGCTCTGAAATGGCTTTTGGGACCTATAATCTCTGCTCATCATTTAGCCACTGCCATGCATAGAAAGGTCCAAGGAGACCCAAGGGGTGCGAGTTCCCATGGAGATGGAGTCTGCCTCCTGCAAACCTGAGTTACAAAAGCAGTGCTGTGTGTGTCCAACTGCACCAGTAGACTTGATCACACAATATGATTCCTCTAATTAACTGTGTACCTGTATTTACTGCATGCCAAATGGCAGAGTAGCAGAGTGACACATTAATTGTAAGATTTTATTAAATTTTGTCTTGTTTGTTCAAATAATCATCTTTCTATTATATATGTACATGTAACAGAAATATTATATTATTCTAATATATATTAGAATTATTTAGACTTGTATAAAAGGATACAGGAGAAAAATCATTTGTTTTATACAGATTGTTGATTGCTGCCTTCAGCTACAGATATATACAAGTATGGACTCTCTAGTAGAGGTCAGGTATTAAGGATATTTCAAGCCAAATCAAATCTTGTCTCTCTGTTTAATGTCTGTCCAACTTGAAGTAAGTAATATACAAATAATCTAACATGCATTCTCTTGATCAATAAAACTAATTGAGTCACAGGGAACATATCTATATTTAATGTTGTAAGATTTAAATATAATTATGTAGCAAATTCATCACCATGGTTTTTGATCAATATTAAAGATTCAAGAACTAAAAAATAATATTATCACATGCATCAGTTTTGTGCAGAGAAGAAAGATATTCCCACTGATGAAAGACTATATAACTAAGAAGTATCTAGAACCCTGGCCAGTTCCAGAGTGGAGGCAGACACATGTAATCCAGCTATTCTGGAGGCAGAGATTGGGAGGAATTACAGTTCAAGGCCGGCCTGTGTAAAATGTTAGTAAGACACTATCTCAACCAATAAAGTGGATGTGGTAGCATCCCAGCTACATGGGAAGCACAGATAAAAGGATCATGGTCCAAAGCCATCCCTGGGCAAAACCATGAGAACTTATCTAAAAAATAACTAGTAAAAGAGGGCTTGTAGGTGTGGCACAAATGGTAGGGTTCTTGCCTAGCATGTATGAGTCCTGAGTTCAAATGCTAGTACCACAAAAAAAGGAAAAATAAAATAAATAGAACCCATATCAGAATGGACCACAGGAAAATTATGAAGGAAAATAAACACAAATTTTATTTTCTTTCCAGACACTCTTCTGCTACTTATAATTCACTCTCAATGAAAGAGAATTGGCAGAGTGTGGTAGTAGGGACTGAATTTAGTATTACAGAAAGTATCTCACCTTCATCACATACTTGATATGTGAATGTAGATAGGTTATTCAAACTTTTTGAAACATTGTTCAATCATAAAACAGTAGGGAATATAATCAAATATACAAAGATGATTTATTCAACATGGTAAAGGACATGATATCTAAAAGCTTCCATGTTCCATGAACTACCTTTAACCATAATTCCTTATGTGTACCAAATAACAGTGACAACTAGAAGGCTGGGAGAACATAATTCCTTATGTGTGCCAAAAAATAGTGACCAGTAGTAGTAGATGTTGCACAGTCACAATCAGTTACTAAACCAGTACTTAACTCATGTCCTCTGGAGGTAGAAAAATGCCATTCATGGGACCTGTGTAGGATAGCATTAAAAAGCACTGTCACATTTAATTAAGTCTTCTTCCTTATCAGAAAAGCTTAGAAACCATTGCTACTTTCCTCCTGCAAACAGAATAATGCACTCCTCAACTTTCTGGTGGAAAGTTGTAATGTAAATCAGCTCTTACTCCATCTAGAACAATGATCATAGACACCAAACTAGAAACCCATTGCAACTCCCACTTCCAACTTCCCAGAAAGAAAAGCATTAAAACCCAAAGGCTTATTGAGGACTGCATTTTAATGAACAACATTCTTCAAAGAGCAGAACAGTTCTCAGAATATGAAAGTGATGACAGAAAATTCTGCTGGTCTTCCTTCTCCTCCTACGCTGAGTCTCTGCATCTCCCCACTACCTTCCACAGAGCCCCCTTCACATCTTTGTTCCTCAGGGTATAAATCAGAGGATTGAGCATGGGGGTGAGTACAGTGTAAAAAAGGGCAACAAACTTTCCCTCACTCTCAGAATAACTGCCCATGGGCTGTAGGTATGTGTACATGGCTGAGCCATAAAATAGAGAAACAACCAGGAGGTGGGACCCACAAGTCCCAAAGGCCTTTCTTCTCCCAGCCATTGATTTGATCTTTAGCACTGCCCTGGCAATGCGGGCATAGGATCCTAGAATTAGTGCTGCAGGAAAGACCAAGATGATGGCTCCAGCCACAAACAAATTGGCCTCTGCTCCTCCTGGGTCCTCACAAGCCAAGTTTAGGAGAATGAGCATGTCACAGAAGAAGTGATTGAGGTCATGGCCACAGAGAGGCATGGCTGTTACAAGGCCTGTTTGAATCAGAGAGTTAGTAAAGCCCCCCAACCAGGAAGCAATAGCCAATGCCTGGCAGAGAAGGGGGTGCATTATGATTGTGTACTGGAGAGGACGACAGACAGCAGCATAGCGGTCAAAGGCCATCACCACCAGAAGCACACACTCAGTTCCACCCAGGGAGAGGGTTATGAAGAGCTGGGCCACACATCCTCCATAGCTGATGGTCCTGTCACGTCCAGAAAGATTGATCAGAAGCTGGGGCACAGTGCTGGTGGTGTAGCAGAGGTCCAGGAAGGAGAGGTGGCAGAGGAAGAAGTACATGGGTGTGTGCAGTCTCAGGTCCAGTCGGGAGAGAGTGATGATGGTGGTGTTGCCAAAGAGAGTTAGGGAGTAGAAAACTGAAATGAGGACAAAGAAGAGAAGTTCCAGTTGGGGCCAATCTGAGAAGCCCACCAAAATGAAGCCCCCATCCAAACTAGAGTTGAATCTTCCCATAGCCTTTCACCTGCATACACAGAAAAAGACAATTCAGTGCCTCCTTTGAAGAATGAGAGTTAAATCCTGTCTTATAATATTCCACAAGTACTGTAAATATGTGTTTTTAGATCTGTTTTGTCTATTCAGTTCAAGTTCGATGAGTCTTCTGTTATCAATTCTGCTCTTCTCTGTTGTAGAGATCAAAGGATTAGGAGTGATTTGGGTTTTGCTTGAACCCTAGTCCTGTTCCCTGCTTGTTCCATGATGTTGGCCAGGCCACTCAATCTTTTGGATGCGATCCTTCCTTGTCTAAAAGTAGGGAGGATGCACTGCCCTCGTCACAGTATTGAGATGAGGACCCTAAATCAGTACTATGGAAACTGAATTAAAATTCAATGTATAAAGTGCAGTGTTAGAATTCTATGTTGTCCTCTTTTACTCCTTTTCCCCCTAGCCTATGAGATAGACTATTCCAGTAGATTGGGGTCCTGGACACACCAGGCTTTTGAACTCTGATGCTCATCTGCTTCTTTCTGCTCAGTGTATATGGCCAGCACACCAATCTCACGATCAACTGACATCTGTCACAAAGGCCTGAGAAGAGTGCACATCCATCTTGGGAAAAACATCACAAATAGGTTCCTTATGATGGATCATCATACCACAGATAATCTCCCAGTTCCTCTGTAGCTGTTAAATCCATCCCTCATCATCTCCCTCAGGAAGAGCGCTTCTCTTCTCTCTGGCCCAATCCTCTTTGTATAGTTTCTTTTTAGCTCTTGTGACACTTGCTGAAATTCCTTTAAATATGTCTTTGTTCCTCTCTGATCTGTGCTCCTCTCAATAGAAGAGAACATAGTGAAATGTGTCAATGTTAGCATCTTGCTCTTGATTATACAAGAGATGCTAAATTAATGTAACTTTCATCACCCATGGATGTTAAATTTTGTTAAGTGAAACGTGATTCTCCCTTCAAAATCTGTGAAAATTATTTCTTTAAGAAACCTGAAATTCATAAAAAATACAACTTAACAAACTAAGGAAGTGGGATAGACAGAAAAGTTTCCTCCTCTTCGGAGCTTATATCTGCTGCAGTAAAATTGTACAAAGAAGTATAAGATTTTTTGGTTTTCAGTGTATAAATCCTACCTCCTCATTTATTCTGTACATATATTTATTTTTCAACTGCTAATGTGAATGGAATGGTGCTCTTAAATTTCTATTCTAATGGTTGGTCTTTTGAAATACATTTCCTTTTTTATGAAATTTGTACCCTATAAATTGTTGATTTTTTCTATAAGTTTCTTTTTGTTGCTGTTGGGTCTTTAGAGTATTCTGTTTATATGTTTGTCATCCTCAAACAGAGGTAATTCTACTTGTTTTCGAAATTGGGTACTTTTTGTTTTTTTGCCTTGGGGAACCTGGATATCTACATGTAGAGGGATGAAAATAGACCATATCCACGCCGTAAAAATATCCACTCAAAATAGGTTAAAGCTTTACTCATAACACCTGGAAATGGAAAGGAACTGTAGCTAAAATAGGAGAATGTGTTTTGACATTGGTTTTGGAAAAGATTTTTTTTACAGATGACTTCACATGCACATGAACCAACAAGAGTGCACCCTAATGTAAACTCTGGACTCTGAGTGAAAGTGAGGTCTCCATGCAGGCTCATCAGGTAGCAAATGTACAGTTTGGTGGTGCGTATTGATCATTTAAAAAGCTATCCATGTGTGGGAGCAGGGAATACGTGGGGAATTTCTGTACCATATTGCTGTTAATTAAACTGCTCTAAAATAACAACTACTGCAAATTCAAAGAAGTATGAACAACTAACAAGAAAAATCAAGGACCAATAAGAACTGAGATAAATAAAAGTTGTGATAATTTGTAGAAACTTGCCTTGAAAGAAATCTTAAAAGCAGTTCTGTGGACAGAAGCAAAATAGTGCAGGTGGTCAACTTGTATGCACATAAATAAAGGAAGAGCATTAGAAAAGGAATAAGTTTAGTTTAAATGAACCTTTATTTATGTATTTTGGTGGTACTGGGGTTTGAACTTGGGGCTTGTGCTTGGCAAGTGCTCTACCACTAGGGCCACACCCACAGCCCTTTCTGCTTTAGTTATCTTTCAGCTGGGTCTTGTGTTCTTTGTCCATCTGGGCTGTCCTGCTAGCTATGCTTTGTGTGTAGCTGGGATTACAGATGTGTGCAACCGTGCCCAGCTTATTGGTTGACATGAGATCCTCACTCCTACCCTCACTTCCTCCCTTTTTTCTTTCCTTCCCTCTCTTTGTCAGTCTTTATTTCTTTTTTTATTCTTTCCTTTCTTTCTCCTTCCTTCCTTTCTCTTTGTTGATTGTTTAGATAAGGGCTCACTATGTATCTAGGCTGGTGTTGAATTTCAGATCTCTCTGCCTTAGAGTCCTGAGTGCTGGGATAACAGGGTGTGCCATTACACCCAACTAAAGATTGACATTGATTGAGAAAAAAATCTAAACAGGATTGTAAGAAAGTACTCCACAAAAAGGGATCAATAGAATCCTAGCCTACGCTTAGAATAAATAATTTTTGTCAACTGACCTGTTCTTCCTTTTCTTAATTTTATTGATCTGGAAAACATCATCAATGCTCCCGTGCTGAGTCAGTGATTCCAGTCAGATACTTAGAAACCAGCTCAATGCCCTTGTGAACCACCTGGACAAAACGTGAATCATAAAGACAAAATCTGCGCATGCAGGTTAGCCAATGCATCACAATTGATTTTTGAATGGCTGCCACAGAAAACTGATAGATTCTTACAGATCAACTCAATCTGATTGGGATTGGCTATCACCTATCCTCAAAATTCATTTCTGTGAGTTTGCCTTTGCCTAGGTGTAAAACAAAAATAATTTATTGGGCAAGATTTTGATTGTGATTAAATATAAGAAAAATGTTTTCAAAAAATGTTGAGTGAATTATTGAATGTATTCCCCACACTGGTATCATGCGTAGTGCACATAAGTATTGAGAGAATTAACAAGTCACCAATGTTTGTCAGTTGGTAGCACAAGGTTTTAAACCATTTCTGCTCTATATTTTTATCAACAATATTTATAAGGACACACAGAATTACTTACTCTATTTGCAATCTGAACAAAACCTTAAACTTATAATTGTGTGACATATTTTAGGAATATACTACAAAAGGATTTAAACTTGATGACATAAGAATAATATGAAACTTGATGAAACAAGAATCATGCCAATAGTGACTACCAAAGTAGATAAGAAAAGATGACATTGAACAGTGACAATTAAGCTCAGCTTCAAAAATTCTTTGGAACAAATACAGTATGGATGGATCAACCTTGAAACTAGAAAGCATACATGTCCTAAAGGCACACTGATGAGACCCTCAACATAAGTATTTAGTGCTGAATTTAATCAAGTACAAGATGTGACTTTCTAAGCTCATCACAGAGGACCTTAAACTCTCTAGTTTAGACAGAACTCTGAGCCCAGAGCCTATGTCATCTGATGCAGGCCCCCTTTACAGAATGCCCAAGCAAGAACTTGAATGTAGCTCCATTCTGGGCTGATAGTATCATTACATCAGTGAATTCAGCTGAAGGATACAGTGCTTTATGATGGAAAAATACTCACTGTGGTATTAAATTTTGTTATTTATAAAGATATGCATAGACACAAAGACATAAACACAGAGATTTGAGCACAGATAAATACTGACCTTCATGATGCAGAAAAACAAATATGCAAATGCCAAAATTCCTTTACTTCAACAACTCTGATCATGCTTCCATTTTGTGTCTCCTGACTCTTTTATCTGTGATTTCCTTTGCATACAAGAACCTCAGCATCTTAGGAATCGACTTTTGGATGGGAATGCAAAATGATTTCACATTAACTCCACAGTTTACATTAAAAAACCCCCTTATTTCCTAAGCTTGTGAACTTGGAGTGAAAGACATGCAGGTGATGATATTTGGCAATGAAAGACTCTATCGGTGATAAAATATGATTTGCAAGAA
This sequence comes from Castor canadensis, assembly GCF_047511655.1. Classification (NCBI taxonomy): domain Eukaryota; kingdom Metazoa; phylum Chordata; class Mammalia; order Rodentia; family Castoridae; genus Castor; species Castor canadensis. Next base: position 68,094,648 of record NC_133401.1, read on the forward strand.
TTTAACATTTCTCTGTCCTCAAACTGGGGACTCGCACAATGGAGCCCAGGGCTAACTGCCTAGTGGAATATATCTTGTCTTCTAGATTTTAACTGGGAAGTCAGAGTGGCCCACCCAGTCAGCACTCACCTGAAATTCAAGGAAAGAATATGCTGATTTTACCTCCCTGAATTCTATTGTCTTCAAGGGAGCTATGAGGACCACTGGAGACTGGTGGCATCTAGTGATGACTGAAAAAGACACTTTTCTCTTTGGTTGTGATTTCCTGTCGTAGGAAGGGCTGTTCTTGCAAAGCCATCATAGCACAATTCTCCCCTTTCCAGCAACAGAGGTGGCTGAGGCTTATAACCTTGGAGGTAGCAGCCTCCTCATCATAGAATCTGTTTGCTCACCCTAAACAAATGAGCACAGATAGGAGCTCCTGTATCACCAGCCCCCCCTCACCCTAAGTCTGAGCTTCTGTATTATTAAACCACACCCTGAACTGAAGTCTGAGCATACCAGTTCTGTCCAGTGGGCCATGGTAAGTCCTCCTTGAAGCCTTGAAGGAGGTTTACCATTGTTTACCAAGAATGACCTTGGAGACTGCTGGATCCCAATGTGGCAATTATAATCAACTGATGGGCTCTTCCAATATCTGCATTGCAGTCCTCAGCTCTCTGTACTACCCGTGCTCCAACAAACCAAACTGATGACTTCAGTGTTGTCATAACACCCCCTTTGGCTTCTTCATGCCACTTTGTAGCCCTCCCTACTTTGATCCTAATCCTATGAGCTCGTTAGCAGTCACACCAAATTCTTACTTAAAGGCAACCATGTTCATTGCACCTGAAATGTGTTTCATGATTTTTCATATAACGCTTGTAATTCCCAGCTGTGTTTTCATTCTTCTGAGTAATACCACTTTTCTTAACGTGAAGTTTGATGTTTTCATTTTTCTGTGTTACAATATTTGATGTTTTCATATTCCTTATTTTTATTTCCAAAATACTTAAAACACATTTACTCATTAAAAAGGTTATATATGAGGAAAGAGCACTTTTCTAACTATCATCAGAAATACAAGTCAGTGTTCAAAATTGCACTCACTTAAGGAATTAAGGAATGTTAGGAAGTAGTTCTGCCCTTCTAGGTCTGTGATCTTGAAAAGCTTTTATGATGCGCATGGGCCTCAGTTTCCCAAACAGTAAGAGCACGTTAATGTGACCTGTCTATTACCATTGTTGTAGACTATGACATACCGCACATGAGGGGTCTGCTGTGGGGTAGACATTCATTTGCTGCTAGTTCATGCTACTACAATGCAATCATCTATTGACGCCTTTCCTGACTAGAAAGAATGCAGAAAATATGATTTGTGCCTCAAGGAAGTTGATAGTGTAAGGAGAGACAGACATCATCTAAAATCATTGCAATTAAAGTGCAAAATGCTATTAAATATTCTTTTATTCAGACAACTTCAAACCATAAAGAGGAACATTAAAAATATTTCAGCACTATTACTTTGCTGTGTCTTTTTATGTACAATTAATGGAAAAAGCATGAAATACTACATAAGATGAAGAGGGAAACTTTCTTTTCAAGAAGACTGGAAAAGGCTCTTCAGATAAGCTGTTCTGAGTAAGAAAAAAATGATAGAACCTTACATGGCTCTTGCGATGTGTCAAGCACTCCCCAGGAACTCTACCCATGATAACCCAATTAATCTACACAGTGACTTTGGATGAGAGTTATCATGATATACTGCTCCAAGCAGCTTTGTTGACATATAATTCCCACATCATGTAATGCACATAGGTAAAGATACACCTAATTGTGTATCTATCATTTAAAAACATTTTTATTGCTCCCCAAAGACACATGCTATCTACACACAATCTCTATTCACTCTTACTTACAGGTAAGAAGTAATGCATTTTCTGCCTCTGTAGAATTACCCCTGGATATTTCATGTAATGGGCTCTATTTTCCCTGACCATAAGTTCTTCAAGGTTCATCCATGTCATGGAATGTTTCACCATATTGTTCTGTTTTTATGACTGATAATGTTCCATTTTATGAATATGTTATATTTCTCTCTATTCACTTATTGATGAATATATGGGCTATTTCCACCTTTGGTTATCATGAATAAGGACACAATGAAGCATTTGTTACTGAGGTTTTGTGTGTACATGGTGATTTTTTTAATTTCAAGGAAAAGCCAAAAACTCATTAATGAAAATAAAGATACTTTAAACACCTGGAAAATATAGACATTTAATACAAATGCTATCTCTCCTCTGTATAGATAAGAAAACAAAAAGGAAAGAGAAGTCCAAGCTCTGAGATCTTTTTTTTTAACTCAAGGCATCCTGCTTGCTAAACAGACACTTCACCACTTGAGACATACCACCAGCCCTTGCTGCTCTTAGTTTTTTTTTGAGAAGGGGGTCTCAATTTTCTAGGGGATGTCCTCAGATCTCAATTCTCCCACTTATTCCTCTGATCTAGCACAGACTACAGGTGAAATATTAGGCATATTTCACCATGCCTAACTTGTTGAGATGGGGTCTTGCTAACTTTTTGCCTTAGCCTATCTTGAAGTACAATCCTCCTGATCGTCACCTTCAGAGTAACTGGGATTACTCAGATCCTAACATGAATAAAGGCAAAAAACAAATAATAAATAAACAGTAATCAAATTAACTTCAAAAACTCATAGGAGATTTTCCAGATTTCTTGGCACCATTTGGGGACAGCCAGCAGACAGACAATTGTTCTTCTCGTACTCAGAGTACTCCAAGGTAAAAAGTCTCAGCCAGGCACTGGTGGCTCACACCTATAATCCTAGCCACACAAGAGGCAGAGATAGGCAAGATCATGCATGGTTTGAACTCAGCCCAGGCAAATAGTTCTTGAAAAAGTCCATCACAAAAAAAGGGGTGGTGGAGTGGCTCAATGGGTAGAGCACCTGTCTAACAAGAATGAGGTCCTGAGTTCAAACAACAGTACTGCCAAAAAAAAAGTGAATCTCACTCAAACCAGGCTTGGTCAGGTAAGACACTGCACAAAACAATGGATTAGTGTGAGGATCCAAGATGGTGACTAGAGGGAGGAAGCAGACAGAGTGAGCTCCATAAATCAAAAACTGTGATGTGACACTTGAGCCACAGTTGGCAGAAAAAACCCCACCAAGAATAAGCAAAACTCCATCACCCCAAACCCCCAGACCATACAAAGCTTCTCTGTACCACATTAAGCTGGGAAAACAGGAGGGCTCCTGCACTGCCAGATGCTGGCTCCAAACCTGCTTGGGAGATGCAGACCAACAGGTGAGCAAATAGGTGGCACGTGGTGTTCCCACAGCCATCCCTGGGATAAACCAGCATAGCCCCCTGGACAGACTGACCCTTGCCCCACAAAAAAAACCGAATAATAAGCCAGGAACTGAAAAGAATAATATGCTAGAAAGTTAGATTTGACAGCAAATTTTGTGCTATTATTTGGCTTACAGATATTCTTTGTACCAGCTCTGACCGTGTCCATGCCACTCCTTCAATGTCTATAAAGGGGAACACACCATGTCCCTGGTAGTCACTTATAAATTTGAACTTTTCCTCATCTTTGTAAATTCTTCCTTATACCAAGCTCAATTAAGTCTCGCACAAGCTTCAAAGTCTCCTTCTTTTTTCTTATTTGAAGTAAAAAATAAAATAATTAAATTCAATCTTTCACATCAGTAGATCTTCAAATACTGGACTGAAGGCACATCTAGCTTTCTTTTTGGAAATCAACTTTATTACACTGCAATTTACGTATAGAGTATGCCATGTTTTTAGTGTATGATTCATTGAGATTTTTATTTTAAATTATGGTCAAAATAAAAGATGGAACTGTGATCAAGGACTCCCGCCCTGATAGCAGAGCTGGACTGCAACACAAACTGAAATCTGTGACAGCTGGGATTCTGAACCCAGGAGAAGACTTAAAAAAATAGACATCTATATTAACTGTTGTGCAAATTGCAATTCAGAAACACAAGAAATATGAAAAATCAAAGTAATATGATGCCATCAAACACTCACAATCCAGAATTACTGAATCAAGAGAAGCTGAAATGGCTGAAATGCCAGACAAAGAGTTCAAAGGTATATTTTTAAATATGGTCAATGACCCTAGAGAATATTCTTCAAAGAGATGAATGAAGTAATGAAGTCAATTCAAGACTAATTCAGCAAGAACACTGGAAATCCTAAAGAAAGGTGGAAATGTTGGAAAGTAAAAATTCGGTAAGTCAAATAAAAAACACAGTGGAAATCATTACCAGTAGACTAAAACCTAGAAGAAAAAAAAATACCAGGAATTAAAGGCAAAGTCAAGGGTAGTCTACATTCAGGTAGCTATAAAGAAGAAAAGATAAACAAGCACAAATACAACTTTCAAGAACTTTGTCACACAATAAAGAGACCAAACCTAAGAATCCATGGAATGCAAGAGATACAAACTGAAGTCCTAAGAAATCTATTCAATGAAACAGACAATTCCCCAGTATTTGGAAAGATAAGGACATCTAAGTACAGGAAGCATATAGAAACACAAATAGAGTGTACCAGAAAAGAAATTCTACATATAATATTGTACTTAAGATGTTAAGTCTAAGGATCTTAGAAAGAATATTATAAGATATGAAAGAAAACTACCAACTTACTTACAAAGCAAAACTTCAGGAATAATAGAAAGACGTATTTTAAGCTCTGAGAGTAAATAATTGCCAACCCAGAATACTACATCCAGTTACATTATCCTTTAAAACCAAAGGAGAAGTAAACCCTTCCAAGATAGCAACAAATTAACACAATTTATGAACACTAAGCAAGCCTTGCAGAGATACTTAAAGGAATCCTTGAGAGAAGGAAGAAAGTCACAAACACGAAAGCTGAGGAAAGAAGAAATTTCACAAGAGAAATAAATGAACACATGAGAATTAGGAAAGAAGCAGTCATGCCCAGCTCAAGAAGCCAGCAACCTTGAAAGGTAAATGAGGGCAAAAGAAATAAACAAATAGCAATAGAATAAAAAAGGGGAAAAATAACAAAATTATAGAAACAACAACAAAAAAAAACACCTATCAATAATAACCCTAAATGTAAATGGCCTTAAGTCTTCAACAAAAAACAAAGATTGACTGATTGGATTACAAAACAATATCCAACTATTTGTTGTCTACAAGACACACACATTACTGTCAAATACACACATAGGCTGAAGGTGATGAAAAACAAACAAAAAAACAAAACGTACACCAGGAAAATGGAAGCTGAAAGCAAACAGGAGAATTACAAAAAAATATCAGCTTTAAGCCAAAATTAGAAAACATAGAGTGGCTGTGTAGTAGCAAAGGGAACAATACATCAAGATGGTATAACAATTATAAATTTCTATGCACCAAATATTGGTGCACCCAACTTCATAAGAAAATAGAACTGGGCATAAAGAAACAGATAGGTCCATACACATTAACAGAAGACGACTTTTAATATCCGCTCTTGTCAACTGATAAATCACCCAGACGAAAAAAAGAAAAGAGAAACTTCAAAGATAAACACCTTCATAGAACAATTATACTTAACAGAAATCTACAGAATTTTCTATGCCACTGTTGTGTAATATGCGTTGTTTTCAGTCAGTCAAGGAACTTTCTCCAAAATAGGTCACATTTTAGGCCAAGAGCAAATCTTAACAAATATAAGGAAATTGAGATAATTTCTTGGTCATAAGAGACATCAATATAAATTAGACATCAATATTAAGAGGAAACTATTACTGAAACTTCATGAACACCCGGAAACTGAAAAATATTCTTTTGAATGATTAGTGGTTGATTAAAGAAAGTCAGGTAAAAAAATTTAAAATCTCAGGATTAAGAGAGATCCAAGATGGTGACTTGGACACAGTCACAGACCACGTGAGCTCCATGAACCAGGGACTGAGATGCTGAGATGCTGGAGATAGGCTTGGCTGAGGTAAAGCACAAGGGAGAGCTAAAACATCAGCACTCTGAACCCCTAGCTTGTGAAGGCTTCACCACACCACGATTTACTAAAAGAACAGCCAGCACTGAATGCCAAACCCTGCCCCATAGGCCTGATCCTCTCACCTGCTCCTCAGCCCCACAAGGGCAACTCTACAGGCCTGCCTGATCTTCCCCCAAATTCTCACACCTCAGGCCTGCATGATCTCCACTGGAACCATGCCCCTAAGGCCTGCCAAGCTGGCAATCCACAGATATTCATGATCTCTGGCAGGCTGCACCCCTTAGGCCTGCACCAAATATTGGTGCACCCAATCTCTGCTCTGCTGGGCCATGCTCCTAAGGCCTGCCAAGCTGGCAATCCACAGGCACTGCACGATCTCCACTCTGCCAGCCACCCCCCTCAGGCCTGCACAGGCCCACACGATCTCCACTCTGCCCGAGCCATGCCTAAGGCCTGCACAGGCCTGCACGATCTCCGCTCTGCCGGGCGTGCCCCTAAGGCCTGCCAGGCCAGCGATCCACAGACATTCACAATATCCGCTGGGCAGTGCCCCTCACATCCACACAGGCCTGCATGATCTCTACTGGGCTGTGCCCCAAAGGCCTGCCAGGCCGGCAATCCACAGGCATTCATGATCTCTGCCAGGACTGCACCCTAAGGCCTGCCTAGCTGGTGATTCACAGGCTTTCATGATCTCCACCTGGATTGTGCCCCTAAAGTATGCCAAGCCAGAGATCCTCAGGTATGCATGATCTCCACTCCACCAGACTGCACTCTTCAGGCACACCAGGCCCACACTCCAAAGGCCTGTTAGATTGCTTCAATGGCAGGCCTCTGCCCGTAGGTCCATGGGACCCACCCACCTGCCACTTGCCACAGGAGTGCTCCAAATCTGCCTAGAGACACAGACAGGTCTAGATGCTAAAGGAGTAACAGCAAAAATACTAAGATGGAAATTCCACTGTTCCTGAACTGGTGACTTTTTTTTTCTATTTTTTTCTTTTTGTATAATTTTTAAAAATTTTTAAATTCTTTTGTTTGCCTTCCTTTCAAGGTTTGGCTGTCTGGCTTGCTCTTTGATCATCTACCATCTCTCCCTGCTGTTTTCCTTAGTACTCTCTTTTTTTCTTTTTTCTTTTTTTCCTTCTACTTCTCTTGCTTTCTCTATATTCTCCTTCTTCCTTGATTTTGTTAGTTTCACTACTGTAACTCAGCTAACACTAAATTACACAAAGTCCAGGGAAAGAAACAGTACCTAGTGGAAATATGGGAAGACAAAAAAGGGATGGAAACCATTCTCCCCCTCAAAGTAAAATAGTACAGGATTCAGAGGCAAATGAAGAAAACAGATACCCAAACCCAGACTCAAACAAAACAAAGATAAACTATGCCAAAGAACCCAAGGAAGGCCACAAGAACACTCTGAAAGGAGAAATCCTGCAAGTAATCACTGAGAATTTCATGGAGATATTACTAGACATGTAGAAGAGGCACTCAAGAAAATCCAAGAGGACAAAAATAAAGAATATGAGAAAACACAAAAACAAATAAATGAAATCATAGGAGTCCTAAATAAAAACTAAAATGGAACAGAAAATACCATAAATAAGTAGATAAATGAATTAAGGATGAAAATTGACAACATTAAAGAGGAAGTGATACATGACAAGGAAAACCTCAGAAAAAAGAATGAAACAGAAATACAAAACAAAATGGAAGTCCATTCCAGCAGAATAGAACAAACAGAATACAGAATCTCAGAACAAGAAGATGAAATGGTAATTAAAGGAAAAACCAAAGAACTATTAGTCAAACAACTCAAGACCTGTGAAAGGAATATGCAAGAACTCACTGACTCCATTAAAAGACCAAACCTGAGAATAATGGACATTGAAGAAGGAGAAGAGGTGCAAACAAAAGGCATGTGTAATATATTCAACAAGATCATAACAGAAAATTTCCCAAGTCTAGAGAAAACTATGCCCATCCAGGTACAGGAAGCCTCCAAAACACGAAGCACACTTGACCAAAATAGAACTACCCCACGACATGTTATCATTAAAACAACAAGCACAGAGACTAGAGAAAGAATAGTGAAGGCTGTAAGAGAGAAAAAATAAATAACATGCAAAGGTAAACCCATCAAAATCACAGCAGATTTCTCCATGGAAACCTTCAAAGCAAGAAGAGCATGGAGTGAGGTCTTCTGGGCATGGAACAAAAATAACTTCAACCCTAGGATACTCTACCCAGCAAAACTATCATTCAAAATAGGTGGAGGAATAAAAGTCTTCCATGATAAGCAGAAACTAAAACAATATATAACCACCAAGCCACCACTACAAAAGATTCTCCAAGGAATTCTGCACACAGAAAGTGAAAGCAAAAAAAAAAAAAAAAAAACCATGAAAGGACAGGCAATACCAAACCACAGGAGAAGAAAAGGCAAGAAATTAGAGAGTAACACTGATTCAGCTGCACATAATCAAACCCTTAAACATCAAAGACAACTAAATGACAGGAATCACCACATACCTATAAATACTAACAATAAACATTAATGGACTTAATTCCCCCATCAAAAGACACTGTTTGGCAAACTAGATTAAAAAGGAAGCTCCAACAATCTGCTGCCTACAGGAGACACATCTCATCAACAGAAACAAGCACTGGCTTAGGGTGAAAGCCAATGGACACCATAAACAGGCAGGGGTAGCAATACTTATCTTAGATAAAGGAGACTTCAAACTTAGACTGATCAAATGAAATAAAGAAGGAAACTCTATGCTAATAAAAGGGGAAATACACCAAAAGGAAATAACAATTATCAATTATATGCATCCAACGTCAATGCACCCAATTTCATCAAAAATTCTCTGAAAGATCTAAAAACATATATAAACTCCAACACAGTGATAGTGGGATAACTTAATACCCCTCCCCATCACCAATAGATAGGTCATTCAAACAAAAAATCAACAAAGAAACCCAAGAACTAAATCGCACCATAGACCAAATGGGCCTAGCTGTTGTCTACAGAATATTTCACCCAACTGCTGATTCTTCTCAGCAGCTAATGGAACCTTCTCCAAAACTGATCACATCTTAGGGAACAAAGCAATCCTCAGCAAATATAAGAAAATAGAAATAATTCCATGCAGTCTATCTGACCACAATGCATTAAAACTAGAAATCAACAACAAAAACACCAGTCAAAAACCTGCAAACAATTGGAGGTTAAACAACACATTCCTCAATGATCAATGGGTCACTGATGAAATAAAAGAGGAAATTAAAAGATTCCTGGAAGTTAATGAAAATGAAAACATGACCTACCAGAACCTATGGGACACAGCAAAGGCAGTTCTAAGAGGATAGTTTATAGTCATGAGTACATACATTAAAAGGTCAGAAAGATCTCAAATCAATGATCTAATACTACAACTGAAACTCCTAGAAAAACAAGAACAAGCAAAACCCAAAACAAGCAGAAAGAGAGAAATAATTTTAAAAAGGGCTGAAATCAATGGAATAGAAACAAACAAAAAGCTGGTTCTTTGAAAAAAATAAATAAGATTGACAGACCCCTGGCAAACCTGACTAAAATGAGGAAAGAAAAAACTCAAATCAGTAAAGTCAGAAATGCAAAAGGGGAGATAACCACCACCACCACGGAAATCCAGAAAACCATCAGAGACTACTTTGAGAGCCTATACTCTAAGAAATTTGAAGATTGTGAAGAAATGGACAAAATTCTAGATACTTATGACCATTAAATCTGAACCAAGAGGACATTAATACCTGAATAGATCTACAACACAAAATGAAATTGAAGCAGCAATAAAGTCTCCAAAAAAACCAAAAGTCCAGGACCCGATGGATTCTCTGCTGAATTCTACCAGATGTTTAAAGAAGAACTAATACCAATCCTCCTTAAACTGTTCCATGAAGAAGAAAGGGAAGGAACTCTGCCTAACTTGTTTTATGAAGCTAACATTACTTTCATCCCCAAAACAGACAAAGGCACCTCCAAAAAGGAGAGCTATAGGTCAATTTCCTTGATAAATATTGATGCAAAAATCCTCAATAAAATAATGGCAAACTGAATCCAGCAACACATCAGAAAGATCATCCACCACGATCAAGTCGGATTCATCCCAGGGATGCATGGGTGGTTCAACATATGCAAATCTATAAATGTAATACAGAACATTAATAAAGCAAAGACAAAACCACTTGATCATCTCAATAGATGCAGAAAACGCCTTCAGCAAGATCCAACACCACTTCATGATAAAAGCTCTAAGAAAACCAGGAATAGAAGGAAAGTACCTCAACATTGTAAGGGCTATATATGACAAACCTATGGGCAACATCATACCTAATGGTGAAAAACTGAATCCATTTCCTCTAAAATCAGGAACGAGACTTGGGTGCCCACTATCCCTACTCCTATTCAACATAGTACTGGAATTTCTAGCCAGAACAATTAGGCAAGAAGAAGAAATAAAAGGATTACAAATAGGTAAAGAAACTGTCAAAATATCCCTATTTGCAGACAATATGATCCTATACCTTAAAGACCCCAAAAACTCTCAGACACCATAAACAGCTACAGTAAGGTGGCAGGATACATAATCAACCTACAAAAATCACTAGCTTTTCTATACACCAACAATGAACAAACTGAGAAGGAATACATGGAAACAATTCCATTTACAATAGCCTCAAAAAAAATCAAATACCTAGGAGTAAACTTAACAAAAGAAGTGAATGACCTCTACAAGGAGAATTACAAAACCCTGAAGAAAGAGACTGAGGAAGACTACAGAAGATTGAAAGATGTCCCATGCTCATGGATTGGAGGAATCAACATAATAAAAATGGCTGTACTACCAAAAGCAATCTACATGTTTAATGCAATTCCCATCAAAATCCCAATGACTTTCATCACAGACATTGAAAAATCTACCATAAAGTTCATTTGGAAACACAAGAGACTGCAAATAGCCAAGGCAATACTCAGCAAAAAGAGCAATGCGGGTGGTATCACAATACCTGACTTCAAACCATATTACAAAGCAATAGCAATAAAAACAGCATGGTACTGGCACAAAAACAGACATGAAGACCAATGGAATAGAATAGAGGACCCAGATATGAATCCACACAAGTATACCTACCTTCTTTTTGACAAAAGGGCCAAAAATATACAATGGAAAAAAGACAGGCTCTTCAACAAATGCTGCTGGGAAAAGTGGTTATCCGTCTGCAACAAACCGAAACTAGATCCATGTCTATCACCCTGTACTAGTATCAACTCAAAATGGATCAAGGACCTTAATATCAGACCCCAACTCTGATGTTAGTATGGGAAGGAGCAGGAAACACTCTGGAACTAATAGGTATAGGCAAGGACTTCCTCAATAGAACCCCAGAAGCCCAGCTACTAAGAGAAAGGATGGACAAATGGGACTTCATAAAACTAAAAAGCTTCTGCGCAACAAAAAAATGGTCTCTAAACTGAAGAGACCACCCACAGAATGGGAGAAAATATTTCCAAGCTATACATCAGACAAAGGACTGATAACCAGAATATACAGGGAACTCAAAAAACTGGACTCTCCCAAAACCAACGACCCAATAAAGAAATGTGCAACTGAACTAAACAGAACTTTCTCAAAAGAAGAAATTCAAATGGCCAAAAAACACATGAAAATATGCTCACTATCTCTAGCCATAAAGGAAGTGAAAATCCAAACCATATTAAGATTCCACCTCACACCTGTTAGAATAGCCATCATCAAAACACCACCAACAACAGGTGTTGGCGAGGTTGTGGGGAAAAAGGAACTCTCATACACTGTTGGTGGCAATGCAAGCTAGCAAAACCACTCTGGAAAAAAATTTGGAGGCTTCTTAAAAATCTAAACATAGATCTGTCATATGACCCAGCTGTCCCACTCCTAGGGATATACCCGAAGGAATGCAACACAGGTTATTCCACAGGCACCTGCACACCCATGCTTATTGCAGCACTATTCATAATAGCCAAGTTATGGAAACAACCAAGATGCCCCACTACTGAGAAATGGATCAAGAAAATGTGGTATTTATACACAATGGAATTTTACCCAGCCATGAAGAAAAATGAAATCTTATCATTTGCAAGTAAATGGATGGAACTGGAGAACATAATTCTAAGTGAGGTTAGCCAGGCTCAGAAGAGCAAAAATCGTATGTTCTCCCTCATATGTGGATTTTAGATCAAGGGCAAATACAGCAATGTTGTAGGAATTGGGTTACATGACAAGAGGAGAACATATACAGGAGGTACAAGGTTAGATAGAAAACCCAAAACATAAAAGCATTTGATGTCCCCACTCCAGAGGAATTAATACGGAAACCTTAAGATGACAGAGGTTAACATGAGAAGGGGATTAGGAATCAGTGTAAAGATTAGTTAGAGATGAATCAACCTGGGTTGAACACATTTGTACATGAAAGCAATGCTAGGAATCTCTCTGTATAGGTGTTCTTATCTCAACTAGCAAAAATGCTGTCTTTCTTATTATTGCTTATTTCTACTCTTCAACGGAACTGGAGAAAAGTGCAGAAAAGGTCTGCCTGAAAGGGAGGGGGAGAGAGGGAGAGGGAGGAGGTCGGGGGCAGGAGGGAGAAAAGACCCAAACAATGTATGCACATGTGAATAAATGAATAAAAAAATAACCAATGGATCAAGGAAGAAATAAAAAAAATCTCAGGATTAGGGTTTTTTTTTTTTGCAGTATGGGGTTTGAACTAAGGGCCTCATGCTTGCTAGACAGGTAAGCTACCACTTGAGCCACTCCACCAGCCCCAAATCTCAGGTTTAAATGAAAACAGAGTATCAGAACCTGTAGAATACAACGAGGGCAGTTTTAAGAGAGAAGTTTAGAACTATGAGTGGCAACATTAAAAATCAGAGAGATCTCAAATAGATGACCTAATAATATACTTCAATGTCTTAAAAAAAAACAAGAACCATTAAGCTTCCAAATAAAAATTAGGGCAGAAATCAATGACATGGAGGCTAAAAGAACTATGCAAAAATCAACGAATCAAAGAGGTAGAATAAGCAATGTTGACAAACCTTTCACCAAACTAACCATGAGAGAAGACACTAATAAATTTAGAGATGAAAAAGAGTACATTACAACAATTAGCAATGAAATTCAGAGGATCATTAGGGAATATTTTGAAAGACTATATTCCAGTAAATTGAAAAGTTAGAAGAAATGGATAAATTTTTATTTACATGTAACCTACCAAAATTGAATCAAGAGGATATAAATAACTTAAACAGATTTATAATGATCAATAATATTGGAGCAATGATAGTCTCCAAAGAAAAACTCAGGACCCAATTTATTGCTGAATTATATCAAACCTTTAAAGAAAACCTAACACCAGTGTTCCTCAACTATTCTATAAAACAGAAACTCATTCTACAAAGTCTTAATTATCCTAATACCAAAGAATAAAACCAAAAAGAAAATTATAGACCAATTTCCTTGCTGAACATAGATGCAAAAATTCTAAATACAATACTAGCAAACCAAATTCCACAACACATTAAAAAATCATACACCACGGTCAAGTTGGTTTTATTTCATTAGTGCAAGGATGATTTAACATATGCAAATCAATAAATGTAATATATCACATAAATAAAATAAAGGAAAAAAATCATACAATCATTTCAATAGATTCAGAAAACGTTTTTGACAAAATCCAATGTCCCTTCATTATAAAAGTCCCAAAGAAACTAGGAATAGAAGGGACCTAAACATAATAAAGGCAATATATGGCAAACCTGTTGCCAACATTTTCTGAATGGACAAAACCAGAAATCACCTTCTCTAAAATCAGGAATAAGACAAGAATGTCCACTCTCATTCAATATTGTGCTTGAATCCTTAGCAAATTTAATACTCTAGTTTCAGCAATGACCACATGGAGTGTCCATGAGGAAACATCACGGATAATTTAAATTATATTTTAGATCAATGGACCTACAGAACATGCACAGCACATTTTGCCCAACATTGACAACTATACACATTTTCTTTCTGTTTTCTAGTAAGGCAAGAACATACTTTATTAACGGGTTTCATTATTACATTGTCACACATGTATATACTTTGACCATATTTACATCCTCATTTCCCACATTCACTGTTCCCTCTGTCCCTCTTATTAGTTCACTTTGTGATTTCTGATAGTTCCACTTTTACTTTCATGTCCTTTTAAATTTTTTTCCCTAAATTCCACATAAAAGAGATAAATTAGGAGAATGGTCTTCCAGAGTCTGACTCATTTCATTTAATATGATGGTCTCCAGTTTTGTCTTCCTGAAAACATAATTTTATTCTTCTTTGTGGCTGAATAATAATCCGGTAGGTGTATTTACCAATTTTTATTTATTTGTTAATCACTGATGGGCACCTAGGCTATTTCCATGACGTGGCTATTGTGAACAGTGCTGCTACAAGCACCTGTCTCTGTTGTGTGCTGCCTGTGATTCTTTTGGGATATGCCTAGGAGCATTAATACTGCATCATATGGCAGTTCTATTTTTAGGTTTTTATGTACTTCCATACTGATAAGTCATGTTCAACTCTGGTACAAAGGTTAAATAATAAATTTAATAAAATAATTATATTCATAGTACTGTGTTACTGGATAGACATATTAAAGAGAAGAGATATAAGCTGCAATACCACAACCCAATTGTGATGGTGGGGTGGACAAGTAAAAGTATGACTTTTAGTTGTAAGCAATTGAATTTCACATTTTCTTTATACATTAATTTGTTGGTGGAAACTTAGGTTAGTTTCATATCTCACCTGTAAACATGGGAGTGTCAATATCTCTTCATTGTACCGATTTCCTTTCCTTTGAATGCATACAAAAATAGAGAAAGTGTTACAATTAACTAAGGAAACGAAGCTCATTTTGCAGACATGAGGTGCCTAACAGAAACAAGGAAGGTAAAGGGAATTGGTCATTCATTTAAAAGTTATTTCCCTTGTAAGTAAGGCAGGAAACAGATTCCAGTATAGAAAACTAATTGATTGATTAGCATGAGGTTACTACAGGTACCATTTCTAAGGATTAAAACAGAGAACTTGCTATCATGCTCATTAAAACTGGCATATTGGGAAATTTGGTTGTAATGTATCTGTCCTGCTATCTTAGAAGGCTTATAACAACTCACCTTCAGTTTGGTGACAGCAAATTTCAGCATGAATGAGTCCATTTAGATTTTTAGTTTGACCTTTTGGGGCCCAGTGTTCGAACTTAGTCTGAAACAATAACTTCCTGTAACTTTTATTAAACCTTAGGGATTTTGAGCATTTAAATATCTATTGGCTATTTGTGTATCTTCTTTTGAGAGAAAGTTAATCATATTTTGCACATTTTAATAGGCTTATTTCTTTTATTTTTAAATAAAAAATTAATTTAATTCCTTGTATGTATTATACTAATCCTTAATCAGAAGTGTGGTTTGATGGTATTGGGGTCTGAACTCAGTCTCACTTTTGCTAGGCAGGAGTTCTATCACTTGGGCACACCACCAGCTCAGAAGTACAGTTTGTAAGCATTTTGTCCTGTCCATGGGTTGCTCTTCACTATGTTGTTTTTTTCTTTGGCTGTGCAAAAGCTTTCTGGTTTGATTTTATTACATAGGTCTATTTTTGTTTTCTGTGCTTTGGGATTCATATTCAGAAACTTACTAGTTAAAAAACACTTGACAACTGCCATGGAGTTTTCCCTTTCACTTTCTTCCAGTACTTTTACATTTTCAAGTATAGTGTCCTTTAAAATATATTTCCAGGTTAAGTTTGCTATTCATTTTGAGTTCATATTGGGTATGCAGTTAGATAAGAACCTAATGTAACTCTTATTCATGTGGATATCCAGTTTTCCTAAAACCATTTACAGAAGGGGACATCCTTTCCTACTGCATATTCCTGGTACTTTTGTAAAAACTGGCAAAGTCAGGCATGGTGTAAACTCCTGAAATCCAAGAACTCAGGAGACTGTGACCACAGGAGCAAGAGTTCAAGGCAAGCCCGGACTACAAAGGGATTTCCAGGTCAGCCTGGGCTACATCCGGATCCCGTCTCAAAAAAAAATCAATAGACCAAAAATTTGTAGATTTATTTCTGAGTTCTCTATGCCATTCCATTGGTTGATGTGTCTCTTTTTAGGCCAGCACCATGCTGTTTGTATTACTATAATTTTAGTATAATTTTATGTCAGGTATTATTCAGCTTTGTTCTTTTAATTCAAGTCTACTTTGAATATTTGAGGCCTTTCCTGGTTCCATATAAATTTTAAGATGGATTTTTCTACTTCTGGAGAAAATGCCAGTGAACTTGTGCTGGAGATTGTATCAATCTATGAATTTCTTTGGATAGTGGACATTTCAATAATAATAGTTTTTTCAATCAATGAGCAAAGAATATCTTTTTTACTTATCTGTATCTTCTTTAAATTCTTTTCTCCGTGGTTTGTAGTTTTTATTATACAGGTCTTTCACCTCTTAGAGTAAATGACTCCTCAGACTTTATTGTAGTTATCTTTATTAGGATTGTTTTCTAATTTTTTCATACAGTTTTATAGAATAATTGGATGTACGCAAATGTGATTTTTCAAGTGAATTTGATGTCCTGCAATTTCCTGAATTTACTGCTTAGTTCCACCAGTTTTTTGGTAGAGTCAGAAGGGGCCTTTTATAAAATCTTATTGTTTGCTAACAAGAAACAATTAAAAAATTTCATTTCTCTTTCAGATTCCTTTTATTTCTTTTCCTTGGCTATTTGGATAAGACTGTCAGTATTATATTGTATGGAAGTGGCTGGAGTGGACATTTTTAGGCCATTAAACATTTTTATACTTTGTGATCTTATCCTTTGACTACTAATTATGAGTGATGCCAGTATAAGCAATGAGATTTTAAAAAATAAATCATGAAGTTTAGGAAAGTTTTAATGCCTAGAGCAAAAGTGTCATTCCTGACATTCGGGAAATATATTGTTATTAAATCATCTCTAAGGTGTTCTACTTCAGGGACTATCCTACACAACCTCTTTTCTCCTAAGTCTCCCTTTATTTTTTTCCAATAATTAAGTCCCACTTTCTAATTCTTTCATGAATCATTATTTTTAACTCAGAATCTCATTTAGAAGGTTTTTCCTATTTAAGGATAAGTTACAATGGGCATCAAATGGCAGCCATTTGGGCTCTGAAAGACAAAGGAGACAGGTGTCAAGATGGGAAGTCAGCTTTGACTTTCTCCTATAGCAACTTAAGGAAACTGGGATTTCGCACTGGCTCTGGAATGGCTAGGGGACCCATGACCTCAGTGGTCCCATCTCAGTGACTGACCAATTAGCCACTGCCATGCATGGTAAGGCACAAGGAGACCCAAGGGGTGTGGGTTCCAACAGAGATGGCATCTGGCCTCTCACAAGACCTGAATTATGAAAGCATGGCTGTGTGTGTCCAACTCTCCCAGTGGCCTCTGAAAATTGCTTAACTACACTGTATGATTCCACAAGCATAACTGAGCATGTACATTTATTAGATGACAAATGAGAGAGTAAAACATTAATTTAAAAATTTAATTAAATTCTGTCCTGTTTGTTCAAATAATCTTCTTTAAAGCATAAAAGAAAAATCATTGGTCTCATGCAGGTTGTTGGTTGCTATCTTCAGTTAAAGAAATATAAAAATATGGATTATTAAGTAGTACTTCAGTAGTATTTTGGGATATGATGGCAATATTTAAATCCTAACATCTGATTTGATGTCTCAATGACTTGAAGCATATAGAAAATTATCTAATCTTCAGTATCTTGATCAGTAAAATTAATGGGGGCAGAGGAACCAAGTATGACAATGGGATATATTTTTCAGCACGTTGATCTGTAGAATGGATTAAAAAAATAGAAATCAGAAATACCATACACATTAGTTTTGCCCAAAGAAAAAGATATGCCCATTGATGAAAGAATAAGGAAAGCAGAAGAGTGTTTGAAACAAGGCCAAAATAGACCAAAGAAAAACTGTGAAGTATATAAAGCTCACTTTTGATTTTTTTCCAGCTACCTTCCCTTCCAAATGCTCTTCCTATATAAAGAAGTGACTTTTGGGAAAAAAAATTGGCAGATTATGGTAGTAAGGATTGGATTAAGGATTACAGGAAGTATTTCAGCTTCATTCTGTATTTGCTATGTGAACTTAGATAAGTTAATGTTAAAACTTCTTTCATTCATGAATGAGTAGGGAATATAACAAACTACCTCAGATTTAAGTCATGAAGATTATTTGTTTGCATAAATTTTTTTCAAAGATGATATAGTTTTTGTTATTGTAATCAAAGATGATTCACTCAACATGAAACTTACTGAGACTTTAAAAATTTATTTATAAGGATACCTGCAATTTTACACGTAACCATCATTTAAATACATGGAAAGAAATGACAATGGGCCGGCATGGTGGCACATGCCTATAATCCAAATTTTGTGGAAAATGGAGGTAGGAGGGATGTGATATGAGGCCAGCCCTGGGCAAAAGCAAGACCCAACCTGGAAAATAAACTAAAGCAAAAAGGACTAGAGGCATGGCTCAAGTGGTTAGGCACTTGTCTAGCAAGCAAAAGGCCCTCAGTTTAAACCTTCCAAGAAAGAAATGACAGTAGTAAATTGCAAAGATTCTGTCTACAAATTTTGGCTAAGTGCCACTTGAATTTTCCATGTCTTCCTACTGCAGGAACCTCTCTCTCTCTCTCTCTCTCTCTCTCTCTCTCTCTCTCTCTCTGTTGTGGTACTCTCTTTTACGCTTTCTCTTTTTTCATATATCACTTCCTCATGGATCATGTTTTAATGCTTATGTTTTCTATTCTTTCTAGGATGCAAATTTCTTCTCTGTGACACCAGGCAGCATGTCAGAGATTCTTGGTGCAACTGATGAGATGTTGATGCCCTTTTTACCTAGTGCTACCCTAATAATTTTGCTTTTTTGAAAAAAAGGTAGGTAAAAGACAGAATACGTAAAACTCTACTTGCTCCATGAAGTATCTCAGACCATGATCTCATAATTTGATCCAAGTTAACAGGAACCTTTAGATAGCTGAAAGGGTAACAATGACAAAAGAACTGGAAAGAAGCCCTGAAATGTAAGGGATTGTGGTTACACAATTAAGTAGAAAACCAGGAGAGAATTCATGTTCTCTGCATTTAGGCAAAGTGCCATCTATATCAGACAATATTTTGAACCTTTGGCTTTGTATATGGTTTGAAGCATTTAATTAATATTTTCCTCACTCTCAGAAATGCTCCAGAGCTGTCACTACTCATGTGAACAGAATACACCCTCTTGCCAAACACATGGTTGTAGAAAGTTGTGATTTAAATGATCTCTCATTCTCTCCTACAGAGTGATCATAGATACTCAACTAGAAACATCTCAAGCAATCCCCACTTCCAACTGCCTTAAAAGGAAGGCACTAAACTTCCGAGGTTTAATGAGGGCTATTTTCTTGGGACCAAAATTACTCAATGAGCAGGAAGGGTTTTAGGACATGAGAGATATGACGAAAACTTCTAGTGGCCCTCTTTCCTCACTTATCCTGAATCTCTGACTTTCCCTAGTACCCTCCTCAGAGCCCCCTTCACATCCTTGTTCCTCAGGGTATAAATCAGACGATTGAGCATGGGGGTGATTATAGTATAAAAAAGGGCAACAAACTTTCCCTCCCTCTCAGAATAACTGCCCATGGGCTGTAGGTATGTGTATGTGGCAGATCCATAAAACAGAGAAACCACCAAGAGGTGAGAGCCACAAGTTTCAAAAGCTTTTCTGCACCCAGCCATTGACCTGGTCTTCAATGCTGCCCTTGCGATGTGGGCATAGGAGCCCAGAATTAGAGCTGCAGTTGTGGCAACCGTTATGACTGGTGCCACAAACATCTTGGCCTCTGTTCCTCTTGTGTCCTCACAAGCCAACTTTGGGAGCACAGGCATCTCACAGAAGAAGTGATTCAGGAGATGGCCACACAGAGGTATGGCCATTGTGAGGACTGTTTGAATCAGAGAGTTCACAAGTCCTCCCAACCAGGAAGTAGTAGCCAGTGCCTGGCAGAGAAGGGGGTGCATAATGGTCGTGTACTGAAGTGGATGGCACACAGCAGCATAGCGATCAAAGGCCATCATCACCAAGAGCACACACTCAGTTCCACCCAGGGAGAGGGACATGATAAGTTGGGCCACACACCATCCATAGCTGATGGTCCTGTCAAGTCCAGAAAGGTTGACCAGAAACTGGGGCACAGTGCTGGTGGTATAGCAGAGATCCAGAAAGGAGAGGTGGCAGAGGAAGAAGTACATGGTTGTGTGCAGTTGCAGGTCTAGTTGGGAGAGAATGTTGCCAAAAAGACTTAGGGAGTAGAAAACTGAAATGATTACAAAGAAGACAAGTTCTAGTTGAGGCCAATCTGAGAAGCCCACCAAAATGAAACCCTTGTCCAAAGTAATGTTGAAGTTCCCCATAGCCTTTTATCTTCACACACAGAAGACAAGCGAATGTGTCCTATGAAGAATGTGAATTAAAATGGTACATCATATAATTTCCTGAATATATGATGTAATTCCCTAAATACTCCATAATCAAAGCATTTAGTTTCAATTTTTTGTTCTGTTTAGTTCTGTTGAAACTTCTGTTCTTAATTCTGCCTTTCTCTAGCATTGAGGTCCCTGGATTAGGAGTGATGTGGTCTTCACTTGAACCCTAGTCCTGCGCCTATTTGTTCCGTAATGTTAGCCAGGACACTCAATCCTTTGGATGTGATGCTTCCTAGTCTGAAAGTAGAGATGAGATACTGCCTTCTTCATAGTGTTGAGATTAAGACACCAAAGCAGCAAGGTGGAAAATGCTTTTAAATTTAATTTGTGAATTACAAAATTAGTATTCTATGTTGTTCTCTTTTATTCCTTTTCCTAGTTTATGAGAGAGATCTTTTCAGTAAAGTAGGGTCCAGGACTAGCCAGGATGAGATCACAAATTTGACTTCTGTGTGCCAATATGATTCCGTCTACTCAGTGTGTTGATCAGTGTACCAATCCTTGAAGCTCTGCCTTTGACCAGCTGCCATCTGTCACAAAGGACTGAGAAGTGTATTGATCCATCTTGGGGGAGAAAAAACCCCATTATCACAAATACGTTCCTTATGACAACTCCACCCCACAGATCCTCTCCTAGTTCTTCTCCAGCTGGTACATTCATCCCTCATCATCTCCCCTTGGAAGAGTTGTTCCCTTCTTCTCTGGTTCAATCTTCTTTGTACAGTTTCTTTCTAGTTCTGGAGGCACTCACTGAAATATTTTTAAATATGTCTTTGTCCCTCTTTGAGCTGTAAGCTCCTCAGATTAGAGATAATAATGAATATCAAAATAAATTTTAGTGTTTGCTTTAAGATATACAAGAGGAGTTAAATTAATATTACTTTCTTTCATGCCCCATGGATGCTAAATACATTTTGTTGAGTGAAATATTTGACCACCCCTTCAAAATATGAGAATATTTTAATTTAAGAAACTGGCATATTAAATATAAACACCTCTTAATAAGCTAAGGATGTAGGATAGACATAAAAAGTGGAATAGAAATGAAAAGTGGCCGTAGTAAAATTGTAAGCAGAATTAGAAGAGTTTATGGTTTTAAGTGGACAGACACTTTACTCCTTGGTTAAACATACTCATGCAAAGTTTATTCTTTTGGTTGACGTTGTGAAAAAGGGATAATCTTGTGAATTTCCTTTCTGATACTTGATTGCCTTTCAAATGGAATTCATTTCATATGAAATTTGTATCTTACAACTGTACCTATTTATTACTTATTTCTATCAGTGTTTTGTTGTTGCTTGTGAGTCTTTAGTCTGTATATATTGGTCACGTATATATAAGTCTTCCTTCTTAAATTCGTTGCCTTTAATTTATTGTTTTTGGGAAGCTGGATATCCCTATTCCGTAGGATGGAAATACACTTATCCCACCCCATATACACATTTCAATTAAAAATGAATTAAAGTTTTAGTCATGACCTTGGCAATGAAAAGAGACTAGAGGTAAACATAGGAGAATTGATTTTGACATTGGTCTTGGCAAAGATTTTTTTATATGTGACTCCAAAAGCTCAAGACCCAAGAGTAATCCTAACATAAGCTAAGGACTCTGAGTTAAAATGATGTCTCCATATAGGTTCATCAGTTGTAACAAATGTACTATTTTGGTGGAAAATATTGATGATGTGAGAGGGGTAGAAAATGTGTGGGGGTAGAAAACAAATGGGAACTCTCTGAACAATATTGTTGTGGAAAAATGCTCTGAAACTAACATGAATATATAATTTTCTAAGAATAAACATCTAAACAAGAAAAAATGAAGGGCAAATAAATATTTTGTAAGATAAGTAAAAAACAGATATAATTTGTTCATAGAAAACTTGCCTTGCAAGAATATTAAAAGAAGTTCTTTGGAGAGAATCAAGTTGTTGTGGTGATCAACTGGGAGCTATGTCAAGAAAGTATTAGAAAAGCATTTGTAAATTATGAACTTTATTTTTCATAGCTTCAATTAATCTAATAGATTACAGTTCAAAATAATCACAACCAAAATGTATTCTAGGATTATAGTTTGATGAATGAAAAAATGATACCTATGGAAGGCTTTGTTAGTATAAGATACTTGTATTACCTATGTTTATATGAAAGAAGATGGTTAATTGTAAAGGTATATAGCAAACTCTAGGATAACCACCTTTTAAAAGGTTTTAAAAGAGAAACACAATTGACAAGTCAATAGTATAAGAAAGGAGTGAATAATGAAACTAGAAAAATGATCTTTGATAAACTGGAAACAGGACAGGCACAAAACTGGTCTTCCTCTTAGAATGTTGACATTTACTTTAGTTATTTTTCTTGTCTTCTTTTTTTGTTTGTTTTTCTTTGAACTTTAAGTCCTACTGTCTCATTCTCCAGAATGCTGGTATTATAGGGGTATACCACCGTGCCCAGCTAAAGGTTGACATTAATAGTGATAAGAATACAAACAGGATTCTAAGAAAGTATGATGAAGAGGAGAGAAGGTTTTACAGAATCCTAATGTACAATTAGTGCTAATAATTTTTGGCAACCAATTAATTCCTGTATTACTTAGGTTCACTGAACCGGAAGATCATCATCGATGCTTCAGACATGGATGCCAGAAAGCTACTTGGATGTCGTGCTTGATGCCCTTGTGATAACACAGACAGAATATGCAACTGTGCACTTGAAATTTAACCAATGAATGCCAGCTTCTTTTTTTGAATGGCCACCATGGAAAAGTGTATCAGGCATGCAAGTCCATAAAAAGATCCTTTCAGTTCAATTCAATAACTCTTCAGCTGTCACCTGTACCGAAAATTCACTGCTCTGAGTTCAGTTTACTTAACTGTAAAAATAAGAAATTGCTTATTTTACAAGATTTTTATTAAGATTAAAGGGTTTTAGTAGAACTGAGTTTGGTGGGCCACACCTACAATCTCAATACTCTGAAGGCTGAGGGAGGAAATCAAGCCCTGACCACTGCTCCCCCAAAAACTCCAGTGAAACAAAGAATAAAATAAAAAACCCAGAAAGTTTTCAACACATGTTGTTGAATAAATTAATGAATACATTCTCCATCTTGTACCACAGCAAGCATACATAAATATCCCAGAAATTTTGTTTCCTGTGCTTCAATGATTCAGTTGGTGACACAAGATTTTTAAACATTTCTGGCCTCTATATTTACCAATATTCTTTATAATGAAATATTGAAGTATTTACTATATTCTCCACTGATCAAAAGCTTACAATGATAATTATGCAATGTATGTTAGGAATATAACCCAAGAGAATTTGCACTTTATGAAACAAAAGCCATAAAACAATAAGTGGCTACCTAAGTAGATAAGAGAAGATAACAATGAACAGTGAGAATTAGCTTCAAGTTTAAGTTGGACAAATACAGAATGGATGGACCAAATTCCCAAACCTGACAGCCATTTACTAAGAAACTAAAACACACAGGTGTCTCAAAGGTATAATGACCAAAACCTCAACATAAGTCAAAATTCCTTCCTGAGTGCTAAAGTTAACCAGATACAAGACCAGACTGCATTAAAAATTCAAAATATCTTGACCTTTCTAGTTTAAAATGGAACTGAAAATCATTTCCTCTCAGGGTCTTGTGTCATCTGATGCATGATTCCCCTTTACACAATGCAAAATGAGAAATTGGATAATGAATCCCATGCTTCACTTCTGCGTCCCTAGTCTTGTCTTTCTTCCCCCTCATCTCTCAGCTGCCTATTTCCATCTTTACGGGGATTTCTCTATTTGGATTTTTGATCCACCCTAAACCACGCCATTTGAAAAATGCAACTCTCCAGTCTCCATGACTAAAATGGCATCAATAAGTTGACCTACCTAGCATAGCTTTACAGTTTCAGACCCTAGAACAATGGCTGGCACGAAAACTGCTTCATTAATAATTTCCCAAGGCCTACAGCATAGACCTACACATTTCTTGAATAGTTCCTTAAAAAGGCATGAAGGTTTGAGACAAATTCAGTCTTACTTAGACACTGAGATGTTAAGGTTATGCTGCTTCCTTGATATCTGGTCTTTCCTTCTGGGAACTATGTGCAGACAGACAGAGTCTTAATACAATGCCACTTCTAGGCCAATTTTTTTTATATCCCTCTTCCATCATATTGCCTTTTCTGTCTGCCTCATGCAGACTTTGACACCCATTGGACTGCTTTTGAGTGCCTTGTCTGAAGGAAAAGTCCTACTTTTTAACACCTCAGGGTGCTGCTGTAAATGGGATGATCTGAAGGACCAGAAAATCCAAGCCCATCTGAAGTGACTCCCTGTGTTAAAACAGATCACTTCACTTTTCTTCCTCTAATGAAACACAACAAGCCATTGCTACAATGATGATGCCTTCCCAATCCCTCATAAAGCTTTCTCCACTCTTCTTAGTGGTCAGTAGCTAGGATCTGACTCATGCCATATTTGGTAATCATGAAAAGAAAACCTCCCAGGGAAACATTTCCATTCTTTTTTTAAAAATCTGCTTTCTTAATTTTTTTCATTGTTTTATTATTCATATGTGCATACAAGGTTTGGGTCATTTCTACCCCCTGCCCACACCCCCTCCATTACCACCCACTCCTCCCCCTCCCTCTCCCCCCACCCCCTCAATACCCGGCAGAAACTATTTTGCCCTTATTTCTAATTTTGTTGAAGAGAGAGTATAAGCAATAATAGGAAGGAACAAGGGTTTTTGCTGGTTGAGATAAGGATAGCTATACAGGGAGTTGACTCATTAATTTCCTGTGCGTGTGTGTTACCTTCTAGGTTAATTCTTTTTGATCTCACCTTTTCTCTAGTTCCTATTGGCCTCAGTTGCTTTTAAGGTATCTGCTTTAGTTTCTCTGCATTAAGGGCAACAAATGCTAGCTAGTTTTTTAGGTGTCTTACCTATCCTCACCCCTCCCTTGTGTGCTCTTGCTTTTATCATGTCCTCAAAGTCCAATCCCCTTGTTATGTTTGCCCTTTATCTAATGTTCACATATGAGGGAGAACATATGAATTTTAGTCTTTTGGGCCAGGCTAACCTCACTCAGAATGATATTCTCCAATTCCATCCATTTACCAGCGAATGATAACATTTCGTTCTTCTTTGTGGCTGCATAAAATTCCATTGTGTATAGATACCACATTTTCTTGATCCATTTGTCAGTAGTGGGGCATCTTGGCAGTTTCCGTAACTTGGCTATTGTGAATAGTGCCGCAATAAACATGGGTGTGCAGGTGCCTCTGGAGTAACCTGTGTCACAGTCTTTTGGGTAAATTGCCAAGAGTGGTATTGCTGGATCAAATGATAGATCAATGTTTAGCTTTTTAAGTAGCCTCCAAATTTTTTTCCAGAGTGGTTTTACTAGTTTACATTCCTACAAACAGTGTAAGAGGGTTCCCTTTCCCCCAAATCCTCACCAACACCTGTTGTTTGTGGTGTTGCTAATGATGGCTATTCTAACAGGGGTGAGGTGGAATCTTAGTGTGGTTTTAATTTGCATTTCCTTTATGGCTAGAGATGGCGAGCATTTTTTCATGTGTCTTTTGGCCATTTGAATATCTTCTTTCGAGAAAGTTCTGTTTAGTTCACTTGCCCATTTCTTTATTGGTTCATTAGTTTTGGGAGAATTTAGTTTTTTAAGTTCCCTATATGTTCTGGTTATCAGTCCTTTGTCTGAGGTGTAGCTGGCAATTATTTTCTCCCACTCTGTGGGTGTTCTCTTTAGTTTAGAGACCATTTCTTTTGATGAACAGAAGCTTTTTAGTTTTATGAGGTCCCAGTTATCTATGCTATCTCTTAGTTGCTGTGCTTCTGGGGTTTCATTGAGAAAGTTCTTACCGATACCTACTAACTCCAGAGTATTTCCTACTCTTTCCTGTATCAACTTTAGATTTTGTGATCTGATATTAAGATCCTTGATCCATTTTGAGTTAATATTGGTATAGGGTGATATACATGGATCTAGTTTCAGTATTTTG
Organism: Castor canadensis; assembly: GCF_047511655.1. Taxonomy (NCBI): domain Eukaryota; kingdom Metazoa; phylum Chordata; class Mammalia; order Rodentia; family Castoridae; genus Castor; species Castor canadensis. The sequence goes on from NC_133401.1 coordinate 68,121,363, forward strand.
CAGACTGCTAACCAGTTTTCCCAGCAGTTTTTGTTGAAGAGGCTGCTATTTCTCCATCGTATATTTTTAGCACCTTTGTCAAAGACACATTGGTTAGAGTTTTGTGGCTTCATATCTGGGTCCGCTGTTCTGTTCCACTGGTCTTCATGTCTGTTTTCGTGCCAGTACCATGATGTTTTTATTGTTATTGCTTTGTAATATAGTTTGAAGTCAGGTATCGTGATACCTCCAGCATTGTTCTTTTGACTGAATATTGCCTTGGCTATTTGTGGCCTCTTGTGTTTCCATATAAATTTAATGGTAGAATTTTCAATCTCTTTAATGAATGTCATTGGAATTTTGATGGGAATTGCATTAAACATGTAGATTACTTTTGGGAGTATCAACATTTTTACTATGTTGATTCTACCAATCCATGAGCATGGGAGATCTCTCCACTTTCTATAGTCTTCCTCAATCTCTTTCTTTAGAAGTTTATAGTTTTCCTTGTGGAGGTCATTCACATCTTTTGTTAGGTTTACACCTAGGTATTTGATTTTTTTTGAGGCTACTGTAAATGGAATTGTTTTCATACATTCTTTTTCAGTTTGCTCATTGTTAGTGTATAGAAATGCTAATGATTTTTCTATGCTGATTTTATATCCTGCTACCTTGCTATAGCTATTGATGATGTCTAGGAGCTTCTGAGTAGAGTTTTTTGCGTCTTTAAGGTATAGGATCATGTCGTCTGCAAATAGGGATATTTTGACAGTTTTTTACCTATTTGTATTCCTTTTATTCCTTCTTCTTGCCTAATTGCTCTGGCTAGGAATTCCAGTACGATGTTGGATAGGAGTGGAGATAGTGGGCATCCTTGTCTGGTTCCTGATTTTAGAGGGAATGGTTTCAGTTTTTCTCCATTAAGTATAATGCTGGCTGTAGGTTTGTCCTATATAGCTTTTATAATGTTGAGGTACTTTCCTTCTATTCCTAGTTTTCTTAGAGCTTTTATCATGAAATGGTGTTGGACCTTATCAAAGGCTTTTTCTGCATCTATTGAGATGATCAAGTGGTTTTTGTCTTTGCTTCTGTTAATGTGGTTTATTACATTTATTGATTTTCGTATGTTGAGCCATCCCTGCATTCCTGGCATGAAGCCTACTTGGTTGTGGTGAATAACCTTTTTGATGTGTTGTTGAATTCGGTTTGCCATTATTTTGTTGAGGATTTTTGTATCAATGTTCATTAAGGAGATTGGCCTATAGTTGTCCTTTTTGGAGGTGTCTTTGCCTGGTTTTGGGATAAGTGTAATACTGGCTTCATAAAATGTGTTAGGCAGTTTTCCTTCCATTTCTATTTCGTAGAACAGTTTAAGGAGGTTTGGTATCATTTCTTCTTAAAGGTCTGATAGAATTCAGCAGAGAATCCATCAGGTCCTGGACTTTTCTTTTTGGGGAGACTCTTGATTGCTGCTTCAATTTCATTTTGTGTTATATCTATTCAGGTGATTAATTTCCTCTTGGTTCAGTTTTGGATGATCATATGTATCTAGAAATCTGTCCATTTCTTTAAGGTTTTCAAATTTTTTTGTATATAGGTTCTCGAAGTAGTCTCTGATGATTTCCTGGACTTCCATGGTGTTTTTTGTTATCTCCCCTTTTGCATTGCTGATTCTACTAATTTGGGTTTTTTCTCTCCTCATTTTATTCAGGTTTGACAGGGATCTATTGATCTTGTTTATTTTTTCAAAGAACCAACTTTTTGTTTCATTAATTCTTTGTATGTTTTTTTTTTGGTTTCTATTTCGTTGATTTCAGCTCATATTTTTATTATTTCTCTCCTATTTGTTTAGGGATTTGCTTGTTTTGTTTTTCTAGGAGTTTGAGATGTATCATTTGGTCATTGATTTGGGATCTTTCAATCTTTTTTAATGTATGCACTCATGGCTATAAACTTTCCTCTCAGGGCTGCCTTTGCTGTGTCCCATAGGTTCCAGTAGGTTGTGTTTTCATTTTCATTGACTTCCAGGAACTTTTTAATTTCCTCTTTTATTTCATCAATGATCCATTTTCATTAAGTAAAATGAACCAAGCCTTGTGTGCACGTATGAATAATAAAAGAAAAAGAAAAAAAAAGAATTTAATATTTGTATTTGAATTTTGTAGATTAAAAAACATTTGAAAGAAATAAAAACAAGGAGGAAAGGAAGGAAGGAAGGAAAGAAGAAAGAAAAAAGAAAGGAAACTTTATTGCAGGGGAAGGTAGCAAAGTATTCTCAATTTTTCTTCCTCATCTGTACAATTTTACTAACATTTATTTTGCTTATCTATTACCTATAATTACCAAATATATTTTTGTTATTAGTTCAAAAAATTTATTATCTGTTACATCAATTTATAATAAGAAAAATAAAACATTTGATTCTTACCTTCAAAAAAAAAGTAATGAGTTTTTTAGTTTGCAGCTGTTTGCATGTTTTTTGTCTTTACTTTTGTTGTTGAGTTCTACTTTTACTGCATTGTGATCAGATAGTATGCACGGTATAATTTCTATTTTCTTATATTTGCTGAGGCTTCCTTTGTGCCCTAGGATATGATCTATTTTGGAGAAGGTTCCATGGGCTGCTGAGAAGAATGTATATTGTGTAGAGGTTGGATGAAATGTTCTGTAGACATCTACTAGGTCCAGTTGATCTATTGCATATTTTAGATCTTGGATTTCTTTATTGATTTTTTGTTTGGATGACCTATCTGTTGATGATAAGGGGTTGTTAAAGTCTCCCACAATCGCTGTGTTGGAGTTAATGTACGGTTTTAGGTCTTTCAGGGTATGTTTGATGAAATTGGGTGTGTTGACATTGGGTGCATACAGGTTGATGATTATTTCCTTTTGGTCTATTTCCCCTTTTATTAGTATGGAATGTCCTTCTTTATCTCATTTGATCAATGTAGGTTTGAAGTCTACTTTGTCAGAGATAAGTGTTGCTACTCCTGCCTGTTTTCGGGGGCCATTGGCTTGGTAAATCTTCTTCCAGCCTTTCATCCTAAGCCTATGCTTATTTCTGTTGGTGAGATGGGTCTCCTGTAAGCAACACATTGTTGGATCTTCCTTTTTAATGCATTTCATCAAGCGGTGCCTTTTGAGGGTGAATTAAGTCCGTTAACATTAAGTGTTAGCACTGACAGGTATGTGGTGATTCCTGCCATTTAGTTGTCTTAGTTGTTTGAAGGTTTGATTGTGTGTACCTAAGTTGAGGTTACTCTCTACTTTCTTGCTTTTTCTTTTCCTGTAGTTTGGTGCTGCCTGCCCTTTCATGGTTATGTTGGGTTTCACTTTCTGTGTGCAGAATCCCTTGAAGAATCTCTTGTAGTGGTGGCTTTGTGGTCACATATTGTTTTAGTTTCTGCTTATCATGGAAGACTTTTATTGCTCCATCAATTTTGAATGATAGCTTTGCTGGGTAGAGTATCCTGGGGTTGAAGTTATTTTCATTCAGTGCCTGGAAGATCTCACCCCACACTCTTCTTGCTTTTAATGTTTCTGTTGAGAGGTCTGCTGTGATTTTGATGGGTTTACCTTTGTATGTTATTTGTTTTTTCTCTCCTACAGCCTTCAATATTCTTTTCCTAGTTTCTGAACTTGTTGTTTTTATGATGATATGTCGTGGGGTAGTTCTATTTTGGTCTGGTCTGTTTGGTGTCCTGGAGGCCTCTTGCATCTGTATGGGAATATCTTTCTCTAGATTTGGGAAATTTTCCATTATTATTTTGTTGAATATATTAGCCATTCCCTTCGCTTGCACCTCTTCTTCGATGCCCATGATTCTCAAGTTTGGTCTTTTGATGGAGTGGGTGAGTTCTTGCATTTTCTTTTCACAGGTCTTGAGTTGTTTAATTAATAGTTCTTCAGTTTTTCCTTTAATTACCATTTCATCTTCAAGTTCTGAGATTTTGTCTTCTGTTTGGTCTATTCTGCTGGATTGGCCTTCTGTTTTGTTTTGCAGTTCTGTTTCATTCTTTTTTCTTAGATTTTTCATATCCTGGATGGTTTCCTCTTTAATGTTGTCTATTTTTGTCCTGAGTTCATTTATCTGTTTATTAATCGTGTTCTCTGTTTCACTGGTGTTTATACTGTGCTTCTATGGTTTCCTTTATTTCTTCTTTTGCTTTTTCAAATTCTCTATTTTTGTTGTCTTGGAATTTCTTGAGTGTCTCCTGTACATTTTGGTTCACCATATCCAGTATCATCTCTATAAAATTCTCATTGAGTACCTGTGGTATGTCTTCTTTTAAATTATCTTGTGGGCTTCATTGGGTTCTTTGGCATAGTTTATCTTCATTTTGTTGGTGTCTGGATCTGAGTATCTGTTTTCTTCATTTCCCTCTGGTTCCTGTACTAATTATTTGCTGTGGGGAAACTGGTTTCCCTGTTTTTTTTCGTCTTCCCATCATTGTCTTTGGTGTTGTTACTGTCCCTGTACTGTGTGCAATTAAGTATTTTCTAGCTTATAATAATAACAATGGTAATATTTAGAGTGGAAGGGTGAGAGGAGATGGAAAGCAAGAAGTTAAAGAAAAAGGGAAATATAAATAAACAGACAAGTAGGAAAAACCAAAACAAGGAATCAAACAAAAAAAGTTTCAAAGGTGTAAACAGGGAGCATTGGTGTATTAATTGACAGTAAGGTGAACAGGCATTAGAGAGACAGAGAGTTGATTGAAAATAAAAAATAAAAAGAATAAAGACATGAATAAAAATAAAAAATAAGTAAATGAAAGAAATATATATATATAAATAAAATAAAACAAAATGAAAAATACAAAAGCAAACAAAAAAAAACCCTCTAAGTTTAAATGCAATGAAGTTTCAGCCTTAATAATTTTGGTGTCCATCTCAGTCTCCAATCTTGGAGATGGTGCCTCAGATGTTCTGTAGTTGTCTCATCAAAGAGGATGCATTAAGTAGAACAAAACTGCACAAAAAAAAAACCCCACAAAGTGTCCCAAGTTCAAATGCAATACAGTTTCAGTAAGGTTTTCATCATGCAGGTGTAGTTCGGTTGTTGTCTCATCAAAGGTAGGGAGAGAGAAAAAAAAGAGTCTGGAGACAGTTCTGTGAATGGCTATCTGCAGCTGTGGCTCGCCTGCCTTCTGCTGTTATCCTGCTGTTGCTGGAGGTGTTATTTATGCAGATCTCAGGGGTGAGCTTAGCACTCACCTGTTCCTGCAGGCTTTGTTTACTCAGAGTTCTCCTGTGTGCAAGCCTATGCTACAAGCTTTCCCCTTTCCAAGCACACTGGGGGAGGTGACACTGCACCCGCTTTCTCAGGCCTGCGTGTTTGTTTTCAGCTCACTTGTGAGGTGGGTCTTCCCCCTGTCCTGTGGAGTTTTCCTCCCTCCGCTACTCTCAGAAGCTTTCCTGCACCTGGTTGCTGGGCGCACGCCCCAGCTCCTGCCGGAGTCTCTCAGTCCCAGCCTGGCTTGTTTATTTACAGTTCTGGGAAGGATTCCCTTCCCCCCCTCTTTGGTGCTCAGTGTGCCCCACCCTCTTTCCCACATGTCTTTATTGTTCTTATTGCTTATTACTCAGTTTCTCTTTTTTCCCCAGGTGGAGGTCGGTCTGTCCAGGAGGCTATGCTGATCTGGCCCAGGGTTGTCTGTGGGAGTACCATGGTATTACTAAGCTCAACTTGTCTGTGTCTTCCTAAGCCATCTGGGTGCGGGTGACTGGCAGTCCGGGGGCCCTCCTGGTTTCTCCATTTAACGTGAAGTGGAGATTCTCTGCACTGGCTGGATGTGTGGAGGGGTCAAAGTTTTGCCTCTTCTTGGTAGTTTTGCCTGCAAGGTGTGTCTCCAGTGTCTCTCCAAAATTTCACTATAGGAGGCACGCTTTCTGCTTCCTCCCTCTAGCTGCCATCTTGGAATCGCACATTTCCATTCTTGAAGAGCAATTGCAGCTTACTCCTCACATGGACTCAAAGACTCAAATGTAGGTCTCAGGTACATCCCAGACATTATTCCTAGTCCTACATTTCCTAACTCAGGGAGGCATTGACCCTGGTCACAGTGGCTCAGGGATTGGGCAGCACTGAGCCTTCATACAGAGAACCCCAGTGCTCATGGTTTAGGGTGAGGATCACTTATTAGGGAGCACACAGTACAAAAACCAGCTTCTGTCAATTGATAGTCCTTCAGTGTTGAGAAAAATATGGCATGCAAGCTTTTCTGTTTTCTGTATTCCTCAAGGGAAGGTGACAGCTTGAAAACATGCATTTCCTTTCACTTTGCCAAATCTTTCATTACAGTAAAAGAAGGAAACAATGTTAAATGGGTATTATTCATTCCTAATGACTCAAGTTTTCTTCCTAACCTTCAACAGGCATTCACGAATTATCCTTCTACAATTTCACACTGAAACAAAAGTGTAGCGTGCAATAGTCTGAATTGGTCACACAGAACATTGAGTATCACACAAGTTCTTGGCTTTGGACTTATATTACATCTTCACTAAGTATCTAGAAGAAGCATAGGACAATAAAATTAATAAGGCATGTGTAAAAGTCCTGCATGAAAAACAGGTGTTTCTAATTGAGTTTTTAAAATCAGAATAAAAATGCTTAAAATCAAGTGTGACAGTATATGCCCATGTACAGACCTTTCTTATGGAGAAGAACTTGCTTTGTTCTTCTCCTAAAGCCAAAATTCAGACCAATTGGTGACATTTATCAAAGTGTGGATTGTGATCCAATAAGGAAAAAAAAACTTAAAAAAAGAATTAAGTAGTCTAAAGATAGACTACCTGAACTGGAGATCATGTTTCTGTAATGTCAAAGGTTCCTGCTAATTCATTCTGAAAGATGACCTATCAGGATATTGTAAAAATATCTCTGCCTTAGGAGAAAGATTGCTTAGATGTGTTGGAACATCCTGCACCTCTCTGATCTTCTTTACTTCTCGAATCTTAATTATACTTTGAAAAATTAATCCCTACTAAGTATTTTCTTGGTACATGAAGCATTTTACCATTTGCATAGTTTGTTTTCTGCATTACAAATATCAGTGCTTACCTTGCTAAACTCTTTCTGTGCATGTGTGTACTGGTTATGAATTATCTTTACACATAAGAAACTCACTGACCAGAAATCATGTTTAATATTTTTGCAGTATCATGAAGTACTACATTCCTCAGCTGAGTCCAGTAATTTGATGATATTGTTATGCTACAATGAAGCCATCTCCAAGGCATAACATTTAATTTAATCTGGGCATACAAAGAGGTTCCACAAATTCCTTTCTAATAACCTTCATTGTTCTACCATGTATTCTTAAGTTGAATTTAGTTACACTTCCTCCCATTGTGCCTGAATGTTAGTGTTAGGGAGATTATCTACCTATTGAACCTAACTAAGTTCCAAAGCATCCTTCTGCCAATCTCCATCACCATCTGTTCTACAAACTCAACCATGTGCTGCTCTGGACCTCATCACTTTCACAAGTAGAAGACCAAATAATCAGAGGTTGATTATAGTCAACTTAGTTGAAATTCTAAGACTGAATCAACAAATTGTTTCACTGTGACCCAGCATACCTGACATTTTCTCAATCTGGGATGTGTTCCCTACTGTTAGTCATTCCTTAAACAAAAACAAAAAAACCCTTCTTCTTTTATTTCTTTCAATAACTCTGGCCATGCCTTTTGCCTCCTGGCTATAATGTCCACAATTTATTTTTCATATTAGCTCTTTAGCGTCATAGTATTTGCACTTGGAAGAGATTTTTTAAATGATTTCAAGTCAGCACTCATGATTTACACTTTTTAAAAAATCCTGTTTTTCCCAATTTTATGAAGTTGGAGAGAACAAATATTTTTTGAGACTATGTGTTTAGAAGACATAGAAATGAAGAGGTGATAGAGAATGAAAGAATCTATCAGTGATAAAATATGGGGGTTTTTTTGCATGAATTTAACACTTTTCCTCAAAGAAGGGACTTACCACAATGGATCCCAGTGGCAATTGCATAGTGGAATATTTTTTGTTGTCTAGATTTGAACTGAGAAGGCAGAGTGGTCCACCCAGTCAGCACTCACCTGATGTTCAAGGAAAGAAAACTGCTGGCCTTGTTTCTATTGCCCTCAATGCAGAGAAACTAAAACAGATACCTTAAAAGCAACTGAGACCAATAGGAGAAGGGGACCAGGAAGTAGAGAAAAGGTGAGATCAAGAAGAATTAACCTAGAAGGTAGCACACATGCACAGGAAATTAATGTGAGTCAACTCCCTGTATAGCTATCCTTATCTCAACTAGCAAAACCCCTTGTTCCTTCCTATTATTGCTTATACTCTCTCTTCAACAAAATTAGAGATAAGGGCAAAATAGTTTCTTCCAGGTATCGAGGGGGTGGGGTGGATGGTAAGGGAGGGGGTGGGGGCAGGGGGGAGAAATGACCCAAGCATTGTATGCACATATGAATAATAAAAAAATAAAATAAAAAATAGAAGGAAATCTGAAAAAAATCATTGTGATCAAAGTTTTAAGTTCTATAGTCTATCTTTTCATTCAGGCAGTTTAAAGTGACTATGGAAAATTTTGCCAATATTGAAAACATTATTCACTTATTGGGCTTAATTTACATATAATTAATGCAAAACATTATGCAGGATCATGAAGGAGACTGTTGTTTTTCAAGAGGGTGGGGAAAGTCTTCTTAGATGACTTGTTCCACAGAATAAAAATGATAGCTATACCTTGGGTAGTAATGTGATGTGCCAGGCACTCTTAGAACTCAGCACCCATCAACCCAATGGATTCTAACAATAACCCCTGGTGGCATTTATCATTGTATAATGGTTTTAGTAAATTTATTGGGCTACAATTCCTGTACCATACAATACATATAGTAAAATATGCAGTTCAATGGCTTTTGTTTGTAGAATTGTGCATCTGTCATTTTAGTATATTTTCATTACCAAAAAAAACCCCAAAAACAAACCCAATCTATCTCTATTCATGCTCACTTTCAGGCAAGAATTAATGTATTTTCTGCTTCTGTAGATTCATCCTCTTTTGAAATTTCATATTAAGAGACTTCAATATGTGAAGATGCTTTTGTGTGATGTTTTCAGTAGTATAATTCTTTCAAGGTTCATCCAGGAAGTAGCATGTTTCAGCACCTCATTCTTCTTATGACAGATAATGGTGCATTTTATGGATATGCCATATTTTCTTTATTTACTCATTTATTGACAGACCTCTGGCTTGTTCTACCTTTTAGTTATTATGAATAATACTGAGTTCTTGTGTGTACAGATGGCTTCTTGTAATTTCAAGATAAAGTAAATACAATATTTTAAAGGAAAAGAAGAAGCTAAACATAAAACAGGTGATAGGGACCCACTTCTTCCTGGTGCACTGGGACATAAGTCAAGTATTATTAGAGCACTGTTAAATACTGTTAAAGCACGTTACTAATAAGTTGGGCTTTAAGCCCTCTTCTCAAAGTTTATTTTTCTTTAATGGTGCTGAGATGTTGGAGACTAGGTAGACTTATCTTCTTAACTGATAACTGGTAGACCCTTTTCTTGAGCAAAAGCCTGCCAATAAAGCAGCTGGACTGCTCTCATGCCAATGTCCAAACCATGACTCCCACACCAGAAAACAGTCTGTACCAGACTTTTTCCATCATAATAACCACTTTTTTCAGGGCCAAAGGAGGAGCACTTCTGCCCAATGGGAAGACCTATGAGTTGTGGAAACAAACCCAGTCCTTCATTTGGGTAAGGTACTGTACTATGATTGGCATAAATGTGAGGCAACTTCAGCGATTGATGCAGATACTCTAGTTCCCTCCCCGTTCTGGCTATATGAGCAGCAGCTCCAGTCACTTTGTGAACAGCTGGGATACAACTTTTTGCCCCAGGCCACAAAATAGACTTTCTCTTGATTGGCCTTCCTTACCTTTGCTGATCTGGTCACAGGAAAAGTAAGGAGCAGCAGCAGGAGTGAGACAGGTGACTGTGGTGGCAGGGAGGAGTTTACCCTGCAATCAGGGAAGTAATAAGGCCAGCAAGTGGTTCCTGGAGCAGCAAGAGCTGAATGCCATCAAGCAGCTGAATGCTGGCTGCACCTGACTGGACAGCCAGCAGCTGGCAGAGAGAATATTGGGGAACCACAGAGAAAGTGAAACCAACAGCATCAGTCTGGACTGGCCAATTGAAAGACACTCCCACTGCAGGTCCCTGCATCACAGGGCACATAGGAGTTGTGATACTTATGGCCTAGGCCTGAATCACCTGCATCTGTCCTGGTTGTCAGGGCCTCTGACCCAATCTCCAAAGAGGATCTGCTGTCTGGACCCAGGGACGACTGCTGGTGCTTTATATCATTTACTCCTCAGCCTGAAAATACCGGTAAGGGTCCAGAACAACTGGAGTTTATCCTCACTTACCTATGATTTCTGTCTGGGTAGAGCAGGACCACAGTTAGCTTCTTTGAAACAAACTTACCATTCAAAACCTAGAAAACAGACATTTAATAGAAATGATTCACTTTGTAGAGTTCAAAAACAGGAAAAAAGGAGTTTGAGATCTCAAGTTTGCAGCCACTTTCAAATCTGTCTGATTAATATTGCAGTTGTGTTTTTATCAGAACTTTTGGTAATATGTAAAAATCAGTAGGTTCTACATGAAAAACTGTATTTTCATCTTTTCTAAAAATCAAAAATATCTGGCAACAGTAGCCACTAATTTCCTCAAATAAAATCAGCAGGGGCTGAAGAGCAGCTGTACTCCCATTTTAGGAAGAGGAAACCCAACCAGTTCAATTTTTGCCTGTTATCTTCTTGTATTGTTTGCATTGACTGTGCTACCCCGAGAAGCAGACAGGAAGGAAAGATTGGAAAACTGGGTTTGCAAATGACCTTTGAGGCTCTTTTCTGATACACAGATCTTTTGTGTACCAGCTTCTATCCATGACCATACTTCTCCTGTTAAATTCTTTGGAAAGGGGAACTCACCACCTTCCAAATAGTCACTTATAATTTTGCATTGCTCCTCACCTTTGTAAAATATTTCTTATATCCAGCCTAATTAAGTCTCCCACAGCTGCCAATGTATTTGCCATAATATTTTTTTACCATTGGAATCAAAAAGTTCACTTCCATCTTCCAAGTAGTAACCCTTCACAAATTATCTTGATATTATAATCTCTTTTTTTAAAAAAATGTCTCTGGAGTACAATTTTATGTATAAACATAATGCATGCATTTGTAGTGTTTGACTCTGTGAGTTTTTTTATTCTTAATTGTGGTGAAAAAAGGACCCCATATAGTATAAAATTTACCATGTTAACCATTTTTAAGTACAGTTTTGTAGCATTAAGCATATTTCTATTGCTTTGAAAACCCCCTTTATATAATATCAAACAATATTCCCTCAGCCTCCATGATAGAATGTCCAAAAGGTAAATATATCTTATAGAGAATGAAAAGAGAATGGTTAATGGGTACAGTGGTACAGTTTGATAGGGAGAAAGACTTTCAATATTCTATAGCACAGTTGGATAACTGCAGTTGACAACATTCTATTATATTTAAAAATAGCTAAAAGGGAATATTTTGAATGTTTTCAACTCAAAGAAATGATAAATGTTTGGGGTTAAGGACATGACAATTATTTGATCCTGTCATTACACATTGTATACATCTACTGAAATATCATGCTGTTATATTAGTTAAATATATCCTGTCTCAAAATATGCTGAATTTGGAGCTAGAATCACTTGAGGTAATGTAACTTCACAAAGGACCCTTCAGCCTACCTTTCCTTCATGCAGCAAGCCATAATAACTCTTTTGGGAAAGGTGACCTCCATCTAGTTACATGGGAAAATAGTCTTAGTTACCAGAGACTAGTAATTGAGGCCATAATGAACCAGGATGAACTTATAGAAATCATCCTTACCCTAAACTAGCTTTTATACACTTTTCTATATGTCTGTTAGTAATTCCTACAATTCACTACCCAATCTATAGATGCATTTTTCTTATTATTCCTTCATAAGTTTATTGTTTATCTAAAACTTGTTTTGCTAATTTTCTTTAGAACTCACTGTTTTGTTAAAATTATATATACATACATAGTATTATATATTATATAATTTATATATAAAACACACACACACACACACACACACACACACACACACACACACACACATATATATATATATATATATATATATATATATAAAACTTACATGTTTTCTCTTGGTAATCAGCCTTACATGAATTTGGTTACTAAATCCAGCCACCTAAGAACTAAGAGGTGGTATCACAGAGTCTCTACACCTCCTTTATAATATGTACAGTTGTCATATGTCCATTAAAAATTATAAAATATGACAATTATTTCTAAGAAAAGCAAACATTTCTACCAATGCGTTTCTCAAAAATTTACAGTATTCCCTTTTCATATTTATATCTTGAATCAATTTGGTGCAAAAGTGTAACACAGAGACATATTTTCCCTTGCAGATAATCTCTAACTATATACACAAAATATTAATAAGTTGAGAGAAGAGATAGACTATACTACAATAATAAGAGGAAACTTTAATACTCCACTTTCAGTAATGATAGATCATCCACACAGAATATCTATAAGGAAACATCAGATTTAAAGTATACTTTAGACCAAATGGACCCAGCAGACATACACAGAACATTTTCTCCAACAGTGACAGAATATAAAACTTTTCTTTATCCATTCATTTGTTGTTAGACATTTAGGTTGATCTCATATCTCAAATATTGGGAATAATTCTTCCAAAATGTTGGAGTGCAGATATCTATTGTACTGGTTTAATTTTATTTGAGTACATATCCAAGTAGAGGAATTGCTTGGTCATATGATGTTTCTATTTTTAATTGTTATCACAATTGCTGTATGAATAGACATTCTTGCCAACATTGTGTGAGGGTTTCCGATTCTTCATATACTCTCCAACACTTGTCATATTTTAGGTTTTTAAGAATAACCATGTTCACAAATATGAGCTCATACACCTCCTGTCTTTAATTTTCATTTCTCTGATGGTTAGTGTCAAATGATGAAATTGCCAAAAATTGGGCTCAGCTGGTAGGTGTTCCTGCTTAGGCGACGCAGGTCATCCGGGTCCAGAGGATTCCACCTACCTTTACTTTTACTGAGTCTTCACGTGAGAAGGTTCTCCAGGCTATTCCATGTAATGTATGGATTTCAAGATCAAAGGCCAAAGACCAGATAGGACAGAATAAGAGAATTCACTGGCAGCACATCTGCACTATGAGAAGGATTAAAGGAACTTCATCAGGGAAGAGGAAAACGACACCAGATGGCAATTCAGATCTGCACAGGAACAAAGCAGGCTATCCAGTGTAAAGTATAGAAGACTTTCCCTCCATGCTTTAAATTTCTTTAATGATGATTGATTAAAGGAAAAGCAATATATTATAGAACATATGACAAAAATAGGATAAAGAATGGAAAATGAAAGTGATAGAAATATACAATTGTAGCATTCCTAAGCTGTATGTGAGATGATTTAATGTTATTTGAAGATACACAATGAGTTTCCGGTGTACATTGTAACCTACAGATCAAGCAGAAAAAAGGCAGAGGAGCATACGTAAATAAGCCAAAATGAATATAAAATGGATGATTAAAAATACTGAATCCAAAAATGGCAAAGAGAATATATAACAGGTGGATAAGACAAAAAACAGATGAAAAGATGGAATATTCAAATGCGATGACACAGCAAAGATATGAATGATCTAAACACAGTAGTTAAAAAGCAAATATTTTCATATTGAAAAACAAGTGAGACAGCTACAGCCTCTCTTCAAGAACCCGTTTCATGTATAAAGTCACAGATAGGTTAAATGTGAAAGGCTAGAAAAGATGTGCCATGCAAAGGTAATGTGGAATGGCTTTATTATTATCACACAGAGTAAATGGCAGAGGAAAAAACAGTCAGATTAAATGAGATAAAGGGGGACACTTGATAACACTGAAAAGATCAGTTTTTCAAGTGACTGCAACAAACTAGATGCAAATGGACCCATTTGCAGGGCTTCACAGCACACAAACTAAAAACTAGTAGAAGTGAAAGGAAAAATAGACAAATTCACAATTGCAGTTGGAGATTTTCATACTCCTTTCTCAGAATTGTTAAGTAGAAATTGGTAATTCTCTAAATACTTGACAATGTCATTTAACCAACTTAGAGAACAGTCCACCCAATGGTGGGGTGGAAAATTCTTTTAAAGGTCACAGAGATCATTCATGATGATTGTTAATCTAGAGTCAAATTTTGGATCATAAAACAAGTCTCAATACATTTGGAAGGAAAGAAACCATACAGACTGGGTTGAATTGAACAAAGTAAAGTATACTCACAGCTGGGTACATCAGGAAACCCCTTTGAACATTGACTTTGGAATTCAAAATTAAAGATAGGATTCTAAAATAGATACAGTGTGGGGTAGATACTTGTGGGATGGGGAGAGTGAATGAAGGATGTGAAGGTGAGGGAATATGGTTGATGGACTTCATATACATACATGAAATAGAACGATGAAACCTCTTGCAAGTGATTTGAGTAGGGAGAGAGGGTGGGGGAGATGGTGAGAGTGGACTAAGCAATGTACAATGTAAGGCTGTTGGGAATTAGCACAATGATTCCCCCCTGTACAATGATATATCCTAATAAAGTGAAAACAAGAAGAACATATGAAAGGTAGAATAATGAAAAGGAAAGTCTCTCTTCAGCATTTCAAGGAAGTACCAATGGAACCAGTCTGATGGCAGCAGAGCAATTGTGTTGTGGTGCAAGGGGAATTAACACTGGTGTGATAGGTGTGAATAAATTGACTTGTCTGCAATGAACTCTACGTGCAGATTCAGTAATAAAAAATGGTAACTTCTTCCCCCCCCAATAGTATTTTTCTTAGGTTGTATCTGTGAGGGTTCCTAGGTGAGCTTTAGGACATCTGAGATGTCCCTGTCCATTTTATGAAAGACAATGCCTACTCCTGGCCAAGGTCTGGCCAGTACCATACAAATCTCCCCTGTGGGCAGGGTAAACTGCACATTAACCAACAACACCCCCCTCCCCCAACTCCACAGTGGTCTGCTCTGGTGTCAGTGTTCTAGGCAGAACTTTGAGTGTTTGTTGTCTTTCGAGGCTCAGCCTGGCCTTGGCAACCGCCAAAGCAGCCTTGAAGCTATGGATGTGCTCAAAGCTGTCCCTTTAATGCACTTGGGGCTGGTCCTGCAGGAATTTGGCAGGGTTATGACAACAGACCCTGCAGAACTGAGGCAAAAGCCCCATGATTTCCCATGGGAAGTAGTGATATGTTTACCTATTATTGGATTTTTCTCTATCCCATTGTTTTTGTGGAGTAGTTTTCAATCAGTTAGAAGCCGGCTTTACGCTCGAAGAGAAAAACAGCTTGCTCTAAAGCTTTCTACACTGATTGAAGAAAAATGTGAGCTACTTGAAAAACTTAGTCTTGTTGAGAAACAGCGAGAAGCAGCCTGTGGAAAGCTGGACATCTCCAAGCATAAACTGGAGGAAGTACTCCTGCTGGAAACAGAGCTGCTAGAAGAGAAATGTAAGCATTATACACAAGTTGAATTGAATGTGGAAATGTCAAAAACCATACAGTCCCTAGAAGATGAACTAAAATCTCTCAAACCCAAAGTAGCTGCAGCCAAAACAACCTTAAGAACACTTCAAGTCAGTGAAGCGAATCTTAAGGACTCAACAGCACAGGCTTTGAGTGAAAATTTTCAGCTCCAAGAAGCTGAAGCGTGAAGGACAAGCGAGTCACCTTAATAAACACAAAGTAACACTTGAAGAGCCTGGGACATCTGCAGCACGAATTCTAAAAGACAAAGACGATCACATCAGGTGGCTAAGTGAAGGCATTCGAAAGCTGAAGGTCTGGGCCTTTGTTCTGGGAGAACACGTAACACATGACAGTGACTTGGACACAGCGATGAACCTTGGCCCAGAAAATCCTGCTCACTTAGATACTCAGACCAAAGGAGCTCTGCAGCACCTGATGAGTGCTGTGAGGTTAAATGCTTCTTTAAAATCCTTGGAATGAGAAAGAGACCAAGTTTACACTCAGCTGCATGAAGTTGAGAAAGCAAGCAAAGACCTGACAGAATGTATTAAAAATGTCCAGAGCGAACAAGTCATTTTACAGTCTGAACATGCACTGTTTGAAATTGAGAATGAGAAGCTTCAGCAGAAAGCTAAAATAATTCCTGAACTGTTCAAAGAGGGAATGAAATTCTATAGGAAATTAATGGTCGAGGATCACCACCAGTGAGACGCAGAGGAGAAACTTCCCAAAGTGAAAGAAAACATCAGCCACAAAACTGCAGAGCTGCAGACCTATAAAAAGGTAGCCAGAGAGCTCGAAGAAAAATTGGAGAGAACCAAACTTAATCACCAAAGGGAGATTATTTCCTATGAGAAGAAAGCTCACTTTAATTGGTTGGAGGCCCAGGATGCTGAAGAACAGCTGCAGTACCTTAGGCAAGTCAGTGCCAACAACAGACAAAAGTTAATGGAAATGGAGTTGGAATTGAAACTTTTAGAAGAAGATCCAAATGCATTTGGGGTTTCAAATGCAGCATGTGGCAGGGAGCATTTTCCATGTGGTCCCTCACCATTGGCTCAACCTTCATCTGAAAGGAGCGCGTTCCTCTCTCCTATTGTGTTGGAAGGTCCACTTAGACCTCCATCTGTGCTTCAGCAGGGAGGAGGAAAAGACTCAAGAAGCCCCGATCATCCACTGGAGCATCACACTGGCAAGGAAAGAGGGGACTCGAGCTGTGATGGGCTGACTGGCCATCACGGAGCACCTCCTGAGAATGGGTCCCCGTGTCCTCCATGCGAACAGAAGGGAAGGGTGACAATCCCCCCATCAGGACAACCACTTACTGACCCAGCTCCTCCTGCACACAATTCAAACGTGCCTGTTGAAAGCAAGGCAGTGGGCCCTGGTTTTGTCCCTCCACTCAGAGGTCCCTTGTACCCAATGAGAAATGTCTGTTGACTGAGTGGTTTCCCCAGTCATCTTCACCCCAAGATCTGGATGTCCCCCCACTGTATCCACATGATCAAAGTGGAAGTGAGTATTCTGCAGGTCGATTGCACCTTCAAATGATCCTGCTACTGAACTTCTAAAACCAGGAGAAGAAACCTGACAACGTTAGGATCTTCTTCCAAAGTACTTCGGACTGCTCTCTCGTTTTCAATTTAAATTCCTGCTATTACCTACTTGTTATTCTTTACCTTAAATTGAAGATTAATAGAATTATAATTCTCAGAATAGTATTGTGTAGATGATTTAACTATGAATTCTGTTATATTATTGCCATTATATTTTATTTAGATGGTATATTTTATTTTCATTTAAATCTAGATAGTATAAATATTTTAATTTGATTATTTAACCCTCTATTACATAAACATTAATTGCAGTCTTATGTATGTAACTTGCAGTGGGGATATTTTAAACCCCAGCATCTTTGCCTTCATGCCAAGAATTATATTTACTGTAATTGTAGACCAGAGAAAAAGGAAGATCTCTTTTGAAAATATTTTTGACTACTGTCTCAGTTTCAGTTTAAATTACTACTGTTTTTAGTCATTACATTTTACCTCAAAAAAAAAACTTCACCTCAAATTGAAGGTTAGTAGACTTATAATTGTCAAGATGGTATTTTATAAATTTATGATTTAAATACAAATCTTTTTGCATATGATGAAGCAAATCAGTATGAATAAAGTCATGATACTGTATATGCTTTCTAAAATATGTAAGAATCTTTTCATTTCAATTCTACTTTATTTTCATTTAATTTGGACAGTATAACTATTTTAACTTGCTTATTTAATTCACTATTGCAGAAAAAATAATTGGAGTTTTATGGATGTAATCTTGTAGTGGGGATAAACTCACTCCAAAGTCTGTGTCTTTATGCCAAAAAATCTGTTTACTGTATTGTAGACCAATGTGAAAGTGATATCTCTTTTTAAGGTGTTTTGACTCTCTTTCATTTTCAGTTTAAATTAACTACTGCTATTTAGTCATTATACTTTATGTGAAATTGAAGCTTAATTGAATTATAACACACAAGATACTATTTTACACATATATGTAATTTAAATATGAATTTATTTATGTGATACATTTTATTATCATTTATTCTAAATTGTATAACTATTCTAATTTGATTATTTAATCCACTATGCAAAAAAATTGGAGTTTTATGTATGTAATCTTATACTGGGGTAGTTTAAATTCAAAGGCTCTGTCTTTATTCCAGGAAATGCATTTACTCTAATTGTAGACAAATGTGAAAATAAAATCTTCTTTCAAAGTATAAAAAAAAAAAAAGAAATTGCCAAAAATTTAGTTTAAAAATTAGTTGGCTTTATTTTGCAATCTTAGAATCTAGTAACCCTTATAATTGTTAAAATTAGCTGAGTAGAAGTGGTTGGTTTTATTAGCAGAAAAGGGCCAAACCAAGAAGAAACAAGAAAGGAAAAGGGAATTAGTCATTACAAAATTATTCCTCTTGTATGACTGAAATTGAGATACAACTTTTGAAAAATAACTGATTGGGTTAAGGTCAGGTTATTTCAGGATACCTATAATAAGGAGTAAAGCAGAGGGAACTTGCTATCATGATCAAAACTGGTGTTTGGGAAATTTAGTTTTTCCCAATATCCTCTGATATCTTAGAAGGATAATAATTGTTCCCTTAGATTTTTCTCCCTATTTTTCTAACATAATTTATTGAAGAGAGATCCACTTCCCATTGTGTTCTTGGTACATTTGTTAAAATTAGTCGATAATTTGTGGATTAATTGCTGAGCTCTCTATTCCATTCCATTGGTTAATAGGTCTTTTTTCATGCCAGCATCTTGTTGTTTACTTTAGATTTTAGTATGCTTTTAGATAAGGTGTTATTATTCTCTAGTTTCATAATTTTTATTAATGATTGCTTTGAATGTTCTAGAGCTTTTGTACAGAACCAGAATTCCATTGAAATTTGGTAGATATTGCATTAATCTGATGATTGCTTTGGATATTGTAGAAATTTTAATAATACATATCCTAATCCATGAACATGGAATATCTTTTTATTTATTTGTATTTTCTTTGAGTTTATAATTTCAATTGTTTATAGCTTTCTCTTTTCAAGTCTTTCATCTTTTTGGATGAATTTACTACTAAGCCTTTCTATTTCTTTTTTGGTTATTAGCATTATTAGGATTTCTTTCTAATTTTTTCATTGAGTTTTTGTATTGTTTGATGTATAGAAATGTGATCTTTGCGTATGGATTTTATATCCTGAGACTTTACTGAATTTGCTTATTAGTTCGAACATCGTTTTGGTAGTGTTGATAGGTTTCTTTTTACAAGATTATATTGTTTGCAAATATGAACAATTTAAGAATTTCATTCCCAGTTTGGATGTCATTTATATCTTTTCTTGCCTATTTGACCTGGCTAGGCTATTCAGTATTATGCTGTATAGAAGTAGGTAGAGTTGACATTTTTACTAATGTTTGTGATTATATCCTATGACTATTAATTACAAGCAATGCCAGTAAAGATAATAATCATAAAAATAAGGTATGAAGTTCAGGAAACTTTTAAAACATATAGAAAAAACTTTTCCTGACATTTAGGAAACATGTTCTTATTAAACCATTTGTAGTTTTTTTCCCTTTGGGTAATATCCTATACAGTCTCTTTGGTCCTAAGTCTCCCTTTTTTCAATAGATAAGTTCCACTTTTTCATTCTTGCATCACCAATATTTATATCTCAAATCTCATTTGGAATGTTTAGCACACTAGTGGTAAAAAAGCAATGGCCATCAAATGGCAGCCATTTGGGTTTTAAAAGATAAAGGAGACAGACACCAAGGTGAGAAGTCAGCCCTGACTTTCTCTCTCACATAGCAACCAATGGAAACTGGGATCACTCACTGGCTCTGGAATGGCTAAGAGGATCTGTGATCTCTGCTGACCAACTAGTCACTGCCATGCCTGGGAAGGTTCAAGGAAACCCAAGGGGTGCGGGTTCCCACAAAGATGGCATCTGTCTTTGACAACCTGAATTGTAAAAGAAATGGCAATCATGCACAATAGTACCAGTGGCCTCTTAAAATTGCTTGTCTACAGGATATGAGTCCTTTAACATAATTGAGGACCAGTATTTGGTGCATGCCAAATTGAAGAATAATACATTAATTACAAATATTATTTTTTTCCTCTGTTCAAATAATTCTTTTATCTATTGAGTAAATACATATATGCTAGAATTATTTAGACATGATATAAGAGGATAAAGAAGAAACACTTGTTTTATGCAGACTTGATTACTGACTAGTCAAATAAATATAAAATATGCATTCTCAGGTTGTGTTTAGGTAGATAAGATTTGGAATATGGCAGGTGATTCAAATCCTGATCTTCCACTTATTGCCTGGGTAACTCAAAGTAAGTCATATAGAAAATAATCCAACCTTCAGTCTCTTGGGCAGTCAAACTAATGAGGGAGTGACAGAGGGAATATAACTAAATTTAATGTTGCAAGAATTAAGGGTGCCAATGTAGTTCATACCTTAGCATGGGTTTTGATCTATAGAAAGGGTAAAAGAAATAGAAACTATTATTACCACACACATTAGTTTTGTGAAGAGAAGATATGTCCACTATCAAAAGAACATGTAACACAGAAGAGTCTAGAAAAAATGTGAAATACATTAAAGCTCACACTTGAATTCTCTTCCAACTGCATTCTCTTCCAAACACTCTTCTCATATTAAGAATTGACTGTCAGAAAAAGAGGAATGGCAGATTATGGTAGTAAACATTGGATTTAGGCTTACAGAAAATATCTCAGCTTCATCCCATATTTGCTGTGTGAACTTGGAAAAGTTACTGAAATACATTGAAACTTCTTTCAGTCATGGATACTCAGGGATTATAACAAGAATAACTCTCAGAATTAAGTCATGAGGATTTCAAAGATGATAAAAATAATGACTGCTGCCAGAATTAAAGACAATTCACTCAAAATGAAACTTATCAAGACTATAAGAAGTCATTTATGAGGATATCTGCACTTTAATATGAAGCCATATTTTAAGTACATTAAAAGAAATGATAGTGGGTCTTTTGGTGGTGCACACCAGTAATCCCAGTTACACATGAGGCAGAGATTGAGGATTGTAGCTTGAGGCCAGCCTGGACAAAAAAAATGTTATTGAGATCCTATCTCAAAAAACAAGCTGAGTGTGTTGGTTCAGGCCTGTAATCCTAAATATGCAGGAGGTAAAGGTAGGATGATTATGGTTTAAGTCTGGCCCTGGGCAAAAGCAAGACTCTACCTGAAAAGTAAACTAAAGCTAAAAGCCTAGAGCCATAGCTCCAACTTGCCTAGGAAACACAATACCTTGGGTTCAAACTCTAAAGACAAATGACAGTGCTAGATTGTGAACACTCAACTGTCTCTTCACTCTAGCCTAACGCCCCTTGAATTTCCAGTGTCTCCCACTGCAGCGACCACCCTCACATCTTTCTCTCTTTCCCTCCCCCTCTCTCTTTTACCTGTGTTACTCTCTTTTATTTCCTCCTTTCATACATCAGTTCCTCTTGGCTCATTGTTCTTGTGCTAATGTCTTCTCAATTCTATTCTCTCTTGTATGAATACATCTTCTCCACAATGCATCATAGCTAAGACCCTTGGGGCAGCTGATATTTTGAGGCTTCCATTACCTAGTGCTATCCTAATGATTTTGTCATTTTAAGTAAGTAAATGACAGAATATGTAAAACTTTACTTGCACCATGACATATCTCTGATCATGATCTCATAGTTTGATCTAGCCATTAGATGGCTAGAATTATAACTGCCAAAGAACTTAGAAGTAGGCCCTGAGATGTAAGGGGTTATAGGCGGGGTCACAATTATTTAGAACACCAACAGTGAACTTCTGTCTTCTACATTAAGGAAAAGTGCGATCTATGTGGTACCACACTGGGAACCACTGACTTTGTATATGGTACATTTAATTAAGATTTCCCTCACTCTCAGAAATGCCTAGAATATATCATTATTTTCCACCTGTGTCAAGAACACACCCTCTTGCCAAGTGTATTCTTTTGGAAAGTTGTGATGTAAATCAACTCTTACTCCCCTGCACAGTGATCATTGACACTGAGATATAAAGCATCTCTAGCAATCCCCACTCCCAAAACCCAAAGAAAGACACTAAACCCTTAGGCCAACTGACAGCTGTTTACCAGTCATTAATGGAACTCAAAGAACAGGTTGGATTTCAAAATATGAAATATATGTCCAAAAATTTACTGGCCTTCCTTTTTTCTCCTACTCCAAGTCTCTGCCTTTGCCTAGTACCTTCCACAGAGCCCCCTTTACATCCTTGTTCCTCAGGGTATAAATCAGAGGATTGAGCATGGGGGTGATTATAGAATAAAAAAGGGCAACAAACTTCCCCTTGCTCTCAGAATAACTGCCCTTGGGTTGTAAGTATGTGTAGATGGCTGAGCCATAAAACAAAGAAACCACCAAGAGATGGGACTCACAAATTCCAAAAACTTTTCTGTGCCTGACAACTGACTTGACCTTCAGCACGGCCCTGGCAATGTGTACAAAGAAGCCCAGAATTAGTGCTGCAGGTATAGCAACCATCATGACTCGTGCCACAAACATCTTGACTTCTATTCCTCCTGTGTCCACACAAGCCAGTTTAAGGAGCACAGGCATCTCACAGAAGAAGTGACTAAGGTGATGGCCACATAGAGGCCTAGCCATCATGAGCCCTGTCTGACTCAGTGAGTTTACAAGCCCTCCCAACCAGGAAGCAACAGCCAATGCCTGGCAGAGAAGGGGGTGCATAATGGTCATATATTGGAGTGGATGACACACAGCAGCATAGCAATCCAAGGCTATCACCACCAAGAGCACACACTCAGTTCCACCCAAGGAGAGGGATATGATGAGTTGGGCCACACACCTTCCATAGCTGATGGTCCTGTCAAGTCCAGAAAGATTAACCAGCAGCTGGGGCACAGTGCTGGTGGTGTAGCAGAGGTCCAAGAAGGAGAGGTGGCAGAGGAAGAAGTACATGGGCGTGTGCAAGCTCACATGAAGTCGGGAGAGAACAATGATGGTGGTGTTGCCAAACAGAGTTAAGGAGTAGAAAACTGAAAAGAAAACAAATAGGGTAAGTTCCAGTTGGGGCCAATCTGAGAAGTCCACCAAAATGAAGCCCTCATCCAAAATGGTGTTGAATCTTCCCATAGCCTTTACCTGCACAAATAGCAAAAGACAATTCAATGCCTCCTGTGATGAATGTGAATTAAAATCTTATTACATAATTTTCACAAAATACTTCAAGATCATGGGTTTTGTTATCTTTTTCACTATTCTTTCATTCCGTGAGTCTTCTGTTTTTAATTCTGCTCTTCACCATAACAGAGGCCATTGGATCTTTGCTTGAACCCTAGTCCTGCTGCCTGTTTGTTCCATGATGTTAGCCAGGACATTCAACACTTTGTCTATGATGCTTTCTATTCTGAAAGTCATAGCATTGAGATTAGGACCCAAAAGCAGTAATGTGAAAACTTTTTAAAAAAGATATTACATATAAAATGCAGCATTAATAGTCTATGTTGTTTTCTTTTTCTCCTTTTCTTAATCTGGGAGAGAGACTTTTTCAATGGATTAGAATCTTGAAATAACTATATGGAGGATCATATTTGGCCTCTGGGTGCTCATCTGCTTCCTTCTGCTCAGTGCAGATGTTCAGCAACCCAGTCCAGGAATTCCTGTTCATGACCTGTCACCATCTGTCTCAAAGGGATGAGAAGAGTGTAGGTCCATACTGGGAAAACATTACCACAAATATGTTTCTGATCATGAGTCATAACGTCAAAGACACTCTTCCATGTCTCCTTCAGCTGGTACTGATCCATCCCTCATCATCTCTCCCAAGAAATAATGTTCCATTCTCTCTGACCCATTCTTCTTAGTGGAGTTTCTTTCTACTTTCTTTTGGCACTGAAGTTCTTTTAAATATGTTTTTGTCCCTCTCTGATCTGTGAAATCCAAAGCAGTAGAGGACATCGTAAATATAAAAATAAATGTTATTCTCTTATTTTAGGGTATATAAGAGGTGCTAAGTTAATATTACTTTCCTTCATATTCTATGGGTGTTAAATTTCATTCAGTGAAACATTTGGATCTCTCTTCAAAAAATATGAAAATCTATTTTTAAGAAACCTGAAGATTAACCAAAACACTCTTTAATAAACTAAGGAATTGAGATAGACATAAAAAGTTGCCTATCTTTAAAGATTGATATTTGTGGTAAAATTCTCAACAGAATTACAAGAGTTTATGGTTTTCAGCATAAGATCTTTAATCTCTTTGGTTAAATATGTTCATGCACATTTTATTCCTTCAGATGATACTGTAAAAGGGAGAGTTTTCTTCAATTTCTTTTTGATAGTGGATTGTCCTTTGAAATGTAATTCACTTTTGTATGAAATTTATATCTTGAAACTTTACTGATCTCAGAAATTTTTACAGTTTGTTTTTGCTTTCAAGTCTTTAGAGTATTATGTTTATATAACCATGTCATAAAAAGTAATTCCACTTTTTTTTTCTCTAAATTGATTACCTTTTATATCTTTCTTTTGGGGACTGGATATCCACATATAGAAGGAAGGAAATAGAATCTTATCCTACCCACACACAAGTACCTATTCAAATAAGTTAAGTTTTACTCAGAACAACTGGGAATGTAAAGTGACTAGACATAAACATGGGAGAATATGTTTTAACTGGATCTGGCAAAGATTTTTACCCATGACTCCAAAAGCACATGAACCAACAAGAGTGAACCCTAATAAAGTATGGACATTGGGTGGAAATGAGGTCTCCATGTAGGCTCATCAGTTGTAACAAATGTACCTCTCTGGTGGAGGGCATTGATAACTTAAAACACTATGCATGTGTTGGGGCAGAGAATAAACAAATCTCTGAACAATATTGTTGTGAATAAATTCTCTAAAGCTAACATTTATGTACAATTCTTGCTAACAAATGTCTAAGTAAGAAGAGATTAAGGATAAATAAATATTTTCTAAGATACTTATTGATATAATTTATTAGTAGAAAACTTGCCTTGGAAGAAATATTGAAAGAATTTATTTGGAGAGAAGCATAATGTTATATTGATCAACTTGGATCTATATAAAGAATGGAAGAACATTAGAAAAAATAAGCATAAGTATAATAAAAGCTCTATTTTTCTTAGCCTTAATGGATTTAACAGAATACAGCTCAGAATAATCACAACAAAAATGTAAACAATGATTATGTATACTATGATTATAGCTTGATGAATGAAAAAAAGATACAAGTGGATTACTTTGTTAGTGTAAGATACTTATATCACCTTAGGGCAGTATATGGTTATGTGAATGGGGAAGATTAATTGTAAATGTGTATAGCAAACTCTCAGGCAACTCACTTTTAAAAGATTTAAGAAAAGTGGCAAAATTGACTAATATTGTAAGAAAGAAAAGAAAACTGAAATCAGTAAATTGACCTTTGCTAAACTGTGGAAGACAGAGGTAAACATTGTTTTCTTTGGAAGGTTGGAATTTATTTAATATACTTTTCTTGTTTACTTTTTATGTTATTGTTTTCATATTTTTAGAACAGGTCTACCTTGTGCCCCGGCTGGTCTTGAACTCCAGATGATCCTCCTTCATCTTCCTGAATGCTGCAATTATAGGGGTGAGCCACCACACCCAATTAAAGGTTTGTATGAATTGAGATAAAAATATAAACAAGACTCTGAGAAAGTATGCCAAAAAAAGAGAAAAAATATCAACAGAATCCTACCCTGTGATTAGCATGAATAATTTGGGGCAAATAATTCATTCCTTCTTAAGTTTGCCAAATTGGAAGATCATGTCAATGCTGCGATGCTGAATCAGTGATGCCACCCTTAATACCCTTGTGAATAACAGACAAAATTTGAATCATAGAGAAAAACGTGTACACATGTGGCTTAACAAATGCATTAGAGCTATTTTTGATTGATTGCCCAAGAACAGTGCATTCAGTTCTCTGAGGTTCACTTTACTTAGCTGTAAAACAAAAAATCATTGATTTGAGAAGCCTTTGTTAGAATTAAAGGTTTCTGACAGAGGTGGGCATGGTGGTGGACACATGTAATCCTAGCACTCAGGAGGCTCATGCAGGAGGTTTGTGAGGTCAAGGTCAGCCTGGGCTACATAAGGAGCCCCTGCTCCCCCAAAAGCAATAGAAAAACAAACAAACAAACAAAAATACATACAAAAAATTTCAGTGCATGCTGGATGAATCATTGAGTGCCATCTCCACACTGGCACCATGCCTGGTACACATAAATTTTGTTTCCTGTGCAAGAGGAGAAAATGAACAAATCTGAACATTTCTCAGTTAATGGCACAAGATTTTTAACCATTTCTTTTCCATATTTTTACCAATAATCTATAATAGCATATAGAAGTACTCAGTGTATTTGCAATTGAACAAAAAGTTTCAAATTATAATTACGTGACATGTTAGAAACACAATCAAAGAGAATTTTCAATTGATGAAACAAGAAGCCCAATAAATAGCCACCAAAGTAAAAAAAAGAAGATAAAATGTACAAGGAAAATTGAAATTAGTTTAAAAAACTCTTTTGAACAAATATAGAACGGGATGGACAAAATTGCAACTTGACGGAGATTTGCTAAGAAACTAAAAGACATAGATGTCTTAAAGGTACATGGATCAAAACCTCAACACAAGTCAACAGTGCCTACAGGAGTGCTGAAGTTAACCAGATACAAGACCAGACTGCATAAAAATCAAAAGAGGATACCTTGATGTCTATAGTTTAAAAAGAAACCTGAAAACCATTTCCACCTAGGGTCTTGTGTCATCTGATGCATGATTCCCCTTTACACAAAGCAAAACAAGAACTTGGATAATAAATCCCATGCTTTACTTCCTTTACAAGAAAAGTCTTGTTCTTTTCTCCCCATTTCTCAGCTGCCTATTTCCATCTTTGTGGGAATTTCTCTATTTCAACGTTTAATCCATCAAAGACCATGCCTTCTGGAAATATGCAATTCTCTAGTTCCACAACTAAAATAACATCAATAATTTGATGTACGAGGCACAGCTTTATAGTTTCATACCCTAAAAAATGACTGGCACAGTAACAAGCTTTATCAGTAATTAATTCCCTGATGCCTGTAGCATTGACCCGCACCAGCTCTTAAACAGTTCCTTAGAAGTGTGTGAAGCCTTTAGGCAGCTTCACTTATCCTTACACACTGGGATGCTGAGGTGATCCTCCTTCCTTGGCATCTGATATTTTCTTCTGGAATCTGATGTGCAAAGGCTGTCTTAATGCTCTATAGTGTCTAGGTCAATGCTGTTATGAGCTGTTCTCCATCATATTGACTCTTTTTCTGCCTAACCAAGACTTTGACACCTGTATGATTACTTGTGATTACATGTTTGGAAGTGTGTTCTGCCTACTAACCCTCCCAGGTGTTACTGTTAATGGGCTGATCTGTGGAACCACAAACACCATACCCACTGCAAATATCACATTAATCAAATCTGTAACGGATGGCAGTGACTCCCTGTGTTCAGCACATCTCACTTTGCTGAAGTTGCTCTGCATCACTCAGCAAACCATTGCTGCAGTGATGATACCTTCATACAACTTTTTCCACTCTAGCTATGGTCACTAGCTAGGATCTGACTCATGCCCATATTTGGTAATTACAAAAAGAAAATTTCTTTGGGAGTCATTTATATTCTTGAAAAGGAATTTCAGTTAACTCCTCACATGGACTCACATGTAGGTCTCAGATATATCCTACACATTATTCATAGTCCTACATCTCCTAACTCAGGGTGGCATTGACCCTGATCACACTGGTTCAAGGACAGGGCATCTCTGAGCCTTCCTGTGGTGGAGCCACAGTGCATGTGGGTTAGAGGGTGGGAAAGGTTTTATTAGGGGAACAAACAGAGTAAACATCAATATCCTTCAACTGACAATCCTCCAAAAAAGGAAAATAATCATGGAATGGGTTCCATATTCCTCAAGGGAAAGCGAAAGCTTGAAAACATGCATATCTTTTTGTATTTCCCAAATCTTTTATCCCAATAAAAGGATGAAATAATGTGAGGCTGATAGAATTCATTCCTAATGATTCACAATTTCATTCAAAATATGAATAGACATCCACAGATCCTTCTACAACTTAATACTGAAATAAAAGTATAGCACCAATAGTCTGCATTGGTGATATAGAATATTGAGTAGCACACATGTTCTTAGCTTTGGACTTGTATTACATTTTGTCTAAATACATAGAATCATAGGACAATAAAATTAATAAGGCACGTGTAAACATCCTGTATAAGAAACTGGTATTTCTAACTGAGATTTTTTTTTATTAGAATAAAGAAATGGTTAAGGTCAAGTGTGACAGTGTATGTCCACGTTAAAGATCGGTCTTATAGAAAATGCAATTAACTTGCTTTGTTCTCCCAAAGCCAAAATTCAGACAAACACCACAGGACAGATTGTGATTGATGAAGAAGAAAACTTGAGTAAAGGATGAACTAGTTCAAAAATAGAATACCTGGAATCGAAGTCATGTTCCTATAATGTAATGTCAGATTCCTGCTAATTCAGTCTGAAGGATGATCTTTAGGGATTGTTGTAAAACACTTTCTTTGTTAGGTGAAAGATTTTGTTCGATGGCTTGGAACATTGTGCACAGCCTAGACCTTGTTTACTTTTCTGATCTTAATTATACTTTAAAAATTGAATCTCTACCAAAAATTTCCTTGATATATATTTGTTTTTCTGCATTACAAAGATCAGTGATTATCTATGTCCAACTCTTTCTGTATTTGTGTCTATGTGTATATGTACTATCTTTAAAAATAATAAACTTGTTGATCAGAATCTCATTTAGCTGCATGTAGTACTGCATTTCCCAACTGAATCAAATAATTTAATGATATTGTCTTACTTCAATGGAACTATCATCAGGTCATAAAATTTAATCTTCTCTATGGGCATAGGAAGATGTTCCACTTATTCCTTCCTTATTTCTTTGTTCAACCATATATTCTTAATTTAGAAAACTTCCTTCCATTATGCCTGCAACTGTAGCTCACTTATTAGTATTAGTAAATTATCTACCGATTGAACCTAATGAGGCACCAAAACATCCTTCTACCTACCTCCATTAACATCTGTTCTACAGACTCAACCATTCTCCAGTCGGGATCTCATCACTTTCACAAGAGAAACAACACAGTGTTTGATCTGATCACACAGGTCTTTATGGTAGTCTGCAGGAGACTCTTTGAAATACTAACAACACCACATTCAAATTTTTAGAAGACCAAATAATCGGAGATTGAGCGTCGTCAGCTTAGTGGACATTCAAAGACTGAATCAACAAATTGCTGTTTGTTTTCACTGTGACTCAGCATCCATGACATTGTCTCAATCTGGAATGTGTTTTCTCCTGTTGTCTATCCCAAAGGAAACCCTTCTTAATTTATTTCAACAACTCTGACTATGCCTCTGTCCTTTGCCTCCTGGTTCTGATGTCTGCAATTTATTTGACATGTTAGAGCACTGGCATTACAAATTTGGAGGGGATTCCAGAATGATTTTTAAGTCAACCCTCATGGTTTATATTTTTAGAAATTTGTTTCCCTAAATTTATGAACTTGGAGATGAAGACCTACAGGTGAGAATATTTTTGAAGTGATGTTTTTAGAGTAGATAAAGGAAAGAACGTGATAAAGAATATATCAGTTATAAAATAGGTTTTTGCATGAATTTAACGTTTCTCTGTCCTCCAACTGGGAACCTACCACAATGGAGCCCAGTGCTAACTGCCTAGTGGAATATGTCTTGTTTTCTAGATTTGAACTGTGAAAGAAGAGTGGCTCAGCCAGTCAGCACTCACCTGGAGTTCAAGGAAAAAAAGTGCTTCTTTTCCCTCCCTCAATTCTGTTGACTTCAAGGGAGCTATGAGGACCACTGGAGACTGGTGGCATCTACTGATATCTGAAAAAGACATTTTTTGTTTTGTCCTGATCTCCCACAGTGGGAAGAGCTCAGATCAGCGCTCTTATCCTTTAGATGGCTGAGGTTTATAAACTTGGAGCTGCCAGCATCCCCTTCTTGGAAACTTTCTTGCTCACCCTAAACAACTGAGAGCTGGAAAGAGCTGATGTATCATCAGACCACCTCGTTTTCCTAAGGATGAGCATCTGTGTAATCAAATCATCTCCTGATCCTAAGTCTGAGCTACTGGATTATCAAATCACTGCCTGAACCCAAGATGTAATTCCTTCATTGTCAAACTTTCTCCTGACCCTTTCACTGAGCGTACCAATTCTGTCCTGTGGGCATTTCTAAGACCTCCCTGAGGGAGTGGAAAGATAGTTGATTATCAAGTGCGGCCATAGATACCCCAGAGGGCCCCAGTGTGGCAATTGCTATCATATGATAGGCTCCCAAGATCTGCCTTGCAGATTTCTCTATTTCCTATAGTCTGTCCTAACCAGAGTTATCTATTCAGTGTTCCCAGAACATACTTTCTTACTGGCTCCTGTGACTCTGCAGCCTGGGATTCCTCACACTTTCCTAATTTGACCCTTATCCTACCAGACTTTCCTATGTGAGAACAAATTCTACGTTTTCTGGAGGCCTACCTTAGCATACCTGAAATGTCTTCCTTCTCAGGACTCTTCATATAATCATCATGTACTCCCAAATATGTGTGCAATTGAGCCAATCAATATTAATTTCCTTGTTGTGAAAGTTCAGTCCTTTCACTGCTGTCATTTTCTTATCCTACAATACTTAATTTATCATTTATTATTATTTTTTATTCCTATTTTTGTTGACAACAAACTTGAAAATGTATGCATTCATGGAAAACAGTATGTTGAGCACATAGTGCTTTTCTACATACTGTGGGTAATAGAAAAGTCAGTATTCAAAATTTTGCAACCATTTTTTTTTCGTTTATTCATATGTGCATACAATGTTTGTGCCATTTCTCCCCCAACCTCCTCCTTCTCCCCCCAGGCCCTCCCTCACCCCCCCATCCCCTTGCTACCAGGCAGAAACTGTTCTGCCTTTATCTCTAATTTTGTTGAAGAGAGAGTATAAACAATAATAAGAAGGACCAAGGGTTTTAGTTGAGATAAGGATAGCTATATAGGGAGATTCCTAGCCTTGCTTCCATGTACAAATGTGTTACGTTCTAAATTGATTCTTCTCGAACTAACCTTTTCTCTAGTTCCTGATCCCCATCTCCTATTGGCCTCTGTTGCTTTAAAGTTTCTGCATTAGTTCCTTTGCATTGAGGAGATCAAATACTATCATGTTTTTTGGGTTTCTTACCTATCCTCATACCTCCCTTGTGTGCTCTTGCCTTATCATGTGACCAAAGTTCAATCACATTGCTGTATTTGCCCTTGATCTAAAGTGCGCATATGAGGGATAACATACAATTATTGGTCTTCTGAGCCTGGCTAACCTCACTCAGAATCCATTTACTTGCGAATGATAACATTTCATTCTTCTTCATGGCTGAGTAGAATTCCATTGTGTATAAATACCACATTTTCTTAATCCATTCGTCTGTAGTGGGGTATATCTTGGCTGTGTCCATAACTTGGCTATGGTGAATAGCGCTGCAATAAACATGGGTGTGCAGGTGCCTCCGGAGTAACTTGTGTCACATTCTTTTGAATATATCCCCAGGAGTGGGATTGCTGGGTCATATGGCAGATCTATGTTTAGATTTTTAAGAAGCCGCCAAATTTTTATCCAGATTGTACTAGTTTGCATTCCCACCAGCAGTGTATAAGGGTTCCTTTTTCCCCACATCCTTGCCAACACCTGTTGTTAGTGGTGTTGCTAATGATGGCTATTCTAACAGGGGTGAGGTGGAATCTTAGTGTGGTTTTGATTTGCATTTCCTTTATGGCTAGAGATAGTGAGCATTTTTTCATGTGTTTTTTGGCCATTTGAATTTCTTCTTTTGAGAAAGTTCTGTTTAGTTCAGTTGCCCATTTCTTTATTGGTTCATTAATTTTGAGAGTTTAGTTTTTTGAGTTCTCAAGATATTCTGGTTATCAGTCCTTTGTCTGATGTGTATCTGGGAAATATTTTCTTCCACTCTATGGTGGTCTCTTCAGTTTAGAGACTATTGCTTTTGTTGAGCAGAAGCTTTTTAGTTTTATGAAGTCTCATTTGTCTATACTTTCTCTAAGTTGCTGAGCTGCTGGGGTTCTATTGAGCAAGTCCTTGCCTATACCTGTTATTTCCAAAAAATTTCCTACTCTTTCCTGTAACAACTTTAGAGTTTGTGGTCTGATATTAAGGTCTTTGATCCATTTTTAACTGATACTAATACAGGGTGATAAACATGGATCTAGTTTCGGTTTTTTGCAGACGGATAACCACTTTTCCCAACAACCTTTGTTGAAGAGGCGGTCTTTTCTCCATTGTATATTTTTAGTGCCTTTGTCAAAAATGAGGTGGGTATAGTTGGGTGGGTTCATATCCGGGTCCTCTATTCTGTTCCACTGGTCTTCATGTCTGTTTTTGTGCCAGTACCATGCTGTTTTTATTGCTATTGCTTTGTAATATTGTTTGAAGTCTGGTATTGTGATACCTCCAGCATTGCTCTTTTTGCTGAGTTATGCCTTGGGTATTTTTGGTCTTTTGTGTTTCCAAATTAATTTTAGGGTAGATTTTTCAATCTTTTTGATGAATGTCATTGGGATTTTCACGGGAATTGCATTAAACATGTAGATTGCTTTTGGTAGTATAGTCATTTTTACTATGTTGATTCTACCGATCCATGAGCACGGGAGATCTCTCCAACTTCTGTAGTCTTCCTTGATCTCTTTCTTCAGGGGTTTGTGATTCTCCTTGTACAGGTCATTCACATCCTTTGTTAAGTTTACACCTAGGCATTTGATTTTTTTTGTAAATGGAATTGTTTTCATATATTTTTTTCTCAGTTTGTTTGCTATTAGTATATAGAAAAGCTAATCATTTTTGTAAGTTGATTTTATATCCTGTCACTTTTCTGTAGCTATCTATGGTATCTAGGAGTTTTTGGGTAGAGTGTTTTTGGTCTTTAAGGGATAGGATCATACAATCTGCAGAGAGGGATTTTTTGACTGTTTCTTTACCTATTTGTATTCCTTTTATTTTTTCTTCATGCCTAATTGCTCTGGCTAGGAATTCCAGTACTATGTTGAATAGGAGTGTGGATAGTGGGCATCCTTGTCTCGTTCCTGACTTTAAGGAACTGGTTTCTGTTTTTCATCATTATGATGTTGGCTGTAGGTTTGTCATATATAGCTTTTATAGTCTTGAGGTACTTTCCTTCTGTTCCTGGTTTTCTGAGAGCTTTTATCATGAAATGGTGTTGGAGCTTGTTGCAGGTTTTTTCTGCATCTATTGAGATGATCTTGTGGTTTTTTTCTTTGCTTCTATTAATGTGTATTACATTTATTGATTTGCATATGTTGAACCACCCCTGCATTCCTGGGATAAAGCTGACTTGGTCATGGTGAATGATCTTTCTGATGTGTTGCTGAATTTGGCTTGCCATTATTTTATGGAAGATTTTTGCATTAATATTCATTAAGTTAATTGGCCTGTAGTTCTCCTTGTGGAGGTGCCTTTGCCTGGTTTTGGGATGAGTGTAATACTGGCTTCATAGAATGACTGAGGCAGCTTTCCTTCCCTTTCTATTTCACGGAACAGTTTAAGGTGGGTTGGTATTAGTTCTTCTTTAAGTGTCAGATAGAATTCAGCAGAGAATCCACCAGGTCCTGGACTTTCTTTTTTTGGAGACTTTATTGCTGCTTCAATTCCATTTTGTGTTATAGATCTATTCAGGTGGTTAATATATTCTTGGTTCAATTTTGGATGGTCATAAGTATCTAGAAATCTGTCCATTTCTTCATGATTTTCAAATTTATTAGCATATAGGTTCTCAAAATAGTCTCTGATGATTTCCTGGATTTCCCTGGTGGTTGTTGTTATCTCTCCTTTTGCATTTCTGATTTTACTGATTTGAGTTTTTTCTCTCCTCATTTTAGTCAGGTTTGCCAGGGGTCTGTCAATCTTGTTTATTTTTTCAAAGAACCAGATTTTTGTTTCATTGATTCTTTGTATGGTTTTTGTGTTTCTATTTCACTGATTTCAGCTTTTATTTTTATTATTTAACTCCTTCTATTTGTTTTGGGATTTGCTTGTTCTTTTTTTCTAGAAGTTTGAGATGTATCATTAGGTCATTGATTTGATATCTCTCTGTCCTTTTAATATGTGCATTCATGGCTATAAACTTTCCACTGAGGACTGCGTTCGCTGTGCCCATTAGGATCTGGTAGGTCGTGTTTTCATTGTCTTTTTTTTTTTTAATTTTATTATTCATATGTGCATACAAGGCTTGGGTCATTTCTCCCTCCTGCCCCCCTACCCCCTCCCTTACCACCCACTCCACCCCCTCCCTCTCCCCCCTACCCCCTCAATACCCAGCAGAAACTATTTTGCCCTTATTTCTAATTTTGTTGTAGAGAGAGTATAAGCAATAATAGGAAGGAACAGGGGTTTTTGCTGGTTGAGATAAGGATAGCTATACAGGGCATTGACTCACATTGATTTCCTGTGCGTGGGTGTTACCTTCTAGGTTGATTCTTTTTGATCTAACCTTTTCTCTAGTTCCTGGTCCCCTTTTCCTATTGGCCTCAGTTGCTTTTAAGGTATCTGCTTTAGTTTCTCTGCGTTAAGGGCAACAAATGCTAGCTAGTTTTTTAGGTGTCTTGCCTATCCTCACCCCTCCCTTGTGTGCTCTCGCTTTTATTTGAGTGCATATATTAAAAAGACTGAAAGATCCCAAATCAATGACCTAATGATACATCTCAAACTCCTAGAAAAACAAGTGTTTTCATTTTCATTAATTCTAGGAAGCTTTTCATTTCCTCTTTTATTTCATCAATGACCCATTGATCATTGAGCAATATGTTGTTCAGCTTCCAACTGTTTTCATGTTTTTATTGGGATATTATTCAGACATAAAGAAGAATGAAATCCTATCATTTACAGCAAAATGGATGAAATTGAAGGAAATTATGTCGTGTGAAATAAGTTGTACACAGAAAGACAAGTATTTCATGCTTTCTCATATGCAGAAGGTAAAAGAGTTGATCTGACTGTAGTGATTATTATAGCTGTGGAGCAGTGCTGGAGTCAGTGGATAGTGAGGCTGGATTTTATTATTGTACATTCTATGTATGTATTAAAATATTACACTCATCCACATTCATATGTACAATTAATAAAAGTTAATAAAACATAAATTGAAATTAAAGTGCAAAACAACATAGTACAAGGTAAATACTAACTAAGTATCTGATATTGCTCTGGATATATAGATGGGGTTCATAGTTAAAAAGCTGAACATATACTCAAAAATGTTGATGCCACTTATTCTGGGTAATTAGATTATATATTTTAAAATGTACTTGAATTTGTCTGATTTCTATCTATTTAAAAAGCCTTTAAATGTTTTCTAACAGGATGAGTGTGAAACTGTATCTTCTTGTCATTCTACTTTGCATTTCCTTTATTAGGATAGGGTTAGACATATTTCCATATGATTTATTGTCCATTTCATCTTCTTCTTAAATCATCTGATCATATATTTTTACATTTTAGGATATATATTTCTATAATATTTGTGTTTGTACTTTGGAAATATCTCCTCATCTCTAGCTTAATTTTTCACATTATTTATGAATTGCATTTTGTATGTGTGTGCTCATCCATGTTCATTTAACACAAATCCATTCTTAAATGGATTGAGTCTTGATAAAACCTGTATCTTGAAGGGACAGAAGAGAGGATGGCTAATGGTTTCAGCAGTGCAGTTGGACAGGAGGAATGGTTTCTAATGTTATATAGCACAGGTGGATGACTATGGTTAACATTCCAGTGTATATTTAAAAATAGCCATTGAGAGAATCTTGAATATTCTCAATATAAAGAAATGATAAATGTTTGAGAAGATGGATACATCAGTTGCTCATATATGATCATTACACATTGGTTCATCTTCATATTATCACACTGAACTCCATAAATATTGAAGGAGTTAAGTATGTGCTGAATTGGAATATAGATTATTTGAAACAGAAATCACGTGAGGTAATTTAACTTTAGTAAAGCTCATTGAGCCATCCTTTTCCTATGTACAGTCATAAAGAGTCTTTGGGAAGAGGTGATCACCACATGGCAATGTGGGAAAATAGTCTAAATTATGAGACTAGCAACCGGGGCTACAAAGAACCCGAATACTCATTGAAGTAGCCCTTATCTTACACTAGCTTTTATAATCCCATGTATGTCTCTGTGACATTTGCTTACTATACTACCTGGGCCATAGATACATTTGTCCTGTCATTCCTTAACAAGTTTATTATCCTTTTTCTATAAAGTATAAAAACATCTTTTTTGACAATTTTCTTTGCAATTCACCTTTCTTTGTAAAGATCCCCATGTATGTCTAAATGTAATAAAACTTGCATGCTTTTCTTCTGCTAATCACCCATGTATTAACTTCCTTATTAGATCAAGTCAAAGAACACATATAAGAACTGCAGGGTGGTGTCATAGCCTCTCTTCCTCCTTTACCATATGTAAAGTTATTTGTTGTTGAATAAAAATGATAAAATATGAAAAAAGTCCAAGTTCAAACTGTGCAATGCTCCTATATGATCTTCTGAAAGATTTATAATGTTCCCTTTCCACATTTATGCCTTGAATCAATTTGGTGAATGAGTATAACACAGAGACTTATTTTTCCCTTGCAGATTATCTCTTATTTTGGCATCTAAATATATACACCAAATATTAATAGGTCTGAAAGGAGAGAGAAATTATACTACAATAAATAGTAGATGATTTCAATATCTTATGTTCTGCAATGTACCATTCACACAGACTATCTATAAGGACATATCAGATTTAAACTACACTTTAGACCAAACGATTCTAACAGACATATGCAGAATATTTCACCCAACAGTAACAGGCATACACATTTTATTCAGCCATTCATTTGTTGACAGAAACCTAGGTTGCTTTTATATCTTGGATATTGGGAACAGTGCTGTAATAAACACTGGAGTGCAAATGTCCCTTCAGGGTAAGGATTTCAGTATGTACCAAGTAGAAGAATTGCATGGTCATGTGGGAGTTGTACGTTTAATTTTTTGCAAGAAGCTCCATTCTGTTTCCATAATAGCTGTACTAGTGATATTTTCACCAACTGAGCACTAATGTTCCCGTTTCTTCACATCATCTCAAGCATCTTTCATCCTTTGACAGCAGCTATGCTCACAAGCATGTGATCATAATTCCCTCTGTTTTTTATTCACATTTCTCTGATGATTATTGTCAAATAACAATCTCACAACAAATTTAGTTGAAAGATTAATTGACTTTATTTTGTAATTCTACAATCAGACAAAGTTTGATTCCATAAAATAGGATAAGTGATTCTGGAATTGCTAAAAGGACCACGGACATGGTCATGGATGGGAAGGACCAAGGAAATCCAAGGGGTGCAGGATCCCAGAGATGGTAGTTTCTGCCCACAGACTTGAACTGCAAAAACAATGGCTGTGTTCATCTATACCAGTGGAACTCGAAAAGTTGCTTGACTCTAGGGTATGATCCTGTACTATGATTTACTTACATTTAATGCATGATAAATGATAGAGTTATACATTAACCACAAATTTTATTAAATCGTGCTGTTTGTTCAAATAATTCTATTTTCTCTGCTAGGGAAATATACATATGCTAGAATTATTTAGACTCGATGTAAAAGGATGGAGGAGAAAATCATTTGTTTCATGCAGATCATTCATTGCTGCCTTCAGCTAGTGAAATATAAAAAATGAACTCTTTGGTAGTGGTTAAGTAGATAGGATTTGAAATCTGACAGGCCAGATTCAAATCCTACTACTTAATTTAATACTCACATAACATGAAATAAGTCATACAGAAAATTATCTAAAATCCAACCTCTTGTCAGAAAACCGAAAGGGAAGAGGAATAGATACATATGTAATGTTGTAAAAATTAAGGGTGAAAAGATAGAAATCCTCAGCATGGCTTTTGACCTATAGCAAGGCTGCAAAAATAGAAACTATTATTACTACACATATTTCACAAAGAAGAAATGCATGCCCCATGACGAAAGACTGTTCAACTCAGAAGAGTTGAGAACCTTGATCAGAATACACCAAATAAAGTATGAAGTACAAGCTCACATTTGATTGATTTCCTTTCTTTTTTAAAATTATTATAAAATTTCTATTAGGATATATTCATTACACAAGGGGATTAATACTGACAATTCTGAACAGGCTTATATTGTACATTGGTTAGATCACCCCCACAGAATTTCCCCCTTGTACCTCTTCACTTTGCCATTTAGAGCAATTGCAAGGCTTCTTTATTTTCTTTCATAAAAGTATATGAAATCCATCAACAATATGCCCACACTGTAATCCCCTTAATTCCCCCCTCCCCCTCCCACTAGTACCTCCCCATACTGTACCAATTCTTTTTTGCTTTTTTTATCATATTATTGTACTGGGGATACATTGTGACATTTATAAAAGTTCTTACAATATTATATAATTGAATTCACACCCTCCATCATTCTTCTTTCTCCTCTCCTCCCCCATTTCTATAATAGTTTTAGCAGGTCTAAGTTTCCATTTCCAAATGTGAGTACATAATAATTCCACCACTTTCAGCCTCCTTTCCAACTTCCTCACTTTCTAAGCTCTCTTCCCCTGTTAAGAATAAACTCTAAGAGAAAGAACTGGCAGAGTGTGATAATAATTGTTGGATTTATGGTTACAGAAAGTATCTCAGTTTTATCCCATATCTAGCATGTGAACTTGAATAGGTTATTTAAAAACCTTGAAATTTATGATGAACTAAGGAATATAATAAAATTAACCAAGAATGACTCACCCAACATAGTAAATGGCACATCTACAATTTTACATGCTCCATGAACTACCTCTGGCCACAGTGTCATTTGCTTCATGTAAAAGTAACCACTGGAAGGCTAGAAAAGTTTCCACTACCAAAGAACTTAGAAACAGTTCTTGACATGTGATGGGATGTAGCCAGGACCACAATTAATTGGAAAACTACCAAGGAACTCATGCCATCTGAATTTAGGCAAAGTACTTTCTACGTGGCATCACATTGGAAATCTTGGCTTATATAAGGTGCTGTCATATTTAATTAAATCTTTCCATTCTCAGATGTCCCCTGAACCCACAGCAACTGTCCAAATGTGACCAGAATACACCCTAGTGGAATGTTGTGATATAAATCAGCTACTTCCTTCTGCACAATGATTGTGAATACTGAATAGAAACATCACAAGAGATTCCCACTTTCAACTTCCCAAAAAGGAAGATATTGAGGTCTACTCAGAGATGTGCTCTAGTGACAAATGGCCCTCAAAATATGTCAAATTTCTGGATAAGAGAACTATTACAGAGAATGTTACTGACCATCCCTTCCCTTCCTACTCCGAGTTTCTGCCTTTCCCTAGTACCCTCCACAGAGCCCCCTTAACATCCTTGTTCCTCAGGGTATAAATCACAGGATTGAGCATAGGAGTGACTATAGTATAAAAAAGGGCAACAAACTTTCCCTCACTCTCGGAATAACTACCCTTGGGTTGTAAGTATGTGTAGATGGCTGAGCCATAAAACAAAGAAACCACCAGGAGGTGGGATCCACAAGTCCCCAAAGCTTTTCTGCGCCCAGCCATTGACTTGACCTTCAGCACTGCCCTGGCAATGTGGGCATAAGAGCCTAGAATTAATGATACAGGGAAGACCAAGATTATGGCCCCAGCAACAAACATATATGACTCAGTTCCTCTTGTTCCCTCACAGGCCAACTTAAGGAGCACAGGCATCTCACAGAAGAAGTGATTCAGGTAATGGCCACAGATAGGCATGGCCATCATAAGGCCAGTCTGAATCAGAGTGTTGATGAAGCCTCCCACCCAAGAAGCAATAGCCAATGCCTGGCAGAGAAGGGGGTGCATTATGATTGTGTACTGGAGAGGATGGCACACAGCGGCATAGCGATCAAAGGCCATCACCACTAAGAGCACACACTCAGTTCCACCCAGGGAGAGGGTTATGAAGAGTTGGGCCACACATCCTCCATAGCTGATGGTCTGGTCAAGTCCAGAAAGATTGATCAGAAGCTGGGGTACAGTGCTGGTGGTGTAGCAGAGGTCCAGGAAGGAGAGGTGGCAGAGGAAGAAGTACATGGGTGTGTGTAGTCTCAGGTCCATTCGGGAGAGAATGATGATGGTGGTGTTGCCAAAGAGTGTCATGGAGTAGAAAATTGAAATGAAGACAAAAAAGACAAATTCCAGTTGGGGCCAATCTGAGAAGCCCACCAAAATGAAGCCCTGACCCAAACTAGTATTCAATTTTTCCATAGCCTTTAACTTGCACCAACAGCAAAACACAATTCAACAA
This sequence comes from Castor canadensis, assembly GCF_047511655.1. Taxonomy (NCBI): domain Eukaryota; kingdom Metazoa; phylum Chordata; class Mammalia; order Rodentia; family Castoridae; genus Castor; species Castor canadensis. Next base: position 68,162,174 of record NC_133401.1, read on the forward strand.
TGCATCTGATGAAGAATGTGTGAATTAATATCTTATTTCATAATTTTCCCTCCATTTTCTATTTTTCCATTCTGTTCAGTTCTCTTGAGTTTTCTTAATTCTGTTCTTCTCTGTCAGAGCGGTCACTGGATTAGGAGTGATGTGGCCTCTGCTTAGACCCTACTCCTGCTGCCTATTTGTTTCATGACTTTAGCCAGCCAAGCCTGTCCTTTGGATGTGATGCTTCCCTGTCTGAAAATGATGTTTGTCTTCTTCCCAGTCTTGAGACAAGGATTCAAAAGCAGTAATGTGGAACCTATTACAAAAAATTTAATGTGTGAAATGCAAGATTTATATTTTATGATATTCTGTTTTGTTTCTTTTCCTAGCAGAAGTACAGTGTCTTAGCAGATTAGGATCTAGGACTAAATAGGATGAGATCATAACTTTGACTTCTGCATGCTCATCTCTTCCTTCCGTGTATAAGGTTAGCACATAAATTCTAGAAGCTTTTTTGGTAACTAGCTTCCAGCTGTCACAAAGCACTTAGAAGAGTGTAGATCCATCATGGGAAAAAACATTCCAATAAATATGTTCTTTATGATGAATTATTGTGCCACAAATATTCTCCTACTTTTCCAACTGTTGAATCCATCTTTTATTTCCCCCAAGAAGAATTGTTTCCTTCTCTTTAGTTTTTTTCTACCTCTTGTGATACTCACTGAAATTCTTTCAAATATATTTTTGTGCCTGTCTGAACTGTGAGTTCCTCAGTGGTAGGCAGCACAGTAAATATAAAAATGAATGTTAGTGTAGTCCTTTAGGGTGTACAATAGGCGTTAAATCAACTTTCTTTCATTCCACATGAATTTTAAATACATTTTGTTGAGTGAAACATTTGATTCTCCCTTCAAGATCCCTGAAAAGATATTTTCTCAATAAAACTGCAAATTTTACAAACACATTTTAATAAATTCAGGATGTGATAGGCATATGAAGTTACTTCTCCTTAAAGGGTGATATTTGCTGTTGTAAAATTCCAAACAAATTATAAGATATTATCCCTTTTGTTGTGCAGATTTTTACCTCTTTGTCAGGTTTATGCATGCATATTTTAGTCTTTCTGTTGCTGTTGTGCATGGAATAGTGCTATCAAGTTTCTTTCTTGATGATTGTCTAGAAATGCAAATTATTTTTGTCTAATTTATGTATCTTGCAAATTTAATGAATTTGTCTATTATTTCTGTCATTTTTTGTTGCTGCTTTTGCATCTCAAGGATTTTCTGTTTATGACATCATTCAAAACAGTGTTAATTTTGCTCTTTTCCTTCTAAATTGGTTGCCTTTCATTTCTTTGTCTTGGGAAAACTGGATATTCACATATAAAAAGGAGAAAATCGACAAATAAAAATTCAGAAAGTGGATTGAGTTTTACTCATAACACCTGTAACTGTAAAGTACAGTAAAGTACTTTAGTAATATAGTAAAGTGACTTCAGGCAAACATAGGAGACTTATTTTAACATTGTTCTTGGAAAGTATTTTTACATATGACTACAAAAGCACATGAACTAACAAGAGTGAACTCTAATGTAAACTACAGACTCAGTGAAAAGGAGTCTCCATCTATGTACATACTTGTAACAAATGTATCACTGTGGTGGCGGATATTGACAATGTGAGAAACTGTAATATTGTTGTGAACCAAACTGCTCTAAAACTAACATCTACTTAAAAAATTCTAAAAAGAATACCAAACAAGAAACAATGAAGATAAATAAATGCTTTCTTAGATAAGTAAAAATTGAAATAATTTGTTTGTAGAAAACTTGCATTGCAACAAATGTTGGAAATTCTTTGTAGAGAAGCAAAATGATGTAGGTGAGAAACTTGGATCTACATAAAGAAATAACATTAGAAAAGTAATAGGTTTAGATAAAACAAAAATTTTGTTTTTCTTAGTCTTAGGTGATTAAACTGGTAACAGTCCATAATTGTCATAGTCAAAATATAGTCTATGATTATAAGTTCATTAATAATAACCAATGATCTTGATGGAATACTTTGTTAGCATAAGATACTTAATTACCCTTTAAGCAGTAAATGCTATTGAAAGTAGAGAATTAATTGTAAGTGTATATTGCGCATTCTAAGGAAAATACTTAAAAAGTTTTTGAAAAGAAGCAAAATTGAGAAATTGATATGCTAAGAAAGGAGAGTAAATTGAAACCTGTAAAATGATCTTTGATTATATATAGGACAGGCATAAAAAGCTGTTCTCCTTTGAAGGCTGACATTTTCTTTCTTTTTCTTCTACCTTCCTTCCTCTTTCCCTCCATTCCTTCCTTCCTTCCTTCCTTCCTTCCTTTTCTCTTTCCATCTTTCTTTCTTTTTTAGACAGAGTGTAGCCTCAGATTTCAGATCCTCCTGCCCCAGCTTTCTAGCTAAAGGTTAATATTAACTGAGATAAAAAGAAAAGCAATCCACCTCACCCCTGTTAGAATAGCTATCATCAAAAACACCACCAACAACAGGTGCTGGCAAGGATGTGGGGAAAAAGGAACCCTCATACACTGCTGGTGGGAATGCAAGCTAGTGCAACCACTCTGGAAAACAATATGGAGACTTCTTAAAAATCTAAACATAGATCTGCCATATGATCCAGCAATCCCACTCCTGAGGATACACCCTAAGGAATGTGACTCAGGTTACTCCAGAGGCACCTGCACACCCATGTTTATTGCAGCACTATTCACAATAGACAAGTTATGGAAAGAGCCAAGATGCCTTAATCCAAGATGGATTAAGAAAATGTGGTATTTATTATACACAATGAAGTTTTACTCAGCCATGAAGAAGAATAAATCTTATCATTTTCAAGTAAGTGGATGGAACTGGAGAACATCATCCTGAGCGAGGTTAGCCAGGTTCAGAAGACCAAATATCATGTTTTTCTTCATATGCAGACTTTAGATCTAGGGAAAAAGGCAGCAATGCTGTTGGACTTGGGTCACACGCTAACGGGAGAGCATATACAGGAGGAATAGGGATAGGTAGGAAACCCAAAACTTGAAAGTGTTTGACGTCCTTACTGCAGAGGAGCTAATACAGAAACCTTAAAATGACAGAGGTCAATATGGGAAGGTGACCCAGAGGTAATGAAGAGGTCAGGTAGAGAAGAATCAATTCGGGTTGTAATAGACTTGTGTGTGGAAACAATGCTAGGAATCTCTCTGTATAGTTATCCTTATCTCAACTAGCAAAAATGCTTTGTCTTTCTTATTATTGCTTGTGTCTTCTCTTCAACAAAATTGGAGAAAGGGGCAGAACAGGTTCTGCCTGGAAGCAAGGGGGGTGGAGGGGAGAGGGAAGGGATGGGGGCAGGGAGGTGAAATGGCTGAAACAATGTATGCACATATGAATATATGAATAAAGACAAAAAGATAAGCAAGATTCAAAGAAATTATTCCAGAAAGAAAAAAATAAGCCATCAATAGAATCCTAGTGTATTCTTGGCATTAATAATTTTTTGCCAGAGTAACTCATTCCTCTGCGTTTAAAGTTTACTAAGCAGGAATATCCTCATCAGTGCTTCAATGCTGACAAAATGATTCCAATGAAATATTTGGATGCCAGTCTTGATGGCCTTGTGAGCAACATGGAGAAAATGTGAATTATAAAGACAAAATGTACACTTTTATCTCAACCAATGCATCAAAGCTCTTTTGTGAAATGGCCAACATAGAAAAGCACATCAGTCTTGAGTTTCCATAAATAGAATTTTACAGTTCAATTCAATCATGACCAGCTGTCACTGGTTCTGAAGACTCACGTCCGTGAGCTTCAGTCTTCTTAGGTGTAAAACATAAAATAATTATTTGATTATTATTAGAAGTTTTTAAGAGTGATGGTTGTAATGGCTTATGCATTTCATTCCAGCACTCTGGACACAGACACAGGAAGATTGGGAGTTTGAGGTCAGCCCAGGCTACATAGCAAGAAGCTTACTCAAAACAAGCAAACAGACAATAACAAGGAAACCAATTTTCCAAAAATGTTGCTGAATGAATTATTTAATGCAACCCTGGCCCTGTACCATTCTTAGTACACATAAATATTCCAGAAATAATTGTTTATTGTCTAAGAGGAAAGAATAAAAATCTACAATGTTTTCTCAGTTGGTAACACATTGTTTTTTAAACTATTTTTGATCTATATTTTTATCACTAATTTTTTAAATGGCATACAGAAGTATTGACTATGTTTGAAATTGAAAAAGAGCTTAGAATCATAATTATGTAATATATGTTAGGAGCATAATTCAAAAGAAATTGCACTTGATGAACAGGAACCCATAAACCAATAAATGACTGCCAAAGTACATAAGAAAAGACAACATTGAAAGGGGAAAATTGAATGTAACTTCAAAACCTCATTTGGATGAATGGAGAAGGTGATGGTCCAAACTTGTAAACTTGACATCCATTTACTATGAAACTAGAAGACACAGATGGCCTAAAGACATACTAAATAAAATCCCAACTCTAGTTTATAATGAACTTGAAAATCATCTCCTCCCAGTGTCTTTCTGATGCAGGTCTTCCCTATACATAATGCCAAAACATGAATTTGGATAATGAATCCCTTGCCCTCATTTCTTCTTTGTGTGTGTGTGTGTGTGTGTGTGTGTGTGTGTGTGTGTGTGTGTGTCTGTGTGTGTGTGTGTCTGTGTGTGTGTGTGTGTGTGTGGTAGTACTGGGGTTTGAATTCAGTACAGAGCAGGCACTCTACCAATTAAGCCACACCTCCAGTCGATTTTACTTTGACTATTTTGGAAATGGAGTCTCGAGAACTATTTGCCCCTGCTGGCCTTGAACTGCAATCTTCCTGACCTTAGATTCCCAAGTAGCTAGGATTACAGGTTTGAGCTACTGGTGTCCGAAATGATTTCTTAATCATTATCTTTTCCCACTTTCCCTCATCTCTCAGCTCCCTATTTCAATCTCTGTATTTCAATGAGTCTTTGATTCATTATGTGTCATGAATCCAATTCTAGAAATAAGCCATTCTGTAGTCTCAATGACTAAAAATCTGATCAATAAATTTCCTTATTTGCATAGGATTACAGTGTTGTCTCCAGCACAAGAACTGGCACAAAAAAGTGCTCAGATGCCTCCAGCATTGACCTGAACCACCTTTTGAACAGGTCCATAGAAAGGCAGGAAGCCCTGAGGCATCTGCCATCTTACTTAGCCTCTGGGATGTGGAGAACTGTCCAATCTGGTTTTGATTTCTTGAATTTTGTGGGCAAGGAGAGATTATTAATACTATGAAACCTCAATCTCAAAGCTTTTCTATCCATCTTATTTCCTTTTTCCTGTCTAATCAAGGCTTTGACCCTTGTGTGCCTTTTTGTGAGTTCCTTGTTTGGTGATGTGCCCAACAGGGTCTGCTGAGAATGGGCTGATCTGCAGTACAACCATATCAGTGCCCACCTGAAAGGTCTCATTAAACCACTCCCCAAAACTGATGCTGGTTACTCCCTGTGTTCAGTGCAACTCACCTCGCTCTCACTGCACTGCCTATGCGTCTGTTACTCAGCAACCACATGATGCAGTTATGACACCTTCCCAATCCCTCATATGGCTTTTTTCTACTCCTCTGTATGGACAGTAGCTAGGGTCTGACTCATGCCCATGTCTGGTGATCATGGAAAGAAAATCTTCCAGGGAAACACTTCCATTATTAAAGAGGAATTGTAGCTTACTCCTCACATGGACTCAAATGTAGGTCTCAGATCCCATGCAGTATTCCTAGTCCTACATCTCCTGACTCAGGGAGGCTCTGACCCTAGTCACGATGACTCAGGGACTGGACAGCACAAAACCTTCCTGTGGAGAGCCCCATTGCAAGTGTGCTAGAGAGTGCAGAAGCCTAGTTAGGGAGCACACAGAAAAAACAACAACCCTTTTAAACCAACAGTCCATCAAATATTGATGAAAATAACCATGGTATACAAGATTTACTGTACTCCATACTCCTCTACTGAAGGTGGTAGCTAAAAAATATCCATTTCCTTTCATAGTGTCCAAATCTTTCATTCTAATTAAGGAAAAAAAATGTTGTTAGGCTTATATAACTGATTCCTAATGACTCACATTTTCATCCCAACTATCAGTAGGTGTTCACATATTATTCTACAACTTTACACATAGTTAAAAGTATAGGGCTCAATGGCCCATGCTGGTCTGATAGGCTATTGAATACTATGCAAATTCCTGGCTGTAGTACTGGGTTAGAACCTTGGCTAAATACATAGAATCAAAAGACAGTGAAATTAATAAGACATTTGTAAGCACCCAAAATGGGCAACAGGTATTTCTCATTGAGCTTTAGATTAAAATAGAGAATGCTTAAAGACAAGTATGATAGTGTGTGTCTGTGTTTAAATAAATTATCCTACGGAAGAGGTGATGAAATTTTTTTGTTGTTCTCCTAAAGCCAAAACAGACCAACTAATGACATTTACAAGAGGGCAGATAAAAACTCAATAAAGAGAAAACTTGAAAAAAGAATATAGGGGTTTAAAATAGACTACCTAAAAATGGAAGAGATATACCTATAACAAAAAAGATGCCTGTTAATTCAGTCTGAAGAAAATAACCTTTCAACATATTGCAAAAATGTTTCTGTGTTAGGTGAAAGATTGTGTCAGATGGTTTGGATCATCCCACCCACTCCTGATCTTATTTACTGTTCTAATCTTAATTATGTTTTATTTGTTTGCTTGTTTTATGGGATTGGGCTGTAAACTCAGAGCTTCCCCTTGCTATACAGGTGCTCTTTAACTATGTTTTAAATATTTAATCTCTAATCCTTTCCTCCATGACGCACATAGGAATTTGATATTTGTATATTGGTTTCTCCATTACAAAGTTTGGTGATTTTCTGTATTCATCACTCAGCATGTTTGTGTCTATGGGCTATGATCTTCATAAATAATAAAGTTATGGATCAGAATTCATGTTAAATGTTTTTCTAACAGCATATAGTATACCTCCTTCAGCCCAATTTAATGTTATTATCAGACTAAAATGGAACCACATTCAAACCACAGAAATTAACAATCTGTGGGCAAAGAAGGAGATTCCATAAATTCTATTCTTAAACTGAACCATTTCCACTTCGCCCCATTATGCCTGCATATACAACTCTCTTATTAGTGTTTGGCAGATTGTCTGCCTATCAAACCCCCTCATTTTCTTCAATTCTTTGATTTGGACTCCACTCATTTCACCTTAAAAGTACCTTTTATTTATCCCATAAGTCTTCACCAAATATCCAATGATGTCCCACCCAAATTTTCTAGAAAACTAGAAATCCAGGCTAGTAGTCAGTTGACATTCAAACTCCTAATTAACAAATTGCTGATTTAATTGGGACTCTGCATACTGAATGCTCTCTGTGTGTGTCATGGGTTCCCTCTTGTTGACTACTCCTCCAAGAAAATCCATCTTGATTTATTTCTACAATGATAACCATTGCTCTATTTTGTGTCTCTGATGTCCACCCTTTACTTTTTGTTTTAGAGCACTGATATTACAGGATTTGAGTTTTGGAGGGGCTTAAAATAATTTGAAGTTAACCCTTATGATTTACATTTTAAAGAAACTTGTTTTCCTGAGTTTATGGACATGAGATAACAACTTTCAGATAAGAATGTTTTATGATATCCTTTGTGTAGAGTAAGTAGAGGGTAAATAGTTGATAGAGAACAGAAAAACTCTATTGGTTTTGAATTTGTTTCTACATGCACTTAACACTTCTTTGTCCTCAAACCCAGGACATGGCACAATGGAGCCCAGTGATAATTGCCTACTAGAATATTTCTTGATTTGAACTGTAGGTGGGAGTGGCCCACCTACTCAGCACTCACCTGGAGTTCAAGGAAAGAAAACTGATTCTTTTTCCTTCCTCAACTCTATTGACTTCAAGGGAGACATGAAGCCCACTGGAAACTGGTGGCATCTATTGGTATCTGAAAAGACATTTTTCTCTTTAGGTGCCATTTCTCCTGTAGTGGAAAGCACACAGATAAAAGCTCCTGTTCTTGGGAAACCATGAATACATATGGTTCCTCTCTCCCTCAACAGCAGAGACAGTTCATAGCCTCCATGGTAGGAACATCCTCTACACAGAGTCCCTGTTCTGTTGCTCACCCTAATCAATTGAGCTTCAGAAGGAGTTGGTGGATCATCGGATCACTCGCAATCCTAAGGCTGAGCTTCTGCATTAACTAAACCTGTCCTAACTCTAAGGCTGAGTTCACCAATTTGGCCCTTCAGGCAATGATAAGGCCTCTCTGAAGCAGTAGAGGAAAGTTGTTTACAAAGTGTGACTTTGGAAACCTCTGATCCCCAATGTGGCAATTATAATCAACCTCCTGGCTCTCCATGATCTGCCTTGCAATCCTCAGTTCATTGTATTCCCCAAACACTGCCCAAAACAAGTTGACTTCTTCAGTGTCCTTAGACCTCTTTGCTTGCTCAAGCCACTCTGCAGCCTGGGACTTCTCACTTCCCTGCTTTGACCCCTGTCTTACCAGCCCTTCACCAGTCAGTCCAAATTGTATGCCTTATTTGAAGTCTCACATGTTCACCACACCCTAAATGGTGTCCTTCTCATGACTTCATGGAATGCTCATGCATTCTAAGACATGGGTATGACTGATCCAACTAGTATTTTTTTCTGTGAAGTTTGATGCTTTCATTTTTCTGTTACAATATAATGTCTTGTTTTGCTTGCCAATATACTTAAGAAGCATTCATTAAAAAATTATGCATCAAGCAAATAACACTTTTCTACATAATATAAAAGTCAATATTCAAAATTATGTGCAGTCGCTTTTGGAAGCATAATGTTAGTAAATTGCTTGGCCATTATTAGGGTTGTGACCTTGGAAAGCTTTCAAGGTATTCTTGAGCCTTGAGTTTCCCCATCATTGAGATGATGTTAATGTGACTGACATGTCTGCTTACCATTGTCTATGGATTAATGACATTCTGTATGTGAGGTGCCTGGTGTGTGTTATATTCACTCAGCAGGTACCATTCATTGCATGCCCTCTCTTCATCTGAGCATTGGAGAAAATATGATCTCTATTACTCTCTCTCCCCTCCCCCTACTTCCCTCATCTTATGCAATTTGTATTGGTTTTCATCATGGTATTTTCATTCATACATACAATGTACTTCAATCATATTCGTCCCCTTTAAATCTCTGCATTGTCCCTCCCCAGTTCCACTAATTCTTCCTCAAAGATCCCCTTTTATGCTATTATTCATGCTATTATTGTCATTAGGTCTTGATTTCACATGTGACAGAAAACATGCCATATTTGTCTTTGTGAGCTTGGCTTAACTCGCTCAATGTGATGATGTCCACTTCCATCCATTTTCATGCTAATGACATAATTTCATTCTTTATGGCTGAATAATACTCCACTATCTTTTTGGGGGGCTGGGTCTAAACTCAGCTCCTTGCACTTGCTAGGCAAGCGCTATTCCAATTGAGCCACACCTCCAGTCTTTTCTGCTTTTAGATTATTTTTCACATGGACTCATATTTTTGCTCAGGGCTGTTCTTAGACTGCAGTCCTCCTACCCATGCCTCCCACGTAACTTGAGTGTAGTCACACACCACCGTTCCTAAGTTAGTTGTTGAGATAGGGTCCTGCTAACTTTTTGCCTGGGCTGGCTTGAACCATGACCCTCATTACTTCCCTCTCAGGAGTAGCTGGGATTATAAACTTGAGCCATCATACTAACAACCACATTTTCTTTATTCATTCATTAGTTTTAGGGCTCCTGTGCTGATTCTGTAGCTTGGCTATTATGAATAGGGCTACAATAAACATGGATGTGCAGGTATCTCTGTTGTTCCTTTGGATATATGCCCAAGAGTGGTGTAGAAGGATCACATGGTGGTTGTTTTTTGTTTATTTGAGGAACCCCCACCTTATTTCTGTAGTGGCTACACTAATTTACATTCCCACCAACAAGAATAAAGATTCTTTTCCCTGAATTATCACTTGAATTTATTGCTGCTTTTTTGATGATAATCATTCTTACTTCAGTGAGATGGAATCTCAGTGTCATCTTGATTTTCATTTCTTTTATAGTAAGGCTGTTAAACATTTCTCATGTATTTATTTTCCAGTTTTACTTCTTCTTTGGAGAATTGTACAATTTATTTGTGTTTTTATTAATTGGATTATTTGTTCTTTTGGTGTTTAGTTTTTTGAACTCTATAAATTCTGGATATTTGTCACTTGTCCAATGAATAGTTTGCAAACGTTTTTTCACATTCTGTAGGCTCTCTTCATTCTGATTTGGTGCGTATAAACTATAATTTGAGGCTTATCTGAGGGTTCTTTTAACTTGAGAGAAATGTACAAATAAAATTTTAGTTAAGAAATCTTTTTGCACTTCAAATTTTGCATAATAACTATAACTTTGGTCACCTTTTGTTTATATTGGCAAAAAGTTGTAATCTTTGGCTATTTAGGGCACTGAGTGTGCAGGTTGCATTGTGCTCTGTCGGATGACACGGTGCTGATGCACAGTCCACCGTAGTAACAGGTTTATTGTTGGGAAGAAGTGGTAGCATCTTAGAGATTGAACTATGTACAAGGTAACTTAAAAGACAACACACTACAAATCATTTGCTTAATCTCCATAAATAAATTATAATTACTTTTATAATTTTATATCATTGCTTTCACTATATAAATGATATAGAAAAACATTAAAATTATTGGAGAGGGTGAACACATGGATAAATTGGGTTGGATTGTGTTTTACTTTTTGATTTATTGCTTAATGACCAATAATACAATTTGTGGGTTTTTCATTTCTTTATAAAAAGTAAAATATTAACAGATATTATGTTATTCAATACTATACTATATTATATTATGTATCGTAATATCATGAATGTAACCCAGGGATAGGTATAAGCTAGGCCATTTTTCTACTACTGAGATGAAATCCCCTAGCCCTGAAAATAAAAGTTTTAGTGTTAGAAATATCCTATGTGAAAGAAGCTTCAGTTACCAGTGGCTTTAAGAAGCAAAGTCAAACACCACCATGGAAAGTGTAAATGTGTATTTGTGTTCGTTTAGTAGAAATAGATTGCTGGGGATTATGTCCTTCTTAAACCTGTGGAGGCTTAGTGGCATTTTCTCATCCCCTTACATTTGTTAAATTGCCATTGCTTTTGGGCATAATACAGTGGATTGTTTAGGGTTAGTTAATTGTGTCTACCTTCTCAAAAGTTTTATGTGTTTATGTATCACAGGAAATTACAGTAGTTCCACTTTGATTAGTCTGAATGTTTTCAAGTTTAGAAATAAATCTTGATTAAGTGATATTTTTCCTTAAAAAAGGAGTCCTGGGGACACCTTCAGGCCACAGACAAAGAATATTTTGATAAATTATCTATATCCAAGAAATTAGTAGTTAGGGAAAGTCACAAGTAAAATGAAACTCCTTCTATTCCAAATGTCAATATTGCTCCAATGTACTGTAGTATAATATGTACCAAAGAGGACAAACATGAAAATGAACAACAAAAGAAAAACTAAAGAGATTTTTCTCCACTAAGTTGGAAGATTTGGGGAGTCTATTGATTTTAATCAATAAAATTACATGACACAAGCATACCATGGTTAACCATTATTTTTGAAGAACACAGAACACTGTGTTGTCTCAAATACTTTGCTGCTTATGACAGTTTGGCAGCAGACATATTTACACACAGCTCTTGTACCTGTATGCAGGGATTTCATTAGACAGTGTGTCACAGAGTGAACGCTGGGTCAGAGAGGATGAGGCTCTCTGACATTAGAGACGTTCTGGGACCTGGGTGCAGACATGGTGGAGCACATGCTTAGCATGCACAAGGGTCTGGGCGTGAGTCACAGCACTAAAAAAAGAGATATCCAAAGTACTGGTAGAGTCAGTGGTTTTTTTATATGATTCCAAAAGCACACAAAATAAAAGCAAATATAGAAATGGGATTACATCAAAGAGGAAAGCTTTTTCACAGCTAAGAAAACAAGAGAGGAAAGAGATAACCTACGGAATGGGAGAAAATATTTGCCAATTATGCATCTGACAAAGGATTAATATCCAGAACGTATAAGAATCTCAAAAATTGTAACAACAAATAGTACAAATAACCCAATTAAAAAATGGAAAAATGAAGGTCAGGTGTAACGGCTCAGGTCTGTCATCTCAGCTATGTAGAACGTTCAGATCAGGAGGATTGGAGTTGGAGATCACCCAGGCAAAAAGTTAGAGACCCCCATCTCAACAAACGAGTTGTGTGTGGTGATGTACATCTTTAATCTCAACTACAAAGGAGGCATATATAGACTGGTCTAGGCTAAAAATTATGAGATCCTATCTGCAAAGTAACCTAAAAGCAAAAGGACAGAAGGTGTGGGTCAAATGGTAAAGTGTTTGACTAGCAAGTGCAAGACCTTGAATTCAAACCCCAGTACCACCAAAAATCAAAAACAAAAAACCCCCAGAGAGACAAATGACCTGAACATACACTTCTGAAAAGAAGAAACACAAATGTCAACAAGTAAATGAAAAAAATACTCAGTATCTTTAGCTTACAAAGACATGCAAATCAAAACCATAATGAGACAGCATATTGCTCTGGGAAGAATGGCCATTATCAAACATAAAAATAATAAATGCTGCCAATAATGTAAATAAAAAGGGACTGCCATGCATTACAGTCAGAAACACAAATTAGTACAGACATTATGTAGAATAGGATGGAATATTCTCAAAAACCGAAAATAAATCCACCCTATGATCCAGCCATTCCACTTCTGAATATACATACAATGCAAATTAAACCAGAATACTAAGAAATAACTGCACAGCCATGTTTATTGCAGCACCATTCACAAAATCAACCTATGTGCCCATCAATGGATGAATAGATAAAAAAGTAATATACACACACCCGCACAAACACACAAACACAATGGGCTATTATGCTGCCACAATGAAGAATGAAACCCTGTTATTTGCAGCAGAATGGCTGGAATTGGAGGATATTTGACTAAGTGAAACAAACCAGACACAGAAAGACAAGTACTGACATATTCTCATATGTGCAAGTAAAAAAGATTACCTGAACGTAGAATAGCGATTACTGTAGTTGGGGTAAAGTGAGGCTGGATTTTATTAGTGCATCCTGTATGCATGGGTTGAAATATACTGAGCCCCATTTTCTGTACAATGTAATTGTGCATAATTACAAAATTGTACATAATGTAATTATTATGTAATATGCTAATCAAAAGAAAATGAAATTTAAAAGAACTTACAGTAGCAAGCAATATAGAAAAGACTGAAAAACGTTAATGATGGCTATCTTGAGTAATTAGATTATTGATTTAAAAAGATATTTGAAACGGCTACAGTATGTCTCATTCCTACATCTACTTTAAACACCTATTTGCTAAAAAACAAAAACCTGTTTGCTAGGAGATGGGTGGAAACTGTACTCATTGTCTTTCTGATTTGCTTTTCATTGATTCTGAGTGGGGCTGAACACTTTTTCACAAGGTTTATTGTACATTTTATTTTCTTCTTAAATTATCTGCTCATCTGTTTTTTCCGTTTTATTAAAATATTTGTAATTTCTAACAGATTTGTAGGATGTTGTGTACATTGCAAATATCTCTAGCTTGATTTCTTGCTCAATTTATTAAATGTATGTGTGTGTGTTATTTTGTGTGTGCCTTCCTATATTCATTGAATACCAATTAATTCCTTTATTGTTTGAGTGTTGAAAGAAAAATGTATCTGTGATAAATGGAGAGATAATGGTTAATGGTATAGGCATGCAATAGGAGAGGAGGAATGACTTCCAATTATAGCACAGTCAGGTAACTATTGTTGACAATATTTAGTTCCACATGTCAAAATAGCTGGTACAGAGGATTTTTAATGCTCTCAACACAAATATGATAAATGTTTGCTGAGTATACCAATCACTCTGATCTGATGATTGCACATTGTATCCACATGTTGAAACATCACAGGGCCCTCCCTAAACATTGAAGGGGTTAAGGACTTGCTATCTCAAAATGTGCTTAATTAAAATATAAAATATTTGAGGAAAAGTGACGTCAGACTGGGACATTTAACCTGTCTCTTCCTACATGCAACAAGTACTTCAGGACTCTTCTGGAAGTGGTGACCTCTCTGTACCAATATGGTAAAATAGACTTAATCACTAGAGACTATAATTGTGGATACAATGAACCTGAATAAATTCACTGAAGTAGCCCTTTTCTTACACTAGCTTTTAAATACACACAAACACATACACACAACCTTATAATGATCTGTTGGTAACAGCCCCAACTTCAGAGATCTTTTGTGTCATTCCTTCAGAAATGTGTTGATCTTTGTCTAAGAAGAACAAACACATCTTGTTTTGGTGATTTTCTTCAGAATTTGCTCTTTTGTAAAGTCCTCATGTATATCAAAATGTAATAAAGTTTGGATGATTTTCTCTGGTTCATTGGCCATGTATTAATGTGATTACTAGATCCAATCAAAGAGCGCACATAAGAAAATCTCTCTTTCCTCTATGATTTGTACAATTATTATGTATCAATTAAAAATAACAAAATATGGAAAAAGTTTCTCCAAGATAAAGCCATAAAACTCCTACATACTCTTCTAATTTATGTTCTTACTACTACTGTGCAAAGGCTTCCATTTCTTCACACCTCTAACACTGTTATCTCTCCTTGTTTTGTTGTTTTGTTTTTTGGTGGTACTGGCTGTGAACTCAGCTCCCCATAGTTTCTAGGCAAGAGCTCTACCACTTGAGCCACAAACCCAGCTCTTTTTCAGATAATCTGTAATCCTAGAGCTGGTCTTGAACCTCAATCTTCCTACCTTTGCCTCCCATGTAGCTGGGAATACAGGTGTGACCCAGCATCACCAACTTGTTCTTTGAGATAGAGTCTCACTAATTTTTTTTCTTGGGTTGGCCTTGAAATGCAATCCTTTATCTACCTACCGAGAAGTTGAAAATACAGATGTGAACCACTGTATCCAGCTCTTTAATCTTTCTAAGAATAGTCATGATCACAGGTGTAAGGTCCTATTTCTGTTAGGCTTTAAATTGCATTTCTCTGATGAATAATGTGAAACGACAAAATTCCAACAAATTTTGTTTAAAGATTAATTGGCTCTGTTCTGTACTCTTAGAATCATGTAACCCTTTATCCTATAAAATAGAGTAAGTGTTACAATGAGCTGAGCAGGAGAGGTTAGTTTTATAGACAATAAGAAGCAAAAAGAAGGAACAAAACAGAAATTGGACATTTCAAAGTAACTTCCCCTGTAAGGCAGGAACAGAGAGACTCAACAATAGAGAAATAACTGGTAACATGAGGCTGCTTCAGTTACACTTTGTAAGGATTAAAGCAGAGGGAACTTGTTATCATGACAGGAAAACGGGCATATTTGGGAATTTTCATTATAAGGTTTGTCCTGATATCTCAGAGGTCCCAGAGCAAGAATTTAGTATAAAATGATAGCCTCCAGTAATTTTATTTATTTATTTATTTTTGGTAGTGAAAAATGATAGCAAAGTTTATTAGTAAAGAAATTCAGTGTAACAGGATAAAAGTAGGGAGAAATGGGCATAAAGGAAGAAACATTTCCCCTTCTTCATGCAGGAAATGGAATCAAAGACTCAAAATGGTAGCCCTCATCTCTTATCATGCTTTTCCTGCTGGGGGGAATACACAGGGTCATGTTTACCAACCTCTAATCATTAAGATAATTGATGTGGGTGGCTTATATGGGTGCTAAAACAGGGAGATGTCATACAGGTCTACCCCAAACACAGGGACAATGGATATGCTTTAGGACTTCCTTTTTAGACATGCCTTCTATTCTTTCTGTCCCTCTACCCACTGAAGGAGCCCTGAAGCTTGTTAACAGGCAGATACAGATGGCCACTTTATCTCTCCCTGTTCTTATAAAAACATGTAAAAGGAAGTGGAAGGGCACTAGCTGCTCTGGCTTTTTAGTTTTTACTTTCTCACTCTAATATCCAAGTCTGGCCCTTTTAATATTTATTAAAAACAATATAATTTCTCTATCTCCTCATCTATCTATCTCACCTCATGCACCACTCTTAGCTAACTACTACTTAACATTCCCCACTCAAGGACTAAAGACCCTAAAATCTTTCAGGGAATGGAAAGTTGTATTCAGTCATTGTCTACTTCCTGGGTTAGGAGTCTCTTGCTTTTTGCTCTTTGTTGGTGGAGACAGCTGGGATCCTAGGTCATAGATGATCCAGTGGGCCCTGTACAAGGGAATATATCCCTAGGAGATCATAACCAGAAGTTGTATTTAAGAAGGAGGATCCATGCTCAGAGTTTAGTGGAGTTAGCCCTTCAGTTGTATCATTTGTAGTTTTAGAGCCTGGTGATGAGAAGAAACAAACGTGGTTAAAATATTAATATAAGATTTAATAGGGAACATCTGGATTAATCTGGAGCTACAGAAATAGCAGGTGATAGTGTTGCAGGAACGGTACAGAAAGTATGACTGACCAGTGAGAATAAATCTCAAACCCAGGTGGATGGAGGAAAGGAAGCTTATTACGCTAGTGGGCTAGAACCTGGATATCTCCAAAATAGCACTGGCCCTGAGCTCAGGGTGGCTGAGATTTTTATACCCAGAAAAGCAGCAGCAAGCAAGCAGGGAGTGCAGAAGCAGACTTGACAGTTAGCTGTTCAAGGTTACAATGTATCATGTCAGCACAGCTGTGGATGAAGGCCATCCATAGTTTCTAGCAAGATAGCTGCACGCAGGGGCCCGGGCTAAGAAGGGCTTTACTCGTCTTTGGTTCATTTCCCAGTTTCTCTGGGTTTCCTTATCAATAGAGGGACAAAAGTTTAAGTTCTTATCCAGTTTAGAAGTAAACAGCATGGGAATCAGGTAGTCATGCTTATGAACCACTTCTTTTTAACCTCTCAGGTTTAACTGCTTTGGGACAGTCTAGGCTCAGTGATTCCATTTGGAATTTGACCATTTCCCCTCTTGTCTGAATAATTTTTTCCAACTGTCTCTGAATAGGCCCTCATCACAGTGAGATGTCCTAGTAGATCTTTCCTTGTTGCTGAGCTGAGATATCTCAGTGGGTCTGATTTGATCCTACATTGTAGTAGAATGGCAGGCAGATCAGGTGGGAGTCAGTGCCAATAAGATACTTTTGGAGAAATTTAAGCAACAAAGAAGTGTAGAAAGAATGGCTCCTAAATTGGGCTTACCTGGAGTCTATTAAGTTTAATTTGTCTGCTTTGTAGGTAATTTTCTGGCATCTTAAATAATAGTCCTTAGTTTATTTTGTTAGATAGAAGTTGTACTTCTGTAGAGTATCACCAGACAAAATTTACAAAGTTTTGAAGGGAATATATAAAACAAAACCAATTGGAGCAAATATTTAAAGAAACAAATGTTGGAAAAATGAGTACTGCTACAGCTGTTTTTCATGACTTTGAGTATAAATGCCTAAGAGAAAGACTCAAACCACAGATACAAACACAACAGTCATTGCTAGAATTTTTAAATATTTAGCAATTGACAAGTTTAGTTATTTCCATTGCATATAGCACTTTCAGATAATAATTATGATTGTCAGCATTTCTTCAGCACCATTAAGCTCTTCTTTTTACAGTTAGGAACACATGCACACAATCTATGAAAGGCTACCATAATTAACAGTTTTCATTTGGAGGTACAGCGTTTCCCAAACATTGCATTGTAGAAGGCTTATATATTTGGAGAGCACAAATACATTTAACGTACAAAGGAGCCAGTAATATTTAGTAATAGCATCACAGTTAGCATCACTGTAAAAATATAATTTTTATATATATTTATAAATATATATATACACACATATATTTAATTTTTACTCAGGTGTACACTAGCAACAAAAGTCAAAACCCTAGGTCTCCCAGGAGTTTGAGGGGAAGTTCCAGAGACCCCAAGTAGACATACTTTTAAATGTACAAGTGTATCTCATATATATAACAATGTTTACCCAGCCAAGACAGACAGATATAGTCCAGGTTCCAAATAGCAGGGCTGCCCAAATAGCAGTCCTTTCCCATCTGATTGGCACAGACCATAAATAGCAGAAATGTGCATAGTCCTATTGACCACTTTTTTTGTAGAAGGTTTAGATGCATTGCATCATGGAGGAAAGAGAGCATCAGCTGGCCATTTTACATATGCTAAATTTACACTCTGTAAACATATGTATCACATTTAGATAAAGTTTAGATATATAGTTTTGCATATCTTTAGTCACATACACCAACTGTATTAGAATCACTTAAAATATTTGTTTAACTGTAATTATGAGATGGTCATTTAGAAGACTTGACATAAACAGACCTTACTTGAATTTTATTTAGTTTAGACTCAGTTTCCTCAGTTGTTAAAACCCTGACAAAAATCAGAGAACACAAGTAATATTCTTGGTAAAACAAAACTCTCCTTTAAACCAATTTTTAGTAAGAGCAGAATAGTATTTTTTAAGATAGCCACACTGTTAAAAACATAAAGAATTTGGTGTTCGTTTTATGTCAGTGTATTCAATCTTGACATTAGAAAATCCTTTAACCCTTTAAATTAACAGCCAACTTAATCACATACATGCATCTTTTTTTCAAACAACCACATTTTAAGATTCCCTTTTGTCACTCTGAGTTTTAAAATGACCATGTTCTTTCTTTAGTTTGTGTCTAATGGTTAATTCCTGATTGCCTGCTTTTTAGTTAGGCCTGATTGAGATAACATAACCAATTTTTTTGAGTGATAACAGTTTTTACATATTATCTTTTAACCTTATTAACCTTATACGAATGGCAGAGCCAATATCTGGAAGAAAGATCTTATCAAAGAAAGAAAGGACCGTAAAATGGACTGCCAAAGAGAGGTCTTAAAGAAAAATTCCTGGGACGACCTGAAGAGTCTATAGTTTTATAACTCCAAGCCCCAAAACCTTCCCTTCCCCCACTAACTAAACAAAAGATCACTTGGAAGAATCTGTGCGGGCCCATAAAACTAATTGAGACTGGGATTAAAATTGACAGACACAGAACCACATGGGTGGAGACCACAACTCCAAGATAGAGCTACTGTGGAAAGTGCCAGTATGAGACCACCTCAGGTCCATGTGATCTCCCAGGAGTACAGTGGGGGATAGGTTGGGAGTTGGCACAAACCTGACTGATGTGGAAATTGAGCAAGCCAAAGCCAGGGCTTCTATCTGGGGAGTGAGTGTGCATCGCGACTGTTGTCACGTTGCTGCCTTTTTGGGATCTGGATGCAATCTGGCATGAGTCAAGTCACAGAGTGTATTGGGAGTGGTGACATGCCACAGTTAGAATCATGACAGTCAAGTGGAGAGTAAGGTAGGAGTCAGCAGGAGCATGATTGACTTGGTAATTTCTATGAATCAAGTGGGGAGCAAGCTTGGAGTCCACATGAGTAAGGAACTAGCCTGGAGAGAACTGGGAGGTCAGGAGTCACAGGTTGTCAGGAGCCAAGAGGGGAGCAGCTGCTTGCTGTTTGATCAACTTGAAAACAGCATTCTCTGTCCACCTTCTGGGCTGGAGACCTGGCTCAGGACCTTTCAGTGGTTGGATGGATAGTCTGTCATTGACCTCAATTCCCAAACTAGACAACCCCCTCTGGTCTAAACTGTTTGGACTTCAAAGAAAAATCAACTGTTACAGGGAAAAGGAAATCTTGTACCAACCTCCTCAATAAGGAAGAACTATCAATTTTTGTTTCTTTTTTGCAGTTATTAAAAAGTCATAATTCTATGACTTTTTCCATTTTTTAATTTCTTGGTACATATCTTACTATGTTCTCTGATCCTATTGATTTAATACCTTTCCATCATATACTTTTCTCCTCTTTTATATCCTGCTTCTATTTTCCTTTCCCTACCACCTGCTTTTATTATTTATTTTTTAATAACTATACCTTACGTAGGTTTAAAGTCCTACTTTATCCTGTAAGTATCCTAGTTCTTCCTTTACAAACTTATTGGGAGAGTAGCTGAAGTTTGCATTTCTGTTATTTTGAGGCAGTGTCTCATTATTTAGCTTGGGCTGATCTTGAACTCATGGTGATACTCCTATCTCAGCCTCCTGAGTGCTAGGATTACAAACATGTGCAACCAAACCTTGCTACAATTGTTCATTATAGCTAAATAATTGGTTTATTTTTAAATTGTGAATTTCACTATGGTTTTCTGTTTTCTCTCTTCTGGGTAGTAGTGAAAGAGATATCCAATCTAACAGATATACAAACTGCAACATAGAAACAAAAGTAATATGAAAAAGAAAAGTGATACGACTTCTCCAAAAATTCACTTTTCTCCAAAAATAACACCTCAATTACTGAATCCAAAGAAATTGAATGGCCAAATTCGATGCAAAGAATTCAGTTTACTTTAAAAGTTAGCAACAGATTAGCCATGTATTAGGGGATAGAGTGCATGAGTCTCTGAACTCAATCTTCAGTACTGTAGAAAAGAAAAACAATAATGACCTCAAAGAGGATTGAAACAAATAAATGAAGTAATGAAATCAACTCAGGAACTACACAAGAAAGTCAGCACCATGAATGAGAGATTCAACATGGAAACTGAGATTTTGAAAAAAAAAAAAGAAAGAAATGTTAGAAATGAAAAGCTCAGTGAATCCAATAAAGAACACAGTAGACTCGACCAAACAGAAGGAAGAATATTAGGAAGTGAAATTAAGATCAAAGAATTATTACACTCAGCAAGAATGAAGAAAATGAAAAAAAAAAGAAAGAATGCCCACCCACTTCAAGAATTCTGGGTCACGATAAAGGCACCAATCCAAGAATCCACAGGGTAGAAAAAGGAGCTGTGATACAAATTAAACGTATGAAAAACCTAATCTATGAAATTACAGCAGAACATTTCTGAGTTCTGTGAAAAATATGTGTATCAAAGCATAGGAGACATTAAGAACTCCAAAGAGACATTACCAATAAAGAAGTGCTCCATGCCAATAATGGTTAAAATGCCAAGATGAGAGAACAAAGCTGCAAGAGAAAAACACTAATTTACCTACAAAGCAAGCACATCAGGATTATCTCAGACCTCTCAACACAAACCTTAAGAGTCAGGAAAGTATGGAATGATATATTTCATGCCCTGAATGAAAATAACTGCCTATCATATTACTATAGCCAACAAAATTATCATTCAAGGTTCTTCACCAAAATAGTGGGCAGAAGACTAGAAGTTATCTTCATCAGAGCCTATGAATAAGAGTCTGAGTAACAAAGAAGCATCTTCCTACAGAAGAGCAAAGAGATGAAGAGCACTTAGAACCACAAAGGAGAGGCAGGACAGGAGAAAAACATGGTGAACAGAAAAGTGACAGAATAAATTAAGAAACAGTTTGCAGCTCAAGCCCCAGCTCCAGCTTGGCCCCAGATCAAGCTACCCCAGGGGGAAGGAGAAGCCAAAGTCTCCACCCCAAGAGCTTCCAAGAAGGGTCCTGGAGGTGAAATAGTTTTGAAATATTCAGCATCCCACAAGCACACTCATGAATGCCAAAAACAAGGATCCACATGGCCAGGGCATAAAAAGAGCAGTGGCTGGTGAATGAATGAGAGGCTTTGGTGTTCAGCATCCACGTAGACCAGGGAAGCTGCCCAGTGTGCCCTGTGGCAGAAAAGCCACAGATCATTCCATTGATCTTCCTAGACAAAGGATCTCTAATTTCACTAATCAGAACATGAAGGAGGTTAAGAAATCTCCAAAAAAGTTGGCAGCTTACATAAACAGAACAGTTGGACAAGCTATGAAAAGCCCTAAAGGGATCTATCACAGAAAGAAACTTCATCATCTCTTTGAAAATGCTTGTTACAGAAAAAAAAAAAAACAGTTCCATAGACTTGTGCTGTTCCAAAATTCCAGTGAGAGCCCAGAAGGGGAGTCAAAACCACAATGCCAAGGTTATTATAGTGGCATGGCAGCTGGGTGCTGGTAGCTCACACCTGTAATCCTAGATACTTTGGAAGCTGAGATAAGAAGGCTCCCACTTCCAGGCCAGCCTATGCAAAAAGGTTTGTAAGACCTCACCTCAAAGTAAAAAATCTGGGTACAGTGGCACACACCTGTCAACTGAGCTATGGTGGGAAGCATAAAATAAGATAGCGGTCAAGGCCAACCTGGGCATAAAGCAAAATGCCATCTCTAAAATAACAAGATCAGAAAAGGCTGGAGACCTGTTTAACTGGTCAAGTACCTACCTAGCAAGCATGAAGCTCTGATTTCAAATACCAGTATCAGCAAAAAAAGAGGGGGTGTGCCCTAGTGAGCAGGCCCATTGGACCAGTTGGGGCTGGTTTAGCCTCTTTGTGTGACTACACTGTTAAATAGGTAGAATAGCTAGAGGGACCCAGTAGTAACCACTTACCCTACAAAATAGCTTTGCAAACAGAATTGCACAAAATGTTTCAAACTGAAGAGAAAAAGACTCTTTTCTTCAAGACTTCCCTCTGACCTAAGGAAGGGGGAAGATAAGGAGGAAGAAAGGGCAGGACAGACCCTAAATGGGAACTCCTGGTTGCCCTTGATACTAATAGGGTGAACTTAGTAGCTATCCAATGAGCCAATGAGCACAGTCCCCTTCATGCACAAAATTAGCACTTAAGTTGAGCTACACCAGAAGTAGGTCTAAAAAACCACCTAGACTCTGCTTATTCACTGGCATCCCATTCAATACCCCTCCCTTCCTGTGGGAATTTTTGCTCTTCCATGCAATAAACTTTCCTATTTTTATACACACTCTTTGTTATCTATAAAGTTCACTGGAATGCCCCACTCTCTTGCTAAAACATTTTAACACTTAAGGTAACAAGGTTGCGTGGAGGCTTTTGGTCCTTCACAAATTTCCTGTATCACTGGGATGGTGGCTCTCGTAGTGAGGTGTTGACCCTGACCATTTTCTGGAGGCGGGAGTTGCCTCTGGTCTTCCCCGAGTGGCAGAAGTTGTGCCTTATCATCCCCACAAGTGGCTGAGTGCTGCCCTTGATTGACCCTTCATGGCTCTTCCCCAGTCTTGCCTTGAGACCATTCATGTCTGTCTGTCTACCTTACAGTAGCACTTTCTAGTCCACAGGACAAATGGGTCTGGACAACTTTGTCTTCTCTTTCTCTCTATTCAGCTATAGAAATTATCTGTCCTGAAGACCAGAATATTAACATCTACCTGTCAAGGCACTCTGATTTGTCTTAATGACAAATACCACCAGTCCCTCCCCATCCCCACTGATTCATAGTCCACATTAACCCTGTTCCTTCATGGGTGCATTCTAGCTTTTTCCTAGACCTGCTATGTCTAGTGTGGCTCTGAAGTGAATCAGGTAACAACTAGTTTCACATTCCAGAACTTTTCCCTCAATTTAGTGATTGCACTTTTTGCTGGTATTCACCTCTGTGTCCCATAATATGTACATCCTATAACCATTCCCATAAAATCTCCTCCCCAGCATTCAGGCTATCTCACATAGCAGTTACTGGTCTTTCTTCTCCCTTTTTTCTCAGGCCCTTGATCTCCTAGAAACAAACCTCCTTTCTTTTCTGCTTAGCACCATAAATTCTCTCAGGGACATGGCACAAACAATGGTTTACCTGACCCACCTACCCAGTCTAGGGTGATTTCTGAGTCTTGCATAAACCACATGAAATTGTTCTTTATCAATCCATATCCTTTTAATCACAGAAAAAGAAAATCCAGCTGCCATATTGTTATGGGAGACTTGAACTGAGATATGGGACACTGAGGCAGTTTAGCAGGAAGCAATACTTTATTGTGCTGGCACAGACTCAGTGGATTCGTGAACAAAGGCTAAGCCCTGAGAACAAAGGGGTCTCACCTTATATGCCCTTGCAAGCAGGTTACAGAAGCAAAAAGAAAGCCTAACCCATATATGGTTGCATGTGACTTTATTGGCTATTTCATTCCCCACAGTGCTATGTGATCTTCTTAATGTTTCCATTCTTTAAGTTTTATCTCTCTGCTATGCCATCCCTTCCCCCTGATACATTATCAGAACACAAACATGTCTATTTCTTTTCTGGTCCTTGTCCCTACTACATCATTCCCCCCTCTGATGCTTGGACCCACCTAGGATCAAAGACCATCATCTTGATTTAGGGGTTTTTATTTCCATAGCATCATTACATGCGTGGCTGTTTTTCTTTCTATAGTAGTTTCCATAATGGTTAGGATAGACTACAATTACAGGGGAACCAGGCAGGGTAATATTAAGCATGCTCCTAGGATAAGTTCCATCACCCCTATTAGGGTGACAACTACAGCAATGGATATAGGGGTGACAATGCATTACCGTAAAACAATTGACATAGAAAACAGTTCATCTATTCCATTAGAAAGTTGATTTCTTAAGGTTCTGCCCTGTGTAGACTATTCAGCTTCCAGAGTGACTAGAGCAGGGCTGTCGTCTCATTGTTTGTGGTCTCCAGTTGTCTTTCCTCAATAGGAGTCTCGCTGAGGAAGGGCGCTAATGTTCCAGGGGTTATCTTACACAGTGAAGCCGGACCAGGGATGCACCCCCACTTGAGAGAAGCTGGCTTGACTAGCCTGTGATAGATCCAAGGAGCAATCTATGCTACTTTAACTGCAGTAGGGGTGGACAAAATAACAACAAAAGGGCCTCTCCAATGAGGCTTTAATGGCTGGACATTCCATTCTTTTACCCAGGCAGCATTTCCTGTCCTGTAAGGGTGCATGGGAGATGTCAGGCTGACAGGAAGTCTCTCCGGGACCTAGCCATTAATGTTTGAGAGAGTAAACCCAAGGGCCTGCACCTGCTGCCTCAAGGTGAGGTCACCTATTTCCTTAAGATCCCCCCTTATTCCCTTGATTAAGGGAGATGGGCATCCATAAAGGAATTCAAAGGGTGAGATCCCGGTCTACTTTGTGGGGCTAGACCTAATCTTTAGTAATGATATGGGCACTAATTAATCCCACTGCAGATGGTTTCCTGACACAGTTTTCCTAACCGTGATTTTAGGGTTCAATCCATGAGCTCCACTTTTCCTGAACTATGGGTGTGGTAGGCCATGTGCACATCCAGGTAATTCCTAAGCCCATAGCCATTAGCTGTACCACCTCTGCCACAAAGGTTGGTCCATTATCCAACCCAATATTCACAGGTATTCCAAACCGAGGGATGATTTCCTTTAACAGACATTTGGCCACCTCCAGGGCCTTTTCAGTCTGTGTGGGGAAGGCTTCCACCCATCCTGAGAAGGTATAAACAAAAACCAACAGATATTTGCATCCTTGAGCTCATGGCATTTCAGTGAATTCCATGATCAAGTTTTCAAGGGGAGTTTCACCAACACTCTGCTCCTGAGGGGGTGATTTTAGCCCTTGTCTGGGGTTGTTTTTAGCACATAGAGCTCATCCCTCACATATTGCCTTACTTATTCTGGAGAGCTCAACATAAAAATGCTGAGCCAGGGTGGTCTCAAAGACCATTCTCCCTGAATGAGTTGTGGAACTGCTTGACAAATATAGGTGCCAGCAACACAGGCATAGCAATGTGGCCATCAGCAAACTTCCACCATCTATTTGGTAGAAACTTTCTCTCCCCAGTCTTAAACCAAGCCTGTTCTTGTGCTGTGTACCGTGGACCTCATTCAGCTAAGAGGCATGGGAACAAGGCAGCCATCAGAAGATTTGGTGCTGGTCTCATCATGAGAGCCACTTGTTTGGCCTCTTTGTCAGCTTTTCAGTTTCCACGGGCAATTTTTGCATTTCTCTTTTCATGCCCTTGGCAGTGTATAACTGCCACCTGTTTAGGGGCCGATACAGTCTCCAGCAATTCTAGGATTTCCTGCCCATATCTGATACTGTCAGGACAGAGGCGGGAACACTGACAGTGAGTTCTTGCCCTAGGGTGAGTTTGTCTGCTTCTGTCACAAGGGCAGTGGTGGGTGCTAGGGCAAGGTGGCCAGCCTCAGGAATCGGCATCAAGTTGTTTTGACAAGTAAGCCCTGGACAGTGCCAGAAGCCCAGTACTGAGTAAGGACCCCAATAGCTGTTACCTTGTGCTCAAGGACATACTGGAAAAGGGCTTCATCACATGTGGCAGGCCTAGAACAGGAGCACTGGTGAGTACCTTATTGATTACTTTAAAAGCTTTCTCTTGTTCCTTCCCCCATATTAAAGGCTCCCATTCTTCCCCTTTTGTGGCTTCATAGAGGGGTCTTTCCAAGAGGGAGTAATTAGGGATTCAGATTTGGCAGAAACCTACAGTTTCCAAAAACTCTCTAATTTGCCAGTGGGTCTTAGTGGCTGGGATGGAACATACAGCCTGTTTCCTCTCTGGGCCGAGCCTGCATTACCCCTGGGTCAGGTGAAAGCTGAGGTATCTGACAGTGTTTTGGCAAGTCTGGGCCTTTTTCCTAGAGACTTTGTATCCTGCTTCTCATAAAAGAGAAAAGAAGGTGTGTCATTTCCCTTCCATAAAATCCTCCCAAGTTGGTCCAGCCAGCAGGAGGTCACCTATGTACTAGAAGAGTGTGCAGCTGTGCTGCTTGACTGAGAAGGCTTTGAGGTCAGATGCTAAGGCAGTTCCAAAAATACTGGGTGGATTTTTGAAACCTTGTGGTAACCGAGTCCAGGTTAGTTGCCCCTTTTCCTGTGTTGGTATTTTCCCATTAGAAGACAAAAATAGGCTGACTGTGTAGGGCCAGATGGATGCAAAAGAATGTGCCTTTAAGATCTAGGCAGGTACTGTGCTGCTGGGGTTTCATTGAGAAAGTTCTTACCTATACCTACTAACTCCAGAGTATTTCCTACTCTTTCTTGTATCAACTTAAGAGTTTGGGGTCTGATATTAAGATCCTTGATCCATTTTGAGTTAATCTTGGTATAGGGTGATATACATGGATCTAGTTTCAGTTTTTTGCAGACTGCTAACCAGTTTTCCCAGCAGTTTTTGTTGAAGAGGCTGCTATTTCTCCATCGTATATTTTTAGCTCCTTTGTCAAAGATAAGTTGCTTATAGTTGTGTGGCTTTATATCTGGATCCTCTATTCTGTTCCACTGGTCTTCATGTCTGTTTTTGTGCCAGTACCATGCTGTTTTTATTATTATTGCTTTGTAATATAGTTTGAAGTCAGGTATTGTGATACCTCCTGCATTGTTCTTTTGACTGAGTATTGCCTTGGCTATTCATGGCCTCTTGTGTTTCCATATAAATTTAACAGTAGATTTTTCAATCTCTTTGATGAATGTCATTGGAATTTTGATGGGAATTGCATTAAACATGTAGATTACTTTTGGGAGTATAGACATTTTTACTATGTTGATTCTACCAATCCATGAGCATGGGAGATCTCTCCACTTTCTATAGTCTTCCTCAATCTCTTTCTTCAGAAGTGTATAGTTTTCCTTGTAGAGGTCTTTCACATCTTTGCAGCACAGCAACTAAGAGATAGCATAGATAAATGGGACCTCATAAAACTAAAAAGCTTCTGTTCATCAAAAGAAATGGTCTCTAAACTGAAGAGAACACCCACAGAGTGGGAGAAAATATTTGCCAACTATACATCAGACAAAGGACTGATAACCAGAATATACAGGGAACTTAAAAAACTAAATTCTCCCAAAACTAATGAACCAATAAAGAAATGGGCATGTGAACTAAACAGAACTTTCTCAAAAGAAGAAATTCAAATGGCCAGAAAACACATGGAAAAATGCTCACCATCTCTAGCAATAAAGGAAATGCAAATTAAAACCACACTAAGATTCCACCTCACCCCTGTTAGAATAGCCATCATCAGCAACACCACCAACAACAGGTGTTGGCGAGGATGCGGGGAAAAAGGAACCCTCTTACACTGTTGGTGGGAATGTAGACTAGTACAACCACTCTGGAAAAAAATTTGGAGGCTACTTAAAAAGCTGGACATCGATCTACCATTTGATCCAGCAATACCACTCTTGGGGATATACCCAAAAGACTGTTACTCCAGAGGCACCTGCACATCCATGTTTATTGCGGCACTATTCACAATAGCCAAGTTATGGAAACAGCCAAGATGCCCCAGCACTGACGAATGGATTAAGAAAATGTGGTATCTATACACAATGGAATTTTATGCAGCCATGAAGAAGAATGAAATGTTATCATTCGCTGGTAAATGGATGGAATTGGAGAACATCATTCTGAGTGAGGTTAGCCTGGCCCAAAAGACCAAAAATCGTATGTTCTCCCTCATATGTGGACATTAGATCAAGGGCAAACACAACAAGGGGATTGGACTATGAGCACATGATAAAAGCGAGAGCACACAAGGGAGGGGTGAGGATAGGTAAGACACCTAAAAAACTAGCTAGCATTTGTTGCCCTTAATGCAGAGAAACTAAAGCAGATACCTTAAAGCAACTGAGGCCAATAGGAAAAGGGGACCAGGAACTAGAGAAAAGGTTAGATTAAAAAGAATTAACCTAGAAGGTAACACCCACGCACAGGAAATCAATGTGAGTCAATGCCCTGTATAGCTATCCTTATCTCAACCAGCAAAACCCCTTGTTCCTTCCTATTATTGCTTATACTCTCTCTACAACAAAATTAGAGATAAGGGCAAAATAGTTTCTGCTGGGTATTGAGGGGGGGAGCGGGAGGGGGTGGAGTGGGTGGTAAGGGAGGGGGTGGGGGCAGGGGGGAGAAATAAACCAAGCCTTGTATGCACATATGAATAATAAAAGAAAAATGAAAAAAAAAAAAAAGATCTAGGCAGGTAAAAAACTTTGCCTCAGGTGGGACAAGGCCTCAAAGCTTGTATGGACTTGGGACTATGGGGTGCAAAGTGATAGTTGCTGAATTTACTGCCTGGAGGTCCTGAGCTGGCCTGAAATCCTCAGTCTCCAGTTCCTGGACTGGTAATAAGGGGTGTTCCAGGATGTCTGACAAGGTTGGAGGATCCCATATTTTAAGTCTGTCAAAGTGTTTTTAAATTCTGACCTGGGCCTTGTGAGGAATGAATTATTGTTTCTGTCTGACCATGTGACTCCGGCTTTAGTTCCACCACTACTGGGGGCACATTTTGGGACAGACCTGGGGGGTTATATTCAGCCCACACACCTGGAATCTTGACAGGAAGCTCAGGAATCTCAAGAGACCTCCCTTCAGGGGCACAGAGCTGCCACCCCTCTTCCTATGCAACAGCGAGGATTAGTCTCTGCCTCAAGTCTTCTCAACTTCTGAATCAAAAGTTATGTGTGTCCTCAGTTTGCATAACAAGTCCCTGGCCATCTGGCCCACAGGGCAATCAGGAAGATAAGGGAACTCATGCTTTACTTCTTGACTCCCAAGATTACATTGTCTAGCCATTAAGAAGGGGCTTTGGACCAGTCCTCTGGAGCCCCAGTAATAGTAGTATGCTTGTTGGAAAGAGGACCCACTTTCTAACAGATGAATGTTCTCTCCCATGTCCACCATGAGATCAGTGAGATGCCCCCACTATTTTCATATGGACTATAGGTTCCTGGGGCCCAGTAGAATGGAGTCCTATGTGCCCTAGTCCTCCTTATAGTTTTCCAGGCCTGCCGGACAATGTTTTCCTTCCAGGGGCGGGCTTCCCTCCAGGTGGGCTGCTATTTTCCTTTGACAACCTGGCCTCTGCCTCTGGTCTGGGGGGCCTTTTGGGAGTCCCTGGCCCATTGGGACATTCATTATTCCAATGCCCTTACTGACAACAGTAGGCACATTGATTTCAGCCTCGTTCCTCCCTAGGGTGGGAGCATCCTGAGGGCATTTGTCACTGTCCATGGTAATTGCTTCTGACTCTGCCTAGATTAGCTCCCCGAGGCCCATCTGACTGTCCAGCAAGGGCTCCTGCAAGGATGTCTACTGTCCTTTTCATCTTACCCTTGGCCTCCCACCTAGCCTTCTGACCTTGATTGACAAAAACATTTGTGGCCACCTCCAGAAGCTGGCAAGCATTAATTCCAGTGAATCCTTTCGGTTTTTGCAATTTTTGCCTTATGTCTCCCTGGGCCTGGCCAACAAAAGTGGCATTGACCATCTGCTGGTTTTCAGTGGCTTCCAGGCCAAAGGAGGTGTAAAATGGAAGGCCTCACACAAACTTCCATAGAACTGGCTGGGACTCTCATCTGGCCCTTGGAGGACTTCTGATGTTTTGCTCATATTCATGGAATTTTCCCTCTTCCTTTATGCCTTCCAATAATGCCTCCTGATACTGTTCGAGGTGCTGGTAATCTCAGCTATTATTGGGGTTCCAGTGGGGTCTTCCTTGGGGAAACGGGAAGAGCATATGCTTGGGTGTTTATGGTGCATTCAGGGGTATGATCTTCTAACCACTTTAGAGCTGCCAACATTATACAATGTTTCTCTTCAGAGAAGCTGTTGACAGTCTGTCCAGGTGGGTTTGTGAGTCTGGATGATAGACTGCATCAAATTAATCAGAGCCTGAGGCTTTTCTGTGAAGGAGGGGTTGTGATGGTTCCAGTTGAGGAGGTGTGTGGTGGTAAAGGGCTGATAGACAAATGTCTGCCCTCCTCCTTGTATTTGGCCTCCCTGGTCATAATACATGGGGCTCTGGGCTTCCCTCAGGGGCGTCTGCAGGGCAGCAGTTGTCTAAGGAGAGGAGGAATCCTCATGGAGAATGGTTAATGTTCCCGATCGAATGGGGGATGTGGGGTGACAGCACTGGCAGACTCGGAGTGGGTAGGGGGACCATAGGACTCAGGGAGGACAGGGGAGTTGAGACCCCAGTTGCTTCTGACAGACTTTACAGGTGTGGCACTCTCTCGAGCTCACCCATCTGATGTTGGAGGCAGGGGTACAGATCTGGGCACTGGTGGCAGAGGTGGATGAAATGGCACATAGGGCAGTGGTACCTCCTCAGGTTCCTCAGCAAGTACAGGCTCCTTTGTTTTCTCTTTGCACATGGAAATCGCAGCCACCCTAGCTACCATAATTCTACAGGCCTCTTCCAGACAGGGCCGTAGCCATGTAGGCCATCTAAGGACAGCTTCCTACCAGCAGTCAATGTAGAGAAATTGTTCTGGGTGCCCAGGATTTCCTACAATTACCCTAAAAACTTCATTAACCACAATTTTATCTAGTGACCCTTCCAG
Organism: Castor canadensis; assembly: GCF_047511655.1. Taxonomy (NCBI): domain Eukaryota; kingdom Metazoa; phylum Chordata; class Mammalia; order Rodentia; family Castoridae; genus Castor; species Castor canadensis. The sequence continues at coordinate 68,193,488 of NC_133401.1, forward strand.
GGGCCACCCCACACCAAAATCAGGGCAATCTACTTCACAAAAGGCCTTAAGCTTGTTAGGAGTTAGCTTAATTCCACAGTCTCCATTAAATCCCCTTTTAAAATTTTTAACCATATACTCCAAGGGAGTGTTTTTACTCTGACTTCCACTCATCTCCTTCAGTTACCAGATGGCAGGACAAACATAGAGGGGGAGGAGTTTTGGATGAGAGGTAAGGGGTCCTCTTGTCCAACACACAAGGGAGAACAATTCTGCCCCTTATTGGTGACCTGGATGCAGTCACCTGTCCAGGAACTGCACCTACACAGAGTCCTCCCTTGCTTCCGGCTACTCCCCTCACAGGGATTTAGGCGTCTCTTGGCTGTAGTGAGTCTGTCTGAACCCTGGACCAGAGGCCTTGTTAGGGTTCACCCTTGACCACACAAGTTCGCCATGGACCTTCAGATTGGGACTCCTTACTCACTTCGCAGCTGGGCTGCATCTCAGTCTCGCCCTTTCACACACTCTCACACAGCACAGTACTTCCCCCCTGTTCCCTGAACCTAAGAGACACTGTTTCACCACAAAATGCAATTATTAGGATGTCTCATTGACTGGTAGTTGATCAGACTCCCCTTCTGCCTCCTAAGCAGGCCTGAATTTGTATCCGGGTTCTTACTAGTCTTATGGGTGGTACTCCCCTCACTGGTTCCAGCACCTCACTGGTTCCAGCACCTCACTGGATTCCATTGTGTGGCTGAGGCCTTCACCCTGACTCACCAGGAAGATGATTCTCCTCCTCCGGATCACACTGTCTGTTGGTGTCTGGTGAGCTCACTTCTCCTGGCAGTCTGGGAGATATACCCCAGTGACAAGAAGGTGACAAATCACCATCTTTGCAATCCTAGCAGTGAGCCCCCAAGAAATGTTATAGGAAACTCGAACTGAGATATGGACACTGAAGCAGTTTAGCTTCAAGTTTAGCAGGAAGCAATGCTTTATTGTGCTGGCACAGACTCAATGGACATGTAAACAAAGGCTGAGCCCTGAGAACAAAGGGGTCTCACCTTACATACCCTTGCAAGCAGGCTATAGAAGCAAAAAGCAAAGCTTAACCCATATATGGCTGCACATGACTTTACTGGTTATTTCATTCCTCCAGTGCTACATGACCTTCCTTATGTTTCAATTCTTTAAGTTTATCTCTCTGCTATGCCATCCCTTCCCCCTGCTACATTATCAGAACACAAACTTGTCTGTTTCTTTTCTGGTCCTCCTCCCTATTACAATAGGTATCTGACTTTCCTCTTCTGATGGCAAAAAAAGGAGGGGCAGTACACACAGCCACTGATCAGTACCTCTGATCAGTAGACCATAAGCTCTGAGCTAAGACTTAGGTCTTTTTTTTTCTTTTTTATAGTACTGGGCTTTCAAATTGTTGGGCAGGTGCTCTAACACTTGAACCATGCCCCCAGAAATTTTTGTTTTAGTTATATTTTAGACATATGTGAGGGCCTGCCTCCTACATATGCATTCTGCATTGCTGGGTTTGAGATGTTAACTACCATGCCCAGCTTGTTGGTTGAGATGTGGGTCTTTAACTTTTTGCCTGGGCTGATCTGAAATAGCAATCCTCCAGATGTCTACCTCCTAAGTAGCTAGGATTACTGGGGTGCATCACCACGCCTAGTACAATGGGAAGCCATCTTAATGATAGATAATGTGCTGAGGCCACACTACCTTGATTTATCAAAGTCCCCAAATATTCCAAATTCTAAGAAAAAAGAAAAGTCACAGATAAAATCATCAGGTTATAATATGTCCCCTTGCTCAATTTTCACCCAAGGTAGTTAATTAAAATACAGCATAAAGAAAAAGGAACTTAAGCTTAATTGGAAATCTAACAATTATTGACTCCATGAATTTGGATAAATAATGTAACTGCCCAATTTTTGGTTTTCTCATGGATTAGGTGTCATATTAAGATGCAAATATTAGACGAAGTTAAATACTATATAAGAAAGTACCTATGCAGTGCCAGGCATGGTAGTGGGGTTGGCAAACATCTGTCATCCCTAGCTACTAAGGAGGCTGAAGTAAAAGGATCACAGTCCAAGGATGGCTGGGCAAAAGCATAAGACCCTATCTGGAAAATAAGCTATACCCAAACAAATGCTGGGGAGTGGCTCATGTGGGAGAGTATAAGACCCTGAGTTCAAAACTGTTTCACAAGAAAAAGGAGGAGGAGGAGGAAGACAAGAAAGTAGTTACCTCTCTGCAAATAGAATTAGAGTTAATAAAACTAGACATTTGTAAGAAACCCTATTAAAATTAACCAGGCTTTTCCTATTATACAATAAATTAATTCAGATAATCTCAACAAACGTGTGAGCTGTTCAAACTATATAAGATGTTTTTGCTCAAATGTTTACATATGATCTCACCATATAATACCACTTTCTTCCCCACAGACATGAATGGGAACAAGCACACTAGAGTCACAGAGCTCCTCCTCTTGGGACTCTCTGGAAAGGCAGAGAATGAGGAGGTTTCTTTGGGTTGTTCTTGAGATGTACCTGATTATGGTCACTGGGAACATTATCAGCTTAGCTATCAGCTGTGATGTCCATGTACTTATTTCTGAAAAACCTCTCCAGTGTCAACATCTACTTTTGATCATTCACTGCCCCCAAGATGCTGGTGAATCACATAGGGGGCACAAGTCCATCTCTTACATGGAGTTTAAGTCAATTTCATCAACATAGACAGGTTTCTCCTGAGTGTCATGGCTCATGACTGCTACATACCCATCTGTTGACTACACTATGATCACGAGGCCCAGACTCTGTTTCCTTATCATGGCCATATTGTGGGTCATTACAAACCTGCATGCTCTCAAACACATTCTTCTCCTACTGCAACTTACCTTTTCTTCCCAAAATTCTGTGAACCACTTCTTCTGTGGCCCTGACCCTATTCTAAAGCTCTCCTCTTCTGATACCTTTATCAATGACTTGATGGTCTTCACTGGTGTTGAAGTCATATTTATGACACCATTTACATGCATCATTCTCTAAGCCTACTTCTTTCACAATATGCCAAAGTTGCCACCTGTTTGTGAGATATGGAAAGCCCTGTCCACATGTGGGTCTCATCTCACTGTGGTCTCCCTCTCCTATGGGATAATCCTGGGTGTAAATATGTGGCCTTTATCTTCCTACTCATAACAGGACATGGTGTCCACTGTTACCTTCACAGTGCTGACACCTGTGACCAATTCCTTCCTCTACAGTCTGGGGAATAGTGACATGACAGGAGCCCTAAGGAAGACAATTCTCAGCTCTTAGAACAGAAGTCTACAACGAGAGGGCTCCTGGACATTCTACATGTCTTTTTCTTTGTAAAAAGAGAAAGTGAGACCCAGATAGTTGTAAATCTCACCAGTGACTCTTCCTGTAATTAGTGTCATCAGATCACAATCATGTTTTATCATATACATAACTTGGTTCTGTGGTTTGAACTCAGGGCCATGTGCTTGCTAGGCAGGCACCTGAGCTAAACTCCAAGCACTTTTGCTTTAATTATTTTAAAAATAGGGTCATTTATTTATTCCCCAGCTGGCCTAGGAAGAAATCTCACAATTTATACTTCCTAAGTAGCTGGATGACAGGTACTGCCACCACTATGCCTAGGTTTTTACTAGTTGAGATAGAGTCTCTTGAAATTTTTTGCCCTGGAGGCCTCAAAGAGTTATCTTGAGGATTTCTACCTTCTGAATAGCTGGGATTTCTTGCTTGGATCATGGAAGAGGCTTGTGACATTAACAGTTGCTTATAGTCCCATAACCAGTATTTGTTTTCTACACAAAGGGTTTTGTAACATACTCACTGTAGAGACAACTGAAGATCAGACATATCTACATGTACGATGTCTTTAGAAGGGCCTACCAATCCCTTAAGAAAATGGCCACAACAGCAACATGGGAAATTCAGAGGGATTTAGAGCTGACACTCCTCAGACTCACCTGCCCCTATGACTTCAGATAAGCAATTGCTACAATGGTCATGATGACAGACACAAAGTTTCTCTTGTCTTGGGACACAAACCAGTAGCTGCTGAGGTTCAGAAAAGTCCTTACCACCCTTGACGGTTATGTCATTCTTCCTCTGTCCCAGGCTTAAGTCTCCATCTACATCTCATAGTTCACTCAGAACACTACCCATTGCCTGACCATTGTGCCCAACTAACCTTTTGGTGTTTTGTTACTCAGCATGGGTACTGGTCAAGGATGGGGAACTAGATCCTTTGGATGGCATCTGTTCATCATATGGATCTCTTGGTGTCCCTTTAATTTCACATAGGCTGTAGGAAGCAGAGATTCCCTTAAATGTTCGGTTCCTAGAGTTGCCATAGCACCTTAGGGGTATAAGGTCATGAATTTTATGGCAGGACTACAACTGGAATCCAGGATTTCTGATCCTGAGTCCTGAATAGGTTCCATTCTAGAGGGCTGAGTGTCTGAGATGCCAAGCCTCTTTCCTGTTCTACATGTGAAGACTAAGTGTTCACAAGGTCACATCCCATCTCCTCTGTCCTGACATCCAGACAGTGCTCTCCTACATCTCCAGTCCTAAGTAGCCCTTGCTTCATTGGTCTTCTTGCCTACTACTGTTCTCGTCTCAATCTCTTCCACTCTCTTCTGTGACAGGTCCTTATTGTCCTGCCTATCAACTGCTTCCTGGCTTCATATGGCCACTTGCCAATTCTGACCTCCATTCCAACTTCAGAATCATGGCAGAGGGTGTGCTTCATTCCTGTACTCTCAACTCCTTCCTCTCTCTGTACATCTCTACCTTAAGCACAGACTCCATTAATCCTCCTAACACATTGATTGTATCTGTCAACCATGACCCACAGAAAACATGGAAGAGGCCAAGATATTCCCAAATATCCTTCCCTTGAAATAGAAACCCTAACAGAATATGTCCTCAAGCTTGCTCAGTTTTCTTTCTCACCAATTTCAAGGCTCATCTCTCCCAGCACAGATCTCTCTGAATTCTCTCCCTCTTGATTTGCTCATTCTCTGCTACAAGACTCCCATGATTCTACAAAACCCTAATAATTGTGCATTTGCTTCAACTACTTCAGTGCTTACAGCCCACACCTCACAGGGCTTTTGCAGTGTACAGACCTCCACTATAACCTAGTACCTATTGGAACATGACTACATATGATAAATCATGTATTCTTATCTCTTAAGTTTTATTTTAGCAGCAATTCCGTGAAAATATTTCAGATATGCTAACATGGACTAAACGATTTGACTAGTTTGTTCTCCTTATAGTCTTCCTTCTTGTGTTATGCGTATCTTTTATCCATGGCTCATCCCTTCTGTACATTAGATACCTTTTGGAGAATGAACCATAGCTTATGTGTGGACACATTCCCTACAAAGCTCAGTAAAGTTGGGATTCCCCTACATAATCAGGTATGGAAGAATCATTACTGATGTGAGGCAAGTGTAAAGCAAGAAGGAAACCAAAAGAGAAATCTCCCTAAAGTATTTAGGAGTGTTGATCTGAGACAGTTAAGAAGCTGGAGTTTCCCTGTGTTTCACTGATGGCAAGGCAAAGATTCACACAGACATAAGGATTTTCTGTCTTTCCCTCCTTCCCCCCTAACTAGAGTTTTAAATTCTCATTTCCTGGAGAAGCCACAGATCAGCCTGAGGTGGCACAGCAGACACCAGAGCAATCTGGAGCAGACATTGCCTCCTTCCCACAGTTTTCCACACTGGAAGTGGAAGTTTCTGTCTTTGTCTCAGAACTCTAAGAGTCATTGCTCTTGTGAAAATACAGTTGAAAACAGAAGTCCAAGGCTCAGCTTTGAGAACTGGACACTAGCCTGAGAGAGTGTTTCCTTCCTACGTGACAGACATGGAGCATGTGTATAAACTTGGTGTTTTTCTCCTCTTCATCCACTTTTTGTTAATAGCAATCTGTCCCAGGTAAGAACCTATGTGGTTTAGGAAAAGAAATTCTATTTTCCTCCCCTACATGGGAAATTGGCAAGTTACTTCCTAAACAACAAAGTTAGCAGTAAAATGTAGAACCTGGGGAACTGGAACACTGACAGATGATTTAAAGAGTCACTGAATTTGGAACCCAAGGACACAGGGAGACTGAATGGAAAGAAGCAGAGTTGGAGGAATAGGTATTCGTTTGCTTTCCAGTATGTTTGATAGAAATTCTCTATGTAGTCACATCAGACTCAACTTCTAAACTCAAGATATTTTCATGTTTTAGTCTCCTGAATAGCTGAGATTAAAGAAATGCAGTGCATCATCTGGCTCGGGCAGAGGTTCTATTGCTCATTCCGTTTCTCCCTGAAACCTCAGTAAAAAGGTGAGTGTGAGGAGGGAGAGGATAGAGGGAAGTCAGTGAACTTATTAAAAGGTTCAGAGCAAAAGAGAAAGCAACTTTCCATCCCCAAGACCCCACATTCATTTTGGAAGCTATTACTCACCATGCATAAAGTCCTACCTGAGAGAGAAAAGAAACCCCTCCAAGGTCAGCAGCAGGGTGTGGGCAGAGAGGAAAAGCCTCTGTCTGCTTGGCCTGGGAATGGTGTGACTAGTTATGGGCTGGTCAATTCTACGTGAGCTACACATCTTTCAACCTCATTCTGCTGAGCACCTCCTTGCCCTGCATCCTCCCTCGCTCCTACACCAGTTTTCCTAGGTCACCAAAGATACCTCTATGGTGTCAGAGAGAACTGCCCTGCTTATGAGTCTCAATGTGAGGCACTCACAGGCATGAGCTGGTCACTAATTAGGGGAAAGCATGCTGGGTCTTTATTGTCCTCTCTCCATAGATACAGACACTGTGCCAGACTAGAAAAGTCCTCCCTGGAAACAGCGAAGAAACCAGGGTAATGTTTTGTGATTTATTCTCCAGAACCAGAGTTCACAGAGAGAAAGCCTGCGCCAGGAGCCTCCTTTCCTGCAGCGTAGACTCCAGGAGGAACCAGAGCCTCCTCCCCATTGGCAATTTCCATCTACTACTAATTTGCCATTGGGGGCCAACTCTATGAAGTCAATTAAAACAACTTGGGGAAAAGTGTTTGACTTCAGCTCAGTGAAAGTGAATGGGACAGTCATGCCTCATCCTTGTACACTTCCCCAGACATTGTTCTCTCCAGAGGAATCAGGGACCACCCCATGTCATGTCCATTGAAGTTTTACAGAACCATCTCCCTTCCAAGTTTAGGTCTATTTGAAGCTTAGGATATCCCAGAACATCTCTTATGAGCCAAGGAGGCCTCTCCTGCCAGTAACTTCTCATGGCAACCCTCTAAGAATTTTTTGTTTTTCTCTGTAATTGTTTTCAGGTCAGAAACTAAAATGTAAATGAACATTAGTAGTATTTTCTGGGCACTGACATTTTGCCTCATGTACATTGAAAGCTGGCTTATTCTACTCAATGGACTCAGTGTCCAAATAAACCCAAAGTTTATGTATTATGAAGTTTACGTATATTGCATCATAATGAAAAATTATTGTTTTGTGCACCTGAAAAATAAACCTAGGATGCACTCTAGTATAAATTCTAAGGAAGGGCTGAGGGAGAGGGAGAGAGAGAGAACAGAATTAAAGAAAACAAATGATAAGTAAAAAAAGAAAGAAAGGAAGGCAGGAAGGAAGAAAATGAGGAATGGGGCATGCTAAATACACACAACAGCACCCTGAATGAGCTCCCAATGGTCAAAGCTGATACAGTTCCAGAATCAAATTAATATAGACCTACAGGTTGAGCATCCAGCACCTGAAAAACCAAAATCTGCAAGAGAGCAGATATGGTCATAAATAAAGGCTGCAATAGCCCCATAGTGTTACAACCCTCTGGCTCCATTTTAACAGGACCGAAGCAGACACTAAATATATCCTTTCCTTCCTTGTCACTATATTTCCCCCATTGGATTAAGGGGAAAATGGAGGAGAACCATATGCTCAGGAACCAAATTCTAGAAAGACTAAACATGAGCCAGGGTGGGATTAGGAGTATCAGCCTCACCTGCTCCCCTGTCTTTCTCTGCCTCAATTTCCCCATAAGCAGCACAGGCAGATATGGAATAGTAACAACAGGGGAGGGGTTCCTTCCAGATACCAAATCCCACCCAACCAGAAAAGAACATCTGATGTCTTCACCTACGTAGACAATAGAATGGGCCATGTTAACTTTTGAATATATATATATATATATATTCACATATATATGTGTATATATCTAATGTTTATCAAATTATTATATATCTATAATTTTGATTAAAATATATTACCTGTACAAAGGGTTTAATTGTGATATGTCCATATACACATATCATGTGCTTTGAACAAATCCATCCTTCCTATTACTCTTAACAACATATTCTAAAAGCATGTTTTATTCTCTCCCAATCCCTACAATGTCTTCCTTCATAACCAGGCACTGTGTGCCATTGAGATGCCTCATGAATTTTTAACATGTCTCAGTTGTTTTGGCTGCTCCTTGGCTTTGAACAAGCTAATTATGAGTCTAGTAAGTGCTTTCTGGAATGTAGTGGTTTGTCAGAGGACAGGACCTTTGGTGGCCCAACAGGGACAGAGGAGAGTGTTCCACATGTACTGCTGGATGATGAGTGAGTAACTGCATGAAAACCTCCTTGTTTTTCTAAGTCACCTGTTTGAATCTGAATGAAAGTAGTTGCGAGCGTCCTTTAAGAAATCCAACTCTGACAAAACTACAGCCAGCATTATACTTAACAGAGAAAAACTGAAACCATTCCCACTAAAATCAGGAACTAGACAAAGATGCCCACTATCTCCACTCCTATTCAACATAGTACTGGAATTCCTAGCCAGAGCAATTAGGCAAGAAGAAGGAATAAAAGGAATAGAAATAGGTAAAGAAACTGTCAAAATATCCCTATTTGCAGACGACATGATCCTATACCTTAAAGACCCAAAAAACTCTACTCAGAAGCTCCTAGACACCATCAATAGCTACAGCAAGGTAGCAGGATATAAAATCAACATAGAAAAATCATTAGCATTTCTATACACTAATAATAAACTAATTGAGAAAGAATATATGAAAACAATTCCATTTACAATAGCCTCAAAAAAATCAAATACCTCGGTGTAAACTTAACAAAGGATGTGAACGACCTCTACAAGGAAAACTGTAAACTTCTAAAGAAAGAGATTGAGGAAGACTATAGAAAGTGGAGAGATCTCCCATGCTCATGGATTGGTGGAATCAACATAGTAAAAATGTCGATACTCCCAAAATCTACATGTTTAATCTACATGTTTAGTGCAATTCCCATCAAAATTCCAATGACATTATTAAAGAGATTGAAAAATCTACCGTTAAATTTATATGGAAACACAAGGGGCCATGAATAGCCAAGGCAATACTCAGTAAAAAGAACAACGCTGGAGGTATCAGGATACCCAACTTCAAACTATATTACAAAGCAATAACAATAAAAACAGCATGGTACCGGCACAAAAACAGACATGAAGACCAATGGAACAGAACAGAGGACCCGGATATGAAGCCAAACAACTATAATCAACTTATCTTTGACAAAAATGCTGAAAATATACGATGGAGAAAAGACAGCCTTTTCAACAAAAACTGCTGGGAAAACTAGTTAGCAGTCTGCAAAAAACTGAAACTAGATCTATGTTTATCACCCTATACCAATATTAACTCAAAATGGATTAAAGATCTTAATATCAGACCCCAAACTCTAAAGTTGGTACAGGAAAGAGTAGGAAATACTCTGGAATTAATAGGTATAGGCAAGAACTTCCTCAAAGGAACCCCAGCAGCTCAGCAACTAAGAGATAGCATAGATAAATGGGACTTCATAAAACTAAAAAGCTTCTGCTCAACAAAAGAAATGGTCTCTAAACTGAACAAAGGACTGATAACCAGAATATATAGGGAACTCAAAAAACTAAATTCTCCCAAAATTAATGAACCAATAAAGAAATGGGCAACCTAACTAAAAACAGAACTTTCTCAAAAGAAGAAATTCAAATGGCCAAAAAGCACATGCAATAAAGGAAATGCAAATTAAAACCACACTAAGATTCCACCTCACCCCTGGTAGAATAGCCATCATTAGCAACACCACTACTAACAACAGGTGTTGGTGAGGAAGCGGGGAAAAAGGAACCCTCTTACACTGCTGGTGGGAATGTAAACTAGTACAGGCAATCTGAAAAAAAATTTGGAGGCAACTTAAAAATCTAAACATCGATCTACCATTTGATCCAGCAATGCCACTCTTGGGGATATATCCAAAAGAATGTGACATAGGTTACTCCAGAGGCACCTGCACACCCATGTTTATTGCAGCACTATTCACAATAGCCAAGTTATGGAAACAGCCAAGATGCCCCACTACTGACGAATGGATTAAGAAAATGTGGCATTTATACACAGTGGAATTTTATGCAGCCATGAAGAAAAACGAAATGTTATCATTCGCTGGTAAATGGATGGAATTGGAGAACATCATTCTGAGTGAGGTTAGCCTGGCCCAAAAGACCTAAAAGCATATGTTCTCCCTCATATGCGGACATTAGATCAAGGGCAAACACAACAAGGGGATTGGACTTTGATCACATGATAAAGAGAGAGCACACAAGGGAGGTATGAGGATAGGTAAGACACCTAAAAAACTAGTTAGCATTTGTTGCCCTCAATGCAGAAGAAACTAAAGCAATACTTTAAAGCAACTGAGGCCAGTAGGAGAAGGGGACCAGGAACTAGAGAAAAGGTTAGATCAAGAAGAATTAACCTAGAAGGTAACACACATGCACAGGAAATCAATGCGAGTCACTCCCTGTATAGCTACCCTTATCTCAACTAGCAAAAACTCTTGGTCCTTCCTATTTTTGCTTATACTCTCTCTTCAACAAAATTAGAGATAAGGGCAGAATAGTTTCTTCTGGGTAGCGAGGGGGTAAGGGGGGAGAGGGAGGGGTGCAGGAAAAGGGAGGAGGCGTGGGGAAGGGGGTAGAAATGACCCAAACATTGTATGCACATATGAATAAAATAAAAATTAAAGAAAAAGAAATCCAACTCTATGTTGCAGGTCAAATCCACTCTATGAAAGCATAATTATAACAGAAATTCTTTATAGATCACAGTCATGCCAGGAAACTGCTAGGAGATCCACTGGATTCAAGTAATTTCTTTTATTAAAAGTTCATATATGTCCTTAAAATTTATCTCAATGAGACCAAAATCAATCTTGAAAAATCCCCTTTACTGCGAGGCATGGGAGGGTACACCTGTGATCAGGAAGATGAGGCAGAAAATCCTGAGTTCAAGGCCAGCCAGGGCTACGTAGCAAACACTATCAAGAAAGAAAGAAAGAGCAAGAGAGAAAGAGTGAAATAAAGAGAAAGAGAGAGAGGGAAAGAGTGAAAGAAAAGAAGAGAAAGAAAGAGAGAAATAGAGAGGGGGGAAGAAGGAAAGAAAAGAAAGAAATGCAGAGAAGAAAGAAAATAATGTTTTAAAAAATCATTCAAAGGAAAACAGGCCAATAACTAACAGTGATTTATCTACTAGGTGAAGAACTGTCATGTGAGGCACAGGAATAGAGAGGAGGGGGCAGGGCAGGTTATAAACTGACAACTTGAAGGTTGACAAATAGATACTTCACAGGTCAAGAATCCCTATTCTAAAACCCTGAGATCCAATATTCTCTAAAATCCAAAACTTTCTGAGTGCTAGCAAAAAGACACGATGCAAAATTCTACACCTTGAGAATGTTTCAAAATTATGCACAAAATTATTAAAATATTACATAAAATTATCCTCAGGTATGTGATGTTTTATATATATATATATAAAACATAAATTAATTTTGTGTTCAGACATGGGACTGCCATCAAGCATACCAACCTGTATATCATAGGAACTCCAAAAAGAAAAGGAAGGGGCAAAAAAAAAAAAGATTTTGAAGAAGTAATAGTCAAAAATGTTTCAAATCTAATGAAAGACATGAATAAATACAGTGAAGAGCATCAACAAATTCCAAGCAGGAAAACCTCAAAGAGATGCATCCTGGGACACGTTACAGTAAAATTATTGAAACCCAAAGTCAAAGAGGGAATTGTGAAAGCAGCAAGAGAGAAGTGACTCATTCTGTACAAGGGACCATCAGTAAGACTGAAAATTTATATCCTTCCTTTTCAGTAATTACTTTTTGGGTAGTACTGGGCTTTTGAACTCAGAGCCTTGTGCTTACTAGTCAAGTGCTCTACCACTTGAGCCACACCTCCAGCCCTTTTTTCCTTTATTTTTTCAGATACACTCTTGTGGTTTTGCTCAGGGCAGCCTTGGACCACAGTTCTCCTACCTATATCTCCTGTTTAGCTGGGATTACAGCTACAAACCAACATACCCAACTTGTTTTTTGACGTGGGTCCCACTGAGCTGTTAGCTGGGCTGCCTTGAACCATAATCCTCCAAAACTCCATCTCCTGAGCAGCTGGGATTACAGGCACACACCAGCATGCTGAGCTACGATGATTACTCTCACAGTAAAGCAACTAAATCAGGAACAGTGGCATACTTTGTAGTCTCAGCAACTTGGGAGGCTAATGTAGGAGGATTACATGGACTCACAATTTTGAGCAATGTAGTGAGATCTCATTTCAAAAACAGAAAGTAAATTGATTAAAGTCTCCTATAAAAAGGCAGAAATTAAGAGATTAGAAAAAAGTATGACATAGCTATACACTATCTATAAGAAACTCACTTTGAAGTTGAAAGTATAAGGACGGAACAGATTATTTCATGAAAATAGTAACTAACAGAGATTAGGGAGTGTGTTATTATCAGAAATATATGCCTTATAAGTCAAAAAAAAAGAAAAATAAGAATGCTAAATTATTTATAAAAGGTTCAAATTGGAAAAAAATGTAAAAATTATAAATGTATACACACAATAGAATATCATAACACATGAAGCAAAATTTGACAGAACTGAAAGGACAAATAGGCAGTTTTACAAAAGAGTTGGAGACATCAACACATAATTTTGAATGATGGATAAATAATCACACAGATTATTAAAGAAAGAGAAGACTTAACAACACTATAGAGCAATTAGACCTATGTACTCTACAGAACACTCCATCCAACAGCAGCAGAATACACATCCTCAAGTGTATTCTGTACACTTGCCAGGAAGACCACATATTAGGATAGAAAATAAGCTTAGATCAGTGGAATAAAGATAAAAAAAATCACAGGGAGGTGTGGCTCAAGAGGTACAGCACCTGCCTAGCAAGAATGAAGCCCTGAGTTCAAACCCCAATATCACTAAAAGAAAACAAAACAAGATAAAAAAATCATTCAAGGTATCTTTTTTAATCATAAAATGAAGAAAACAGAAGGAAAAATTAAAAATTTGTAGAAATTAACCTTCTGGCTCACAGCCTAGCTGTGCAAGGACAGCGGGGTAGGTTGCCAAAACATGGAAGAAAACACACTTGAGATGTAAGACTACTAAAAAGGAAAGCTCCCAGGGAAAAGGGTGGAGCAGAACCAACTTCCACAACTGTGCTAAGGTCTATAGGTGACCAGAGGCTGGACAAGTTGCAACTTTGTCTCTCATGGTGCCTCACCAGTAATGGTATCCTGAACACCACATTACCTTGAGGTCCAGTGGGGGCCAGCTGGACCAAGAGCACTTGTCCTCTCAACTGTGCCCTTTTATGACCCCTGATTACCACAGGGAGAGGGGTTAAAGGTTAGATTACATAGCTGTGACACATCAGCTCAGCCTGCTTTGTGCTTGTGTGACCAGCACTCCCTGGAGTAGCTGACTTAGCAGGTGAGCAGGAGGCAGAGCTCTTCTAGATGACACTTGTTTGCCCTCACTCTCATGTGCATGACAGGGAGTCAGTGGCCCTCCAGGTGGCCTTATCCCAGCGTTCCAGTCTTGGCCCACTGTCACTGTCCCCTTGACTTGGGAGGAGTCTCAGGGGATGGAAAGGGGGTGCTTCAGGGACAAATTACTAGATGCAGACACTCTATTTTTCTCAGAGATGATACAATAATACACTCTTAAAGAGCCAACGGATTAAAGAAGAAATCACAAAGGATATTAGAAATCTCTGTAGATAATTGAAAATGAAAAAGAACTTACCAGAAGCTGTCATGGTAATTCCTGCCAGGCCTAAGCTGCAGAAATAAGTGTCCTTCTAGGCTTTGCTATGATATGAGGAGCCTTTATTCATCACCACATGAAGTTATTGTCTGGCAAGGTTCTGCTGTTAGCCTTTGGGGGTAGCTAAAGGGAAAGATGAAACATCAAAAAATGTTGATAATTTCTTTAGACTTGTGGTGGTACTGGGGATTGAACCCACACTTGAGCCACACCGCAGTGTGCTTGTCAATTGGAAGCCTGCCTGGGGTGCCAATTGTAGCATCAAGGTAAGTCCTGCTCTGCCTGCCTAACAGGACTAACGAAGATCAGATCAGAGAAATGTCAGGAATTCATGCAAACAGAAATCAAGACAATCAAAAATGTCTGTCACTGAGGAAGAGCTGTGTCACCACAGGAAAGTAGTTGCTCTTGTACACCCTGAAAACACCAAAGAACAGGAAGAAAAAGCATGAACCATAAAGTGGTCCACGTTGTAGACCAGGAACAAGAGAGAGATACCACTTACACCACTTCTATTCAACACGCTACTGAAAGCTCTAGCCAAAGCCAAGAAATGAGCCAAGAAAAAGAAATAAAAACCATACAAACTGGAAAGTAAGAAGTAAATTTATCTCTGTACACAGAAAATCCTAACTATTCTACATGCATAAAGTATTGTTTGAATAAATGAATTCAGCAAAGTTGTATGGTACAAAATCAACATTCAGAAATTTGTTGGAGTCAGGCTCCAGTGGTACACACCTGTAATCGCAATTATTTGGGATGCTAAGATCGGGAGGATCAAGGTTTGACACCAGCCTGGGCAAACAGTTCTGAACAGTCCTATTTCCAAAATAACCAGAGCATAATGGACTTAATGTGTGGCTTACACAGTAGAGCACTTATTTTACAGGTGAAGCACTGAGTTCAAATCCTGATCCCACAAAAACAAAAACAAAAGCAAAGCTTGCCAATGTGTTCCTTTGTACTGCAGTTTTGCAACATAGCACCATGGGGAACCTAGGTAAAGGACACATAGGAATTTCTAATTATTTCTTACAACTGCATGTACATCAACAATTATTTCAAAAACCAAAGTTTATGAAATGCATAAACCGAAGATCAAGGGGGTACATGACAGATAATGAGCTAACAAATCCTTCCTATTTCTCTGTAAAAGAATTTGTTCTTACACTGTTTTATCATTTCCACTGGAAGAAAGTATGTCAACTGTGTTCCTAAGGAACCTTATTTATGATTCTGATTGCTTTGGCAACCTGTTAAGAAAAATTCAATAGCTGCCTTATTAGGCAATATTTTTTATGATAAAAAGACTCCTGATTGGTAAATTGTACCTGGACTGGTTGTGCAGCCCATGAAGGGGCAGTAGAAACTAAACTATGCTGTTAGGCTATTTTAAGAGACATTGGCTCTGGTAGGGCTTGGGGCTTTAAAGCCACTTTGAGGCGTGCTTCCCTGGATCCGAGCTACAACCTTCTCTGCCTTGCCCTGTACATCTCTACTCTAAAGATAGACTCCATTAATCCTCCAAGTGTACTGATTGTGTCTGTCAACCAGTTCTCACAGAAAATATGGAAGACACCACAGTAATACCTAATATTCTTCCTTTCAAGTAGAAAGTCTAACATGGTGTGGCCTCAAGCTGTCCTCACAGCATTCCTTCTCATGTCTGCAATGCTCATCTCTCCCAGTAAGGCTCTCTCTGAATCCTCTTCCTCTCTCTTTGCTCATCCTCAGTCCCATGATTCTATAAAATCCTAATAATGGTGAATTTGCATCAACTCTTTCACAAATGTGCATGGAACTCACTTCACAGGGCTTCTGCAGCACGTGACTCAGAGAACACACCGTGGCGCCCATGGGAACATGCCCGCTTGCGATAAACGTCACGCATTCTTCTCACCTCTCAGTTTTGTTTTAGAGGTGGTTCTGTGGAAGTGTTTGAGATATAATAGCATGGACTAAATCAAGTGACTCACTTTTCTCTCATCACAGTCTTGCTTGCATCACCTGCACCTGCACCCACATCTTATCCCCTCATTGCATCACAAACCATTGAAGACAGAAGCATAGGTTATGCAAGACACATCCCCTGTAAAGCCCAGTGCAGTTGGAATTCATCTGCGTAATTGCATAGGGAAGAATCACTGACGGTGTGAGAGGCATGCTCAATGCCAGAAGAAAACCAGGAAATTTCACCCTAAATGCTGAAGACAGTTAAGAAGCAAGAGCTTGCTGCGCCTTTTCCTCTCCCTGATGGCAGGACAAAGATTAACACAGAAAAAGAACTTTCTGTCTTTCCCTTTTCCCCCTTCAATCAAGAGATTTAAATCCTCTCTTCCCGGAGAAGCCTCTGACAGGCCTAGAGTTAGTACCATAGACCCAGCATTCCTACCTTCCCAGTTTTCCCATCTCTGAAGCTGCACATTTCCTAAGCTTTGTCTCCGTACTCCAAGATTTAGCACTCTTGTTAAAATATTATTTAAAACAGAATCCCAAGCTGCAGTGTTGACACAATGGTTACTGTCCTGAGGGAACTGACAGACATGGAGCATGATTTCAAACTTGCTGGCACTTTTCTCCTCTCAATCTGCCTTTTGTTAACAGGAATCTGCCCCAGCTAAGAACCTACGTGTTTAGAAAAACAAATTCTATTTTCCTCCCCAGCATGGGAAACTGGGAAGTCACATTCCCAGACACCAAAAATTAAAGTGTTAAAATATTGAATCTGGGTAACCAGAGAACTGACAGATGATCCAGAAGTGGAAAGATTCACTGAATTCGGAGACTCAGGGACACAGGAAGGTTGAAAAAGAGAG
This sequence comes from Castor canadensis, assembly GCF_047511655.1. Classification (NCBI taxonomy): domain Eukaryota; kingdom Metazoa; phylum Chordata; class Mammalia; order Rodentia; family Castoridae; genus Castor; species Castor canadensis. The sequence continues at coordinate 68,210,527 of NC_133401.1, forward strand.
CCATGCTTTGGGACATATAAGTTTGGTGTTTGGTTCATTTGGTTTCTTTGTCTCTTTGTTTTAGATGGATTTACTCTGACAGGTCCACTCTGGACTCAAACTCTAAACTCAGGTGATTTTGCTGCTTCTGCCTCCTGAGTAGCTGGGACCACAGGCTCATACCTTCACCTGGCTGGGGCATAGGTTCCATTGGTCAGTATGTGTCTGTCTGTTTCTTAGTGAAAAACATGGATAGGAGGGGAGGAAGATGGAAAGAAGTCAGTGAATTTATAAAGGGGCACACAGCCAAAGGGAAAGCAACTTTCCATCCCCAAGACCCCAAATTCATCTTGGAAGCCATTATTCACAATGCACAAAGGCCTGCCTGAGAGGAGAAAAGAAACCCCTACAGGGTCAGCAGCATGACGTGAGCAGAGAGGAGAGGCCTCTGTCTTGCTTGGATCAGGCATAGTGTGAGTGTTATGAGCTGGACAATTCCACACAAGCCTCAGATCTTCTACCCTCATTCTGCTAAATGACTCCTTGCCCTACATCCTTCCTGGCTCCTACATCCTTTCTCCCGGGCCACTCTCATCTCAAGGGCAGGTACAGAGATGGGAAAGATAACCTCCATGATCTCAGAAGGCATCATAACCTGGTTATGGGTCTCAATGTGAGGTACTCACAGGACATGAACTGGTCATTAATTAGGGCAAAACACCTCGCAGGGTCTCTAGTGTACTCTCGCCATAGAAACAGACACTGTGCCAGACTAGCAGAGTCCTCTCTGGAGACAGCCAGGAAACCAGGGCTGTGTCTTGTGATTCGTCCTCCAGGGTCTGAGTTAGCAGAGGGCAGGCCTGGAGTCTCCTTTCCTGCAGCCTGGACTCCTGGGGACACCACAACCTCCTCCCCACTGGTAATTTCCATCTACTATTAATTGGCCACTAAGGGCCAATTCTTTTGAAGCCAGTTAAAACAAACTTCAGCTCAGTAAATGCTGAAAGGGACATGCAGACACTGTTCTCTCCAGGAGATCCATGGACCGCCCCGTGTCATAACCATTGAAGTTTCATTGGTTCCAAGGCTAGGCCTGCTGTGTAGTTCAGGATATCTCTGAATTTCTCTCATAAGCTGAGGAAGGCCCCTCCTGCCAGTCTCTGGTCAGTGCAACCTTCTAAGAGACTGCTGATGTTCTCCTGCAATTTGTCTCCTGTTGCTTCAGGAAAGAAGCTAAACTTTCTCGTAATGTCAATGGTCCTTCAGCACATGTCCTATTATGGGCATTAACCTTTTGCCTCATGGATATTGAAAGATGACTTTTTTCTATCAATGAGCTCTCAAAACTAACCAACCCACCTCTAGACCAAACCTTCCTGTGCGAGTCTCCCTGCATTGTTCAGCCTTCTTTTTGGTCATCTATTATTGCTCCAAACATTGTGCTTATTGCATTGCTGGTCAACATTACTACTGTGAGTTCCTTGAAAAATATGATTGACTTTAGGCCAGTATGGAAAGTAAGGAAGTGCCAAAAAAGAAATGAAGTGTAAAGAAAGAAAAACAGGGGAAAATAATAAAGAAATGAAAGTTTAAAAAAGGAAGGGAATGAAGGAAGGAATAAAGGAGGAAGGAAGGAAGGAAAAAAAAAGAAATGGGGAAAGTGGCATGCCAAAGACACAAAGCAGCCAATCTTTATGAGCTCCCAGTGGTCAAAGCTAAAACAAAAATACAGTACTGAAGGTAGAGCATCTTTGATTAGGAAACCCAAAATCCAAGATGTTACATAAAACCACCAGGTTGATTGGCAAGCCCAAACATGACCCACAGGTGGAAACTTCCACACCTTGTTTCATGGGATCAGTTGTAGTCAAAATACAAGTTCATGAAAAAGTATTGTATAAAATTACCTCTGTAGCCTTGGCATTATGGTGCATGCCTATCATCCCAGGACTCCATAAGCTTAGGAAGACCACATGTTCTAAATCTTGGGCTACATAGTGGTGCCCTGTATCAAAAAATATGGAAAGAATATTAGAAATTACTTTTGAACTCCAGCTGTGGTAGAGGTTGATGGGAAAGGTGCTGATGGATTTTCACAGAGAGTGGAACTGTTCATGGGCTCATGGTTCACCACTGCATGCAGGTGTTAAAACGCATACAACTGTACATCAAAAGGTATATATTTTCTTTCTTTTGTTTTGTTTCTGTTGGTAATAAGGTTTGAAGTCAGGGCTTCCCACTTGCGAGGCAGCCACTCTGCCACTTGAGTCATGCCTCCAGCTCTTTTTGCTTTTTAGATAGTTTTTGGATAGCATCTCACATTTTATCTGGGCCATCCTGGACCACGATCATCCTATCTATGCCTCCTGCATAGCCAGGATCACAGGATTGGGGTCCCGTGTCTGGCTTATTGGTTGAGATCAGAATTCATTTTGTTTTTGCCTGATCTTGAACCATAATCCTTCTGATCCCCAATTTCCAAGAAGCTGGAATTACAAGCATACACCACTAAACCAAACCAAAGTTGTACATTTTTTAACACCAACAAAAGAACTTTATTCATTGCCTTATACATATTTGTATATATTAACCAATGTCTACATTATCTGTAATTAACACTTATCACTTGTTTTCCTTGTCTCTTTCCTCACTTTCTTATTTAAGGATTATGGATGGTGGTTAATTTTCCAGGAGTGTGAAGGCCACAGGATGTCTAGGAGAGGATGTGTCTAAATTACAGGAGGATTCAGCACAGCAGGATTCAGCTGATGGGCCTGCCCTCCAGCTAAGGGAGGACAGGCATATAGTGGGCATGATGGTGGCTGTGTAATGTTAGGTCAGGCACCATTTTGTTAAGTAAGGTAACAGGTGGGCACCTGCCCTCCTTGGCATGTGGCAGCAGCTATAAATCCTGAACACTGACTGCACGCTCTGTGTTTAGTTCTGAGAAGCGGCCAGGAGAGGCCTGGAAAGCAGGAGGTGCCACCGAAGCTGCAGCAGCTCTAGGCATTCCCCAGGCACTGGCAATTCCCTATCTCCTGTCCTTGGCTCCTAATCTCCATCTTCCTGCATGAAATTTCTCTAAAACTCTTCTGATGGTTTAGATTTGACCAAGGCCTGACAAAAAAACAAAGCTGACCAGAGGGAGAAAGGGAAGAAGGGTGGACAGTCTTGGGCAGTGGACTGGTCTTGGCAGTCTGTCCCCTCCTCAGTGGACACACCCCTGCACTACCATCAAGAAGAGACAGAGACAGAAAGACGATGGCATGGCAGCGCCTTGAGGAAGAAAGCAAGGCCCTGCCTGCTGTCAGTGCAGAAAGTTCTCCCTCAGGGCTGCTGACCTGCGAGGCTCAACCATGTGGCTAAACCGGGGTCACTGCTCCTCGCTGCTGGGATCAGCAGGTCTCCAGAACAGGTGGTCATGGGCCTGGATGATCCGTTCATTATTGTGCAGCAGAGCCCAGAAACCCGGATTGGGTTCGGCCACCGGGCAGGCCCTTTTCCCCATCTGTAAACAAGAAGGGAAGTACAGCCTAAGCGAGCCTCCTGAACTGTTGCCCTAAACTACGTTAGGGGTCAAAGACCCCGCCCCCGCTGCTGGGCCCGGCTCCTACAGGAAGGCCCGCCCCTACCGGAAGCCCCTTCCGAGAGTGAGCCCGCCCCGGAAGTTCCCGCCTGGAAGGTGCGTGCTAGTCTGAGGCCGCCATGGTCCATGAGGTACGTGTTGAGTGCGGGTCAGCAGCTGAAGCCATTCTTGCAGCACACGAGGCAGGCACCGCCGACACGCACCGCGGCGTTCATGGAGGCACAGGTGGGTTCCAGGTGTGCCAGCAGGTCCTGGGCTGGGTCGTCGAATACAGGCACACGCAGGTCGGCCACGCCTGGTGCGCGTGGGTCAGGCTGCTGGCCAGAGACTTTGACGTGCAGCGTGACGTCTGCATCTGCGCGCACCAGCAACTCCGTCGTGCTCGCGCATGGTGCGCGCACTCCCGAGGGAGAGCGAGGGGCGACGCACACACGTGGCTTCGCGGGCCGCGCGGGTGGGCTGCGGCCGAGCCCATCACATTCCCCTGCGTGTGAGTAATAACTATAATTAAAAGAAATTAATTTAAAGAAAAAGTTTATATATGAGAGATTAGAGCACAGTGTCCATAGAACAGTCACAGTCGCTGTAGATGTACAGAAGAACATGGGACAATCGTGAAGGCCCTTCTGCTGTTAATGTATGCTGATTAAAGAATCTTAAAAGAGAAACTGTAAATAAATGTCCCATGATGTTCTGTATTGCAAGCATTAGTATTGTAAAGGTATCAACTCTTGGGTGTAGTCCATAAACTTGACACAGTATCCAATTTTGCAAAGACACAACTTTTAGCCTTGATGCAAAAGTATGCCCAATCTTCCCCTTAAAATACACGAATAACCCATTTTCTGCATTCTCTCCACTTTTATTGTTATACCAAGTTTCTCTCCTAATATATTTTATTATTTTACTATAAAAATAAATAAAAGTATACATAAAAATCCACCTGCTCATTAATCCTCCAAAGAGCCCTATAACTTCTCCCAAGTTTTCAAGAGTTTTATATAAGGCCCATTAAGGTCACTTAGCCTTTCCTCCCTGACGCTGATGCCCTACTTGTGTTTTAGTTTTGTTTTGAGAGAGAGATGAGAAAATATCCTTTTAATAATTCTCTTGTCTCAAATTTAAATTCAGTTTCCCCTCAAGACATCTAAAGGCTGCTTGGCTCATACCGGGTTTGTATTTTCAGAATCACTGAGTGTCAAGCATTACCTGAATGGGCAAAAATGGATATGCCATGCAGAGAGTTAGTATACAAAAACTGTGTGATTAGTAGTAGACAATACATTTTAAGAGAGAAAATGCTTCCCAATATAAGGGAAATTTCAAAGTGATAATCAGTTCATAAGTAAGACAGTACAATCAAAGTGTATGTGCAGCCAGGGTGGTGGTCTACACTTGTATAATCCTCCAGCTATGTGGGGGGTAGACATGTGAAGATTGAGGTTTGAGGCCAGCCCAGGCAAAAGTTAGGAGGAGTCTATCTTAAGAAAAAAAATGCCTTAGTGGAGCGCACCAGGCACACACTATCTCAATAATAAACTAAAGCAAGAAGGGCTGGGTTGCAGCTCCTGTGATAGAGTCCTTGTCTAGCAAGTGTGAGGCACTCAGTTCAAACCCCAGTACCATAACACACACACAAGGTGGAGTTCCAGCTGTAGATGCCGTATTTTATTTATTTATTTCACAAAAATGAAACAAAAGACCTCAGAGAACAGTTTAGTCCCTTTTTGGCTCATTGTTTTTACTTGCTACATTAAAAAAAGTTAAAATTGATAGCCAGGTGTGGAGGTGCAGGCCTCTAATCCCAGCTACTTGGGAAACTGAGGCAGGAGGATTGTTAATTTGAAGCAAGTCTGGGCTATATAGTGAGACCCTGTCTTTAAAACATTATAATTGATCCATGGTAGAATGCACCCAATGTGTGACTGTGCACCTGTAGTGTGTGTGCATGTGAGGGTGAGCTTGTGTGTGATAGTGTGTGCAGATGTGTGTGTGACTGAGTGACTGAAGAGTGAGCATGGGAGTGCGTGTGTGAGTGTGAAAGTGTGAGTGTATGAGTGTGTGTGTGACTGGATGTGTGTGACTGCATGTGAATATGTGAACAGTGAGCCTGTGCATGCATATGTGTGTGTGTATGTGTGGTGGCAGGGATGGGCTCCTACACACTCAGCACGTACTCTGCCACTGAGCTGCATCCCCACTGAATGTGCCATTTCTAATGTTTTGACAAATGTGTAGCCATGACCATACTCAAGACATCAGAATCCGGTCCACCACCCCCAGATGCCCTCTTGGTTTTGTAGCCAACCTCTCTCCCATCCCAGGCCCTGGACACCACTGATCTATTTTCTGACCCTGCAGGAAAGTCATACAAATGGAATCATACACAGGTTTAGTATCCCTTATCTGAAATGCTTGGAACTGGAAGTGCTGTGAATTTTAGATTTTTTAAAGTTTTTTAATATTTACATGTACATCATGAGATATCTTGGAGATGGGATCAGGTCTTAACATAAAGTTCACTTGTGTCTCCTGTACACCTTACAGACATAGCCGAAGGGTCATTTTATACAATGTTTTACTGTGCCTTCATTTTGACTGCTACCCTACCCTCATGTGTAAGGAGTGGGATTTCAGCTTGTGGCATCATATTGGTGCTCAAGGTTTCAGGGTTTGGAGCATTTCAGATTTTGGATGTTGGGGTTCAGGTTGCTCAACCTGTAGTATGTAGACTTTTGGGTCTGGCTTCCTTCATTTAGCATAGTGTATCTGAGATGCATCTTCATGCTGTGTCGTTAGTGGTTTGCTCCTTTTTATTCCTGATTACTTGCATGCTGTGCCCAGCTTGCTTATTCACTGCCCAGGTGAGGAACGTTTGGATTCATTTCCATTTGGGGTGTTTTCAAATATAGCCACTCTAACTATTTGTGTTGGCAATAATGGCGCCGATAGGTTTCAGTTCTTACTGCACCCTTAAGCTTCTGTTTTCCAGGGTCACGGTCCTGCCTCCCAGGGTCACAGTCCTGCCTCAAGTCTAGCTTGAATCCTCCTTCTGCCCCAACCTCCAATCAGCATGAACCATAAGATCCTAACCAATCAGATCATGCTGAGTCCCACTGAGGGGTATTTAAGCCCCTGCCCCTCTCTCTCTCCCTCTTTTGGCTCTCTCTGCTCTCTCCCTCTCCCACCCGACAATAAAGAATCTCTTGGCCAGATCACTCCTCTCCACGTGGTCACTTTTGGGGTCTATAGTTCCTTACATTTGGTGCCATGACTCGGAGCGGAGCTCCCCACTAATCTTGGTGGGACCCTGATTCTGACTCACCCCACGACCACCCTGAGGACGTGACTGGCCAGGACTCATCCTCCCAATCGCCCTGCTTGCATCCAACACCGGACATTCTTTGGTGAGTCCACACACCCCTATTGGGCTCCCATTGCAGTATCTCCCTTCGGTGTCTCTGGGGTTTCAACATTTCCCCTTTCTGATCATCCCTGGGACTCAGACAGTGGGGAAAGATCTCTCTATCTGCCACGGGCTTGGGTCTATTCTTGTCGTCCTTGGCCCTCGCAGGCCGCCCTCCAAGAAAAGCCTAGCGCCGGGTGACCCATAGCCTCCACAGGCCTTTCTGGCCTGCAAACCACCTGAACTCAGTGACGGCTGGGTCATGTGCGCTTTGCGTTTTCTTGGATATTTGTGCTGTGCAAGGATGCTTCACAGTACATAATATCCTCCTCTCCCATTCTGGGACCAGGTCCCTCATAATGGGTGCCTCTACATCTTCTCTGCCATCTGACTCCCCACTGAGATGCCTCCTCAATAATTTAGACACTTTGGGTTTGACCCCAGATATAAAACCAAAAATTTAATTGCTTTTGCACTCAAATCTGGCCCACTTATCCTTTAGACAACCAAAATCACTGGCCCCTTTTTGGGTCTTTAAATCCCAACCTTTTACAGGACATATAACTACTGTGAGCGATCGGGACGATGGGGAGAGATTCCATTATGTCCAAGTCTTTTCATACCTCCGTCTAAATCTGTCTCTCTGACTTCAAATCCTCCCTCTGTACTTTCTGTTCCCCTGCACAGATTCTATCAGCCTGTAAACCAGTTTCTAAATCAGCCAATTCCTCTCCAAACCTCCTCCTTCCCCATGTAAACAGACCATACCTATCTCCTCCTATCTTCCTGAAAAACTTTCCCTGTCCTGGAGTTAAGCAAGCCACTCCTTGCCAATTCTGACCTCGAGGCGATTCCAGCTCTGAGAGAGCTCATGCTTTATTCGGTGACCGGAGAATGGAGGTTTTCTTTCCTGAAAGCCTGCCAGTACCAATCAATGGGAGCAACCTGGAGACACAGGTGATGGCTAATCCCTTAAGCGTGTATCATGCCTCCAGGCTCTGCCTTCCCCTCCCTTACCTAAGATGTCAGCTCACCTTTTCTGCCTCCTCCAGGGTCTCACCACGTGTCCTCTGTCTCTGTCTGCCTTCCCCTCCCTGGGCTTACTGGGACCCTGCCTCCCATGAAAAACCTGTAGCATGGTACCTTATGACTTAAGTTATTCCAACTAGTTTGCCAGGCCTCTCAGTCTAACATAACTTTAAGTCAGCTGCTTTACAAAAGCACTTGCAAAAACCTGCAGCTGCCACGCTCATGCTCTAACTCCACCCCCAAAAGGGGAGGAGGGAAAGCAAACAGACGCACCTGTGCACAGGATGCTGACTCCTGGACACAGCAAAAATGCCTGCCATAGCTAAGAAAATCCATAGAGAGGACCCAGCAAATCCTGGGCCACCAGCCACATGTGGCGATGGCTGTGGCCCACCGCCACTTCCCCTAGAATAAATGCGCGCAGAGTACACAGGAAGGGGGAGGGGTGACAGGCCGCAAGTTCAGGCCTAGGCAGTCAGGGTCATTTGTCCCAGGTGTGTGTGGAGGGAGTGGTGCCTTGCACAAGTCCTGCTCTTAGCCCCACCTCACACCTCAGGGCATCAGACCCTTGTAAGTCAATTGTTAGCTCAAGGTTATAGTTCCAGAAATAACAAAATAGACATTACTGTGGTCTCTAAATTTCTCATTTAGAATTTTCTATACCTTTGGCCTCAGCATAAATTTTTCCCTCCAAATATTGACACTAGTTGTCCCGTATGGCACTGTTATTGGCCTGAAATGCCCTCTGAATGCCCTCCTCTAACTTTACAAATGACTTATTTCTTTGTTAAAAAGGTAGCCTTTATTAAAGAGGCTGCCTGCTGTTAGCTAAAAGACAGGATCCTAACGTTTTGTTCTTTCTAGATGGGACCTGCACCTTCCAGTCTTTGGCTGGTAGATGTTGGAAGCTTTGTACTGAGGTCGGCCTCAGTATGCCTTGGGTGACCAAGAGTAGTGGCTTTCACAGGGCTCCTTAAATTATAATAGACCTTTTCTATAAAAGTAAAAAAGGTAAACTGAGGTCCCCTATACAAATTTCTCTCATTAGAAAAGCAATGGGTTCTGGCCCAGGCCACTCAGGTTGGAAATGATTATATGGCTCAAGCAGTAGAGTGCCGCTTTACAAGCAGAAAGTCTGAGTTCAAGCCCAGTACAGCCAAAGTAAGAAATAATAATATTTGGGGCCATGGAAGTAGCTCAATGGGAGAATGTCTGCCCAGCATGTGCAAAGCCCTGGGTTCAATTCCCCAGCATTACTTAAAAAAAATGGTAAAGAAGATAAGTGGCATTAATGTCACTTCAGCCATCTCATAGTGGAAAAACATAGTTTAACCTAGACCAGATCCCTCATTCTTCAAGCGAGGAAACTGAGGCCCAGAACAGTTCAGAGACTTGCTCTCCAGAGTGTCAGGTGTCAATGTAAAATAACAACTTTACTTTACAGCAACAACCTATCAGAAAGCATACCACAGTGGACTCAAAGTCACAGGTGAGAGAGGTTCTCCTCAAAGATAAATTTCTAACAGTCAGTCCCAGATATTTGTAAAAAATTCGAACTGTGACTGAAGGGAAAAGTCATTGAGCCAAGTAATACAGTTAGCCATGTCTGTATTTATGGGTACATCTGTATGTCCAGGACCTTACTAACAGGAGAGAAAAAGATGGCCTCATGCTGCTCTCAGAGAGGGTCCCACCCGACTGGAGCCTGTATCCTGAACTTGCTTCCGTGGTGGACAGGAGGGGCATATTTGCAGAGAATGCCTAAGGGGGGACAGCCTGGGAGACAGCCCCACCCCCAACCGGGACCCTGCCCTCTGCAAGGGTAACCACTGGAGGTCTAAGTGCCCCCATCACCAGATGGAAGGCGAGGTGCCTCCTCCTATGGATTGATGGGTCCAAGCCTCCTGTCCACACTCCACTTCTTGGCATCAGTATTGAGGAGCCATAATGGCAGGAAAAAAAGGCCATTTTCCTCCTAGACAGTGGAGTCCGTTTCTCTATTTACCTTTTTCTCCTGGTCCCCGGTCCAATGACAAAAGTTATCATTCAGAGCAAATCTGGCTAGCCCCTAGAGCGCTAGTTTACCTGGCCTCTGGTCTGCTCTTGGGGAGACCTCCTCTTCTGTCACTCTTTCCCCATAGTACCTGAAACTCCAGTGTCCCTGCTGGACAGGCTTTAGTATCTCAATTAAAGTTCAAATTCTCCTCCCCCCAGGCAGCTATCTCTGCTGCCCCCTCCTTCAGGAACAAAGAAGATTCCACAGTGGACTGGTGAGATGAGTGTAGGGTGAGCCAGGACGGCCCTCCCTATTCAAATAAAACTCAAAAATCCCTCACAGTTTCCACACCCAAAACAATATCCCCTCAATCCTGAGGGATGATGAGGCCTTATGGCTATCATAAATTCCTTAAAACAGTAAGGGCTACTAATTAGTTGCTCCAGCCCCTATAATAAATTTAAAATTCTTATAAAAGTTAATTTAAAAATACAAGTTACAAAGTAAACAACTGGAAAGGATATAGATAGGTAATAAATGTATTTTTTGAGAAGTTAAAGGGAAAAGGAATGGTGTTTTGAATGAGAAGGGATTTTGTAAAGAAGGGTTTGTCCTAAAGATTGTTTCAAATAGGAAAGATAAGGACAAACCATCAAAGGGTTTAATATGTTGTATGAAGGTCTGAGTAAGTTTGAAAAGCATATAATAAAAAACTTCGGTGTGTGATAAAGTTAAAGTTGAATATAATCTAAGAGTTGCCTAAAAGATTTTTAGGGTCATGTCAAACTAAAATAAAATTCTCTGTGTCTATGAAATAACAAGGTTATCTTAATATTGTTCTGCTCTGAGTAACATCTACAAAAACCCATTACAGAGAAAGATTTTATCAAAGAAATTATTTGTGTTTTCTGCTGATCTTGTCAAGCTTTCAAGTACTACTAAATCAGAGTTCATTTACATATTTGCTTATGTGTCTTAAATGACCACCTTGTAACAGTGTTATGTTATACTTTATCTAAATATGGTACAAATATTTAAAAGGTTAAAAGTGTCAGTTTATATAAAATAATGAGCTAAAGCTTTCTTTTATCCAAGAGTGTTGCATTTAAATCCTGACAGCCCCTGCCTCCCACAGTTCACCTACCTAGGTGTGGCCTTAAAGGGACTCACTCCCTGAGTCATAAATGCAGCAACCCAATCTTGCATTTCCCAACCCCCATACCATAAGACAGCTTACAGCTTTCCTGGCAGTTATAAAATTTTGCAGAATTTAGATTCCTAGGTATGTAGTCCCTGAGCAGTCACCTTTTTATGCTCCTCCTAATATTCCTATTTGGGTCTTAGATAATATGTGGCCATCCATTTCTCTTAGAAAAACTTGCCTCCAACAGACTCCACTCTCAAGAAACAATTAGAAAATGGAGAAGGGAAGTGGAGGACTCTTGAAATTGTCTAGGGAACAACATTTCACAGTGGTTCTCCTGGCCAATGCCCATCCTAATGCCTATGTTCTTGCTCTCCTATTCTTAAGCTTCCTCTCTTGTATCATACTACATGTCTGCTCTTGCTGATCAAAAATTTAACCAGTTGGACCTCCAGGGATACCAACCTCTCCAAAACTCAAGGATAGTTGGTTGATACCCACCATGCAGAGGTCGGAGGATTGGCTCGAGACTCTTTATGACCTGTGGCTGCAAGGGACCTACATCAACTTCAGGGAAGAGGAAGTCTTCATTTTCGGAGCCTGGGTGTACGCCATCATGGGGCTCACCACCCCAACATTGTTTGCCACTAACCCTCCCTTCCCCTACGCTGCCCCTTGCCAGCTTGAAGAAGCCAGAGCGAACACAACGCCCCCCTTCCTTAACAAACAAAAAAGGGAGGAATGTTGGCAATAATGGCGCTGATAGGTTTCAGTTCTTACTGCATCCTTAAGCTCCTGTTTTCCAGGGTCACGGTCCTGCCTCCCAGGGTCACGGTCCTGCCTCCCAGGGTCACAGTCCTGCCTCAAGTCTAGCTTGAATCCTCCTTCTGCCACAACCTCCAATCAGCATGAACCATAAGATCCTAACCAATCAGATCATGCTGAGTCCCACTGAGGGGTATTTAAGCCTCTGCCCCTCTCTCTCTCCCTCTTTTGGCTCTCTCTGCTCTCTCCCTCTCCCACCCAGCAATAAAGAATCTCTTGGCCAGATCACTCCTCTCCACGTGGTCACTTTTGGGGCCTATATTTCCTTACAATTTGCATGTAATTTTTTGTGATTTGAGTGTAAGTTTTAGTTCACTTGGATAAATATTTGCTTCTAGAATAACCTTCCTTGTGCCACACTCCATTCCTGAGTGGGTAGGATTCTATTCTTAGTGTACCTCACAAATTTACCATTTACTTTAGATACTGTGAATAATGTGCAACCCAGAGATGTGTTATAACTGTCATAAAAACATAAATTTATTTAGTTGCCAATGTCTATATAAAACAATCTTTTTTTGGTAATATTGAATGTGACTTTTTGTTTGATTCTTTTTGGCAGTAAGGTACTGCAGTCATGTCATCACAAACCATCTAATATTTACGTATGTCATATTTTTATTACAGTTGTAAATTATGAATATCCTTGAATTTCTACAAATCTACAACTACTAGTGGAAGAGGCGAGGGCAATAATGGTGCATGACTCTGAGCATGGCACTTCTACACTCCATGAAAAGCACTCTTCCTAATTTCTAGAATTTTTAAATAACAGTTCTCTAAGTCTGACATACTAATATTCACTCAAGCAATATCGTTTATTTTAATTTGCATATATTTTCATTATCTTTAAGGTGTTGAGTCTGATAGACTGTTTTGCAATAATGAAACTAAAAGATTTATTTTTTCTAATCAAGGTTGCATAATAGCTATTATGTAGGGGAGCATCTAATGTGACTTCAGGATTTTTTATGCCTCTTACCAATATAATCCTTACATAGAAATTTTAATTTTGTAAAGCATTGTATAGTAATTGTAACATTAAGTTCTTGTTCTCAAATTAAAATATCTATTGATCTTCAATGTTCTGTGTGAAATCTTGCTTCTCTGAAATGTTAGAGACAAGGTTTGTCTTCTTTTTACAATTTGTAATTTTCACTGTTTTATTCCTGTAAAAAAAAAGACTCATTTGTAAACAATCATTTGATCTGTGCTAACTCATGAATTTGGTTTTCCAATAAAGTTAATTAAAAGCTTACAAACAGTGACTGCAAGTCTTTTTTTTTCTTTCTGTTTTTGAGTTGGGGTCTTATTGTTTAGCCCAGGCTGGCCTGAAATTCTAGATCCTTCTGCCTCAGCCTCCAGAATGCTAGGATTGCAGGCATGCACCATCAGGTGCACCCCTGAAGACCTTTTTAAGCTACAGATTGCTAGGCCAGACCTTTGGAGTTTTTGATTCAGGTTCTGGGTTGAGGTCTGAAAATTTGCATTTCTAGCAAATTTTCAGGTCCAGGAACTTGACTGAGTATTGCCTCAGTGTATCATCTGCTCAGCCTCCACTTAGCCAAAGGAGTTATTCTACCCTTTGGATACAAGATTCAAAACAAATTTATCCTGGACCCTCCCTCTCCTGGGAGGTGGGTGCTCTAGCTGGCATTCATCTTGGAGGCCCTGGGGACAGGTCCAGAGGTCTGGCTGGCAAGTCCGTCTTGTCAAATGTTTCAGCTGGGCCTGAAAACCCAGGACCTTTTTACACAGTTGGCAGGATCAAGTTTTTCTAGGCAGCCAATCCCCCACCACATGCTGTACCTCAACCCATTTTCCCCTTTGGACCACAATGAAAGCCTCTGAGGCTGGTGGGAGCTTGTCTAGGCCAGACATAGAACAAGACCCCATCTCAAAACCAATTGAGAAGGACTGGCAGAGTGGCTGAAGTGGGAGAGGAAATTCCCTTCTCTTGCTCCTCCTTCCTCTTCTATTTGTTTGGTATTTAGATGCAATAGAAGGTTCTAGCTCATCTATCTTGTACTGCAAGTTGTGCATGGAGGATGACAGCAATTAGAAAGGAAACTTGGCCCCTCTTGTGGGAAGAGATTACCACAACTAGAACTTTTGTGGAAGGGAGAAAATTTCTATCTTGTTTAAGCTGTTTTAAATTTAAAATCTTGCAAAAGCAGCTGTGCCAATACATGCACAAATTTAGCAGGTATAAACATGTTAGAATCACAAAGTAAATGGATAAGACTCACTCCATGATCAGGTTAGAGTGAGGCTAAAACAAAACAAAACAAACACAGTCACACTCAGTTGTCATATGTGGTCTGTATTTGTACTCAAAACAAGCTACCAGAATTGAATGGGTGCAACAGACCATACAAAGAGCAAAACATTTACTACCCGACCCTTACAGAAAAAGTTTGGTGACACTTGTATTAGGTCATAAAGCTAGTTTTAGCAAATAGCAAAGAATAGCTTTTATACTATTTCTCTTATTTTGTATCAACTCAAAGAGATAGACAAAATATCCCCATTACATTTGGAAGTGTGTCTAAAGAATTGATATGAAAAATAAAACTATAAAATATTTGGAAATTAGGGCTGGAAGGTACAGTACTTACCTAGTTTGCAGGAAGTCCTAGGTTTCTCCTTTAGCACCACACACACAAAAATGAAGTGAAAGACATTGGAACATATGTAACAAATTTTATGGGAATCAGCTACAGCAGTAACTAGAGAGACATGTATATTGTTGAGGAAAAAATTAAAATATTTTAATATATTCAAAAAAGGGAAGGCTAAAAATTAATAAGCTGAGCATCCATCTGAAAACTGAGGAAGAGAAGTCAGGTGTGCTGATACATGCCTATAATCCCAGCAACATGGGAGACAGAGATTCAGAGGATCTGGGTTTGAGGCTAGTCCAAGCACAATGTTATTGATATGCCATATCAATCAACAAGCAGGACATGGTGCTGTACACCTGTGACCCCAAGTATGCAGGAGACATAAACAAGAGAATGGTGACGTTAGTCAGCAGTAGATAACTGATACGGGAGATATAGAACTATCAGTTTGTAACTTCTCAAATAGACATTGGACATTTACATGTTTTTAGAAAACTACCCAGTTTTGAAATTTCACATTTACTTGAGAAGAGTTGCTTGTAGTAATCTTCATAGTTTTTACACACACTTTTTAAATTCCTTGTGTTGTGATGCCTTTTTTCCAAAACAAAGTGTCTGAAAACAGCACCTATCTGTGCTTGTGATTCTGTGGTTGGTAGCACAGGCAGGCAGACCTGGGCAGCTCTGCTGGTCTCACCTGAGTCTTTGGGCAGTGACAGCCATCTGATGGCACAGCCTCCTTCACATGTCTGGCAATGAAGATGGCTGTCAGCTGAGTCACATCTGTGTCAGGTCACCTCAGCCTTCTATTGGCACAAGGTTTTCCAGTAAGCAGCAGAACAGAGCCCAGTGCATAAATGCTTTTCAAGCCTCTGCTTGTGTCACATTAGTTAATGTCTCATTGGCCAAATCACAACAGATATTGACCAAAACAACTTACTGGATCAACGAGAGAGTGGTGACAACAGGTGAGGACAGGGACAAGGATTCATGGACGAGGGGCACTGTTATTAGAACAGCTAACCCAGAGTGTGTTGCGATCATAAAACCCAACCCTTGCTAAGTTATCAAACTAACAATAAAGAAGAAAACGCAAATACTATGTCAATAATGCCAATACATAAAGCATTTGATAACTTTTTTTCAGGGACTGGGGTTTGAACTTAGGGTTTTGCACTTGCAAAGCAAGTGCTCTACCACTTGAGCCACACCTCCAGTCCATTTTGCTCTGGTTATTTTGGAAATGGGGGTCTGGCAAACTATTTGCCTTGTCTGTCCTCAAACTGCAATCCCTCTGATCTCAGCTTCCACAAGTACCAGCCAGCGTTTGAGTAAATTTTAATATCACTCATAAAATCTTTACCAACTCAGTAATTTCTTGAGCCTGATAAAGGGTATCTATCAAATACCTATAACAAACAGTATCCTTACTGAAGTGTTTGAGGCATTGCTACTAAAATCAGACAGGAGAGAACTCTGCATCCTATCGCCGGTAACATTCTACCTTGAACACCATTGTAAGATGAGAAAAACAAATAAAAACAATGGAGGAGGAATTGTACTTTTATGTGCAGGGTCACATGACTGTATGGAATTCAAGGATGTCTGCAGGTACACTAATCTAAGAACTCAGTAAGCTTTCTGGATGAAAGGTCAATAAACCCATGGGAAAGAAGGAACGACTTAAGAATTATATCCAAGGAGGATGTGGCTTGGTGGAGGAGCACTTGCCTAGCATGTGGGAAGCACCCTGGGTTAAATCCCCAGCATTGCAAAGTCAAAACAGAACAAAAGCCAAAAATGACGATATCCAGGAGGGAAGAAGGCACCCAGCACTTTAGGCAGGTGTGTGGTTTATCCCCTTCTCCCAAAAATGTTAAGTGAAAAGAAGAAGGCGGAGGAGTTGGGGCACCTGTAATCCAGTAATCCCAGCACTTCCGAGGCTCAGGAAGGAAGATCAAGCATCAAGTCCAGGCTGGTGGAGTGGCTCAAGTGGTAGAGTACCTGCCTAGCAAGCTTAAGGCTCTGAGTAGCACCCAAAACAACAATAATAAAATAACAAAAGAGCAAGTTCAAAGTCAGCTGGGGCTACACACTAAGACTTCCTCCAGGAAACCTCCCTGCACCTCCCAAGAAGAAGAACAGCAGCAACAAACAATCTGTGGCAAACAAGTAAAATCTCATCTGTTAAATCTGGATGGGGTATGCAAGTGTGTCTGCTACATTGTTTTCTTTCAAAGAAAGTCTTTAGCCCTTCCACCTTGTGAGGAAACAGTAACAAGGTAGCAGTTAGAGGGAGAAAGCAAAAACAAGCTGTCTGACGCTGAAGCTCCTGGAGGCTTGATCAAGCACTTGCCAACCTGCACTACTGTGAGAAATAATTCTGTTGGCTACAAATGACCCTGTCTAAAGTATTTTGTTAGGGCAGCATCAAGGAGCTGACCCACCCATATATGCCCCCATTTCTGACTCCTTTCTTTGGCTATAATTCTTGGCTGATGGTTTTGTCCTTCATCACTTTAAATATACCAACCCACTGCCTTCTGAGTTCTAAGGCTACTTTGTCTCTCTCTCACTCCCTCTCCCCATTACACGTTAATAACATCATACCATGCTCTATGGTGTCTGAAGGAGCAGAGGTTTTTGTTATACTAGCATGTTGAGGGGAGACGCTACCATCCTTTAGACTCAATCACTCCAGGTTTAAAGACAAAGGAATTGAATACCCTGAGTGTAGATAGGGTGAGGTCTTTAAAAGCCAAAAGTAACCACAGATTTTTAGACTCCAAATGAAGAGGCCATTGAATAATCCACTGGCTTCAATTTCTCAGTCTCCATTACCCATCCAAGCAAAAAACTGTTAAAGTTCATTACTTTTTGTTTTTATTTCTTTTTTTTTTAAAAGTTGTAATGGTCTATGGACCAATGAGACTAGCACTGTGGCTTGTGCCAGCTGTGATTGGTCCATTTGTCCTCTGACCTCACTGAGGGGCCATTGTGAGTAATTCCAACTGCCATCCAGCAGGTATATAAGGAGTTGGCCTGGGCTGGACTTTTGTCCATTTAGCGCAGGAAGCTCTTGGTTGGTGACGCACTGGACTACCACAAAACTTGGTTTATGGTGTTTTGGATTTTGGTTTTCGGTCTTTGATTTTTGTTTTCTGTTTTTGCTTATATTTTTCATCTTTACTTTTTGACTTTTTAAAATTGTTTTTTTACTTTGTTTCTTTTTATGTTACTTTTTTTTTAACTCAGCATTGTTTTTTTTTATTCTTGATTATTTAATTTCTTTTTTTCTTTTTGGATTTTTAATTTGTTTCTTGTTTTAAATTCAGTGACAATGCCTCAAGCATTGTGTCCCAGCAGGGATCAGGAGCTGACATCACGGCACCCTCTCAGTGCCAGCTCCACTCATGCAGAGATCTTTAAGTCTCAGTACAGGGTCATAGGCGAAGGCTGTTTTGGCTGTGTGAAGCTTGCCTACCACCGCCTCACAGGGACCCCGGTGGCGGTGAAAGTGCAGCAGAAGGGAAGGAGAGACCCTGTCATTGCATCTGAAATATCGATAATGAAGACACTGTACCACCCCAACATCATCAGACTGTTTCAGGTGATGGAAACAGTGGACCATGTCTACCTGGTCATGGAACATGTCAACGGACAGCAGCTCCAACAGCACATCATAGAGGCCCAACGCCTGTGTGAGGAGGAGGCCCGTGGCATTTTCAAGCAGTTAGTGTGTGCAGTCAAATACTGTCACGATGGAGGCATTGTGCACAGAGACCTGAAAGCTGACAACATCCTGCTAGATGCCCAAGGCAAAGCGAAGGTCACTGACTTTGGCCTTGGCACCAGGTACTCCTTTGGGCAGAGCCTGACAGATTGGTGTGGTGCTTTTAGATACTGGGCACTTGAACTCTTCCTGCGCCTACCCTATGATGGCCGAAAGGTGGACGTCTGGAGCCTAGGTATTGTCCTCTACTATATGGTGACGGGAGCCTTGCCCTTTACAGGGGAGACTGTTTTGCAGGTGCGGTGGGCAGTCCTGAAATTAAGGTATGACATACCCAGATACCTTTCTATGGGCTTGAGAAATATCATAGTTCAGATGCTCACGAAAAACCCTAGTGAGAGGCCCTCTCTAGACCACATTGTGGGGCACCCTTGGCTAAGGCAAGGGGAGGAAGGGTCACCTAGTCCTGCTGTTGAGACTCTGCCCAAACGCCTGGACCCTGCAATTCTGGCAGCCATGTGTGACCTGGGTTATTATCCAGGTGATATATATCAGTCTCTACTACAGAGAAAATTTGATGAGGCGATGGCCACCTACCTCCTCTTGAGAGAACAGGTGTGCCAGAGGATTAGATTCAATGCCTGCATTAAGCCTCCAGTGTGCCCAGAGATTGTGCCTACCCCATCCCGCAGACCCTTCCACCTTCGCTCCTCCACTAAGGAGGAGAGCCAGTGCACCTGCCCTTCTTCCAACTTCACCTTGTCCTCTGAAGATGAGAAGGCAGGACACAGGGGCAGAAGAAGATCCAGCATGCCTAACATTGCCATCTCCATCCTGCCAAGGAGGATCCCCACCACAGGCGTAATCCCCCAGCCTGGTCCTGAGGCTGTCACACCCCCCAGGAATGTGGAGAGTGGTATGTTCTGTGAGGGCATGTCCTCCAAAGAACATGCCTTTACTGGTGGGCAACCCCATGATGGGGTCGCAACCTCTATCAGCGACAATATCCCAGACTGGAAGAGGGTGAGAAGGAGGATTGTGAACGCTATTTTAAGTCTGTGTTGCTGTGTGTGGGGCCAAAATTCACAGCCTCAGTTCCACAACACAGTAGCTCCAAACAAATCTACTGACAGCTGAGAAAAACAAAGTAAAAATGGAAAGTCAGAAAACCCTGTGCCCTGTGGATCCTGAAACCATGGTGCAGGGGTTTGACAGGGTGTAGACTCAACCAACTGCAGGAAGGATCCAAGCAGGACTTCCAAGCTACTGTAGGCCCAGCAATCCCAGCAAAGGCCTCTGTCCAGCACAGGAGTGAGGTGTGCAAGCCATCCTTCCATGTAGTGGCAAATTGTCATGGGCCTTTCCCCACAGGATTCCAGTCAAGTATCTGCCACTAATATGGCCTTCCAACACATCCTTTGCAGAGTGGGGTGGTGAGCTGCAAGGTCACCTGAAGCTACCCAGAGAGGAGAAATCCCTTCCAAATCCCTGGGAGAATCCTCAGAGACTGTTTTTGTTTTTTTTTCTGGCATTCATGTATTCTATGACTATGTTGGTAGTAAGGCTGACTGTCACCTAGAATGGCATCATTATTGTGGAATAATGATTGTTAAGGGAAGCCAAAATGGAAATATTGATGTGGGAGCCTCAAGACTCTCAGACACCCTCAGCACTGGGTCTACTGTGCCTGAGTCAGTGATCCCTCTGTGAGCTCGTGCTGTTCCAGGTTCTGCAGCAGTGAGCAAAACACAGCACTTGCCTTCAGGTAGCTTGCATTCCAGTTGGTGACAATAAAATTGTCATTTAGCAAGCAAAGTACTTATAAGTACAAAGGAGAAACGGCAGAGAAAGAAATAGTGACTGCTGGCATGTCAGACAGAAGAGACATGGATGCCTCCACTAGGAATGTCTCACCTGGAACCAAAACTTGAGGAAGACTAGGAATAGACCAGGCACAAACTTTTTCAGGTGCTCTTGAGGTTTGAAATTGGCACCTAAAACAGAACTCTCCACTCTGTTCCCCAAAGTGCTGCTCCTGAAATTCAGTATTTCCAGTCCTGTGAGCTGTGTGCAGACGGTCTGGACACAAGCGCCTTCCTTTGCTTCCTGGCATCAACATAGACTGGACCTGCTCCAGCTTGCATCCCTTTCCACTTGTCAGTCAGGATGCCAGTACTCTTCACCTCCCAGTGAACAGCACAGGACCTGTGGCTGTGGAGGAGAGCAGTGAGAGTCACCCGGGAAGGGGAGGAATCCAACATCCTAAATTCCCTCATCCAAGATAGCATAATGAGCTGAGTGGTGCCTCCAAAGGAGCCCATGTGCTAGTGCTCAACAGGTCTGGGCAGAGCAGGGAGCCTGTCTACCATTGATTGGGGACTTTGGAGTTTGAGTCATAGGTGGGGACCCTGGACACACCTTCCCTGCCACCAATGTGCAACTGTGGAGGAAAATCCAGTTAGATAAGATACTTAGGACAGTGAGAATCCTAAAGGTGGGGCTGAGGATGTAGCAGGCCTTGGGTTCCATCTGCATTACCAATTGAAATAGGATGTGTGGTTGCCAGAGAGGTAGGAAAATAGAGACTTCCTGTTTAATGGATACAGTTTCAATTTTCTTTGGCTATGAGCCTAGCTCAGTGGTGGAGTTCTGGCCTAGCATGCATAAGCCCTGCATGTGGTTACAACCAGTGAAGAAAAAACTTTTTAAAAAAAGAGTTGTGGAGACCTGCAGTGGTGATGGTTGCACATTGTGAATGCATGGTCATAGGCCTCGCAGCAGTGTGTCTGCCAACACAGAGTACTTCCACCATAGTGGACCTGAACATTGTAACTGAGCCAAGAATTTCCTATTGCCTAGGGATGTGGCAGTCATACTAATGGTGTAGTACAAACACATTACTCCCTTGATGCTGTCATAAACAGAGTGTGCACTAGTCATGTAAAAGGGTAGCACACACAATTATGTACAGTGCATGACAATGATATAGGACTATACTGCTGGTTTATGTGTTTATACTTCTGTAGAAGGTGCTTATACTCCATTTGCTGAAAAGCACTAACTCCTCACTGTAAAGTATTTTGGAACCTTGGGTTGGTGAAAGAATTTCTAAAGCAGCAAGTAGGAGAAAACAAAGATTAGGAGGTCATTAAAAGGGGAGATGAGGGCAGGCAACTACACAAAGGACAATAACTCACTGGGATAGAAGGGAGAATAGGTTTCATACCTCAGGTTAAGATACTTTTGATTGGCTGTCTCTCCTTTTGTACAACTTACTGATTGGTTTGAATTTCCTGCAAGGGGGAACATCTATGCAAACTAGGTTTTACTCCCTTATTCCAACTGAGCCCTCCAGTGGGCATGATCTGCTCCAAATATTCCATCTGTTCCTTAGTATTCCTTTCTCTGTTCTCTGCCATGTTTCCTTAAAATAGGGGCCTCCTTCACACACACACACACACACACACACACACACACACACACACACAGAGAGAGAGAGAGAGAGAGAGAGAGAGAGAGAGAGAGAGAGAGAGAGAGAGAACAACAAAACCAATACTGGTTTTAGTGGGGTGAATGTCTTTTTTGTAACTCTCTGATCTGGGAAAAGCATGGTAGAGGTGCAGACCATAGGTACATAAAGACTCTAATTGAACATGGAGTAAAATTATATGGATGCCTGCTCCAGGTTGCTAAGGGGCATTGAAGAATCAGGCAGCAGAGGATGGAACTGATGTAGCATAATTTGTAACGTTGTGGCCTGGAGCAAGAAATTAATCTGGGTAGAACATTAATAAGCCACAGACCAACAGCAAAAGGAATAACATTTATACTACAGGGCCCAAGAAGGATAGAAGCCAAGAGAGCCTTGATCATGTATTTTCCCATGACAGCCATCCTTTGATGGCTTCTTCTCTAAGTTGAGAGCTTTGTGGGTTTGTTTATAAATGTTAGTTTGAACTTGTCCTGATTTGTTAACCCAAAAGCAACAGTCTTCCACAAGCAAAGCACAAGATCCCCCTTAGACAGCAGGAATCTTCCTGTTTTGTAACAACACTTGTGGCTACAGCCTCTAGCAGCAAAAATAGCCAGGGCTTGACAAAGAGGATCCTGACCTGTATTCTAAGACTGTTTTTCTGTGCTGACCCAGACATCATACCTTCAGTTCCACATCAAAGTGGCTCCAAAGAAAGCTACAGATTGCTGAGAAAGACAGAAAACAGAGAGCCAGAGAACCCTGTGCTCTGTGAATACTGACTCACCCAGCTGCAGGAAGGATCCCAGTAGGACCTTCAAGCTGCTGTGTGCCCAGCAAGCCCAGCAAAGACCTCTGTCCAGAGCAGGAGTGAGGTGTGCAAATTGCCATGGGCCTCTCCCAACAGGATTCCAGTCAAGTATCATCTGCCACCAAGATGGCCTTCCAATGCACACTTTGCAGAGTGGGGCGGTGAGCTGTCAGATCACCTGAAGCTGCCTGGAGAGGAGAAATCCCTTCCACAGCCATGGGGGAACCTCAGACATTGTACTATTCTAGGACTTATATTTTGTGACTGTGTTGGTATTAAGGATGACTATAACATACATTGGGTTCATTATTGCACAGTAACTACTTGTAATGAGAAACCAAAATAGAAACGTTGTGTCCCTCAAGATTCTCAGAGGCCCTCAGCATTGGCTACTGCGCCTGAGTCAGTGATCCCTCTGTGAGCGAATATTGTTCCAGGAACTGCAAGAGTGAGCAAAACACAGCACTTGCCTTCAGGTGGCTTGCATTTGAGTGGTGACAATAAGAGTTGGTCATTTAGCAAGCAAAGTACTTATGAGTGCAAAGAAGAAGAGGCAGAGAAGTGAAAAGGGAGTGCTGGCATGTCAGACAGAAGAGGCATGGATGGCTCTACTAGGAGAGTCTCAACTGGAACCAAAACCTGAGAAAAGTCTGGGAATAGATCAACAATTTTTCAAGTGCCTTTGAGGTTTGAAATCAGCATTCAGAATAGAACTCAGCACACTGTTCCCTAAAGCACTGTGCCTGCTCTTTCACATTTCCAGTCTTATGAACTGTGCACAGAAGGTATGGACACAAGTGCCTTCCTCTGCATCCTCCATTTTGCCTCCTGGCATCACCATAGTCTGGATCTGCTCCAGCTTGCACCTATCAGGCTGGGTGCTTGTTTTCTTCACCTCCCAGTGAACAGCAGGTGGACCAGTGGTGGAGGAGGATAGCAGTGAAAGCCAACTAAGGTGGGAAGAGGTCTAGTTTCCAAAATTCCCTCATTTGAGATGGCACCCACAGCCCTGTGTCCCTGGGAGGAGCCCACGTGCTTGTGCTTAGCCTGTCTGGACACAGAGTTAAGGAAGGGTCTACCATGGGATGGGGGTGAGGTGTGAGTCATTAGTGAGTAGCGACCCTGGCTGTACCTTCTATTCCACCAATCCAAGGAGAGTCCACTAGTCCACTAATATAAGGTACTTATGATATGAAAATTCTTAAGGACAGAAGGCTTGGTTGTAGCTGAGGAAGGAGCAGAGTCATAGAGTACTAGCCTACTATACATATTGCCATGAGTACCATCACCATCATAATTTACAAAAGGGAGGGAGGATGGCAACTTCCAGAGAGGTAGGGAGAAGAGAATGGGGAGTTATTGTTTAATGGGTATAAAGTTTCAGTTTTACTTTGCTGCAGGCCTAGCTCAGTGGTAGAGTTCTTGCCTAGAATGCATGAGGTCCTGTATTTGCTTGACCACTGAGAAAAAAGAAGTTTCAAAAAGAGCTGTGGAGGTGGCTGCACATTATGAATGTATGGTCATGGGCCTCATAGCAATGTGTCTGCCAACACAGACCACTGATGCTACAATGGACCCATGGATTATAATAGAGCCAAAAAATGTCCTCCTGCCCAGAGATAAGGCAGTCATCCTAAGAGTGTGGTGCAAATACATTACTTGCTTGATTCTATCATAAAATGATATACTACTACTAATTTAATAGTGTAACATGTAGAGTTTTGTGCAGTACATAATATGTGACAATGACAAAGGATTATATTCCTGGCTTACGTGTTTGCTATATTGTACTTACTGTTATTTTAGAACATACTTCTGTAAGAGGTACTACAGAAAAAGCAGTCTTTGACCAAAAAGCACTGACTCCTTACTGTCTGGAAGTTGAGAGCTGCAGAATGGTAAAAATAATTTACCAAGACAAAGAGTAGGAGAAAACAAAGATTAAGTAGGACACCCTTAAAAGGGGAGATGATGATGGGCAGCTAGCAAAGGTGCATAACTCGTGGGGATAGAGGTGAGAATAGGTTTCATACCTCTGGCTAGGCCACTTAGGTCTCCCTTTTTGTAGGCCTTACTGATTGGATACCCCTTCCATGGATTCTAGCTTGAATTTTGCACAACGGGGGACATCTCTGCAAGCTACCTCTGGTAGCAAGCCTGATCCACTCCCTACATTCCATATATTTCTGTTTATATTCATTTGTCTGCTGTATTTCCTTAAAATCAGGGCCTCCTTCACATCACCCCTGACAGAGCAACAAAACCAATCCCAGTATTAGTGGAGACAAGGCCTCAATTTTTTGTAACTGCTTCCATTTGAGAAGGGTTGTAAAGATGTCCCTGCCTATGAATTTGTTGTTCTGGCAGAGAATGATGGAACAGTACATGGGGACATGGCAAGGCCTAAGAAAGACTGGTCCAGGGGTCTAAGAGGCATGGGAGGGTCAGGTGGTAAGGGATGGAACCCATATTGAGCATCATTTGTAACTTTATGGCCTGGTTGCAAGAAGAAACAAATTCAGTAAGAACATTAATAAGGCAAGGGCTGTCACCACCTGAGTGGTTTAAGAAGACACTAGACCAGAAGATTCTGGTTCTTGTGTCACCTGAACAGACAACTGGATAGAGACACAAATTGCAAAATAGTAGCAAAACTTTATTGAAAGGAAAGGAAAGAAAGACTAAGAGAAAGCACTGCAAGAGAAGACTCTGCCATGTGGCATTGAAACATTCATTTCTTTGTTTAAGTCTAATTTATAAGTTGTAAGGTGGGGAAGATCTGGGAAGTCCATAAGGAGGAGCAGAGAGAAATAGTAAAGACCAGGACTGAGATCAATGAGATTAACACCAAAAAAGGATGCAACGAATCAGTTGGTTCTTTGAAAAAATTAAGACCAACAAACCCTTAGCCAGCATGACAAAATGGACAGGGGAAAAGACCCAAATTAATAAACTCAAAGATGAAAAGGGGGGCATAGCCACAAATACTAATGAAATCCAGAGGCTCATTAGAGAGTACATTGAAAACTTTTATTCAAGGGAAGTATAAAATATAGATGAAATGAATAAATTTCTGGATGAATATAATCAAAACTGAACCAAGAAGATATTAACCACCTATATAGTCTTACTGAATGCAATGTGATTGAAGCCGTAATGAAGACCCTCCCTACAAAGTCTAGCACTTGATGGATTCAAAGCTGAATTTTGCCAAATCTTTAAAGAAGAACTCCTCAAACTTTTTCAGGAAATAGAAAGGGAAGGAACAGTAACAAACTCATTCTATGAAGCCAGCATTACACTCATTCCAATACCCAAAAATATGCAACAAAAAAGAATTACAGACCAATATCTTTAATGAATATAGATGCAAAGATCCTCAACAAAATACTGGCAAACAGAATTCAATAACACATAAAAAAGATCATACACCATGACAAAGCCAGTTTCATTCCAGGGATGCAAGTATGGTTCAACATACACTAATCTGTAAATGTAATACAGCAGATAAATAAAATCATGGGCAAAACCCACATGATCCTATCAATAGATGCAGAAAAGGTCTTTGACACAATTCAACACACTTTTGTAATAAAAGCTCTGACAAAAGTAGGAATACAAGAATGTTCTTCAGCATATTAAACTGTATATACAACAAACCTATAGCCAACATTATATTTAATGGAGAACAACTAAAATCATTCCCACTACAGTCAGGAATGAGACAAGGATGTTCACTTTCCCCACCTTATTCAATATAGTTTTGGAATTCCTAGCAAGAGCAATAAGACGAGAGCAAGAAATGAGAGGGCAGGAAGAAGTCAAACTATCCCTATTTGCAGATGACATGATCCTATACCTAGAAGACCCAAAAACTATTAGAAATCATAAACTCTCATCAAAGTAGCAGGATACAAAATTAGCATATAGAAATCAGTAGCCTTCCTATATATCAACAATGAAGAACTGAGAAAGAAATCAGGGATACAATCCCATGTATAATACCCTCAAAAACAATAAAGTACCTTGCAATAAGTTTAATGAAGGAAACCAAAGACATTTCCAGTGAAAACTATAAACCACTGAAGAGAGAAATCAAAGAAGACATCAGAAAATGGAAAGGTCTTCAATGCTCATGGATTGGTAGAATCAACATTGTGAAAATGCCCATACTACCAAAAGCAATCTACAAGTTCAAAACAATCTCTACAAAAATTCCAATGACATTCTTCACAGAAATAGAAAAATCTTGAAATACATATGGAAATACAAAAGACCTCAAATAGCCAAAGCAATTCTGAGCAAAAAGTCCAATGCTGGAGGTATCACAGGATCTGACTTCAAACTACACTACAGGTCCACAACATTGAAAAAAGTATGTTAGCAGCACAAAAACAGACAGGAAGACAGATGGGTTAGAATAGAAGATCCAGACATGAACCCATGCAGCTACAGCCAACTAATCTTCCACAAAGGAGCCCAAAATACATGATAGAGAAAAGACAGAAATGTTGCTAAGAAAACTGGATATCCACAAGTAGAAGACTAAAACTAGATCCCTGTACCAAAGCCAACTCAAAGTGGATCAAAGACCTTAATATAAGGCCTGAAACTTTGAAACAACTACAGGAGGTTATAGGAAATACACTGGAACATATAGGTATAGAGAATGACTTCCTAAGTAGAGCTCAAAAGGCTCAGCATCTAAGTGAAAGACTGAACAAATGGGACTACATCAAATTAAAGAGCTTCTGCACAGCAAAAGAAACAGTCACTAGGCTCATAAGACAGTCCACAGAATGGAAGAAAATCTTTGCCAGCTATTAATCCAATAAGGGAATAAAATCCAGAATCTACAAGGAACTCAAAAAAAAAATCAACCCCAAAAGTATCAACATCTCAATGAAGAAATGGGCACATGAATTAAACAGGAAATTCTCAAAGGAAGAGGTATAAATAGCCTGTAAAAACAGGAAGAAGTGTTCAACTTCCCTGCCTATAAAAGAGATGCAAATCAATACTACACTAAGATTCCATCCCACCTTCAATTTTAATGGCCATACCCAAGGGAAATGACAAGAACAAATACTGGCGAGGATGCGGCAAAATAGGCCTAATACACTGTTGGTGGGAATGCAATTTAGTACAACCATTATAGAAAGCAGTATGGAGAATCCCAAAAAGCTAAAGACAAAACTGGCATATTCTCCAGTCATACCTCTCCTGGGTATCTACCAAAAAGTACAGAAGTCAGAATAGACAGCTGTACACCAATGTTCATCACAGCACTAGTCACAATAGCCAAGCTATGGAGACAACCCAGATGTCCAACAACTGACGAATGGATCAAGAAAATGTGGTATAAATACACAATAGAGTTTTACTCAAGAATAAGGAAGAGCACTATTCACAATAGCCAAGTTATGGAAACAGCCAAGATGCCCCACCACTGATGAATGGATTAAGAAAATGTATCTATACATAATGGAATTTTATGCAGTCATGAAGAAGAACGAAATGTTATCATTCGCTGGTATGGATGGAATTGGAGAACATCATTCTGAGTAAGGTTAGCCTGGCCCAAAAGACCAAAAATTGTATGTTCTCCCTCATATGTGGACAATAGATCAAGGGCAAACACAACAATGGGATTGGACTTTGAGCACATGATAAAAGTGAGAGCACACACGGGAAGGGTGAGGATAGGTAAGACACCTAAAAAATTAGTTAGCATTTGTTGCCCTTAACGCAGAGAAACTAAAGCAGATACCTTAAAAGCAACTGAGGTCAATAGGAAAAGGGGACCAGGAACTAGAGAAAAGGTGAGATCAAAAAGAATTAACCTAGAAGGTAACACACACACACAGGAAATTAATGTGAGTCAACTCCCTGTATATCTATCCTTATCTCAACCAGCAAAAACCCTTGTTCCTTCCTATTATGGCTTATACTCTCTCTACAACAAAATTAGAAATAAGGGCAAAATAGTTTCTGCTGTGTATTGAAGGGGTTGGAGGGAGAGGGAGGGGGCAGAGTGGGTGGTAAGGGAGGGGTTGGGGGCAGGGGGGAGAAATGACCCAAGTCTTGTATGCACATATGAATAATAAAATAATAAAAAAAAAAGAATAAGGAAGAATGATATGTGGTGGAAAGTAAATGGATGCAATTGGAGAACATCATGCTAAGTGAATTTAGCCAAACTCAGAAACACACAGGACACATGTTTTCTCTCATATGTGGAAGATAGATCCAGAAGATAAACATATACACAAAAACAAACATGATCACATAGAAACTCATATGTAGAACATATTTGTAATAGTGGAGCTACTCTATGGAGCACTGGAAAGAAGGAAAGGAAAAAAGCATGATAGAGCATCAACAATATCAAAAAACATAACATCTGTGTAGGTAGAGGATATAAGGGTATGTATTGAAAGCTGCTGAAAAATTAGGGGGTGGGACATAAAAGAGAGCAATGATAGGGGTTGAATGGACCAAAGTAAAGTAGACTCACAATGGGGACACACTGAGAAACTCCTTGGAACATTGACTTAGATACTAATATTGCAAGATAGCAATGTAAAATAGGTAAAGTGAATGGGAAGGGTGTTACTTGTGGGAGGGGGAGGATAAATGAAGGAGATTAAGATGAGGGCATATGGTGGATGATTTATTTATAGGAAGTAGAACAAGGAAACCTCTTGCAATTGATTTAAGTGGGGCAGAGAGGGGGTCAAGGGGGAGAGACGATGGGGGTGATGTAACCAATGAGCAATATAAACCTATTTGGAATTGTCAGAATGAATCCCCTTGTACACTGAATATATCCTAATTTAAAAAATTAGTGTACTGATATGAAATGAAAACCTAATATTCTATGTGTATAATAATAAAACTATATCCATATTTACCTGTTCTTAGTAACATTTGTAAGAAAGTGACTTAAAGGAAGATTTTGTATTTTATCAAGACAATTGCATATGTTTCCTGTTGATATTGTCAAACTTTTCACTACTTAGGAAACTAAAATTTAACTGAATGAAATTTCATTTAATTTTCTGCTCATGTAAAAAGTATTTAAATGACCCCTTATAACTATGTGATAAATAACTATTATGGTTTCAGTGTTCCATATTCATGCATGTATAGGAAGTGCATCTATCACATCCACACTCCTTAACCCTCTTCATTTACCCTCCCTCGACTATTGCCTTCCCCTAATGTGATCTTTTTTTTATATTCCTATTTGTCAATGTTTAAGTGTATGTTCATTGTTCAAAGGGGTTTTATCTTGGTGTTTTACCTGTAAATGTATTGTACTTTTAATCAGTCTAACCCCCTCTATTACTCTTCCTTTCATTTTGTTTTCAGTGCATTTAGTTGTGCTTTATTCCTGCACAGATGTGATACATTTCAGTATTATTCACTGTTTATCATTCTCTTGTTTCCCTCCTCAGCTAGTCTTCTCACACAGTACTACTGTTGGAAACATGTCATATATATACATTATAATGGATATTTGATCATGCTTGTATTTGTGTATAAGTTTATGTTTTGGATATATGTTCCACATATGAGAGAAAACTTGTGACCTTTGCCTTCTGAAACTGGCTTACTTCATTTAACTAATCTCCAGTTCCATACATTTACCTGAGAATGACATAATTGCATTCTTCTTTAATCAGTTGTAGGACTTCTCAACTGTTCCCATAGCTTGGTTATTGTGAATAATGCTGCAATAAACATAGGTGTGCAAATCTCTTTATTGTATCCTGGCGTACATTCCTTTGAATATATCCCCAGAGTGGTATAGCTGGATCATATGGTAGATCTGTTTTTAGGTTTTTGAGTGGCTTCCATATTATTTTCCACAGTCATTGTAGTAATTTACATTCCTTCTTGTCCCTTTCCTTTGGTGTGTAGAAGCTTTTTAGTGTTATGCAGTCTCAGTTGTTGATCCTTTCTCTTTATCACTGAGCTACTGGAGTTCTAATCAAGAAGTTATTACCTATGCTGATATGTTCCATTGCTTTCCCTATTCTTTCCTGTGGTAGCTGCCAAGTTTCATACCTTACATTAATGTCTTTGATCCACTTTGAATTGATGTAAACACAGGGTGAAAAACAGGAATCTACTTACAGTCTTCTACGTGCAGATATCCAGTTTTCCCAGCACATATTTGCTGGAGAGGCTGTCATTTCTCCAAGTTATGTTTTGGGCTCTTTTGTTAAAAATCACATGGATGTAGCTGCTCAGATTTATGTGAGTCTTCTATTCTGTTCTATTGGTTTTCAAATCTGTTTTTGTGCTTGTACCATGCTATTTTTATTGCAATGGCTCTAGTACAGTTTGAAGTCAGGTATTGTGATATCTTCAACATCACTCTTTTTGCTCAGTATTGCCTTGGGTATGCAAGGTCTTTTGTGCATTTTATGAACTTTAGGATTTATTTTTCAATCTGTGTGATGAATGTCATTGGAATTTTGATGGGGATTGCACTGAACATGTAGATTGTTTTTGGTAGTGTAGCCATTTTCATGATATTAATTTTGCAGATCCATGAGCATGGGAGATCTTTCCATCCTCTGATTTTTTTTCAATTGCTTTCTTCGTGATTTATACATTTCATTGGAGATGACTCACTTCCTTCATTAAATTTATTCCTATGTATTTTTTTTCTTGAGACTATTGAGGGATTGTTTTCCTAAATTCTTTCTCAGTGTGTTCATTGTTGATATATTGGAAAGGTACTGAAAGATATTGTACCCTCTTTCCTGAAAGTGTTTGTGGTGTGTGTGAGTTTTTTGGTGGTTTTTAGTGCCTTTTAAGTGTAAGATCATATCATTGGCAAATAGGGATAATTTGACTTCTTCCTTCCCTATTTGAATTCCTTTTATTTCTTCCTCCCATCTTATAGGTTGGCTAGGAATTCCAAAAGTAAGTTGAATAAAGAGGGAAGAATGAACACCCTTGTCTTATTCCTGACTTTTTAAGGTATGTTTCAATCTTTCCCCATTGGGTATGTTGATGGCCGTAGGAGATTTTTTTCTGCATCTAATGAGATAGTCATGTGATTTTTGTCCTGTTTATATGCTATATTACATTTACTGATTTGCATGTGTTGAACCATCCCTTCATCCCTGGAGGGATGTATGAGATTTAGGATATGTTGATTTCAGTTTGCCAGTATTTTTTTTCTTTTATTCATATGTGCATACAATGTTTGGGTCATTTCTCCCCCCCTTCCCCTCGACCCCTCCCTTACCTATCCCACCTCCTCCCTCTCCCCCTTGCCAGTATTTAATGAGAATTTTTGCTTCAATGTTCATTAGAGATATTGGCCTATAATTCTCTCTTTTTTGTTGTATCCTTGTCAAGTTTTGGGATAGTATAATACTGGCTTCATAGAATGAGTGCTGTAGTGTTCCTTCCCTTTCTATTTTATGGAAAAGTTTAAGGGGTGTTGGTAATAGTTCTTCTTTAAAGGTTATGTAGAATTCAGCATTGAATCTATCAGGTCCTATGCTTTTCTTTTATGGAAGGTCCTATTGCTGCTTCAATTTCATTTCTTGTTATAAATCTATTTAGTTGGTTTATATCCTCTTGTTTCAATTTTGGTCAATTGTACCTAGAATTTTATCATTTATTCTAGATTTTCCAACTTACTTGAGTATATTTTCAAAGTATTCCCTAATGATCCTTTAGACTTCATTGGCATTTATTGTGACATCCATTTTTTCACCACTAATTTTATTAATTTGGATCTTTCCTCTCCTCCTACTCAGATTAAGATTATTAAGGGTTTATTGACATTATTTATCTTTTTGAAGAACCAACTTTTTGTTTCATTGATTCTTTATATAGCTTTTTTTATCTCTATTTTGTTGATTTGGGTCATTATTTTTAGCTTGTTTTTCTTTTTCTAGGAACTTGAGGTGCAGCATGAGGACACTGATTTGAGATCTGTGTTTTTAATGTAAGCACTCATAGCTTTAACTTTCCCTTTAGCACTGCCTGAACTGTATCCTACAGGCTGTGGTAAGTTTTTTTTAAAATTTTCATTAGATTCTGGGAATTTATTTATTTCCTCCCTTATTTCTTTGGTGGCCCACTGGCTGTTCTGCAATGTCTTGTTTGAATATTTTCTGTAGTTTCTTTTGCTGTTGAGTTCTAGTTTTATTCCATGGTGGTCTGACAGGCTACAGAGAGTTATTCCAATTTTTAAATATTTGTTAAGACTTGCTTTGTGTCCTAAAATAAGATCTAATTTGAAGAAAGTCCCATGGGCTGCTGAGAAAAATATGTATTGTGCTGCTGATGGCTGAAATATTCTGTAGATGTCTGTTAAGTCCATTTGGTTTATGGTGTTATTTAATTCTAAGGTTTCTTTGGTGATTATTTGCCAGGATGACCTATTGGTGGCAGTGGGGTTATTGAAGTCTCCCACTATCATTGTGTTGGTGTCTATTTTTGCGTTTATGTCCAGTAATGTTTGTTTAATGCATTTGGGTGTACCAATACTGGGTGCATATAAGTTAACAATTGTTATTTCTTCTTGATGTATTGATGTATTGTTCCCTTGTTTGGTATGGAGTGACATTTGTGTCTTATGACTAATTCAGGTTTGAAATCTACTTTTTAAGCTATAAGTATAGCTACTCCAGCCTGGTTTTGGAGGCCATTTGTTTAGGAAATCTTTTTCCACCCTTTTCCATAGCTGGTATTTGTTTTTATCAGTGAGATGCATTTCATATATTAAACGAATTGTCAGGTCTTGCTTTTAATCCAGTTGGGTAATCTATGTCTTTTGATGGGGGAATTGAGACTATAAACATTCAATGTTTATGTTGAGACTTATGTGGTAATTTGTGCCATTTTGTTGGGGTGTGTGTGTGTGTCTGTGTCTGTCTGTCTGTCTTGTCTATAATTGCTTATCTGCTCATCTAATGAGATGTATTTATTCCCATTCTTTCCTAGCTACATTTATCTTTATCTTCTCTGTGTAAGATTCCTTTGAGTATCTTCTGGAGGGCTGATACTCAAATGATCATAAATTGCTTTCATTTCTGTGTATCATGGAAAGTATTCATTTCTCCTTTAATTTTAAATGATAGCTTTGCTGGGTACAGTAATCTTGGTTTGAAATCATTTCCTTTCAATACTTACCCTTCTTGCTTTTAAAGTTTCTGTTGAGAATTTTGTTATTCTGATGGGTTGACCTTGATAGGTGATTTGATGTTTCCAGCTCACAGCTTTCAATATTCTGTTCCTCCTCCAACATTAAGTTAAACTTAATGTTTGAACTATAATATACCATGGAAATGTTCTATTTTGGTCATATCTCTCTGGTGTTCTCAAGGCCCTCTATGCTTGGATCAGAATCTTTTTCTCAAGATTTTGGAAATTTTCTACTAGTATTTTGTTAAATATATTTTTTTAAACATATTTCCAATGTCTTTGACTTGTATCTCATCTCCTTCTTCAATGTCCATGATTTGTAGGTTTGGTATTTTAGGGGAGTCATAGAGTTCTTACATATTCCACTTATATTTCTTCAATCTTTTTTCTATGTACTCACGTGTTTTAGTTATTGTATCTACTTTATCTTCAAGTCTTGAAATTGTTGCTTCTACTCATTCCAGTCTTCTGGAGTGGCACTCAATTTTATTTTGTGTTTGACTTAAGGAGCATCTTATTTCTAGAGGCTCCATTTTTTGAGCCTTTCTATATCTTTATTATTTTCTCTACTCACATCTTGTATTGTCTTCCTTATTGCGTTTATCTGGTTTTTGTATCTTCCTTGATTTCATTCAGATGTTTGCTTGTATCCTCTTTGCGTTCATTTAGTTGTTTCTTTGCCATCCCAATGAATTTATGTGGCAGTTTATTCACATTCTCTTAGATTTCATTCACTTGCTTTTTCATGTCTTTTTAAATTCTGCAATCATTTTTATCATCATTCTTTGGAACTTAATAATTGAGGTTTCATCCCCTTCACCATCCATCAGATGCCTCGTTGTGTTGACCTTTCGAGGAGTCATATTCCCCTGCCTTTTCATATTTCTTATGCCTATGGTTGAAAGTTTAAATCACCTGAAGTCTTTCCCTTGAGCTAATTAATTTGCTTTGGTCAGATTGGTGATGGGCTAGGCCGCTATGTCATTTCTGTCCATGGACAGAATAACTTAATAATAACAAATTCACCAATTCAATAGAAAACAAGGTATTTACATGAAGTATAAATCTTTGGTAGTATTATATATAAACAAATGTGTCCTGGAAAAATGAAAGTTGTTTGAATAAGATGAAGACTTAGGCAGTAAAAATAATGGGGGTGGGAGTATATGGAAGAAGGAAGATGGGGTGAGGGGGAGAAGAGCTGTGAGGTGTGAGAGCTGCAGGTAAATGAGACCCTAGAATGTAAAGATGGAGTTGTTGTGGAGAAGGATGCTATTGTCAGGGATTGAAGATAGATAAAAGAGTAATATATGAAGGTGGTAAAATAAACCACTTGTTGAGTGGTTTGTAATGAAGATATTATCATATATCTGAGATGTACTATTTGGGAATCACTAGCACTGTCCCTTTAACTTGTAAGAAATCCAAAACTTTGTCTCTTGTCAGGCTATACACTTATTATCTTACCTAATCAAAGATCCTAAATTTTATTCCAAGGGAAAAAGCTAAATTAATACGTATTTTTGACATCTGTGTAACTGTGATGCCAATTCTTGCTTGCTCCTTAATATATTAAATACATTTTCTCTTCCCTCAAATACATAAGCCTTCTGAAATGCAAAGCTTAGGAAAAACTTTACCAAGCAGGTGTCCTCCAAATTAATATTGTCAGTGATGTTAGCTTTTAGTAGGTTTATGTCCATAAGTTTTTATTGCAACAAGAAGCACTTAATGTTGATGATATAACATTGTCAATCATAATTATTATCCTAGAATACTGTATGCAATGAAAATAACTAGACTGTTCTGTCAATTACTGAACTGCTTTTCCAAATTTTTAAATGTTTTATTTGTTTATTCACATGGGCATACATTGTTTGGGCCATCTCTCCCCCGCTGCCCTCTCTCCCTACCCCACCTCACTTCCAGCCAGAACCTGTTCTGCCCTTTTCTCCAATTTTGTTGAAGAGAAGGCAAGCATTTTTGCTAGTTGATATAAGGATAGCTGTACAGAGAGATTGCTAGCATTGCTTCCATGCACACATGTGTTACAACCCAAGTTGATTCATCTCTACCTGACCTTTTGGCTAGTTCCTGATTTCCTTCCCATATTAACCTCTGTCACTTTAAGGTTTCTGTATTAGCTCCTCTGCAGTGGGGACATCAGACACTTTCATGTTTTGGGTTTCCTATCTATCCTCATGCCTCCCAGGTGTTCTTGTGGTCTTCGTTGGGTTCCTTAGCATAGTTTAGCTTTGTTTTGTTGGAGCCTGGAACTGGGTATCTGTTTTCTTCATTTCCCTCTGAATCCTGTATTAATTTATTTTTTGAAGGAGAATAGTTTCCATCCCTTTTTCGTCTTCCCATTGCTCCACTTGGTACTGTATATGTTCCTGGTCTATATGTAACTTAGTATTAGTGAACTTACAATAGTAAAACTAACAAAACAAAGAAAGCAAAGAAAAAGAGAAGAAAAAAAATGAACACCTAAGAAATCAACAGGGAGAGGTGGTGGACAAACAAGCAGGGAACAAAACAAACAAACAAACACATAAAAAAATTCCAGGTTCAGGAACAACAGAATTTCAGTCTTAGTATTTTTGGTGTTAAACCTTCAGCATCAAGTCCTGGTGTTGGTGTTTAAGCAGGTGCTTTGTCTTAGTCTCACCAATTTGTTGGGGAGAGTTACCAGTTTTTTTTTTTCATCTTTCAGTGGTAGCTGCTTAGTCAGCTCCTCCCTCAGTGAGGTGTGGCTTGTCCTCAGGTTCTGGAGATCACTCTGTGGTTCACCAGCCATCCTGCTTTTGCCTTACCCCCTTCTTCTGGGGCAATGTCAGAGATCTGTTGTCTGGCTCCCTACTGTCACCATGGTATGCTGATTTGCTGATCGCTTTTCAGTTTTGCAATATTGTTTGACTTTGGATGTTGCTCACTGGCTCAGGAGATGAGTTTTGTGGACCACTATCTGCCCTATTTCAGGAAGGGTTTATCACCCACCCTGTGTTGGCCTGTCTGCCTTTCCAGACTTTGTTTACTGAAAGTTTGCTTGGAGATGAGCTCCTTGCCTCTCCCCCTTCTCTGGTGCACTTAAAGCATACCCCTCCCTGCCCCGCATGTTCCTTTTCAGTTCCTTGTTTAGTATTGTTTTTTTGCTTTTGGTTTATTTTTATGCAGGGCAGAGGGTCAGTTTGTCCAGGGTGCTATACTGGTTTATCCCAGAGTTGGCTCTGAGAGTACCCTGTGCTGCTTATTTGCTCACTTGTTGTTCTGCTGGATGTCTACCAAGCAGATTTGGAGCTGGTGTCTGGTGGCACAGGAGCCCTCCTGTTTTCTCAGTGTAATATGGCACAGAGAAGCTTTGCATGGGCTGAGGGTTCAGGGTGTGGAAACCCTGATTCCTCTTGGTGGTTTTTTCTGCCAAGTGTGGCTCCAGCATGTCAGCAAAATTTTTCATTTACAGCGCTCATGTTGTCTGCTTCTGCATTTCTAGTTGCCATCTTGGATCCCCACTTTTCCGTATTTTAACCAAAATTATTTTAAGTCTTTTTATTCACAGTCTGGGTCCTTCTCCGGAGCATTTTCAATTAAATTCATAGAAAATAACTCTAACAAATACTTATTTCTCAAATGAGTTAAATCTTGTAAACATTTGGTTTTGTTTTGTATTTTTCTTTTGAAACTTTGTGTTGTCTGTTGATTTACCATAGCATTTTAAATATGCCAGGACATCATCTAGAGAATATACAAAATTAAACTTAAAATGAACTCCAGATAAGCTCAGCTTAAGAGTCATTCCTTCTAAACTGCTTTGTTGCCTTAATTTGGCCAAAATGGTCTTATTGGTACTGACTCCCACCTGAACTGCCTGTTACTCCCCATCTAAAGTGGAATCAGATCAGAT
Source organism: Castor canadensis (assembly GCF_047511655.1). Classification (NCBI taxonomy): domain Eukaryota; kingdom Metazoa; phylum Chordata; class Mammalia; order Rodentia; family Castoridae; genus Castor; species Castor canadensis. The sequence continues at coordinate 68,248,214 of NC_133401.1, forward strand.
CATTTGGGGGGGGGGAAGCTAATCCCAGCAGTAAGGTACTTTCATGAATCATGTGGTTAATTGGAGAAATGTTCAGAAACAGTTTGGAGAAAACTTCACAGAAAAGGCAGAAAGTGGTAAAAATAATCCACATGAAATTATTTGTGTCAGACTTCAGAAAAGTTTCTAAAGCCAAAGGTTTTAAAGAAATGTTCTTATGTATGGCTAGTGAACAGTCACCTTTGGCAGAAGGCAAACTCATATTTTTGTTCAAAGCCTTCTATTTATGAGAAGACAAAAATGGCTACTTCTGCGGACTCCAAATGTACCTTCATAGTAATCTATGCTTATGGAGTTATTTGCAAAGAGGACCCTTTACACAATTTAATTGGATGTTGTCTTTTACTCCCTCTCTATTCTGCTAGTTTTAGACTTACACAACAAGTAGTTTTGATGTATATGCTTCAGATATTTGTCCCTTTTCTCCTGTAATAATTTATTACTGTCATGAAACTTGCAAGCCAAATTGGCAAACATCCTGATTCCCTCAAGACTGAGGAATATTAAAACATAAGGGGAATTGTAAGAGGCGCTTTAACTGCTTTTGCTGAAAAGCACAGCCTCTTCATTTGGGTCCCTAAATTAACTAAACACAGGAGGAAGCCTTGGCATCTCTGTCTCCATTTCATGCCTGTTTTTCTTTGTTCTCAGTCATTGTGTTCTGAAGCCACCTTGGAATCAAGGAAGGACAGGAATAGTCGATAAGCTCTTTATGGCAAGGGATTGAAATCTCCCCTGAGGAAGAGCAGAGCCTTGCAGAACAGACCACCCCTCCAAATGAGGACAATTATCCATTATGATGAGGCTGCACCCTGGAGCAGGAGTAATCATGTCTTGGGAACCAGACTGCTGCTCTCAAGTGATGACAGCAGTAACAACTTCTCTGGATACCTTGAAGAACAGGACTGAGGTAGTGTGCAACCAGGCCACCTCTGTAACTGGGACCATTTAAATATGTTTACCTTTCACCTCCTGTTTTAATTCTTTGTGTGTTTAGAGTGAAAAACTCATGTCTACCCCAAAGATGGCTGAAGGTGGAATAAGTGCTTATTTTCCTTTTCCCACAGCATGTCTTGAGGCATGCATTAAATCTCCCTTCTCTACCTTTACCACTACCACCTTGTAATTTGACATGTAGGGGAAAGTGGTCAGACCTGGTATGTGGAAACCTAGGAGACTGGGCCTAGGGTCCAAAACTCTGGTTTCACTTCTATGTAGGAAAATTTTACTATAAAGCTGTATGCTATGTTATGCTGACAGCAGACTTATACATGTGTTTACAGCATCTTTTGATTGTGTCATTTTGTCTTGTTTTATTTAATTTCATGTTTTGTTCATAAACATACAAAATCCCCTGCTAGTGCTGCAAGTAAAAGGCTATGCCAGAGCTAGTGGTTCATGGAGAGGGCACTGTTTTCTTGTGCTCCCTCCCTTGCTGGAGCAAGGTTTTTTTCTCTCTTTCCTGGTTATTACTGGACTTACCTGGGCTTAACTCTGGGTGACTGGATATTTCAGAAAAGACACAGGATAGACAGACAGATAAGCAGTGGGGTCAGGTGTGTTGAGTACTTGGGTGGAGATGCATAACCCTCATTGCTTCTTTTCTCTATTAAGATTCTTTAAGGCCTTACTCCTTGCAGTTCTTCAAAACCTTGCCTCTAAAGCCTTCTTTAAAACCTAGCTTAAAACCTCTTTCCTTAAGCTCACACTATTCCATGTTTGCTCTTAGCTTATCTTTAGCCTAATTGTTCTTACTTGCTCCCAGGCTTGCACTGTCCCATCTCTCTTTAGCTTTCTCAAAGCCTCTGTGCTCAAACTTGCAAACAGCCACACCTACACCTGCATATGCATAAACTCTTAAATTCTCAGTCCTTAGACTTGCACTGTGCACTGTCCCATGTTCTCTTTGGCTTTTATTTAGCTTAGCTTTCCTAAGGCCTATGTATGTTTTCTTAGCTTTTCTGAAGCCCATGTTAAAGATCTCAGTGCAGACTTTCTATCAACCCTTTTTTAGCCATTCTTTTCCTTTCAACAATTTCCCTTTAGTAATTCTTTTCCCATCAACAATTCCTTTCCCTTCCAAAAGCTTCCCCCACCAAAAAGCCCAAAGTAAACGCTTCTTTCCCAAAGCAAAAGCAAAAAGCCCAGCAAAAACCCAAAAAAGCAAAAAGTCAAGCAAAAGCCCCTTTTCCTCTTCAGGGGTCTTTTATAAACAGCAGCAAACAGGGTGGAGCCTGGGAGCAGCGTGACATTGCAACAGGAGAAAACTGCGTTCCTGCTTCTCTGAACACAACTTAGGAGATGCAGTTGTTCTGCCTTTCTCTGTTTCGTGGTCAGGGCTGTGCCTACCTTGGCCTATAGGTAAAAGCAATTAACTGCATCTCACCTTGCTTGTGTCCAGTTCTCATAGGCTTTAGTGTGCTCCACACAGGTTCATGTTTGTAATCCTAGCTACTTGAGAGGTAGAGATCGGGAAGATGCTGCTCAAAGACATTGACTTCTATATCCAACTCTTCTTTCTCTGTTGTTATTAGGACTGGGTTATGAACTCAGGGCTTTATTCTTGAAAACAGGTGCTCTATCTCTTGAATCACACCTCCAGTCCATTTTGCTCTTGTTACTTTGGAGATGGGCAAACAATTTGCCAAGGTTAGCCTCAAACCATGATTCTCCTGATTTCAGCCTCCCAAGTCTCTAGGATTGAAGGTGTGAGCCAGGAGCACATGGCTCCAACTGTTTGCTTTAAGGATGGAGCCCAAGGTCTATCACCAAATGTTTGACTGTGTTCCATAGATATGGGCCACAATGACTGGTCTTGAAGCTATTTCTTACTTTGCAATTTTTTGACATTTGTAAAGGCTGATCATAACAGTTTTGTATAACACTGGGTTGAAGATAGAAAATGTACTTGGGTTGGTGGAATAGCTCAAGTGGTATAGCATCTTCCCAGTCATTATGCCCTGAGTTCAAACCTCAACACTGAAATATGATATGTATATGTATATATATATATATATATATATATATATATATATATATATATATGTGTGTGTGTGTGTGTGTGTGTGTGTATGTGTGTGTTATATATGTAAAATATATACATATTTAATAGAAAATATACTTCACACACTTCTACATCTGGCCAATGAAATTTCCAAGTAAAATGATGGAAATGTTAATTGCCTTTATAAATTAGTGTATGCCAATTGTACAAGGTAAGAGATTTTATTGTGACTCTTTCCATACATGCATAAGATGTACTTTTAGTATATTCACCCCTCTAATTACTCTTTCCCACCCCTTCTCCTAGCAAACCTGTCTGCTTTTTAACTTGCTGGTAAACTGTTTAATGTAGGTTTCATTATGATCTTTCCACATGTGCATACAATGTACTTTGAGCGTATTTCCTCCACACTATCTGTTTTCCCCCAACTGCCTCCTACTAATTGCCTTCCTTTAGCTGCCTATGATAAAGAGCAGAAAGAGATGAGCTACAGTAAGAAGAGTTTAATTTCCAAGCAGAGTTTACAGGAGAAATTTTCAACCCAGGCACTTTAGCCCACATCTGCAATCACAGTTTCTCAGCAGCTAGAGATGGAAAGGAACAAGGTTTGAGAGCAGCCCAGGCAAAAAGTAAGTTAGACCTCATCTCAACAAATAAGTTGAGAGATATTGAGGAGGTGTTGGTAAGGGGATCATGGCCTGAGACCAGCCTTAAGGAAAAACTGGGAGACCATATCTGAAAAATAACTAAAGCAAAAAAGGGCTGGGGTGGCTCAAGTGGTACAGTGCCTCCCTAGCAAGGATAAAGTCCTAAGTTCAAACCCTAATATCATCTTAAAAAAACAAAGAAAGAACAAAATGTCTTCAAAGTAAATATAAAATTTGAGCGCAGCTGTAAAACCCTTTAAGAACTCATTACAGGTGGAGATTCCAAGATGGCGGCTAGAGGGAGGAAGCAGAAAGCGAGCCTCCTATAGTGAAATCTTGGAGAGATGCTGGAGACACACTTTGCAGGCAAAGTCACCAAGAAGAGGCAAAACTTTGACCCCTCCACACCTCCAGCCGGCACAGAGAATCTCCACTTCACATTAAATGGAGAAGCAAGGAAGGCACCCGGGCCACCAGTTGCCCACAGCCAGATCGCTTGGGAAGATGTGGACAAGTTGAGCTTTGTGGTACCGCGGTACTCCCACAGACAAGCCTGGGCCAGAGCAGCATAGCCCCCTGGACAAACCAACCTCCACCCAGGAAAAAAAAGAGAAACTGATGAATAAGCAACAAGAACAATAAAGACACAAGGGAAAGAGGGTCTGAGCACTGAAGATTGGGGGAAGGGAATCATTCCTGGGACTGTAAATAAACAAGCCGGGCGGGCCTGAGAAGCTCTGGCGGGAGTGGGGGCACGTGCCCAGCAACCAGGAGTGGGAAAGCTTGTGAGAGTGGTGGAGGGAGGAAAACTCCACAGGAGAGGAGGGAAGATCCACTTCCCATGTGAACTGTAAATAAACATGTCAGCTGGCAGGAGCAGCAGCACCGCCCAGTAATCAGGAGCAGGAAAGCTTGTAAAAGTGGCGGTGGGAGGAAAACTGCACAGGAGAGAGGGGAAGACCCACTTCCCACATGAACTGTAAATGAACACACAGGCCTGAGAAAGCTGGTGTACTGTCACCTTCCTCCGTGTGCTTGGAAAGGGAAAAGCTTGCAGCAGAGGCCTCAGGCACAGGAGAACTCCGAGTAATCAAAGCCTGCAAGGCCAGGTGAGTGCTAAACTCACCCCAGAGATCTGCATAAATAACACCTCCAGCAACAGCAGGCTGACAGCAGTGGGCAGGCAAGCCACAGCTGCAGATACCACTCTCAGAACTGTTTCCAGACTCTTTTTTTTCTCTTTTTCTCCCTACCTTTGATGAGAGAACAACTGGATTACACTTGCATGCTGAAAAACTTACTGAAACTGTATTGCATTTGAACTTGGTACACTTGATGGGGTTTTTTTTTGAGTGTGTGTGTAGTTTTATTCTACTTTATGCATCCCCTTTGATAAGGCAACTACAGAACAATATCTGAGGCACCATCTCCAGGATTGGAGATTGAGATGGAACCCAAATTATTATGACTGAAACTTCATTGCATTTGAACTTGGAGGCTTTTTGGTTTTTTGGTTTTTTTTTAATTTTCTATTTTTCACTTTATTTTATTTTAGTATATATATATTTCTTTCATTTACTTATTTTTTATTTTTATTCTTATCTTTATTTTTTTATTTTTTATTTTCAATCCTCTCTCTGTCTCTCTAATGCCTGTTCAGCTTACTGTTGATTAGTACACTAATGCTCCTGCTCCCTGTTTATACCTTTGAAACTTTCTTGTCTGATTCCTTGTTCTGTTTTCTCCTTCTTGTCTGTTTATTTGTTTTTCCCTTTTCTTTAACTTCTTCCTTTCCATCTCTGCTCACCATTCCAGTCTAAAAATCACCATTGTAATTATCACAAGCTAGAAAATACTTAATTGCACACAGTACAGGGACAGTAACAACACCAAAGACAATGACGGGAAGACAGAAAAAACGGGGAAACCTGTTTCCCCACAGCAAAAAATTAGACAGGAACCAGAGGGGAATGAAGAAAACAGAAACTCAGATCCAGACTCCACAAAATGAAGATAAACTATGCCAAAGGACCCACTGAAGCCCACAAAAATAATTTAAAAGAAGACATACTACAGGTACTCAATGAGAATGTTATAGAAATGATACTGGATAGGATCAACAAAAATGTACAGGAGACACTCAAGAAATTCCAAGACAACAAAAATAGAGAATTTGAAAAAGCAAAAGAATAAATAAAGGAAACCATAGAAGCACTGTATAAACACCAAAGTGAAACAGAGAACATGATGAATAAACAGATAAATGAACTCAACAAAAATAGACAACATTGAAGAGGAAACCACCCAGGATATGGAAAACCTCAGAAAAAAGAACAAAACAGAACTGCAAAACAAAATGGAAGTCCATTCCAGCAGAATAGAACAAACAGAAGACAGAATCTCAGAACTCGAAGATGAAATGGTAATTAAAGGAAAAATCGAAGAACTATTAATTAAACAACTCAAGACCTGTCAAAAGAAAATGCAAGAACTCACCGACTCCATCAAAAGACCAAACTTGAGAATCATGGGCATCGAAGATGGAGAAGAGGTGCAAGCGAAGGGAATGTGTAATATATTCAAAAAAATCATAATGGAAAATTTCCCAAATCTAGAGAAAGATATTCCCATACAGATGCAAGAGGCCTCCAGGACAACAAACAGACCAGATAAAAATAGAACTACCCCATGACATATCATCATTAAAACAACAAGTTCAGAAACTAGAAAAAGAATATTGAAGGCTGTAGGAGAGAAAAAACAAGTGACAAAGAAAGGTAAACCCATCAAAATCACAGCAGACTTCTCAACAGAAACATTAAAAGCAAGAAGAGCATGGGGTGAGATCTTCTGGGCACTGAATGAAAATAACTTCAACCCCAGGATACTCTACCCAACAAAACTATCATTAAATATAGATGGAGCAATAAAAGTCTTCCATGATAAGCAGAAACTAAAACAATATGTAACCACAAAGCCACCACTACAAAAGATTCTTCAAGGGATTCTGCACACAGAAAGTGAAACCCAACATAACCATGAAAAGACAGGCAGCACCAAACTACAGGAAAAGAAAAAGCAAGACAGTAGAGAGTAACTTCAACTTAGGTACACACAATCAAACCTTCAAACAACTAAGACAACTAAATGACAGGAATCACCACATACCTATCAGTACTAATGCTTAATGTTAACGGACTTAATTCACCCATCAAAAGGCACCGCTTGATGAAATGGATTAAAAGGGAAGATCCAACAATTGGTTGCTTACAGGAAACCCATCTCACCGACAGAAATAAGCATTGGCTTAGGATGAAAGGTTGGAAGAAGATTTACCAAGCCAATGGCCCTGAAAACAGGCAGGAGTATCAATGCTTATCTCTGACAAAGTAAACTTCAAACCTACATTGATCAAACGCGATAAAGAAGGACATTCCATACTAATAAAAGGGGAAATAGACCAAAAGGAAATAATAATCATCAACTTGTATGCACCCAATGTCAACGCACCCAATTTCATCAAACATACCCTGAAAGACCTAAAAGCATAAATTAACACCAACACAGTGGTTGTGGGAGACTTTAACACCCCATTATCATCAACAGATAGGTCATCCAAACAAAAAATCAATAAAGAAATCCTAGATCTAAAATATACAATAGATCAAATAGACCTAGTTGATATCTACAGAACATTTCATCCAACTTCTACACAATATACATTCTTCTCAGCAGCCCATGGAACTTTCTCCAAAATAGATCATATCCTAGGGCACAAAGCAAGTCTCAGAAAATATAAGAAAATAGAAATTATACCATGCATACTATCTGATCACAATGCGGTAAAAGTAGAACTCAACAACAAAAGTCAAGACAAAAAACAGGCAAACAGCTGAAAACTAAATAACTCATTACTTAATGAACAATGGATCATCAATGAAATAAAAGAGGAAATTAAAAAGTTCCTGGAAGTCAATGAAAATGAAAACACAAGCTACCGGAATCTATGGGACACAGCTAAAGCAGACTTGAGAGGAAAGCTTATAGACACGAGTGCATATATTAAAAAGACAGAAAGATCCAAAACAATGACCTAATGATACATCTCAAACTCCTAGAAAAACAAGAACAAGCAAATCCTAAAACAAATAGAAGGAGAGAAATAATAAAAATAAGAGCTGAAATCAACGAAATAGAAACCAAAAAAACCATACAAAGAATTAATGAAACAAAAAGTTGGTTCTTTGAAAAAATAAACAAGATCGATAGACCCCTGGCAAACCTGACTAAAATGAGGAGAGAAAAAACCCAAATTAGTAGAATCAGGAATGTAAAAGGGGAGATAACAACAAACACCATGGAAGTCCCAGAAATCATCAGAGACTACTTCGAGAACCTATATTCAAATAAATTTGAAAATCTTAAAGAAATGGACAGATTTCTAGATACATATGATCATCCAAAACTGAACCAAGAAGAAATAATAACCTGAATAGATCTATAACACAAAATGAAATTGAAGCAGCAATCAAGAGTCTCCCCAAAAAGAAAAGTCCAGGACCTGAAGGATTCTCTGCTGAATTCTATCAGACCTTTATGAAGAACTGATACCAACCCTCCTTAAACTGTTCCACAAAATAGAAAGGGAAGGAAAACTGCCAAACACATTTTATGGAGACAGCATTACACTTATCCCAAAACCAGGCAAAGACACCTCCAAAAAGGAGAACTATAGGCCAATCTCCTTAATGAACATTGAGCAAAAATCCTCAACAAAATAATGGCAAACCGAATTCAACAACACATCAAAAAGATTATTCACCACGACTAAGTAGGCTTCATCCCAGGGATGCAGGGGTGGTTCAACATATGAAAATCAATAAATGTAATAAACCACATTAACAGAAGCAAAGACAAAAACCACTTGATCATCTCAACAGATGCAGAAAAAGCCTTTGATAAGATCCAACACCATTTCATGATAAAAGCTCTAAGAAAACTAGGAATAGAAGGAAAGTACCTCAACATTATAAAAGATATATATGACAAACCTATAGCCAGCATTATACTTAACGGAGAAAAACTGGAACCATTCCCTGTAAATTCAGGAACCAGACAAGGATGCCCATTATCTCCACTCCTATTCAACATAGTACTGGAATTCCTAGCCAGAGCAATTAGACAAGAAGAAGGAATAAAAGAATACAAATAGGTAAAGAAACTGTCAAAATATCCCTATTTGCAGATGACATGATCCCATACCTTAAAGACCCAAAAAACTCAACTCAGAAGCTCCTAGACATCATCAATAGCTATGGCAAGGTAGCAGGATATAAAATCAACATAGAAAAATCATTAGCATTTCTATACACTAACAGTGAGCAAACTGAAAAAGAATGTATGAAAACAATTCCATTTACAATAGCCTCAAAAAAAATCAAATACCTAGGTGTAAACCTAACAAAAGATGTGAATGACCTCTACAAGGAAAACTATAAACTTCGGAAGAAAGAGATTGAGGAAGACTATAGAAAGTGGAGAGATCTCCCATGCTCACGGATTGGTAGAATCAACATAGTAAAAATGTCTATACTCCCCCAAAAAATCTACATGTTTAATGCAATTCCTATCAAAATTCCAATGACATTCATTAAAGAGTTTGAAAAATCTACCATGAAATTTATATGGAAACACAAGAGGCCATGAATAGCCAAGGCAATACTCAGTCAAAAGAACAATGCTGGAGATATCACGATACCTGACTTCAAACTATATTACAAAGCAATAATGATAAAAACAGCATGGTACTGGCACAAAAACAGACATGAAGACTAGTGGAACAGAATAGAGGACCCAGATATGAAGCCACACAACTATAACCAACTTGTCTTTCACAAAGGAGCTAAAAATATACGATGGAGAAATAGCAGCCTCTTCAACAAAAACTTCTGAGAAAACTGGTTAGTACTCTGCAAAAAACTGAAACTAGATCCATGTATATCACCCTATACCAAGATTAACTCAAAATGGATCAAGGATCTTAATATCAGACCTCAAACTCTAAAGTTGATACAGGAAGGAGTAGGAAATACTCTGGAATTAGCAGGTATAGGCAAGAACTTTCTCAACGAAACCCCAGCAGCACAGCAACTAAGAGATAGCATAGATAAATGGGACTTCATAAAACTGAAAAGCTTCTGCTCAACAAAGAAATGGTCTCTAAACTGAAGAGACCACCCACAGATTGGGAGAAAATATTTGCCAGCTACACCTCAGACAAAGGACTGATAACCAGAATATATAGGGAACTTAAAAAACTAAATTCTCCCAAAACTAATGAACCAATAAAGAAATGGGCAAGTGAACTAAACAGAAGTTTCTCTAAAGAAGAAATTCAAATGGCCAAAAAAACACATGAAAAAATGCTCACCATCTCTAGCAATAAAGGAAATGCAAATTAAAACCACACTGATTCCACCTCACCCCTGTTAGAATAGCCATCATTAGCAACACCACGAACAACAGGTGTTGGCGAGGATGCGGGGAAAAAGGAACCCTCTTACACTGTTGGTGGGAATGTAAACTAGTACAACCACTCTGGAAAAAAATGTGGAGGCTACTTAAAAAGCTAGACATTGATCTACCATTTGATCCAGCAATACCACTCTTGGGGATATACCCAAAAGACTCTGACACAGGTTACTCCAGAGGCACCTGCACACCCATGTTTATTATGGCACTATTCACAATAGTCAAATTATGGAAACAGCCAAGATGCCTCACCACTGATGAATGTATTAAGAAAATGTGGTATCTATACACAATGGAATTTTATGCAGCCATGAAGAAGAATGAAATGTTATCATTTGCTGGTAAATGGATGGAATTGGAGAACATCATTCTGAGTGAGGTTAGCCTGGCCCAAAAGGCCAAAAATCGTATGTTCTCCCTCATATGTGGACATTAGATCAAGGGCAAACACAACAAGGGGATTGGACTATGAGCACATGATAAAAGCGAGAGCACACAAGGGAGGGGTGAGGATAGGTAAGACACCTAAAAAATTAGCATTTGTTGCCCTTAACGCAGAGAAACTAAAGGAGATACCTTAAAAGCAACTGAGTCCAATAGGAAAAGGGGACCAGGAACTAGAGAAAAGGTTAGATCAAAAAGAATTCACCTAGAAGGCAACACACACATACAGGAAATTAATGTGAGTCAACTCCCTATATAGCTATCCTTATCTCAACCAGGAACACTTGTTCTTTCCTATTATTGCTTATACTCTCTCTTCAACAAAATTAGAGATAAGGCAAAATAGTTTATGCTGGGTATTGATGGGGTGGGGGGGAGAGGGAGGGGGCAGAGTGGGTGGTAAGGGAGGGGGTAGGGGCAGGGGGGAGAAATGACCCAAGCCTTGTATGCACATATGAATAATAAAACAATAAAAAAAATAAAATAAGAACTCATTACAGCTGTGTGCAGTGATGCCTGTCTGTAATCCCAGTATTTCCAAAGGTTAGGCAGGAGGATTTCAAGTTCAAGGAAAGCCTGGGCTATATACACAGACTCTGTCTCAAAATAAACTATAATCCAAATCATTATGCTTTCAGATGATGCTTCACAGACCCTCTCATCTTAGACAAGAGATTCTAAGAATCTTAAGGGCATTGATCTATGGCTGCTGCAAAATGTCCAAATAAGAAGAGGTTTACTTTGGAAAGAATTTGCATGTGTATTTTCGGCTATGGAGTGAACCCCAGTCATATTAATAAGAAATGTGTAGATTTTTAAGGGAAATGTATTGGTAAGAGCACTTCCTGCTTGGACTAAAAGAGATAGCCACAGTTTAGACTCTATAGAGGTCTCTGAGTATGTGTTACTCAGTTTTCCAACACTATGACAAAACAACTTAAAAAGAGAAAAAAAGGGCAGGCACAGTGGCTCAAGTCTGTAATTCTAACTACACAGGAGGTGGAGATGGGGAGGATTTCAGTTCATGCCAGCTCAGGCAAAAAGTTCTCAAGATCCCATCTCAACCAATCGCTGGGCACGGTGGTTTGTGCCTGTCATCCCAGCTGCGTGAAGAAGCACAAATGGGAGGGCTGCAGTCCAGGCTAGCCCAGGCATAAAGCAAGACCCTAAGCTAAAAAATAACCAACCCAAAAAAGGCTGGCAGAGTAGCTGTGGTAGGTATAGTGTCCGCCGAGCCAGCGCAGGTCCCTGAGTCCAACCTCCAGTGCCACCAAATAAAACCCAGGATTTATTTTGGTCACAGTTTCATTGGTTTCAGTCCTTGGTCAGACATCTCTGTTGTTTCTGGGCCATGAGGCAGAGCTTCATGGTGGGAAGAGCCAGGAGGAGCAAAGTTGGTCACCTTATGGCAGCCCGAAGTGGGAGACAGAGCAGCAAGGATGAGAAACAGCCCTCAAGGACATGCCTGCAGTGCCTGCTTCCTCAAGCTAGGTGCCACCTCCCAGAATAGTGCCTCCAGCTGGGGACCAGCCTACAACACATGACTCTTTTAGGGTGAAGACTTCAAGGTCTTTTTCTCTTTAAGCAGTACTGGCATTTGAACTCAGCTCCTCACACGTGCTAAGCAGGTGCTCTACCCCTTGAGCCACTCCTCCAACCCTCAGGGGAAGAATTCACATCCACACCATAACAGCCTCCATCTGTGGAGGCTGATGAAGCTGCTCAGTGGCAAACACAGCTCATTTCCTTTAAAAAAGGAAGAATTCCTTAGGAGAACCTGAGAACCACTGAGAACAAAGGTCTAGGGACTCACTTCCAAAACAACAGCTGGATCCCAAAGAAGAAATATTTCTTTCTTCTGTAATGATGTGCACCCTGCTCAATTTCAAAATTGCTATGGACAAGTGATTGCTTTGTTTCCTCTTTTTTTTTTGACAAAAATATTTATTGTGCCTTCCCTACCCTAGTCTTAACACTACACCTGGGGTGTCTGGGGGAAAATAACATTTGTTATTTTGTTTTAGATGAAGCATCATTTACATCTGACCCTGATTTAGTGAAATCCTGGCCTTCAAAGCTGAGAATGAGACTACAAAGAAGCAGAGTATAATGTTTTAGATGAGGCATCATTTACATCTGACCCTGATTTAGTGAAATCCTGGCCTTCAAACCTGAGAATGAGACTGTAATTGTAATGAGATACAAAGAAGCAGGGTACAATGAAGGGAGTGGAGGTGTACTGTAAGAGGAATGGATGTGAGTGGGGCCCAGAGCATGTGTGAATTAGTTGCCTTTGCATTGCTGTGACCAAAATAGCTGTAGAGGATAGTCCCCAAAGGTGACTGTCACCAATTCCGTCCCTCTCAATAAAAACATGCTAATTTTCACATCACACAGTGGATCACAAAGCTCTGTCCCCCAATTGAGCAGATCTTCCAACTGTCTTTGACAATAAAATGTGACAGAAGTGGTGTTGTGCCAGGTGCATGGCCTAACCTTTAAGAAGACTGATAGACTCCACTCCCTTTCTTGGAAGCTTATGCCACATAAGAACTACTTCTTTCCTGAGACCATCATGCTGTGAGGAAGTTGGTTGAACCAAGAGATGAGAAACAGAGATGCCTAACCAGCAGTCAGGTGTCCTAGCCATCTGACTGAGAGACCAGACATGTGAGTGAAGAAGCCTTGTGTGTATTCCAGAACTGAGAAACATTGCTTGCAGCAGAGGAATTGCCTATCCATCCCAGGTTTCAGTTATGGATGATAGCTTTGCTGGGTAGAGTAATATGGATTTAAAATAATTCTCTTTCAATATTGGAAATACTTCATTCCATGCCCTCCTTTGCTTTTAAGGTTTCTGTTGAGAAATCTGCTTTTATTCTGATGCATTTGTGTTTACAGGACATTTGAACATTCTCCCTTTCAGATTTCGATACTCTTTCCTTCTTCTCTGTTTTAATTCTCATTTTCCATGGAGATGTTCTATTTTAGTTGTGTCTGCTTGGTGTCCTAGAGGCCTCCTGTACCTGGATGGACATCTCATTCTTTGGATTCTGGAGTTATCTGCTATTATTTTCTTAAAAGGGTTTCCTATGCCTTTGGCACCTCTTTAATACCCATAATTCGTAGGTTTGGTCTTATAATTCCTTCAACATTGAGATATATTCAAATATAAGGGGAGAATCATAAGTGGTGCTAAAACATTTGCTTTTGCTGAAAAGCTCTTACTCCTTCCCTGGTCACACAAATTAACTGAAAACAGGAGAAAAGCTTAGCATCCCAGTCTCAATTTTGTATACGTGTTGCCCTGTGCTCTGAGATATTCTCTTATGCAGCACCTTGGAATCAAGGATGGGCAGGACTGATTGATAACATCTTTATGAGAAGGGACCAAAACTATCTCTAAGGAACCATGGAGCTTTGCAGGACAGACCACCCTTCCAAATGATGACAGTTACCCATAATGATGAGGCTGTTCCATGGAGCAGGAGTAACCACCTCTTGGGAATCAGTTTGCTCCCCCTGAGTGATCATAGCAGTAACAACTTCTCTAGGATCATTTAAGAACAAGGACTGAGGCAATGTCCAGCCAGGCCACACCTGGGACTATTTAAGTAAGCATACTTTTCACCCCTCTGCCCTAATTCTTTGTCTATTTGCAGCATAAATGCAAGTCTGTACCCCAAAGATGGCTAACAACATGCTGAGTGCTTACCTTGCCTATTCCCAGAGTTCATCCTGGGCTGAGTAACAAATCCTATTCCATGCAATGACCCAGGCTGAGAAATAAATCCTACTACCACGGTACTACCTAGGCCGAGTAATAAATCTTTCTCTGCCTTTAACCATTACTGTCTCTTTATTTGGCATAATAGGGGCGAGTGGCCAACTTGATATATGGAAACGCAGGAGTTTGGACCTGAGACCATCATGCTGTAAGGAAGCTTAATGTGGCCATGTCAATAGGAAAAACAGAAATGCTTAGCCTGCACTCAGAAGTCCTAGCCATCTGAATGAAGGACCAGGTATGTGAGTGAAGAAGCCTCCTGTGTACTCCAGAACTGAGAAACATCACTGGTAGCACAGGGGCTGCCCATCCATCCCAGGTTTCAGAGGACAATTCAGTACAAACAGTGCCCAATTTACAGTATTTCAGCTAGTGGTTTTTCAGTTTTAAAATGGTGCCAAAGCAACACACATTCAGTAGAAACCACACTTGGTAGTTTGAATTTGGATCTTTTCCAGGGATGTGGAAAAAACATAGATCTTCTCTCTAATGCTGGCAGCCACAGTGAGCCACACCTCCCAGTTAGCCCCATGATCCGGAGGGCAGCATCTCATACTCTCCAGTATGCTGTGTTGCCAGCACTTAATTGGAAATGGTTTCATATTTTCACATTCCATCATATCTACAGTAAATTATACAAGACATTCACCACTTTGTTGCCTGAATTAGTATTTTGCCCAACTGTAGGCAAATGTGTTTGATCATATTTAAGGTAGGCTGGCTAAGCTAGGGTCTTTGGTGGGATTGGAGTTTAAATGCATTGTTGAATTATGTATTTACAACTCACATTCGGTTTATCAAGGGTACAACAGAGACACTTGCATGCCTATGTTTATTACAGCACTGTTCACAACAGCTAAGCTACAGAAACAACCCAGATGCTCTAAAACTGATGAAAGGATCAAGAAAATTCAAATATATAAATTGTTTATATTTTTACTCAGCCATAAGGAAGCATGTCCCCATGTGGTTTAAAGGTAAGTGGATGCAATTGAGGAAATTTTGTTAAGTGAAGTAAGCCAGGTTCAGAAAGATAAAGGCCACATGTTTTTTTCTTATATGTGGAAGACAAATCCAAAAGACAAACATATACACAAAAACAAATGTGATCATACACAAATTCAAATGTAGAACATGTTTGTAATGGTGGAAATATTCTATGGAACTTAGGGAAGGAGGGAAAGGAAAAGTGAAAGATAGAGCATCAACAATATTGTAAAGCATAACATCTGTGAGGGTACAGGATATAATGATATGTATTGAAAGATGTTGAAAAGTGGGGGGATGGGAGGGACAGGGTAAGGGAGAGTAACTGAAGGGTTGAATGGACCAAAGAAAAGTATACTCACAGCAGGGATACACTGAGAAACCCCTCTGGACATTGACTTAGAAATTAATAATGAAAAGATAGGACTGTAAAATTAGTACTGTGTGTGTGTGTGTGTGTGTGTGTGTGTGTGTGCAGGGGTACTTGTGTGAGGGGGAGGATGAATGAAGGAAATTAAGGTGAGGGTATATGGTTTATGTACTTCATACACCTATATAGCTGGGCACAGTGCTATGCAACTGTCTTCCCAAGCTATTCAGGCAGCTGAGATTGGGAGGATCAAGGCACTAGGCCTTCCTGTGCAAAATAGTTTGCAAGACCCCATATCTACAGATAAAAAGCTGAAAAAGCTGTGAGTGGTGGCAAGCTTGTCATCCCAGTGACAACAGTGGCTTACAATAGGAGAATCTTGGTCCAGGTTAGCCTGAGCATAAAGCCAAACCCCAACTCCAAATAACCAGAGCAAAAAGGACTGGAGGTGTGGGTCAAGCTGTAGAGCACCAACCTCACAGGTGCAAAGCGGTGAGTTCAAACCCCGATACAGCCTAGGAAAAACAGTGAAGTGCCAGGTGTGGTAGTGCATGCCCTTATCCCAGCTTCTCAGCAGGTGGAGATAAGAGGTTTGGTTTGAGAGTGCCCTGGGCAAAAAGCAGAAGACACTACCTGAAAGACAAGCTAAGGGCAAAAGGACTGGGGGTGTGGGCTCAAGTGGTAGAGTGTTTGCCTGGCAAATGTGAGGCCCTAAATTCAAACCCAGTAGCACACACCCCAACAAAACAAGGCCAACAGACTAGAATGCATACTTAGCAAATGTTTTAGTGTTTTAACATACTTACAAATGACTCAGATCAAATGTTTATCACATTTTATATTTGTCTCACTTTGGTTGGTTTTGGATTTCTAAGACAGGATCACACAGTCAGGCTGCTCTGGAACTTGACATGTTGTCCCTGCAGGCCTGGACCTGTGGTCCTGCTGCCTCCACCTTTGAGTGCTGGGATTATACCACTTGCCACTATGCCCAGCTTCATTTCACTTTTCAACAGTGTTGCATCATCTATGAACTTTAAGACATTATATAAGTGTAATAAATACCTTAAGTCAATTATTTTGCCATTGGAAATTTTTATTTGCCAAAAAATATCCACAAAAAACCAAAATTGCTGTATTTGAAACATAATGTAAGACAAAGCTATATGGTAATACAAATTTATCATGTCTACAAACAGCCAGTTCAATCCAGCTATAGTTATGACAAACTGAAACAAGCTGAGGCCAGTTGGTTATATGACTGAAATTAAAATTTGCAAGGTTTGAATCAATTTTTTATAGCAGTAGATTTAAAGAATAAATCACAGGCATGTGGCTCACAGCTTACTCAGGAGGCAGAGCTCAGGGAGTACTGCAGTTCAAGGAGCCACAGAGAAAGCAAGACCCCATCTCAACCAATGAAAAGCTGTACAAACTGTCATCCCAGCTATGCAGGAAACACAGGTTCAGGCAAGCAAGACTCAACTGGAGTTGTGGCTCAAGCAGAACAGCACCTGCCTAGCAAGCACCGAGTCATGAGTTCAAACTCCAGTACCGAGAAAGAGAGATAGACAATGTATGTCAAAGTGGAAAAAATGATCACCTGCTCACAACTATCCTCAGTCATTAGTTCAGAGGGCAGAAAAGATGCAGGATTTAGGATGTTGTAAGTCTTTATGGTTACTTCTGGGGACTCTAGAAGGATGGCTTGATATTTAGTTGTATCACAAACAGCATGGACTGTCGACACTGGCCAAAAGAAAAAGAAAGCAAAAGTCCCAAAATGAAACTAGGTTTCACAACTGCAGGGGCTGATAGTCTCCCTTTATGTTCAGGACCAGTGAGTCCCAAGCAAAAACTCTGGGAGTATTGAATTGAAAAGATGCCACCAGATCCTATCATTGGTGGGAGGTCGTAGAAGACCCTGGTTGAGAAGATCTCAGGTCCTTTGCATCTTAAGCAATGAAATAACAAATTGGATGGTGGCACACAGACTGCAAAGTAGCAGCTGAGTTTGGCAGAGAGAAAGAGAGAGAGAGAGAGAGAGAGAGAGAGAGAGAGAGAGAGAGAGAGAGAGTATTCCTCAAAGAAAGGTGATCAGGCTCTGAGTGAGATGGATTAAGAGCTCTTGTTAGCTCAAGAGCACCAGTGCCCTGGTTTGGATGGGTGTTTATACACTACAAGGGGTGAGCAAGGGGAGGAGATTGGGGTGGTACTTAAGAATGGCTTTTGGAGATTGACCACACATGTAAATTCAATGAGCTATAATTAGGGGCTCTTGTGCATCTTCCCTACTTTGTGTCCAGACAAAGATACTATTTCAAAAGGGGCATTTTGGGGTGATTCTGGGTTGAGCTAGATGACCTGTTTCCCATGAGATAATGTGTGGGAAAGTCACCCGTTCCCCTTGACCTAGTTTGGGTTCTTTCCCTATTACTATTCTGCCTCATTTTCCCCCCGAGAGACAAAATCCCAAAAAACCTTCTCAGAGTTGCTTAGAGATAACAGGTCATCTTCTTCTGTATCTGCTTGTAAGCTGGCCAAGGGGCTAAAGATCCTACCTAGATGGGAAGTTGTCTCTCCTTCTTTCCCTCAGGACTGTGAGAACCCAGTAGTCTTTGTTTGAATCTTTGTCCAGCATGATGAAGGTTGCTCAATGGGAGTTCATCTGTTTGCACAGGATGGTAGCCTTGCCGCATCAGAACTTGCAGAAGAAATGAAACAGATAAAGTAATTCAAATTGCATGGGCCAAAGAACAACTGTAATGACTTTAAAGACAAAGGGTCTAGAAATGGGAGAAGCCAGAAGAAAATCTATTTCCTAATGAAACTAAGAGGTTGGACAGTCAACTACCACATACACCTGTCTGCTTCCTTATTACTAAGCCCTGATATTTGTCTTGAAGCCAGGGATGCTCCCAGGAGTAGGAGTCCTAGGTGAGGGTCCATTTGCATTGTGGGAGAGAAGGGAAAGAAGTAGACATGACTTATCTTTAAAACTAAAGATTTGAGCCCTCCAGATGAGAACTTTAAGGTCTTCTGTTAGTTAGCAGGAGTGAGTATCCTCGGACTGTACTTGGTCAGAAGAAGGTTCCCACATCACACGATTTACCCTGGAAAGGTGAATCTAGCTATCCATCCATTCCTTGCACTTAGATGACTGTGGGAGTGGCCATGATAACTGGATAGAGACCCTTTCATTTGCGCTCGAGTTGGTCAGCTGGGTTCCTTCCTTCTAGGACTTGATCAACACCCATTCTTCTGTTTCAATTCTGAGTCCTTCCCCTTTTAATGGGGCTGGTGGAAGCTTATCTCCCAACTTGTGGATTGCTTGTTGAAATGTCCCTAGATCTATTAAATATCTTAGGAGACTGTCAGTCTCAGGATCAACTGCTAAATCATTGGGGAGGAATGGCCTCCCATACAGCATTTCAAGGGGCTCAGATGGCTCTTACCCCCTGGGGTATTTCTAATACTCAGCAGAGCAATAGATAGAAGCTGAATCCATTTTCCAGGGGTCTCTTGGCAAAGCTTGGCCAAGTTTCATTTGTTTGTTTGGTCCTTTACACCTTAAAGGGGCACTGGAGTCTCCAAGCTGAATGTATGTGAAGTTTTATTCCTTGGGTGACCTGCAAAACAAAAGCTGGCCCATTATCACACTGGGGTGTCCAGGATAGGCCAAACCTACAAATAATCTTTTTAGAAGGGCCTTTGCCAATTCAGAGGCCTTTCCTGTCCAGTGGGGATAGTCTCAATCCGTCATAAAAATGTCTATGAGAATTAGCGATTGCTTGTATCCTTGGCAAGGAGGCACATAAGTGAAATCTACTTGCCAATTCTCTCCCAGTTAAGCACCTATTCTCTGGATTGAGCAACCAGCCAAGGAAACTGTTTTAAGAACACAAGGAAGAGCCTTGGCAAACCTGACTAACTGTAGATTGTATTCTGGTCTCACAAACACCTGGTTGAGTAGCCCGCGTGGGAAGTGTCACATGTAGATTGTATTTCCGTCCATTGGGTTGCTTGGAGTAAGATTAACTTATCATCTATGCACCATCAAGCTCCATTTTTATATCCTCCCATCAGGGCAGCCTCCTTTTCCTCAGCAGGAGTGTGTATGGGTTCTACAAGTACAGCCTGGGGACACTCACTCCTGCCAGCTAACAGAAGACCTGAAAGTTCTCATCTGGAGGGATCAAAAGCTCCAATTTTAATGTTACATCATACCTACTTCTTTCACTTCTCTCCCACAATGCAAATGGGCCATTGCCTAGGACTCCTACTCCTGGGAGCATCCCTGGCTTCAAGACAAATATCAGGGCTATGAAAGAAGAGTGCCAGAGTGGAGACCAGTGAGACATCTAGAGGCCACAGGGTCTCACGTTTAGCCTCTCAGTTGTTTACCTGCAATACCAGGATTAAATCTATCAGATAAGCCACTCCTACAACCTGGTGATGAGTTGTTCACCAATGGAATTAGTTTTGTGCTAAATGGGGAAAGAAAGGCAGGATATGTTGTGGCAAGCCAAGAGGAAGACATTGAACATCAGCTCTTGCCAGTTAGCTGAGACCTCATCCCAAAAAGCAGAACTGATAGCCCTCACCAGATCCTTAACTCTGGGGAAAGAAAAAAAAGATTTAACTCCTTCTTCAGTTGAGTTTCAACAAGGGCTGGGAGGTAGCGCTGGGTAATCCCTGGCAAAATGCCCTCGATTCTTGTACTTGTAGCAGGTTGGTTTCTTGGGATTGTCACCTTTCTCACCTGAGGATGCCTTGAAAGTCTTGAGGGCAACCCCAATCATGGCACATGGCAGCCATAAATTTGGCCTGACTCCTTTCCTTACTATGTCTCTTCCTCTCCTTGTTGATATCATAACTATTATAGAACAGAAAGCAGCATCCAGCAGCTGATCTTGTTAGTCTGAGGTCCCAGCTATAGCTCTGAAGCTTCTGTGTGATGTCTGGGGTGGATTGAGTAATAAAATGCTGGCCTAGGAGGAGGTCCCCCTTTCTGGAGAAGGGATTAATATTGGAATATTTTCTAAAGGTTTTCTCCAGCCTGTCATGAAATGATATAGTATTTTCTTTTTCTTCCTAATTGCTCTAACCTCATTGTAATTAGCAATTGCCAAGGAGAGGTATCTCAAAAGGTCATCTGAGGACAGGTTCCCCAGACCTAACGTGGATGCAGTACTTCTGGGGTTTTCCTTCTGGCCAAACATCCTCTCTTATCATGATGCAGTAGCCAGTAAGCTGACCTCAAAAAGGAGATTTGTGGACATCCCAACCAGATGCTGAGGATGTGATGCAGTGGCAGAGCATTAGCTGAGGATGCACAAGGCCCTGGTTTCATTCCCAGCACTGCCAAATCCCCCGCCAAAACCCCAAAAACAACAACAAAAAAATAGGAATGGTGTTTCCCAGAGAGGTAGGGAGAGGACAATGGGGACTTACTGTCTAACAAGTATAAAGTTTCAGTTTTTCTTGCCTGTAATCCTAGTTACTAGGTAGGCTGAGATCAGGAGAATTGCTGTTCAAGGCTAAGAAGGCAAAATTTCTGGAGACTCCATCTCAACCAATAGAAGCTGTGTGTACTGGTGCACACATGTCACACCAGCCATGCAGGATGTGTAAATAGGAGGATCACAGTCCAGGTTAGCTTGGGCTTAAATATGACACCCTATGAGAGAAATAACAAAATCAAAAAGGACTGGGGGTGTGGCTCAGGTGGTAGAGTACCTACTTAGCAAGCACAAGGGCCTGAGTTCAAACTCTATAATCCACCCACCTTCAATACACACGCTATTAGGAGAGTGTGGGATAATTTCCACTTATTGTTTCCAACATACGACCTAAGTAGCAGTTTCAAGTCAGCACAACAAATGCTCCTTGATGTACCATCTCTCACTTTGGCTCTGACATGGAAACTGTCTATTCTAAAGACCAGAGTATTAACACCCACCAGTCAAGGATCTCTCTGGTTTGTGTTGATGACAAGTACTCTAATTCTTCCCAGTGACCTCAAGAAACATGGCCCACAGAAATGGTCCATCAGGAGCTTTGTCCAGATCTTTCCCAGACCTGCTCTGTCTATTTTAGCTCTGGGAATTAATTCAGGTAAAATCTGATTTCACATCTCAGCAATTTTCCTTAATTGCATTAATTAAACTGTCACAGTGATAGTTCCCTCACTGTCCGCAGATCACATACATCCTACGACCAATCCACCTCCAAATTTTCCCTACAGTGTGCTCTGCCCCAACAGTAAGCTCACCACACATGGCAGTTGCTGGACTTTCTCCTCTCTTTTCCTAAGGCCTTTGACTTCCCAGGGAATGCATCTCCTCTCCTTGTGGCTTGACACCATGAATTCTCCAGGGAAACAACATTCACATGGTTAATTGACTCTGTTCTCTCCCACTTTTGGTGTTATTTTTGTCCTAGATTAACTTTTTTGACAAAACACATGAAATTGCTCTTTATGAATCAGTAAATCCTTTTTATCTTGGGAAAAATATCCATCTACCATAGGTATCTGCCTTTCCTCTTCTGTCTGAGGCAAATTGGGGGGAGGGTGGAGAAGGCAGAAAACAACAACTTACCAGCAGCTCATATCAGCAGACCAGCAGTTGTGAGATTTGGTGAACACATCTTCATGTCAGAGAAAGTGCTGAAGACAAACCACCAAGCAGGTGTATCATAGTTTTCAAATGTTCCAAATTCTGAGAAAAGAGAAAAGCAACACAGAAAAATCATCAGGATTACAGCACAATTCTTTTTACAGCATTTGTTGCTTGGTTAATTTTTCAATAAATGGTAGCTAATCAAAATATACTTTAAAGAAAAAACACTTAAACTCATATGGAACTCCAAAATAATTGGCTTTGTAAATTCAGGTACTGAATTAATAAAATTGCTTAATGCATGGTGTTTTTATCCATAGAGCAAGATATGAACCTTCAGTTATTAGACTAACTTAGGAATTGCACAAGAAAATAACTATATAGACTACACAGCAAATAGTAGTCGAATTAATAAGGCTTGCTCTTTGCCCTTGAACACTATTCAAATTAAATAGGCTTTTTGCATAATATACAATAAGGTATATTTTATGTATTAATGTATATGTGCTAATTTAGTTTCAGTTAATTCTCAACCAAGGTATAATCTCTTCTAACTATAACTATATATAATCTTTGCTCAAGTATTGGAATATGATCTTATTGTATGATAGCACCTTCTTTCCCCAGATATGGACAGAGAACCAGACTAGAATCACAGAATTCTGCCTCGTGGGACTCTCTGGGCAGTCAGATCAAGAAAGAGGTTCTCCTTGGGCTTTTCTAGGGGATGTATCTGGTCATCATTATTGGGAAACTCCTCATCAACTGGGCTATCAGCTGTGACCCTTGTCTCTATACACATGTACTTCTTCCTGGCCAATCTCTCTGATACTGACATCTGCTTTTCACTGTCCCCAAGATGTTGGTGAACCACACAGTGGGAAGCAAGTCCATCTCTTACATGGAATGCATGACCCAGATCTACCTCATCACTTTGATCAACATGGATGGGTTCCTCCTGCATGTCATGGCCCTATGATCACTACATAACATAGGCATAGACTCTGTCCTTTTGGTGGCCATGCAGTGGGTCATTACAAACCTGCATGCCTTCTTCTCATGGTGAAACAAAAATTGGGCATAATTTATTTTGCGACCCCTATGCTATTCTAAAGCTCTCTTGTTCTGATGTCTTCATCAGTGACCTCTTGGTCTTCACTGAGGGTGGACTGACATTTATTACACTCTTCACATATATCATTGTTTCATATGTCTGTGTCTTATCTAATGTATTACATTTCCAGTCATCTAGGGAAGAAGGAAAGCCCTGTTCACATGTGGATCTCACCTTATTGTGGTTTCTCTGTTCTGTGGGGGCAATGCTGAGCATCTATATGCACCCTTTATCTTTGTACTCACTACAGAACATATTGGATACTGTCATATTCACAGTGGGGACACCCCTGCTCAATCCCTTTATCTACAGTATGTGATACATGCTGTAAGAACTGTGACACATGCAATAAGAAAACTAATTATTAGGAAATTAGACTTGCCAAATTTCTATAATTAGAAAATTTTAGAACTGAGAGGCCTGAGACCAGAAACTAAACTCAGATAGACCATAAAACTCACTCATGACTGTTCCTCTAATTAGTGTCAAGTGACCACAATCCTGTTTTAAAATGGAGGCTGGTGAGTGCACATAAACCATAAAGCCAATCATTTATTACCTGTATTGTAGAAGGATCCTGGGACCCTTATTATATAGATAAACAATAGACTGAATCCTTGGTAAATTAGTTTGTTCACACAGTTTGACTCCTGGATGGATTTGTAAGTGTGGGTCTGGATCTAGCCATATCTTAAGATACAAGTGACCACAATGATCTGGGACTACATATGCGAACTGACAGTCACATATGATAGTAAAGTTTCACCAATCTCACCCCAATGATAATAACTGAATAATATTGAATAAAGTAAAGGCTAACTATTGAGTTACTTCCAATATGTTAAGAACTATCTCTGTATTTTCTGTTCTTTTTTATATCTGTGTTTTCTTAACTCTCATAGAACATCAGGAGGTGATACTATGAATTGTCCCATTTTAGAGACTGAGGGAAAGCTAATTTGCCCATTCCACATAATAACTAAATATTAGAGCTGGAATTGTCCTCACATTTCCTCAGAGGTATTCAGGAAGAGCTTGAAAGAGGAATACAAACAATGAATTCTGATTAGCATAAAATGTGTAGAAAGACAGAGGGTCCTGAATTGATCCCAGAACGTCAAGGAGTGAGATGAAATCGTTGTTTCTGCAGAAGCTTCAAGTAGTTGAAATCTGATGAAAGTGTACGTCCTGAACACGTGAGCTATAAGTACTTGGGAGCATGCAAGATGGGAAAGCTACAGAGGGGATGGTGTGGGACTTGCAAGTCAAGGGCCCAAACTCCAGAAGGCTTCACCAAATACTCCTCCCTCCCCACCCTCACTGGAGAAGGAACACAGGGCTGTCAATATTCCAGAGGCAGGTATCAATTACACTGCCATCTAGTGGACTGAAAGACTGGGACACTGAACGGAAAAAATACCCACTCAGAAAGGCATTAGAAAAATCTGAATTTTTGTGTTTTTGTTGCTGTTATGTTTGGGAGGTACAAATTTTTGATATACCTGTATTTTCTTTTTCTGTATATTTGAGCTGTGAAGTTATGCATTCTCTCTCCATCATTGTCTCTTTCTGACTTTCCTTCCTTCCCTTTCTCTGTAGTCATCACATGAGAGCCCCAAACCTGTCACTTAATATTCAATCTTAATGAAGAAGAACGAAATGTTATCATTCGCTGGTAAATGGATGGAATTGGAGAACATCATTCTGAGTGAGGTTAGCCTGGCTCAAAAAACCAAAAATCGTATGTTCTCCCTCATATGTGGACATTAGATCAAGGGCAAACACAACAAGGGGATTGGACTATAAGCACATGATAAAAGCAAGAGCACACAAGGGAGGGGTGAGGATAGGTAAGACACCTAAAAAACTAGCTAGCATTTGTTGCCCTTAATGCAGAGAAACTAAAGCAGATACCTTAAAAGCAACTGAGGCCAATAGGAAAAGGGGACCAGGAGCTAGAGAAAAGGTTAGATTAAAAAGAATTAACCTAGAAGGTAACACCCACGCACAGGAAATCAATGTGAGTCAATGCCCTGTATAGCTATCCTTATCTCAACCAGCAAAAACCCTTGTTCCTTCCTATTATTGCTTATACTCTCTCTACAACAAAATTAGAAATAAAGGCAAAATAGTTTCTGCTGGGTATTGAGGGGGGTGAGAGGGAGGGGGTGGAGTGGGTGGTAAGGGAGGGGGTGGGGGCAGGGGGGAGAAATGAACCAAGGCTTGTATGCACATATGAATAATAAAAGAAAAATGAAAAAAAAAAAACCATTTCTTCTCCTCCGTTTTCCTATCTCCCTTCCCTGCTTATACTTTCTTCTCGTCTACAACCAGAACTGATCTCTAGCTCATATTTTCTCTTTTCTTTGTTTATGCACATATAATGCTCCTTCATTACCAATACTTTTAGTGAGTAAGTATGTTGCCAGATTATTTTGTAGTTCTGTTGTGTTTATGTTTGTTTGTTCAATTTTCTCTATTTTTCTCCCCCCTCCCCAAGTGTGGGGCCCTGTACTGGTTAAAAAAGAAAAGACACTATCAGAAATGGAAGACAAAGTAGAAGAATTAGATCAATCAGTCAAAGATGATGGAAAAATACTATGAAAATATGAGTGGAACATGCGAGACCTCTGGGACTCTACCAAAACACCAAACATGAATCATAGGTGTAGAAGAACTGAGAAGAGATACAAACTAAATGCATAGATAACTTACTCAATAACATACTAGCTGAAAACTCCCACAATTGTGAGAAAGGGAGGAACATCCAGGTACAGGAGGCTTTCAGAACACCAAACTGACAGGATTGAAAAATATCATAGTTAAAACAGATGTATCATAATCAAAACACTCAACATACAGAAAAAGGAAAGAATGTTGAAAGCTGCAAAAGAGAAGTGACAAGACACATATAAAGGTGAACAGATTAGAATAATCACAAATTTCTCAAAACAAACTCTAAATGCAAGGAGGGCATGGAGAAATATGTTTCAGGCCCTAAAAGAAAACAACTGTCAACTTAACCTAGTCTATCTAGTAAGATGAACCTTCCTAATAGAAGGAGAAAAGAAAACCTTCTGCACAAAAACTAAAGGAATTCATGACCACCAAATCAGAACTGCAGAAAATACTTAAAGGAATCCTGTACTGATGAAGAAGTTAGACTTAGCCAAGAAAATCTAAGAAAGAATAAGCCCTACTAACCAAGGTGGTTAGCAAATAAGGAATATAGGAAAAGTAAGCATCAGAAGAAAAAAAACAACAAAATGACTGGAAATGCTACATACTTCTCAATATTAATATTGAATATTAAACCCTCAACTTCCCAATCAAAAGATGTAGAATACCAAGTCAGGTTAAAAAGGAAGAGTCCATCATTTGAAGTAGAATAGCAAGTTGGATTAAAAAGGAAGAGCCAATCATGTGTTGCTTACAAAAAACACATCTCACTAACAAAAACAAACATTAGCTCAGATGGTAACAGTTGACAAAAAGATCTTCTAAGCATATATATCCCCAAACAGGCAGGAGTAGCTATATTAATATATGAAAAGTAGACTTCAGAAAATGAAGTCACTTCATATTTAAAAAGTGAATAATTCATCAAGAGGAAGTAACAATTCTTAACATATATGTGCCAAACATTGGTGCAACCAATTACATTAAAAACAAAACCCAAAACTCTGTTGGACTTAAAATCATAGACAGACCCCAACATGATGATGGTGTGAGACATAAAACCAGAACTGTTACCAGTAAATAGGTTATCCGGACAAAAAAACAAGAAAGAAACAGAATTTGTAGATACAATAGACAAAATGTGTTTAACAGACATCTACACTGTGAAAGGAATATGCAAGAACTCAACAACCCCATCAAAAGACCAAACCTGAGAATCATGGGCATTGAAGAAGGAGAAGAGGTCTGAAACAAAGGGATACATAATATAGCCAATAAAATAATAATTTCCCGAACTTGAGAAAGATTCACCCATTCAGGTACAGGAAGTCTCCAGAACAGCAAACAGACTTGACCAAAATAGAACCTCTCCATGGCATATTATCATTAAAACAACAAAAACAGAGAATGAATATTAAGACTGTAAGAGAGAACAAACAAATAACAAATAACCCATCAAAACAATAGCAGATTTCTCAACAGAAACCTTAAAAGCAAGAAGGGCATGGAGTGAGGTATTCTGAGCACTGAATGAGAACATTTTCAGCCCTAGGATACTCTACCCAGCAAAATCAGCATTCAATATTGACAAAGGAATAAAATTCTTCAACAATAAGTAGAAACTTAAACAACATAGGACCACCAAAGCACACAGAAGAGGAAAGCAAAAAAAGCACGAGAGGAGATGAAGTATTAAACCCCTGGAGAAGAAGACAAGTAATCAGAGAGTAGTACAGATTTGCCTGCACACACTCAAATCCTTAAACAACAAAAACAACTATATGTCAGGATTCACCACATACCTATTAATATTAACACTGAATGTCAATCCCCCACCAAAAAACACCATTTGGCAAACTGGATTAAAAAGGAAGATCTGACAATCTGTTGTGTACAAGAGGCCCATCTTATTGACAGAAATAAACACTAGCTTTGGGTGAAAGGCTGGATGAAGATTTACGAAGCTAACGGCCCCTGAAAAGAGAAGTAGTTATATTGATATCAGACAAAGTAGACTTCAAACTTACATTGGTCATGTGAGATGAAGAACATTAGTTCATACTAATAAAAGGGGCAATACATCAATAGGAAATAACAATTATCAGCCTATATGAACCCAATGTTAGTACACCCAACATCATCAAACATACTCCAAAGGACTTAAAAGTACATATAGACTCCAACATACTGGTAGTGGGAGACTGAATACCCTCTATCACTACTAGATAGGTTATCCAGACAAAAAAATCAATAAAGAAATCCTAGTCCTAAATGACACCACAGTTCAAATGAACCTAACTAATGTCTACAGACTATTTCATACAGCAACTGCATAATATACATTCTTCTCAGTAGCCCATAGAGCTTTCTCCAAAATAGACCATATCTTAAGGAACAAAGCAAGCCTCAACAAATATAAGAAAATTGAAAGAACCCTCTGAATTCTATCTGATCACAATGCAATAAAACTAGAACTCCACAACAAAAGCAGCAGCAGAAAATGCATAAACAATTGGCAGTTGAACAACACATTCCTCAATGATCAGTGGATCATAGAAGAAATAAGATTAAATAAAAAAGTTCCTAGAAATTAATGAAAATGAAAACACATCCTATCAGAACCTATGGAACACAGCAAAGGCATTCCTAAGAGGAAAGTTTATAGCTATGAGTACATATATTAAAAGGACATAAAGATCTCAAGCAAACAACCTAATGCTACATCTCAAACTCTCTCATATCCCACACAAGCTTGTCCTACAAAGCTTAACTGTTAGCAATGGGAGATGCCTAAAAAGACAACAGACAGAAGACTAAACATGCATAAAGCTGGGGCCAGGTAGGCTGGGTTCTGGGATGGGTACACACCAGCCCCCTCTTCCTCAGTGAGTTTGTTATGTACAGTGGCAACACGAGGTGGAGAGGCAGGTCTCAGGGGAAGGGGCGTGGTAACTCCTTGTGCAATAGTCTCAAAAACTGAAATACCTAGGAATAAACTTAACCAAGGATGTAAATGACCTCTCTAAGGAGAACTGCAAACTATTGAAGAAAGAGATCAAAGAAGACTACAGAAGGTGAAACGCTCTCCCATACTCAATGATTAGCAGAATCAACATAGTAAAAATAGCTATACTACCTAAAGCAATGTACATGTTTAATGCAATTCCCATCATGATCTCAATGGCGTTCATTACAGAGTTTGAAAAACCTACACTAGATTTCATTTGGAAACACAAAAGACCACAAATAACTAAGGCAATACTGAGCAAAAAGAGCAACGCCCAACTTCAAATTATGCTACAGAGTCATAGCAATAAAAACAGCATGGTACTGGCACAAAAACAGATATGAAGACCAGTGGAACAGACTAGAGGACCCAGATATGAATCTACACAGCTACGGTCACCTAATTTCTGACAAAGGTGCTAAAAGCATACAATGGAGAAAAGACAGCCTCTTCAGCAAATGTTGCTGGCAAAAGTGATTATCTGCCTGCAGGAAACTGAAACTAGATCCATGCCTCTCATGTGGATTAAGGACCTTAACATCAGACCGGAAACCATGAGATTAGTACAGGAAAGAGCAGGGAAAACACTGGAAGCAATAGGCATCTGCAAGGTCTTCCTCAGTAGAGCTCAAGCAGCTCAGTAACTAAGAGAAAAGATTGACAAGTGGGACTACATAAAATTAAAATGTATCTGCACACCAAAAGAAATGGTCTCTAAATTGAAGAGACCACCCACAGAATGGTGCAAGGTGCATATAAATGCAATCATGTTTTGAAGATTGGATAATATCAAAAAGAGAATTTTCAGACCTTACATAACCTAGCTGTTCAAGTTAACATACTGTCATTTTAAATTTTCTAATAAAACTTTTTAATGTGGAAAAAAAACCCCACTAAATTTGCCAAAAATCAATGAATCAATAAAGAAGTGGGGAACTGAACTGAATAGAGCCTTTTCAAAGGAAGAAGTGCAAATGGCTAAAAAACACATAAAAAGTGCTCACCATCCCTGACCATAAAGGAAATGCAAATCAAAACCACACTAAGATTCCATCTTACTCCTGCTAGAATTGCTACCATCAAGAACACCACCAACAACAAATGTTAGAGAGGATGCAGGCAGGCAGGGGGAAAGGAACCCTTACACACTGCTGGTGGGAATGTAAGCTAGTACAACCATTATGGAAAACAAAATGGAGGCTTCATAAAAAACTAAAAATAAATCTGCCATATGATCCAGCAATACCACTATTAGGGATATACCCAAAGGAATGTGACTCAGGTTACTACAAAGGCACCTGCACACCCATGTTTACTGCAGCACTATTCACAATAGCCAAGCTTTGGATACAGCCAAGATGCCCCATTACCAATGAATGGATTATGAAAGTGTGATATTTATACACAGTGGAATTTTACTCAACTGCAAAGATGAATGAAATTTTGTCATTCACATGTAAATGGATGAAACTGGAGAACATCATCTTAAGTGAAGTTAGTCAGGCTCAGAAGATCAAAAATTGTATGTTCTCCTTCATATGTGGATTATAGACCTAAAACAAATGCAGTAATATTATTGGACACAGGTCACACACTAAAGGAAGAATGCACATGGGAGGGATAGGGAAAGGGAAGGAAACCTAAAACTTGAATGTGGTTGATGTGCCCACTGTAGAGGAGTGACTATAGCAATCTTAAACTGGCAGAGGCCACCATGGGAAGGGGAGTAGGAAGTAGTGAAGAGGTCTGGTAGAGATGGACCAATTTGGGTTGCAATACACATATACATGAGACCAACACAAAGAATCTCCTTGGATAGCTATCTTCATCTCAAATTAGCAAAAACACCATGTTTCTCTTACTATGTTTCATTTTCATTCTTCAACAAAATTACAGAACAAGAGGGTGGAATAAGTTCTGCCTGGATGGGGGAAAAGAAGGGAGGTGACACAAATACTGTATACACACATAAGTAAATGTAAATACAAAAAAATACAATTAAAAAAATAAAAGATTATGGCATCTGAAACCCATGATACTAAAAAATGGAACTTTTAAAGTAATATTGAGGATCATTGCACTGATCTTCCTAGAAAAAGTACTGGTAATTTCACTAATGAGAACATGAAGATTAAGAAATCACCAAGAGTTGGCAGCTTACGTAAAACAGTTGGATAAGTTGTAAAAAGCTCTAAGGGGATCTATCACATAAAGAAACTTCATTATCCCTTTCCAAATGCTTGATAAAGAAAAAAGCAGCTCCCCAGAAATGGAGGTTCTAACATGGCGAATAAAGAAAATGAACTGGCTCACGCAGGCCTCCTGTCTGGACGTTCCTGGTTAGCTCCAGTGAGGCTGGTTCATCACATACAGAAAGCCTGTGATCAGAACACTGGGTTTTTTCCTGAGGCTTCTTAGGACCATGAAACAATGGCCCAAGTTTTGTTCAGCAGGAACTTGAGATTGGATGTAGCTTTAACTTTCTGGAGAAAGAGGAGTAAAAGTGAACTCGTAGCTTATTTGGCAAGGATGGAAGATCTTGGGAGGTGTAATAGATTGTCTTCCTGTGCTCACGGACAGCTTACGGGAAGAAAAGCAATATATCTCACTTGTCTGCTGTGTATACTTGTTGCCTGTAGAAAGTCATTACTTAAAAGCAAGTTTGAATAATATGGAAGAGTTGGTCTAAACTGGCTTTAAGCAGTAATAAACTGATGGCCACACTATCACCAAAACAGAAGTTATAAATGATGGCAATATTAAGATTTCAAAACAGCAATTAAGTGGAGTGTGGGAACAGGGAAACAATCTTACTTTGGTTCCAGGATATACTGGTAATATAGCTGAGGACATGGTGCTTATTTATTACAGATGAATTGAGAGATTTCATTTACTAATGAGCATTTAGTCATTCCAAACATCACTGGACTGTAAGATATCCAAAAATAGGCCTCTTCTGAGAACTGTGAACTCTGAAAAAATCAAAACCATTTTTCTTTTCAAAAGCCCCATAATGAAAGCCTAACAATCTACTTCACATTAAAGTGAAAAAATATCTAAAAAGGGCAGCTTCAACATCAATGAGATGAAAATGCAGTTTGAGGATTGTTTGCCTCTGTGCTCTTCAGGATTTATATGGTTATTTGGTAACATTGTTTCAGAAATACTGGTCTTAATGAAGTCTTGGAAAAGAATATAATTTAGGCTATGTGAAAAAGTAAGACAGGACATTACTGGGAACAACAAAAAACAATCATTAGTTCTTATTAAGTTTTCTAAAAAACACTTAAATGTGTAGATCTATTTTCCTTTGTTGAAAAGACTCTGAAAATTTAAAACACCACAGTAAGTACTCAATATTAAAATTTTTTGTCCACATTTGTACTGGGTAGACCAAATGCCTTAATTATCAATAAGCTAATATGTTATGATACCAATATCTGCTTTAAAAAATTAAAACCAAACATGCTTTTGGCATGATAAAATCATGGAATTCAGTCAGTGGCTTACATTTATGTAGACTGTTGTTGAAACATATTCTACATTTTTTAAACTTGAGAGTGTATTTTAGTATTTCTGTTATTTTTGCCAGAATCTTCATATCATATCTGTATGTGCTATACTTATTTAAAGACAAAGATGAATATGTATTTGTATGAATGTTTAACTGGAAATGAATGCAGAGTTGGCTAATTTATATTCACTTTTTATTGTATATAGATTTCTAATGTTTTCTATTTCTGTATCATTTAAACTGCCTTCATTTGAATAAATTTACTAAATATTTCTAAAAAGTTTGACCAATGTGAGTGCATCAATTTAAAAGGCTCTGCCCAGCACAGGAAACAATGAGTGGAGTGAAGAGATAGCCTACAGGATGGAAGAAAAAACTTTCCCAGTTATTCATCCAATAGGAGATCAATATCTAGAACATATAAAACAGAAAAACACCAAAAGAGCAAATAATTTAATCAATAAATGGGCAATGACCTGAACACACACTTCCCAACTTAAGAATGCCAATCTGATGCCAAAAAGTATATGAAAAATGTTCACTAACTTTAGCCACCAGAGAAATGCAAATGAAAACTACTTTGAATTCCATCTTGCCCACACAGAAGCTGCCATGAAGAAACAAAAGCAATACCTGCTGGTGAGATTATTGGGGGAATTTATACAGTATTTGTGGGAACTGAAATTACTCCAGGTGTTAAGAAAATCAGTGTGGAGGTTTCCCAAAAAATTTCCAATAGATTTTCCCTATGATGTAGCCACACCAGTCTTTGGGAGAAGATACCACAAGAATCAAAGTGAGCTTTCAACAGAGACATCAGCACAGCCATATTAATCTAGAGCTGTACACAACAGCCAAGTGACAGAACCAGCTATGTGGCTGTCAGTGGGTGAGTGGTTTCAAAATGAGGTATATCCACACAATGGAGTTTTATTTGGCCATAAGAGGAATGAAATGATATTATTTGCAAGACAATGATATTTCATCATTTAACCAAGAAAGTCAGGCTCAGAAACACAAATCATGGAACGTTTAATCTCACATGTGGAATTTAGGGCAAACCTTAGGAAATTAATAGGGATGTGGAAGGGAATAAGGTGTAGGAGAGGGGATAGGAGGTGGTAGTAAAATATAATAAAAGTATTTTATATGTATGCAGGAAAATGACCCAATGAAACCCATTACTTTATGAAATTAATATATGCTACTTAAAAGCCAGTTAGAAAACAATAACATAACTAGAAAATTTTCCTAAATATTTGAATTTAAATAAAATACAATAAAAAATCAATGAGGCAAATTAAAAAGTATAATTAATGGCTAAATATTTTTAATTAAATGATAATGAAAATAAATTATACAAAAATATGCAGAATTTTTGAGGAAATTTTGTCATTTTAAAAGCTTATATTAATAAAAGGCTACAAGATTTTGGAACAAGTATTTACATCCAAAGTAATATCTTCACATTGGTATTTTCTCTATTAAGAAGGGACACAAACAATAAGCAATTAGAATAAGTCCCTAAAGATGATCTTTGGGGACTAACCCTAGGGGCCGCAACTAGGCAGCAGTCCTCATGGCTGCCCCCATCTCCAGGGATGGGGTCTATTGTTAGTTCCCAGTCATCCGTGCTTGACCAGAGACAGCCATGTGTCCCACCCTTAATTTCTCCTCCAGGAGAAAAGGCCCTCACGTCTCAGCCCAGCTGTGACTTTCCCATCACCCAGGTCCAGATGGAGCCAGCAGACATAGGGACTCTGTGGCAGTGCCCAACAGCAGCAGACAGGTAAGTGGGACTGGGAGAACAGGTGAGGCACAATTCCCTTCAACGACAGACTGATTCTCGTGCACATAAACAGATGTTTAAACTGGGGTTTAAACTGTGGAATAGTGATATTTTATCCACCAACTGACCTTCCTAGCCGCCAAGCTCTAATACAAATGCTCTAGGAGAAGAATGTGGGAAAATACCAACTTGTTCTCAACGCATGGCCTTTGTAGCAGTTAGAACCCACTGGAACACATGCCCTGACATCCCTATCACACCCCTTTCCCTCTGCTTCTGCTATGGAACTGTCTGTCCTGAAGACCATAATATTCACATCTACCAGTCAGTGAACTCTCTTGCTTTACTTGATACTTTTTTCTCAACAGACATGGATGGAGACAGTCAAACTAGAATCACAGAGTTCCCCTCCTGGGACTCTGGAAAGGCAGAGCAGGAAGAGGTTCTCTTTGGGCTGTTTTTGGGGATGTATCTGGTCACTGTAACAGGAAACTTTCTCATCAACTTGGCCATCGGCTGTGACCCTCATCTCCACATACCCATGTACTTCTTCCTGGCTTACCTCTTCAGTGCTGACATCTGCTTTTCAGCATATAGTAGTGGGTAGCGATTCCATCTCTTACATGGACTGTATGATCCAGATCTAATTCTTCATCACTTTTGGCAGCATGGATGGATTCCTCCTGAATGTCATGGCCTATGATCGCTACATAGCCATCTGTTGTCCACTCCACACCATGATCATGAGGCCCAGATTCTGTGTCCTTCTTATGGCCATTTCATGGGTCATTACAACCCTGAATGCTCTCTTGCACACTCTTCTCATGGTTCGACTTACTTTTTGATCCCACACTGCTGTGCACCACTTATTCTGTGACCCCTACCTTATTCTAAAGCTCTCTTGTTCAGAAATCTTTATCAATGACCTGATGGTCTTCACTGTGAGGTGGACTGGTATTTATGACACCATTCACATGAATTATCATTTCCTATGTCTATATCTTTTCTAAGGTACTGAAGTTGCCATCTGTCCGTGGGATATGAAAAGCCCTGTCCACATGTGGGTCTCACTTCACTGTGGTCTCCTTCTTCTATGGGGCAATCTTGGGTGTCTACATGCACCCTTCATCTTCCTACTCAGTACAGGACACAGTGACCTCTATCATCTTCACCCCTGGTCAGTCCCTTCATTTACAGCCTGAGGAATGGTGACATGAAAGGAGCCCTAAGGAAAGTAATTCTCAGATCTTAGAATAGAAAGTTTACAGCTGAGAGGGCTCCAGCACATTCTACATTTCATTATCCTTGTAAAGAGAGAAACTGAGGCCCACATAGGTGCAAATCTCACTAATGACTGATTATTCTTGTAATTGGTGTTAGGTTATCATGATCATGTTTTTAAATTTGAGGCTGACAGCTGCTCAGTCATAAATCCCATAATTTTTAATTCTAAAATGGGCTGATTCTGAGCTACTCATTTTGCAAAGAAAAACTGAGGATCATAGATAGCTATATATATCTTGTTTATCAACTCCCCAAGAAAATGGAGACCACAATGATCTGGAATTTCAGAGGACTTTAAAGCAGATTTTCCTCAGATTCACATGCCTCAATGGCCTCAGAGGAGGAGCTGCTACAGTTCCTGGTGACAGACACCCAGGATGGTTCTCTTTGCATGGGACATACACCAGTACTGTTGATTTCAGAAAGGTCCCTAACTATCCACTCTGAGGGTTATTGTTCAATGCTATTTGTTCTTCCTCTGTTCCAGGCTTAAGTCTTTCCCCTACAGTTCACAGGTGAGAACAATGACGTCACCTATACACTGTGCCCACTTAAATTTTTGGTGTTTTGTGATTCAGCCTGGGTATGGGACAGGATTAGGACCAGGAATCTTGGATCTTAGCTGTTCTCCACATGGAACTCTTGGTATCCCTTATGTTTACATGGGCTACAGGAAGGAGAGATTCTTCTAAAACTAAATTGTCTAGAGTTTCTATACCACTTTAGGGACATAAGGTCATGAAATAGTGGTGAGATTGCAATTGGAACCCAGGACTTCTGTTTCCAGGTCATAGTAAGCTCTGTTCCGCTCTATGGGGCCAAGTGCCTGGCAGTCCAAGCCTCTTCTGCTGTTCTATACTTGAAGACTATGTTTCCAGAACGTCAGTTCCCACCCTCTCTGTTCTGATAGCTAGACAGTGGACACCTGAACCTTCAGTCATCCCCTATCTGTAGCTCTCAATGCACTTCCCTTCTTGCAAGACACTGCATGGTCATCTCTGCTTTCCTGTGTAATTGATCCTCATTGTCCTCAACATCAACTGCTTCCTGACTTGGTCCTGCCTCATCAGTTCTGTATCCCAGCTACAGCTTCTGCCCTCTCCCTGTACATCTGTACTCTAAAGACAGATTCCAATAATCTTCCTAATGCCTTGATTGTGTCTGTCGATCAATTCTCACAGAAAACGTGGAAAAGACCATGGTTATCCCAAATATTCTTCCCTTCAAGAAGAAAGTCTAACACGATATGGCCTCAAGCCATCCTCACAGCTTTCTTTCTCACCAACATCAGTGTTCAACTCTCCCAGCACAGCTCTCTCTGAGTTCTTTTTCTCTTTCTTTGCTCAGGCTCTGCTAAAAATTCCTATGGTTCTAAAAAATCCTAATAATTGTGCATTTCCACCAACTGCTTCATTACTCATAGCCCACAGACATGCATGTCACACACATCACAGGGCTTCTGCTGTGTGTGGACTCCCAGGACAATACACTTTGAGTCAGCAGCAACATGACACCAATACGTGTCATAAATTTCATGTACTTTCTCACTTCTCAGTTTTCTTTTAGAGGTGGTTCTGTGAAAACATTTGAGATGTAGTAATGTGGACTAAATTACAAGACTCATTTTGTTCTCATTATAGAGTTCCTGTATCTGCACGCAGATCTCATGCCCTCATTACATAACACACCATTTGTGGAAAGAACCATTGCTTATGTGTGGACACATTCCCTACAAAGCTCAGTAAACCTGGGACACTTCTATATGGAAGAATCATTAATAGTAACTGTGTGTCAAGAGTAATGGGTGAGGGAAACCAAAAGATTTCTTCTTCAAGTGTTGGGTATTGTTGAGCTGAAGTTTTTGCCTCACGTTTGCCTGACAGCAGGACAAAGATTCAAGCAGACAAAAGAACTTTCTTTCTTCCTTTTCTGCCATAAAATGAGAGATTTAATTCATCCCTTCCTGGGGAAACCTCTGATAAGCCACCTCTCATGGTTTAGTAACTCAGAAGTAGAAATTTCTTTACCATTGTCTTGGCACTCTAACATTCACTGCCCTGTTACAATAATACTGAAACAGAATAGCAGGGCACAGCTTTGAGAGATGATTACTGTCCTTGAGAAGGACATGGAGCATGACAAGACATGGAGCATGTTTTCAAACTTGCTGGTGAATTTCTCCTCTTGATCTGCCTTTTGTTAAAAGGAATCTGTCCCAGCAAAGATAACCCATGTGGTTTAGGAAAAGAAATTCTTTTTTCCTCCTCTGGGTGGGAAATTGAGAAGTGACCTTCCAAGAGGCCAAAAATTAGCATTAAAATATAGAATCCGGGAACTGGAGTACTGACAGATGATCCAGATGTGGAAAGATTGACTGAATTTTGAGACCCAAGTGTTCAGTAAGGTTGAATAAAAAGAACTACAGTCTGTAGCAAATGTGTTTGTTTCATTGATTGGTTGGTTGTGAAGGATTGTCCACACTGAACTCAAACTCCTGGACTCAAGTGATTTTCCTTCTTCACCCTTTGGAATAGCTGGGACTATAAGCATGCTGGGGTTTGCCTCACTGGGGCAGAGGTTCTAATGCTCAGCCTGTCTCTCCCTGAAGTCTCAGTGCAAAGTTGAGTGTAAGTAGGAGAAGGAGGATATAGGACAGTCAGTGAATATATAAAATGGTGCTAAGTCAGAGGGAAAAACCACTTTCCATTCACATGCCCCCAAAATGATCTTGGAAGTCATTATTCACTATACAGAAATGCCTGCTTGAGAGGGGAAAGAAACCATTACAGGATCAGCATGTTTAAGCAGAGAGGAAAGGCCTGGTTATGGTCTAGCCAATTCCACATGAACTTTACGTCATTCTCCCTCCTACTATTGCACCCTTTACCTGATAGCTTCTCTGGGTCCCTGTCATGTACCACCCTTGTCAGGGTCAGATGGGGGATGGAAAAGATCCCTTCAGGACACATATAGATCACCTTCATTAGCATTTCCCCCCCACCTAGGACATGAACTGAGAGTTAATTAGAGCAAATCACATTGGGTGAGTCTGTAATGCCTTCCCCTGAGAGGCAGGTTTGTGCCAGACCAGCAGAGTATTCCCTGGGACAGTCAGGAAACCAGGACTGTGCCAGAAGCCTTCTTTCCTGAGCCTGAACTCCTGGGGGCAGCACACCCTTCTTCTCCTCCCCACTGGCAATTTCCATCTACCACTAATTTGCCATTGGGGCCCAATTCTTTAAAGCCAATTAAAACAACTTGGGGAGGAAAGTTTGATTCAGCTTGGTGAATGATGATGATGAAATAGATGGTAAATATCCTTGTACAGTTTCCCAGACACTGCTCTCTCTCCAGAGGGACCAGGGACCAGCCCGGCCATGGCCACTGGAGTTTCATGCAGTTGCTCTGCTTCCACTTGTCCTCCAAGTTTCTACTGAAGTCAATAGAACTTAGGTCTCTAACTTAGGCCTGGGGCACCTTCTAGAGTATAAAGTCAGGAATTGCCAAAAAAAGGAGGCCAATAGTAAAAAACAATAAGGAAGGAACTAAGGAAGGAAGAAACTAAGGAAGGAAGGAGGGACGAAAGAAGGAAGGGAGAAAATGGAGACGAGGGCATGCCAAAGACACCCACCCGTCAACATGAATGAGTTTCCAATGGTCAAAGTTAAAACAATTCAAGCAATAAATAAATATAAATCTGCAGGTTGAGTATGCCTAATCCATAAATCCAAACTCCAAGGCCTTACAAAACTGTCATGTTGGCAAGCACTAACATAATGACACAAGTGAAAATTTCCACATCTGACCTCATGAGCAAATTGAAGTCAAAACACAGGTGCACTGAAAATGCTGTCTAAAATTACCTTCTCAGCCAGATGTGGCAGCACATGTCTGCAATCCCAGCACCATGTAGGGTAAGGTAAGGCAGGAGGATCCCCATGTTAATATCAGACTGGGCTACACAGCAAGACCCTGTCAAAAAGTTTTGTGGAAGAATTTTGGAAAGTCACTGAGAGATCACTCTAAGAGGTTGATGGGACAGCTGCTGAGGGAATTTCATGGAGAGTGGAGCTGCTCATGGGCTCGTGGTTCCCTACTAATGCAAGTAAAAAAACTCACACAGTCTTCGGGCACAGTGTCTCAGGTGTGTAATTCCGGCACTCAGGAGGCAGAGACCATGAGGATCACAGTTCAAAGCTAGTCTGGGCAAATAGTTTGCAAGACTCTATCTTGAAAAATCCCATCACAAAGACAGGGCTGGTGGAGTGCCTCAAGGTGTAGGCCCTGACTTCAAAGCACAGTACTGCAATGAAACAAAACCAAACCTCATACACCTGTACACAAAAAAGACAATTTCTTACATTTTTACTATACCTCTGTTTTTTTAAAAAAAACCTTTATTTAAAAATTCCATGAAATGAGAAACTTGAATAAAATGTCTATGCCAAGAAAGTCATAAATCATGATAGATGTATGCAAAACAAAATTTGAATAAATAAAATGTCCTATTATGCTCTGGATTAAAAGCTTTAATATTGTAAAGGTATCAGCTACTGTAGAATTAGTTTATAAATCTGGCACAATATAAACCAATTTTCCAAAGACACATTGTTTAACTTTGATGCAAATGTATGCCCAAGTCTGCTCATAAAAATATGTAAATAAAATCATTTCCAAACCTCCTGCATATCAATCCTCCTAGTTGCCTCCAGAATTTCTGCCATGTTTTAAAGATTTTCATAATTGGCTCAGTATGGTAACCTCTGCCTGTACCCATATGACCCAGTGGTCTTATTTATTTTGGAAGTTTGGGGGGTTGGTGGAGTGGCTCAACTGGTAGAGCACCTGCCTAGCAAGCATTAGGCCCTGAGTTCAAAGCCCAGTATCACACAAAAAGAAATTTTTCTTTGTGTGTGTATGTGTGTGTGAAAGAGAGACAGAGAAAGAGAGAGGAGGAGGAGGAGGACATTTCTTGGCTAATGTGTGGTTTTGTATTTTCAGAATTGCTAAGTATAACCATAACCTCAATTACATAAAAATTTTACAGCCTGAACCTTTCTCATACAGATGAGATGAATAACTGATAAGACAGACAGAAACTGAGAACCTTCAAAAATCAGTATCATTGCACATGTATTCTGTGGGAGCACTGGCCACTACACTTTTTGTGTTTAGTCAGAATCTGGCAAGTCCCATGCCACATTTCTTTTCCTCTTCTCTCCACTCTGAGCCCTCCAAAAAGCACCTCTAGCAGCTCTTGTAGCAACTCTCTTGCCACTGCCATTCCCACACTGCCATACTGGGCCTGTACACTTGCAAGGACTTTCCCAAACTTTCAACACTTAATATTTCAGTTATTCTAGAAAAATGAACAAATATTCTTCCTTTACAGTGAAAAATGCTTTACCTTTGGTACATAAATCAAGTAAGAAAACACGGGTCAATATTACTTACTAACACTAATATAAAAATGGAATGTAAAGCATTAGCCTACAGGACACAATGTTGCTTTAAAATATATGGTAAACAAACTCAGTTTATACTGTCAGTGCAATTGGTTTTATTATTCTTTGAAATTATTTAGCATTTTAATATGCTTAAGAAAAATACTATGTGTTTGCTTGAGTTCTGAAAAATGTTTCAACAAATATTCTGGGTTAAAATATGCAAGATAATAGAACTCTACTGCTATTTCTTAAACATGTTAAGGAACATATACTTCAACTGTAAGCTACCATTTTACTTAATAAGGAAACACTGAATTCAGCAAGAAAGTAAGATGTCCACTACATGAAGTGCTACTAAGTCATATATATAATGTATCATTTAATGAAATTAGACGAAGAGAACTGGAAAACAAGGACCAAACTATCCTTGGTATGCAGATGACATGACAGAACATTTGGGAATCTTAGTGAATAACAGTAGCCATAAATTAAGGTAAAACTAAAGAATTCAGAAAGCTACCAGAATTTTAAAACATCAAATAGTTACCAGTAGCAGTCATATATGTAAACAATAACTACTTAGAAGGTAGAAAAAGAAATTACATGTACACTAAGAATATAAAACACGAAACATGTAAGAAGAAACTTCGCAATAAATGAAAACTTTGTAGGGAACTATAAAACAGACAAAAGTAGAATTGAACATGAGCACACATTCCTTCTTAAACAGCTAATACATTATATATTATTCAATTTTATCTATGTTTATCTCCAAATTAAAAGCTGTAAGCAATAAAAATGCCAATAAAGTTGGTACTGAATTTTCATTAAAAGATATTTATAATAATATATTGTAAAACACCTGCAGTCAAACCAGTGAATAGCCAAAAATTTCATCAAACTAGAGTAGAAAAGCAAAGCAGAAAAGTTTACTTCTTGATGAAGTAAACGTCCATGGTTCTTTGGTAAGAGTGTGGCAGGACGTCACTCCTCAGCCTGTTGCTCAGATTGAGTGCAGAGTGTCGCATGGATGAACCACCTGCCTCTGCACTATGTTGGTGGAGATAACAGCCACGTTTCTGGACTGGCTGGGTTGTTTCATACAGGGTCATAGGGATATGGTGTTACAAGAATTTGGTGTGAATGTGTTTGGCTGTACTGGTAGAACCTGAGGGAATGGCATAGATGTCTACCTTGTGAATGGTCCTGTAGGCTACAGTAGTTTCCCCCAGTGATATTTAGGATGAAATTTAAGACACAGTAACATTTCCCTCTTCTTAAAGTCAGACATTTAAGGAAAGCATTGTAAGTCACTGGCTAATTGGAGAGAAACTTCAAAGACCACACATAACTGAGCAATTTTTTCTTCAAGAATCACAATGCATATAAAAAAGGAAAATGTAGACCATTCACAATAATAAAAAGAAATGCTAGAAACTATTTCTAAAGAAGCACAGACATTGAATTACTAGTCAAATATGATACATCAACTATCTTAAATCTGCTCATGACCTGAAGAAAACCATGAAGCAACAACTAAAGAAACTGGCCATGGTGGCCCACACCTATAATCCTAGCTACTTAAGAGGCTGTTCCAGGCCAGCCCAAGCACAAATTTCCATAGATCCCATCTCAATTATGGTTGGACATGGTGGCACATACTTGTCATCCCCAGCCAGGTGGGGAAGCACAAATAAGATTGTGGTCCAGGCATAAAATGAGACCCTATCTCAAAAATAAATGGTGCCAAAAGGGTTGGTGGTGTGGCTCAAGTGCTAGAATGACTGCCTAGCAAGCCTCAGGCCCTGAGTTCAACCACCAGTACTGACTAAAAAAGATAAGATCTAAAGAAAATCTGAGACAATAATGGGTGAATGAAATGAGAAAATCAAACCAATATAAATTATAGAAAGAAATAAAAAAGAAATTAAGTAGGTGAGAAGCCCAATAAGTGGAGTAAATAATTCACAACATGAAAAGTTTCATCAGCATGTTTGAGTATACCAATCAGAAAATTTGAAGATAAGAAACTTGAAACAATCCAGTCTGGAGAGCAAACAGAAAAAAAAGTGACAAAAGGAGTATGTCCTGAGGAATCTCTGGGACGCCATCATGCATACCAATGTATCCATCAGAGGAATCTTAGAAAGGGAAAAGAGAGAAAATGGGGCAGAAAGAATACATGAGGGAATAATGGGTAAAGCATCTCAAATCTGCTCATAAGGACGTGAATATACACATCCAAGAAACTCAATAAATATCAAGCAATATAAATGAAAGAGAGCCACAAGACATAGTCTGCATGTTAAAACCCAGACGAGGGTGGAGGTGTGGCTAGACTACCTGCCTATCATGTGTGAAACCCTTACTTCAAACCCAAGTACTCCAAGAATGAATAAATAAATAAATAAATAAACAAATAAAATTCAGACAAGAAGAGAAAATTCTGAAAGCAACAAGATGGAAGTGACTCACTGCATGCAGAAGATTCCCAACAAACATTAACAACCTTATCTTTCTCCAGAAACCCTGGGTGCCACAACAAAGGGACTGACACATTGAAAGTTTTCAAAGAAAAAATTGTCAACCAAGTATTTTATACATGGAAAAACTATCTTTCAATAATAAAGGAAAAATTAAGACTTCCCAGATAAACAAAAGCAGGAGTTCATTACAAATAGATCTGCCATATAAGAAATACTAAGAAGAATCCTTCAGTTAAAATGAAGGACACTGGACAGCAACTCTTCAAGGCATAGGAAAAATAATGTGATGTTAGCTATATGGGAAATTAGCACTGTTACACTTGGAATAACCATTCCTTTTTCTTTATATGAGTAAAGAGGCAAATGCATAAACTAATACTTATACATGTATAATAAGTGGCATACAGATTATAAATGTGTATTCTATGATAGCAACAAAGTAAGTAACATCTGTATGTACAGAAACAGTATAATCCAATGAACTTTAATTTGGCCTTTTCAAATTTATTATAAGATTAAGATAATTTATTATAAGATTAAGATGTTAATTGTCATTTTCAAGACAACTCACTAATAAACTAAATTTTGTTTTGGAAACAAAATGGTAGACTAAGAAAACAAACTAAATATCAAAAAATGGCATTGACAAAAAATTGAGGAGCAAAAACCTGTAAGACATATAGAAAGCAAATGCCTAATTGCAGAAGTTAATTCTCCTTGATTAGTAATCACATTAAATGTAAATGGGTTATGCCATCAGAGTAGAAGGTAGAGATTGGACAAGTGGGTAAAAGTATGCTCAACCTGTGACATCCATGCTAATATAGGAAGGGCTCTTAAAAGTGGAAGGAACTTTCCCTTTTGTAGCCATGTCAGAATAACTATAACAGTCTTGCTATCCCCTTGCAAATAACTTGGAACAACTGCATCACCTATCTGTAGAAACTTGTATGGTCATATTAATATTAGACAAAAATATATTTTAAGAGAGAAGATATTTCCCAATACAAGAAAGGAAATTTCACA
The DNA here is from genome assembly GCF_047511655.1 of Castor canadensis. NCBI lineage: Eukaryota > Metazoa > Chordata > Mammalia > Rodentia > Castoridae > Castor > Castor canadensis. The sequence continues at coordinate 68,292,992 of NC_133401.1, forward strand.
GTGACAAAAGGTCAGTTCAGAAGGAGGACAGTGCAATCAAAAGGCACGTGTGCCTATAAATTAATCTTCAAGACACACAAGACTAAAACTGACAAAAGTAAAGCAGATTTTACTACCCTTTTCTAGGTAATGAATAACACTCCTAGACTGAAAAGTCAGTAAGGATAGAGAAGAGGTGATCATTGTTAACCAACTTGACATCATTTAGCAGACCTTAACCCATACTCCAATTTCAATTGCACACTAAATATCCACCAAAGTAACAAGGCTTACATATTAAATCTCTGACCAAAACAAAAGTGAATTATGGATTACTATATCTCATTTGGTATACAAATCAACTCAAAAATGGGTCAATGGCCTTAATTTCCTTAATTTCCTTCTACGAATAGAAGTAAACAGAGAAAACACTTCAAGATGTACTTACAGGCAATGACCTTCTGAATAGGATTCCAATAACTAAGGAAATAATAAAAATAATTGAAAGATGGGATTGCAGCAAACTAAGGATCTTCTGTACAGCAATGGAAACAGTGAACAAAGAAACAAGAATGTATACAGAATGAGATAAAATTTCTTCCAGCACTCATCCATGAGAGATTGCTATCTACAATACATAAAGAACTAAAAAAAGTTAATGCCCAAAGAGCAAATAACACAATGAATAAATGGGCAAATGAACTGAATAGACATTTTTCAAGTTGAGAATAGCCATCTGATGCCAATAAATATAGGAAAACATGTTCCATATATTTAGCCATCAAGGAAATGCAAATCAGAACTACACTGAGATCCCATTTCATTCATCAGAATCACTATGATCAAGAAAACATAAAACAATAAATGCTGGTAAAGATGAAGCAAAAAAGGAAGCCCTATACACTATCAGTGGGAATTGAAATTAGTCCAACTACAATAAGAAACAGTGTGGAGGTTTCTCAAAATGTTAAAAATAGATCACCATATGATTCAGCTGCACCATCCCTACATATTTACCCAAAAGTATCACAGCCTGATAACAACAGAAATACCTGCACATGCGTGTTTATTATGGTACAGTTCACAATAGCCAAAATACAGAATCCTGCTAGGTGCCCACCAATGGGCAAATGGACAGAGGAAATGTGGTATACATACACAGGACTATTATTCAGCTAAAAAGAAGAATGAAATGTCACTTGTAAGAAAGTGGAAGGAATTGCAGGTCATCATGTTAAGTGAAAGAATCCAAACACAGAGGCACAGTTCATCCCGTGTTTTTTCTCATATGTGTTATTTAGGGAATAAAATGGCATGAAAGATAAAGTGGTACTGTTAGGAGAGGACAGGGGAAGAGAAGGTAATAAAAGATTGAATATGATCAAAGTATATCATATGCATATATAAAAATGTCACAATGAAACCCATTATTTTTTAAAGTAAGGCACACTATTGAAAGAGTCAATTAAGAAATAAAACCAATATCATATGTCATATGTTATCCAGGGGCAGCAGAGAGACAGCATGGTATCATATAAAACCCCTGCAGACTTCCTGAGAGGTTTGCATACCTCTCAGACTTCTTGGTGTGCACCCTTCTGCAGAAGTAAATTTTGCCCTGCCTATTGATTAGTGAGTAGTGTCGTCTCTCTTGTGACACCCCAATATCTTAAAGATAGTTCTAACACTCACCAGAGATCAATGCATGAAAGAAAACATGAACAGATATCTGCAGTAAAAGCTAAATGTCATTGTTCCAGGAGTGATAGAAGCACTCTCTTCCTAAGGCAGCTGCAGGGGAAGCTGAATTCTATTACAAGATGCCTAATGTAGATCCAATCACAGAAAGAGCAATTTAGTGCATACCTATCAAAATCCAGTCATTTTCTTTGGAAGTTCAACTTGTTTTGGATTTAACATGAAATGGTAATTTTTTTAACCACCAAATAACTATGCAAGCCATCCATCTCTCAACACAAATTCTGTAAGTGTTGGGACTGATTGGCAAAGTGGCTTAAATGGTAGAGTACCTGCACCACAAGCATGGGGGCCTGAGTTTAAATCCCAATACTGCCAAAACAATAACAACAAAGCCTCCACAAAACAGAGTGTGGGATTGTTTCAGCTTGTTGTTTTCAACATACAGTCTCAGTAGTAGTTTCAAGTCATTATGACAAATGTGCCTTGCCATTTCATTACTCCTCATTGGCATTGCCGTCATGTTTTATGTGATCCTCCTGTCCCCTACATAGGTGATATTTTTCAGGTCCAGCTAAAGTTTGGATGCTGCACGTCTCCACTGACCAGCAGCTCAGGTCAGCAAACTGCTGTCACCTGTGGTGACCATATCTTAATGGCAGAAAAAATGCTGAGGACAAACCAACTGCCAGGTCCACAAAAGCTCCCAAACATTCCAAATTCTGAGAAAATAGAAAAGTCACAGTCAAAATCTTTAGCAATATACAAGAGCTCTTAATAAAGTATTAGTCATGTGGTTAAATTTTTAATAAGGGTAGTTAATAAAAATATAGCATAAAGAAAAATACAATTAACCACGCTTTTTCTATAGCTACACAAGAAAATAATAAAATTTTCATTAATTTCCAACAAATGAGTATACTAACATATACAAAATTTTGGCTTGAATATTGGCATATGATCTTACTATTTGATGACACTTTCTTCCCCACAGACATGGATAGGGAAAATCAGACCAGAGTCACAGATTTCCTCCTCCTGGGAATCTCTAGAAAGGCAGAGCAGGAAGAGGTTCTCTTTGGGCTGTTCTTGGGGTTGTATCTGGTCACCATCATCAGGAACCTTCTCATCATCTTGGCCATCAGCTGTGACCCTCATCTCCACACACCCATGTACTTCTTCCTGGCCAACCTCTCCAGTGTTGACATCTGCTTTTCATCAGTCACTGTCCCCAAGATGCTGGTGAATCACATAGTGGGCAGCAAGTCCACCTCTTACATGGACTGTCTGACCCAGATCTACTTCTTCATCACTTTCATCAACATGGATGGGTTCTCCTGAGGGTCATGGCCTGTGATCACTACATAGCCATCTGTTGTCCACCCCACTACACCATGATCATGAGGCCCAGACTCTGTGTCCTTCTAGTGTCTATATCATGGGTCATTACAATCCTGTATGCTCTCTTACCTGCTCTTCTCATGGTTCAACTTACCTATTGTTCCCACAACACTCTACATCTTTTCTTCTGTGACCCCTATCCAATAATGGAGCTCTCTTGTTCCAATACCTTTATCAATGCCTGATGGTCTTCACTATGGGTAGAGTGATATTTCTGACACCGTTCAAATGTGTAATCATTTCCTATGCCTACATTTTTTCTAATGTACTGAAGTTGCCATCTGTCCGTGGGATGCGGAAAGCCCTGTCCACATGTGTGTCTCACCTCACTGTGGTTTGCCTCTTCTATGGAGGTTTCATCCTCCTACTCAGCACAGGACACCATGGCCACTGTCATCTTCACAGTGGGGACACCCCTGATCAATCCCTTCATCTACAGCCTGAGGAATCATGACATGAAAGGAGCACTAAAGAAGGTGATTCTGATTCTAGAGTTAGAAAATTTATGAGCTGAGAAGACTTCCAAATTTCACACACCACCTCTTTTTCATTGTAATGAGAAAAAATAGGTGCCAAACTCATCCATAACTATTCCTGTAATAATTGGTTTTTGATCATGACCATGCTTTCATATTTGAGATTGAGTTGCTGATAGTCATAAAACTTTTAATTTTTATTTGTAAAAATGGCTGATTTTCAAACCCCAATAGTGTCAACAAACAAATACATAAAATTAAAAAGGATGATTTTGATATACTCATTTTTAGTCAAGAACAACTGAGGATCAGAAAAATTTAAGTCTATTTTTTAAATGGTCCTAGAGGACCAACAAAGAAGTGGTGACTAAAATGTTCTGTAGTTTCACAGGAATTTAGAGTTGACACTCCTCAGAATCACTTGCCCTAATGGTCTCAGAAGAGGAATTGCTATAGTTTTCATGACTGATACACAGAAGTGTTCTCTTGCCTTGGGACAAAAACCAATAGCTATTGATTTCAGAAAGGTCCTATCTATTCTGAATGTCTTTGTCATTGTCATTTTATGCAATTCTTTCTCTGTCCTAGGTTAAGTCCCCCTCTACATCTCAGAACAATGCCCAAACCTTTTGGTGTTTTGTTGATCAGCACAGGTACTGGTCAGGAATAGGAACCAGACTCTATATGGTAGCTGTGCTTCACATGGATCTCTTGGTGTCCCTTTAATTTCACATAAGCTGCAGGGATTCCTTTAAATATTAAGTGCCTAGAGTTGCTATAGCACCTTAGGGACATAAGGTCATAATTAATAGCAGGATTGCAATTGGAACCAAGGACTTCTGATTCTGAGTCCAGAATCTGTTATGCTCTAGAGGACCAAATGTCAAGGACCATCAGCCCCATGTCTTCTCCTGTTCTATGTGTGAAAGCTAAACATCCCACCTTCTCTGTCCTGACATCAGACAGTACTCACCTGGATCTCCAGTGGTTTGCAACCCTTGCTTTACTGGCCTTTATGTCCAGCTCTGCTTTTCAGTCTCTTCCACTCTCCTGCATGATAGGTCTTTGTTGCTTCTTATCAAATGTTTCGTGACTTGGTCTGGCCTCTTGCCAATTCTGAGCATGATCTGTCTTTAGCCTCATGGGACTCTCACTGCCTCCTGACATTCCCTCCCTACACATAAACTCTACCCTACACATACACTTTGTTAATATTCCTATGTCTCTAATTATATATGTCAACCAATTCTCATAGAAAACATGGAAGAGGCCAAGATAAATCCAAATATTATTTCCTTATAGTAGAAAGTGTTATATGATGTGGCCTCAAGCTGTATTCACAACTTTCTTTCTCATCAACTTCAATGTTCATCTCTCCTTGCACAGCTCTCCTAATTTTCTTCCTCTTTCTTTGCTCATTCTCTGCTGCAAGACTCTCATGATTCTATAAAACTCTAATAATTGTGCAATTGCATCAACTTGTTCCCTACTCATAACCCACAGACTTGCACAGAGCAAACCTGTCAGTGCTTCTGAAGTAGTGAACTCCCAGAACAACACATTTTTATTGCCCAAAGGAACATGACCACATAGGATTAAACCACATATTCTTCTCTCTTGTCAGTTTTATTTTAGTAGTACTTCTGTTACATAATAGCATGGACAACTCATTTTGTTCTCATCATAGTCTTCCTTGCATAACCTGTATCTTCCCCCATATGTTGTCCCCTCATTACATTATCAACCAATTTTGAGGCAGGCTAGCAAAAGGAAAAGAAAAAACACCATGGAATTCAACCCTCCTCAACAAATGGTCACCAAATGGTGAACTCCTCCTGTCTCCACCAAGCACTGCCCTTGGACATTCCCTGTTGTGGTCATTTTATGGTCAGAGCTACAACTGTAAATTCCTCAGAAGATGAGGCAGTCTCTTGGGCAGTTCATACTGAAAAATAGTGCATGTTTGGTAAGAGAAAATCTGTCCTCAATTGGATCTCTCTGGTAAAAGCCCTCTCCTTAAGACCTTAAGAATATTGGTTGCATCTCATGCATACAATTAAAAATCTGGGAATTGGTGTCAGTGCATGTCCAGAAAGCCCCATGCTACACAACAAGACCTTGTCAATAAACCTGTCAATTTCTAATCCTCTCCAAAACACCATCCACATTATTCCCACCGTTTACTCCTACAACTTATAAATTACCCATCGAACAAAGATCAAGGCTCTTGAGTCGTCTTGCCAGAGCTTGCCTCTTTCTAGCCTATGCTTTCTTTCCTTCACTTTTCAGTAAAACTTTGCTGCTGCTTTGTAATCTGTGTGCTTCCATCCAGTTCTTTGGAACATGAAGAATCTGAGATCTTCTGAGACCACACACCAATAGCATTTAGAGAAAGAACCATAGTTTATGCATGAACACATTCCCTAAAAAAGAAGTCAGTAAGGTTGGGGTTCTCTTACTGTTATCAGGTTGAGTAGTCTAAGAAGACTTTAGTCCAGAAGACTCCAGACCTTTTGTCACCTGAAAAGAGAACTGGACAGAGACACAGATTGCAAAACAGTAGCAGAAGTTCACTGAAAGAAAAGGAAAGACTAAGAGAAAGTACTGCAAGAGAAAAGTGGTGGGCTCCTGCCAGGTGGCACAGAAGCATTGATTTAAAGTTGGTTTAAAGACCAACTGATAAGTTGTAAAGCAGGAAAAATATTGGAGGTCCTTCGGGAGTGACTGGCAGGTTTCCTTAACATAGCCTTATCCCATACCAGGGGTATCCTGTGCATGTATTTATGCTAACGTTTGGCCTTTAATTGTATGTATGAGATGTGACAAAAACTCATGAGGTCCTAAGTGAGAGGACTTGGCTTCGGAGGTCAACTTGGGAGAAGGCCTTTTTACAAAGTAATGCAGACCCAAAGGTGCCTCTTCTGGACACACCTTGCAATGATAGTTACAATCACCAGGGTATTTTCAACTTAGAGGGAATTTACTGCTCTAGAAATGGCTCAGGGTCAAGCAGGGGTGCTTGTTAGCTTTGTTCGTTTACGAGAAGAGAGCCCCTGGTACCTGATTTTCCCTGTCTGCTAACCTGCCTTATTACATAACCATGTATGAAAGAGTCACTGCTAATGTGAGGCAAGTGTAATTGTGTTGGAAACCAAAAGATTTCCCCCTCCAGTACTGAGTATTGTTGAGCTGAAGATAGTTAAGCAGCAGGAGTACTCACTGTCTTTCCCTCTGTTTGCCTGATGGTAGGACAGATTTACACAAAAGGACTTTCTGTCTTTTTCTCTTTGCCCCTAAAGTGAGAGGTTTAAATCCCTTCTTATTGGAGAAACCACTGACCAGCTCAGATCTGTTAGCAACAAACACCAGAATAAATTGGAGTAGGCATTGCCACTTTCCCACAGTTTTGCCACTTCTGAAGTGGAAATTTCATTTTTCTTTCTTTTTCTCACTTTCTTTCTTTTGGTAGGACATTGTGCTTGTGAGGCAGGTCCTCTTATCATATGAGCCATGCTCCCAGGCCTTGAAGTGGAAATCTCCTAACCTTTGTCTAGGGACTCTAAGGTTTATGGTGCTTCGTTAAAATACATTTGAAAATGGAAGCCCAAGCCACAGCTCTGAGATCCTTTACTGTTCTGAGAGAATTGTTTCTCTCTGATATTATGAGTGTGTAAACTAGCTTGTGTTTCTCTCATGTTGATTTGCCTTTAGTTAAAAGGAATCTGTCCCTAATGAAAACATATGTTAATTAGGAAAAAATTCTATTTTTCTCCACTGCATAGGAAAAATGAGAAGTGATCTCCTTAGACACCAAAACCGCTGAAATTTACAATCTGGGGAGCTAGAATACTGACAAGGTGACCCATGATGTGGAAAGATTCACTGAATTCTGGGGCCCACAGATTTAGAAAGGTTGAATAAAAAGAACCATGGTCTGAAGCAAAGGTTTTTGTTTGTTTGGTTGTTTGGTTGGTTAAGAAGGATTTTCTCTATGTTGCCCATGCTAGACTCAAGCTCATGGGCTCAAGTGATTTTCCTTCTTCATCTCCCAAACATCATGGTGTCATCTGCCTGGGACAGAGGTTCCATCACTGAGTCTGTGTCTCCCTAAACTCTCAATGGAAAGTTGAGTATGAGAAGTGGGAAAAGAATAGAGGGAAGTTGATTAATTTATTATAGTGTATAAAGCCATAAGGCAAATTACTTTCCATCCTCAAGCTCTCAAATTCATCTCAGAAATTCATTTTTCACCACCACAAAGGCCTGCCTGAAAGGAGAAAGATATCCCTACAAAGTCACCATCAGGGTGTGAGCAGAAAGAGGAAAGGCCTCTCTATCTTGCAAGGCCTGACCTTGGTCTGCACAGTTTTGTGCTGGCCAAATCCACATGACCCTCATGTATTTCACCCTCTCACTGCTGAGCACCCCCTTGCCCTACATCTCTCTGGATCCTGAATCACTTCTCATGGGCCACCCTCACATCAGGAGCAAATACAGAGGGTGGGAAAGTTTCACCATGAGCCAGATCCAGTCACCTGGTTATGGCTCTCTGCATATGAGGCACTCACAGGGCTTGAAGAGGTCATTTATTACAGCAAGGCACTATGTAGAACCTCTGGTGCCCTCTCCCTATAGAAACAGACACAGGGCTAGACTAGCAGCGTCCTCTGTGGGGACAGCCAGAAAACCAGAGCAGTGTCTGTTGATTTGACCCCAGAGTCAGAGTTAGCAGAGGCAGGCCTGTGCGAGGAGCCTCATTTCCCACAGCCTGGACTCCTGGGGGCAGCACACCTTTCTCCCCACTGGCAATTTCCATCCACTGCTAATTGGCCATGGGGGAGATCTCTTTAGAAGCCAATTAGAACAACTTGGAGACAAAGTTTCACTGAAGTTCAGTGAATGATGAGATACAGTTATCACTTATCTCTGCACAATCCCCCAGACAGTGCTTCCTCCAAAGTGACCAGGGACTTCTCAGGTCATAGCCATTGGGGTTTCATTTAACCATTCCCCTTCTACTTGAAGTTCAAGTTTCTATTTCAAGGCCAGGCCCACAGTGCAGCTCAGAATGTCTCTTAGGAGCTGAGTAGTCTCCTTCTGCCATTCTCTGGTCAATGCAACCTTCCAGAGATTGTTGTTTTTCCTGTGATTTCTGTCTCGTGCTGCTTCAGGGCAGGAGCTAAACTTTACAGTTTTTTTATCTCTCACAGGTCAATGAACTTTCAGGAGGCTTTGCCCTGGACACTGACATTTTGCCTCAAAGATATTGAAAACTGGCTTCATGTATTGGAGATCTGGAGTACTACTAAGGCAGGTCTCTAGACTAAACATTCCTGTGTGAGTCTGAGTGCTTCTGAGCCTGTTTTCAAACAGGTCATATCTAGTACTTATTTGCCCTGTACTTCATGGTTATTGTGTTGTGGTGGAAAATTCCCAATTGGACTCCTTGAAAAAATGACTGACTTTACACCTGGTGCATCTTTAAGTATAGATCACAAGGAAGTGTCAAAAAAGAAGAGAAAGGAGAAAAGAAAAGAAAGGAGGTTTTAGACTTCAGGCTAAAGTTTCTGGATTCCATCAGTCAGATCCAGCCACTCCAACATGTCAAATAAAAGATAAGTTACGCTGGGCACCTGTGGCTCACACCTATAATCCTAGCTACTCAGGAGGCAGAGATCAGGCAGATCACAGTTCAAAGTTAGCCTGGGCAAATAAATAGTGTGCAAAACCCTGTCTCAAAATACCCAACACAAAATAGGGCTGGTGGAGTGGTTCAAGTGGTAGAGCACCTGCCTAGAAAGTGTGAGGCCCTGAGTTCAAACACCAGTACTACCAAAAAAAAAAAAAAAAGACAAGTTATGGTGAAGAGCAGAGAATAAAAGTTATATGGGATCCATGGGAAGAGAAAATGTATTTGAAGTCATCTTCATTCATCTTCCCCAAGCAGACATTTGTCTTAGGTTTAAATATGAGGAGGAATTGGGGGAGAGGGTGAGAGGTGTTTAAAAGCTATTTTTACTAAGAAACACTGTCTCCTTACTTGGGCCCACAAATTAACTGAAGGCAAGATAAATGCTAGGCATCTGAGCCTCCACTTTGTGTTCTGAGTTATTCTCTCCTGCTGCTACTTTGGAATCTAAGAAGGTCAGGGCTGATTATGCATACTTCTCCCCATGCTGGGAAGCCCAAGGTTAACACAGTTTTTTCAAGGGAACTGAGCAATCTTCTTCAGCACACTGCTCATCCCCCTATCTCTCTGTAACTGCTGGGAAGTACTCCTTCCCAAACAAGACATACAACTTCAGAGATACGGTGCCAGCAAATTGGTAAATAAGAAACCAAGGCTATCATCCGGTCTGGGACAGACACTTCATCACATATCCTAAAAGTGAGCTTCTCCTTAAATATCCAACATTCTCTCAAAAGTAGGACTGTAGCTTTGAGGCAATGACTCCTGCAGCCTGCATTTTGCCTGGAAACTTAATAAACCCTATTTCCTTTTCCTCAAAACCCTGCTCTTGTTATTTATGAACTGGCATTGAGTTCAGGAGATCAAATTTCCAGTAACATGCATAATTATAAACAGTTCCAGCGATGGGTATGTTCCTGTGGTTGATCATAGGTCACAGGCAGAAGTCACAGGTGGTCTGACAGCTCATTGTCTGTGACTGGTGAGGTGGGGCCTTGTTATAATAAGAGTCATTGATGCCTGGCAGGTGTTCCAGTCCTTCCTGGATTCCAAAATGACTGAAAAGCACATCTAAGTAGAAACACACGATATATGAAAAAAGCAGGGCAAAATGACACCTCAAGGTCAACAATCATACAACAAAGGAGCTGAATGATAATGAAGGGAACAAAAAAATTATGAGCTCAAAAGAATGATGATAAAAATAATGAAAGACATATTTAAACACCTCAATAAAATCAAAGGAAATACAAATGGCTAAATAAATGCAAAGGGAATACACATAAACAACTAAATGTACTAAAGGAGTACAAAAACAAACACTAAATGAAATAAGGAACACAATGCAATTTATGAAAGTGGATTTCAGTAAAAATATAGGAATTCTGAAAAAAAATAAAATTGAAGCTCTGGAAATGAAAAGTTCCTTATGCCAAATAAAAAATTCAGTTGAAAGCCTCTCCAGCAGTCTGAATCAAATGGGAGACAGAATATCTGGGCTGAAGACAAAGTAAATAGAAAAATCAGATGAAGAAAAAGAAAAGCGAATAAAGAAATATAAACAGAATATGCAGAACTCTGTGACACCATTAAAAGATCAAATCTATGAATCATGGGCATTGATGAAGGAGAAGAGGTGAAAGCTAAAGGCATAGGAAACATACTGTATAAAGTAATAGAAAAGTTGCCAAATCTTGAGAAAGAGATGCCCATCCAGCTACAAGAGTCCTTTAGGACTCAACAGACAAGACCAGAATGGAACTTCCCCACAGCATATTATAGTTAAAACATTAAGTACAGGTAACAAGGAAATAATATTGAAAGCTGCAAGAGAAAAGGACCAAATCACTTAAAAGACAAACCCATCAGAATAACAGATTTCTCCATCGAAATCTTAAAAGCAAAGATGATATAGAATGCTGTATTTCAAGTATGAAAGAAAATAGTTACATTACTCTACATTACTCTACCCAGCAAAGCTATCATTCATAACTGAAGGAGAATAAAAACCTTCAAGGATAAAACTAAAGAAATTTATGGCTACTAAACCACAATTTCAGATGAATCTTATACACATAAGATGAAGATACATGTAACCATGAAATATAGGAAATAATAAATATCACCAGACAAGTGTATAAACAAATGAAGAGTAGGATCAAGCACTACAAAAACAACAAAATGGCAAGAATTACTATATCCCTTCCAATATTAGCACTGAATGTTAATAGTCTTCATTCTCCAAACAGAAGAAATAGAATGGTGAGTTAGATTAAAAAAGCAAAACCCAACCATTTTTTGTCTACAAGAAACCGCTCCCTGACAAAAGTAAATATTTGCATAGGGTGAAAGGGTAGAAAAAGATTTTCCAAGAAAATGAACCCAAAAAGCAGGCAGGAGTAGCTATACATTTCTGATAAAGTAGACTTCAAACCAAAATTAGTCAGAAGAGACAAAGAAGGACTTCAAATTAATAAAGGAAAAGTTATCAGAGGAAATAACAATTACTAACATATATGCACTAAATGTGAGTATGCCCAACTTCATTATACAAACACTGGTGAATGTAAAAACACAGGTATATTCTAACACGATGATAGTTGGGTATGTCAATACTCCACTCTCACTAATCCATAGGTCATTCAGACAGGAAAAACCAACAAAGAAGCCTCAGAATAAAATGATACTATAGACCAAATGGACTTAACAGACATCCACAGATATACAATATACATTCTCATCAGCATTCCATAACACTTTCTCCAAATAGATCATATTTTAGGACACAAAACAAGTCTTAGTAAATATAAGAAAATTGAAATAACTCCCTGTATTCCATCAGACCATAATGATAAAACCAGAATTCCACATCAAAAGAAACTACAGAAAACACTCAAAAAACATGGAAACTGAACAACACAGTGTTGAATGAGCAGTGGGTCATTGAAGAAATTAGGGAGAATATCCAAATGTTCCTAGACTCTAATGAAAATGAAAACACAACCTACCAGAACCTTTGAGATACAGCAAAGGCAGTGCTAAGAGGAAAGTTTATAGTTATGAGTACGTATGTGAAAATAAAAACCAAGGGATTTCAAATAAATAGCCAATGATACATCTCAAGCTCCTACAAAAACAAGAACAATCCAAACACAAAATAACCAATGGAAAGAAATAGTAAATATTAGTACAGAAATTAATGAAATAGAGAACAAAAAACAATACAAAGAATCTCTGAAACAAAAAATTGCTTCTTTAAAAAGATAAAAAGATTGATAAACACAAACAATCTGACTAAACGAAGAAGGGAAAAGACTCAAATTAATCAGAGATAAAAGGGGGGATATTAAAACAAATACCAATGAAATCCAGAGGATCACGAGGGAATACTTTAAAAACCTATACTCAAATTGGAAAATCTAAAAGAAACGGATAAATTTGTAGATGGACTTGACCAACCGAAATTGAATCAAAAGGATGTAAGTCACCTAAGTAGATTTATAACAAGAATGAGATTGAAATAGCAATAGAATCTCCCAAAAAAGAAAAGCCCAAAACCAAATGGATTTAATGCCAAATTCTACTAGACCTTTAAAGAACTAATTCTTCTCAAAGTTTTCCATGAAGTAGAGAAGGAAGGAGCACTACCAATCTCATTCTATGAAACCAGTTTTACATTCATTCCAAAACCAGACAAGAACACAACAGAAAAAGAATTATAGACTGATCTCTTTAGTGAACATAGATGCAAAAATTATCAATACACTATGATCAAGCAGGTTTCATTCTAGGTATGCAAGGATGGTACAACACATGGAGATAAGTTAATACTGCATAAACAGAGTAAAGGACAAAAACTGCATGATCATCTCAATTAATCCAGAAAAGTCTTTGCTAAATTCAATGTCCTTTCATGATAAAAGCTCAGAAGAAACTAGTGACAGAACGAATGTACCTCAAATAATAAAGGATGTATCTGACAATCTATAGTAAACTTCATATTAAATGGGGAAAAGCTGAAGTAATTTCCTTTAAACTCAGGTACAAGACAAGGGTATCCATTCTCCCCTTTCTTATTCAATTTGTACTGAAATTCCTCGCCAGACCAATAAGGCAAGGGAAAGAAGTATAAGGGATTCAAATAGGAAATGCAGAAGTCAAATTATCCCCATTTTCAAAAACTCTAATGATTCCACCAAAATCTCCTAGATCTTACAAACACTAGTGGGATCTAAAATTAACATGCAAAACTAAATAGCTTTAGTATATGCCAACAATGAACAAGCTAAGAAAGAAATCAGGAGAACAATTCCATTCTCAATAGCCTCCAGAAAAGCAAAGCAAAACAAAACAAAAACCCTAGGTATAAACTTAACAAAGGACTTGAAATAACTCAACAATGAAAGCTACAAACCTTGAAGAAGACACCAGAAAATGGAACCCTGTTCATGGATTGGCAAAACTATCACAATGAAAATGGCAATGCTACTAAAAGCAATTTGCAGATTCAATGCAATGCCCATCAAAATTCCAAGTTCATTCCTCATAAAAATAGAAAAGTCAATCTTAAAATTCTTATGGAAGCATAAAAGACCCAGAATAGCAAGTTATCCTGAGCAAAAAGAGCAACATTGAAGGTATCACAATACCAGAATTCAAATTATACTAAAAATAATACTAACAAAAACAGCACTGCATGGCATAAAACAGATACAAAGTCCAATAGAACAGAATAGAATACCCAGAAACAAAACCACATAGCTACAGCCATCTGATCTTGATAAAGGTGCAAAAATCATACACTGGAGAAAAGACAGCCTCTTCCACAAATGATTCAGGAAAAGCCAGTTATCTATATGCCAAAGACTGAAACTAAACTTCTATCTCTTATTCTGTACAAAAATCAACTTCAAATAGATACAAGATCTTAATGGAAAACCTAAAACCTTGAAACTACCACAGAAAAACTTAGGTAAAACTCTGGAACATATAAGCATAGGTAATAATTTTCTGAATAGGACTCCAATTGCCCAGGAAATAAGAGTAAGAACTGACAAATGAGATGGCATTAAATTAAATAGTTTCTGCATATCAAAATAAAAAGTTACTAGATTCACAAGACAACCCACATAATGGGAAAAAAAACTTCACCAGTTATTCAACATATAGAGGATTAATATTCAGACTATACAAAGGGCTTAAAAAACCATCAACAAAAGAACATATAATCCAATTAATAAATGGGCAAACAAATTGAACAGACAGTTCTCAGGAAAAGAAGTACAAGTGGCTAACAATACCTGAAAGAATGTTCAACATCCACAACTATACAGGAAATGCAAACCAAAACTACACTAAGAGTTTCAGGAGGCAAGCCCAGGAAGACCCTGCCCTGCTATGGACCCGAGATCTCACTGTCTTCTTCAGTGTTTTTTTTAACCCCTTCCCATGTCCAAGCCTCTCAATAAAATGCTTTGACCACCCCAAAAAACCCTATATTAAGATTCCACCTCATCCTGGCAATCATCATGAAAACAAAGCACAAATGCGAGTGGGGATGTGGAGATAAAGGAACCCTCAGATACTGTTGGTGGAAATGTAAACCAGTAAAACCAATATGGGAATCAGTATGGAGGTTCCTTAAAACTTAAAATAGACCTACCTTATGACTTGGCCTTACCTCTGTTGGGCATATATCCAAAGGAGTATAAATCAGTATACAAAAGAGATACCTCCAAAGTCAAGTTTATTGCTCAAAAGGCCAAAAATCACATGTTCTTGCTCACTTGTGGAAACCTAGACCTAAAATGATGATGATAATGAAAATAGGACATGAATATGAGGCAGGGACTGTGCAGACAGTATCATTGGAAGGAGGGAAAAAGAAAGGAGACTGAAGGGTGAAAAGGATCAAAAAACAGCATAATCAAACATACCAAACACTGACAAAGAGCAGAGGAGGGAGCGGGAATGGGAATGTAATGGCATATATTCCCATAATGGAATGAACAAGTTCACTGTTCAAAGTACACTGTTCACACATATGGAACTATCACAGTGAAACCCTGTCATACTATTAGTGTATGCTAATTCAAAAATAAAATAATTTTTAAAAATATGCAAACAGGTATGTGATGAAACAATTATAAAACCTACTGTACTATATTAATATTAGACAAATTACAGTTTAAGAGAGAAACTATTTCCCCATAGAAGAAGAGAAGTATCAAAGTGACTTTGGTCATTTCAACCCCCACTGTTTCTCTCCCTTACCCTTTCCTCCTACCCCGCTATTATTCAATGTTTTCAGTCATATCGCTATGTTCTCTATAATAGAGACATGTGAACACCCGTGTTTACTGTAGCACTGTTCACAACAGCCAAACTATGGAAACAACCCAGCTCCTAAGGAAGACAGTAGAATGAAATGAATGTGTAACTAACAATTAAACTTTAAGACACATAGATAAAAATTGACAGAAGTAAAAGCATATTATAATCCCTCCCTCAGTAATTGGAAACACACATAAATGAAAGTCAGTAAGGATAGAGAACTGACTGAACTCGCATTAATGCATATTTCACTTCCAAGGGGGCACAGACTTTTCAGCTAAGTAACTATGCTTACCTATTATATTCTTTAACCAAAACAAAAGTTAGTTAGGTGTCCCTGTCCCTACAAAAATCAACTTGAAGTGGACAAAAGATGTTACTGTAAGACCTAAAAACATTGAAACTACTAAAGGAAAACACGTGAAGATGTATAGGCAGAATAAAACTTCATTGTATACATATACCACAGTTTCTTAATCCATTCATTAGTTGTAGGGCAGCTGGATCATTTCCAAAGTCTGGGATACATTGAGAAACCCCTTTGAACATTGACTTTGGAATTAATAATGAAAGACAAGACTGTAAAGTAGGTACAGTGTTTGTGTGTAGGGAAAGGTACTTGTGGGTAGGGGTGAATGAACGGAGATGATGAAGGAACAGGGTTGATAGGCTTCATATACATAAAGGAAATAGAATGATGAAACCTCTTGAAAATATTTCAAGTGGGACAGGAAGGGAGGTGGCAGAGGGAGATAGAGGGGGTGAACTAACTGTTGTACAATGTAAGACTATTAAGAAGTGTTAAAACAAATTCATTAGCAATGAATATATGCTAATAAAAATAGATATTAAAAAGACGAATGGGCAAGGACTTAATGAAAGAGACTCCAATAATTCAGGAAATAAGAGCAAGAATTGACAAATGGGATTGTGTCAAACTGAGGATCTTCTGCACAGCAATGGAAATAGTGAACAGAGTAAAGATACAGCATAGAGAATGGGAGAAGGTGTGTGCAACCTAGGCATTCAGCAGGTAATGTCCAGAATATATAAAGAACTCAAAAAATAAAGCACCATCCTTCCCCTACCACAGGCTGCACACTTGTTTCTGGCAAGGTGAAGCTACCATGTGACATAAGGGAAATTCAGTTATCCAAACTGACTCTAGAAGAGAGAACCTAGCAGCCCAGTAACAATGAAAGAAATTGCAAAGGTTACCAAAAAATGTCATCACATTATCAATGAGAGAAATAAAAAAGTAAAGTGGATATAGCTAAATATTTTAATTGAATGATAATACAAATAAACTATATTGATTTGGTGGGAGGATCAGAGAAAACTTTGTGATTTTAATGTTTAACACTAATTTTAAAAAGGTACAAAATCATTAAAACAAGTATTTCCACAAGAAGTAAGTTTGTGACATTCCTCTTTTCTCCATCCAGGCAGAACATAAACAATGAACAGTTAGTAAGAGCCCCTAATGAGGACCTTTAGGGAATCAGTCCTAGGGGCCCCAACTAAGCAGTAATCCTCATGGATATCCCAGTCTGCAGGGAGCAGGGGGATCTATTTGTTTGTTCCCAAACATCCACACTTGACCAGAGAGTGCCTCATGTCTCACTCTGAGTGTTCTTCTCCAGGAAAGAGGTTCCTCAGTTCTCAGTCCAGCTCTGAATTTTCCTTCACCCATGTCCAGAATGAAGTCAGCAGACAGGGACTCTGTGATAGCACTTAACAGCCTCAGATAGCAGACTGGTAAGTGGGGCTGGGAGAGCATGGGCGGCACAATTCCCTTCAAGACAGACTAATTCTCATGCACACAAACACAAGGAAAGATGCTGGGGAAACACACCCACTGAAACCTTCCGCACAAAAGCAAGTTCAAGAGGGAGAAGGTGCTTAGTCTGTCACATCCACATCTTCTCTGCCAGGATGCACCATGCACTGGGAACAGACCCAGCCTGTCTCCAGGATGGAAACAGGAAAGTGGGCCCTGGAAAGGGGAGAAGACAGCTAGGTTCAGCGGTTCTAGGACCATTGACTACAGGCTGTTAATAAGCTTGACCAGAGTTCAGAGCCAAGAGTCCCACTTCCTGCCACTCCAAGAGACACTCCTCTGTCAGACATGCAAGGCTCTCTTATTATGTTCCTCATTGCCACTTCATGCCAGTTGACTCTGTGTGTCCTTTCAAAGCAGTCTATGATTGCATAAAAAAGTGCCTCAGAGCTCAGCTACTTGGTGCTAGGCTGACTCCCACAGAGCAGTGCTGGCTTGCCCTGGACTCCGGAGACTAAGTGGCCTTAATACATCATCCAGAGACCCAAACACAGTAATGGGGTATGTCAGATGTGTCAACACACTCACACACAAGCATGACCCACCAGAGATCAACGCATGAAAGAAGACATCCACAGATTTCAGTACGACAAGCTAAAAGTCGCTATCAAAGAAGTGATAGAAGCACTCTCTCCCTAAGGAAGCTGCAGGGGAAGCTGAATTCTATTGCATAGGATGCCTAAGGAAAATCCAGTCAGTCATGAGGATTTAGTGCATGACCTGCCACAATGCTCTCATTTCCTGGAGGGAAGTTCAACTTCCTAGAGTTTAATCTACTTTTTTGAGTGAGTGACTCTTTTAGCCAGTCCAAAGACTGCCATAAGAAGAGTGTAGGATAATTTAGCTGGTTTTCAATACATATCTTTGGTAGTGTCACAGTGAAATGCCAAATTGCTTCAGAATTTGTGTTCTCAAAAGAAAGATTTCAGAGGCAACACAGAAGCAATGTGTTTTGAACAAGCAGAAAGCAGAAAATGCATTCCCACATGAAATGTCAGTGGGTAGTTCTGAGCAGCAACAACCCTTAACTTGGGGAGGGGTTATGTTTAGGTCCAACAGAAATTTCTCCTTTCTTATAGCATGTAATTGACAGGTTATGTTATATAACCTGGGACTGAAATCCAATGTGCTTCTTCATAATCCCTGTGAAAGCTCACAAGAGGGGTCAAACCCACCATGCCAGGGTTATTACAATGGCAT
Organism: Castor canadensis; assembly: GCF_047511655.1. NCBI lineage: Eukaryota > Metazoa > Chordata > Mammalia > Rodentia > Castoridae > Castor > Castor canadensis. Next base: position 68,311,608 of record NC_133401.1, read on the forward strand.
GGTTGCTGGGTGCTGGTGGCTCATGCCTGTAATCCTAGATACTTGTGAGGATGAAAATAGGAGGACCCCAGTTCCAGGCCAGCCCAGGCAAAAAAAAGTTTGCAAGATCCCATCTCAATGGGGGCAGTGGCACACACCTATCAACCGAGCTATTGTGGGAAGCATAAACTGAGACAGCAGTCAAGGCCAACCTGAGCATAAAGCAAGGCTCTGTCTCCAAACTAACCAGAGCAGAAATGGCTGGAGGCCTGTTCAAGTGGTAGAGCTCCTACCTATCAAGCCAGAAGCCCTGATCTCAGAGTACCAGCAAAAAAAAAGAAAAAAAGGCAAGGGTGAATCTTAGTGTGCATGCCCATTATTGGACCAATTGAGCCTGGTTTAGTTTCTGTGTGTGACTGCACTGGTGAATAGGTAGAATAGCTAGGCAGTGCAGGAAAATTCCACAGGAATTTTCACTTACCTTGCACTTACCTTGCTAAATAGCTTTGTACACCTAGTTGTACAAAATGTTTCAAACTGGAGAGGGGTGGGACATGGGGGAAGAATGAAGGGTAGGAGAGACCTAAAGGGGAACTGCTGGTTGCCCTTGATGCTAATAAAGTGAACACAGGAGCTCTTCAATCAGCCAATGAGCGCAGCACCCTTCGTGTACTTATGTATCGCTCCCAGAACTAGGTCTAAAAAACCCCCTAGACTCTGTTATTTCACTGGCAACCCATTCTGGACTCCTCCCTTCCAGTGGGAGCTTCAAGACTTCTTCCATATAATAAACTTTAATACTTTTGCCTTCACCTTTGCTATCTGTATAGCTCACTGGAATGCCCACACTCCCTCTGGCTAAAACAGTGTATCACTTTTAGCCAGCAAGGTTGCATACAGGCTTTTGGTCCCACAAAAATCTCCTGTATCACTGGGATGAAGCCTCTGGTAGCGGGGTGTTGCTCCTGACCATTCTCTGGAAGCAGGAGTGGCCTCTAGTCATCCCTGAATGGTGGATGGTGCCTTATCATCCTTAAGGGTGGCTGAGTGTTGCTCTTTTTGACCCTTCATGGCTCTTCCCCCAGTCTGACTTGGGGCACCCACTCATGTCTGTCTGTCTACCTAAAAGTAGCACTGTCAGGTCATGGGACAAATGGCTCTGACAGCTTGGTCTTCTCTTTCTCTCTATTCGGCTATAGAAACTACATGTCCTGACGACCAGAATGTTAACACCTACCTGTCAAGGCACTCTCTGACTTGTCTTAATGACAAATCACATCAGTCCCTCCCCATCCCCACTGATTCATGGTCCACATTAACCCTGTTCCTTCAGGAGCATATTCTAGATTTTTCTTAGACCTGCTCTGTCTACTGTGGTCTGAAGTGAGTCAGGTAAAATCTGGTTCACATCTCAGCACTTTTCCCTTAAATTTAGTGATTTAACTTTTTGTTGGTAGTCACCTCTCTGACCCCATAATATGTACATCCTATAACAGTTCCCATAAATTCTTCTGCCCCAACATTCAGGCCACCTCACATAGCAGTTCCTGGTCTTTCTTCTCTCTTGTTCTCAGGGCTTTGCTCTCCTAGAAACATACCTGCTTTCCTTTCTGCTAACACTCTGAATTCCCCCAGGGACATGGCACTCACAATGGTTTACCTGACCTTCCTACCCAGCCCAGGGTATCTTCTGAGTCTTGGATACACCATATGAAATTGCTCTTTATCAACTAGTAAATCCCTTTCATCACAGAAAAAAAATCCAGCTGCCATAGGTATCTGCCTTTCCTCTTTTGATGGCAGCAAGGAGGGGAGGTTGCTGCACACAGCCAGTGACCAGCACGTCTGGTCAGCAGACCAAGAGCTGTGAGCTAAAACGAAGGGCTTTTTCTTTTCTTTCCTTTTGCAGTACTGGAGTTTGAACTGAAAGCTTTATCCTTGCTGGGAAGGCGCTCTAACATTGGAGCATGACTCCAGCAATTTTCGCTGGAGTTGTATTTCAGATAAATGTGAGGGCATGTCTTCTACATATGCCTTCTGCATTGCCATTAGAGATATGAGGCAATACGCCAAGCTTGTTGTGTGAGATGAGCTGGTCTCAAACTGAAATCCTTCCAATCTTCACCTCCCAAGTAGCTAGGTTTACATGGGTGCACCCTATGCCTAGCACAAATGTGAAGACATCTAAATGAGAGATAATGTGCCATCAGTTTTGACCCTCACCTCCACACACCCATGTACTTCTTCCTGGCCAAAATCACCAGTGTTGACATATGCTTTTTATCAGTCACTGTCCCCAAGATGGAGGTGAATCACATAGTGGGCAGCAAGTCCATCTGTTCCATGGAGTGTATGACCCAGATCTACTATTTCATCACTTTCATCAACATGGATGAATTCCTCCTGAGTCCTGGCCTAAGACTGCTATGTAGCCATCTGTTGTCCATTCCACTACACCATGATCATAAGGCTCAGACTCTGTGTCCTTCTCATGACCATATCGTGGGTCATTACAAACCTGCATGCTCTCTTACACACTCTTCTCATGTTTCAACTTACCTTTTGATACAGCAATGGTGTGCACCACTTTTTCTGTGACTGTACCCAATTCTAAAGCTCTCTTGTTCTGATACCTTTATCAATGACTTGATGGTCATCACTGAGGGTGGAGTAATATTTATGATGCCATTCACATGCATCATTGTTTCCTATGCATACATCTTCTCCAATACACTGAAGCTGCCATCTGTCCATGGGATATGAAAAGCCCTATCCACATGTGAGTCTCACCTCACTGTGGTCTCCCTCTTCTACGGGACAGTCCTGGGTGTCTATATGCACCATTCATCCTCCTACTCAGTGCAAGACAGGGTGGACACTGTCATCTTCACAGTGGTGACACCCCTGGTAAATCCCTTCATCATTTCATGAAAGGAGCCCAAAGAAGATAATTCTCAGATCTTAGAATAGAAGTCTACAGCTGAGAGGGTTATCTTACATTTCTTCTTCTTTGTCAAAAGAGAAAGTGAGGCCCAGATTTGTGCAAACCTCATTAGTGACTATTCCTGCAATTAGTCATGATATCATAATCATGCTCTATCATGTATATATATAACTTGAGTACTGTGGTTTGAACTCAGGACCTTGTGCTTGCTAAGCAGGCACACTACCACCTGAACCACACTCCAAGCACTTTTTGCTTTGGTTATTTTTGAGATAGAGTCTCACATTTAGCCCTAGCTGGCCTGAACTGAAATCTCCCAGTTTACACTTTTCAAATAGTTATATGACAGGCATAAGCCACTATGCCTTTCTTTTTACTGGTTGAAATAGAGACACTTGAACTTTTTTGCACATTGTGATCTTCCTGATTTCCATTGCCTGAGTAGCTGGGATTACTGGCATGGCCATTGCACTTGATTCCTTTCTTTTATATTTAAGACTAATAGTTGCTTATAGTCCCACAACCAGTAATTTGTTGCCCATATAATTGGCAGATTCTAACACACTCACTATAGAGATAATAACAATTGAGGATCAGATATATCCATATCTATTTTCTCTTCAGAAGGGCCTATGAACAGTGATATGGGAATTTCAGAGGCTTTAGAGCTGATGCTCCTCAGACTCACCTGTCCCCATGATCTCTATAAGGAATTGTTACAGTGTTCATTGGGACAGACACACTGGCTCTCTTGCCTTGAGACATAAACCAGTAACTGCTGGGGTTCAGAAAGGTCCTACCACTCTGAGCGTTGTTATTCACAGTCATGATAGGTCATTCTTCCTCTGTTCCAGGTGTAAGTCTCCCTCACATCTCACAGCTCAGAACACTACCCATTGTCTGCCATTGTGCCCAATTAAACTTTTGGTGGTATTTTTTTCTCAGCATGTGAACTAGTCAGGCATGGGGAACCAGATCTTTTGGATGGTAGCTGTTCTTCACATGGATCTCTTAATGTCCCTTCAATTTCACCTAGGTTGCAGAAAGCAGAGATTCTCTTAAATCTTAAGTGTCTGGAGTTACTATAGCACCTTAAGAACATGAGGTCATAATTAATGGCAGAATTCCAATTGGAGCCCAGTCTGATCCTGAGTCCTGTATTTGTTACACTCCAGAGAGATGAGTGTCTAAGATGCCAAGCCTCTTTCCATTCTGCATGTGAAGAGTAAGTGTCAACAAGGTTACATCCCATCTCTGCTGTCCTAATATCTAGATAGTGTTCACCTGGATTGCCAGTGGTCAGTCCCCAGCAGCCCTTGCTTCACTGGTCTTCTTGCCTAGTAGTTTTCTCCTTTCTTAATCTCCTCCACTCTCCTCTGTGATAGGTCCTCATTGTCTTGGCCATCAACTGCTTCCAGCCTTCATATGGCCACTTGCCAATTCTGACCTCCATTCCAACTTCAAAATCATGGTGGGGGACTCTCATTCCTGTACTCTCCACTCCTTCCTCTTTGTATACATCTCTACCCTAAACACAGACTCCATTAGTCCTTCTAACACATTGATTGTATCTGTTAACCAATTCCCATAGAAAATATGGAAGAGGTCAAGATATTCCTAAATATTTTTTCCTTCAAGTAGAAAGCCTAAAACAATGTGACCTCAAGCTGTTCTCACAGTATTCTTTTTCACAAGCTTCAATGCTCATCTCTCCCAGCACAACTCTCTCTGAATTTTCTCCCTCTTTTTTTGCTCATTCTCTGCTACAAAACTCCCATGATTCTAAAAAACCCTAATAATTGTGCATTTGTATAAACTCATTCACTACTTATAGCCCACAGGCTTGCACAACATACACCTCACAAGGCTCCTGCAGTGTGTGAAGTCCCAGGATAAGTAATTTCAGTGTCTCTAGGAACATTTGCATATGATAAATCATGTATTCTTATCTCTTCAGTTTTATTTTAGCAGAATTTCTATAAGAACATTTAAGATATACTAACATGGACAAAACTATATGAATATTTTGTTCTCCTCATAATCTTCCTTCTGTTATGCATATCTTTATCTCTAGCTCATCCTCTCATTACATTACACACTATTTGGAGAATAAAGGATAACTTATGTGTGGACACAATCCCTACAAAGCTCAATAAAGTTGGGTTTCTCCTACATAATCAGGTATGCAAAATCATTGCTGATACAAGGCAAATGTAATGTGAGAAAGAAACCAAAGACTTCTCCCTCAAGTATTAAGGACTGTTGACTCCTATTCAATATAGTTTTGGAATACCTACCCACAGCAATAGGACAAAAGCAAGAATAAAAAAGTGATTCAAATAGTGAAGAAATAAGTCAAACTATCCCTATTTGCAGATGACATGATCTTATACCTAAAAGACCCTAAAAACTCTACCAAAAAACTACTAGGAGTTGCAAACTCTTTTGCCAAAGTAGCAGGACACAAAATTAACAGACAGAAATCAGTAGCCTTCCTATATACCAATAATGAACAGACTGAGAAAGAAATCAGGGAAACAATCCCATTTACATTAGCCTCAAAAACAATAAAGTACCTTGGAATAAATTTAATGAAAGAGGACATTTTTAATGAAAACTACAAACCACTGAAGAGAGAAATCAAGGAAGACATCAGAAGATGGAAAGACCTTCCATGCTTGTGGATTGGTAGACTCAACACTGTGAAAATCTACTTGTTCAATGCAACCCCTATCAAATTCCAATGACATTCTGCATAGAAATAAAAAAATCAATCTTGAAATACATATGGAAACACAAAAGACCTAGAATAGCCAAAGCAATTCTGAACAAAAAGTCCAATGCTAGAGGCATCATGAAACCTGACTTCAATCTATATCACAGAGCCCTAACAATAAAAACAGCACAGTATTGGCACAAAAACAGGCAGGAAGACCAATGGATGAGAATAGAAGACCCAGACATAAATTCACACATCTATAGCCAAGTGATCTTTGACAAAGGAGCCCAAAACACACAATGGAGAAAGGACAGCCTCTTCAACAAATGTTGCTGGGAAAACTGGATATCCACATATGGAAGACAGAAACTGGATCTCTGCCTTTCACCCTGTACCAAAATCAACTCAAAGTGGATCAGTAATGTTAATATAAGACCTGAAACTTTGAAACAATTCCAGGAAGTAGTAGGAAATATACTGGAACATATAGGTATAGGGAATGACTTCCTAAACAGAACACAACAGGCTCAGCATCTAAGAGGAATAATGAAATGGGACTGCATCAAACTAAACGGCTGTGCACAGCAAAAGAAACAATTGCCAGACCACAGAATGGGAGAAAATCTTTGCCAGCTACTCATCCTATACAAGACTAGTATCCATAATCTACAGGGAACTCCAAAAACTCAACCCCCAAACAATCAACACCACAATGAAGAAATGGACACATGAATTAAACAGGGAATTCTCAAAGGAAGAGGTACAAATGGCCAGTAAATACATGAAGAAATGTGTAACTTCCCTGGTTGTAAAAGAGGTGCACATTAAAATAACACTTAGATTTCATCTCACCCCAGTTAGAATGACCATAATCAAGGTAAATAACAACAAATGCTGGTGAGGATGAGGGCAAAACAGGAAACCTTATACACTGTTGGTGGGAATGAAAATCAGTATACCACTATGGAAAGCAGTATGGAGATTCCTCAAAAAGCTAAAGATAGAATTGCCTTATGATTCAGTGATATCACTCCTGGGCATTTACCCAAAGGAATGTGACAGGATACAATAGAGACACCTGTACACCAATGTTCATTGCAGCACTATTTGCAATATCCAAGCTTTGGAAACAACTCTGGTGCCCTATAACTGATAAATGGATCAAGAAAATGTGATATATATATATATATATATATATATATATATATAATGTAGTTTTACTCATAAGGAATAATGACATATGTTTGAAGGTAAATGGAAGCAATTGGAGGATATCATGTTAAGTGAAGTAAGCCAGGCTCAGAAACACAATGGCCACATGTTTTCTCTCATATGTCGAAGATAGATCCAAAAGATAAACATATACACAAAAACAAGCCTGATCATACAACTCAGGTGTAGAACACGATTTCAATAATGGAAGTACTCTATGGAATTCAGGGAAAGAAGGAAAGGAAAAAGAGAATGATAGAGCATCAGTAATGTTGTAAAATATAAGATGTGAAGGTAGAAGATATAAGGATGTGTAGTGAAAGATGTTGAAAATGGAGGAGGAGAGGTAAAGGGGTAAGGAAGAGTAATGGCAGGAGTTGAACAGACCAAAGTAAAATATACCCATAGTGGGCATACTTTGAGAAACCCATTTGAACATCAATTTAAATATCAATAACAAAATACAGGACTGTAAAATAGGTACAGTATGTGTGGGTGATAATAGTAGGAGGGGGAAGGGTGAAAGAAGGAGATGAAGGTGACAGTATATCGCTGATGGACTTCATATATGAAATAGAACAAAGAAATCTCTTGCAATTGCTTTAAGTGGGGTGAGGAGGGGTTTGAGGGGGAGAGATGATGGAGGTGATCAAACCAATACAAGCCTAATGGTTATTGTTACTATGAATCCCCCCATGTATCAGGAATATATCCTAACAAAAAATTTATGAAAAAAATATATTGAGGAGTGTTGAGCTGAAGACATCTAAGAAGCTGGAGTTTTCTGCACCTCTCCTTCTGTTTCCCTGATGGCAGGACAAAGATTCACACAGACATAAAGACTTTCTGTCTTTCCCTCTTCTGCCCTTAAGCTAGAGTTGAAATTCTCATTTCCTGGAGAAGCCACGGATCAGCCTGAGGTGGCACAGCAGACACCAGAGCAATCTGGAACAGACATTGCCACCTTCCCATGGTTTTCCACACTGGAAGTGGAAATTTCTCAGTCTTTATCTCAGAACGCTAAGAATCATTGCTCTTTGTTAAAATACAATTGAAAACAGAAACCCAAGGCTCAGCTTTGAGTGTTGGTTACTAGCCTGAGTGAATTGTTTCCTTCCTGCATGACAGATATGTAGCATATTTATAAACTTTCTGTGTTTTTCTCCTCTTGATCTGCTTTTTTAAATAGGAATCTACCCCCGCTAAGAACCTATGTGGTTTAGGATAGATATTCTATTTTCCTTCCTGAATGGGAAGTTGGGAAGTGACTTCCTAGAGACCAAACATTAGCAGTGAAATGTAGAATCTGGGGAACTGGAGTACTGACAGATAATCTAGATGTGGAAAGATTCACTAAATTTTGGAACTCAAGGACATAGGGAGGTTCAATAGAAAGAGCTAGGATTTGAGGCATAGGTGTTTATTTGCTGCTGCTGTGTTTGGTGGAAAATTTTTATGATCTCCACACTGGACTCCACTTCTAAACTCAAGAGATTTTCATGCCTTAGCCTCCCAAATAGTTGGGTATGCAGGGCCTCCTTTGGCTAAGGCATAGGCCCATTGCTCAGTCAGTCTCTTCCTGAAGTCTTAGTGAAAAGGTGGGTTTGAGGTGGAAGAAAAGGGTAGAGGGAAATCAGTGAACTTATTAAAAGGTTCAGAGCCAAAGGGAAAACAGCTTTCTATCCCCATGACTCGAAATTCATCTAGGAAGCTATTATTCACCATGCACAAAGGCCTACCTGAGAGGGAAAAGAAACCCCTAGAAGGTCAACTGCATGGTGTGAACAGAGAAGAAAAACCTCTGTCTGCTTGGCCTGGGCACAGTGTAAATGGTTATGGCTAGCCAATTCCACATGAGCCTCACATCTTTCAACCTCATTTTGCTGAGTACTTCAGCAGAATGCTCTGCATTCTCCCTGGCTCCTGCATTGTTTCTTCTGGGTCACCCTCATCTCAAGGGCAGGTACAGGTGATGAGAAAGATACATCCACAGTCTCAGAGAGAATCACCCTGGTCATGGGTCTCAATATGAGGCACGCACAGGACATGAGCTGGTCATTAATTAGGGGAAAGCACCTTGCTGGTGTCCTCTCCCATAGAAACAGACACTGCCAGAGTAGAAGAGTCCTCCCTGGAAACAGCCAGAAAAACGAGGGCTATGTCTTGTAATTCATCCTCTAGAAACAGAGTTAGCAGAGGGCAGGCCTGTGACAGGAGCCTCCTTTCCTGCAGCGTAGACTCCAGGAGGTACCAGAGCCTCCTCCCCATTGGCAATTTCCATCTACTACTAATTTACCACTGGGATCCAACTCTTCAGAAGTCAACTAAAACAACTTGGGGAGAAGCGTTTGACTTCAGCTCAGTGAAAGTGAATGGGACAGTCATGCCTCATACCTGCACAGTTCCCCAGACATTGTTCTCTCCAGAGGAACCAGGGACTATCCCATGTCATGGCCACTGAAGTTTTACAGAACCATCTCCCTTCCAAGCCTAGGTCTACTTGCAGCTTAGGATATCCCAGAACATCTCTTATGAGCTGAGGAGGCCCCTCCTGCCAGTAACTTCTCACAGCAACCCTCTAAGAGTTTCTTGTTTTTCTCTGTAATTGTGCCATCTGGTGCTTCAGATCAGAAACTAAAATGTCAGTAGGCCTTTAACAGTTTTTCTTCTGGGCTTTGACCTTTTGCCTTGTGTAACTGAAAGTTGCCTTTCTGTACTTAATGAACACTGTGTTCTAATACACCCAAAATTTACATATTATGAAGCTATGTATATTGTGTTGCAGTGAAAAATTACCTTTTTGGGCTCATGAAAAATAGGCCTGGGGTGCATTCTAATATAGATTCTAAGGAAGTGATGAGAGTGGGGAAAGGGAGGTAGAGAGAGAGAGAGAGAGAGCAGAAGAGAGAACCAAATAAAAGTAAAGAAAAGAAATGATAGGTTAAAAAAGAAAGAAGGAAAGAAAGCAGGCAGACAGGAAGGAAGAAAATGAGGAATGGAGCATACTAAAGACACACACCAGCACCATGAATGAGTTCTTAAGAGTCAAAGCAGATTCAATTCCAGAAGCAAATAAATATAAACCTATAGGTTGAGCATCCATGATTGGAAAATCCAAAATCCAAGGTGTTCCAAAATCTGCCTTGTTGGCAAGTGCCAACCTGATGGTACAGTGGAAAATTGCACAGGTAACCTTATGGGACAGGCTGTAGTCAAGAGAGAAATGCACCAAAAATATTGTATAAAATTATCTTTAACACCTGGGCATGGTACTCCCACTGGTACTCACTGGTACCAACTTAAAGTAGGAAAAAATATAAGTACATCCATACTGATGAAAACAAGTATTTGAATAAGGAAATAAATGTGAGAAGGAACCAACTTTCTTTACAGAAGATGTCCAAATAGTGTGATTAGACCCTCTCTTGCCTCTCCCCCACACACCAGAATGTGAAACTTAATATTCATCTCTGCCCTTGAGAGACAGCTGGACTTAGGGTCTTGCAGCCAAATATTATACACAAGGAACCATAATCTTTGCAGTAAATGTCAACTTCACCAAGGATATAGGTTAACATCACCTGTGATAACTAATGCTGATATCATGTATCCCTGATATGATGTGATGAGGATGTTTCATGTCTGTAGAAATCATCCCAAAAAGTCACAATAATAGTCTAATCATGAGAAAGTCAGAGAATTCAAATACAAGCCAGTGTTCAAAATACCTGGCCAAGATTCTTCAAAAGGGTTAAGAACATGAAAAACAAAGGCACTATTGAGGAACCATTACAGTCAGAAAGAACCAGTAAAGAGACATGGGTTGTAGTCATCTGTGGTGATATAATGAGAAAGGTTGTTCCAAACAGTTATCCCTCAGTGTCTGTGGTCTCACATCACAGAAACACCACCAACAAATGCAAAATATTCAAAAAAGAAAAAAGTGCTGTCTGTACTGAACAGGTGCAGACCTTTTCTTGTCATTATTCCCTGGAAATTGCAGTAAAACAACTATTTACATAGATTCACCTTTCATTGGGAATTACCAGTAAACTACAGATGATTTAAAGCATGCAGCAGGATGCTGCAGTTTATATGCAAATCCTACCCTGTTTTATCTAAGGGGTTTGAGCATCTGTAGATTTTGATATTTGCACAGGCTCCTGAAAGCATTGCCTGGTGGATATGGAGAGACAATGGTACAGTGGTCATTATGATGATTTGATAAAGTTGACATACAGCTCAGTGGCAAAGCCTGGAATGGGCAAGGACCTGAGGTGACAGAGTGAAGGAAAATCTTCCCAGTGTGTGACATGGCTACTGTGTTAGTCAGGTGTTCATTGCTGTGACAAACACCCGAGGGAGACAGCTTAGAAGAGGGAAGATTTTCTTGGGCTAATGATTTCAGATGTTTTAGTCCATCATGCTGTGGGGGGAATGGCAGAGCACAGGAGCTCACTTTATGCAGCCCAGGAAGCAGAGAGAGGAGGGCCTGCTCTCTCTGGCTTCCTCCCCTTTCCCCCTTTTATTCTGTCAGAGCACCTAGCATTTGGGATGGTGCTGCCAGCATTCAGAGTGGATCTTCCCCCGACTCCCCTAGTGAAGCCTCTCTGGACATGCCCTCATGGACACATAAAAAGGTGTCATTTATTAATGTCTTAGGCACTTCTCAACCCAATCAACTTGGCCAACAAGATTAACCTAAGTCCTATGGACTAAAACACACACAAATGTTGAATAAAGAGTTCTCTACTGCGAGTGGCAACACACATCTGTAATCCCAACTTGTAAGCAGGAGGATCTCAATTCAAGGCCAGTTTGGGGAAAGTTAATAAGACCCAATTTCAGAACAAAATACAAACAAAAGGGCTGGAGACATGGTTCAAATGGTAGAATGCTTGCCTGGCATGCACAAGGCCCTGGGTTCAATCTCCAGTACTGGGAAAAAAGTCTGCTTATTTCTCCAACCATCTCCTTTCTCATCCAGCAAAGTGGGGTGGAGGCGGCTGACTCTCACACCAGACAAAGGAACACTTGTTATGACAGCCACAGGCCAGGAGAAGGGAAATCTGGAGGCTTCAGGATTGCATCCTTAAAGCTGTTCCAGAGACCAAGGCTGAGCACAATGCCAGTAACCTTCTGAGCACCATGATTCATGCTGCCCAGCCAGGAAGGTCATCCTGACATCTTTGCCATTTTTATTACAGAAATGGGCAAAGCTCAGCCAATCAGAACAAATAATATCAAAGTGGCTTCCTACTTCTAAGACCAGGATAGCATGAGAGATTTATAATACAAAATTACCAGCCTCTGGTCAATAGAGAATCTGACCCTACCTAAGTACAGTCCTGGACTTAATGATAATGTCTGACAAAATAATATCTAGCATCAGAAGACCAGATGGAGGCCAGGAAGGTGTGTTATGGTCTTGACAAAGAACAAGGGGATTGACAATCTTAATTTAAATACTCAGACTAAGTCTTAAATAGACCACTGCCCATTTCTTGGCACTGTCTATCATGTGTCAGTTGGTTCTCCAACATCTTTTGCCACCCAACCAACTCCAAATATGCATATTCAGAATAACCTGAGGATAAGTTGGATCTGTTCCAAATTAGAATCCATGCTGGTGGAGTGGCTCAAGTGGTAGAGCACCTGACTACCAAATTAGAATCCATGTTCTTTCATCTTCTTCCTACTCCTTTGGTGAGAATAAAAAATGAGGCAGAGAATATATAGAAAAGAAAGACGACAGATTATGCAGTTCTGTAGGGACTCTATCCCAACAGAGACCTGAGCTATCCTTTAGAATAACAGGAAAATCTCAAGTCCTTGACTTCCAATATGAACACTAGTCCCCTTTCTTTCTTTAGCCACTAGGGAAGCTGATTCATTTGGGATCTGCAGAGCACAGACAAACCCCCTGTGAACTGCCTGTAATAAGGAGCTGTGGGGATTCTCTCTATAGTGTGGATCATAAAAACCCCACACACAATGAAACACGGCTACATTCCAGTCCAGAGGTTAAGAAGATAGACTGCTGCCCAAGACTCCAGGTTCTATGCCCACACCACAGAGCAGTGAGAAAAGAGAGGACACTACTAATATGTCTGTAGCCATGTGATCCTTTCCCAAACACTCCAATTTTTGCCCTAATTACTGATGGGGTGATTGTACTTGTTATCCTACACAGGACCCTATATGGTTGCAGAAGGTAACTCAGATAATGCACGGGGAAAATCCTTGCACATGTTGATCAGCTAAGCACCTTTAGATATTATTCAATCACTGCCTGAGAGTAATGCCTAACTAATTAACTCTAAGAAACAGAAAGTTCTGGTACTCTCTGGTACAGTGGCCTTGTCATTATCAACCTCACCCAGGTGAATGTGGATCCTACATCCCCAAAGTCACCAAAGCAGGACTTGTCTTCCATGTGGTGACTTGGTCAAGTTTGCTTCAAACAACAACCCCACATGAGTCTATAAAAAAAGGCCTCAGAGTCACCTAAATCCCAAATCCATAGAACTTCTGAACAGAGTACAAAATGAAGCAGGCTGCTTGGGGGTGGGTTGGTGCCCACCCCTGTGGGATCATGGGGTGGGAATATCATCATTTACATAGATGCTCCAGCAAGGATGTCCACAGGTGACAGGTGGAAGAAATACCTACCACAGTCCTTGCCACCAAAGCTCCTCTGCTCCAAGTAGGGCAGTTACAGAGTCCCCAATCAGGTGGGACAGTCACAGAGCCTCCAGTCAGTTCCCAGAGGCAAACGGAAAGACTCTGGTGCCAGAATCTAGAGAAAGCAATTCAGAGCAGTTCAGGCAGCTGGGTCAGGGATGACTGGAATGGGAGAGTTGCCCAGTCACTGTCACCACCTTGATGTGGATGAATATGTTCACACCTCCTGTCACATGGCCTTCTGATCGTACTCTTCTCAGTGTGAGAAGGGGCTGGTATTTAAGGCTGCATTTTCTCAGGGTTCTGTAAGATAGCAGACGTGGTCCTGAATAAAGGCTGCAACAGCCCTACTATTACACCCCTCTGGCTTCACTTTTCCAGACACTAACTACTCCCTCTCCAGCACCTCATTAAGTCTCCTCTATTGGATTGAGGGGAAAACCGATAAGAGCCATCTTCAGAAATCAAATTCTAGAAAGGCTAAACATGAGTCAGGGTGGGATTAGGAGTGTCAGCTTCTCCTGTCTTTCTCTGCCTCCACTTCCTCATGAGCCACAAAGGCAGAGATGGAATAGGAAGGACGCCAAAGGGGTTCCTTCTAGGTACAAAGTCCTGTCCAGCCATAAAGGGCATTTGATGTCTTTACTTAAGTAAACAACACAGTGGACCATGTCAACTTTTAAAAATATATATATTATTTCTTCTTACAATATATTAATTGAACAAAGGGGTTTCTATGTGATATGTCCACATGTATATAATGTGCTTTGAAGATATCAACTCCTCCTATTACTCTTAAAAAACACATTTTAAAAGTATATTTTATTCTCTCCCAATCCCCACAGTGTCCTCCTCCATAACCAGGCACTGTGTGACACTGAGACACTTCATGAACTTCTAACAAGTCTCAGTTCTTTTGGCTCCTCCTTGGCTTTGATCAAGCTAACTGTGAGTCTAGTAAGTGCTTTTTGGAATGCAGTGGTGTGGCCAGAGGGTGGGGTGTGGTCTGTGTTCTCTGGTGGCCCAACAGGGACAGAGGAGAGTGCTCCATATGTACAGCTGGATGATGAGTGAGTAACTGCATGAAGGTCCCCTCATTTTTCTATGTCACCTGTTTGAATTTGAATGAAAGTAGTTGTGAGTGTCTCTTAAGAATTCAAACTCTCTGTTTCTGGTCAAATTCACATTATGAAGGCATAATTACAACCCAAAAACCTACACATCACACTCATGCCAGGAAACTGCCCACAGATCCAGATGCTTCAAGTAATTTCTATTATTAAAATTTCATATACGTCCTTAGCATTTATCATAATGAGACCAAAATCCAAAATTCTACAAAATCCAAAACCTTCTATGTGCTCACATAAAGACACAAATGGAAAATTCTACACCTTGAGACTTTGTTTCAAAATTATGCACAAAATTATTATAATTTATATAAAGCTACCCACAGATATATAAAAGACACATTTAAGATATATAAAAAGCCACATATATTTATATATAAAAATATATCTTTTGTATGTGTAAAAGATATATTTAAAACATAAATGAACATTGTGTTCAGTCTTAGGTCCTATCCACAGCATATCTCATTCTGCAGATATAAATATTCTAAAATCTAAACTCTGAAACCTCTGGTCACAAGTATTTTGTATAAGTGGTACACAACCTGCATTTGGTTTTCTGGTTAAAATGGTAGAGGTGAGCAATTCTGCATTTAAAATTTAAAAAGTCAGCTTTCTGTAACCTTTGAAACTTTGTCCAAGTTAATCATCTCAGCTTTCAAAAATTCTTCAGAGTCTAGACTGCTGGAAGATAAGGAAGTAGTCACAACAGCTTCAAGTACAGCCTAGAAAGGATGACACATTGAAAGTGAGCAGCCAACTCCACAAGGGTTCCAGGGGCAACAGCAGGCCACCTCAATGACATGGGGCAGCCAAGAGAGAAGGATCATTTTCTTTGCTGCTCTGAGGAGTCACTTAACTGTGCCTCCCTGTCTTCTAGGGACTTTCATAACCTTGTTACAGAGGAAAGCTCTGAGACACACAGGTTCAGTGCAGACTGCTAAGCATGGGAGTTGTTTTTGGTTTTTTTTTTTTTTTTTGCAAAGTGACTCTCAATGAGTATTAGTTATTCCCTCTTGCCAACTGATCATTGCCCTGATTACAGCCAATTGTTATGAGGCTTGCTGATTTTTAAGAAGAGTCAGAAACCCAGATTTTCTATGAAGTCTTTGATTTTTAAATTATCAATAAAGGTGAAGTGTTTTGAATAACACTGAGCATCTGTCTATGCTAGTCTGCACTCCATTACTGTAACAAATGCCTGTGGTAATCAACTTATGAAGAGAAAAAGTTGATTTTGCTTCACAGTCTTAAAGAGGTGTTGGTCCAGGATCAGCTGGCCCCTTTGCTTTGGATCTATGGTGAGGCAGCACATGGTGGAAGCACACACTGTATCAAAACAAATCCCTATGTGTCCAGGACACGAAAAAGAGGAGAAGGGGCTGGGGACCTGCGATCGTTTTTAAGAGCACACCCCAATGACTACTAGCCACACCTCTTAAAGTTCCACCACCTTCCAATAGTACTACCCTGTAGACTAAGCCCTTAACACTGGGCCTTTAGGAGGCATTCTGGTTCTTAACTATAGCAAGAGCCAAACCAAATATGCCTTGAGGTCAGGTCTGGCTAACAGGAGCCAGTTTGCCCCATCTGGTCTACAGTGGTCACAGGTCCTAGCATACAGATACAGAAGCCACACATGTCATCCTTCTTCAAGGCATGGTCAAGGAAATTCCTGTTCACAGGTGACTTTGTTATTTGCCTGCACTGACACTGACTCAACACTGTAATCTCTCCACTCCACTCACTTAGACCTGCTTCAAGCACACATTTAAAAAAATTTTTCTTTGCACATGCTAGGCAAGCACTCTAACATACAGCTGCATCCCAGCCTTGCCAATTTTATTTCATAAATGTTCTCCTTTGGAACAACCAAACATTTCTCATGAAACACCATGACTGTACTGGATACTGGTAAATTTTGGTGTGCAATGACTTTGTGAATGCTCATCCTTTCATTGACCAGTCATGAGACTTCATGTGTGCTAATTTATTTCTGGGCACTGGGACACAATAGCAAAGGCCCTAGGGCAGAAAGGACTGAAGTCCCATGATCCTGGAAGGAGACACAGAAGAGAAGTTAGTGGGACTCAGTTGTGAAGAAGTTCCATGTATTGAGTTAGAAGAAGGATGGACTTTAGTCTGATTGGGACGAACTTCTATTGAGGACATTTTTGCAAAAGAGTGTTGGAATCTCTTGGAGTTTTTCAAAGATGATGCCAGCTACTGAGAGTAGAAAAGCCAGTGTAGCATCGCAGTGTCCTGAGTGACAGGTACCGATAGCTTGAGCTGGTGTCAGAATCATCCCGGGCTGTCCTGAAACTCTGCTGTGCAAGAGAAGCTTGCACCAAGTTGGTCAGTTAGAGTCCACATGGTGGAATCCTGAAGGTATAAGGCCTGAGCTTTGGGACTTTGTGGATCACCTTGTCCAGAGCAGAGGAGGAGCAGTACAAGGTCAATGGGTTAGGAAAGGCAGGGAACCTAGCTCCTTACACTTATTAGTGGCCAAACTCAGAACGGTCTTGGGAAAATCGTACACAGAACTGAGCATCATGGGCAAGAAGCTTCTGCTCCTGGCCTTTCTCCACATGTTGGTCACGTGTCACATCATAAGATTCTGGGACTGTTTGTCAGCACATTTCACAGGAGGCAATCTCCTTAATTGGCACTTTGAAGTCAGCACTCATGTCCAGTTTTCATTGGGTCCCATTAGCTTGCAGCTTCCATGTGATGAGGATGGGCTGGCTCTATCTAGGTTAAAGACTCAGTGATGGTGAGGCTGCACCCCTCATCACAGAGCATCTGAGAACCTACCAGATTGTCCACTCTGCAGTGGGATGGTTGACAGCACAGGTTCTGCATTCAGACCAGGGAGTCAAAGCCCTTTGTCACTTACTGTCAGTGTGGTCTGGAGCCAGTCACTTACTCTAAGCCTCATTCACTTCATCAGAAAAGTTTGGATGATAAAATTTCGTATTTTATATGGTAGGAAATGGAAAAGATTGCATGTTCAGTTTTTAGCATGTGAGTGCTCAACAAAAAAGCTGTGATTTTTTTTTAATAGATAAAAAACTGTATTCGTTTATTACAACAAACTAATTTGATCCAATTCTGAACCTACACTGACTCCAGTCTCCTCATTATCCACAGTGGGATGTCCTGGGGGAAGAGAATGAGACTGGAGTCAGCGAGTTCCTCCTGCTTGGCATCACCAGTGACCCAGGGCAGCGGCACATCCTCTTCTGGCTCTTCCTGTGTATGTACCTGGTCACTGTGGCTGGGAATGCACTCATCATCCTGGTCATCAGCTCTGACCCATATCTGCACACCCCCATGTATTTCTTCCTCACCAATCTCTCCTTTGTCGACATCTACTACCAATCTGATTCCCAAGCTCCTGGTCAACCACGTGACAGGAATATGGACCATTACTTACTCCCACTGTCTGACTCAGATGTACTTCTTCATCTCCTTTGCCAATGTGGACATCTTTCTGCTGGCTGCCATGGCACTGGACCGTTATGTTGCCATCTGCAGCCCCCTGCAGTATTACACCACCATCACTCCTGGGCTTTGTGGGGAACTGGCAGCTCTCATGTGGGTGGGCTCTGGCATCATCTCTCTGGTCCACACACTCCTCATGAGCAGACTGACCTTCTGCTCCTCAGCCCAGGAGATCTCACACTTCTACTGCGATGCTTATCTGCTCATGAAGATGGCCTGCTCAGACACACGTGTCAACCAGCATGTGTTCCTGGGAGCTGTAGTCCTCTTTGTGGCCCCCTGTGTGCTCATCATGGTCTCCTATATCCACATTGTTGTGGCTGTCTTCCAGATTCCATCTGCCAAAGGGAGGCTCAAGGCATTTTCCACATGTAGCTCCTACCTGTCTGTGGTCACTCTGTTCTATGGGACTGTCCTGGGGATCTACATATGACCCCCAATGACCCCCAGACTCCTTCTCAGCCCAGGACACAGTGGCAACCATCATGTACACTGTGATTACTCCCATGCTGAACCCCTTCATCTACAGCCTGAGGAACAAGGATATACAGGAGGCTGTGAGAAGACTTGTTAGCAGGGGTTCAAAACCCTCTTAGCAATGGCAAGTTCTAGACTGGTATCAGGAGAAGTTCAAGACAGAAGGCATGTAACATGACTCTGGACCAGAGTCATATTCTCCCAAACACCCATTCAGACTATTTTTAGAGGAAAATAATTGAGAAACTAGGAGGGAATTTTGTAATTATGAGAAGAGATACTTGTATCCGTGGGAATCCATCCCAGCTGCAGTGAACAATAATATTGGTTTAAACAAGAGAGGAAATTGCTTTTGTTCAGAGTGAAGAATCCATGGCTAGAAATGAGCTTCCTTCCAGGTCTCTAGTCTACCACCCACAGTGGGGCCTTCATCCTTTTGTTTCCAAGGATGGATGCTGAGGCAACAACCATCTTATTATTCCCAGGTGATGAGAGGAAGGGCGAAGGAGACAAATTTTCAAGGGCTTTCCCAGAGCCCCACTCGGCATGTCTTGCTCACATTCCAATAGCCACCCACTTGTAAAGCAGGCTGCAAAAGGCAGTTGCTATTGTTTGTTCATTTATTTCTTAAGGTTAGATACATCTCCACCTCCAAATAAATAGGGGTGCTCTTAGAAAGAGGGAGGAAGAAGTGGATAATGTACAGACAACTGGCAGGCACACTACAATATCCAAGACTCATTTTGCAACATTAACAAATGTAAATTCGCATTGTCATTTTGAGGAGAATAAACATACTCTCGTTGTGATTCTCCCAAGACTGATTGAATGTTAGGAAACAAACCACAGTTGGGGTCCTATATTCTTGAGGCTATATATCAGAGGACAAATTGACCCTTTAAATCCTAAACCTAAAAGTGAGTTTCCTGCATGTAGAGACAAGAAATATAAAGAAAAACCATCAGAGAGATTTTGCAGCACTAATATTTGGGGAGACGAATTTTTAAGGGGGAGCAGATTTCGTCTTTTCTCTATATGAACATATGTAGGAGAAAAATTCATGCTGTTCAAACTCTGCTCATTATAATGTTGATGTATATTGATGTTAAAACAAAGCACCAAAATATTCAAAATGTCATAAGGAGCACAATAAAACAATCTGGGAAAATATTAAGATTATAGGAAAATATCATATTTTTGAGGAGCTTTGTAGAACACCTCTTTCTAGGTTTGATGTCAAGGGCAAATCAGTACAAACTTTTTAAATCAGCTACCTGAGATTTCACATGAATCATGCCTTTGATTTTCTATGTGTTCTTATGCTTTGACATTGGGGGCCACTTTGATGGGAGAGGGATTGCCCCCTCAGCTAATTTCCTAGAGATTGCCAAAGATTCAACCAGGACAATGTCTTCATAGGCAAACTAACCAATCCAGAGGCCAGACCACCCCCACCTCCTCCACCAGCCTTTACACTCTGGCCCTACAAGCCCCTGTCATAGCCATCCCAAATCTAGTTATTGGGCTACTAGAGCCAGGACCTATGTCCAGGCCTCATGTAAATTATTCAAAACAGCAAGTTCTGTACCTGGGAAATGTGCCTCTCCCATCCCTCTGTGCAGAAACCACAATAAAGGCTCTTACTCACGTTCACCTGTGGATCCCTCCACTCCTGACCAACTGTGGTACTTCTCTCAGGTGGCCCTGCAGACGTGTCCATGCCTCAGTGCTAAGGATCAGTGAATGTGGAACCCCTTCCTTGGGGGCAGTAATTTTTGTGTCTGCATGTCTTACCAAACCTGATAAAAACAAAGCCTGGGCACATATTCTTTACAAACAAAAACAGACATCACAGAAAAAGTAAATAAAAAAAATCTCAACAAAGAAATAAGAAGGTAAATGAAAATTAACACAAGAAAATTTGCAACATAAATCTTTTGCCCAAAAGATAGGTTGGCACCTTGAGGAGACCCCAGATGGTCTCTTTCATGACAGGATGGAATCCAGTCAGAACCTGCCCACACATACAATGTCTTAAAATGAACCAACATACATCCTTTCCTGATGCTTCCTCCCAAGCTCCTGCAGAGCTCCAGAGAGGGTTCCCTCTGGGAGCCTATAGAAGCAGGCATCCCTCACCTGTGCACTGCCTCATGAGCACGGGAGGAAACCAATGACCTGCTTGACCCTGGCAGTAACTAAATAGCTTCCATAATCAAACATGCATGGCATGCCATTTATAGGACTCTACCATTTGTGAACAAGTTTCATACACACCTGCACAAAACATTATATTTCCTTACTTTGAAAGAAACTAATATTTAAGTGTGGATGGGGGAGTGGGAGCAGATGATGAAAATCCTTGAAACAATCAAGAGAACATTTAAATATCTCTATTTATTTATATTTATCTATCTGCAGTACTGGGTTTGAAGTAAGGGCCTTGAACTTACTAAACTGGCACACTATCACTTGAGCCATGTTATTTTTCAGGACATTTTTGAGGGGGTTGAGGTGGCTTTATGTTTGCAAGGTAGGTGCTCTAATGCTTGACCTATACTTCCAGCCCTTAGGTTATTTTTCTGATAGGGTTCCCATTTTTTTAATCTATTTTTTATTGTTTTATTATTGATATGTGCATAATATGGGCCCATGAGGCCCAGACCTCCCATCTGTTTCCACAGAGTTGTTCCATCTTGTACATATCATTTCTTTTTAAGGAAAGCTGTGGGTAAAAATATTTGACAACCATTGATCTGAATCAACTCCTTTTGCCTCGAATGAGAAGACAACAAAGAGCTCACAGAGCAGAACAGCTCACAGAAGGAAGCCTCTTTCAAGACAAAGAACCCAGAGCTCAGACCCCTTGGCCTTTGGTCCAGGATAGTGTATGAAACCATTTCCTATGGCTGCTCCAACAAATGACCATAAACCACACAAATATTTTCTCTTACAGTCCTGAAGGCCGAAGTTTGACATGAGTCTCACCAAGCTTGTTCCTGGATGCTCGAAGGAAGAATCTGTTTCCCAGCATTTCCCCCTTCTAGGGGGTGCCTGTCTTCTTAGTTTGTGGCCCCTTCTGCCATCTTCATCCCAGTGACATTGGCAGAGTTCTACCTCAGTTGTCTCTCTGGTTCTCTGAATAGTCAGATCTCTCTCTAACCACAGCCAGGAATGGGTTCCCACCTTTAAGGACTCATGTGATTACGTTGGGCTTATTCACACAATCCACAATAATCCTTCATCTCAAGGTTTTGAAGTGAATCATCTGAAAAATTCCATTTGCCGTGTAAGGCCACACAGTCACAAGTTCTGTGAATTAGGAAATGGCATACAGGGCACTATTCTGCCCACCATAATATTTTCTCAATCAAATCTTTTTTCTGTTCTAACCCAACTGAGAAGAATAACACACTCACCCACACCAGCATGCCAAGCAGACATGCTCGCCCCCACAGAAGTCCATAAGGCTGGGGAAGAGGTGAGGGAGAGAAAACATCTTTCAAAGAGGTTCTTTGGATTGTAAATGTCCTCTATTTCAGGGATGATGAAATCTTTACTCTCTATAGCAACATTTCCTTTTTTCTATATCTGATATAATGCTTCTATAAAACATACTCAAAGGACACATTTTCCTGGTATAGATACATAACTAAAGCAAGAATGTAAGGTTGAGTGTTTAGGTAGAAAAAACATCATGAATTTTGATACAGGGGCTCAGTGGCTTAAAATATTTAGGTTGCACATTATCACCTATGATTCATTCCAGATCAATCTTGTGGAAAATGTGAACTTTATTGTCAAGAACATACATGTTCTTAAGTGGTTGAGTAACATGATATAACTTTTTACGAAAACAAACTGGTAACTCAAGTTCCTGAGGGCAAAAGTGTCAAGTCTGCAAGTCAAATAACCCTTTCCATTAATAAGTTGCTCCAGGCAATGTCACAATTCTAATAAAGGACTGGTAATGCCTAACCAGAGGTGAAAATCCTCCATATCTTTCAACATCTTCACCCTGCACTGGCGACACTGACAGAGAGACCATGACCACCTTCCATGGGCCGCAGATCCCCATTCTTTTCCCTCTTTGAAAACCCAATTCTTTCACTGTCTCTCCATTCTGCTGTCAAATCTTATAGACTATCCTCCATCACAGAAAATCATGTCAGATCCACTCTTCTTTTCAATTAAACACACTGTTTAGAAAATGTGAACTGGTGGAGTGGCTCAAGTGGTAGAGTGCCTGCCTGGCAAGCATGAGGCCCTGAGTTCAAATCCCAGTACTACAAAAAACAAAAACAAAAAACAATATTAAGTGCCAACGTGAAATCATGCTTCATGGATACTACCTTACATTCATGACATTTCTGGAAGACCAAGGAAGTTTATGTTTATTTAACAAACATACCATGATAAACTTATCACTTGTCTGTATCCCACAGCCATAATTCTCAACCTCAATTACTTTTGATATAATCTATCTATCTTCACCTACAGGGGAGGGGGCAGCACAAGCTAGAGCAAGTGGAGTAAGGGTCCTTGTGCTTCCACCCCCAGAAATTCAGATAAAATTGAACATCATCAGGGATGTGACCTAGAATGATAACTCATGGTTTCTCCAGGCCCACTTCCTTTCTTATGAAATTCTACATTGCAGAGGAAAGGGGTGGGCCCCAGGTATAAGTATATTGGTAAATTCCTCAGGCAGTTTGGGTAATAGTACTTCTCAGAACACACTGAGAATCAAAGTGACAGGTAGCAAAGAATTTTAGGATAAGTAGGAATGTGTGGTCACCTGAGACATGGAATCTTAGGGTGACAGCACAAAGTGATAATAGAAACACAGACAGAACATGGAAACCCTATAAAAGAAACAGAAAAGGAACTGTTTTCCCCAAGAGCAACAGTAATTAAATGGCAGAGCTAGTTTCCACACACAGAAATTCTAACTCCTGTCTTGTTCTTTTCATAGTATATGCCTTGTTTGCTTGATTTATAGATATGCCAGGAATGCTCAGAGTGGCCATTAAACTGAAAACAGCCTTAAATGTTGAGTTCTGGCTTTCTGACCTGTTGAGAAGATAGCAATTCCAAAGGATGATGCAGACCTGCACTCTGTACCATTATTAAAGACTGTTGGTGAACCAGGCCTTCTCTAGACTGAATTGTTCAATTCAGGACCTGAAACTTGCACAGCTCTCATTAGAAGTTGATGAATGTGCAACCTCTGTATGCTCTACCTCTTCACACATAGATAAAAGAGAAAGAGCCAAAAAGTTACCCAATTGGTCTTGCTGACTTGACCTTCTCATTTAAATCCATCATACTGCATTACACATCACTAGTACATCTGCCTCAACCCATGCAGTATTTCCTTGAGTTTAAGAATTATATCTTTTTGCCCCTCATGGATCCAGAATCTGAACACAGTAGGCCATTAGTGAACATCTGCCAAGTGTATAGATGTTGTATTGTGGAGGAGGGGAAGACATGGCAGGAAACTGAAATTTAAGGAAAATGAACTTGCAAACAGTCACATAGCACCGAGGATGGAGTAGCCAATGAAATTACAAGTAACCACATACGGGTTAAGCTTTGCTTCTTACTTCTGTAACCTTGCAATGGTATCTAAGGCAAGGCCCCTTTGTTCTTGGGGCTCAGCCTTTGGATGGGAATCCTCTGAGCCGTGGCCAGCATGCTAATAAATATTGCTTCCCCCAAAGCCTTGGTGCCCCATTTCCCTGCCTGAACACCCACAACATTTCTGGGGGCTCTGGCCCGGGATTCTGAGATGGTGTTTTTACTTCCTTGTTGCTGGGACTTGGCATCCCTGGCCATTGGGAGAGTGTCCTGCCAGGGGCCAGTGGACCTGTTGATCCAACGGAGGGAATCACCTCTCCTGGTGTACCAGAGAGTGGGATTCAGCTGCACAAAGGAACCTGGAGAAGGCTCAGGAACCAAATGGGAGCCCCACCTGTCAGACTGGTAAGAACCCGGGTTCAAATAATAGACCTGCCTTTGGGAGGCAGAAAGGGAGTCTGATCACTTCCCAGAGACACCCAAGTAGCCCTGTTTGGGGTGAAACCATGTCTCTCAGGTTCAGGGAGTAAGGTGGAAGCATGAATGTGCATGAGCAAGGTATAGCTTGGCTACGAGGTTAAAGTCGAGTCCTGATCCATGGTTCCATGGTGAACTCACATGGTCTAGGGTGAGCCCTAACAGGGCCTCTGGTCCAGGGATTATACAAACTCACTTTGGCTAAGAGACGCCTAAGTCCCTGGAGGGGAGCGGCTGGAGAGGGATAAAGCTAGTGAGGACCCTGCTCCTGGCCGGGTGACTGCATCCAGGTCACCGATAAGGGCACATATTGTTCTTCCCTGTGTGTCAGAGAAGAGGACTGGCCCCTTTCCTCTCCTCCAACACTATGAAATATGAGTAGGTCTGGCCTGGATATTGGAAAGCACACTCTTCCTGGCACAGTGTTAGCACTAGCAGTTTCCTCTAATTAATTCAGATATGCTTTTTCCTCATTCCCACAGAGTGTTACTCTGTTAATATTTAAGGGCTCCCTCTGCAGATCTCCAGTGTTCCCTCTGTTCTGCTCTCTCCTCTTCACTGTTCTGTCCTGTCATCTCTACTTGCCTTGGTTGTATCACATTCATCGTCATCACATTGGCACAGGGAGTCTTACAGACTCCACTTCGCTGCTTCTCCTTGACTTCTGTTCTTTCTTTCAGGGCCTGCACATTGTTTCTTTCCCAGCATTCAGGGATCATTGACTCTACTGCTGGAAATCAAAAGGCTACAAGATAAGGCATCAGAAATAGAAGAAGTAAAATCATAATTATAAGAAGAAAATCCAAACATAGACCTTAATGACCTCTTTGATTTATGGTATTTTGGTAAAATATTGGAAATATTTACTTTATACTACACAGATGAACACTGGTTTTGTATTTGCTGACTTGCCCTTTGTGTTTTGCAGAAGAGGAAATTCTTAGTCCTGTGGCGTATGTATTTCTGGAAATAATATGACAGACTTTAAACTGTGGATATTTATAATTAATGTATTTCCTAACAAAACATGAATTTCTTGGCTATGTAGAAGCAGAATATATAGGAGTTCATCTTTTTATTTACCAATGAGAATTTGGGGTTTCATGTATTTATGTTACCATTAATCCTACAAGGAACAGCATTTAGATAAAATTTTCTATGTTTCTCACTATTTTGGATAAATTCTTCAATATAGAATTATTTGATTCAATAATAGGAACTTTATAAAGTAATTTGGTCAAAATATGTAAACTGTTCTCAAGAAACTTTATATTAATTTATAACTCCATCACGAGTATGAAATCATCAAGTTTTAACTCAGAGTAAGTTTTTAAGAATTACCTATAGTTGTACATCTCTGTGTACAATTCATATTTTTAACATGCATGAAATTAAAAGTAAAATGGAAAGTAATTAGTGATTATTTTATATGTATCATGCATTGATCAAATTAGTTCATATATCTGTGTCAAAAGAACATGTTACCTTTCATTATTGTATTAATGATAAGCACTGTGTAATTCTAAGCAGAGATTTTCAAATTGTTCTTGCAATACTGTATAATAAACAAGCAAAGTTGAAAGGTTTAGAAAGAAGAAACATAAAAGCTGAGATAGATTCCTTTGAAACTTAGTATACTTTTTAATTGTAGTTGTGGATTACATCACAGTATACTTAATCCTGTGGCTTAGAAAATGTTTGAAGGTGATATTTTGTACTGTAAATTATTTCTGAGGAAAACTGTAATATTTTATAAAGACAAAACTGTATTTCTAGTTAATATATAAATTTGTCCATAAGCAGTAAATTTTAAAAATAGGTAACTTAAATTTTTTTGTTTTATATGAGTGGAAGTATTGTGTGTGTAAAAATGATAACTTTCAACTGATAACATTGCAGAAACATTAAACTGCCTCTTTCATAATATTCATTACAGTTGCTCTGCACTGAAACTTACCAATCAAGGAAATTTTCTTTTATTATTACTTTCAAGTATATGTGATCCTTGAAGAGTTTGAAGTAAGAAATTAAAACATTTAAACAAAGAATAAAATAATGAGAAGAATCTTTGTTAGCATAAATCAGGATACAGATTTATTACTATAATTGCGTTCTGTTGTATAATTAGAATGGTTTTCTCCCACCTTTTTTGATTGGTATGCTTCTCTCTCATGTGTTATCTCTTCTGTGAAGTCTTCCATGTTCAGATACAACTATGCATACATCAAATCATATATCACACTGGGTATAATAATTGGACATTAATCTTTCAAATCATCAAATATACATTTAGATGTCTTTAGCTAGGATTTTATAGCTGGTTTTTAAAAAATTCTTACATTAATTGAGATAGGGAAAAGTTTGATTTTTATCAAATAGCTTTTATTAGAAAATACTGACTTCTATAAACTTTTTAAAGAACAGACCCTGTGTAGCATATGAAGAAAGTGAAGAAAAGTGAAAATGAAAACAGAACCTCCACAGAATGTGAGATTGCATCAGCACTTGTAAAGTCCACTTCAGAAACTGGTTGTCTACTGAGAGGAATAGATGAGTTGAGTTCAAGTGAAGTAGACCAAGAGGAAAGAAGGTAACAACTCTAAATGCTTTATTTCCCTCTGAAGGAATATTAATTGTGCTTTTTTCTGGAAGTAAAAGAGAATAGTGATATCTGAAGACCAGAGAATACTCAGTGATGTCAGTGGTGCTGAAAGGTTGATAAAGATGAGGACAAGCACCTCTGAAAAGTAGCAGTTTGAATAAATGGTCATCATGGAAGTTTGCCTGTAATTGATAAGTCCTTAGAGAATTTTGACTGGGAAAAGCAGTAATAAAAGCCATAGTAGTAGGTAACAATTGAAGAAGAATGTGGGGTTTAAGAGAGAGTTTTCTTTTAAAGTGAAGCTTTTAGCATTTGTTTGTATGTTGTGGGAAATGATCCAGTGGGGAAGGACATGTGTATTCTAGTAAGAGCAGTTTCTATGTCCATGTAGTAGACGGCCTGATATATCATCTTGGAGGATTTACAATAAATGAATTGTTCTTTGAATATATATATATATATATATATATAAAGTACACGACTAGTAAAAAGTTATTAATTCTGAATTAGGTCAGAAATGGAAAAGCCTAATGTAATTGAACATGCATTGATGACCTAAAATTGACTACCATGCACAGTGTTTTAAAAATTATGAAATAAATTGCAGCCACAGACCTAGGCCATAGTGCAGAGAACTTAGTCTTTCTTCTTGCATTTCCAGGATTGTCAGAAGTAGCTATGATTCTGTCAGACTCTTGAAAATATCAGGTGTTTCAATCTAATGGTTGTACAGATTCTGGGGAAAGAGGAAATACTTTGTTGCATACCATAGAAAAGTAAATTGACCAAGATTATTACTTTCAGCTATAAAATTCCAAGTATAGAAATCTTGTTTCCTGTAATAGCAGTGCCATTGACATGTATTTGTTCTGAATAAGCATTTGCTGACTGTTTCAACAGACAGTAGAGAAGATGAATGATGCCTGTTGGTGAATTTTGTTAGAAAATTAATCTTAATTTATTAAAATGCTAGGTGCCAAAAAGGCCTACATACAGTCTATTTTTTAAAATACTTGCAAGTTTCCAAAATTACTGTGTAAAAATCCAGAAATGGAATAATCTGAATACATCTGCTGGTATATCTCTTAAAGCCCCAGAAGATCAATTTTGCTTTCACAGCTCATTTTTAAGTACACGTGTGAAGATGGAATCCATGGTTTTAATTGTGAGTCTGCCAAGCTGGCTGTGAGGGCTTGACTAATTTTCTTGTCTATTTTTTCTTTTTTGCCTAGACCCTTCCTGTATCTAATATGTCATGTACCTAACCCAGTAGTTGTGAGGATTCAGATGAGTTTAACACATGTACAGAGCTTGAACAGTGCAGAGTACTTGCATAGAAGGTCTGAGAATGCTGACTCCTACCATCATTGAAGAGGGTTCCCCATGTGAGGACTTACATAGTATTTTCTGAAAGAGATTTACTGTAGGTAAAAAGTTTGTATTTTTGTTTAATTGATGATATCAGAAAACTATAGCACATTTCTATCAAATAATGAAACTAACCTCATGTTTTCCCTTTCTTTTAACTGTCAGAAAATCTGTTTACAGATTAATTGATGGTTATTTTAGTAGCATTATCTTTTGTCTTTTAAGTTTACTGTTTATAGTTGACGTCATCTTGTGAAAAATGATTGTACATTAAATAAACTGTTATCTTTATAAATAGAAGTGGATCAAAACTATACATGTTTTTCATAAAAAGGTAATGTCATTTCTATTTTGCATATTTAATATTTGCCTAATACTATTATATATTTTTATATCCAAAAAGAAAACAACTAAAGAAAAGCACAAGGTATTGTAATAAAAACAACCATTTGGCAGCTGCACTGCACTGTAGGCCTATTGACCATAAGACCCTGGGAGAAGCCACAGCTGCAGCAACTGACATCAGCATCACCGCAGCCCTGAGCAGTAAGGCTGAGACACAGACACCACCATCCTGCCTTCTGTGCTGCCCAGGCCAAGTCTGACACGTAGGTATCTGGCCTAGAGTGGAGGCCTGTGTGGTCTGTCATGGCCTTGACTGCCAGAAGGGACAAGAACATCATAGCAAGGAAGGTTTAGGAAACAGATGATTCAGTGTAAGAAAGAAATATGGATTCATCAAGAGGAATGATCCAAGCAAGATACGTTGCTCCCAATAGGAATAACCTGCAGGAAAACTGCACCTTGCAGGAGATGGAGAGGCTGTGGGGTCTGATGTTGTTGAAGGAGAAAAGGAGGCAGCGAATTTTATAGATCCTGCTGCAGAGGCAAAGGGACTAAAGCAGCAGTTTCAACAGCTGTTAATTCTTGAGCTCCCCAGATTCAGTTGGGCAAGGGGTGGGCAGCTAAGTTAATTCAGGCCTACGATCCCTATCATTGTCCTTCATATTCAGCCAAGAAGAAGCAAGGAACATGAAATCCCAGCAATAACAAATGAAAAATATGGACTTTAAGACCTTAGGCTGGTGACTTTTTCCTCCACTGACCAGGGACTAGAACTACTTAATTATACAGCATGGGGTTTTATATTTTTATTAAAGCCCCAGGATGATCAATTTCTTTGTTGTCCTAACTTTATAAATCCACTCTACCAGGCATTTTGAAATACTCAATTAATTCTTTTCAACCAGTAATTATCATGCTTTGCTGTGGAGTGTTAGAAGTGATTCCTCCTATAGAACTGTACATGTGCCTTTAACCACCTCACCTCTTTCACGCCCCTCAAAGGCTTTAGCACCACTAATTTATTCTCTTTGTCTATAAGGTGGATGTTTTGCTAGTTAGAGGTTTGACTTTCATTAATCTACGAAAATGTTGGATTTCACTGTTTTTCTGCTCTGTTAATGTTGTAGTCACTTTGAATTGCTGTAACAATCTCTAATAAATAACAAAAATTTATTTTCCAAAATTCTGAAGGCCAAGAAGGCAAAACTCAAGCCACTATCAGATTTGGTGTTTGGTGAAGGCCTTCTTCCAGGTTCAGATATGGCCACATTTTTCCTGTGTTCTCACATGGAAGAAATCGTGAAGGAAATGTCCAGTATCTCTTTTGTAAGAGCACTCATTCCATTCACAAATCATCTGCTTCCATTACTTTATTATCTTCATTTCCTAATAGCATCACTCTGCAACTAGATTTGACAAATGAGTTTTGAAGGCTCATAGTAAATGTTTATCACTTTCTTCATCTGCTTGCTTTGTGCTTAGTTTGGTCTTTTCAAGTTTATTAGGTAGAAATCAAGGATATTGATTTAAGACTTCTCAAAAGGATATTCAGTGCTAAAGTTTTTCATTTAATTACTATAGTGTCAACATTACACGAATTCTGATATCTTGTATTTTTATTTTTACTCGGTTCAAAATGCTTTCTAGTTTCAGTTTTTATTACCTTTATGACCAAGGGTTATTTAGATATATGTCACTCAATACTCAAATATATGAGTGATTTCCAGAGTTAATGTTATTTATTTCCAATGTGGTCTCTTTTTGGTCAGGGAAAATATTTTGCATGATTATTTTGAATAATCCTTTAATGAAGATTTTTTCATGGTCTTTAAATATACTCTAATTTGTTAAGAAGTATGGTTTTAAGTACGATGTTCTTGCTGATAATCTGTGTATTTGTTCTGTCACTTACTGAGTAAGTGGTATTGGAATGTCAGATAATACTGGAGAATTGATCTGTTTATTTTTCAAATTCCATCAATCTTGCTCTTGCATTTTGAAGTTGTTCTTGAGTGATAATTTATGATTAATTATCCTTTTATCATAAAAGATTTTGTTTCTAGGCAGACGCTTTACCACTTGAGCCACTCCATCAGCCCTAAGACTTTGTTTCTGATAGTAGTTTTTCCTATAAAATCTACTTTGATATTAACATAGATGTTGCTGCTCTACCGTGTTTCATCAAGTGTTAGTATGGTACATTTTTTTCAGATTTTTATCCTACTTCTGTCTTTAAAGTGTATTTCTTATTGC
Source organism: Castor canadensis (assembly GCF_047511655.1). Taxonomy (NCBI): domain Eukaryota; kingdom Metazoa; phylum Chordata; class Mammalia; order Rodentia; family Castoridae; genus Castor; species Castor canadensis. The sequence continues at coordinate 68,342,885 of NC_133401.1, forward strand.
CACATAGATTCGGGCCTTACTTTTTAAACCAGTCTGACAATCTGGTTTTTACTTTAAGTTTCAGCTCATTTTTCTTTCTCATTATTATTGATATAATGTTGACTCTTCAGTAATGGTGGGGGGTTAGGTATTACAAACCCCTGGCAATCAAAATTTATATGTATGTTTTACCTTCCTAAAACTTATCAACTGCAGTTGACTGAAAGCTTTACTGGTAACATAAAGCCTACAAACACAGGTTGGTGCATGGTAAATATGTAATCTATAGTGAAAATACATGAGAACTGTGAAAACTCACTTTTTTTAAATTTGCAAAACAAGTTGCTTATATTTCAAAAGTAACTTTTACTACAAATCCAGCTGCTAAGCCACCTACACAAGAAGTTTCCCCCACATAAGCTCAAAGATGAGGAGCAGAAGGAAGAGATGCAGGCCTGCCTTGCTAAGCGCAACTAAGAAGGAAGAAACATAGAACATCAGAATGGTGGCAGGTTGTCAGCCTTGCGTCCTCCATCCCCTCAGTCAACAGATCTAATGAATGGGCTCCACTCGGGGGTCCAAGCACGTTGGAGCCTAGGGATCCAGGATGAACAAGAATCTGACCCCTATCCAGCAGAGTTTGCTACTTGCTCTGTGCAGGCGCCTTGGCTTTCTAAGAAACACTACCCCGACTTCTGAAAGCTGCTGTTAGGCTCAAGAGAAACATGGCCTAGAAAATCTCACTACTGGACGTGATGTAAATTCCAGTTCTCTCATATTTTGTGCCCTGCCACTTCAAGGCCCACTCCCTACACGGTTATATACACAAAAGAAAAAGAAAAAGAAAAAGAAAACACTAAACCTGGATTCTTGCTCCTGACCCTTTTCCACCTTGAGAGCACTAGTCTGCTGGGGGAGGGCACGAGGGATGCGCCGGCTTCAGAGGCAATCACAGCAGCCCAGAAGGAGTGCCCCAGCCTCTTGTCAGTAAAGGACAGCGGGACTCTCTCCTCACTCCGGGTCCCCGCTGACCTTGAGCGAGGCCAGGTGAGCGATGTCGGGGCTAAGCTCCCACAGGCAGCTGTCGGCGGCCGCCAGCTCGCTGAGCAGAGGCAACGCGCCGGGCTGGAAGAGCTCGGCGGGGAAGGCGTCCGGGCGGTGGCCGGTGAGGTTGACGCTCGGCAGGCGAGGGGCGCAGCGCGCCAGGTTGGCGGGCAGCTCTCATAGCCGGTTGCCGCTGAGATTGAGGCTTTGTAGCTGCGGGAGGCCAGGCGGGTCGGCGGGGCCCGGGCTCTCTCCGGGAGGCAGCGTCTCCAGCGCATTTCCCCATAGATCGAGGGCGCGCAGCGCGGGAAGCGGCCCCAAGTCGGGCTCAGGCCAGGTCCTCGCGCATTGCGCCGCAGCACGAGGCTGTGCAGTTGAGGCTGGCCCTGCGCCAAGCCCGGCCCTGGCGCGCGCAGGCTGATAGACTATTTCCTACATATGTTGTAAACACTAATGAAACACTTTTTAAAAAAATGTTCCTATACTTTTCTGTGAATTTTTTGAATTATTGCAAAACTCAAAAATATTTTCAAATTTTTCATACAAGTTTATGACTTATCTTAAACCTGTGTTCCTCTTAATTTTCTTGATTTTTCTGAGCCTGCATCTCTACCAGTGCAATCTGGTTTTTAAGAAATATCTTTCTTGCCTCCATTTCTCTCTGAAATTATATTTTGGAGCACATTAACTTCCTGTAAGTGTCTCAGTCCTTCCTGGACTTATGATGGGTGATTCAGTACAATGCTCAGCCTAGGGCTTCTTCCCCAGTGCTGAGACAAGAACTTTCTGGTTACTCTGCCCATTTTGCTGTGCATTATGAGTTGGTCCAGTCTGGATGATGGCAATGGATACTTTTCCAGGCATTTTGTGAGCACTATTAAGAATTTCCTCTAAAAACAATGCGAGTCAACTCCCTGTATAGCTATCCTTATTTCAACTAGCAAAAACTTTTGGTCCTTCCTATTATTGCTTATACTCTCTCTTCAACAAAATTAGAGATAAGGGCAAAATAGTTTCTGCCTGGTAGTGAGGGGGTAGGGGGGAAGAGGAAGGGGGCAGGGGAATAAGGGAGTGGTAGGGGGAAGGGGGGAAAAATGACCCAAACATTGTATGCACATATAAATAAAAGAAAAAATAAACACAGGCAAAAAAAAATATTAGAAGCAAGAAGATGTATGAGAAGGCTCTTTAGGCAATGCAAGCCAAAGCTATGATGTCAAGGCATTGGATTGCAGTCTTCAAAGTAGGCAAGCCATGTGTCCTGTGGCTGACATTTACCGCAGGGAAGTGAGCACGAGGAAGAGGAAAAAAAAAAAGAAAAAAAATAATTTTCTCTAGTCTTTCCAGATTCTATTTTTTGTCAGTCTTAGATACTTTTCTGGCAAACACATATTGACTGTCACACTGCTCAATATTCAAAAAGAGCCCTTTGCCTACCTCCAGCATTCTTTATCTGTACTGCTGTCTTTTCTCCACTGTTCTGTCTTGTGACCTCTACCTCCCTGGGATTTACAAGGCTGTTCATCCTCTCATATCAGGGAGTCTCGTAGACTCTAACTCACTTCATTTTTCTTGTTTCATAGTCTGGAAACTCTCATGACAGGGAGCTGCGACATCTGGAGTTTTATATTTCATTAATTTCCCATAAAGCAGGCATCACTCTTTCCATGGTTTGAAGTCCATTATCTTAAAAAATTTTGTTTCATGTGTTTTTTGTAGGTTTTAGTATGGCTGTTTCAGGCAGGAATGTACCTGTTTCTCCAAGTTGAATAGAATCATATGCAAAAGAGTGTCCAAATTCTATAGATTAGATGGAATGCTCTTCACCCTCTGCCTAATTTATTCCTGTTTACCTTTCATTTCCCAACGTGTTTGTCTCTTCCTCAGAACCATCTTTCTGGGCCCACTATAGGTCAAATTCCCTTAGGAGATCACAGAGCACTGTTTTTTAAAGCATCTATATGAATTTATAGTGGTTATTTTCATGTCTTTCTTCTGTACTATTGTTTAAGTTGAACAATAGTAAGGTCTCATTTGTTTTATCCGTAGTTTAGTACAATGTGTTCTACATTGTAGGCTCTCACTCTACATTTTTTCAGTGCTAAATGAGTGAATATGAAAGATATAGTGCTTTATATACAAAAACTGCTCATATTTTATTTGTGGGTTACTTTCTCCCTTATACGTGTTCTAAAGGCCCACTGAATCTCAGGGATGTGGTTCATTCATGTGAGAGACTAACAGATCTTTTAAAATGTTACTATGAACTACTTAGAGGACAATTTTCAAGAGCTAGAAATAAGGACAGAATCCTACAAAAAGAGCTAAAAAACCCAAAATGACAGGCAGAAAATGAAACCATGGATTTGGAGGAACACTGAAATCATTCCTGTCACTAACTTTTTTCTTTAAGTCACAACAGTTATATTTTTGTAGTTCCATTATACAGACACACATAACAGGGGAACTAGAACATTTCTGCTGACTGGTCTTCCTAATGGCTGAAGAAACAGTGAAAAAATAAAATCATTATATATAAATTAGTCCCATTTTATTATCAGACTTTTCACACACATAACATTAAAAAAAGCTGATAAGGGGTCTTCTGTGAACAAGAATGCATTTGGGATCTACTTTGCAATCCCAGAATTTAATGAGACAGATTACTTTCAACCAATTCAATCAAGAGAATTGCAAGCAATTCAATCAGTAGCCCCTAACTTAGATTAACAGTTATCTGTAATGGGTCTCCAATGCACAGAACCAGGGTCAAGATACTTGTAGAGGAATGACAGCAAACACATACTCAAGCCTCTGAAACCACTTCATTAACTAAACATCTGAAAGGAACTTCAGAACAAGAGATCCTGAAGGTCATACCTGCCTAGAAATGAAAATTATTTAAAAAAAAGGAACCAATGGATAGCTTATTGCTCATAGGAAAGTCTAGCATTATAAAATAAAAACAAGATCCCATCTATACTTTTGGCTTCAGCATAAAATATTTTTTCCTCTGAGTATTAAAACTAGTTGTCCCTTGTGGCACTGTGATGGCCCCAGGACCCCCTCTGAGTACACTTCTCTAACATTACAGGCACCTCTCTAGTTGATGCATCCCTTTTGTTAGCCTGCTTTGGGCTAAAAGGCAGGATCCTAGTTTTTCTCTCACTGCATTTGTCAGGTGGCCTGTTCTGACACAGTCACTTCTTTCAGTCCTGGTCACAGATGGCAAAAGGAAATCATGAACAGGGATGCCTGCTCTTGTTAGGTCAATCCCCAGTTGGGATGCCAACAAGAGGGGAACTGACCCAGTTTTTTTGTTGTTGTTCTTCGAGGTGGGACCTGCCCCCTCCAGTCTTCTGGCTTAAGTACCCTAGTAGTCTCCATTGCCCTGTCTCCTGAAACGTTGAAAAGACCTTGACCTATTAACCTCAAGGAAAAAAACCCTCATCTTTCTTTGTACTGAAACCTGGCCTCAGTATCCCTTGAGTGACCAAGAAAAGTGGCCTTCACAGGATTCCTTAATTATAATACCATTCTCCAATTAGGTCTTTTCTGTTAAAGGGAAGAAAAGTGGACTGAGGTACCCTATATTCTGCTTTTCTTTTATCTCTGAGACCACCCAGAATGGCTCTATAATTGATATCTAGATACTCAAACACTGGCCATTGTTTGTAAGCCATAAGATAAACATGGGAAAGGTGGACCATAAAAGCCCCTCACCAAACAAGGCCCCATCTCTACTGCTCCACTCTCTGCCCTACCTTCTAAGCCATCCAATTTTCAGAATCTCCTAATGGGTGTTTTTTTTTTTTTTTTTTTACCTTTTTAATAATTGCAAATATATTTATTACAACTTACAGATTAGTCAAGTTATATACACAAATAGAATCTTAGCTATAAAATTCCAACACAGTTACATTTAAATCAATGGGTCCAAAGAAGCCAATTAGAAGTCTTCTAGTCCCCTAACTTCACTTTTCTTAAATTATAAAAAAATAAAATCTGATAGTTTTGATTTCAAGTTACAGATGAATACACATTTTATCCCTCAGAAATGGAAATTTTTGCCTGCCTGTACAAAGTCTTTCTTTCACATGCTACATTGACACTTAAAGCACCATTATAAGACTTTAAGGTATAAAATGTTCAGTTAAAACCTCCATGGATTTTCTTTCTAAGATTGGAAGCACGGTTTATTTTAACATCTAGGATTGGAGCCAGGTGCTGGTGGCTCACTTCTGTAATCCTAGATACTCAGAAGACAGAAATCAGAAGCAGCAAAGTTTGAAGCCAGCCTGGGCAAATAGTTCCAAGAGGCCCTGTCTCGAAAAACCCTTCACAAAAATAGGGCTGGTGGAATGGCTCAAGGTGAAGGCCTTGAGTTCAAGCCCCAGTACTGCAAAAAAAAAAAAGAAAAAAAACCATCTAGGATTGGGATGAACTGACAAGTATTTTTTTTCTCCATCAGACCAATTTTGTTGTTGAGATAAGGTCTTACCACATAGCTCAGGCTGGCTTGAAGATGCTCCTGACTCAGCCTCCTAAGTACTGAGTTTATAGACATGTGCCACCACGCTCAGTTTCAGTCCCATTTTAAAATGGTCCCTTTCGTCCTTCTCATCTTTATCTGATCACTTTTAAAGAGGGTAGTATATAGGAGAATTCTTAACCAAGCTTTTATTCACTTGGTAGCTAGTCTCCAGGGAGCAATTTTCAAAAGTCTAGTGACTGTAAAGATGTCCTGTTATTTTCAACTTTGCAGATATGCCAGATTTCACAAACACAGCCTCAGTCTCTGAAATAAAATTGCATGCTTCAATCTTGTTTTAAAACAACAACTATGCACTGTCACAGGCTTCTTCCTAAGCAAATGATGCTGCTTTCCAACTGACCAAGGTTGAAAACTAGCCTGTTTTTGTGGTATTACATAAGATAATGCAAAGGTACTATCTGGGATTACCTAAAGTGGAGGGGCACAGAATATAGAAAAAGGGTTCTGCAAAAATTTGACCAACTTTTATAGTGTTGCACTCTCATTGTGAGTATAAACAAATATATATATATATATATATATACATATATATATAAAAAACACTGGAGATAGACTTTAGAGCAAACCAGATGGAAATAAAGTAACCAGGTAGATAATAAACTGAGGTAGTAACCCTGCAAGCACTTCTGAAAAACTTCATCCTACACTGAAATAAGCTCAAAATTAAGTGGTCACCTACTCCATGTATGCTTTCCATTACCTGTAACAGGCAGTACATGGAGTAAACTGACCATTACAAGAGTTGGTGAACACTACCCCAACCTCACAGATGCACACCATGTAAAGCCAAGTAAACAAACCAAGCATAACCAATCAATACAAAGACTTCGATTCAACAGTAAACTTTGGGCTAAGGATATTAAAACTGCTAGTTGTTAAATGTATAGTTTCTCCTTTCCTGAAAGTAGAGGCCTGGCCAATCCTAATGGGTGTTTCCCCCTTCAATAAGCAGTGATAGGAAGAGGTTGAGTCTATGTCCCCTTCCAGTTATCAGATCTAAGGGAGATTAAAAAAGATCAGCTATGCTAATGCTCCAGACCAATACATCAAAACCTTTCTCTCTGTGATCCAAACTTTTGAATTGGCATGGAAGAATATCATGCTTCTACTAGATCAGACTCTTTCCTCATTAGAAAAGCAACAGGTCCTAGCCCAAGCCACTCAGGTTGGAGATGATTTCCATCTACAATGACCCCCAATACCTGTGGTACCTGGAAATGAGGGAATGAATGTGCCTATACCCACAGAGGCACAGGAAGCCCCCTTGGCAGATCCACATTGGGACTAAAATGGTGAGGAGGATGAAAGGCATTGACACCACTTCATCCATCTTATAGTGGAAGGGCTAAAAAGGGCCAAACTCAAACCTCTAAACTATTCCTAGGTGACCATAGTACAACAAAGCCTTGAAGAAAACCCCCTTACCTTTCTACAGCATATTAAGGACACTATCAGAAAGGATACCACAGTGGAACCAGAGTCACAGGTGGGAGAGGTTCTCCTCAAAGTTAAAATTTTAACTCAATCAGCCCCAGATATTTGTAGAAAACTCCAAAAGTCTGTGGCTGAAGGAGAAAAATCATTGGACCAACTAATGCAACTGGCCATGTCTGTATACTATAACCACGATGTTACTAAAAAAAGAGAAAAGGATAAAAGTCACCATGACCTCATTGTAGCTCTCAGGGAGTGCCCCACCCAACTGGAGCCTACATCCCAAGCTTGCTACCATTGTGGACAGAAGGGGCACTTCCACAGAGAATGCCTAAAAGGGGGACAGTCCAGGAGAAAGCCCCAGCCCCCACCAAGACCCTGTCCTCTCTGCAAAGGTACCACTGGAGGTCTAAGTCCCCCTGTCTCCAGATGGAAAGTGAGGTGCCATCTCCTATGGATTGATGGGTCCTGGGGCCTCTTGTCCAGGCTTCACTTCTTAGCATCAGTAAGAAGAGCCTTGGGGTAGCCATAATGGTAGAGAAGTGAAAGGTCATTTTCCTCCTAGACAGTGGAGCCTGTTTCTCTGTTTTATCATTTTCTCCCTGTCCCTGGTCCAATAACAAGGTTATCATTTGGGTCATATCTGGCCAGCCCCTACAGTGCTATTTTACATGGCCTCTGGTCTGCTCTTGGGGAGACCTCCACTTCTGTCACTCTTTTCTCATAGTCCCTGAAACTCCAGTGTCCCTGGTGTGACTGGATTTACTATCTCAACTAAAAGCTCAAATTCTCCTCCTTGCTGCCCCTTTCTTCAGGAACAAGTAGTCCACAGTGTGGACTGATGGAATGACTGTATGGTTAGCCAAAATGGCCCTCCCAATTCAAATAAAACTCAAAGATCCCTCACAGTGTTATGAGTCAACTGAGGCATGCCCACCCAAGAAAGATTTTAAAAGAGAGTCTTTATCAACCAGTGGAGACTGCTCTGACCAACAGGTTGTTGAGTCTCAGAGAGCAGCCCCGTTCCAACTTTTAGCAGGGTTTATAAGGCAAAACTCCCTGGCAATCTTTGCGAAGCAAGCAAGCCTGGGTACAGAAGTGAGACAATGGCTATTTGCTAAGGTACAGAAATGAGACAATGGTTATCTATGAGTATGAATGAACACAATCAACACAATCCACACAATCATTTGACCATATCCTAGTTTGAATCCTTCTGTTCTTTTAACTTTATGAGAACCAGAATCCCTCCCTCAGCCAGGAAATTAAAAACAGCACATGATTAATAGCTCCCCTCTACACCTGATTAATGGCTTCCCTCTGGCTAAGTTGTTAACCATTTCAACAGTTTCCACATCAAAAATAGTATCCCCTCAAGCCTGAGGGATGAAGAGGCCTCTAACCTATTATAAATTCCTTTAAAAAAAAAACAAGGGCTACTAATCAGTTGCTCCAGCCCCTACAATACCCTTACCCTTGCTGTCCACAAGGGGCCAAACAAATGGAGGTTGGTTCAAGACCTCCAGCTCAGTGATGAAGCAGTCATTCCCCTCCACCCAACTGTTCCCAATCCCTATACCCTATTGGTTCAAGTACCCTAAAAAGCCCAATATTACTCTGTAGTAGATTTAAAGGATGCTTTCTTTTTCATTCATCTGCATCCTGACAGTCAGCATCTGTTTGTCTTTGAAGATCCCACTAATCCTTCACAACAACTAACCTGGACAGTTTTTCCACAAGGGTTTATAGACATCCGTCATCTTTCTGGACAGGCCCTAACCAGAGACTTATTAGGTTGGCACTACCCAGAGGCCACCCTTCTTCAATATGGTGATGAAGTACTTCTGTGCAGAGCCACAGAGCCCCTCATCTCCAGGGCGACTGAGTCCCTTTTAAACTTTCTGGCCTCCTGGGGATACACAGTCTCTAAGGAAGAGGCTCTATTATGCCTCCCTCATGTCCCCTACCTAGGCATGATCTTAAAGGGACAGATGCACTCCCTGAATCATGAGCAAATTGACCCAGTCCTCCATTTCCCACTCCCACAGACCATAAAGCAGTTTAGAACTTTCTTGGGAGTTACAGGATTTTGAAGAATCTGGATCTACTGATATGCAGCCCTTACCAGGCCCCTATGTCAGCTCCTAAAAGATGCTCAGTGAGGCTCTCAATCCCTCTTAGAATGGGACCCTGAAAACACAAAGCTTTCCAGGCCCTCAAACAGCCCCGGCATTGAGCTTACCTACCCAAGACTGTTTTCAACTATATGTCTATGAAAAAAGGGGGTCAGCCCTAGGAGTACTAACCCAGCTCTGAGGGCCCAGTCCACAGCCAGTGGGATATTTGGGCAAGGAACTAAACAGTGTGGCTAAAGGGTGGCCTGGATGCCTGAGGGCTCTGGCAGCAACCTGCCTCTTGATCCCAGAGGCCCCCAAATTAATTCTTGCATGGCCTTTAACCATATGTACTCCACATGATCTAGGAGAGCTTCTGTTAAAGGAGGACTATGGCTATTGGGCAACAGGTTACTTAAGTATCAGTCCCAATTATAAGAATGTCCAGATGTGACCCTTTGGGTGTGCTCTGCCCTAAATGCAGCATCACCCCTCCCTACTGAGGGGGACACATTCATACATTCCTGTGACAAGGTGCTAGCTGAATGTTATTCAGCTATGCCTGACCTCCTTAACCAGCCATTCCTGGACCAGACCTCACTCTCTTCATGGACTGAAGTTCATTTGTCTGGGAGGAAATTAGATGAGCGGGGCAGCTGTGGTCTCTCACACTGAGACTCAACCTCTGCCTCCTTCCATGAGTGCTGGCCTTGAACTCACTCTCCTTCCTCAGCCTCCCAATTGCTGGGCCTAGAGGCATGTGCCACTACACCTGTCCACTGTGTGCTTCTTAATGAAGAATCAATAGTATAAAAATGCAGAAGGTTTGAGTAGAATGCCTCAGAAATAATTGTTCTTAACATACTTAGGCCTGGGTATGTTTCTTGAGTTGTAGAATGCCTACTTATCAAGGGTGAAGCCCTGAATGTAAACCCCAGTACCACCCCAAAATAAATTTTAAAAACCCAATGAAACACATGTAGAGGAGGGTTAATGATATTTCAATTGCCATATACATATGCAAGTGTATATTTACACTTTTGATAATGAGTTTTTAAAATGTATCTCTGTTATTTATTATTCATAGGAAATACACCTGACTCCATCCTCTGACTTCTATAAGAAATTAGCCTTGGACTGTTCTGGTCAGCAGGTAGCTGTTGACTTATTCCTTCTCAGTGGACAGTATTCTGATTTGGCTTCTCTGGGTAAGTTCTTCATGATTTTTTTCTGCAGTGAATGGTGAAATGACATTTATATGATGTTATTCTAAGTAGGAGGCAATGTAAAAGAATTTATTCCCTTGAGAGAGTAAATCAGTCAGGTTTTGTTTTGTAAATGGAGTCTAGCTCTGTTGCCCAATCTGGTCTCAAATTCTTGGACTCAAGTGCCTCCCCCTTCCCCAGCTACAGGTGTGCACCATCACCTCCTGCTAATCAGTTTAATCTATTATACACATTATAGTGGTCTACCCTAATTTAGTAGGAGAGAAATAGAGAAGTTTCTATACCACTACATAAAGGAATGGATTATTCTTTTTGACAGGGCCTTAAGAAGTTAGAGAAAAGCTGAGTAAAATGTTGCAGTTACTTTGGTGTAATAAAAGAAGCATCATTTGAAAGGAGTTTGTGGGAGTGTCCAAAGGAGGAATATTTGGGTTTGGGAACCCTCAGGGGTCTGTTGGATGAAAGGAGAGGGTGACGAGGGTGCATATGATGAAGTGTTTCATACCCGAGTATGAAAATAGAATAATCAGACCCATTAAAAATTGTCTAAAAATGGGGGGGGAGGAAGATAAGAATGAGTAATAGTGGAGTTGAATCTGACCAAAGTTCATTATATACATGTATGGAAATATCATAACAAAACACTTTTGTGTAATTAATATATGCTAGAAAAAAGAGAGAAGAAATGAAATTAAAAGGGTTGATGTTAGCACTCTAAATAAGGCAGATCTCAGCTGGTGAGACAGTATTCTGTGTTCACACAGAAACGGGTAGAGAAATTAGTTTTTTAAATAAAAAGGATCGAGTGTCTGGAGGCTGAGACAGGAGGATCACAAGTTCCAGGCTAGCCTGAACTCTGAAGTGAGACACTGTCTCAAAATAAGAATGTTAAAAATGAACATATAATCAGTAGTGTGTTGTCTTGCAGGTTGTATTTCTCAGTGCTCAGCAGGTAGCATCTATTACTATCCATCTTACCATCATCAACACAATCCGGACCAAGTTCAGAAATTACAGAAGGAACTACAGAGGTACCTCACTCAGAAGTTTGTCTTTGAGGCAGTTAGGAGGATTCAGTGTACCAAGATGGGAACACTATTTTTTTTTCCACATAGAAGCAAATGTTTTTTATATCAATAAATATATATGTTTTCACCAGTTTTAGCTTAAAGGATTTATACTGCTGGGATACTTTGCTAACTTTGAAAGGTGTAATTACAGAATATGCAATTAAGAAGTGAAAAGAAACAAAAATAGACTGGCTGGAGGTGTGGCTCAAGTGAGAGCACCTGCCTAGCAAGCAGAGGGCCTTGAATTCAAACCTCAGTACTGGAAGTAAAAAAGAGAGACTATTGTGAATGTATTAAAAAATACTGAATTGTACACTTTACAATGGTGAATTTTATAGTATGTGAAATACCTGTTTTAAAAACAAGCAACCATGTCTGCAAGGGAAATAGAACTATGTTACGGATGGATTATTTATTGTAGCTACTGAACAAGTACAATGGTAGTGGAAGATCGTTTTTTCCTGTTTTGATAGGAGGTGATGGTATGTTGTTCAGGGTGGTCTTGAACTTGCCTCACCCTCCCAAGTAGCTGGGACTACAGGCACATATCACCATGCCTGAATTAAAAGAAAACTTTTGTTTGGATTCTGGCATTTCAACTTGGGATCTTGTGCTCAGTAGGTAATTGTTCTACCACCTGAGCCACGCCTCTAGCCCTTTTTTGTTTTAATTAAAGAATTTTTAAATCATGGTAAAATTATCATGAAATTGTCTATTTCAATCTTTTGAAAGAATAAATTTTTATTCACTTGTTGTTATTTTGAGGTAGGGTCTCACTATGTAGCCCAGGATAGCCTCAAACTTGTGATTCACCTGCTTCTGCCTTCTGCGTGGCTTTAAAAAATTATATTTTGCCATGCTGGTAATTGAATACATGCTCTACACAAGCTAGGCAAGTATTCTACCACTCAGCTACATCCCCCACCTTCTAATATTTTCCCCTTTGGTTGTATGAGGATTTGAACTCAGGGCCTTGAGCTTGCTAGGCAGGCACTCTACTACAGGAGCCATGCCTCCAGCCCTCCTAACCATGTTTAGTTGTATGTAGCTCGGTGGCTTTCTCATTCTTATATCCATCTCCAGAAGGAGGACATCTTTAAAGTTTTGGTCTGCTTCTTGGTTTTTTATTTTCTACATTATCAACCTGGTTCCAATTATTTATTCACATGTAACTGTTTTTGATCCTTACGGGGGTGTAAGCCAATCTTCTTTTGGGGGAGGTCTGGGGTTTGATCTCAGGTTTTCCCACTTGCAAAGAAGGCCCTCTAATTCTGGAGCCACACCTCCAGTCCATTTTGCTCTGGTTATGTTGGAGATGGGGATCTTAGGAAATATTTGCCTAGGTTGGCCTCAAACCTTGATCTTCCTGATCTCAGCCTTCCAAGTAGCTAAGGATTACGGGCGTGGATCACTGGCTCCCAGCTAAGCTGATCATTGTTAAGGCAGAAAAATTACATGACAACTACAGAAAAAAAGGATACATTAATCTTCCCCAGTGTATTTTCAAATCTACTGATCAGGCTATTTGCCTGTCTTGCTGGGTGTAAGTGGCTATTCACACCTATAATCTTTAGCTACTCAGGAGGTAGAGAACAAGAGGATCACGGTTCAAAGCCAGCCCCAGCAAATGGTTCATGAGACCCTATCTCAAAAATACCCAACTCAAAAAAGGACTGAAGGAGTGGCTTAAGTGATAGAGCACCTGCCTAGCAAGCATGAGGTCCTGAGTTCAAGCCCCAGTACCACACACACACACACAAACTATTTGCTTACCAAATGTTTGTTCTCTATTACCCCTCACTATAATAATGTACCCTCACTGAGTTCATTTATTTTAATATTTTTAGTTCTATATTTTTGGAGATTGAACCCAGGACCTCATAGACACTAAGCATGTGCTGTACCACCAAGCTACACACCAAGCCCCACTGTATTCATGTTTTGAAGGGCACATTTGTTGAATCCCATTCATTCATTCAAGATTGGCAGAATTCAGAAATGTTTATTTCTCCAGAGGTTGCCTGCTAATTAGGAGGAAATCCATATCATAAAAGTGCTTAAGACTTTTCCGATTGATGAATCAGAGACTATATTACCTTACTTTTCATAAAGAGCCTGAGAACTGGGATGAGGATGTGGCTCAAGTGCATGCCTAGCAAGTGCAAGGCCCTGAGTTCAAATCCCAGTTACCCTCTCTTCCCCCCAAAAAAGTAAGAGTAGGAAGAGCTTGAGAAAATGCAAACAAACTAGGCTTGTGCTTCTCTATAGAGTGCCTAACTGAGCATTGTGTGGTTAACTGGCTTATTTTCTTCTTTTATGATCAATTAATTTCATTAGAAATCAAATACTTGATAAAGTTGATAGGAGAGAGAGAGAGAGAGAGAGAGAGAGAGGAGTACAGGCAGGGTTGGGTACAGTTGTATGTAGACAACATGTTTTGCATGTTTGAGGCCCTGGGTTCAATCTGCAGCACCACATTTGGGAAAAGATGAAGTATTAAAACATATAAAAAGAAATCAAACACAGGCCTCTTATGTCCCATTCTGTGATTTCTTACATTCCTTTTGAAAGTTTTCCCATGCATAGGTAAGCAAATATTTTACCCTTAATTTCAAGTCAAAAGGTAAATCTCACAATCACATTTTTTGGAAGGGGACATTATAAGGCACTTTAATTGTCATAGAGGAATAATCTCAAATGAATGAAAATGCATAAGAGGACATAACATATGAGAATGATCATCCTGCCAAATACCAGGGAACTGAATATTAAAGACAGGACAGAGCACAAAGCACAGGTTAAAACCTCCCACTAACCGAGGTGTGGGTAAGGGTAGGCAGGGCCCCTTAGATCCTGTGGGCACCAAGTACTGAAGGAACCCCCAGAAATGCTTTCCCCAGCTGGGAGTGTGGCTCAGTTACCACTGAGCCCACCTTGCATGCATAAGTGTCTGAGTTCCCTCCCAAACAGAAAAAAAAAAGTCTGCAAGAAATGCTCTTGGGTGACATCATGAGAACCATGTAGCAGGTCTGGACAGATAGTGTATTCACATATCATAAAGTACCCACCAGGATCTGGTCCCATGGGGCCTACAGGAGCCACAGACACAATCTCCTTCTCTCCCCATAAATTCAAAACCATCCTGGGCCTGATCCGCCCTCAGTCTTCCATTCTATCTCCCTCTTTGCACCCAGGTGCCACTCCACTAGCCCTTTTTTTGTGTTGAGTATTTGCGAGATAGGGTCTCTCGAACCACTTGCCTGCAGCTGTCTTCAAACCTCAATCCTCTTGATCTCTGCCTACTGAGTAGCTAGGATTACAGGCATTAGACACCCCCGCACAGCTACACATCATGTTTTATTTGACCAAACAAAAGTCTAGGCATTAGAATAGTTTTCAATTTCAGACTTTTTCCAAATAAGCCCATGAGAACTGGACATAAGCAAGGTGAGATGCAGCTCAATTGCTTTTCCTAAGATGTTTATCTGTAGGTTGAGATTGGCACAGCCCTGGCCACAGAAAAGGAAATGCAGAACAGCTGCTTCTCCTAAGTTGTTTGTGTTCAGAGAAGCAGGAATGCAGGTTTCTCCTGTTACAGTGTCACCCTCCTCCCCAAGAACAACTGCTTCACCCTGTTTACCACTGGGTATAAAAGACTCACTGAAGGAGGACATGAGGCTTTTGCTTTGGGCTTTTGCTTTGGGACTTTTGCTTTGTGGGCTTTTGCTTTGAGGCTTTTTTGCTTTTTGCTTTTGGGCTTTGGCTTTTTGGTGTGGGAGGCTTTTGGAAGGGAAAAGAGTTGGTGAAGGGAAAAGAATTGCTGAAGGAAAAATAAATGGCTCAGGGGGAATTGCTGAAGGGAGATTGCTGAAATGAAAAGAATTGCTAAAGGGAAATTGCTAAAGGGGAATTGCTAAAGAGGGGTTGTTAGAAAGTCTGCAACGAGAACTTTATACATAGGCTTTAGAAAAGCTAAGCTAAAGAAAAGCTACAGAGAACATGGGACAGTGCAAGTCTGAGCACCAAGGCTTTAAGAAAGCTGAAGTGAGAACATGGGCCAGTGCAAGTCTGGGGGCAAAGACTTTAAGAGAGGTTATGCTAAAGAACAACTAAGAGAAAACATGGGACAGAGTGAGTCTAAGGAAAGAGTTTTAAAGAATAGTGAAGCAAGTTTCTAAAGAAAACTTTAGAAGCAAGGTTTTAAATAACTGTAAAGTAGTAAGGCCCTAAAGAATAATGACAGAGAAAAGAAGCAGAGTAAATGAAGAGAATAATAGAGAAAAGAAGCAATGAGGGTTGTGTGTCTCCACCTGAGTGCTCAACACACCTGATCCCACTTTCTGTCTGTCTGTCTGTCTATCCTATGTCTTTTCTGCATCTCCAGTCCCCCCCACTAAGGCCCAGTTAGGTTCGGTAATAACCAGGAGTGAGAAGAAGTTCACTCCAACAAGGGAGCTAGAGAAAAAGCTCACTCCATACATCATGAGATATCTTGGGAATCACATCAGGTTTTAACATAAAGTTCACTTGTGTTTCCTAAACACTTTACAGACATAGCCAAAAGGTCATTTGTTACAGTACTTTAGTGTGCCTTCATTTTAACTGCTATCCTGCCCTCACATATGTAAGGTGTGGGATTTTCCACTTGTGGCATCAAGTTGGTGCTCAAAAGGTTTCAGGTTTTGAAACATTTCAGATTTTGGATACTAGAGTTCAAGTTGCTCAACCTGTAGTGTGAACGTTCCCTGGTGGTCTAGTGCTCAGCCTGTAGCGTGTAGACTTTTGAGTCTGACTTCCTTTACTCAGGGTAGTTTATTTGAGATGTATCCCATGCTGCATCATTTGTAGTTTGCTCCTTTTTATTCCTGAGGAGTTTCCTGCTGTGCCCAGTTTGTTTATTCATGTCCCAGGTGAGCTTACCATGCATAAGTTCCTGGTTCAATCCCCAGCAGAGAAAGAGAGAGAGAGAGAGAGAGACAGACAGACAGAGAGAGAGAGAGAGAGAGAGAGAGAGAGAGAGATTTGATGCTTCTAAAATTTTTCATTTTATTTCTTTGACTTATTGATAGTTGTTGTAGGCAATTACCAAAGAAAAGGCATTGTGGATATTAATTTATTTCTTTTAATTTTTTTCCTGTGTTTAAAAGAATAAAATTAGAGCTGGGGGCCTGGCTCAACTGGTAGAGCTTCTGCATAGCAAGTGCTGAGGTCCAGAGTTCAAACTCCAGTACTATAAATAAAATAAAAATTTCCTAAACTTTAAAATAGGCTGTAAAATACACTAGCACATTGGCAAGTGTGGTGGCAGGTATCTGTAATTCCAGTACTCAAGCAGCTGGGCCAGCCTGGGATACATAGTGAATCCTTGACTTAAAAAAGAAGAAAAGGAAAGAAGAAGGGGAGAGAGAGGGAGGGAGAGAGAAAGAAGGAAGAAAATGTTAGCATACTATCTCCATTTAAACATAATCCTTGTTACCTATGTAGTAATAGCTTAAATATAAAGAGTTTTATACTCCAAAAATAATAATAAAAAATACTTTACTGTTTTCACAGACTAGAGTGTTGACACCATCTCTGCTTCCTATACGACCCTACTTGGTTCTGTATGGAAAAGATCTGACTTTAGCATAATTGTTTTGAATGTAGCTTCCTTACTATCATGTGTTTCCCTCAAAGGTGAAAGAAGAGAATGTGTCCATACTTTGTGTTTGTCAGTAGTTTCAACTCTGAATGAAGTCTTTCTGGAAGCTGACGTTAAAGCAATTTCAGGATTATTGGCCAGTATGGGTAAGTGTTGATATTACTTGTAAATATTTTACAAGTACAACCATTAAGCAAATCCACATATTTTGTTTTGAAATTAGCTTTATAGGTTTTGATTTGGGTGCTTGTAGCTATGTCAATGAAAAGATCTGCCACAGAAAATCCTTCTTGCTTGTTTAAACAGTTTTACTGAGATAGAATTATCTATCACAGGACTGCACCATTTTAATTGTTTTTTTGTCTATGTTCAGAGTTGTGCAGTAACCATCACAATCTGATTTTAGGAAATTTTTATGATCCCAAAATGAATTTCATACCCATAAACAATTAATGCCACTCCCACTTCTTTCCCTTAGTTGTCTTATCCCCCACTAAACTAATTTCATTCTCTATATCCATCTGCTTTGGACTTAAATAACCATGCTACCCAGTGTTTAATGTCAGTACTTAGTAGGATGTTTGTAACAGTGCTTTATGAGCACATCAGCTTGGGTAGTAAGAGGTGACAGGGCACTATAAAGATTGATAGACTTGCAATCATGGAATTTGAGATTAAAAATCAGTTTACTACCACACACATGTTCACAGCCTTCCCATCTCAGATCTAGATGTTGTGTTGATTCTCTTGTCCTGTTTTCAAATGCAGAGTTTAGCATCAGTTTGTTTCTACATCCTTTCTCCCTCAGGGAAGAATTTAACAAGGTCCATTTACTTCAGATTCCAGTGTGCCTTTCACAGAAATAAGTACCTGTTTTCTGAATTTCCTATATGGAAAATTTGCTTTCATGGAACTTCAGTGTAGTCTTTTTTTTTTGTGGGACTGGGATTTGAACTGAAGACTTCATGCTTGCAAAGCAAGAGCTCTACCGTTTGAGCCACACCTCCAGTCCACTTTGCTCTGGTTATTTTGAAGATGGGGTCTTGTGAACTATTTGCCTGAGCCGTCCTCCCTTGATCCTCCTGATCTCAGCTTCCCAAGTAGCTAGGATTACAGGTTCGAGCTATAAGCACCCTGCACTGTAGTCTTACAGTTGTTAGAAACTTGAAGGTTACAGGTGTGTGTGGTGGTACACACCTGTAATCCAGGCTTCTTGTGTGTTGCCTCAGGAGACCGACACAGGAAGATCACATGTTCTTTGAGGAGCCTGGCTACATGGCAAGACTCTTCTCTTCAGAAACCAACAAAAAAGATTAAGTGGTAGAACACTTGTTTAGAATGCTGGGTTCCATCCTCAACATTCAAAAATAAATAAATAAAATAATAAGGAAAAAGAATTTGAAGATGGTCTCCTAAGAAATTTGAGGGTCTCTGTCCTTATTTTTAAGTAATATGTGTTGAACCAGTCATGAGGGAATACCTGCAATCTCAGTTACTTGGGAGATAGAGGCAGGAAGATCTCAAGTTCAAGGCCAGCCCAGAAAAGACCCTATTTCAAAACACCAAAACCAAACAAATGAAAAGAAAGGAGGGGAGGCAGCTGTGCCTATAGTTCAAGTGAGACCCTGGGTTTAATTCCCAGTAACAAAATAAAAGTATTTTTGATGACTATACAATCATTACTATCAACAATGTTAGTTTAAACAGAACTAATTATCAGGCAGTATTTATAGATTTTAAAATCTTCAGTATAGCTTTGTAGGTACGCATACTTTTACCATATTTGGTTGAGCACAATATGTACATTTTTTGTGTTTTATCATCATTAGGATGGGAGCATGTCTTCAACTGATGAAGCCTTATGGTTGCTATTGACCAGGTAGCAATAGTCCCATCTTTGTGCAAATTTTGTTGCAGTAAATAACATCCCTCCACTGAATATATTTTTCATAGCACATGAAGTGAGGAAGTTTCCAGTTGAGAAGTCTTCAAAAGAGTTGCACTGTTTTTACTATTGAAATTTTTTTTGAGTATGCAGATATGCATATAAACTGAGTGGGTAACAGGTGAAAATCTACTTCAATAACTGTTAAATTTGTAACTATAAATAAAAACTGAATGACAGTAAAATATTGTATTGAATTCCAGAGTATTTCTTAGAAAAACTTTCTCAGTGTCATAAAAGCAACATGGTGGACTAAAATCGTAGAGTCAATGGAATGTAGTTTTCCCATGTTTGAAATAAGGAAACTGAGGACAGGAAGGTTAAGTCACTTACCAAATGGTCACACAACTAGGAACTAGCAGCAGGCCATTTGAACAGAGGTTGGTTGGATTCTTTAGAGCGTGATTGTACTTGCTGTGTGTTTTCTCTCATTGTATATGGAGTAAATTGGAAAGAGACTTAACATGGTTTTAAAAATTATTTCTCCTATCCTTACCAGTGGAGTTGCTAAGCTGCCTTGTGTTTGTTTTGTCCCACCTGCACCTCCATTAGCTGTGGACAGGTCTGTGACTGCCAGACTGAGTGATGCCTGGGCTCTTCAGTCCTCAATAACCAGCAGCATGGGCTCATGGCCCCTTTCATTTTGCAGCTTTTCCCGCTTTTTGTGTTAGCTCTCCTTAAACAGGAAAGAAAACAAAACCAGAAAGCAGCATAGTGAAAATGTCAAAAGCCCAAACTTTTACCCTGTAATTCCCTAAACATTGCTTCTGTATCTCTGTGCTTGTTGAATGTTGTGAGGACAGGGACCTTACCTCTTCTTTGAATCTTGAGGGGTTTATAGCCAAAGAAAGTTATAAGTAACTGATTTTTGCAAGTGCCCTGTGCATGAGAGATGCTCATTAAGTGTACAGGGATCTTTTCAGCCATTCAAATGATAGTTTTCCAAAAGAAGAATTATATATTGTGTTGCTAACACAAAAAGCCACCATATACTGCATTGTCTCACTTATAACTAGAAGTTTCAAAAGCAGAAAGCAGAATGGTGATTGAGAATATAGAGACTGGTGGAGGGCAGAATGGGGAGATGTTGGTCAAGGGTACAGTGTCAGTTACACAGCAGGAATAAATGAGCATTTGAGGTGATGGATTGTCTATTAGCTCAGTTACTTCATTCCATATTGTATACTATATCATATTACTTTGTGTCCTATAAATATATCCATTTATAATTTGTTGCCAGTTTAAAAAAATAATTTTTTTAAAGCTGACACCTGTGGCTCACTCCTGTAATCCTAGCTACTCAGGAGGCAGAGACCAGGAAGATCAGTTTGGATTTAGCCTGGGCAAATAGTTTTTGAGACCCTATCTCAAAGAACCCTTCACAAAAATAGAGTTGGTGGAGTGGCTCAAGGTGAATGCCCTGAGTTCAAGCCTCCGTACCACAAAAAAATTTTTTTTCAAAAGCAGGTACACATATACATTCATTTGTTTTGTTTTGGCTTTTTCCTGGTCCCTGCAGTAGTTCAGCAACATTAGACTTCTCATTTTTTTCCCCAGTGCTGTGGATTGAAGCCAGGGCGTTATGCATGTTTGGATGTTGCCCAGCACCTACCACCAAGCTGCTGCCCAGCCTACACTTCTTAATCTTTAGGTGTGTGTTCTCACATGAACAAGCCAGGCATGATGAAGTCCACCTGTGATCCCACCTATGCATGGGGCACAGCTAGGAGAATTCCTGTCAAGCCCAGCTGGTGCAAAGTAGTGTCAGACCCTATCTAAATCAGAAAGGGACTGGTAGTGTAGCTCAAATGGTAAAGCACTTGCTTAGCAAGGGTAAGACCCTGAGTTCAAACCCCAGTACTAGGAAGAAAGAAGGAAAAAGAAGGAAGGACATAAAAAAGGAAGGAAAAGCAAAAACAAAGCAAGGAAGAAAGTTGGTTTAGTCAGGCAGAGAGTGTGTAACAGGACATAGGAAGTTTTGTGCCCAGGCCCTGTCCCCACAGAACTGAAGCTCTGCAGCCCTGGGAAGTAGGCGGCTGCACAAGTGCAGGTGCTTGTGGGCATCAGAAGTCCAGCTGGTTCTGCAGGACAGTGACCCAGCAAGGGCACCGCCAGGACACGTGACAGGTCCATGTTGGTCAGAGTGGAGGTTAAAGCTGAGGTGCTGTCACTATGACACATCAGCAGTGCTCTTTTGTCCCTCATAAATTGCGCTTCCCTAGGGCTTTCTCATTCCCTTAAATTTAGTCAGTGCACTTGCTCTAATGTCTACTTAATTCCTGTTCTCTGCCTTTCTTAATACCTTTCCATCTGCTGGAATACTTGGGACTTTACCTCAAAACTTTGTCATTCTCCATGAAGCTAATACACTAGTTAAATGTCACTCTTGCTTATGAACTCTCTTTTACTTAGTAGTCATCATTTGTATTACAACTTTTCATCATTGATTTGCAAGCTTTGGTATATTGATTAGCTTCTCTAAGTGTGGAAGAAACAGACAGCCACCACTCATTGTCATGCAGCATTGATAGAACACTTAGTGGATACCATAGTCCGTCATGTGTGCCTTTGTCATCTGCTACATACTGACGTCCTTCCTGTGATACTGCTTAGATTGTTACATCACTGTCACTGTATGTCATGGCAAATAGTAGACCTATTTAATTGATTAGGAAACAGACAAGATAGCTTTACCACAGTTAGTTCATTAATTGCTCCAGGGTTTTAGGTGAGGCTGTAGCCACAAGTTAAGACATGTGTGTGACTTCTTAGAATATTTTTTGAAACAATTCACAGTAAATTTGGTAATTCTGTCTGACATTTACAAAATTCTGTATTTTTTAAATGTCTTCTTTTGGTGGGCATGTGGTTTGTTTTTCATTACAGAAATCATTCCAGAGTGGACAAACATGTGTCTAGGTGAACATATTTTGCTGTGTGTTTAGTGAAAACCCAGCCCTGGTTCACTTATACTTACAACTCATCCCAGTTTGTATAGAGTTGACAATCTCTCAGATGAGGTAAAATTTAAAACCCAGCCCTGGTTCACTTATACTTACAACTCATCCCAGTTTGTATAGAGTTGACAATCTCTCAGATGAGGTAAAATTTATTCCTTTTTTAGTGGCTTTTTCTTGAAGGCTTCTAAGCTTCATCATCCTCATTCCAGTGCAGAAATGAGAAGAGGTTTGTTTGTTATCTAGTGCTTTATATTTTTATCTTTCTGCTAGTTATATATAGAGAAATTTTGGTTCAGATGCTCCTGAAATAGTACCTTTATTTAAGTTTCCTAAGTGAAGTCTCTAGAACAGATGCAAGAAATACAGAGAGTGTCAAATTGACCAGAGCAACCTATTTATTTAAACAAATTAATCTGGAAGATGGGTGCCGAGAGTGAACTCTCATCTAAGCACTCTCGGTCAATTTTCAATGTAATGATGTATGGATTAAAGAAAAAGTATTTATCTGAGTTGTAATATTTTGCTTTTGATAGAAAATTTATTGAAGTCATATGATTTATTATTTACTGCCATAGGTTTATTAAAGTCATAAACATAAAAATGTTACATCACAATCTAAAATTGTGCTCAAGTTAAGATGTACACAGATGGGGGTAATGTTTTGGTTAAAATCTTTCAAAGTTTAAAAAAAATGTAAGATACCTTTTGTATTCATTATTTTTATCATCTTTGTGACAAAATATCTGACAAAAATAATCTAAGGGATGAAAGATTTATTCCATACACCTCATGGTTTCAGAGGTATCAGTCCATCATGGTGGAGAGGTGTTGTGGATCAGAACAGTTCCCATCATGCAGCCAGGAGCAGAGAAAAGGAACACAGGAACCAGCCAGGGCAAGATATTCCCTTCAAGGACACCCCAGGGACCTTCTTCCTCCAACCACGTCCCACCACCCACCTTCACCTCCCCCCAGTAATGACATCAAACTATGAATGAATTAAGGAGTTTTAATCCATCCAGAGTGCTCATGATGTAATCGTCTCTGCAAACACCATCTCAGACGCCCCAGAGGTGTGTTCACTGGTCTCCTGTGTGCTTCTCAATCCAGTCAAAGTGACATTTAAGGTATATGACAGGATAGGTTAGCACTCCCTTGACAAGGATGAAGGGGCCCTTGGGCCTGACAACACCCACATGGTGAAGACATTGCCGCCTACTTCATGGCATCTAACCATGGTTAAAAAATTTAAAGAGTTGACAGTTAAGAGTAACTGTCACGTAAAGGAGAAATAGGAGGTAGTTTTTTGCAAATGATAACTATTCTTAACATTATTAATTTGAATTACAAAATAACTAATCTTACTTATTTGATAAGTTCAATTAATTAAACTTACATTTCCCTATCTCTCTCTTTTTTTTTTTTTTTGGACAAGGTCTAACTATGCAGCCCAGACTGGCCTTGAATTCTAAATTGTCCTCAGCTTCTTGAGTGCTAGGATTACAGGCCTATGCCACCATACCTGGCTTAGTCTTATGTTTTTCTACCATTAAAAAATAGCAGCATAACAAATTAACATAAAATTTAAATGTAGTTTATTTTTATGCCTGTATTATAGGAACCATCAGAAAGAATGAAGGAGGGCTGGAGGTGTGGCTCAGGCAGTACAGCGCCAGCTTAGTAAGTATGAAGCCCTGCATTTGGTACTACCAAAAAAGAGAAAGAGAGAGAGAGAGGGAGAGAAAGAAAGTAAAGCATTCATAATACTTTCTAAGATAAACAGTACTAACACTTAGGTGATGAGTTTATCAGGACACATTGACTCCCAAGGAGTTTAGACAGAAAAACTCTCTAAAACACACCACAAGGAGTCTGGGTTGTGGGGAGCGTGTAGCTCAGTGGCAGAGCCCTTGTGCATGAGGCCTCCAAGTTGATCTCCAGAACTGCCAAAATACAAATTTAAAAAATCACAAGAAAACTAACCACAGGAGCTGCAAGGGCAGACTGTACTCAGAAACTAGTAGATTCTCCATAACTTTCCTTCTTTCTGATCAGTTTTTTTCTATCAGACTAGAAAACAACTACTGCTATCTTCCCTTTCTCATCATCTGAGATGGGCACAGCTCTTTTTCAGTTCACATTGGAAACCTCTGAGGAAATTCCTCACTGGCTTTATTTGGGTTGTTGTCTCTTCTGCTCCTCATGTCCCTAAGGTCAGAAGTTTTAAGCACTGGGATCAATAGCCCCAGACTCATCACAGAAGTGAAAAGAATAGGTTTTCCAAACAACAGGAAGCTGGGTGCTGAAAACACCAAGCAGTAAATGACTTTGGTAGCTCTATTTTCCTCCTGAGTTTTGTTCTCATTAGATTTTGGTTCCTGAGTTTTTGTGATTTTGAGCATAAAATGAATTAATATGTAAAACTCTTAGGAAACAATGCCTGGCTGTAATAGACACCGTATAAGCCATATAAAGCTATTATCATCACTTCCATTAGCATCGTCATTATCATGATCATTTCATAATTAAGCATGTTCAGGGGCTGGGGGTGTAGCTCAGTGGTAGAGTGCTTACCTGGCATGCATGAGGCCCTGACTTGATCCCCGGCACTTGGGGGTTATTTCCTTTTATGTAAGCATTCACTCTTAAAGCATACATTTTCATGGCTCCATAAATTAAACCATTCTATTCTTAGACATAAACACTGTTACCAGTTTTAACTATCACTATGAATAAGATTGATTTACCTAGGTTAACTAAATACATTTTTAGCTAAAATGGGTAAGCATTAATATTGAAAGGTGTGCCTGTGTATGTAATGTAACAGCATTACAGTTATAAATGAGAAACTTGCATTTCTAGCTTTGATAAATGTGAAGTTGAAAAGCACTTTAAATTTTATTTACATTTGGCTGCTTTTGCTCCTCTCAGGATGTACACATGGCCCAAGTGAAGCAACCAGGTCTCGTTGGAACCAAAGGGAAGATTTCTGCTTGACATTTGAAAGAGATTCTCATTGCTCTCCCTTTGTCTCCTTCTCCCCCGCCTTTGTAATTTTAGATTTAAAGATCAGTTACGAATATAGCATAGAAAGTTCTTGCACACCCCTCACCCATTTTACGCTAATGTGTATGATGGTCCACACCTGTTGTCCCATCTACTTGGGAAGCTGAGGCAAAAGGAACACCTGAGCCCACAACCTTGAGATCAGCCTGGGCAAAACAGAAAGATGCCATGTCAAAATAAAAAAAAAAATTTTAAGTGTTTTGATGTTGGCATTGTGGCTGAGGCAGGAGGATGGTTAGGTTAAGGCCATCCCAGACCACATAGTGAGGCCCTATCACAAAATAACTATATCAAAATAAAATATAAAATTACAAGATACTTTTGTAAAATTCAGTAAACTCAAACCAATTGCTGTATTATTATTAACTAGATTTCAGATGTTATCTGGACCTCACTAATATTTGTTCACCATACAACCTTTATGTATTGCATTTGCCTTTGAAATAATAGTTAGGATCAGAAGTTAATTTGGATTTCTTGGGATTTAAGAAGCTTTGTTTTAGCTTCATCTTCTTCATATTATGAATAACTGTGATTGGCCTAAGTGAGTAAGGCCCAAACTCTTGGAGGTAACAGTCCTTTACTTTCTTTTTTTCTTCCCTGTGACTCTCCTACCTGTGTCTAGCGCTGTAATCACCTCCTCACTTCCTCGGGGAGCCCTCAGCATCGAGGACAGAATCATCCCTCAGCCCCCTGTTCTTCAGCTCTCCGTGGAGAAGCTGAGCAGAGATGGTGCTTTCCTCCTGGATGCAGGCTCTGTGAGTAGTTTGACTTCCTGACCCCCTCACTGTACCACTGTTCCTTTTTAGCATTTGGTTTCCTTCCCCATGGTATCTCTCTTCTTGAATAGACTTGTACTCTTTGCTCTTTATATATTTGTGTCAGCCATTTTCTCCCACCACAGCCTTGTTCCAGGCCAGGTGTCGCTGTGGCAAATAGTAATCGCACAATCTCCATAGTGGTAAATGCTAGTTGTTTTTAGTCCTGTTCCGATCTGTACAATCTCTGTAAATACACACATCCTTCTGACCTTTTGAAATACTCCCAGAGGTGTGGTGCCAACACTTGCTATGAGCCATCCTCTAAAATAATTTTATTCCTGTTCGCAGGCACTGAAGTTTTGGGTTGGGAAAAACTGTGCACAGAGTTTTCTCCACCAAGTTCTAGGAGTTCAAAACTATGCATCAGTTTCACAGACTATGGTAAGACTTACTTCAGTGATTATAGAAGACATAAGGACATTTAAAATGTGGCAAAAGCATGAATATCACATTTTGAAATCAGAAATCAGCACTACAAATTTCTCCCCAAAATAAAAGTTCCCGCAGATGTTGTTCTTCCAAATGAAAAAAAAAAACTCATGGTTTTGGTGTGTGTGTGTGTGTGTATGTGTGTGTGTTTCCACACTGAGTCTTGTTAATTGGTGTTTGACCTTATGGGTTTAAGTGATCCTCCTATGTCAGACTCCCAAGTACCTGGGACTATGCATAGCTTGCCACCACGGGTAGCCAATATTATGTTTTTATGGCATCCTTTTCTTTTTTGTCCCTTGTTTTTCTTTGAGACAGCTTCATCATGAATGGCGAGGCTGGCCTGGAACTCTCAATGCTCCTACCTCACCTCCTCACCTAAAAATGCCATCCTTAGTTAGGTGCCATTGGCTTGCACCTGTAATTCTAGCTACGGAGGAGGCAGTGATTCGAAGCTCAGGATTCAAAGCCAGCCTGAGCAAATAGTTTGAGAGACCCTGTCTCAAACATACGCAACACAAGAAAGGACTGGCGGAGTGGCTCAAGTGGTAGAGTGCCTACCTAGCAAGTGTGAGGCCTGAGTTCAAATCCCTCAGTATTGTAAAAAAAACCCGAAAGCTTATTTTAGCTAGGATCTTGACAAATTGTCTTTTAAAATAGCTGAATCCCCTAGTGACTCCACGAATGTACACACAGACCTTTGGAATTTTTGGTTGAGGATTCTGGGGTGACAATTTGCATTTCTAGCAAGTTCCCAGTTTAAGCTAATGGTTCAGGGATCTGACTGAGAATTAGTGCTTCAGGGTGTTGTCTGCTCAACCTCCACTTACCTCAAGGGGTTATTCTACCCTTGTGAGACAAGGTTCAAAACAAATTTATCCTGGACCCTGCCTCTAGTGGGAGGTGGGTGCTTTAGCTGACTTCCATCTCGGAAGCTCTGGGGACAGGTCCAGAGGTCTGGCTGGCAGGGGGGTCTTGTCAAATGTTTTGGTTGGGCCTGAAAACCCAGGATCTCTTAACATAACTGGCAGGGCCAAGCTTTTCTGGGTAACCAGCCACCCCCCACATGCTGCACCTCAACCCGTTTTTCCCTTTGGACTGTAATGAAAGCCTCTGACGCTAGTGGGGAAGCTGGTCCCCATCTCAAAAATAACCAATACAACAAGGATAGGTTGAGTGACTGAAGTAGGAATGGAAATTCCCTTTTCTTCCTCCTCTTCCTCTTCTGCTTGCCTGGTGTTTAGATACGATGGCAGGAGCTAGAGCATCATCTTGTACTGCAAGCTGTGCATGGAGGAGGACGGCAATTAGAAAGAGACTTGACCCCTCTTATGGGGAGAGATTACCACAGCTGTCATTTCTATCTCGTTTAAGCTATTTGAAATTTAAAATCTTTGCAAAAGCACGTGAGCTAGTACGTGAATGAATTTAGGAGGTATAAACATGTTAGAAATCACAAAATAAGTGCAGTAGACTCACTTGTTGCATGCTGTCTGTAGCTGTAGTCACAACAGGCTACCAGAGTTGAACGGGTGCCACAGATGGTACAAAGTGCAACACATTTACTACCCGGCCCTTTACAAAAACACTTGGATGACACCTGAACCAGAACATAAAGCAAGTTATGAATACCTATCATACTACTTTCATAAAATTACAGGTCAACCCAAAGAGATGGACAGAACAACTCCATTACATTTAGAAGTGTGTCTAAAGAATTCATGATGAAAATAAATTACAAAATGTTTGGAAATTGAGGCTGGAAGGTATAGCACTTGCTTAGTATGCTTGAGACCCTGGATGTTTTGCCCAGCACCACAAAACAAAATTGCAGGGAATTGGAACATCATGTAAGAAAATTTGTGAGAATTAGTTACAGTGATAACTAGACAGACATATACATTGTTGAAGAAAAATTAAAATATTTTGTTAATATATTCAAGAAAGGAAAAGGCTAAACATAAACTAAGTATCCATGTCAAGAATTACTAGAAGAAGCCTGTGTGTTGGTGCAGTTCTATAATGCCAGATACTCATGAGGCATAGATTCAGAGGATCTGTGCTCAAGGCCAGCCCTGGTAAAATGATGTTGACACCCCATCTCAATTAACAAGCAGAGTCTGGTGGATCACGCCTCTGGTCCCAGTTATGTAGGGGACATGAATAAGAGTATCAGCGTCCAGCCAGTCTAGGCAAAACTGGAGGACCCTTTTAGAAAAATAGCTAAAGCAAAAATGGCACCATCACTTAAGTGGTAGAGTGCCTGCCTAGCAACCAGAATGCCCTGAGTTCAAACCCTAGAACCAAAAAGAAAAAAACAGATCAAGACAAGGACAAGCCTCTGGCAATAAGAGAAAAAAGAACATCACACCGGGAATTCAAGCATGTGTAGTAAGAGCTACTGTAGAGATTCTTTAAAACTGTGATAGTTACTACAAGCAACCCATTTCAAGAAACTATGAAATTTCTAAATAATGGATAACTACTAGAAACGTGTAAATGTCCCATACATATTTGAGAAGTTACAAACTGAATACTTCTATATCAGTTGTCGCTGACTAACAAATCACCCAAAAATGCAGTGTCTGAAAACACCTGTTCTCTGTGCTTGTGACTCTGTGGTTCGCTGCATAGGCAGGCACACCTGGACAGCTCTGCTGGTCTACCTGAGTCCTCGGGCAGTGACAGCCATCTGATGGCACAGCCTCCCTCACATGTCTGGCAGTGGAGCTGGCTGTCAGCTGAGTCACATCTGTGTCAGGTCACCTCAGCCTTCTCCTGTTGGCACAGGATTCCCAGTAAACAGCAGAACAGAGCAAGCCCAGTGCACAAGTGCTTTTCAAGCCTCTGCTTGTGTCGCCTTTGTAATGTCTCATTTGCCAAATCACAACAGATCCTGACCAAAACAACTTACTGGATCATTGTGGGAGGGCTGATGAATAGGAAGACAGGGATAGGGATTCATGGAGGAGGGGCGCTACTACTGGAACAGCCAAATGTGCTGTGACCATAAAAACCAACCCTTGCTAAATAAAATCCAATGTAATTTATCAAAATAACAATAAGACTCAAATATGATCTCAATAGATGTAAACACAAAAAGCATTTGATAATTTTTGGTTTTGTTGGCCCTGAAATCAGGGCTTTGCACCTGCAAAGCTACAACTTGAGCTATATCTCACCTCCAGTCCACTTTCCTCTGGTTATTTTGGGGATGGGGTCTCCCAAACTATTTGCACAGGCTGGTCTTGAACTGTGGTCCTCCTGATTGTAGCCTCCCAAGTAGCTAGGATCACAGGCATCATCAACTCAGAATTGAAGGAAACTTCCTGAACCTGATAAAGAATATCTATCAAATACCTATAGCCAACCATATCCTTACTGGTGAAATATTCGAGACATTTCTATACAATCTGCTTCTTATCACCGATAACACTTTACCTTGCACTCGATGTCTTGGACACCATAGTAAGACAAGAAAAATAAAGGAATAAAAACTACAGTGGAGGAGAAATTGTACTTTTATGTGCTGGGTCACACGACTCTGCATGAAATTCAAGGATGTTTGCAGGTACACTGGTAAGAAGAATTCAGGAAGCTGGCTGGATAAAAGGACAATAAACAAGAAAAAAATGAATTAAGAATTATACCCAAGGAGGATGTAGCTCAGTGGTAGAGCACATGCTAGCTGTTGGAAGCACCCTGGGTTAAACCCCTAGCATTGCAAAGTGAAACAAAACAAAATAGAACAAAAAATCAAAAATGACAATATCCAGGAGGGAAGATGGGACTCTGTAGTATAGTTTGAAGTTGGGTATTGTGATACTTGCAGTGTTGCTTTTTTTGCTGAGTATTGCCTTAGCTACTCTCAGTCTTTTGTGTTTCTAAATCAATTTTAGGGTAGATTTTTCAATGTCTGTGATGAATTGTCATTGGAATTTTGATGGGAATTGCATTGAACATGGACAATGATTTTAGTAATATAGCCATTTTTACTAGTTGATTCTGCCAATCCATGTAGTCTACTTTGATCTCTTTCTTCAGTGGTTTGTAGTTTTCCTTGTAGAGATCATTTATAGCTTTTGTTAGATTTATTCCTAGGTATTTGATTTTTTTGAGGCTATTATAAATGGAATTGTATTCCTATATTCTTTCTCAGTGTGTTCATTGTTGGTGTATAGAAAGTTTACTGATTTTTGTAAGTTGGTTTTGTATCCTGTTACATTGTTGAAGCTGTTTATGGTGTCAAGGAATTTTGGGGTGGAGTTTTTGGGTCTTTGAAGTATAGGATCATCTCATCTACAAATAGGGATACTTTGACTATTTCTTTGCCTATTTGTATTCCTTTTTTTCTTGCTTTATTGCTCTGGCTAGGAATGGGTCTCTAAATTGAAGAGGTCACCCACAGAATGGGAGAAAATCTTTGCTAGCTGTACATCAGACAAAGGACTGATAACCAGAATATATAGGGAGCTTAAAAAGCTAAACTCTCCCAAAATCAATGGACCAGTAAAGAAGTGGGCAACTGACATAAACAGAACTTTTTCAAAGGATGAAGTCCAAGTGGCCAAAAAACACATGAAAAAATACTCACCATCCTTGGCCATAAAGGAAATGCAAATCAAAACCACACTAAGATTCTATCTCACTCCTGTTAAAATAGCTGTCATCCAGAACACCACCAACAACAAATATTTGCTAGGATGTGGGGAAAAAGGAACCCTCATACACTGCTTGTGGGAATGTAAGCCAGTACAACAACTTTGGAAAACAAATGGAGGCTTCTGAAAAAACTAAACACAGATCTGCCATCTGATCCAGCAATACCACTCCTAGGGATATGAGATTCTGAAGGAATGAGACTTAGGTCATTACAAAAGCACCTGCACACCCATGTTTATTGCAGCATTATTCATAATAGCCAAGCTATGGAAACAGCCAAGATGCCCCACTACCGAAGAATGGATTAAGAAAATGTGGTCTTTTATACATAATGGAATTTTATTCAGCCACAAAGAAGAATGAAATTTTGTCATTCACAAGTAAATAGATGGAACTGGAGAACATCATCTTAAGTGAAGTTAGCCAGGCTCAGAAGGCCAAAAATCACATGTTCTCCTTCATATGTGGATTATAGACCTGAAACAAATGCAGTAATATTATTGGACATGGATTGCACACTAAGTGGAGAACACACATGGGAAGAATAGGGAAAGGGAAGGAAACATAAAACTTGAATGTGATTGATTTGCTCACTGTATAGAAGCGAATAAAGTAATCTTAAACTGGCAGAGGCCACTATGGGAAGGGGACTAGAAAATAGTGAAGAGATCTTTTAGAGATTAACCAATGTGGGTTGTAATACACATGTGCATGGAAGCAGCACTAGGAATCTCTCTGTATAGCTATCTTTATCTCAAATGAGAAAAACCTCTATGTCTTTCTTATTATCTCTTATGTGTTTCTTCAATGAAATTGGAGAACAAGAGGGCAGAACAGGGTGTAGGAGTGGAGTGAGGGCAGGAGGAGGGGGAAGTGGCCCAGACACTGTATACACATATGAATAAATGTAAAAACGATAAAGTAAAAAAAATTAAAAATAAACAAAAGGACAGGAAGGTTACAAAAAAGTTCTGTGCAGGGGTGGGCAGCAGTAGGGGGGGTGCTTAAGGAAAGGATGATGGAGGGAGACTATGATGGAAGTATTTTTAGTGTTCATGTATAAAAAGTGAACAATAAACCTGTTGAAATTCTTGTAAGAAGGGGAAGGGTGATAAAGGAGAAGATGCAGGGGGTGAGTCTCATTAAGATATATTGTAAGCACTTATGTAAATGTCACAATGAAACCCTGTACAACTATAATATGCTAATAATAAAAATATCAAAAAATAAACACTTTAAAAATGGAAACTGAAGTGAAAAAGACATTGAGATTCCATCTCAACACAGAACAGCAAACGAGGAAAATAAAGAATGTCAAGTGTTTGTGAGAGTACAGGGAAAAAGGAACTCTGATGCACTGTTGGGTAACTATGAATTAGAGCTGCTATTATGGAAATCAGTATGGAGGCTTCTCAAAAAAACAAAAAGAGAACTAACATATGATCCTACTCTGCTACTCCTGGGCATATATACAAAGAATGTAAGTCTGCATCCAATAAAGACACCTGCATACCCTTGTTTATACCAGCACCGTTCATAATAACCAAAATACAGAATCAGCCTAGGTGTTCATCACTCACAGTGAATGACTTCCTCCACATCTGAAGCCTAAAAGTGACAATTTATTCTTGTTTCTAAAGTTATGTTATGAAAGGCCACAACAAAAATTACCTTATTTTTTCATCCACTGTTTTGTAGTATTTTTCTGTTCATAACTGTATAGTCCCATCTTGGTTATATTTTTTAAATTAACTTTTTCCTATAGCTGTGAATTTGTTTAAATCATACACTGTAGTTACCTTATTGTGCTCCAATTGTTAAATTAACCAATCATGCTATAGTACTAAAGAGATTCATTTAAAAATGTAGGTTCTTCTTTATATAGTAGATTAAATTGAACCACTAAAAGGTATTAAGTGGTTTACAGTGGAAATACAATGTAGAAGTTTGGGTAAACAGCAAGTGCCTAACTTGAGACAGCTGTGATTCTCCTGGTAAAATTCAGCATGTATGTACTTATATAGCATATGGTGCTACACAGGTTGATGGAATTAAATGAATTAAACAGTAGTTTCATAATTGACTAAAAACCTAAGGAACATTCAGCTGCATTTTTGGTATTTTGTGGTTTCATGTATGTTTAGAGACAATAAGACTTTTGTGAACTTTGTTTACTCATTTACCTTAGGAGGTCAGTCCATTGTCTTGTCTCCAGGTTTATGCAAGCTGACTCAGTTCAAAATCACCTAGATTCCCTCCATCTACCAGTTTTTTAAAGACAGTAAAATAAGTGGTGCATTTTCTTATTCTGTAGGTCATGTTTTAATAGATAATATTTCTTTCTTGTTTTTATGAGTATATGTTCTTTGCTTTCAACATTTTCCCTGATTTTGGTTCTTTTTTTCCTTTATGCAATTGTCAGTAGTTTTTTCTATTTGGAATATTCTACAGCTATATACTTAAAAGAGTGCATCTGTTGTACCATTCCATTCTATTAGTATATGAATGGTACTTAAGTGTATGTCTGCATTGCGTCTTTAGAGAAAACAAAGCAACAAACTTCCACTTTAGGCCTCCTCAGGATTTAAAGGAACATATACTCTTTCATTTGTATGTATCAGTTTCTTTCTTTTTGCAGGGAGTGGGACTGGAGTTTGATATCAGGGTTTCGCCCTTACAAAGCAGGCACTCTACCGCTTGAGCCACACCTCCAGTCCACTTTCTCTCTGGTTATTTTGGACATGGACTGTTTGCCCAGGATGGTTTCACATTGCAATCTGCCCAATCTCAGTCTCCCAAGTAGCTAGAATGACAGGTGTGAGCCACCAGCACCTGACTGTGTACCAGTTTCTTAAGGAACATAATTTTTTTCCTTTAGGGAATCTGTTTAATAACAAATTAGAGTATGAAATATTTAGAAGGCTAATTTTCTTAATGTGATTATATATTCCATATCAAATCTAACCTATCATAGCTATTTATATACAATATATTTTAATTCTAAACAGTTCTTCTCCCTGTAGAGAAAGGTTTAAAGGTTTTAGTTAAATATCTCCATATTTTGTTTTTCCTCCTGCTAACTATAACATTAGGCTACTTGAGTCCTTCTGTTTCCATTAGCAGAAAGTTGAAATCTTTGAATATTTAGGAAATTAAAATTTCAGAATGTGTTGCACCCTATCAGATAGTACACTGCATCACTATAGCAACAGATGAGCTTTTAGAGAGGCAGTGTGGGAAGGTAGGGGTTGAAGTATATTGAAGGTAGCTTTAAAGATAAGTCATTATAAATCATTTTTCTAATCTATATAAATTAATCAAAATTGCTAGTGGAAATAAGCATTTTTAAATGTACAGGAAAATGTTAAAACTGTTGGAGAACAGGGACACAGGGGTAAATTTGGATAGATTATATTTTATTTTGTGGTATATGAATTTATGACCAACAATACAGTCTGTGGCTTTTGTATTCCTTTATGAAATTAAAATATTAATATATATTATGTAATACATTATATATCATGCAATTATATTATATATTATGTGTGCATGTATATGAATATTTGGGATTGGAACCCAGGACTTCGTACATGTAAAGCAATGGCTCTACTACTGAGCTATCTTTTTAGCACTGAAACTATAATTGTTGATATTAGAAATTCCATTCTT
Source organism: Castor canadensis (assembly GCF_047511655.1). Classification (NCBI taxonomy): domain Eukaryota; kingdom Metazoa; phylum Chordata; class Mammalia; order Rodentia; family Castoridae; genus Castor; species Castor canadensis. The sequence continues at coordinate 68,377,500 of NC_133401.1, forward strand.
GAAAGAGGCCTTGGTTATCAGTGGCTTTATGAAGCAAAGTCAAAAACAAACATACAGAGTACAAAAATGAATGAAATCCTGTCACTTGCAGCACCGTGGATGGGATTGGAGGATATAATGTGAAGTGAAATAAACTAGAAAAAGAAAAACAAGTACTCTATATACTTTCTTGTGTGTGGGAGCTAAAAAAGATGACTTATGAATGTGTAACAGTGATTACTAGTGTTGGGGAAGAGTGTGGGAGTGAGCGAATAAAGTGAGGCTGGATTTACTAATGAATGTAATATGCATGTGTTGATATATTATACCAAACCCCACTAATATGTACAATTAATACATGTTAATTAATATAAAATGAAATTTGAAAAGAAAAACTTAAAAAATTTACATAAGTAGTAAGTGAATATTAGATATTATGGCTATTAATGTAAAAGTCATAGAAAAAGGCTGAAAGATTGCTGAAAATGTGCATAGTGGTTCATTTTGAGTAATTATAGATTTAAAAAGAATATTAACAATTATTAGAATTTGTTTCCTTGCCACATTTATTTTAAAACCCTTAAAATATTTGCTAAAAGGATGGGTATGAAACTGTATGTCATTGTCATTCTGTTTTGCATTTTCTTGATTATGAGTAGGGTAAAATTCCTTTTCATATGATTTATTTTATATTTTACTTTACTCTTGAATTATACACTAATTTTTTCCACTTTATTAGGATATTGCTACTTTTCTGAAAGATTTGTAGGCTGTTGTTTATGTATGTTGCAAATATCTCCTCATCTTTAACTTGATTACTTATTGAACTTATGAAACTCATGTGTGTATTATTGTGTGCGTACCCAGCCAGGTGCACTTACTACTAACCCATTCCTTTTTGGTTTGGGTCTTAACAAGATAAATGTATCTCTGAGGGAATGGTGAGAGGATGGTTATTGGTATGGGGGTGCAACAGGAGAGGAGAAATAACTTCCAATGTTCTGTAGCATAGTTGGATGACAGTGGTTGACAACATTCAATTCCTCTCCCATTTGTCTCAATTGGGTTACTCTTTTGGTCTTTCTTCTATCCTACACCACTTCCTATGTCTCTGTTCTCCTCTCTCTTGCATGAAAATACATCTTTCATGACACCAAATAGTCTGAGTCTCTTGGTATGGCTGATAAGATCAGGATGCCTCCTTTATCCTGTGCTACCACAATGGTTTTGATTTTTAACTCAAGTTGGTAATAAGTCCCTATCTAATATTCTATTTGCTCCATGAAGTACCTCTGACCACTTTCTCCAAGTAATAGTAACCTTGAGAAGGCCAGAAGGGTAATGAATGTTAGAACACTTAGAAACTGTCATTGAAATGTGAAGGGATGTGGTCATGATAATTAATTAGAAAACCAACAGTGAAGGCACGTCCTTTGCATTTAATCAAAGTGCTATCAATATGGCACCACATAGGGAATCACAGTCTTTGTAGGTGGCATTTAATTAAATCTTCCCTCATTTGCAGTAATGCCTAGACTACATTATTACTCTCCATGTGTGAGCAGAACAGTACTGCACCCAAGCACGTGATTCTTGAAAGGTGTGACATAAATCAGCTCTTACTCCTTTTGGAACTATGAGCAAAGGCACTGAACTAGAAAATGTCTCCATCAATCCCCATTTCCAACTTCCCTAACAGGAAGGCACTAAAACCCTGAGGTCTGCTGAGGGCTGTTTTCTAGTGACCAATGGTCCTTAAAGGGCAGGAAGGGTTTCAGGATATGAGAGATATGGTACAAAAATTTACTACTTTGAGTCCTGGTCTCTCTCTAGTACCTTCCAGAAAGCCCCCTTCACATCCTTGTTCCTCAGGGTATAGATCAGAGGATTGAGCATGGGGGTGATTATAGTATAAAAAAGGGCAACAAACTTTCCTCTGCTCTCAGAATACCTGTGAGTAGGTTTCAGGATATGAGAGATATGGTACAAAAATTTACTACTTTGAGTCCTGGTCTCTCTCTAGTACCTTCCAGAAAGCCCCCTTCACATCCTTGTTCCTCAGGGTATAGATCAGAGGATTGAGCATGGGGGTGATTATAGTATAAAAAAGGGCAACAAACTTTCCTCTGCTCTCAGAATACCTGTGAGTAGGTTGGAGGTATGTATAAATACCTGAGCCATAAAAAAGAGAAACCACCAAGAGGTGGGACCCACAAGTTCCAAAGGCTTTTCTGCACCCAGCCATTGACTTGACCTTCAGCACTGCCCTACCAATGTGGGCATAGGAGCTTAGAATTATTGCTGCAGGAAAGACCAAGATTATAGTTCTGGCCACAAACATCTTGGCTTCTGTTCCTCCTGTGTCCTCACAAGCCAATTTTAGGAATATGGGCATCTCACAGAAGAAGTGATTCAGTTCATGGCCACAGAGTGGCATAGCTATCACAAGACCTGTCTGAATCAGAGAGTTCATAAAGCCTCCCAACCAGGAAGCCATAGCCAATGCCTGGCAGAGACCAGGGTGCATAATGGTGGTATAGTGGAGTGGATGGCAGACAGCAACATAGCGGTCAAAAGCCATTGCCACCAGGAGCACACACTCTGTAGAGGCAAGGGTAAGGAAAATGAAGAGCTGGGCCACACACCTTGTATAGCTAATGGTCCTGTCTAGTCCATGAAGGTTGATCAGAAGCTGGGGCACAATGCTGGTGGGATAGCAGAGGTCTAGGAAGGAGAGGTGGGAGAGAAAGAAGTACATGGGGGTGTAAAGTCGAAGGTCCAGTCGGGAGAGAACAATGATAGTAGTGTTGCCAAAGAGAGTCAATGAGTAGAAAATTGAAATGAAGACAAATAGGACAATTTCCAGTTGAGGCCAATCAGAGAAGCCCACCAAAATGAAGCCCTCTCCTGAACTGGTGTTAGATATTCCCATAGCCTTTCACCTGCACAAAGAGCAGAAGACAGTTCAGTGCCTTCTATGATGAATACATGTCATTATTCCCAGTATTTTTCTAAAAGCTTCAAAATCACTGATTTTGTTCTGTGTGCTGCTATTCTTTTATATTTATCCAGAAGTCTTCCTTTTCTCTTCAGTAGATTGGTGATCACTGGATTAGGATGATGTGGCCTTTGTTTGAACTCTAGTCCTACTCTTATTCAATGCTTAGATTGAGACCACTCAGTCTGTTGGATCTGATGTTTCCTTTCTCCCTTCCAGCATTGAGATATGGATTCATATGCAAATAATATGGAAACTAGCTTAAAAAATCTAATATAGAGTTAGGGTGAAACTCACTAGTAGAGCACTTTTCTAGATGTCTAGATCCCTGGTATCACTAAGCAGCACTGAAAAAAATTATAAATCCTTCATATCATAAATTTTAGTAATCTCATATGAAAATATAGCATTAGTACTTCTTTTTTTCTGCACTTCTTGGTAGTAGGTGGAATGTAATTAAGACCAAGTCTAACCAGGCTGTGTGCTCATCTGATCCTATTTATGCAAAGGTCTGAAAAAGTGTAGGTCTCTCTCTTTAGGGAAGAAAGTATTTGCCACAGCTAGATTTTTATCATGAATTATCAGGCCAAATGAAAAAAATCTATCCTTAAACTTCCTAAGAAGTGTTCTCACCTCTCTAGCCAAATCTTCTTTGTACAGATTTTCTCTAGCACTTGTCCTGCACACTGAGTCTTTCACATGTCTTTTTCACTTTATAAGCTATGAACATTTTCATGCTGCTAAGGAACTCAGTGAGGTTTTAAAAATTTGTGTCTTTCATTATTACATATAAGAGGTGCTAAATAAAATTCATAATATGTAGTAGATATAAAATAACTTTAGTTGACTGACACATTTGACTCTGTCTTCAAGGCTCATGAAAATCCATTTCCTCAAGGAAATCTAGAATTCACTACAAACCTATGTTAATGAACCATGGAAGTGGGGTATGCAAAAAATGTTACTGGTTGATATTTCTTGGAGCAAACATCTAAATAGGATAAACTTCAAAAGAAAGTGAAAAGAAGCCAGTGAACAGTGAATGCTTCATCTTTGCTTAACATGACCAGTTTTGACAAATTAACACATTCTTCTTTCATTAAATCTGCTTACTGCAAGGTCATCACCAGAACATCAATGCATCAGTGATGCCAGGAATGTACTTGGATGCCATGCTTGATGCCCTGTGGAAAAATGGAGAAAATGTGAATTTTAAATGCAAAGGGTTAATACCTATGTGGCTTAACTAGCACACCTATCATTGTGTTTGAATGACCACCTTTGTAGAGTACATTAGCTTGTGAAGATGATGGTCAGATCTCTACATAACACCTTATCACTTCCCAGGTCACATCTTCTGAAGACTTTGTTGTGCGAGTCTCAGATCATGTAATTATAAAGTAAAAAACAATTTATTTTTATAAGACTTTGATGCATATTATGTGCTCTGATGCAATGTGAAGTGCAAGAAAGAGGTTACATGCACATTTACCATTTGTCTTTCTGCACCAAAGTTCTTAATGTGCCATCCAACTGGGTCTGCATAATTTATTTAGCATTGCATCCCCACTGCCCAGTGCAGGGCCTGAGGAATGAAAAGCTGTCAACAGACGTTGTTGAAGAATTAGGAAACACATTTTATACCCTGACACTATGCTTGCTGCATATAAATTTCCCAGAAGTATTTGTTTTTGTGCAACAGGTATTACACCTCTATAATATTTCACATTCAGTAGCACAAGAATTCCAACAAATCCTGCTCTCTACTCTCATCAATGTGTTTATAACAACACATAAATGTGTTTAATATGTTTTCAATTGAACAAAAGATTACAATAATGATCTTATAAAAATTCTCTAATCATTATCTAAAAGGATATAGGTGTAATGCAACAAGGAACAACAAAGTGACATATAGCTGCCATAGTGGTTAGGACAATATGGAACAGGAAAACAGAACTTAGCTTCAAAATCAGCTGGACAAATACAGAATTCAGGGAACCAAGTCAAAAACTTTATTGTCATCTATTTAGAAAGCATGAAATAAAGGAAACCCTGAAGTATAGTCACCAAAAAGTTAAGAGGAGTCAATATTGGCCAATTGACTGATGAAATTTATCCAATGCAAGGCAAGACTAGATAAAGATGATTAGCTTGGACCTTGGCCAATTTAGTTTGGTTGGAAAGCTAAAGGTCACTTGTTTAATGAACTGTTGTCTCATTTCATCACCCATAGTCTTTCGTGTCTTTATCCTGTCCACAACCTAGACCCTATGTCCATCTTTACGGGGATTTCTATCATTGGTTACTGGATCTCTTGGTTTCTTGCTCATATGTTTAAAATATTAGCACTAATGCCTTGCATACAACTCTGGAAAAATGCAATTCTTTATAGTCTCCATTACCAAAACAGATCAATTAATTTATCTACTTATCTGGGTTTACAGTTGTACTTTTCCTAGCTTAATAATAAACACATGAAGGTAGTCAGTAGGTCCCCACTCATCTGCACCAGGTTTTCAACAGGTCCTTAGAAAGGTGGGAAGCTTTGTAGCATCTTCATTCTTACTGAGACCTTGGGATATGGAGTTCTTCTAGTTTCCTTGACATCTGCTCTTTTGTTTCTGGAATCTGGTATGCAAGGAGAGAATCCCAATATGATGTAGCCTCAAGGTCAATGTTTTTTCTATCCCAGCTCAATAACACTGACTTTCTTCTGACTAACTAAGATTGTTACATATGCATGCGGTTTGTGAGTCCCTTCTTAAGGAGAGGTGTTCTACTTTGTCACCTCCCAGGGTCCCACTGAGAATGGACTTATCTGCAGAACCACAATATCCATGCCTAACTGAAGGGTCCATTAAACCTCTCCTGAAATTGAAGCCACTGACTGCCTATATTTAGCACATATTAACTCCCTCTCCCTGTATTGCCCATGTGTCTATCTCTCAGCAACCACTTTATACAATAATGACATCTTCCCAATCCCTCATAGATCTTTTCTGCATTCTCCCTTGTGGTTAGTAGCTATGGCCTGACTCATACCCATGTTTGATAATTATCAAAGAAAATCTCCCTGGGAAACATTTTCTTTCTTCAAGAAAAATTGCAGTTTTTCTCTTCACATGGACTCAGATGTAGGCCTCTGATAGATGCCACAAAGTATTCTTAGTCCTATATGTTCTGACTCAGGTAGGCTTTGAGCCTGGTCACAGTGGCTCAGGAATTGGGCAACATTGAGTCCTGATGTATGGACACCCTACGCATGTAGGTTAGAGTGTGAGGAGTCTTATTATTGTAAATGTAAATATAAACCTCTTTCAATTGCCAGTCCTCCAAATATTGAGGAAAATTATCATGGCTTGCAAGCTTTATTGAGCTTCATAACTCAATAAACACCTTGAAAATTCCACATCCTTTCATATTGCCCAAATCTTTCATCCCAGTAAAAGAATGAAATTATATGAGGCTGATATAACTGATTCCTTTTGACTCATGTTTTCATCACAATCAACCATAGGTGTTCACATATTATCCTTCTAAAAGTTCACACTCAAATATAAATTACAGGACTCAGTATTCTTCATTGGCCAGTTGGAATATTGATATTACCCAAATCTTGCCAGTGGGCATGCTTTAAAACATTGAAAAATAGTTAGAATCAATGCACAATAAAATCAATAGGAAATCAGAAAACACACTGCGTGAGAAACAGGTGTATAAATTCAATTTTTACTTTAGAAAAATGCTTAAAATGAACTCACTAACTTCTATCCATGCTAAAAGACGTTCACATGAAAAAGATCCCAAATATATTTGTTTTATTTTTCACACAAGATCAAAACTAAAACAAATGGTGAATTTTATAAGGGGATAGATTGTGTTTAGATAAGGTGAAAGTTTAAAGATAAAACAAACAGGACGAGTCTAAATCTGCCTGGAAAGGACGTGATCTTTCTGTGCTTCACAGCTTCATGCTCATTCAAATGCTGTTTGCTCTTCCAAGATGTTGTAAGAAAAATGTTGCTACACTAACTGAATGATTGGGTGAAACGGTTTAGAGCATCCCTCTGATTTTCTTTATTTTCCTAACTTAAAGAAAAGATCTCTAATCTTGCTTGACACAAGAAAAGCATTTTGACATTTTCATATTAGGTTTTCTGCAGTGCCAAAGTTAACAATTATCCATGTTCAACGCTGTGTTAGTGTCTAAGTGTGCACATGCATCTGTGTGTCTATACATGATTGGTTTAAATAGTAAATTTCTTGATGAGAAAGCATGTTTAAACTGTTTTCTCAATAGCATTTAGTACTATATCCTTCACATTAGTCCACAAATTTATTGATATTATCTGACTAATGAAATTACATTCAAGGTGTAAAATTTTATCTTTTATCTGAGGATAAGAGGTGGGTCCTGAAATTATTCCTAAACACCTTTATTGTTAGGATATGCTTTTAATATTTTGAACCTCTTTTCATTGCTTACTATTATTCCTGCATGTGTAGCTCTTTTACTAGGGTTTAGGAGATTAACTCATTATTAAACCTTGCTAGGGAGCAAGCAGTTCTTCTACCCATTCTCCATCATCATGTATTCTTCTATAGACTTGATCATTCTCTAAAATGGCCCTCATCTCATTTACACCATAAATCATACTGTGTTCCAAACTACCCCACAAATTTTTTGGGTGATCTTCAACATTCTTAAATGCCCAAAGTACCACAAAAACATTTTCTAATAGAAGATAAGCAAGATTTGAGTTCAGTCAGCTTACTTAGCATTTAAAGATTAAATTCATAAATTGTTTTAACATTTGACACCTCATACAGAACCATCTCCATCAGGGCTGGACAACTTCTTATTGTCTACTGTTTCATCATGTCTTCTTGATCCTTCTTCAACAACTATGACCATGCCTCTGTACTTTTTCTCCTGCCTCTGATTCATACAATTTACTTTGCATATAGACCCTGGGCATTTTAGGATATGAGTTATAGAATGGAGTTCAAAATAATTTGAAGTCAACATTCAAACTTTATATTAGAATACTTATTCTCCTAAGCTTATGAAGTCAGAGATAGATATACAAGTGAGAATATTTTTACATGTTATTTATATGAGGGTGGATACATAGGAGCATGGGTGATAAAGAAAAAGATTATCAGTAATAAAATATATTTTTGCATATATTTAATATTTCTACATCCTCAAAACAGGGAAGCAATAGAAGTGGAACCAAGTCCTAAGTAACTAATGGAAAATTTCTTTTTTTCTGGTTTTGAAATATGAATCTAGAGTAATTCACCTAGTCAATACTCATCCAAACTCCAGGAAAGTAAACTACTGCATCATCACACCACTTATATTACGTCAAAGTTGTTGTGTGACCCAGTTGAGACTGTTGTCCTCTAGAGATGTTTAGGGTCAATATGTCCCCCTTTAGTCTTGATTTCTTTTGTAGGAAGAGACATGGATGAGAGCTCCTTTCCTGGAGAAGTCATCATTACTTACAGTTCCACACTAGCAGAGATGTTGCTGAGGCTCATAACCAGATGGGTGCCAGCATCCCCCCAAATAACCATATTCACCCTAATCAACTGAGACCAGGATAAACCTGGTGTATTACCAAAACATCTCTTGACCCAAATTCTTATAGTACTACATATCCACTGGGGACATTGCCATTGGCTTTCTGAAGAGCAGCAAAAAATATCTGACTACAAAGTGTGGCCTTGGAGAAATCTGGGTCCCAATGTGAGCAATTAAACCATCTTACCTGCTTTCTACACTTTTCCTGCAGTCCTTAGTTCTCTCTATTCCCAGTGCTCTGCCCAAGTGAAAACGATCTCTTTAGTGTCCTCAGAATACCTGTTCTTACTTGCTCATGGGACCCTGCAGCCTCTGATTCTTCACACTTACCCTAGTTTCATCCAAACCTACCAGATCTTTGTCAATCAGACCACATTCCATGTTTCCTTTGATGCCCTTCATAGTCAACACACACCTGAAATGTTTGAATTCTCTGGAATCCTTGCATAATGCTCATGTTCTCCTTTATATATTTGTTGATTCAACAAAATATTGACTTCTGGATGAAAAGTTTGTTTTATATGTCATTCACACAGAATTGTTTATTTCTCATTATTATCCTGTTTTTATCCACAATGAACTTAAAAATCAACACATTTTGTCACCATATTCAAATATTATTTCTTGAGCAATTAACACTGTTCTACATACTATGGAAAAGATTTTAAGATGACAATCAGAATTAAATTACCTTTATCCACTTAAGGAACTATAATATTATATAGAGAAAAAGTTCGCCCCTTGAAAACAAACCAGAAAAGTTTTCCGACATGCTTGAGCCTTATTTTCTCCATCACTAAGGGGTTAATGTGACCTATCCTGGACCACTATTTGTGAATTAATGACATAATGTATGTGAGGTGACAGGTGTGTGTAGACATTCACTCAGCAGGAGTTAGAGTTGCAATACACTCAACATTCATTCAGTCCCTTCTTTTCACCTGAAGAAAACCAGAAAATATGATCTCTAGCTCAAAGAACGTTCATAGTTTTAAGGAGGACAGTCGTCTCCATCTGCTTCGCTAAGTGTAGTCAAGGTGATAGTGAGAGCAATGGTTATCTTTTCATTCAGAGAACTTGAAACCATTGGGGAAGACATGGGAATATTTGAAACAGTGTTACCTAACTGGACCTTACATTGAATACAACTAATGCAAAAAGTAGAAAATACTATCTGCAATTGCTATCTAAGGATTGTTTTCCAGGAGGATGAGAAAAGTCTTTGTATACGGATCCATAAAAGGTCAGTGCTTACTCTGCATCAGGCACTGTTCCAGAGCAACTCAGTCCTCATGTATGAGTATTGTCCCCAAGGTGCTGAAGAAACAGAGGCAGACAGCTCTAGGATTGCAGAGGGCAGTTTATTGAGGAATATCGTGACAGAAGCATGGTCCTAGGCAGCAGCAAGTCTAGTTGGATCCCTGCGATTTGGAGAAAAAAGTGGATGCATTTAAAAAACATGCCTGACTTCATCAGGCTAGAATGTTCCAGGTGTCTTTTAAGGTAATATCTCAGTGTCTGGTCCATCCCTGGAGCCACTGTTTGTTGTGAAGTCCTACTTATGACTCTAATGGTTTTATCTATTTTTAGTTTGCTGGGAAACTATTCAGGAAAACTTCACTAGGGTTACTTAGGGTCAATCACAATAGCTAGGAGTCAAGATAGATGTGGCCATACCAAGCTAAATTCATGCAAACACTATTAGAAGAACTCTGCACATATTAACCCGTTTCTGTGCTCATTGATCCAACAAAATATATTTTTTGATGAAAACTTTTATGTTATATTTCTGTCACATAATATTTTTTTTTCATTTTGTCCTCTTTTTAATTACAATGATTTTAAAAATAATATATTTGTTGCTAATGTATTGAAACATTATTTATTGAGAAATGAACACTGTTCTATATACTGTAAGAAATAAAAAATATGTAATGTGGAGAAAATGGCTCTGCCATTTCAAACTTTTCAACCCTGAAAACTTTTCTTGATGTACTTGAGTCTTTGTTTCTCCATTAGTACACTGACATTAATGTGACCTAAACTGTACCACTGTTTGTGAATTAATGACACAATGTGTGTGAGGTCCCTGGTGTGGTACATATCCATTCAGTCAGTAAGATTTAGTGTTGAGTGTAATGCCAGCATTTATTGACTGCCTTCATTTTAGCTGAAAGAAGTGCAAAGTATGATCTGTGACTCGAAGGATGTTCATGGAGCAATGAGGGGCTGACTCCTCCTGAGCTGATTGTAATCAAGGCGGTCAGTGCAGTGATCTCAACTTTAATTCAGAGAGCTTAAAAGCCTTAAGAAATATTTAAAAATTTTAAATATCATTAACTTACTGGAACTTACTTTATATACAATTGGTGTCAATGATACCAAGTGCGATATACAATTATGAAAGAGGGAATTCCTAGCTAAGAGGATGAGAAAAGAGAGGGAGACAGCTCTGGGATCGCAGGTGCCATTTGTTGTGGAACTTGCTGACAGAGGCATGGTCCTGGGCAGCTACAATACAAGTCACATTACCACAATTAAGGTCAGAATGGGGAGTTTGGGGAATTTAGGACAAAAGTGACTTTGTTCTGGCTATAATGCACAAAGTTTATCTTCTTTTTTCTATTTCATTTGTTTCTGTTTTTGTTTTTGAAACGCTGGGAATAGATTCAGGGCCTCACTCATGCCAGGCAAGCACTCTACCACTTGAGCCACATTCTCAGGCCCTTTCCTTGTATTTTGTTTTTGAAAGAGGGTCTCAACTAACTTTGCCAGAACTGGCCTTGAACTTGATATCTTCCTGTCTCTGTCTCCCAAGTAGCTGGAATTGCTGGTGTGTGTCACCATGCCTGGCTCCTGTTTTTTTCTTATAATATGATATTTATGGAGTCAGATTATCCCTAGAGCCACATCTCATTGTAAAGCCACACATACAACTCTAATGGTTTTTATCTGTTTACGATACATTGAAAAACTCTTCAAGAAAAAACAATAGGGCTACTCCGGCGATCATTATAGTTAAGAGTAAAATGGCTGCAGCATGTGAAACTGAAACCATATAGGCACTGTTCTAAGAACTCTGCACCCAATTAAACTTTACAACAGTCTTAGGTCTCTGTTACCATTATTATTCTCAGAAGGGGGCACTGAGGTACAGAACATTCAAGTAAGCTTCCCACAGTTAAACAGTTACCCAGTGCCAATGCCAGAGTATAAATGAGCAAAGTATAATCCTAGTAACAGTGTTGTCCCATTTCTGAAAAAAAGAAAAGGGGGAGGGTGAATGGTGAGAATTCGCATCCATGCATAGTGTGTGTATACAGGCATAAAGAAATGTTTGCAAAGATTTACCCAAATTGCTCACAGTTATGCTGTTTGAAGTATGGGAAGGGTGTATAGGAGATTGATGGGGTTTCCTTCATACAATTGAGAGTTGTTTACTACACGTATATTCACATGCCACATAATGTCATTTTGGTCAACAGACCACATATAGGATAATGTTTCCATAAAGTTATGGAGTGTCTGAAATAGTTCTGTTGCTTATTGATATTGTTATAGTTATAGAATTGCATTGCAATGTAACATCACTCACATGTTTGTTGTGATGGTGGTATAAACAAATCCCTAAGAAGACAGCACATATGGTTATGTAAAGTACATAAGAGTTGATAATGACAGTAAATAAATGTGTTTAATATTTAATTATTTATTATGCTATAATACTTTTACCATTTTATAATGCATTCATTCTACTCATAAAAAGGTTCACTATTAAACAGTATGTGGTGTTAATGCCTATGCTAGTTTCTTGTATCTTCTAATTACTGCATCTCTTGATTGCATCATTTTTTCTTGTGCTTGCATTTATCTTTTGTTGTTTGTTCATCATGGCCCTACAAGCAATATGTTGTTCTAAATATAGCCTAAATGTGTAGTAGGGTATACCTTGTATGCTTCTGTAAATACCTTCTATGATATTCATACCATGAAGAAATGGCTTGATAGTGCCTTCCTCAGATCACATTTCCACCCTCTAAAGACACAAGATTATAACTAACAAAATACTTCTTTATCAGGTTTATAGAGATATTATCATATTTCATAGACACATTCAAAAGGAAAATTCCATGGCTTTTAGTATATTCACAGAGATTTGCTCCATCTTTATAGAAAATCTCCATTATTTTATAAATGTACTTCATGCCCAGTTGCAGTTATTCTTAGTCCTCACCGGCAACTCCAGGTAGGATTTTCCTTTCCTGGGCATTTCATCTTAGTGGACTCTTAAATTATGAAATATTCTATTCCTTATTTTATTCCCCTGTATCATGCTTTCAAGGTTCATCCATGTAGGAGCATGTATTATATTGTCATTCTTTTTATGCCTGAGTGACATTGCATTGTATGAATACACTACATTTTGTTAATCCATTCATCTATTGATGAACATTTGTATTGTTTTCACATTTTACTATTATGAATAAGGCTATTGTGGACAATTGTTTATGAGTTAAACATGTCAATTCATTTTTATGATATTAAGGAAAATCAAATAAAATATTGTAATAAAATTAAAGATTTTAAACTTATACTAGAAAACATAGACATTTGTGCAAATGATGTCACTCTTAAATAGAGTTAAAAAAGAAAGGATCCTGACATCAGTGGCTCATGCCTCTAATTCTAGCTATGGAGGATGCAGAGATTAGGAGGACTGTGGTTCAAAGCCAGCCTTGGCCAAATACTTTGTGAGACCCTATGTCCAAAAATACTGAATCCAGAAAAGGGCTGGTGGAGTGGCTCAAGTTGTAGACCCTGAGTTCAAATCCCAGGACCACAAAAAAGATTTAAACAAAGAAGTCTTTTCTTTCTCCTTTTATTTTATTGCTTTTACATTTACTTACATATGTGTACATTTTTCGTGCCACCTCCCTGTCACACCCCTACCCTCTGCCCCCCACCCCAATTCCAGGGAAGAAGTCTCACTTGGTGTACAAACGTCACAAACTGACAGTCCCTTGAAAAGTTCTTAGGCCATCACAATAACTGGGTTTTTACTGAATTTTTGCTGGTGTAAAACTCATTAGGATCTGACTAAAGGTGTGGCTCAAGACACAGAGCACCTGCGTTGCAAGCATCAAGTCCTGAGTTCAAACTGAGTCCAAACAAAAAGAAAAAATCAGTACAACCCCTACAAAAATCTGGATTTTCACCATTTAATGGTTCAAAATATTTAGGAACATTGGTCCTGAATTGCTTCAAATACAGAGACCACAATCTCTATTTAAAAAAAGAGTTCAGTTGGTTTTTATGTAATAATATTTTTGTTTAGTTCTATGACTTTAAAATTTTCCTTTCAATGTAGAATCCACCTATGATGTTTAAAACAACACTTAGCATTTGTATTTAATGAGGATGGAAAACCTAATAAATCTTAATTGAATTTACTATAAATTAAGTATATGTATATGAGAGAGCAGAAGATTATTTGCAGGGAAACCTGCACTTTGATATGAAACCATCATTGATACATGAAAACAAATGATAATTGTAGAATTTTAAGAATCTATTGTCCTCTCTTTAGCCACTTGATTTCCCTGTGTCTCCACACCATGGAAAATTCTCTTCTTCTTTGATTGTATTCCTGTTGTTCTTTTAGTCTTTCTTCTATTCTACACCACTTCCTATGTTCCTGTATTCTCTAAACTCCTCTCTCATACGAAAATACCTTAGTTATGACACGAAGCAGTATGTCTGAGACATTTGCTGCAGTTGATGAGATCAGGATGTCCTTTATCAAGTACTACCTTAATGGTTTTGTTAATATTCAAGTTGGTAACAAGATCCTATTGAAGATTTCACATGCTACCTTAAGTGTGTCTGAATGTGATCTCATTTGCTCCCATTAATAGTAACCCCTTGAAGGCCAGAAGAGAAAAGGATGTTAGAGAACTTACAAACGGTCATTGAGATGTGAAGGGAAGTGCTCATGGTCACAATTAATTAGAAAACCAGAAACAAACCCAGATCCCCCTGCATTTAGGCAAAGTGCCATCAACATGGCAACACATAGGGAATCAAAGACTTTGTGGAAGCCATTTAGTTGTCTTTCCCACTTTCAGAAATGCTAGAATGCATTATTAATCTCTACTTGTGACCAGAATAACACTGTACTCAAGCACATGCTTGCAGAAAGCTATGATACAAATCAGCTCTTATTCTCTGGCACTATGAGAATGGATACTGAACTAGAAAACATCTGTAGCCATCCCTAATTCCAACTTCCCTAAAATGATGGCACTAAACCTAAAGTCTACTTTGGGGTGTTTTCTAGTGACCAGTGGCCTTCAAAGAACAGGATGGGTTTGGGTTATGAGGGATATGGTAGAAAAGTACTAACTTGAGTCTCAGTCTCTCCCTAGTACCTTCAAAAAATCCCCCTTCACATCCTTGTTCCTCATGGTATAAATCACAGAACTGAGCATGGGGTTGAGTACAGTGTGAAAAAGGGCAACAAACTTTCCTTTGCTCTCAGAATAGCTGTGAGTAGGCTGGAGGTATGTGTAAATACCTGAGCTATAGAATAGAGAAACCACCAGGAGGTGGGATCCACAAGTTTCAATGGCTTTTCAATGACCAGTATTGACTTGACCTTCAGCACTGTCCTGGCAATGTGGGCATAGGAGCTTAGAATTAGTGCTGCAGGAAAGACTAAGATTATAGCTCTGGTTGCAAATATCTTGGCTTCTATTTCTCTTGTGTCCTCACAAGCCAATTTTAGAATATGGGCATCTCCCTGGGAAACACTTCCATTCTTCAAGAAGAATTGCAGTTTTTCTCCTTATATGGACCCAAATGTAGGACTCTGATAGATGACACAGACTATCCCTAGTCCTACATGTCCTAGCTCAGGTAGGCTTTGATCCTGGGCACACTGGCTCAGGAATTGGGCAATACTGAGCCTTCATGTGGAGAGTCCCAGTGCAGGTGGGTTAGATGTTGGAGAAGTCTCATTAAAGGAAATGTAGACTAAACTCCAACCTCCTTCAAATGCCAGTCCTCCAAATATTGAGGAAAATATTCATGGCATGCAAACTTAACTGAGTTCAATATTCTTCATTTGGTGGCAGCTTGGAAATTCCCACATCCTTTCATATTGTCCAAATCTTTAATACCAGAAAAGAATGAAATGATGCGAGGCTGAAAGAACTGGTTCCTGATGACTCATATTTTAGTTGCAACCATCCTTAGTGGGTGTTCACAGATTATCCTCCTAAAGGATAACACTGAAATATAAAGTACAGGACATAGCAGTCTGCATTGGCCAGATGGAAAGTTGTTATTATCCAAGATCTTGGCTGTGGGCTTCATTTAAAACCTTAACAAATAGGAAGAATCAATGCACAAAAAAATCAGTAAGGCATTGGTAAACACACTGCCTGAGAAAAACAGATTTTTAATTGAATTTATAGTTTAAAAATACTTAAAATGAGCTTGCTAACTTCTGTGTATGTTAAAAGACATTTGACATTAAAAAGATAACAAACATATTTGCTTTGTTCTTCTCAAAAGGCCCAAACTCAGTCCAACTGGTGAAATTAATAACAATTTAGATTATGTTAAATAGGAGTAAACTTAAAGAAGAACAAATAGGAGTATAGGTAATTCCTGCAAAGGAATGAATATTCCTAAGACTTGAAATACTGCTCAATCAAAGGAAGAGATTGCTCTTCCAAGATAGTGTAAAAAAATTCCTACCTTAATTGAATGATTTGGCAGATAGTTTGGCTCATTAACACTCATTTCTGAACTCCTTTCTAAAGTGCTTTTTAAAATTTGTTCCCTGATCCTAATTTCCTCAGCACATGCAAAGCATTTCGACATTTTCAGATTTGGTTTCGTGCAATACAAAAGTCAGCAGTTATCTGTGTTCAACCCTGTGTGTAAGTGCCAAAGTGTGTGCATGCATGTGTGTCTATGCATGATTGATGTAAATAATGAATTTCTTAATGAGAAAGCATGTCTAAAATGGTTTTTCAATAGCATTTAGTACTAAATCCTTCATGTGAGTCCAAAAATTTATTGATATAATCCAAGTAATGAAAACACATTCAAGCCATAAAATTTAATATTTGATGAGGTTAAGAGGAGTTTCTAGGAATCCTTCCTAATCATCTTCATTTGCTTTTTAAATTTTGAATTAATTTTCACTTCTTCCCATTATTCTTATACATGTATCTCTTATGCTAGTGTTAAGGAAGTTAACACACTATCCAAGCTTCCTAGGGAGTAAGCAATCCTTCAACCCATTCTCCATCACTGTCTATTCCAAAATGGTCCCCATTCCATTCACACTAGAAACCACACAATATCAACCTATTCCACAAATTTTTAGGGGTATCTTCAACACTTTTAAGAGATCCAAAGTATCACGAAACATTTTCTAGTGGAACAGAAGATAACCAAAGTTTGAGTCCAGTCAGCTTACTTAATATTCAAAAACTAAATCAATAAATTGTTTTAACTTTTGACACCTCACACAAAACTGTGTTTCCTTCTAGAATGTATTCCCTCTTATTGTCTAATCTTCCAACTTGTCTTCCTTGATTTTTCTTCAACAACTATGACCATGGCTCTGTTCTTTTTCACCTGCTTCTGATGTATACAATTTACTTTGCATATGAGACAATTGACATTTTATGATTTGAGTTATAGAAAGCAATTCACAATTATTTGCAATCAACATTCAAACTGCATATTAGAATATTTATTCACCTATGCTTATGCAGTTGAAGAGAGGGACTCAAGAGGGAATATTTTTATATGTTCTTTGTAGTACGGTGGATAGGTTACAGAGAAAGAAAGATTATAAGTAGTAAAGCATGGTTTTGCATATATTTAAGATTTCTACATTCTCAAAACGGGAACCAATAGGGGTGGATCTCAGTGCTAATTACCTAATGGAACATTTCTTTTTTCTGGTTTTGAACTGTGAATCTAGAGTAGCTCATCCAGTCAATACTCACCCACACTCCAGGAAAGAAAACCGCTGTGTTAACACACCCATTTCAATTGCATCAAAGGTGTTGTGTGACCCAGTTGAGACAGTTGGCAGTTCAATATTGATATGTCCCTCTTCAGTTTTTGTTTCTGAGAGGAGACTCAGATCAAGGCTCCAGTCCTGGAGAAGTCATTATCACTTACATTTCCACCCTCTAGCAGAGAGGTTGCTGAGTCTCATAATCAGAGGGGTGGTGCCATCCTCTCCATATCCCCCCATTTACCCCAACCAACTGAGACCAGGATAGAGCCTTAGGGTCAAAAGACCTACATGTCCACTGGGGACATTGCCATGGACTTTGTTAATACAGCAAAGAAAGAACCAATTGTGGCCTTGAAGATATGTGGGCCCCAATGTGAGCAATTAAACCAAGATTTTCCTTGAAGTCTTCAGTTCTCTCTATTCCCCATGCTCTTCTCAAGACACAGTGATCTCTTCAGTGTTCTCAGAACACACCTTCTTACTTGCTCTTGTGACTCTACAGCCTGGAATTCTTCATGTTTCCCCTTGTTTGACAAAAATCAATCGGACCACACTCCCTGTCACCCTTGAGGCCTATCAGGCTCACCACACACCTGAAAGTTTTTAATTCTCTGTACTCCTCATGTAACACCCATGTTCTCATTTCTGTGTTTGTTGATCCAACAAAATACTTACTTCTTGATGAAGTTAAAGTTTGCTTTATATTTGTGTCACACACAAGAATATGTTTGTTTCTCATTTTATCCTGTTTCTATCCACAATGAACTTAAAAATCAACACATTTTGTGACTATATTGAAACATTATTTATTGAACAAATAGCATTCTATATACTCTGAGAAAAATTTAAAATATGACAATCAAAATTATCACTTATGGAGCCTAATATTATAGTGAGAAAAAAAGCTCTGCCTTACAACCTTTGCAAATCTGAAAAGTTTTCCTTCATGTTTGAGCCTTAGTTTCCTCATCGGTAAGATGATATTAATGAGCCCTGGCTTCTACTTCTGCTTGTGAGTAATGACAGAATGTGTGTGAGGTGCCTGATGTGCAGTAGACATTCATTCAGTAGGAGTTAGTGTTACAGTACAACCAACATGTATTCAGTGCCTTCCTTTTACCTGAAAATACAGAAATTATGATCACTAGCATCAAGGTTGTTCATACTTTAATGAGGACAGTCTTCCCCTGCACTAATTTTAATCAAGGTGATGAGTGCAGTGGTTCTCTCTTCATTCAGAGGTCTTGAAATCCTTAGGAGAAGCACAGAAAATATTTAAAATATTATGACCTACTGGACCATACTTTACATACAATTGATATAAATGGCAGAAAATATTGAAGAGTTGTTTTCTAAAGATTGCTTTCTAAAAGGATAAGACTGTCTTATGGTGATCCACAAAAGAGAAGTAATTACTATACAGTAGGCACTGTTTCAGAGCAATTCAGTCCTATGTGTGTGTAGTGGCCCCAAGGTGCTGAAGAAACAGAAGCAGACAGCTCTAGGATTGCAGAGTGCAATTGTTTTGAGTAACTTAGTGACAGAGGCATGGTGCTGGATAGCAGCATGTCCAGTTGGATCCATGCAATTTGGAAAAGAGTGAGAGTCTTTTTAGGAAAGAAGTGACCTCATCAGGCTGGAAAGTTCCTGGTCTATTTTAAATCAATATCTAAGTGTCTGGTCCATCCTTGGAACCATACTCTGGTTGTAAAGCCCTACATATGACTGATAGTTTTATCTATTTATAGATTGTTGGGAAATTATTCAGAAAAATCTCAGTTAGGGTTACTCAGGATCAATCATGATAGTTAGGAGTCAAGATGGCTGTAACCATGTCAAGGTGAATTCATGTAGGCAATATTCTAAGAAATATGTACTCATTAATCCACTTATGTGTCATGGTCCAACAAATATTTATTTCTTGGTGAAAAGTTTTATGTTATATATTTCTGTAACAATATTTAATTTGTTTTCATTTTATCCTCTTTTTACCCACAATGAGATTATAACTAATATATTTATTACTAATGTATTAAACATTATTTGCTCCTCTATATACCATAAGAAATAAAAAAATCAACAAGGTTATTTGTATTCATGTTAGAAATTACACTACAATATGGACAAAATAGCTTTGCCACTTTAAACTTTTAAACCCCAAAAAACCTTCTTGATGTACTTGAGCCTTACTTTTCCTATTAGTATGCTGATGTTGATGTGACCTATCCTGTACCATTCTTGTGAGTTAATGACACAATGTGTGTGAGGTACCTGGTGTGTGGTACATATTCCTTTAGTGTAATACCATCATTTATTCAGTGCCTTCTTTTTAGCTGTAAAAAGTGCAGAAAACATGATCTTTGACTCCAAGGATGTTCACAAAGCAATGAAGGACAAACTTCTACAGAGCTGATTGTTATCAACCTAGTAAGTAAAATTGTATCTACTTTAATTCAGAGAGCTCAAAAGCATTAAGGAAAATTTAAAACAACTAAAATATCACTAACTCACTGGAACTTACTTTTTATACAACTGATGCAGATGATACAAAGTGGTAATTACAATTATGGAAGAGAAGATCTCTATCTAAGAAGATGAGAAAAGAGAGGGAGCCAGCTCCATAATTGCAGAGTGTAATTTATTGAGGAAATTGATGCCAGAGTCATAGTCCTGGGCAGCAGCAAGACCAATTGTATTGCCACAAATTGCAATCAGAAATAGGGGCACTGGGGATTTAGGACAAATATGATTTCATTCTGGCTAGAATGCACATGGTTCATCTTCCTTTTTCTGTTGCTTTTGTTTTTAATATTGCCTTGCTGGGGAAAGAACCTAAGGCCTCATGCATACTAGGTAAGCACTCTACCCTTGAGGTGCGTGCTCAGCCCTTTTCTCTGTATTTTGTTTTTGAGACAGGATCTACTGACTTTGCCAGAACTGGCCTTGAACTTGACATCTTCCTGCTTCTGTCTCCCAAGTAGCTGGAATTAATGGTATGTGCCACCATGCCTAGATCCTGGTTTTCCTTATGATAATATTTCTGGAGTCAGGCTATCTCTAGAGCCACCATTTAGTTGTAGAGCCCCACATACAACTCTAATGATTTTGTCTATTTATGATATATTGGAAGACTATTCAAGAAAAGATGATAGGGTTACTCAGGGGCCATCATGATAGTTTAGGAACAAAATGACTGCATCCATGTCAAGGTGAACCCATTTAGACACTATTCTAAGAACTCTGCCCAAATTACCGCAATTGGTACTCAAAATAACTTTCTGTCAACATCACCATTATTATTCTTATTCTCAGAAAAGAGTACTGGGCACAGAGGGTTCAAGCTAATCATTGCCAATGCCAGACTATAAATGAGAAAAGTGGGCTCCTAGCAACAGTGTTTTCCCACTCACGTAAAAAAAGAAAAGGAGCAGGCAGGGCAGTGAGAATCTACATCCATGCATAGTGTGTGTATACATGCATAAATAAAAGTGTGGAGAGATCACTCAAATTGCTCACGATTATGCTGTTTGTTGGTTTTAAATATGGGAAGGGTTTTTAGGAAACCGAGGGAGTTTTCTTCATACAGTTGATATTTGTTTACTGTATATATTCATGTCTCATATAATGTCATTTTGGTCAACAGACCACACACAGGACAATGATCCGTAAAACTACAGTGAACGTGAAATATTTCTATTTTTTATTGATAAGGTAATGGCTAAAATGTTGCATTGAGATGTATCACTCACATTTGTAATAATGTTGCTGTAAACAAACTCATAAAAGGATAGCACATGTAGTTAGGTAAATTCCATAATACTTGAAACTGATAATAAATGAATGACTGTGCTATTTAATTATTGACTATGCTATATTTTTATTATTTTTAAATGCATTCATTCTACTCATAAAAAATGTTTATTATGCAACAGTTTGTGGTATTATGCTGACACCTGCTTCTTGTAGCTTCTATTTTCTGTATTTCCTGATTGCATCATTTTTCTTGCTCTTGAACTTTCTTGTGTTGCTTGTTCATCATGGCTCTAAGAACAATATGGTGTTCTATACATATATCCTGAATGTGTAGTAGGCTATACCCTCTAGGCTTCTGTATGCACATTCCACAATGCTTGCATCATAAAGAAATGGCTGAATAGTGGACTGCTCAGCACAATCCCCACCCTCAGGAGACACATGGATGTAACTAGCAAGTACTTCTTCATCAGATTTATTGCAACTTAATTCATGTGTAATATAGCTCACACACTGAAAGGCAAGTTCCATGGCTTTTAGTACATTCACAAAATTAATGCATCCATCATTGCAGAAAATTTCCGTTATCATATACAGGTACCTCATGCCCACTTGCAGACACTCTTAGTCCTCACCCACAACTCAGGATTTTCATGTATTGAGCCTTTCATATTAACGGTTCAGTAAATGAAAATCTTTACATATTTTATTACAATATGAAATAATTCTGTGCCTTATTTCGTTTCCCTAATATCATGGTTTCAAACTTCATCCATGTAGCTGTATGCATCATATTGTCATTTGTTTCTATGACTGAATAATATCGTACTTTATGAATATACCACATCTTGTTGATCCATTCGTCAACTGACGGACGTGTGGGTTGTAACCACACTTTTACTATGATGAATAAAGCTGCTGTGAACATTTATGTATGAGTTTACATGCATATTAATTTTTATGGTTTTAAGGAAAATCAAATCAAATATTTTAATGAAAATAAAGATGCTCACCTTATACTTGAAAACCTAGAAAACATAGACATTTCTTACAGATGATGTCACTCTTGTGTAGAGTTAAAAAAGAAAGAGATGGAGGAGAAGTTGGACTTGGTGTACAGAGCTCACAACTGGCATCCCTCCGAAAAGGTCCTGGGGCATCACAACAAGTGGATTTTTACTGGAATTTTTTCTGATGTAACCATCAGTGGAATCAGACTGCAGGTATTGCTCAAGAGGTAGCACACCTGCTTCACAAGCACAAAGTCCTCATTTCAGCCCCCCCTCACCAAAAAAAACAGAAAAAAATGTCAGTAGCATCCACATAAAAATCTTGATTTTCACTGTTCAATAGTTCAATGCATTAGCAACACTGGGCCTGAATTTTCTCAGATACAATGCTCAGATATAGAGATCACAATCTGTTTCTTTAAAAATCAACTATTTTCATAGTATATTTTATGTACTAATATTTGTAGTGTGCCACTATATGATTTTTTAAGTTTTCCTTTTGCGTAGACCCTTCTGATGATGTTAAAAAAAACCTTGACACAAGTATTTAATAAGTAAAGATAAAAAACTTGATAAATCTTAGTTGAACTTACTACAAATTAGGTATATACTCTCTTTTAAGAAATAGTCCTTTGTTTACAGGTATCAGTGCTTTAAATGTAAATGTAAAATTTGTTCAGCTTTCTTTACATGAATAAGTAATCTCTGGGTTTTTGCCTGAGGTTTTGGCCCAGAGTAAAATAAAATTTATCATTATTTTTCATAAACGAAGGAGACTTTTTACATGAATTAGGAAAAATTAACCTCATAACAGTTCATTCATTACACAGGTAGGAAAATATTTTGCTCAATTATTAAATACTTGGTTTTCTCATTTTTAGGGATATTTGAAACTTTCTAGAAATTGATGTAGAACCATTGGAACATAAGTAGAAAAAAAGGTAGCACCAGAAAAGCTAATAACAGAGGTCACATGAAAGTACGTGAATAATTTATAAATATTTATTATTATAAACTTAAATTCAGTAATTCAGGAAAGAATGTGTTATGCCATTTTTTGTGATGCTGCCAGCTATTTTCTGTAGTTAACACAACAGTCTGTCACTGATTTTTCTCAAAAGATTCATTTCTAGTCTCTTCTTCTAGATTCCTTCTTCTGAAACCATTTTTGTATCTTCTTCCACTGGGATAGCACCATCAGTGATATGTGAGTAATCTAAATGAGAGTATACTTGTAAGAGAACACTGAAAAAGCATATGTGAGTGATTCTATGCTCGTATTTGTTATAAAATGGACCACATTTTTAAAGTTAAGGGTTTTATTTACAGTACTGGGTTTGAACTGAGGGCCTTGTTCTTGCAAAGCAAGCACACACTACCACTGAGCTGTATCTACAGCCTTATGTGCAAAATTTTTATGCAGTTACTTTTGTCCATTGGACTGCTTTAGAAAGTAACTGTACATTGATTATCCAAGTTATTAATTCTTTTCATCACCATAATTCACTACTCCAAAGAAAATGAGTTTTAATTACAATCTAACAATCTCATAAAATCTATGTTTTATTGTATTTTATTCATAGTAAATATATATGCTTTAGCTTGTTTGAAAAATCTGAAAATATTACCATCCATCTTCAGACACTGTTCATTAGAAATGAATTGTGTGGCTATGAGGTAGACATGACTTCAGAGAATTAGCAAAAGAATAATTATGATTGTTAAGTCTTTTCTAAATTAATGTAAAATTACCATTTAAAATAAAATGAATATTTTTAAATGAATTTATATTTATGCCCTTTTAGAATGAAGTTACAAAATATTATCAAATGATGTCCAAGAGAAAACTATAGAAAATTCTTCTGAACTTTCTGCAATCTCCCATTTTTCTTTTATGTGTTGAATCAATTTAGAATAAATATCTGAGAATGAAAAAGTTTCATTACAGAGATACTGACACTTTGATAGAAACATATCATTGAAGTATATGAACACAAATTATAATTGTAGAATTTTAAAAATCTACTTTCTTCTCTCTTTATCCTAGCACCACTTGATTTCCCCACAACTCCATACACAGGTTCTTCCATCACTTTTATTTAATTGTGTTGCTTTTTTGTCTTTCCTCTGTGCTACAACACTTCCTATGCTCCTGTATTCTCTCCTGTATGAAAATACCTTTTTCATGACACCAAGTAGTATGTCTGAGACCCTTCACGTGACTTATTTGCTCTAAGCAATAGTAACTGGTAGAAGGTCAGAAGGGTAAGGAATGTTAGAGAATTTAGAAACAGTTCTTGAGATGTGAAGGGATGTGGTCATGGTGATAGTTAATTAGAAAACCAGCAATGAACTCAGGTCCTCTGCTGTAATCAAAGTGCCATCTACATGGCATCACATATGGAATCACAGGCTTTGTACATGACATTTAAATAAGTCTCCCCTCACTCTCAGTAATGCAAGGAATGCATTATTAATCTCTACATGTGACCAGCAAAGCACTGTAGCCAAGCACAGGCTTCTAGAAAGCTGTGATACAAATCAGCTATTACTCCCTCTGGCACTATGAGCAGCAATACCCACTTTACTTTCCTAAAAGGAAGGCTCTAAACCTAAGGTCTATTGAGGGCTGTTTTCTAGTGACTGGTGGCCCTCAAGCAACAGGGTTGGTTTCAGGATATGAGAGATATGGCAGAAAAGATTACTACCTTGAGTTTTGATCTCTCCCTAGTACCTTCAAGAAAGCCCCCTTCACATCCTTGTTCCTCAAGGTACAGATCAGAGGATTGAGCATGGGGGTGAGTGCAATGTAAAAAAGGGCAATAAACTTTCCTTTGCTCTCAGAATACCTGTGAGTAGGTTGGAGGTGTGTATAAATATCCGAGCCATAAAAAAAGAGAAACCCCCAGGTGCTGGGACGCACAAGTTCCAAAGGCTTTTCTGTGCCCAGCCATTGACTTGATCTTCAGCACTGCACAACCAATGTGGGCATAAGAGCTTAGAATTAGTCCTGTAGGAATGACTAAGAATATGGTTCTGGTCACAGACATCTTGGCTTCTGTTCTTCCTGTGTCCTCACAAGCCAATTTTAGGAATATGGGCATCTCACGGAAGACGTGATTGAGTTGATGGCCACAGAGAAGCAGGCCATCACAAGACCTGTCTGAATCAGAGAGTTCATGAGATTTCCCAACCAGGAAGCCATAGCCAATGCTCGGCAGAGACCAGGGTGCATAATGGTGGTATAATGGAGTAGATGACAGACAGCATCATAGTGGTCAAAAGCCATCGCCACCAGGAGCACACACTCTGTGGAGGCAAGGGCAAGAAAAATGAAGAGCTGGGCCACACACCTCACATAGCTGATGGTCCTGTCAAGGCCATGAAGGTTGATTAATAGCTGGGACGCAGTGCTAGGGATAGCAGAGGTCCAGGAAGGAGAGGTAGGAGAGAAAGAAGTACATAGGTGTGTGAAGTTGAAGGTCCAGTTGGGAGAGAACAAGGATGGTAGTGTTGCCAAAGAGAGTCAAGGAGGAGATAATTAAAATGAAGACAAAAAGGGCAAATTCCAGTTGAGACCAATTAGAGAAGCCCACCAAAATGAAGCCCTCTCCTGATCTGGAATTGAATCTTCCTATAGCCTTTCACCTGAAAGAATTGCAGCAGACAATTCAATACCTCTTATGAAGACTGCAGGTTAAAACATCATACCCAGCATTCCATAAATATTCCACAATCAATGATTTTATTTTTTATTTTGCTTTCTTTTAAAGTTTGTCCAATTTTCCTTTTCTTTAGACTGGTGATCACTGAATTACGACGACATGACCTTCATTTGATCTCTAGTCCTGCTGCCTGTTTTTTTCCCATGACTTTATCCAGACCACTCAGTCCTTGGCTCTGACACTTCCTTTCGCCAAATAGAAATGACATGCTGCCTCCCTTCCAACACTGAGATAAAGATGCAAAAATACCATAATGTGGCAACTAGTATTAAAAATCTAGTGACGAACTAGGCTGCAGCACCCTAGTTGGGGAACTTGCTGACAGGCGTGGGCCTGCACACTGGCAACTGTGTTGCCACAACTTACATCAGAAAGAGGGGCACATTTGGGGTTAGGACAAAAGTGACTTTGTTCTGGCTCGAATGCGCATGGTTTATCTTTCTTTTTGATTACTTTGGTTTGTTTTTCCAGTGCTGGGAATAGGACCCAGGGCCTCATGCATGCAAGGCGAGCACTCTACCACTCAAGCCACATACCCAGCCCTTTCTCCTGTACTTTGTTTTTGAGGGACGGTCTCACTAACTTTGCCAGAACTCCCCTTGAATTTGAGGTTTCCCATCTTTGCCTCTCAAGTAGTTGGGATTACTGTTGTGTACCACCATAGCTGGCTCCTGGGTTTTCTTATGATAATATTTCTGGAGTCAGATGTATTCCTAGTGACACCACCTGGTTGAAAAGCTCCATATACAACTCTAATGGATTTACCTACTAATGATTTAATGAAGAACTATTCAATAAAAAACTGTAGGGTTACTCTGGCTCAATCATGATAGTTAAGAGTAAAAATGGCTGTAGTCATGTCAAACTGAACCCAAGTAAGCACTATTCTAAGAACTCTGAATAAATTAACCCAATTGATCCTCCTAATAACTTTCAGTCAACTTTACCTATATGATTCTTATTTTCATAAGAGGACACCAAAGCACAGAGTGTTAAGTAATCTTTTCATTGTTAAAAAGCAACCCAATGCTTATGGCAGACTATAAATGAGTAAAGTAGGCTCCTAGTATTGTCTCATTTCTGTAAAAAAAAGGAGGAAGGGAAATGGTGAGACTATATCCATGCATAGTGTGTGTTTACAAGGATAAAGAAAAGTGTGGAAAAATTTACTCAAATTGCTCATTTTTATGCTGTTTATTGGAGAATCTCCAAGATTCTCCAATCTTGGAGAAGATTGACGAGGTTTACTGTAAATAGTCATGTGCTACACAATGTCATTTTTCTTCAGTAGACCACATACAATGTTCCATAAAATTATTTAATTCAGTCATTTTGCCCATTGGTTTTAACTATAAATTGGCTGTCCAAAGTATTAATTCATCACTTTAATTCACTATTGTAAAGTAAATGAGTTTTTAATTAAAATATAAAGGTATCTTCATATTTGCTTTTTCTTGATTTTATTCATAGTAAATATATATGTATACATTAGCTTGCTTTAAAAATCTGAAAAGATACTCTCCATACTTATAAAATGTTCATTGGAAATGAACTAGGTTGTTATGGGACTGACATGACTTTAGGAATTAACAAAAGAAGAATTATGACTTTTAAAATCTTTTCCTAAAATTACACATAAAGTTGTCATTTAAAATAAAATAAAGTATTTAAAATGAATCTGTCTTTATGTACTTTAAGAAAAAAGTTATAATATGTTAACAAATTATGTCCAAGAAAAAGGTTTAGAAATTTCTCTGATACTCTCTTCTGAACTTTTTATTATTATTATTCATTTGTTCACATGTGCGTACATTGTTTGGGTCACTTCTCCTCCTGCCACCAACCTCCACCCTCTCCCTGTCCCACCTCGCTTCCAGGCCGAACCTGTTCTGTGCTTTTCTCCAGCTCCACTGAAGAGTACAAATAAGCAATAATAAGAAAGACATAGCGTTTTTGCTAGTTGAGATAAGGACAGATATACAGAGAGATTCCTAGCATTGCTTTCATGTAAATATGTGTTACAACCCAGGTTGATTCATCTCTACCTGATCTTTACACTGGTTCCTGATCCCTTCTCATCTTGACCTAGGTTGCTTTAAAGTTTCTTTATTAGTTCTCTGGAGTGGGGACATTAAATTCTTTCACGTTTTGGGTTTTCTATCTAACCCCATACTTCCCGTATGTGTCCTCCTCTTGTCATGTAACCCAAGTCCTATAACATTGCTGTATTTGCCCTAGATCTAAAGACCGTATATGAGGGAGAACATATGATTTTTGGTCTTCTGAGTCTGGCTAACCTTGGTCAGAATGATGTTCTCCAGTTCCATCCATTTACCTGCAAATGATAAGATTTCATTCTTCTTCATAGCTGAGAAAAATTCCATTGTGTACAAGTACCACATTTTCTTCATCCATTCATCAATAGTGGGGCATCTTGGTTGTTTCCATAACTTGGCTACTGTGAATAGCGCCGCAATAAGCATGGGTGTGCAGGTGTATCTGGAGGAATCTGTGTTGTATTTCTTTGGGTATATCCCCAGGAGTGGGATTGCTGGATCATATGGCAGATCTATGCTTAGATTTTTAAGGGGTCTCCAAAATTTTTTCCAGAGTGATTGTACCAGCTTGCATTCCCACCAGCAGTGGATTAGGGTTTCTTTTTCCCCACATCCTTGCAAACACATGTTGGTGGTGTTGTTTTTGATGATGACTAGTCTAACAAGGGTGAGGTGGAATCTTAGTATGGTTTTGATTTGCATTTCCTTTATGGCTAGAGATGGTGAACATTTTTTCATGTGTTTTTTGGCCATTGGAATTTCTTCTTTTGAGAAAGTTCTATTTAGTTCAGTTGCCCATTTCTTAATTGGTTCATTGATTTTGGGAGAGTTTGGTTTCTTAAATTCCCTACATATTCTGGTTATCAGTCCTTTGTCTGATGTATAGCTAGCAAATATTTTCTCCCACTCTGTTAGTAGTGTCTTTAGTTTAGAGACCATTTCTTTTGTTGTGCAGAAGCTTTTTAATTTTATGAAGTCCCATTTGTCCAATCTTTCTCTTAGTTGCTGGGCTGCTAGGGTTCTATTGAGGAAGTCCTTGCCTATAACTATTAGTTCCAGAGTGTTTCTTGCTCCTTCCTGTAGTAACTTCAGAGATTCAGGTGTGATATTAGGGTCCTTGATCCATTTTGATTTGATATTAGTACAAGGTGATAGACATGGATCTAGTTTCAGTTTCTTGCAGATAGATAACCACTTTTCCCAGCAACATTTGTTGAAGAGGCTGTCTTTTCTCCATCATATATTTTTGGCCCCTTTGTCAAAAATAAGGTGGGTATAGTTGTGTGGATTCATATCCGTGTCCTCTATTCTGTTCCACTGGTCTTCATGTCTGTTTCTGTGCCAGTACCATGCTGTTTTTATTGCTATTGCTTTGTAATCTAGTTTGAAGTCAGGTATATTGTGATACAGCCAGAATGGCTCTTTTTCCTGAGTGTTGCCTTGGCTATTCTCGGTCTCTTGTGTTTCCAAATGAACTTTAAGATAGATATTTCAATCCCTGTGGTGAAAGTCATTGGGATTTTGATGGAAATTGCATTAAACATGTAGATTGCTTTTGGTAGTACAGCCATTTTTACTCTGTTGATTCTACCAATCCATGAGCATGGGAGATCTTTCCATCTTCTGTAGTCTTCCTTGATCTCTTTCTTCAGGGGTTTGTAGTTCTCCTTGTACAGGTCATTCACATCTTTTGTTAAGTTTTCTCCTGGGTATTTGATTTTTTTGAGGCTATTGTAAATGGAATTTTTCTATATATTCCTTCTCAGTTTGTTTGTTGTTGGTGTATAGAAAAGCTAATGATTTTTGTAAGTTGATTTTGTATCCTGCCACCTTGCTATACCTGTTTATGGTGTCTAAGAGTTTTTGGTGTAGGATCATATCATCTGCAAATAGGGATATTTTGACAGTTTCTTTACCTATTTGTATTCCTTTTATTTCTTCTTCTTGCTTGATTGCTCTGGCTAGAAATCCCAGTAGTATGTTACATAGGAGTGGGGATAGTGGGCACCCTTGTCTCATTTCTGATTTTAGGGGAAATGTTTTTGGTTTTTCACCATTAAGTATGATGTTGACTGTAGGTTTGTCATATATAGCCTTTGCAATGTTGAGGTACATTCCTGCTCAATAACAGCAGAAAACATTGGACATCTTTCCTTCATTCCTGGCATGAATCCCCATTAAGTATGATTTTAGCTAATGGTTTGTCATATATTACTTTTTATATTGAGGTATATTACCTCTATTTCTAGCTTCTTCAGGGTGTTGCCCTAAAGGAATGTTGAATTTTGTCAGAGGCTTTGTCTGCATCTATTGACATGATTATGTTTTTATTTATGTGCTGATTGCATTAATTGATTTTCATATGTTGGCCTAACCTTTCATTCCTGGAATGCAACCAACTTGATCATTGTCTGTGATCTTTTTTAATGTGTTGTTGAATTTAGTCTACCAGGTACTTTATTAAGAATGTTTTCTTCCATGTTAATCAATGAAATTGGTCTATAGATTTCTTTTTGTTGTTATATGCTTGTTCAGTTTTAGTATCAGGTTTATACTGGCATTGTATACTTAGTTTAGTAGCATTCCATTCTTTTTTATTTTATGGACTAGTTTCAAGAGTACTGGTTTTAGTTCGTTTATGATCTGATAGAATTCAGCAATGAATTTGTCCAGTTCTGGGCTTTTCTCTGCTGGAAGACTCATTATGTCTTTTTCAATCTCAGCCCTTAATAGATCTATTTAAGTTGTATATATCTTCTTGGTTTAATTTCTATCTACAAAGTTAGCTATTTCTTCTAGATTTTTCAGTTTATTTGAAAATAAGTTTTCCAGTATTCCTTAATGATACTCTGTATTTTAGTAGTATCTGTTGTAATATTGCCTCTTTTTTCTCTAATTTAATTAATGGTGTCTTCTCCCTCATTCTTTCGGTTAGTTTGGGTAATGGTTTGTCAATATTAATTTTCATTTCAAAGAAACCTTTTGTTGGCTTCATTGAATATTTATATTATTCTTTAGTCTCCATTTCACTAATTTCATATGCTAATTTGGGGATTGACTTGTTCTTGTTTTTCTAAGATCTTAAAGTGCATTATTAGTTATTTATTTGCTATTCCTCTGGTTATTTTAATGTAGGCACTCATAAGTGTAAACTTCCTGTTTAGTGCTGCCTCAGTGCATCCCATAGTTTCTGGTAAGATGTATTTTTTTAACTGACTTAAAAAAATTTGTTCATATTTAAATGACTTAATTTTTTCTTTATTGTTTTGCTGGGTATGGTACATTTTGGCCTTTACAAATGTTCTTACAATTTACCAAAGAATTTTATATTTCCTCCTTTAATTACTCACTCATCATTCTAGAGTGTATTGGTCAATGTTAATGTGTTGCACAGTCTGTATATTTTCTCTTGCTATACATTTTTAATTTTAATCCATTGTGATCTCTTAAGATACATGAAATAAATTTGACCTTTTATATGTGTTAAAACTCACTTCATGGCCTAAAATGTCATATATTTTGGAGACTGTTCCATGGGCTTCTGAGAAGAATGTCTGTTCCATAACTACTGGATGAAACTATCTAGATGTCTGTTTACTCCATTTGCAGTTTAACTCTGATGTTTGTTGATGTTTGTGTCCTGGATATGTAGCTATTGATGAAAGTGGGTTATTGAAGTCATCCTGTATATCATAATATCTGGACTTATCTGTCATTTTTTCACTAGTAGTGTCTGTTCTATAAAATTTATTAATAAGTTGTCACCTTCTGCATCTCTCCTAAGTGCTTTTGGCTTAAAGACTACTGTTGTGTCAGATATGGTATAGGTACCCCTGCTTGCTTTCAAATTCCAAATGTTTGGTATATCATTTTCATTATTTTGGTTTCAGTCTGTGTGTATCTTTATGAGTAAAGTGTTTTCTAGTAGACAAGAAACAGATACTGTTTTCTAACCAAATCAGTGAGTCTGTGACTTTGACTGGAGAGTTAAGGTTTGATAATTCAGGATTTTCTCTGGTCTCTTTCTGGTTAGTATTTTTGATTTCCCTCCCTTGCCACCTACGTCTTCTCACAGACACACACCTGTCATTTGTTTCAGATTCATGGAGATGCAGGAAAGTGCTAGGTGTCTCTAATTAACCATCACAACCCTGCACAGCAATATTCTCTTCTTTACATAGTCTAGGTGTGTACTAGGGTACATAACATAGGTTTCTGTAAGTATACTCTATGATGTACACACCATGAATAAATAGAAATTTGAATTTCTCACATAATATCCTCACCTTCAAAAGATATATGATCATAATTAAGACACATTTCTCTAACAGTTTTATTTTGACCTAATTCACATGTCATACAGTTAACATATTTAAAGGCACAATTATATAGCTTTCACTCCATTCACAGAAATGTGTATTCATATGCCTATTACATTCAGTCTTCATTTTCACCCTCAACTCTAAGCAGGATTAATGCACTTTCTGTCTCTAGAGGTTTGTCATTTCTGGACATTTCATATTAATTGACCCTTACAACATGGAATATTTTATGCCTCACATTTAACCTCTAGTATAATGTTTTCAAGATTCATCCATGTAGCAGCATGCATCAACTTGTCCTTCTTATGGCTGAACAACATTCCATTGTAAGCACACACCACATTTTGTTGATCCATTCATCTATTTGATGTTGTTTCCACATTTTCATTATCATGAATAAGGTGGCCATGAAAATTTGTGTATGAGTTGGTGGCCATGAAAATTTGTGTATGAGTTATGGGTACATATTGATTTTTGTAATTTTAAGGAAAATCAAGTACTGTAATGAAAATAAGGATGCCAACCACATATTTGAAAAATGTGGAAAACATGGAAATTTTCTACAGACAATATTGCTCTTCAGTAGAAGTAGAAAAGAAAGAGAAGGATAAGTCCAACTGTGTGCACAAAAGTCACACATTAGCAACCACCCAAAAAGCTGTTTGACCAAGATAAGAGTTAGATTTTTGCTGGAATTTTTATGTCATGTAAAAACCAATAGAATCCACATAAAATCTGTATTTTTATTGCCCTGATAGTTCAAAATATTCAGTAATACTGGATTTAAGTGGCAGCTGGGCCTTCAGATGCTCCACCCAAGCAGCCATCTTTTGGCACATTTACCCCATGTACTCTAGGCATTGGGATGTGCAACCCTGAGATCTTAAGAAGCAGACAAGAGAAAAATGTTGGAAAGTTTAGGACAGTATGTGAGCTTTGAGAGCAACTCATGAGGCCTTTTCCCGATTTACAGACCTTACCTGTACCAGCTCCTAATGATGGCTGCACAGACCCTGTTAAGTTCTCAGATAAAGGGAACTTGTTACCTCTCAGACAGTTACTTGTGATTTTGAACTCCTCTTTATCTTTGTAAAAAATTCACCCTTAAGCCCAACCAAATGAAGTTTTTCATAAGTGTCAATATGTCCATCCTACTTTTCCTTTTGGAATCACAAGGAAAATAAAATTCCATCTTCACAAATGCAGAGATCACAATCTCTTTTTAAAAAATCAACTTGAATACAGTATATTTTATATTTTTAAGGTACAGCTCTATGAGTTTATTATCTATTTATTCATTGGTGTTAAGATCAAACCCAGGGCCTTGTGCATGCTTGACAAGTGCTCTATGAGTTAGCTACATCCCTAGCTCACATCTGAGTTTTTAATCCAAATTGTGGTGAAAAATGCATAACATCCTGTCAATTTGGGGTACATAGTTCATTAGACTTATGTGTATTTTCTTGTTTTGCACCATCTTTTTTGAATAATGTAAGCCACATTCCTCTCAACCTGCAACACAGGCACTTAAGAAGAAAGTTGTATTAGCCATTATATTTTTGTAACACTAGTATTGAAAATACATTGGCAGTATGACTATTAGTCAAATGGTGCTCACAGATCATTAAAGCAAATTTATTTTTCTCTATCACTATGTCCTAATTGAAATTGTCCTTTTCTTTGCCCAGGATGAAACTTAGGTAGACTCACAACATTTTTTAATCACTTACAATAACAGTCCTGTGGACAGCTTAAGGCCCCCAAAATAATTTGATAAATGGTGTATGACTAAGGAATTAGTAAGTAGGGCAAGTCAAAATTAAAATAAAATTCTATTCATTCTAAGTGTGAACATCTTTCCCACACTATAATAAAACATGTAACAAGGAGGTTAAATATGAAGAAATGACCAGCAAATTAAAGTGGCTGTCACTGGTTTCTTCACTGAGGAGGAAGGATTTAGGAGTTCATTGACTTTAACTCCTATGCACAATTGCATGAAATACTACTGTTTAATCATTATTTTTTTGAAGAACTACTATGTAATTTCACATATTTTGTCACTTTTAATGATGTTTATGGTTAGTTCAATTTTCTTCTTACTTCATTGGCTCATCTACTTTTTTACTATTTAGGCTACTCAGATCTTTCTAAAACATTTGTAGGATATATCTTATTGCTGCATGCTAATTGTCTGTTGGTTTATGTACATTGCTACTGTCTCACAAGTTTTAGCTTCATTTTTCACTTTCTGAGGGGTGTGTGTGTGTGTGTGTGTGTATGCAACCATGTTCATTTAAAACAATACTTTCCTTGATGCCTTTATGGCTTGATCCTCATGATAAGGCCATATGGATATTATCCTGTGTGCTTTCTTGAAAGGTTTAGTATTTGCTTTTCCTTATCTATGACTTAAATTTATTTGGTGTTTTGTGTAACATAGAGATCTGTTTTTCCATGCCAATAACCTTTTATTTCAGCACCTAAACATGGGTATCAAATATAAATATGGAAGGATTGATTGTAATTCAATAATAAATGTGAACTCCAATACTCCACTCTCAGTATTGGAGAGATCATCAACTCAAAAATCTATAAGAAAATATTGGATGCAAATTACTCATGGACCAAATGGACATAAAAACATGCAGAGCATTGTATCCAATAGCAGCAGAATAAACATTTTATTCATTCATTTGTTGATGGACACTTAAGTGGACTCCATATCTGACTATTGTGAAGAATGCTGTAATGAATGAGGGAATGCTCATAATTCTTTGACATGCTGGTTTCACTTCCCTTGGGTGTGTGTAGTAGCAGGATTGCTGCATCTTTTTTTTAATGCTTTTCAATTATCAACTCTTTATTCTTGGAACCAACCTTAATGGTTATTAATTCCTCACACATTAAATTGTCTTAAAAATCATCATATTCCTTCTTATATGTATCAAAACTCATACTGAACAATGAGTTCTGGGTTGCAAACAGGATTAATTTTTTTCACCTATCTATAAGTCTTTGTCCATAACAAAAACATACACATGAATGCCAATACTGCTGAAGCTTATTCTGTCTAATTTTATTTTATTGTTTTAGGATCTGTCTTACAGTTTTTCATAATGACCTTAGTAAGCTACACTCCCACCAACAATCAACAAGGGCCACTTTTCTCCATATTCTTGCTAACACTGATTATCTTTAATGTATTTGGATAATTGCTCTGCTAATAGGTGTAAAGTGATGCCTCCATCCATCTCAGGGTCATTTTAATTTGTTTGTCTGTGACGATTAATGTCAAAGGAAAAAGTTACAATTTAAGGCTAGAGATCTCAGTTGCTTTTACTTTATATTCTAGAATCAGGCAACGTTTCACTTCATAATGTAGAATATATGTTCTGATGGGAGCAGAAGAAATTGGTTTTATTGCCACTGCCCCCAGACATAAAGACTGGTTGAGGTTCCTAATGTTGATCGTCATTAAGAGAAAATGACAAAACATATAGAGATAAACAAAAAATGCTTTATAGTTTTGGCCAAACCTGGGCAGGGAGAAATTCTTAATCTGTTTTGATCTTACTTGTAACAGTGTTAGGACTTGTAGAAAAGATGAAAGAAAAGCCAGGAAGTATGCATACAGAGATAGCCTTTCTCCTGAGAAATGAGTATTTCTTCTGTCATCAGGGCTGTCTCAGGAGACCCATTTTAATTCCTAGCAAGGTATTTCCTGTAGGAATCCTAATTCTTTGGACCCCCATTACAGTTTCAGGGATGAAAAAATACAAACAATATTAAAAAGTAGATGGATCATTTCAAAGTTACTTATCTTGTAAGGCAAGACAGAAAAACAGAACAATAGAAAAATAACTGATAGCTCACAGCATATCACTACAGGTTAGCTTTTTGCCAAGGTCAAAGTAGAGATAACTTCATTATCACATCAATTCAGCTGGCCTACTTAGAATTTGAATTTTAACCCTTTCTCCTGGTTTCTTGTATGTTCAAATACCAACTTGGTTTTGATTTGGTGACATGAAACTGTTAAACCAAAATTTTAGTCAGATCTCTGACATAACTGTGGGTATTGAGCCATTATAGATGTCCTAAAAACAAATTTCTTCAGTTACCAGTAGCAAGTTCAGACAGCAGATGAAAAAACGCCTAAGGGATTATTTATTGTTTTGTGACAAATTGGAGGAAGGAAAGCATACATTTTTATATTACACCTTCATTTTCTGCAGCAAAGAGGAGTGGGACAATGGGAAACAAGTAGTTTTGGGATGAGAGGATACTCAAGAGGAGAAGTACTTGCTTCTTAGTTGGTTGAGGTTTGTAACAGAATGAGGTGGTGCCTTGATAGTCAAGCCCTGGGGTTTTGAGCCAAGGTTTCTACACATATTCAACATTTTGTTTTTGCTGATTTTGCCACAAAATATCAACTAATTAAATATTGTTCTTCCCTTCATTCTCCTGCAAAGGACATAATTTCATTCCTTATGGTTGAATAATAGCCTATCGTGCATATATACCATACTTTTAATCCATTCATCTGTTGATAGTTACGTTGGCACAATTCTCCCTCCGTGCTTTTCTCTAAGAGCTCTGCTTCTGTCTCTAAGTGCATCACTGCATTGTTCTACCCATCCTAAACTTACCTGTTTTACATCCCACGAACTCTTACCAATTGTCAATTAAGCATCAGTCAAATTACCCAATGAAGTGAAAAGCAAGAGAATTAACCACCTCAAAAGGACTCAACTTACCAAAGATAGAATGAATAGGATTGTCTCTGCCTAAAATTTGAAGATATCTAGACAAATATTCATTCTTTTTGTCTAGTGCCAAAAAGAACACCCCTTCCCTCCCTTGTTCCCATGATATCTTCTTGGATTTCTTTTCCCACTCACAGCTGCACAGCTATGTTGATACTTGTTTTACTCTCATTAAATAGAAGGCTAGCAGTTTTATTTCTTCTGAACCTATACATGCAAAGGAAAACCAGATCCAAATTACTAGTAAAAATTTCCATGACTGGTAACCTTGAAAAAAAACATTGATTTTTGATATTGAGGCTAATTCATGATTCCCTGTTTAAACTCTATAAAAGATAAGGCTAAATTCAGTGATTCCCATTATAATTTGTTTCCTTTTATGGTGGACAAAATGTCTAAAAATTTATATTATTTTGTGCTTTAGAATCATTACAGAGTGAGCTCATCCAATCCCCACAGAAAGCCACTATTTATTTTTAAAATGTAGAGTAGCATGAATGATTCTTACATGTGTACATTAAAGTCACCAGGAGGGAACAGAGTCTGGTTAATAAGTTTCAGCTAAGTCCAAAGATTTTCACTTAACAAGTTCCTAGGAGATGCTATTGCTGCTGGCTTGGGTCCCCTGAGACACTAGTGTCTCTGGGAAAATTGAAAAGCACTTTCTTACCCTTTTACTCTTCCTGAGTACTCTTTATTATGCTTTTCATTGAATAGCTACTCAATTAAAAACATTAAAGTGTTTCCTTGATCAACTATTTAATTACCAGATTGAAAAAGAAATTATGATTATGATCTTATTGTGAAGCAGTTGATGGCAAACCTTAGCTCCCAGGATCTAAACAATGCCCGGTTTGCACTTTTCCTCTTCACTCTCTCAAGTTGCCTCCTACTTCATCACTCATTGCAAATTGACATCATACATTTATAGTCTATTTAGCTATAGCTAGGTGAATTCATTAATGGATACAAACACATACATTTTTGTAACATTGAAATAGACATACATGTCTGTATGAGATTTACACAGGGAATTTGGGAATATGGTTAGTGCTAAAGACCACAGAGAAACTAGAGTGAATTAAAAGTAGCTTAATAAGTTAACACTTAAAGACTGAAGTTTTTCCATAAAGATATTTGTATATGAAGAAGTTTGAACACTTACTATTCCCTTCACCAGATGTTTAGCAGTGGTTCTAATGAAACAAAATTAGAAAATTCTTAGTCTCATTATGTTCACATTAGACAAATAATGTATAGCCTCAGCTCTGACTGTCTTACAGTACAACACCACAAATATACAAAAAACACTTAAGAATGCTACAACACCACAAAGATACAAAAAACACTGGGAATGAAACATGACTAAATCATCACAGCAAAGATGCAAAGTGTTGTGGATACAAAGAAGAAAAGACAAGGATAATACACACTAAGGGATGAAGAAGAGAGAAATGACAGAAATTAACAAATTGAAACAGAAATAAATAGAATCTAAAGACATTAAAAATAAATGCTATGAAATAAAAATATAAATTTGAAGTACTCAAGGAAAAAAATAAAAATATTGGAATACAGCATGAATTTTTAAATAAAATACTAGGAAGCATTCCTAAAATTAAAGTTTTACCTCAGTTGATTTAAAGAACATACATGTTGTGTAGGAAACTGATCTACATTGGGTCAGCACTGAGATAGTTCCTGGTATAGCTGTGAATGTCTAAGATACAGACTCCTTTGAGTAAATAGATAAATGGATTAAGTTACTTGAGAGAAAAAAAAGAATCAGATACTTCTACAGTATTTATCACTGGAGGCCCCTTGGGCAGGGAGTGCCAAAATCAATAGGGTTGCCTCAGGATGTATCCTGGCAAAAATTTTGGTGGTTGGGTACATTGTGACATTACAAATAGTCAACTGATTTTTGACAAGGGGATTAAGACCACTCAATGGGTAAACAAAAGTCTTTTCAACATATTTGCTGACAAAACTGGATATCCACAAGAAAAAGAAGGTAGATGGATCCTTACCTTACCTTATATACAAGGATTAACTCAATGTATCAAAGACCTAAACATCAGAACTTAAACAATAAAACTCTTAGAAGAGCTCTTGTGGGAAAGATTCACACTGCAGGATTTGGTCATGATTTCTTGGATACAATGCCCAAAATGCAGGCAATAAAGAAAATAAGAGATAAATTGAATTTCATCAAAATTAACAACTTTTTTCATCAAAATACACAGTCAGGAGAGTGAAGGCGTGAAGAGCATAGAAAAATCCACAGTGGTTCAAGTGGTAGAGCAGCAAGCATTGGGCCATGAATTCAATCCCAGTACTACACAAAAGAAAAGAAAATCCACAGATTGAGAGAAAAATTGTAAGTCATATAAAGGACTAATACCCAGAAGTTGTAAAGAATTTATACAACTTTACATTCAAAAAGTGAACAATTCAATGTTAAAACGGTTGAGTAACTTAACTAGACATTTCTTCATAAGAAGATGTTCAAATAGCCACTAAGCCCCTGGAAAGATGCTCAGCCTCACTAGTTATTAGGAAATGCAATTCCAAACCACAGTGAGATACCACTTCACACTCATCTGGATGGCCAATTTTTTAAAAGACAGGAAAGAAAACCAAGTATTGGTGAGGATTTGGAGTAATTGGAACCTGTGTATATTGTTGGTGAGGATGTAAAAAGGATAGAGCTGCTATGGAAAATAGTATAGCATTTTCTGAAAAAATTAAAAATGAAGCTGGGTGCCCATGGCTCATGTCTGTAATCCTAGGTACTCAGGAGGCAGAGATCAGGAGGATCATGGTTTGAAGGCAACCTAGGCAAATAGCTCATGAGACCCTCTCTCTCTCAAAAAAAAAAAACCTTCACAAATAAAGGGCAGATGGAATGGCTCAAGGTGTAGGCTCTAAGTTCAAACTCCATACTGCAAAAAAAATTAAACATGAATTCCCATATGATTGAGCAATTCTACTTCTAGCCATACACTCAAGGGAAATGAAAGTAAGTACTATAACAGGTATTTGTACACCAATGTTCAGAGCAGAATTACTCAAAATAGCCAAAAGGTGGAAGCAGCCTGTGTCCCTCAACAGATAATCAAAATGGATAATAATAAAAATGTGGCATACACATACCCTATGGAATGTTATTCATCCTCAAAAAGGAATGAATCCTGATACATGCTACAACAGGATGAACCTTGAAATTGCTAAGTGCAGTATGATAGCCAGAAAGAAGAAATGTTGTATTATTCCAACTATATTAGATACCTAGAATAATGAAACTTATAGCAAGAGAAAGTAGGATTGGATTATCAGGGCCTGGGGAGATGAAGCAGGGAAGTCATGCTTGAATAGATACAGAATTTCAGGTTAGGATGATGAAAATGTTCCTGAGATGGATAGTGGTGATGGTCACACAACAACCCAAATGTAATTAATACAAGCAAATTGTACACTAAAAATGGATAAAGTAGTGAATTTTGTTTTATGTGTATTTTACTACGATAAAAAGTTTAATCTCACAGAAGAGGTTCCTCAATGCCCAATAAAGGTGACAAGAGACAAGGTCAGAGCTTGTCAAGACATCTGGTAGACCTCCATGTACAGGATAGAATGGAAGAGAGGTGACAAAGGAGGACCTGGATCCATGTGGGACCAGGGCAGCTCACTCACCTACATAGCACTGCTTCCCAGAGGGTCCTAACCACTACATGGTGATAGAATATGTAATGGAGGAATGCGAGAGTATGTGATATCCTGAGGCATAGAGCCAGGGAAAAAGCCCTGTTTTCATTGGTCACAGGAAAACACTGACCCATAAGGTAAAAGTATTTTATCTTATTAAAAGGATTTCATACCCATTAAACTTTAAATTTATACAACATTGTCCCCATTAATCTAGAGATGAGATAAAAATCTATAACCAAAAAAGTAGCAGAATGCACAGAATTTTCTTACCAAACCAAATGAAAACTAGTCACTATTAAAACAGTGACAGAAGAGAATGTAAATCATATATGCCTTGAAAAAGTTGAAATGTCATATTCAACACACTTTGGAAAAGCAAAATAGAAAAAAAGCAATCTTGCATGATAGAGTTTTTACAGCAATTTTCCCTTGCTTAAT
Organism: Castor canadensis; assembly: GCF_047511655.1. Lineage (NCBI taxonomy): Eukaryota > Metazoa > Chordata > Mammalia > Rodentia > Castoridae > Castor > Castor canadensis. The sequence continues at coordinate 68,418,901 of NC_133401.1, forward strand.
AGCTAAGAACAAAGGATGTTATTAAAACTGACAAACCAACAGTCATAAACATATTTCAGCATATAATGGGCAAAATAAATAACCTTGACATAGCCAACTAAAAGTAAAATTCAGTAAAGAAGATTGAAGTGGAAAAGTGAATATATTTTTATCATTGCTTAAAATAGAGAAATTTGATACTTTCTAAGAGATAAAGTTTAACATCATGAAATAAATATATCATCATGGTTTCTTTTTGAGACTATGACAGTGCAGCCCAGCCTGGCCTCTAATTTGTGATCCTCCTGCCTCCACCTCCTAACTGCTGGGACTACAGGTGTGTATCATCATACCTGACCTCATAAGGATTTTATTTAAATTGATAAATGATTGACATATTTCCCACAAACGTACAGTTTGGTAATTAGATGCACATGTATAATGTTTATTGGTCCAATGAGGGTACTTAGCATTTCTATCTCCTCAAACACTCATCATTTCTATGTGTTGGGAAAATTCAGATGCTTGGTTACCTTTAAATATACCATAGTGTTGTAGACTACAGTTACCCTTCTGTCCTATTAGAACACCAGAATAAATTCCTCCTGTCTTTTGGTACCTGTTATCTAATCTCTCTGAATCCATCATCCTCCCTGACCTTCCCAGTCTCTACTGACCACTATTCTACTCTCTTCTTCTATGAGTTAGAATTTTTAGCTACTGAAATGAGTGAGAACATGTTGTATTTGTCTTTCTGTGTCTGGCTTATTTTACCTAATACAGTGTCCTCCAGTTCCATCCACATTATACAAAAGACAAGATTTCATTCATTCTTTTTATGGCTGAATAACATTACATTGTGTGTGTGTGTGTAATTTTTTGTCAATTCTAAATATTCTTGGTAATGACACCTGGGAGAAATGTTTCTTCTATGTCCTCATAAAGGTATCTCAATGTCCTGATAATATTCTTTCCTGTAATGTATATTATACTATGCTGCTAAAATGAAAATCAAATTGGTAAACACAATTCAAAAGGGAACAAGTGAAATTGGCCTGGATTACAGCTCAGGGATTAGGTAACAGAACCTCAAGAAAAGCATAAAAGAATATTTATTCTTCAAGTAATCTCATATAAATTAGATTTCTCTTTCTGAGGATTTATGGAGTGTCTGTGAACTCAGTTATACAGATACACACAAAAGTATATTGAGTCCTTCTTCTTCTGCCTGTTAACATCAAACTTGAGCCACTTACAGTGGAAAATATTGACATCTTTAGGAGCTTAGAATATAAGAACAAAATTGATAACATGCTGAACAGGATATCCCCACATCCAAAAGTTGGTGACCAGAGAGGCAATAGCAAGCCTAATTTTCTGAAAACTCCTATGACAGGAATGTTTTATTTGAAAAGTCATTGCTACAATTTAAACCTTGAAGTTTTTAAGCAAAAATATGATCAAATTTTCCCTTGATCCATGAACTGTATCTAGAAAGTTCAAGTTTTGTGGAATGTTTAATCCCAAGCAATATGATTTTCTTTTTGAAATTCAGAGACTTATTGCAAATTGTACAAGCAGCCCTAGAGATGAAGGTTGCCCCAGGAAGGAGAGGGATTCTCCTGGATGGAGCATATTTTGGCAAACCTGGAGATACCATGCATTACACCACAAGGGAAGATCCCATGACTTTCCTTATGGCTGTTTCAATGTCACTGTATCCAAATACCAAAAAAATTTAGCCTAAAAATCACATCATTTTGTATGTCCAATACAAAACTTCCTGCTTTAACTTAAGGTTATCTTTGAGGTAAACTTAAGTTTTCTGGACTGCAGGGAAACCCACCAATCTCCTAGAAATACAGGACTATTTCTAGATCAAGAAGAATAACATCCTGGGCTGGTGGAGTGGCTCAAGCAGTAAGAGCGCCTGCCTAGGAAATGTGAGGCTGAGTTCAAACCCCAATGCCACCAAAAAAAACCTGAGAACATCTTTTAACATTTTTTGCAACATTTTCAAGTAAAGTGTTTTAATCATTTTCTGGATATTTTTCTTTTTTCTCACATTCTTAAAGAGGACAGCTCTTCAAGTTTAAATATAAACAAGCAAAATAAGTGCATTGTTTTGTAATAAAGAAGGGTCATAGCTCAGCTCTCTTGCATCTATCCCATAAATAACTAGAAAGAAACTTAAAAATGTTCGAAAAACATGACATGGATGAGGACTCCATGCAGGCCAGAGCAATAAGTTTTCTGACTCTGGTTCATAATGAATCACATCTGGGCATTGAGTTATAAGAATAAGGTTTAGAGACAGAGGCTCAGCCACTATCTTGCACATAAAGAAGCTAAAAACTGGGGGAGGTTGAATGTGCCTCATGGTGAACATCACCCAGGGTCTCTTACTGTAACTCAGTTCCTAGTGTCACACTGGGTTTCCAAGATGTGACCTGCCCACCCAGCTCATGTACTGGTGCACACATGCTCTTCCTTCCCCTCAATCTCTCTCTCTCTCTCTCTCTCTCTCTCTCTCTCTCTCTCTCTCTCTCTCACACACACACACACACATACACACACACACACACACACACACACGTTCTCCATTTCCAGGGGATAAGGCTCTTCTTTCATGGTTCTGATGCTGATATGGGAGCAATTACCCTTTCCTTTGCAGTTAAAGAAACCACCCCAAACTAAACTAAAGCATTTATTAAGTAAGAATGCTTCCTTTCAGAAATTTGTTATGATTTTCCACAAATAAAAATTACATGTATTTAGTGTATGCAACATGTTATTTGGGTATATGCATGCATTATGAAACAATGTCCAAATTCAGGGTAATTAAAAACCTATTACCTCACATAATTAACATTTTGTGTGTGTTGAGAACACCTGATCTATTAGTAATTGTCTTAGTGATTTCAAGCAAACAATACATTATTGTTAACCATAGACACCACACTGTAAAGTAGTTCCATGATATTTATTCAGTTCATAGCTGAATGTTTGTATTCTTTCAACAATATCTTCTCTTAACCCCCATCCCCCAGTACCCGGTAACTCATTTCTACTTACTGCTTCTGTGAGTTTGACTTTTTCTTCTAGATTACAAATCTGAGGAAGATCATATGGTATTTGTATTTCCGTGTCTGGGTTATTTCACATAGCACGATGTTTCCCAGATTCATTGATGTTCTTACAAATGGCAAGATTTCTTGTTTAAAAGTAAATAATACTGCAGTTTGACATCCATTCATCTGTTACAGGTCATTTATGACACACGTAAAGGTTTTAAATTAATGTTAATTTCATTTGAGTCACAGAAGATGTTAGCTAAATTTTTTTGTTGATTGAAACATTTGATTTTCTTTTCAAATCCTATGAAAATTCATTTTTTTTTCTGAGAAACTGCAGATTGACTGCTCACACACTTTAGTAAACAATGGAAGTGCGATAGGCATGAAATGTTGCTCTCTTTAAGACTGGTATTTCTTGTGGTTAAAAAATCTAAACAGAATTATATGAAAGTGTGCTAGAAAGCAAAACAAAACAAAAAAGAGACACCAATCAACATAAACTTGAATTAGCCCTACATAAGCAATTTTTTGGTGGTATTGCAGTTCAAACTCAGGGCTTGCTAGGCAGGCACTATACCACTTGAGCCACTTCACCAGCTCTGTTTTGTGTTGGGTATTTTTGAAATATTGTCTAGTGAACTATTTGCCCTGGATGGCTTTGAACCATGTTCCTCCTGATCTCTGCCTCCTGAGAAGCTAGGATTATAAGTGTGACCCACCAGCACCTGACCCGATACAAGTAATTTTTGGCAAATTAACTCATTTCTATTTTCTTAAGTCACCTGAACTAAAAAAATCATCATTAATGGATCAATTATTCCAGTGAGCCCCGTTGATACATTTTGTGGAAAAGGAGAAAATGTGAATGATAACAACAAAATATTAATTCACATGCAGTTTAATGCTGACTTATGGAATGGCCACCATCACAGAGTGATGCTTTAGAGTTTATACCAAGTCCCTACGGATCAATGCGGCCACTGAGCAGCTGTGGCAGTAAAATTCACTTCTGTGAACCTCAGTTTATTTACCTGTAAAACAGAGAAGATGACTTATTTCATAGGCTTTTGATTGGGATAAATTGATATAATACATTCTATAAGCTTAAAAGAATATATTATATGTACTTGTTACATATTTTATTTTTAAAATTATTTATTTTTGATTAAAATGTATAAATTTTTTACATATTACCAGGGTTCAGCGTGATATTCCAATGTGTGTCTACTGTGTGCACTAATCAAATCAAGCCTCTATTTAATTTCCCAATTTTATCTCCTATTTGCAACCTCTAGAGATTGCTACTCTACATTCATGTTGAATTTTTATTCTTTTGGCAGCACTGGGGCTTGAATTCAGGGCCTCATGCTTACGAAGCAGGTGCTTTAACACTTGTGCTACTCCACCAGACCTACAAGTTGAATTTTTTTAGCTTTTCCATATGAGAGAGAACACAAAGCTCTTTATTTCTGTATCTTGTAACCCTTCTCCATCCATTCCACTAATCTTTACCATGCTTTTGTTCACCATTATATTTTGGCTGTAGTGCCTGGGGAATAAAAGGCTCTCAAAAATTGTTGAATGAGTAAATGAATATATATCCCATCCTGGCACAATGCATGCTATACAAAATTGTTCCAGAAATATTTGACCCAAAACAAGCCTTTTCAGTTTTTAAAGAGCTTAACAGAGAGGAAAACCTTAAGGTCATTTCTTCATAGCCCTGCACAGAATCTCACATGCTGTGCATATTTAATGATGCTTCAATTATTCACCTATAATTTTTGCCCTTTTATTTTTATCAGCTCCACTTTATGTATTTGTTATTCTTTGAGTGATTATGCCTTTCATTTTCTTTCTCTGTTTTTTTTGTTGTTGTTTGCAGTACTAGGAATTGAAACTAGAAAAGAACCCTACCACTCAGGCCATGCCCCCATCCTTTTTATGTTTGTTTTGTTTTGTTCTTCATTGTTGAGACAGTCTTGCTAATTTTGATGGTCTGGTCTCTAATTCATGATTCTCCTGCTTCTCCAACCTGAGCTGCTGAGATTACTTGTAATTTTCTTCTTAACTATCTTAAACTTATTATCATAGTATCAGCCATCTACTCTGGAAAAATACAGCTCTTTGTAGTCTCTATTACTAAAGTCGAGTTAGTGAATTTTATAGAGAAGAATAATTCAAGTGTCCCAATCAGCGTGATTAAAAATTCAGTCTTGCTAATGAATCTCCATCTTTACTCTCTACAGAAATGACCTATCACAACTCTTTCCAAATCCCCTTTTGTTTCCACTCTAGCTCTTTCTCTTCACAGATAAATTCATTAAAGATTGTAATCTTCCCAGTGTTTCCACTACTTCTCCTCCACTTCCTCCTCAACTAATGCTATATGGATGCTGTCTTCTTTACATTTGATGGACATGTCAGCTCTCATATTTATCATAGTAATTTTACATGTCTACTGTATCCCTTTCTACCCCAAATCTCTTCCCTTCCTTTCCTGGATGTCTTCCTCCTTCTCTGGCCATGCTTCAGTCTCTTTGTCATGTTGCTCTTTCTCTGTGCATGCCTTACATTTTTGGGGTTCCCTATTGAAATCCACTCCAAACCTCCTTCTGTTACCATTTTACAGACTTTGCCTAGAAAATGCCATTCACTCCAGAGCTTGAATCAGTCATTGTAACCCTCACATGTTTTGTCACTCTCAAACTGTTGTATGAACTTCAGACTTCTATTGCCCATCTGTGTGAATCATGTCTTTTTGTTTTATGCATTTCTTAAGCTTTCATATTTTGGGGCCTGGATGGCCATGGAGAGACTGCCCCTTTCAGGCACAGCAACTTTGACAGACAGTAAAGGTCTTTTCCTGAAAGCAAACATATCTTATACAAACAAACCAATCCAGAGTGCATATTCTTTCACCTCCTTTATTGGGCTCTTGGTCTCTCACTCTTGGTCACTGTTTCTTGCTCTAACCACCACACGGCCAAGTACAAGACAACTGGACAGCCTTTATATTGCAACACGTGCTGAAATTACTCAAACTAATAAATGCTAAGGTGTATGCACCACTTCACCTGTCCCCTTCTGTGTAAACTTCAACCATAGTTCTTGTCCATGTTTTCTCTTATTCCTCCTGCTTCCTGACAAGCCTTTGTGCTTCACCTTGTGGCCCCATGTGACCTTCCATGTCTCTTTCCTTGGAGCTTGGAGTAATGAACTATTAATTAAATTGCAATCATCCCCTGATCTGTTGGCCTTTAATGAGAACAAAGCCTGCTTGTTAAACAACAACTTATTGCTTTTCATCTTCACTTGGAAGCTCTCCAAGGACACAAATTCAGCATGTATAATACTAAAGTCATGATCTTCCCTTACAAAACTGCTCCTCCTCCTGTGTGCCTTGTCTCAGAAAACCTGTATTCAGCCTCTACACCACAACTTTGTTTAAAGCCACTTTAGACATTATTCCATCTAAGACAGAGCTCCTCAACCAGGAGTTTTCTTCCCCTCAGGGGACTTTCGCCAATCTCTACAGTCATTTTTGCAGAGCATTTAGGTGAAGAGTGCTGCTATGCATTATGTTAGTTATTTGATCCCTGACATAAGAACAAGATTTATCTGGCCCACAAGTGTCAGTAATGCTGAGGTTGAGCCACTCTGCTCTAGAGGCACTTTTTAAATTCCTTGTCTGAACTAAATCCACATTCTGGATGATTCTATGGGACACCATTATTTCTTACATACAATTTTCCACATTAACTTCTGATCCTTTAATTCTCCTATTCTCCAATACCAGAACTTATGGAGAATAGAGCTTGTTTATTGTGTCCACATTTACAGTTTCAGCTCCTAAAACAGTGACTGGCACGGAAAAGCATTCAGTAATAAGTCTCTCTTGTCTGTAGCATTGGTTTTAACCTGCTCTTTAAGGGATCCTTAGGAAGGATCACACTTGTTTAGATAGTGTGATATGGAGGTTGTCCTGCCTTCTTGGGCTCTTGTCCTTTTCTGGAAGTTGATGTGCAAGAAGAAAATCCCAGTGCTATGTACTCTCAAAATCAATGATTTTTTCTATTTCTGATCCATTGTGTTTCACTTTCTTCTACCTGAGACCTTGGCTTCTGCCTTCCATCTGGTTTATCAACTTATCCTCTCCAACTCAGGACCCTGTTAACAATGGGCTTATTTCCAAACCTACAACATCCAAGTCCACCTAAAGTTTCTTATTAAACCTCTCATGAGACTGATGGCAGAGACTCCCTTTGTTCAACACAGCTCACCTCATTCTGACACCTGCCTACCTCTCAGGATCCAGTTGCTACAGTTATGACATTTTCCTATTCTCTCAAAAGCTCCTCACCACCCTTTGCTGGATTTGTCTCTAGAGTCTTCCTCATAGCCACATCTGGTAATCAGGAAAAGGGAAATTCTTCTTACCCAAAAACTCCTAGAGAGCCTTTCAATCTTTCAAGAGCAGGTAGAAATTTTTCCTCTTGTGAACTTAATGTCATGCCTCTGGGTAGATCTCACATATTATTCCTACTTCTACATCTCAACACAGACAGAGTTTGATGATGGTCAGCTAGCTCAGGGGTTGGGCAGCATTGAGCCTTGCTGTGGAGAGTAACAGAGCATGCAGGTAAGAGATTCAGGAAAGCCTCAGCAGGGAGCACAAAGAATAAACACAAACCTCCTTCCAGTGGCAATCCTCCTCACTGCTCTTGACTCGTTCACCCTCACCAACTGAGACCAGGAAGAAATGGGGGTAACATCAATCTGTTCTTGAACTTAAGGCTGACATCAATTCTGCCCTCAGGGCACTGCCAATGCTATAAAGGGAGAGTTGTTTACTAGGTGTAGCCGTAGAGACCTCTTGGTCCCAATGTGGCAATTATAATTGATGGGTTCTCCAATCTTTCTTGCAGTCTTCAGTTCTCTCTATTCCCCATATGCTGTCCAAACCAAAGTGTCTCCCCAGTTTCCTCAGAGCATACCTTTATGCTTGGCTCATACAAGTCTGCAGCCTAGAATTCTTTCTAGTTCATCCACTTTGATCTCAATCCTACCAGACAAATCTGTCAGACTAAATTCCACATCTCACCTGAAGCCTACCTTGTTCACCACACACCCAAAATCTTTTTCTTCTCTGAACTACTAATATAATGGTCTTGTTTTGTTTTGTTGTACTATTGATCCAACTAAATATTACCTTGGTAAAAAGTTTGAAGCTTTAAATTTCTCACACAACATGTAATGTATTAAGCCTAGTTATTTCGTTTTCTTTTTGTCTGTAATGGGGTTTGAACTCAGATCCTTGCACTTGCTAGGTAGAATGCTCTACCACTGGAGCCCACCCCAGCTCTTTTGCTTGATATAGTTTTTCAGTGGGGTCTTAAATTTGATCCTGGGCTGGCCTAGACCATGATCTCCCTATTTGCTCCTTCCATGTAGCTGGGATGACAGGAATGCACCACAACTCCCAGTTTTAATGGTTGAGATTTGGTCTCACTAACTTCTTGCCCAAGCTAGCCTCATACTGTGATTTCTCCAAACTCTGCTTCCAAGCAGCTGGAATTAGATGTGTTGGCCACCACACCCAGTCTTCTTTTTTCTTTGTACCTGTCTTAATCCACAAAAAATTTAAAAATAGCATGCATTATCAATTCATTTAAAAGTTATCATTGAGAAATGATCAGTGTCCTCTACACAGTGAGAAATAGAGTCAAATTTCAAAATTATCTTTATCCACTGAATTATACTATAGTATAGAAAAAAACTGTACATGTATATTCTTGAAAATTGTTCATGAAAAGCTTGGGCCTCAGTTTCCTGATCAGTAAGATGATCTAATGTAGCCTATCCTGTACCACTGTTTGTGAATGTATGATGCAATGCATGTGTGGTGTGTGGTAGCCATTCATTTAATGGTGTTATTGTAACTCTAATACAAGTATTTATACAGTACTTTCTCCTTGCCTGAAGCAATTGCAGAAAATATGATCTGAGGCTCCAAATAAATCTATTTTAATAAGAGACATCACTTCAAATAATTACTAATAAAGTGGTAAGGGCAATGGTTTCCATTCAGAGAACTCAAAATACTATGATTATCATTTAAAACATTATTACTCCACCAAAAGACCAAACCTGAGAATTGTGTGCATTGAAGAAGGAGAAGAGGTGCAAACCAAAGGGATATTTAAAATATTCAATAAACTAATATCAGAAAATTTCCAAAATCTTGAGAAAGTTTTGCTCATTCAGGTACAGGAAGCCTTCAGGACACCAAACAGACTTGACCAAAACAAAACTTCCCCATGGCATATTATCATTAAAACAACAAGCATACAGAACAGAGAAAGAATATTGAAGGCTATAAGACAGAAAGAACAAATAACATATAATGGTAAACCCATCAAAATAACAGTAGATTTTTCAATGGAAACCTTAAAAGCAAGAATGGCATGGAGGGAGGTATATCAGGCACTGAATGAAAATAACTTCAATTCTAGGATACTGTACCCATGATAAACAGAAACTAAAACAGTATATGACCACAAAGCCAAACTACAGAAGATTCTACATGGAATTCTGCACACAGAAGATGAAAGCAAACAAAACCACGAGAGGATAGGAAGCATTAAACCACAGGAGAAGAAAAGACAAGCAATTAGAGTGTAGCATTGATTTGACTGCACACAATCAAATCTTTAATCAACAAAAACAACTGAATGGCAGGAATCACCACATACTTATCAATATTAACACTGAATGTTAACAGACTAAAATCCCCCATCAAAAGACACCATTTGGCAAACTGGATTACAAAGGAAGACCCAACAATCTGTTGTTTACAAGAGCTCAATCTTATTGACAGAAATAAACACTGGCAAGCCAATGGCCCCGAAAATAGGCAGGCGTAGTAAAACTTATATCTCACAAAGTAGATTTCAAACTTACATTGGTAAAATGAGATAAAGAAGGACACTTCATACCTATAAAATGTGCAATACAAAAGGAAATAACAATTATCAACTTATATGCAACCAATGTCAGTGTACTCAATTATATCAAACATGCACTAAAGGACTTAAAAGTACATGTAGACTCCAATGGATAGTGGGAGATGTTCATACCCTCTGTCACCAATAGATTGGTCATCCACACAAAAATCAACAAAAAGATCCTAGAACTAATAACACCATAAACCAAATGGAAATAACTGATGTCTACAGAATATTTCATCCAACAACAGCACAATATACATTCTTCTCAGCAGCCCATTGAACTTTCTCCAAAATAGATCATGTCTCAGGACACAAAGCAAGCTTCATTAAATATAAGAAAAGAGAAATAACCTCCTGCATCCTGCCTGATCACAATAAATTAAAACTAGAATTCAACAAAAAAGGCAACAGCTGAAAACATGCAAATAATTGGAGGCTGAATAATACATTGCTTAATGATCAGTGGGTCATAGGAGAAATAAGACAGGAAGTCAAAAGGTTCCTGGAACCTAATGAAAATGAAAACACAACCTACCAGAACTTATAGGACACAGCAAAGGCAGTCCTAAGAGGAAAGTTTATAGCCATGAGTGTATATGTTAAAATGACAGAAAGATCTCAAATAAACACCTTAATGCTACATATCAAACTCCTAGAAAAATAAGAGCTAGCAAAATCTAAAACAAGCAGAAGGAGAGAAATAATAAAAATAAGGGACAAATTAAATAAAGACCAAAAAATACAAAGAATTAATGAAACAAAAAGTTGGCTCAAAAAACAAAGCCCCTGCCAAATCTGACTAAAATGAAGAGGGAAAAGACCCAAATTAGCATAATTAGAAATGAAAAAGGGGAGATAACAACAAACACCATGGAAATCCAGAGGATCATTAGAGGCTACTTTGAGGACGTAAATTCCAATAAATTGGAAAATCTCAAAGAAATGAACAAATTTCTAGATACTTATGACCATCCAAAACTGAACCAAGAAGATATTAATCACATAAACAGATCTGTAACTTATAATGCAGTTGAAGCAGCAATAAAATTTATCCTGCAAAAGAAAAGTCGGGGACCTGATGGATCCTCAGCTGAATTCTACCAGACCTTCAAAGAAGAACTAATACCAACACTCTTTGAATATTTCCATGAGATAGAAAGGGAAGGAACACTGTCTAACACATTCTATGAAGCCAGTATTACACTCACCCCAAAACCGGACAAAGACACATCCAAAAAGGAGAACTATAGGCCAATCTCTGTAATGAGCATTGATGCAAAAATCCTCAATAAAACAATAGCAAACCAAGTCCAATAACACATCAGAAAGATCATTCATCACTACCAAGTTGGCTTCATCCCAGGGATGCTGGGATGGTTCAACATATGCAAATCAATAAGTGTAATACAGCATATTAATAGAAGCAAAGACAAAAACCACATGATCTCAATAGATGCAGAAAAAGCCTTTGATAAGATTCAACACCACTTCATGATAAAAGCTCTAAGAAAACTATGGATAGAAGGAATGTACCTCAACATTATAAAGGCTATGCATGACAAACCTGTAACCAACATCATACCTATTGGGAAAAATGAAACCATTCCCCCTAAAATCAGGAACAAGACAAGGGAGCCCACTCTTCCCACTGCTATTCAGTGTAGCCCTGGAATTCCTAGCCAGAGCAATAAGGCAAGAAGAAGAAATAAAGGAATACAAATAGGAAAAGAAACAGTCAAAGTATCCCTATTTGCAGATAATATGATCTTCTATCTCAAAGACCCAAAAAACTCCACCAAAAAGTATCTACACACCATAAACAGCTTTAGTAATAAAGTTGATAAAAATCAACTTACACAAACCAGTAGCCTTTGTATTCACCAACAATGAACAAATTGAGAAAGAATATATGAAAACAATTCCATTTAAATAGCCTCAAAAAAATCAAATACCTAGGAGTAAACCTAACAAAGACCCTAAATGACCTCTACAAGGAGAACTACAAACCACTGAAGAAAAAATGGAAAAATCTCCCATGCTCGTGAATTGGTAGAATCAACAATGCAAAAATGGTTATACTACCAAAAGTAATCTTCATGTTCAACACAATACCCTTCAAAATTCCAATGATATTCACCCCAGAGATTGAAAAATCTACCCTAAAGTTCATTTGGAAATACAAAAGACTGTGAATAGCTAATGCAATACTGAGCAAAAAGAACAATGCTGGAGGTATCACAATATCTGACTTCAAACTACACTACAGAACCATAGCAATAAAAATAGCATCATATTGGCACAAAAATAGATATGAAGACCAGTGGAGCAGAATAGAGGACCCAGATATGAATCCACACAATTTTGCCCACCTTATTTTTGACAAAGATGCCAAAAACATACAATGGAGAAAATGGAGAAAAAATTTGTTTTTCAACAAATTTTGCTGTTAAAAGTGGCTATCTGCCTGCAGAAAACTGAAACTAAACCCATGCTTGTCATCATGTACTAGTGTCAACTCAAAGTGGATTAAGGACCTTACTATCTGACCAGAAACCTTGCAGTTAGTACATTCTGGAAACAATAAGTATAGGCGAGGACTTCCTCAATAGAACTCCAGCAGCCCAGCAACTAAGAAATAGGATGAACGAATAGGACTACATGAAATTAAAAAGCTTCTACACAACAAAAGAAATGGTCTCTAAATTGAAAAGGCCACCCACAGAGTGAGAGCAAATATTTCTTAACTAGACATCAGATAAAGGGCTGATAACCAGATTATAAAGGGAGCTCAAAAAACTAAACCCCCCAAAAATCAATGAACCAATAAATAAGTGGGCAACTGAGCTAAACAGAACTTTTTTAAGGAAGAAATCCAAATGGTCAAAAATCACATGAAAAAATGCTCACCATCCCTGGCCATAAAGGAAATGCAAATCAAAACCACCCTGTTTCCACCTCATTTCTGTCAGAATAGCTATGACCCAAAACACCAGCAACAACAAATGCTGGCGAGGATGTGGGGAAAAAGGAACCCTCATGCACTTCTGGTGGGAATGTAAGCTAGTACAACCACTTTGGAAAACAATATGTAGAATTCTTAAAAACTAAACCTAGATCAGCCATATCATCCAGCAATACCACTCCTAGGGATATACCCAAAGGAATGCAACTGAAGTTATTACAAAAGCACTTGCATACCCACGTTTAATGCAGCACTATTTACAATAGGCAAGCTATGGAAACAGCCAAGATGCCCCACAACTGATGAATGGTTCAAGAAAATGTGGTATTTATACACAATGGAATTTTACTCAGCCACAAAGAAGAATGAAATTTTGTCATTTGCAAGTAAATGGATGGAACTGGAGAACATCATCTTAAGTGAAGTTGGTCAGGCTCAGAAGGCCAAAAATCACATGTTATCCCTCATATGCAGATTATATACCCAAAACAAATGCAGTAATATTATTGGACATGGTCACACACTAAAGGGAGAAGATGCACAGGATAAATAGGGAAAGGAAAGGAAACCAAAAACTTGAATGTGGTTGATGTGCTCCCTGTTGAGGAGTGAATAAAGTAATCTTAAATTGGCAGAGGTGCTATGGGAAGGGAACCAGGAAGTAGCAAAGAGGTCTGGTTCAAAGGAACCAACGAGGTTGCAATACTCAAGTGCATGGAATCAACTCTAAGAATCTCTCTGTATAGCTATGTTTATCCCAAACTACCAAAAAACAATATGTCTTTCTTATCACTAATGTTTTCTTGTCAACAAAATCGGTGAAGAAGAGGGTGGAACAGGTTCTGCCCAGAAACTGGGAAATGGGAGGTGGCACAAGCAATGTATATACATGTAAGTAAGTGTAAAAATAGTAAAATAAAAGGAGAGAAGAAAAAAACATTATTACTTTACACAACACTAATGCAAATTTCACAAAATACAATGGACAGCTACAAAAGAGAGTTACATTCCAAGAAAATGGGAAAAGTCTTTGATTAACTGATCCCTGAAAGAAAAATAATAGCTAAAAGTATGGAGTGTGTATTATTTGAAGACACTCGTCTAAGAATTCTGCACCTATTAACCCTTTAATCTTCTCAATGACACTGTTTTAGTAACTATTTGTGTTAGTCAGCTTTCTTTTACTGCAACAAAATACTTGAAATAACCAGCTTGTAGAGAGGAAGTGATTATATTGGCTCACAATTTTGGAGACTTCAATTCACATGTGGGTGGACCCACTGGTTTGGTGCTTGTGTCAACACAGCATGTCATGTGGGGAGTGAGAATTTAGGATAGCAAAGCCATTCATCTCTTGGCATGGATGAAAGAGACAAAGAAGGAGAGACTGTGCTCCCACATTCTCCTTCAGGAATACACCCCAAATAACATACAATCCAAAAGATCTGCAAACAATGAACACAATGCCTAAAATAAAATGGCAGTAACTTCTCTTTCTCTTAGAAGGGGAATGCTACTTCTTAACTCTTAGAAGCAAATTTGAACTCTTACCTGACCCTGAACTTCTGTACCCAAAAGTTGCCACATAGCTCCTGTGTAACTCACTATCTCACGGGTAGTCATAGTTACTGTCTGTTCCTTTGTAATTTACAATTAGCCAAGTTGAGTATCCTATGAGCTCCAACCTATCTGCTGTTTTCTTACTTTTAGAATAAGATGGAAAGTTGAATGCCATCTTCTACATAGTTGCATTTTTCAAATCCTGAGGTCACATTCTCTTTTTTAAAAATATCAACTTCATGCAGCATAATTTATGTAAAAATATCATGCAATCATTTTTAGTGTATGGTCCTATGAATGTTTAAATACTATGAGACTAAATAAGACCCTAAAATTTTGCTCTCTTAACCATTTTGATACCCTAAAGTTAATTATATTTCAAAGAAATAAATGTTTTCATTTTATTAATTTGAAATAGGAACCATTATCATGGATATCTGCTCACTATGATCCCTCCCAGGTCAGCTTCCTGTTCACCTCTTAAGGAACAATCAGAGCCAAGTAGTGCCAGTGACTTTGTATTCATGGCTGGCATCATCCTTGTGGCTACTACCAACACTTGCAAAGGGTTGTGCCACCCGCCTAGTGAGGAAGAGCTGGAGAAAAGTGTGTTTGCTCATTGGAACTAACACTAGTCCCTTCCTCACCATTTTTAAGTGTAATGTTCACTAATGTTAAGTTTATTGCCATTCAGTCTGTACTTTTACATGAAAGCCATACTCCCTTTTCCACCTCCACAAGATTATACAGTATAAATAGGATTGCATTATCTTTTATACTTTATATAAGACTTGGATTAAAAATATATTAATAATGAGGATATTGATCAAGTGGTACTCAGAGATTATAATCACTAAAGCACAAATATTTTTCCCTATCACCGTCCTTTTGAAAGCAATGGAAATAGTCCATACCCTCCATACCCTTGTCCAGGATGCAATTTGAGTAAGTCTCACAACTTTATCTTTATTTCATCATTTATATATAATAGACTTTAATGTCACAAGCACAGGTTCGTGTCATAAATTGTCTGTGACTAAGAAATTAGTGGGTAAGGCAAGCCATAACTGAAAAGAAATTGCTTTGGATTCTTTCCCACACTGTACTAAAGTATATAGCAATGGGATAAATGTGATGAAGTGAGCAGTAAGTAGAAGTGTGTGTCTCTGGTCTCCTGAGATGGCTCTCCACTGAGGGGAAAGGTTTGGGAGTTTATTCATTTTAATTGCTGTACAGAATTTCACTGGCATCAACATTCATCATTACACTTGATGTAATGTCAAGTCAGATAGCCTTGACTCAACTTGATTATTTTTTTTACTTTGAAAAGAGATTGTATGTTCACGTTGGTCTACAATTACAGTACATACATTTTTTGGCAAAAAGACAAAGCTTTTGGAGTTTGAAACAGCCCTACTGCAAGATTACATTCATGAAACTCCAATGACTATTTATGTAATAGTGGATTAAATAATCAGATTAAAATAGTTAAACTATCCAGAATAAAATGAAACTAACTATAATACCTAAATGAAATTAATAAATTCTTCCAATATCATTTTATGCTACTTGTATTTATGTATTTACTTATTTATTTAATTATTGTTGTATTGGGAGTACATTGTGACATTTACAAAAGTTCTCACAATATGTTATAGTTGAATTTAACTTGGCTTTTGTTTTCTTTTGGATAATTTCTCTCTCTCTCTGGTTTGCAGTACCGGGGATTGAACTCAAGGTCTCAAGTTTGCTAGGGAGGTGCTCTACCACCTACCACTTCTACCACTTCAGCATGGATCTGTTTCTGGTGGTTCTTTGCTTCTGCTCTTCCATTTTCTCTCCCTATGTGAACATCCTCTGTTTTGAATCAATAGATCTACAATTTGTTGGAGTTTCGCAGCCCAATTCTGCAGACATGACATGTTTCTTTTTCAAAAACTTTTTTCTCTTTTTTATATCTTTGTTTCTTTAAAATTCCATAAATATTCTGTTGGAATTTTATTAGGAGTACATTAGAGAACAGTTAGTTAGTTCAAGGTAAAGTATACATTTCTTATGGTAGAGAATCTTCATTCTTCATGAATATGGTAGATCTGTACAATCATCATTCAGATATTATTTCCTTTTATCCAGTAATATTTATAACGACAATGGAGTCATGCTATTCTTTATTTCTATCACACTTTCTTCCTGATTATTGTTGATGTTTCTAAATGCTACTTTTGAAATTTTATTTCAAATTGTGGTAAAATAGACACAACAAAATTTACCAACTGTACCATGTTAAATATATAGTTCAATACATTAAGTATGTTCAGATAACTTTGTGGCAGATCTTCAGAGCTTTAAATCTGAATGCACCAAACACACCCCCATGTCCCCTTCCACTCACTTGGAAAGCACCACTGTACTCTCTGGCTCTAGGATTCCATCGTTCTAGATACGTCATGTAAGTAGAACCACACAGTACTGATTCTTTGTTACCAGCTTGCGTCACACAGCATAATGTTTTCAACATTCATTCCTAAGGAATTTCCTTCCTTTTAAAGCTCGGTAGTATTCCACTACGTCTACATGCCAGATTTTTTAATCAGTTCATTTGGAGATGAACTCTTAGTTTACTTCTGATCACTGTGAATGATTCTGCTATGAACATGGATATGCAAATGTCTCCTCAAAACCATGCTTTCACTTGTTTTGAATATATTCCCAGATACAAAATTGTTAGGTCATATGGTAATTCTAATTTTTTTGGAACCTCCATACCATTCTTCATAAGAGTAGGTCCAATTTTGAAAATGACTGTGCTATTTATTTTTATATGTTGATTATGCAATTTGAAAAATGTTCTAGGTCTCTTATTTGTTCTAAGGCTTTGAGAATTCTCTTGGTTATTTTATAGAAAGAGTAAGTCATCTGGTAGAAAGTCCAGATCCCTCTGCTTCTTTCTAATTCTTATATCCTTTCTTCTTTTTCTTATTGATTGCATTTTGTACCATAATGTTGAATAGAAGGGGAAGAGTAGATCACCTTGTTAGTTATACTAAAGGAGCTATCAACTCTCCCATATAAGGCTTGGTGCAATCCTTACAATTTTGGCTTGGCTCATCTAGACATACTTATCTGTTCTTGGCTTGTGAAGACCATATCATGTATCAAGGTTGAAGTTTACACGTTTATCATTCAGTCTGTTAGTGTTGTATGATACATGTATAATATCACCAATTTTGCACCTTGATTTTGTTGTTATAATAAATCCAGCTTACCTATGATTTATTATGGGGCTTATATGCATCTGAATTTAATTCATTAATATTTTATTTAGGATTTTGGTTCAATGTTTTAAAGATTGATGTATAGGTTTTGTTTGAAATATCCTTTTTTTTCTACTGAGATTATAAGGTATAAAGAGAGCTTTCTTTTTCTATTCTTTGAGATGATTGGAATAGAATAGCTATGTATGTACCTTAAAATTTTGTTAAAAATGATCTGTTAGTTCAGTTGGGATTTCTTATTAGAGTAAGAGTCATTCAATATACAATCCTAAATGGATTGGATTATTCTTAAATTATTATAATTTATTTGGTTGGGAAATTTATTTAACTGTGCTTAATTTCAAATATATGGGCATAAAATAGGGCAGAGCACTTTAATCCCATACTCAGGTGGTGAAGATTGGGAGGATGTTGGTTTGAAGACAGCCTGGGCAAAATTTTAGTCAGAATCCATATGAATGAATAAACCAGGTTGGTGGAACACACCTGTGTTACTAGCTACATAAGAGATAATAGGTAGGAGGATCTCAGGCTCAGATCAACCTTGAGCAAAACCAGCATACCCTACCTAAAAACCAGCTAAAGCAAAAAGGTCTGGGGTCACAGCTTCACTAGTAGAGCACCTGCCTAGCAAGAACAAGCCAAGTTCAAACCCTAGAACTGCTATATATAAATAAATAAGTAAATAAATATATATATATATATATATATATATATATGTACATGTGTGTGTGTTAGTTTAGCTTTTTAAATTTTATATTACCTGTATTTTAGTTATCTTTATATTCTTAGTATTTATAATGTTTCTGCTTTTGGTTTGGTTAATTTGATAGATATCTTTCTATCTGTCATAATGTCAGGCATTGATGTTTATTTGTCTTCCCTAGTGATTTTTGAACTCTTTTTCTTTAATCACTACTCTTATCAAGAACATTTCCTTTCTTCCATTTTCTTTTGTATGATTGCTTTTCTTTATTGGTCTTTGCAGGTTACATAAATTAAATCACTATTTTTAATACATTAAAGTCTATAAATTCACCTCTAAGTTCTGCTTCAGCTGCATTCCACACTTTGATATATGGTAATTTCATTGATCAGCTGACTGTATTGAACTGCCATTATGGTTTCCCATTTTACCAGTCCAGCTAATAACCTAGTTATGATTCAGTAACAAAGCCCTAAATCTCTGCCACTGAAACACTAAGAATTATGTTCATCTCATATCAAGTCAGCTGCAGATTCAAGCCATTCTCCATGGCACTGCCCTCTTAGCATGCTAGGCTGCTAAGGAACTACAGATTAGCACACATGGAAAGAAGATGCTGGAGAGTCTTGTGTTTGCAATTGCATGTTACACAATCCCACTGTCTTCTACATTTCATTATCTCAATAAAATATGGCCACATGGCCATGACTAACCTCAAGATGCCATGAAAGACCAATTAACCAGCCTACTCAGAAAATAAAAAGACCAGCATGAATATTTATTGAAATCTGCCCTTCTGGTCATAAAGTAATTGGTTTGCTCTCTTTTCACAGGCAGAATGCCCTCAGCCTTTCTAGCCACATACAGCAGACATTTGCTTTATATCCTGCCCAGTGTTGTCATGGTCAATTTTTTCTTACCTTACCCATTATAATAAATGTGTAGTAACATCTCATCAAGATTTTTAGCTTGCATTTTCTAATGGCTACTTATGTTGAGTGTCTCATGAGTTTATGTGCCATATTTAGATCCCTTCTGATAAAGTGTCTTTGTAGTGTTTGCCACTATTAATTGTTTGTTTTATAATTGTTGAGTTTTGAGAGTTACTTATCTAATTTAGATAAATAAACCAGTAAATCTACAAGATTAGGTGATATATGAGGTTTGTAATAATTTTTACCCTTCCTTTATCATCTATTTAGTAGGGCTACTCACTGCAATTGTTTTTATTTTGATGAAATACAATTTATTTCAATTTTTCTTTTTCTAAATAGTTCATTTGTTGTCATGACTTGGATAGTTTGTCTCACTCTGGTTTGCAACATTTTTCTCCTGCTTTTTTTCTCAAATTTTATAGTTTTATACTTATATTTACATGTATGATCCATTTTGAAGTTATTTTCAGATAAGGTATGAGATGTAGATTATATTTAGATATTCACATTTTTGGCTATCCTATCCCATTGTTCCAACATCATTTGTTCAAAATATAACCCTTTCTCTATTGAATTCTTTTCACAATTTTGTCAAAACTTGACTATCTAAATTTGTATGGATCTATTTCTGCAGTCTCTATCTTGTTCCATTAACCTTTGTGTGTATCTTTTTGTCAATACCACATGATTTATTTCCTTTGCTTCATAGCATACCTGAAAGTCAATCACTTTGTTTTTTATTTTGAACTAATCTAGTCCCATTACCTTTTCATATAAATTTTAGTCAACTTGCCTATATCTATAAAAACAAATTTTCTGGGATTCTGATGAGAATTATAATAAATCTATATAGCAATTTTCAGAGAATTTTCATGTTTATCATGTTGGGTCTTCCAATCCATGAAACAACATAACCTTCCATTTATTTATTTCTTTGATTTTTACATGAATATTTTGTAGTTTCACCACACAGGTATTTGACATGTTTTACTAGAGTTATACCTAATTGCTTCTTTTTGAAATATTATAAATACCAATGTTGCTTTTGTCCTGCTTCTACTTTTATATTGTGAATCTATAAAAATATAATATTTGTGAATGTTTGTTAATCCTCTGTCTGGGATATTACTTGGCTCAGAGTTCTCTGTCTAGTGACTCTGGATTTTCTACACAGAAAATCATGACATGTGTTAATAGGGGCAGTCTTATTTTCTCAAATCCACATAATTTTTCTTGCCTTTTCCTATGTTGTTTTGTAGATAAGATGTATTATATGATTTTGAACAAAACTGGTGATAGTGTATATACTTACCTTTTTACTGATCTTAGCAGGAAAGCATTCAGCCTTTCACCCTTACACGTGATGTTAGCTTTTAGATTGTTTTTCTTAGAAATCTTATGACAATAAGTCAGTTCCCTTATATTGTTATTATGATGAGAATTTTTGTCGTGCATCGATTTTGTAGTTTTTTCACTTTTCCTTTTTTGAAATTTGAAATAGTGAATTTAATACCATTATAATGTGGTTTTACACACCCAGTGTCCCATACAGTGCATGCATTCTTGTTAGACTTTTTTAGTGAAACCATTTTATTAATTTTTTTACTATTTTTGTGTTGGAGGTATATCATGACATTTACAAAAGTTCTTAAACTATATCTCAGTTGAATTCAACCCCTCCATCATTCTCCTTCCCCCCATTCCTGGAATAGTTTCAACAGGTCTCATTTTTCCATTTCATACATTTTTTTCCATCAATTTACATTGTCTTATGTCTTTTCTTCTTGGACTCTGTGTGGTCTGGTTATGAAAGACTCCCTAAAAGCTCATGTACTGTAGGCTTAGTTCCCAATGAGCAGTGTTCAGAGGCTGGAGAGGGCTTTGGAAGACATTGGATCCTGAGGGCTCTGGATTAATCTATTGATGAATTCACAGCTTGATGGGATATTTGGAGGTTATAGAAGCTTAAGGAGGTGGAGCCTCATTGGAGGATTAAGGTCACTGTGGACACGGCTTTGAAGACTCAATTTTGCTCTGGTCTGTTCCCCTGTTTCTCTTTTTTGTTTCCTTGTCATTCTGAGATGATCAGTTCTGTTCCAGCACAGAATAGCCAAAATGATGTTCTGCTTCACCAATGGACCAGAAACAGCACACTAAAGTGGCCATGGAACGACACCTGTGAAATTATTAGTCAAAATAAATCTTTCCTTCTCTAAGTTTCTCAAGTGTTTTGTTAGTGGTGGAAAACTGAATAGTAGACACATAAAATGATGAATTACATTAATGCTCTTTTGAACATTGAAAAAGCCTTGCATTCCTGGGATGAATCCATCTTGGTTATGGTATATCATTATTTTTATATAGTTTTAATTCAATTGGTGAAGATTTTGATGAAGATTTTTCAATTCCATACAATAATACGTAATGGTCTGCATCTTTCCTTTCATAAGTTATTTAGTTTTGTTTAAAGTTTAATGTTAATCACATCAAATAAATTGGTAAGCACTCCTCCACTATTTTTAAAGTAATCATGAAATTTAAAATTTATCACTGGGTGCATACTCATTTATGATTTTATTGTCTCCCTGGTGAATTAAAATGTTTGTGCTTATGAAGCATCCCACTAACACTGGTCATTTTCTTTCTTCTAAAGTCTATTTTGAAGTGGAGGTGTGGCTTTGTGGTAGAGCAGTTATGTAGCATGAACAAGGCTCTGGGTTCCATCCTTCACACTACATGAAAATAGAAATTAAACCAATAACATCTGTTTTGTTTAATAGTAATATAGCCACTGTACTCTTTCTTTTATTAGTGTTTAGCTAGCTTGCCATCTTTGTACTTTAACCTATCTATATGATTATATTTTAAAATGAGGTTCTTTTCAAGTACAGTTAAGTCTTATGTTTGTATTGGTTCTTACAATATCTATTGATAGATATGTTTAATTGATATGTTTAGGACAATGTATTATATTTATTCAAATATTTATTATTTCCTTTGCTCTTCTTTCTTTTTTTGGTGTTCTAAATTTCCTCTGGACTTATTTCCCTTCTGTCTGGTGAATTACATTTAGCAATTCATCTAAAGTAGATCTGCTTGCTATAAACTCTACTTTTTCTTTACCTGAAAATGTCTTCATTTTACTTTCTTCTTTTTCCTCCTCCTCCTCCTCCTTCTCCTCTTCTTCTTCTTCCTCCTTTTCCTTCTCTTCTTTTTAGCTGTACTGGGGTTTGAACTCAAGGCCTCCTGCCTGCTAGGCAGATGGTATTCTACTTGAGCACCAGCCATTCCTGGTGCTTTTTGCTTTTGGTATTTTTCAGGTAAGGTCTCAAATTTTTACCTCGGGAAAGCCCTGTCCCATGATCTTCCTATCTATTCCTTCTGCATAATTGGAGCTGCAGACATGTACTACTACACCAAGCTTATTAGTTTGGTCTTTACAAACATAATCCTCCTGATATCTGCCCCATGACTAGCTTAGATTGCAAGCCTGTGCCACCATGCCCAGCCTAATTTTCATTCTGAATTTTTTTTTATTTCATTAAAATTTTTATTAGCATATTCTTAGCATATTTGTTAGCATTAATTGTACCTAGAGTTTTCATTGTGATCTTTCCATACATGCATATAATGTACTTTGATCAAATTGACCTGCACTATTACTCTCAGCTATTTTCAGATGGGTTTCCTGTCCTCAAGGTAGGCAGCCCAGACAGACATGCAGGGTCAAATCCAGGTTATGAAGTGCTGATGTGCAAGGCTGCCATTCATGTTTACATCCACATATTTAACTTCACCTGACTGTGAACAGATGTGGAAACAGCAAGCCTGGCCAGCCAAAGTAAGCAGAGGGGCTTACAATCTAAACTTCCCTCTGTTTTAACTGGAGTGTTAGAGCCCAGCCTTATTCTTCCAATCCACTCTGGTCCAAAAGAAAATGGGCCATTCTTGTCCTCATTTAGAGCAGAGTGTGACTCCTGTGTGCCACATGCCTAACTGGCTGATCTCATCCACCACATAGCTGGTTCCCAAGACACTTTTCAGTGGGCTGATTCTGTGAGTGCATCTTGTGGGTGTCCAAGTGACTTTTGTGTGTGTCCCATCTCTACTGAACTAGGCAACCTGTCCACTAGGCATTACACTAATCTCGTTTGCAAAAGAAAAATAAAAGAACCTCTCATGATCACACAAATACTTCCTGGAAGAAGTAGGATTGTTTTATTAAACTTTTCTTTTTTAGTGAAATATTTTAAACACATATTTAAAGACCAATGTAATTGGCACCTCTGTACCCACCAACAGCTTTACAAGACTCCAACAGGAAGCCATTTCTGAATCTGAATTTTTTTAAAGAAAATGAAATACTATTATACACAGATGGAGCTCTGTGCCTCCCTTCCTGATGTCTTTCTTCTTGCCTTTACACCCCCAAAGGTCACCACTATTTGTAGTTGGTATTTATTCTTACCATGAAGGTGTTTATATTTCTATTAAATATAGTACTATATATGTGAAAAATAGTCCATTATATCATTTTGCATGATTTTAAATGTTGCATTAGAGGTGTCAAACTGCTTTTTTTTTTTTGGATTTGACTTTGGTTATACTTAGGATATCCATTGGTGATTGTAGATTGGACAATCAGCCATTGTTGACTCTGACAGAATATGATCAGAGGCCCTGAAGTTCAGTGTCTCCTATTTGCCTACCAGTCTATGACTCAATTCTGAAGGCTGGAGTCAGAAATCAATGTGATGGCAGGTTTGGCCTCTTTTGAGGCCTATCCTTTGGCCTCAGGTGTATGGTCACTCTTCAGTGTATGTTATCCCAGTGTCCTAATCTCTTCTGATAAAGTGGGAAATTATTGTACAAAATAAAGCCTCACTTTCATGCCTCACTAAGGTCACAGACATCTCCTCCAGCAACTGTTTCTATGAGAAACCTAATGGAGCAGGCTATCATTTTAACACTAATTTTACTTAAGAACTGAGGGAGATGAGCCTGCAATGGCTTAACAGTATTTACTTTGTAGCTTCTGCCACTTCCTAATCATAATTTTCCAGTTGTAGAATAATGTCCCAGATGCCAATGACCTGTCTTTCAAACCATATGTAAATAGATACAATTGGAGGACATCATATTAAGTGAAGTAAGTCAGGTTCAGAAGACAAAGGCCACATGTTTTCTCTCATACAAGGAAGATAGATTCAAAAGATGAACATATACACAAAAACAAGCATGATCTATACAAACTCATAGGTAGAACATGTTAGTAACAGTGGAACTACTCTATTGAGCTCAGGGAAAGGGGGAAAGGAAAAGAGTATGATAGATCATCAGTAATATCATAAAACACAACATCTGTGAAGGTAGAGGATATAAGGATGTGTACTGAAAGCTGTTGAAAAATGGGAGGGGGTGGAAAAGGAGTAAGGGAGAGTAATGGCATGGGTTAAATGGACCAAAGTAAAGTGTACCTTCAGTGGGGATACATAGAGAAGCCCCTCTGAACACAACTAATAAAGAATGACAGGACTGTAAATTAGGTACAGTTTGTGTATGGGAGGGTATGAGTGAGCGGGGGGAGGGTAAATGAAATAGGTTAAGGTGAGGGTATAAGGTTGATGGGGGGATTCATATATTTATATGAAATAGAGCAAAGAAACCTCTTGCAATTGCTTTAAGAGAGGTGGTGAAAGGGGTTAGGGGGAGAAGGCATGGGGGAAATCTAACCAGTGTACAATATAAGCCTAGTCAGGACTGTCACTATGAATCCCCCCCATATAATGAATATACTCTAATAAAAATTTATAATAAAAACATATCATGTATCCTTTCTTATTCTTGAATAAAATCCCCAAATTCTCTTTTTTTCTTAGATGTACACAAGGCTACTCCAGCGTGTGTGTGTGTGTGTGTGTGTGTGTGTGTGTCTCCTGGATTGAACCTATTCTTTGTTTATTCCCTCAAAAGTTCCTCCTTGAGGATTCTAAATTTTTGTTTGCTTATGATATTATGTAGTGTCAGAATCAGGTACTGAAGAAGACTCCCCTTAGAGAAACTAGATCTTATGGATTTATGACATGTGTTACCTACATATGACCCAGGAAACCAATGTTAAACAAGCATAGAGTATTTCTCTAAATAAAAATGACCAATAGACAAACAAAATGTGCTCAACATCTGCAATCATCAGGAAAATGCAAATTTAAACCAATAAGCATGGCAGGGAAAGACAGCAGATTGAAAGTGTTTACCATTTTGATCGTGTGAATGAGAAGATTCTGGTAACAGAGGAGAAAGTATATTCTGAAGAGGGGAAGAACAGTAAGAACCAAAAAAGACTTGGCACCACGGCAGAAAAACAAAGAGAAACAGAGGCAATGGAGAAACACAGAAAACAGTTCCAAACCCCATTCTTGACTACCCATGTGCAGGAGAAAAAGCTAAAATCACAGCTACAATGTAAGACAGGTGGCCTTGTAAACAGACCAGAAATTAAAGCAGCATGATAAGACCATACCTCTCACTAATCTTAAATCCATTGTGGGGATTTGCTGAGACTGCTCTGGAAGGCTAACCTTAGTGAAAAAAGACATTTTGTCCCTCCCTTCAGTTCAGAGAACTGTAGCAAGATGCCCTCTTGAGACAAAGTCTATTTTTTGAGACTGAGTTACTCTGGGTGATTGAAGACAAGAACCATCGTGGCTTCAGGAGTCTTAGGATGCCCAAGTGCTGGACGGTAGATGGCCATAAGTGGTGGTTGTGGCAAGGGAGAAGATCTGACATGGACCTGCAGAAAAGTTCAAGCAGTGGGGAGCTCTAGTAGTCAAGGGGTTTGGTGGTGAGAGACCCCACCTTCCATGGTGAGAAGACCATCCCATCACCAAAGGGTTGCAGTGGAAACTGAGCATCAATTCTGTGGCTGACATAGTATTACACCTCAAAAACCTGCCTCTTGGCTAGGTGTGTTGGCTGCCAGGTGGGCCTGTGAACTCTGAACCCAGGACTTCTGAATCATGTGATATTCACAGCCTCCCCACACCCACAAGAGAGAGGTGAAGTGCTGGGCTGAGTCTGAAGGCACTGACTCCTACCTCCAATAACTGCATCCCAGCACATGTTTTCTGCCTGGTAGGCCTGAAGGCCTTGAGTCCAGATCTTTTGAATCATGTGACTTCCAAAGACTTCTCCCCACACATGAGAAGGTGATCTTCTTTATGGGGTGTGTAAGCACTGAGACCAGCAGGCCTTAGATCTCCCAGTTCCCTCCGTCAGTGCAGAACTTGGTGCTCCTTTTACTCCTCCCACTCTGATGCATTTTGGGGGTCACCTTTAGATTAGGAAACCTGGTGCCCTGGGGACACAAATCAGGAGGGCTTGAGAAGCAAGTGAGAACCTATCCAGTCTGAAGTTTGTAAACTTCCCTGAGGTCAGCAATGGCTCTGAATATACAAAGAAGGGAAATTTCCACAATTAAAGTAACCCAAAAGTGGACAACTGATCCTTCTACAAGAGCCTTCAGCTAGTTTTTATTTTCTGAGATGCTTTGGGACTCAGGCATGGTGCCATTAGCATGCAGCAAATGCTTGATTACTAAGACATATACCTGTCCACTGTCCTGTGTAAATTGAGAATATTCCAAGTGAAAGACTACATAGGTTATTTGAACTTCAATCCAATAACCAGATGCATAAATTCCAATGCAGAAACACAAAAATATTTAAAAAAAAACAAGGCAACATATCTCCTGAAAAACTCTAAGTTGCAAACAATAAAGGTTGTGAATTAGAAAACTCTAAGTTGCAAACAATAAAGTTTGTGAATTAGGTGAAATCTGAGATAAATGATTTAAAAATGATTGTAAGAATGATCAATTAATTAAACACCTGAATGTATTCCAAGAAAACTGTATTAAAAATGTGAATGAAATGTAGAAGAAAATGCAGGGCATGAAAGAGGAATTCAATAAAGATATAGAAATTCTGAAAACTCAAATTTAAATTCTGGAAGGGAAAAGCTTAATAAGTCAACTTAAAAACTCAAGGCAAAGCTTCTTTGGTAGACTGGAACAAATTGAAGGCTGAATATCTAGGCTTGAAGACAAGGTAGATGTATTAGAACATGCAGATAAAGATTAAAGAGGGAAGGTAAAGTATGAATACAAGACCTCTGAGACATGATTAAAAAACCAAACCTATGAATCATGAACATGGAAGGAGAAGATGTGTAACCTAAAGGCATAGAAAATATATTCAATAAAATAATAGCCTAAAACTTTCCAAATCTTGAGAAAGAAGTGGTCATCCAAGTACAGGAGGATTTTAGGACTCCAATCAGACAAGACCAGAAGAGTAACTCTTTGTGTCTTATTGTTAAGACATTAGTGATATAAGGCAAGGAAATAATATTGAAAGCTTCAAGAGAAAAGCACCAAGTCACCTATAAAAGCAAACCAATCACAATAACTGCATATTTCTCACCACAAACATTAAAAAAAGGGGGGGGGGGGGCATGGAATGCTGTATTTTAAGCCCCGAAAGAAAAAATAACTGAGAACCTAGATTACTGTACCCAGCAAAATTATCATGCATAAATGAAGGAGAAATTTAAAAAACTTTCCATAACAGAAAAAGCTAAAAGAATTCATGACCACTAAAACAGTACTGCAAAGGATGTATAAAGGAATCCTACATAGAGAAGAGGAAGATAACATGGACACAACTGTGAAAAGATAGGAAAGAATAAATCTCACTAGACAAGTAGATAAGCAAAGGAGGAGTAGGGAAGACTCAAACAATACAAAAACAACAAAATGGTAGGAGTTACTGCAAACCCTTCAATGATAACTCTGAATGGCAAAGGTTTCAATTCCCCAATCAAAAGAAATACATTCTAGATTGAAATCTAGAGACTACAAGAAATGCACCTCTCTGGCAAAGAGAAACAACTTTAAAGTGAAAAAATGAGATGTTTTTCCAAGATTTTGGGGCTGAAAAACAAGCAGGAGTAGCTATATTCAAGGCAAACATCAAGCCAAAATTAGTAAAAGAGAAAAGAAGGTCAGTTCAAGGGTCAGAGAAATGGCTCAAGTAATAGAGCATTTGCTTAGAAATGCAAGGCCTGAGTTCAAATCCTAGTACCAACAACAAAAGAGCACACAGAAAATAACGCATGAAAAGGATATAATTATATACACACCAAATATTTGTGGACCAAATTTCATAAAACAAACTACTAGACATAAAGTCACATATAGATCACAACACCATAACAGTGAGTGACTTTACTACCCCACTGTCATCAATAAATAGATCAATGGAACAAAAAAAATCAAGATGGAAAATTCAGTATTAAATGACATTATAGATCAAATGGGCTTAAAAGACATTTTCAAAATATTACATTCAATAGCCACAGAATACAAATTATTCTCAATATCTCATGAAAATTTCTCAAAATACATCCTATTTAGGTTACAAAGCAACTCTTAACAAATATAAGAAAGCTGAAATTACTTTTTGTATTTTATCAGCCTGCATAGAATAAAATGACAAATCAATAACCAGAGAAACTACACAAAATATTAAACACATGAAGACTGAAAGTTCATTTTTGAATGATCATCAATCCTTGGAGAAAGAAGAGGGAAATCAAAACATCTTAAGTGTTATTGTGACAATTCCAAATTGTTACATTGTTCTTTGGTTAGATCATGCCCATTGTCTCTCCCACTCAAAATCCCCTCCCCATCCCACTTAAAACATTGCAAAAGGTTTCTTTGTTATATTTCATATAATTATACGAAGTCTATTAACCATATTTCCTCACTTACTCTCCTTCATTTGCCATCTCCCCTCCCACAAGTACCCCTTCAGTGTACCTATTTTATAGTACTTTCATTATTAATATTTAAACTGATATTAAAAGGTGATTCTCAATGTATTTCCCATATGAGTATGCTTTACTTTGGTCTGTTCAACACCTTGAATTACTCTCCCATAACTCTTTACCTCCCACCCCTCATTTTTCAACAGCTTTCAATACATATCCTTATATCCTATATCTTTACAGATGTTATATTTTATGATATTGTTGATGTTCTATCATTCTCTTTTCCTTTCCCTCCTTCTCTGAGTTCCAAAGAGTAGTTCCACTATTACAGACACGCTCTACATATGAGTTTGTACTTGATCATGTTTGGTTTTGTGTATATGTTTATCTTTTAGATCTATTATCCACATATGAGAGAAAACATGCAGCCTTTCCCTTTTTGATCCTGGCTTGCTTTACTTAACAATATGTCTTCCAGTTGCATCCATTTAGCTCCCAACTACATGGTATCATTATTTTTTATGGTTGAGTAAAACTCCATTGTGTATACATACCACATTTTCTTGATCCATTCATCAGTTGGAGAGCATCTGGGTTGTTTGCATAGGTTCAGTATTAGGAACAATGCTGTGATGATCATCAGTGTACAAGTGTCTCTATTGTATCCTGACTTACATTTCTATGGTTATATGTGCAGGAGTGGTGTCACTAGATAGAAAACCCAGACATAAACCCACACAGCTACAGCCAATGATCTTTCACAAAACAGCTGGAAACACATGGTGGAGAAAAGACCATCTCTTCAGCAAATGTTGCTGGGAAAACTGGATATCCACATGTAGAAGACTAAAAATACATCCCCGTCATTCATCTTGTACCAATATCAATTCAAAGTGGATCACAGACTTTAATATATGGCTTGAACCTAAAACAACTATAGGAAGTGGTAGGAAATAGACTGGAACATATAGGCATAGACAAAAACTTCCTAAATAGAACTCAAGAGTCAGCATCTAAGGGAAAGAATGAATAAATGGGACTACATCAAACTAAAAAGTTTCTGCGCAGCAAAAGTAACCGTCACTAGACTTAAGAAACTGCCCATACAATGGGAGAAAAATTTTGCCAGCTATTCATCCAATAGGGACAAATATCCAAAATCTACAGGGAACTAAAAAAACTCAACCCTCAAAGAATCAACATCCCAATGAAGAAATGGGCATATAAATTAAAGAGAAAATTCTCAAAGGAAGAGGTACAAATTGCCAATAAATACATGAAGAACTGTTCAACTTCCCTGGGTATGAAACAGATGCAAATTAAAACTACAACTAAGATTTCATCTCACCCCAGTTAGAAAGGAGAAATATTCAAGAGCAAAAACAACAAACATTGGAGAGGATGTGGTGAAACAGGGACTCTTACTGTTGGAGGGAATGCAAATTAGTGCAACCATATGGAAAGCAGCATGGAGGTTCCTCAAAAACCTCCAGAAGACACAATTTAATGAAATTAGAGCCAAGAAAGGGGAGATCACAAAAAAACACTAAAGAAATTCAGAGGATCACTAGGGAATACTTTGAAAAATTATATTCTGATAAACTGGGACACCTAGTGGACAAATTTTTAGATGTATATGACCTACCAAAATTGAACAAATAATATCTAAACTACGTAAACAGAACTCTAACAAGCAATAAAATTGAAGCTGTAATTGAGTCTCCCTAAAAAAGATAAACCTAGGATTGGATTAATTCATACTGAATTCTACCAGACATAAAAGAAATGACATCATTGCTTCTCAAACTACTACATAAATTAAAGGGGAAGTAGTACTACCAAACTCATTCCATGAAGCCAATATTACCCTGGCACAAAACCAGTATAAGGTCACAACCAGAAAAGAAAAGTATAGAACAAATTCTTATATGAAAATAGAAATTCAAAATTCAAAAATATACTTACAAACTTGATTGAACAACACATTAAAAAATATGGGATCACATTGACTTCATTCCAAGAATAAAGAATAGTTTAACATATGTAAATCAATAAACATAATACAGAATAATAATATAATACATAAATAGAATTAAAGTCAAAGATCCCATGATGGTGTCAGTATATGCAGCAAAAGCCTTTGACAAAATTCAATATCCCTCAATGATAAAAGTCCTGAATAAACTAGAAAGAGAAGGCATATGCATCAACATATTAAAAACTACATACAGTAAAACTACAGCCAACATTGTACTAAATGAGGAAATTTAAAACCATCTTCTCTAAAGCCAGGAATGAGACAAGGGTGTCTCTTCTCTCTACTCTTATTCAATATAATACTTCTTAATTCTTACCCAGAGTAATAAGGATTGAAAGAAATAAAAGGGATACAAATAGGAAAGGAAAAAGTCAAATCATCCTTTTTTGCAAATGATATGATCCTACACTTATGTCACTTAAATAGTCTTAGATTAGACAACTATTTTTAACAAAGTAGCAGGATATAAAACTAACATATGAAATTCAGTAGCCTTTCTATATGCCGATATGTCTGAGAAAGAAATCTGAAAAAACATCACATTGAAGATATCCTCAAGAAATTAAATAGCTAGGAATAAACCTAATGAAGGAGGTGAAAGAAAGTCCTTTCTGACTAGAATTACAATTACTCAGGAAAAGCGAACAAAAACTGACAAATGGAATTGCATCAAATTAAAAGCCTCTGCATAGCAAAGGAAGCAATCATCATTGTCAAGAGACAAAGTACACAATGGAAGAAAATTTTGACAACTATTCATCAAATAAAAAATTAATATTCAAATGTAGCGAGAACACCAAAAAGAAAAAACAATTCAGTTAATAAATGGGCACATAAATTGAAGAGACAATTCCCAAAAGAAGAAATACAAATGACCAATAAATACATGAAGAAATGTTCAACATCCTTAGCACAAAGGAAACCAAATTAAACCAAAATTGAGATTCCTCTCATCCAAGTGGAATCACCCAGAATAGCAATCATCAAGAAAATAAACAACAAATGCTGGAGAGGATGCTGGGAATAAAGGAACCTTATATGCTATTGGTGAGAATGTAAATTAGTGCAGTCACTATAGAAATCTGCATGGAGGGTCCTCAAAAGAACTAAAAACAGAACTGGCTTGTGATTTTTCTATACTATTTCTAGGAAAATATGCAAAGGAATATAAGTCACCATAAAATTTTGATATCTGCAAACTCATGTTTATAGCTGCACTATTCAAAATGGCCAAACTATGGAATATACTTATATATCCAATAACTGATTAATAGATGAAGAAAACATAGTATGTACAATGAAGTATTTTTCTTTCATAAAGAAAAAATGAGATTATGTCATTTTCAGGAAAATGAATGGAACTGGAAATCATTATGTTTACCAAAATAAGCTAAACTGAGAAATACAAATATCATGTGTTCTCTCTCATATGTAGAAGCTAGAACTTAAAAAAACAATGACATGAGTGAAAATTAGCCAGACCAGGGATGTAAACAAGATAAACATGGGAGGATGAAAGGAAGCATAAAGGGGGGAGGGGTGTAAATATGATCAAAGTACTTCATGCACATGTATGAAAGTAGAATAATGAAACCCACTAAAATTGTTTGGAAAAGAGGGGAGAAGGTAGGAAAGAAGGGAGAAGGTATGGGGGTGAATTTGATCAAAGTATATTAAACACATGTATGGAAATATGAAGTCAAAACCCTTTGGACAAATAATATATGCTAATTAAAAAGAAACAAAGAAAATAACAAATAATAAAAATTAATCTTCAACATAGAATAAACACTGAGATATTTTTTCACACTCTTTAGGATGGTTATTACCAAAAGGAGAAAAGAGATTAGGAAGGGTGTAGAGGAAGGGGACCTAGACTTCAGTGGGAATGTACATTGCTGTATCCATTATGGAAAATATTATAAAGGTTCCTTAAGAAGTTAGAAGAAGAACTATCATAAAACCCAGAAATCCTTCTCCTGGACATTTATCAAAAGTAGATGAAATGACCACCTTTTAAAGATATCTGTAAACATAATCACATAGATAGCATTATTCATGATAACCAAGGTATGGTAACACCCCTGATGTCTGGTGATAGAGGACTGGCTACAA
This sequence comes from Castor canadensis, assembly GCF_047511655.1. NCBI lineage: Eukaryota > Metazoa > Chordata > Mammalia > Rodentia > Castoridae > Castor > Castor canadensis. The sequence continues at coordinate 68,452,392 of NC_133401.1, forward strand.
AAAAGTGATATATATTCACAATGAAATACTACTATGCAGACTTAAAAAAAAGGGGGGACCCTGTCCTTTGCTACTATGTGGATGGGCCAGGAAGAAATCATGCTAAGTGAAATAAGCTCACTATTATATATAGAAAATTTAGAAGCCAAATGTATACATATGGAAAATAAAACAGTGGTTATGGTGAGAATGGAATGGGGAGGACATAAGTAGATGTAGGTCAAAGTAGAAGATAGGATGAACAAAAGCTCATTACAAAATGAGGACTATAGTTAATGAAGTTGATTGTCATAGAGATTTTAGTTAAATGAGATTTTATCTACTTTTGTCACCAAAAAGTAAGGTATGGGATATGGGTATTATGTAAGATGACAGATATGTTAATTCGCTTCACTATAATAACAGCATCATTTTGTGAAACTCAAATATACACAGCAAAATTTATTTCAAAAATAATGAAATAAATATGGTATTAAAAGAGAAAAGGGCAAAGAAGGTGTTAATATTCTACTGCATGCAGGAAGTGACTGTGACACCTCCATCAGACTGACAGTAGACAGAATCACTAACTGGTTCTGATGTGGCTTTGGGGACCCGTGATCTCTGATGGTTAATTAAGCACTGCCTTGAATAAGAAGATCCAATTAGACTAAGGGGAAAAGAAGTTCCATGGAGAGGCAATTTGCCTCCTACAGCACAGACGCTGTAAAAATCTATGGCTGTATGTACACTGTGGTGTCTTAAAATCACTTGAATATAATACACGCTCCCATTACTATAATTGAGTGAATATATTCTCTATCACTCAATAAAAGAATAACAAAAAAACTGCAAAATGATTTTTATTAAATTCTCTTGTTGAAATAAAGTCATGTTTCTATTAAGTTATGCTTGTACTTGAATTATTTAGACCTTGATATATAAGAATATAGAGAACAAAGCACATTTCTTTCATGTGAATTATTGGTTAGTGCCTTGACATTTAAAATATAAAAACAGATTCTTACATAGTTTAAGATGGATGAGATTTGGAGTAAGACTGGGAAGATTCAAATCCTGACTCTACTTTGTGTCTGGGTAACACGAAGCAAAACAACACAAAAATTTATCTACCTTTTAGTATCTTGATGAGTAAAATTAATGGGAGGAAAGGGAATATGCCTGTATTACATAAGGATTAGGTGCAATAATGCAAAATATTACATAGCACAAGTTTTTCATGTATAAAATAGGTTCAAGCAAATGGAACTATTTTTCAGGTTATACGCACTTTGTGAAGGGAACATTATGGCCTCTAATCAAAAAATAAATAACACAGAAGAGTTTAGAACTATAACCAGAATCACCAAGAAAAACTGAAATATATTAAGGCCATATTTAATTCCCTCTCCAATCATCTTGTTTCCATACAAATCTTCCTCGCTATGAATTCACTCTGAGAAAAAGAAAACTGGCAGTGAGTTATAGTAAGGGTTACATTTGAGAATTCAGAAAACCAGGTCTTACTTCATGCCATATTTGCTGTGTGAAATTGGATAAGTTGCTTAAACCATTTGAAACTTAGTTTAAGTATAAATGAGTAGAAAATAAAATAAAACTCTCACAATGGTATAATAGTATTAATGACAATTTTGCAAAACAAGTTTTTAAAATATTAAACAAATAATATGATTATTATTGGAAGAGAAATTGACTCATTCAATGTGAAATGTATGAGACTGCAAAAGGTAATTAACAAAGATACCTTCACTTATTTCTTGGTACTGGTATTCTGAAATTAGGGCCTGAGGCAAGTGCTTTCCCAATTGAACCACACCTCCATCCCTTTTCACTTTAATGATTTTTCAGACAGGATCTCACCCCTTTTGCTCAGGCCTTCCATGATCTCAGTCTCTCTCTCTTCTTTCTCTCTTTCTCTGTCTTTCTCGTTATTCTCATTTGTTCTCCTTTCCTATATCATTTACTCTTCAATCAATATTTTTATGCCATTTCTCCTCTATGTTGTACTCTTTTGTGGAAAATATGTTCTTTAAAACACCCAAAAGCAAGTCTGATAATGTGCAGCTGATGATATGTTGATGCCTCCCCAATACTTTTCCCTTTTTCTTTAATTAGGTAAATGACATTTATATCTGAAACACTACAAGCTCCGTGAGATAACCTCTGACCTCTTTATTTGCTCCAAATATCATAGAAAACTACCACTGTAAGAGACTTTATAATGGGTCCTGAGATATGAAGGGACATGGTTAGGGTCACAGTTAATTAGAAGAGTAGGCATCAACCCAACTCCTTTGCCTTTTGTCACAGCACAATCAACATGGCACCGTGCTGGTAATCTGGAAAGGTATTTAGATTCTGTATTAATTCTTTGATTCTCAGGCTTGTCTAGAACCCAGCCTCAATATCCACAAGTGGACATAATGTACCACCTCTCAAGCAGGGTGTTACTAACCCTACTCACTCCCTGATGCACATTGGTCATAGACACTGAACTGGAAAGCATATCAAAGGATCCCTACGTCCAACCCCCCAAAAAGGAAGGCATTAAAATTCTGAGACCTTCTGAGGGTTTTTTCTATTAACCAACTGTCTTGCAAGGACAGGATGTAATTTGTAACCTGAGAACTATTATAAAAATTGTAGGATCTTCTTTCCTCTTCTACTCTGAGTCTCTTCCTTAGTATCTTTCTCAAAACTCCCTTCGCATCTTTGTTTCTTAAGGTATAAGTCAGCAGATTGAGCATGGGGGTTATTATAGTATAAAAAGAGCAACAAACTTTCTCTTGCTCTCAGAATAACTCCACTGGGCTAGAGCTACATATGGATGTGCCATAAAAAGGAGAAACCATAATTGATGAGATCCACAAGTCCCAAAAGCCTGGGACTTTCCCTGCCATTGACTTGCTCTTCAGTGCTGCCTGAGAAATGAGTGCATAAGAGCCCAGAATTAGTGCTACAGGAAAGATCAAGATTACAACACAGCCCACAAACATCTTGGCCTCTGTTCCTGCTGTGTTCTCGCAAGATATCTTTAGAAGTATGGGCATTTCACAGTAATGAAGTGATTCAACTGATGGCCACAGAGAGGCATGGACATAATAAGGCTTGCCTGAATCAGAAAGTTCATGAAGCCTCCTAACTATGAAGCAATAGCTGGTGACAGACAGAGAACAGGGAGCATAATAACTTGTGTAGCAGAGTTGGCAACACAAAGCAGCATAGCAATGGAGGCCATCACCATCAAGAGAATACACTCAGTGGAGGCCATGGCAAGGAAAAGGAAGAGCTGGGCCACACATCCTGTATAGCTGATGGTCCTGTGCAGTCCATGAAGGTTGGTCAGAAGCTGGGGCACAATACTAGTTGTGTAGCAAAGGTCCAGGAAAGACAGGTGGCACAGGAAGAGGTATTTGTAGTCGAAGGTCCAATTGTGAGAAAATGATGATGGCAGTGCTGCTGAAGAGAGTTAGGGTGTATAAAATTGCAATGATGTGTGAGTTCCAGTTGAGGCCAATCTGAGAAGCCCACCCAAATGAAGCCATCTTTCATTAGCCTTTCACCATAGGAAGGTGAAAGGCTATGGAATCTTCCCATAGCCTTTCACCTGCACAAATAGCAATAGATAATTCAATACCTCCTACAAAAATGTAAATTAAGATTAGCTTACAATTCCTAAATAGTCCAAAATCACATTTTTTTATTTTTGATTTTGCTATTCAGTTCTAGTCAGTCTTTTAATTTCACTCTTCTGGTCTTTAAACTGGAAATCACTGGATCAGGAAAATGTTGTTTGAACCATAACCTGATGCCTGTGTCCTCAGGACTTCTGTCAAGCCCATCAATGCTGTGAATCTGATGTTTCAGTGTCTGAAATTAAAGATGAAGTATTTCCTACCTCACATTATTGATGTTTTAACTTAGCCCAGGAAATGCTGAAACTGCTTTAAAAATCTAAAGTATAAAATGGAGCATTTTAATTCGCTTTTACTTTTCTTTTGGTCTAGTTGGTAGATGGTTTAAGTAGTTTATGACACAGAACTAGCCAGACTGAGACAACAAATTTTTCCCTCACTGCTCACAAGCTACCTTCTATTCAGTGACTATGGTCGGCACACCAATCCTGGAAGTCCTCCATGCCCAGCGGCAATTTCAATCTTCTGTTTGTTAAGATTGCTGAACTGGAATGTTAATGGAGCTGGATCAATGATTCCATGAAGCACTTAGATTCTGTCTTTGATCCTCTTCTGAAAAAGATGGAGAAAATATGATACAACAAATTATTAAGTCACATGAAGAATAAGGAATATATCAAAGATGCTTTTTGAATGGTCAACGTGGTAGAATGCAATAGCTTTAGAGTCCATAATCAGTCCCTACTGATTTACTCTACCACGGATGAACTGCACCTCCTGCTGTGAAATATTTACTTCTCTGAGTTTTTTTTAGCATGTATAAATTGTACATTTTAATGGAGTCCACAGAGAAGTTTCAAACATGCAAACAGTGTGCACTAATAAAATTTAGCTGTCTCTCCCTTTTCAAACTCTAGTGTTCTATAGTTTACATTTAGGTTGGCAATTTTAGGTTTGACAGATGAGAGACAATGTGCAGCTCTTATCGTTATGTATTTGTCTCTCTCACCAGTAATCATTACCATGAAATTGGGCCTGCTTATGTTTACCATTGTATTACAACAGCAGTGCCTACTGCATGAAAGACTCACAGAAATATTGTTGAATGAATTAATAAATGCATTTCCCACACTGGCACTATACCTACTGCACATAATTGTCCCAGAAATATTTTCTCCTCTGCATTATGAAGGAAATAACACACTTGCTATGCTTCTCTATTAATGGCACAAGGTTTTTAAATATTTCTGTTCCATATTTTTATTAATGATATGCTTAATGTTTCCAAGTGAACCAAAGTTAGAAAGATAAATGAAATGATGAATTATTGAACAGAAATCCAAAAGGATTTCAGTATGATAGAAAAAGTTAACCTTAAACCAATAACTGGCCATCATACTAGATAAGATAATAAGATCATATTAAACAGTGGAAACTGAGCCTAGTTTCAAAACCTCAGTTGGACAAATGGAGAATTGAAAAAAGCTACACAGATATATATTGAAAACTAGAAGACAAAGAAAACCTGGGATTGTACCAACCAACAACTCAATACAAGTCAACAGTGTACCCTGACTGCTGAATTTTAATAAATACAAGGTCAGGCTACATAAAAATTTAATACAAGATCTTGGCCTCTCAAATACAGAGAACAACCTAACTGTCATTTCTTCAACCTGTTTTATCATCTAATCTTTGATTCCCTTGCTGGAATCTTCTAAAGGCAAGAGTTTATTTAGTGATGCCTATGTCTCCATTCTGCATTTGTAGTCTTTTACCCATTTATTTCAACCAGTTCCCTACTTTCACCTATATGTGTCTTTAATTATGATCTTTATATCAACCATTTTCTTGTTATGAAGTTTGACTTGCTATGACAGAAGAAGTCTGAATAATGGAATTCATTTTAGTCTCCATCACTAAAATAGGGTAAATAAATTCTACAGAAAAGAATAATTCAACCAATACTATTAAAAATTGTGTTTGCTAATGTGTCTTTAGCATCCACACTACCTCTTTCCCTAATAAAATGATCTGTACTCAAGACACTCCAAATTTTTAAAAATCTCCTTTCTTCCCAAGTCCAGTTTTAATCATTGCCCTGTCTCTTTCTTCTTCTTCATAGATTAATTTACTGAATGACTTGTCTTTGCTTTGTATTTCCATAACTTTTTTCTAACTTACTCTTCAATTAATGCTATATGATTTTGTATTCACTAGATTTTGTAGGAAAATACAGTAGACAGTTTCAGTTCTCATCTTTGTGATAGATGGCATTTTACATTCCCTTTTCTATACAGTGTCTTTTTTCCCTACCCAGATACCTTTTTTCTTCCCTGGACTCCCTTCATTCTCTCTGATATGCTGCTCTTTCTCTTTTCATCCCTTACATATTTGGGTTCCTCCTTGGGGGTCCATCCCCAAACCTCTTCCCTTTACCATTCTACAGTCTTTTCCTGGAAAATGTTATCTACTCCAGAGCTTGAATCTTAAAGTTACTGAGCTGATAACATCTAAAGTTATGTCTTCATTCACAATCTCGTGTCAGAACCTAAGACTTTTAGAGAACATTTGTATTAATTACCTCTTTGTTTTTTATTTCTGTTGTCTTGACATTTGGGGGCCTGGATGAGCATGGAGGGACTGCTGCTCTCAGGTATAGCAATTTCTAGAGATATAAAGGACTTGTCTTGAGACCATGTCAATTGCTCCAGAGTACATGTTCAATTGACCTCTTCCATTAGGTTCTAACTGGGTTCTCACACACTTAGTGACTATCAACCTGCTGCAATTATCAAAAGGCCAAGAACCAGACAACTAGAGATAGTCTAACTCACAGAGCATGATGATATTATTTAAACTAATAAATTCTAACTTGTGTAGACACCTTACCTGTCCCTTCCTGTGGAAACCACAATAATGGCTTTTATCCATGTTTTTGCCCCATCTCCACTTGCTAACAAGCCCTGGTGCTTCACCATGTGGCCCAAAGTGGCCTGCCATGTCCCCTATGCTTGGAAACTGTGAATTATGAACTACTGATTAAATTGCAATCATCTTCTATCTGTTGGCTTTAACATATCTTTAATGAAACAAAGCTTATCTATAAAACACCATTTCTTGCTGATCATCTTCATTTGGAATACCCCTGGGCACACAAACTCAGCACGTATAATACTAACTCATACTCTCTTCCCCCCCACAAAAAACCACTTCTCCTCCCATCCCACAGCTACACAATTTATCAATCCAGAAAAATTGTTCTGGCCTCTATACCCCAATTTCATTCACGCACACCTTATCTATCACCTCATCTAACATAGCCATTCTCAACCAGGGGTGATTTTACCCATCAGGGGACTTTTTAAAAATTCTGTAGTCATTTTTAAGAGTTGCTATGCCATTAACAGTGTGCAAGGCAGCTCATCCTTGACACACAACCAAGATTTATATGCCCCCCCTCCTGCAAATGTCAATAGCGCTGAGGTTGAGAAACTCTCCTTTAGGCCATACTCTGACTCTTCATGTCTTACCTAAAACCCCTTTCTGGATGATCCTGTGGGGCACTGTTCCTTCCTAAATGCAATTTACCATCCTTGATGTTAATTTCTGATTTTTAAGTCTCGTATTTTACTATAACAGAGCTTATAGAGAACAGAGCTGTGTCTGTCTTTGCATATTTACAATTTCAGTGTATAGAACAGGGACTAACAAAGAAAAACACTCAATAATTAAGTTTCTGTTTGTTTCCTGCATCTGCTCTTTAAAGATCCTTAGGCATGAAGCCTTGGTACAACTTCAGTCTTGGTTAGAAGGTGTAATGTGAAAGTCATCCTACTTCCTTGGGTTCTGGTCTTTTCTTGTGAACTTTGGCATGCAAGAAAAGAGTTCCTCTGCAATGTACCAAAAGGTCAATGTTTTTCCTATCTCTATCATCATTGGCTCTCTTCTACCTGAGACCTTAAAAAGTGCCTGCCATCTTGTTTATCACTTTCTTCCAAGTTACATCCTGCTTCCTAGCCCCCACCCCCAGGCTCCTATGAAGAATGGAGTAATCTCCAAAACCGTAAAGTCCAAGTCCACCTGAACTGTCACAGGGAGCACCAGTTACTCCTTGCATTCAGCACAGCTTGTCTCACTCTCCTTGCCCTGGAAATCTATCTGCTACTTAGAGTCTACTTGTAGTTTTGATGCTTTCCCAACAGCCTTATACAGCTCCTCTCCATTCTTCCGTTAGGCATATTGCTGGAGTCTTTCTCAGGCCCACATCTCATAATCATTTAAAGAAAATTCTACTTAAGAGTAGGTGAAGATTATTCCTCCCACCAATCCCATGTTGAGCTTCTGGTAGATCTCACACATTACTCCTAATCTTACATTTTCTAATCCAGGTTGAGTTTGATGCTGGCAAAACTGGCTCAGAGGTTAGGCAGCATTGAACTGTGATGTGGAAAGTCCCAGTGCATGCAAGTGAGATAGTGGGAAAAGCCTCATTAGAAAGCAAACAGAGTAAATGCAAACCTCTTTCCAAACGGCAACCCTCCAAACATGGAGAAAGATTGTCATGACATGCAAACTTTTCTGGAATAGTGACAACTTCAAAATGACTACTTCTTTTTATATTTGCCAACTCTATCATTGTACTAATAAAATAAAATGCTATTAGGCTGATATAACTGTTCCTAATGACTCGTGTTTTTATCCCATGCATTTCTAGGAAAATTATCCCTCTCCAATTTTGTGTTTAAATACAATCGTAAATCCATTCAAGGTAGTATATGCTTATAATCCCATCAAAACTGAGGCTGAGGCAGAAGGACGGAAAATTTGAAGCCAGCCTGGTTACATAGTGAGTTGTAGGCCAGTCAAAAATATAACCAATCATAAGCATAGTATGACACAGTCTGCATGGGTAGAAGTCTGAGTAATTTGTGAATTCTTGGCAGTACACTTGGATTCAATCCTTGACAAAATATATAGAATTAAAGCAATAAAATATGTGAAAACACCTGGCATGAGAAAAAGGTGTTTTAAATTATGTGTAGGTGATAAAAAGAAATATTTAAAGATGGGCTTGATAGCTTCTCTCCATATTTAATATCTGTCTTATAGAAAAGGTTGCAAACTTGCTCTGTTCGTCTGCAAAGGCTAAAACTAGGACCAACTGGTGAATCATACAAGAGGGAAGAAAGTGGCTTAATAGAAAGAAAAGTTTTTTTTAAATATCAGTGTAAAAATAGACTTCCTGAAACGGAGGTGATATGTGGGCCACTTGAATGCTTCTTGTTCATTTACAGGCTGAAAGTAGAACTTTCAGAACATTGTAAAAATTTTTCAGTATTAATTGGAAGATTGGATTCAATAGTTTCAAGATCATATTTCTACTCTAAAGTTATCTTTTAAAATGTAACTCCTACACACTTGTCCCAATCAAAGGATTTTAATATTTTCATACTTGACATTCAACATTACATACTTGACACTTTTAAATAGCTACAGTAGAAAAATAATTATCTTTTTGTGTATCTGGATTTCTATCTGTATATAGATGCATATGTATGATTATTAATGAACTCTGCAAATAATAAAGATCTTGAGATTGCAAATTCTGTCCCACATTTTTCCAGCAGCTTTCAGTCCTACACCCCTCATGCCACTTAGTAACTTTAATGACATAATTTGCCTTATGGAGCTACATTCAAGCCAGAAAGCTCAAATCATCTATCTCAGGAGAAAGCTTTACAAACTCTGCCCAGTCACCACCACTGATAGAGTCAATCATAAATCTGGATCTAATTCTCTTTGTCTTATAATGCATGAATTTGTATGTTTTATTATTAGTTATTGGAAAACTAAGCTCACTTTTATCAAACTTAACTAGACACCAGCTAACTTAATGCAAAATAATGAAAATATCTTATTTCACAGGATCAAATGATACAATGTATTCTGTAAGTTAATAAGAATATGGTAATTGACCTTTTAAAAATATCTTGTTTATAAACTTTATTTTTGATTAGCATGTATAAATTATACATTTTAAAGGATACAGTGAAGTATTTCAACACATGCAAACAGTGTGTATTAATAAAATTCAGCCTCCATCCCACCTCTCAAACACTAGTCATCTCTGTTCCACATTTAGGTTGGCATTTTTACCTTCCACAGATGAGAGAGAGGATGCAGCTCTTGTCATTATGTATCTTATAGCCCTTGTCTGTCTTACCACTAATCATTTCTATGCAACTGGGCCGGTTAACAATTCTAATACATCAGCAGTGCATGCAGAATGAAAGACTCACAAAAATATTGTTGAATGAATTAATGAATGCATTCTGCATCCTGGCACTATGCCCACTGCACATAAATGTTCCAGAAATATTTGTTCCTGTGCAACATGAAAAAAATAATGAACTTCCTATGCTTGTCAAGTTTTTTAACACGAGTTTTTAAACTATTCTTGTTCTATATTTTTCTCAATGATGTTTTTAGTGACATATCAATATGCTTAATATGTATCCAAGTGAACAAAAATTAGAGCAAAAATGAAATGATAAATGATTGAACAGTAATCCAAAAGGATTTCAGTATGATGGAAAAAATTAACCTTAAACAATAATTGGCCATCATGCTAGATAAGACAATAAGATCATATTAAACAGTGGAAACGGAGCCTGGCTTCAAAACCTCAGTTGGACAAATGGAGAATTGAAAAAGCTGGACAGACAAATATTGAAAACTAGAAGACAAAGAAAAGCTGGGAGTGTAGCAACCAACAACTCAACACAAGTCTACAGTGTACCCTGACTTCTAGTTTTAACAACTGCAAGGTTAGACAAAATAAAAATCTTTACACAAGACCCTGGCCTCTCAAGTTCAGAGAGTAACCTAAATGTCATTTCTTCAACCTACTTCATCATCTAATCTTTGACTCCCTTGCAGGATCTCAAACCAAGTGTTTACTTAGATGCCTCTTCCTCCTTTCCCAGCTACAGTCTTTTGTCCATTTATTTCAACCAATTCCCTACTTCTACCTTTATGTGTCCTTAATTCTGATCCTAATTTCAACAACTTTCTTATTAATATCTTTAAACTTGTTATCACAGAAGAAAGCTGAAGAATGACATTCATTTTAGTCTCTATCACTAAAATTAAGTCAATAAATCCTAGAGAAAAGAATAATCGAACTCAATGCTAGTAAAAATTCAGTATTGTGTCCTTAGCATCTACAGTGGCTCTTTCCCTAATGAAATGCTCTATGCTCAAGACAATGTAATTTAGGAAAAATCTCCTTCCTCCCTAAGTCCAGTTTTAATTATTCCTGTATCTTTCTTCCTCTTCATAGATTAATTTATTAAAAGACATGTCTCTGCTTTGTATTTCCATCATTTTACTCTGACCCACCCTCCAACCAAATGCCATATGATTTTGTATTCAATAAATCTTTTGGAAAATACAGTAGACATTTTCAGTTCTCATCTTTGCCATACATAGCATTTTACATGTCCTTTTCTACACAGAATATCTTTCTTTCCCTGCCTGTATTCCTTCTTCCTTCTCTGGACCCAATTCATTCTCTTTGAAAACTGTAATTCCAAACTATTCATTAAATGGCAACCATCTTCTACCTGTTAGCTTCAACATACATTTAAATGAAGGAAAAGCTTACCTGTAAACATCACTTTCTTGCTAATCATCTTCACCTGGAATCCTCCTGAGAACACAAACTCAGCATGTATAATACTAACTAATGATTCCCCCCAGAAAAACCTTCCAGATCCATACTCCACAGCTACACAGTTTAGTACTCAGAAAAATTGTTCTGGCTTATACACCCCAACTTTTTCAAGCACACATTACATGTTACTTCATCTAAGACATGGTTTCTCAGCCAGGGGTGATTTTACACATCGGGGGACATTTGCTAAATTCTATAGTCATTTTTAAGAGCAGCTATACCTTTTACAATATGCAAGGTAGCCCATCCTTGACACAGAAACAAGATTTATCTGGCCCCAAAAATGTCAGTAGTGCTGAAGTTGAGAAACTCTCCATTAGGACATACTCTGACTCTTCTTGAATTAGCTAAAACCCCTTTCTGTATGATGGGGGTTCCCTCAGGCTCCTACTAAGAATGGGGTATCTCCAAAGCCATAATATCCAAGTCCATCTGAAGTGTCACGGGAGCACCAGACACTCCTGTGTTCAGCAGAGCTTATCTCACTCTCCTTGCACTAGAAATGTATCTGCTACTTGGGGTCTACTTGCACTTATGATGCTTTACCAACACCCTCATACAGCTCTTCTTCATTCTTGCTCTGGGGATGTTTTGGGGTCTGTCTCATGTCCATATCTGGTAATCATGTAAAGGAAATTTTTTCTTAAAAATTATCTGGGAACACTTTCCATCTCTCAAGAGCAGGTGGAAATTAGTTCTCCCATGAACCCAATGTTGAGCTTCTGATAGATCACACATACTCTTCCTCACCCTACATTTTATAATCCAGGTTGAGTTTGACCCTGGTAAAACTGCCTCAGGGATAAGGCAGCATTGAGCCTTGATATGGAAAAATCCCAGTGCATGCAAGTGAGAGAGTGGAGAAAGACTCATTAGAAAGCAAACAGAGTAAATGCAAACCTCCTTCCAAATGGCAACCCTCCAAATATGGAGAAACACTATCCTGATATGCTGTTTTTCTGTAATAGTGACAGCTTCCAAATGACTAATTCTTTTCATATTTCCCAAGTCTATCATTGTACTAATAAAATGAAATGCCTTTAGGCTGATATAACTGTTATTAATGACTCATGTTTTTATCCCAGGTATTTCTAGGACGACTATCTCTCTTCAACTTTTCATTTAAATACAATCATAAATCCTTTCATGGTAGTATATGCTTGTTATCCCAGCAATATCAAGGTTGAGGCCTAAGAATGGCAAATTTGAAACTAGCCTGGTTACGTAGAGAGTTACAGGCCAGTCAACAAGAATAAATAATCACAAGCAGAGTATGACACAGTTTGCATGGGTCAGGTAGATTTCTGAGTAATTTGTAAATTCTTGTCAGCACACTTGGATTCAAACCTTGACAAAATACATAGAATTGAAGCAAAATAAGACTGGTTTAAATTAATGAAAACATCCATCATGAGAAAAAGATATTTTATATTATGTTTTAGGCTAGAAACAAATACTTAAAGGTAAGCTTGATAGCGTCTCTCCATGTTTAAATATCTGTCTTATGGAAAAGTTTTCAAGCTCTCTCTGTTCCTCTGAAAAGGCTAAAACTAGTATCAATTGGTGAGTCATATAGGAAGGATAAAGTTGGTAATATAAAGAAAAAAATTTTTAATCTAAAAATAGACCTCCTGGAAGCTTCTTGTTCATCAAGTGACAGAAATGGAAACTTTTAGGGTATTGTAAAAGTGCTCCAGCATTAATTGGAATATTGGGTTAAATGGTTTCATGATTAAATGGTTTCATGATCATACCCAATGCTATTAATCCATATTTTAACACTTAAATTAACTTTTAAAATGTAACTCTTACTACCATTGTCCTAATAAAAGGATGTTAACATGTTCACATTTACACTGTTGAATTTCTGCAATAGAATGATCATTGTCTGCTTGTGTCTGTGTGTATGTGAGTGCATCTGTTTGATTATTTGGAAAGTTTTCAAAGAATAAAGATCTTGAGATTGGAAATTCTGTTCCAAATTTTCCCAACAGCATACACTCCTACATCCCTCAGGCTGGTCCAGTACTTTAATAATTTTCTTTGCCTTATAAAGCCACATTCAAGCATCAAAGATCAAATCATCTATCTCAGGAAAGGAGGTTTTACAAACTTCTTCCAAATCATCTTCATTTGTAGATTCGTTCATAAATCATGATAGAATTTTATTCCTCTTATAATGCATGAATTTGTATGTTTTGTTATTAGTTATTGGAACACTAAGCTCGCTTCAAATTTTACTAGGCAGCAAAGTATCCTTCTATCCATTTCCCATCACAGCCTCTGCGTTTACACACTCCATCATTCCTTACCTGACCCAATCCATAGCAGAATCACCCAACATTGCATGGTATCTGACAACTTGTCACTGTGACTCAGCAATCTTCTACCACATACTTCGTGGTAACCTACCAACATTTTCTAGCACAAAAACATAAAACCATAGTTTGCATTGACTCAATTTAGTTAACATCCAAAGCCTTGACTCACAAGTTGTTCAACTCTAACTGTTAGTTTAGAACACTGTCTCCTACTATTGTCCCTCTTGCTGCCTACTTCTCCAAGGAGTCTTCTTTGATGAACCTTTAATATCTGACCAAGTCTCTATTCTTGTATGCTGGTTCTGCTGTACACAATTTACTTTGTATATTATTTCTTGAACATTAAAAAATTGGAGTTTAAGCAAAGTTTTCAAAATCATTTAGCCAACATCATACTTAATGGAGAAAACCTGAAACCATTTCCCCTAAAATCAGAAATGAGACAAGGGTTCCCACTATACCTACTACTATTCAACATAGTCCTGGAATTCCTAGCCAGAGCAATTAAGCAAGAAGAAGAAATAAAAGGAATACAAACAGGTAAAGAAACTGTCAAAATATTCCTATTTGCAGATGACATGATCCTATATCTTAAAGACCAAAAAACCATACCCAAAATGCCTAGACCCATAAACAGATACAGCAAGGTGGCAGGATACAAAATCAACTTACAAAAATCATTAGCTTTTCTATACACCAACAACAAACAAATTGAGAAAAAATATATGGAAAAATACCACTTACAATAGCCTCAAAAAAATTCAAATACCTAGGAGTAAACTTAACAAAGGATGTGAATGACCTCTACAAGGATAATGAAGAAACCCCTGAAGAAAGAGATCTAGGAAGACTACAGAAGGTGTAATGATCTCCCATGCTCATAGATTTGTAGAACCAACATAGTAAAAATGGCTATATTACCAAAAACAATCTATATGTTTAATGCAATTCCCGTCAAAATCCCAATGACATTCATCACAGAGACTGAAAAATCTACCCTAATGTTCATTTGGAAACACAAGAGCCCACGAATAGCCAAGGCAATACTCAGTTGGGTATCATAATACACTACTTCAAACTATATTAGAAAGGAATAGCAATAAAAACAGCATGGTACTTGTACAAAAACATACCTGAAGACAAGTGGAACAGAATAGAGACCCAGATATGAATCCACACAAGTATGCCCACCTTCTTTTTGACAAAGGCGCCAAAGACATATGATGGAGAAAAGACCGCCTCTTCAACAAATGTTGCTGAGAAAAGTGGTTATTTGCCTGCAAAAAAACTGAAATTAGGTCCATATTTATCACCCTGTAATAGTATGAACTGAGAATGGATCAAGGACCTTAATATCAAGTTAGTACAGGAAGGAGCAGGGAATACTCTGGAAGCAATAGGTATAGGCAAGGACTTCCTCAATAGAACCCCAGCAGCTCAGCAACTAAGAGAAGGGATGGACAAATGGGACTAATGAAATTTAAAACCTTCTGTACAGCAAAATAAATGATCTCTAAACTGAAAAGACCACCCACAGAGTGGGAGAATATATTTGCCAGCTATACATCAGTCAAAGGACTGATAACCAGAATATATAGGGAGTTCAAAAAATTAAATTCTCCCCAAATCAATGAACCAATAAAAAAATGGGCAACTGAACTAAACAGAACTTTTTGAAAAGAAGAAATTCAAATGGCCAAAAAACACATGAAAAAATGTTCACCATCTCTAGCCATAAAGGAAATGCAAATCAAAACCACACTAAGATTCCACCTCATCCCTGGTAGAATAGCCATCATTAGAAACACCAACAGCAACAAAAGTTGGCAACGATGTGGGGAAAAAGGAACCCTCATACACTGCTGGGGGGAATGCAAGCTAGTGCAACCACTCTGGAAAACAATATGGAGGCTTCCTAAAAAAACTAAAATAGATCTGCAATATGATCCATGAATCCCACTCCTAGGGATATACCCAAAGGAATGTGACTCAGGTTTCTCCAGGGGCACCTGCATACCCATGTTTATTGCAGCACTATTCACAATAGCCAAGTTATAGAAACAACCAAGATGCCACACTACTGACAAATGGATTAAGAAAACATGGTATTTATACACAATGGAATTTTACTCAGCCATGAAGAAGAATGAAATCTTATCATTCGCAAGTAAATGGATGGAACTGGAGAACATTATCCTGAGCGAGGTTAGCCAGGCTCAGAAGTCCAAAAATCATATTTCCTTCCTCATATACAGACTTTAGATCTAGGGCAAAGGCAGTAGTAATGTTGTTGAACTTGGGTCACACGCTAAGGGGACAGCACATCTGGGAGGAATGGGGATAGGTAGGAAACCCAAAACTTGAAAGTGTTTGATGTCCCCACAGCAGAGGAGCTAATACAGTAACCTTAAAGTGATAGAGGTCAATATGGGAAGGTGACTGGGAAGTAGTGAAGAGGTCAGGTAGAGATGAATCAACTCGGGTTGTAATACACTTGTGCATGGAAGCAATGCTAGGAATCTCTCTGTATAGCTATCTTTATCTCAACTAGCAAAATGCTTTGTCGGTCTTATTATTGATTTTGTCTTCTCTTCAACAAAATTGGAGAAAAGGGCAGAACAGGTTCTGCCTGGAAGTGAGGGGGGTAGAGGGAAGAGAGAGGGTGTGAGGGATAAGGGAGAGAGATAACCTAAACAATGTATGCACATATAAATATATGAATAAGAGAAAAAAAGAAGATAGGGACATTTTAGAAGTGTTTATCTAATTGATTAAAATAAAAATAAAGAGTAGAGAACAACCCCAAATATTCAAAATAATTCTGAGAAAGAAAAGCAAAGTTGAATGCAGCACATTCCCAACTCCTTTACAAGGCAATAGTAATAAAAACAAGGAGGGGGGTGGGGGGAGACACATAGATCAGTGGAACAAAAGAAACGGCCCAGAAATAAATCCTAACATATATGGTCCACTAATTTTTCACAAGTGCACCAAGAAAACACAATGAGGACAAGATAGTTTCTTCCATAAATGGTGCTGGAAGAAATGGATTTCCACAAGCGAATGAATGAAATTGGACCTTACCTTGTATCATACACAAAAATCAGCATGGAATTTAAGGACTGGTAGAATGGCTCAGTTGTACCTGTCCAAATACAATCTACCATGTTCAACTTAATTTCTGGTTTAATTATTTCTCTGTACCACATTTTAGAGATTATAAACATAGCTGTGCATTTGTATTGACACTTGCAGTTTTAGTGCCTGGAACAAGGATTGGCACATGAAGTGTTCGTTGGGTCCCCTGAGCCCACAGACACACACCAACACAGTCTCTTTAACAGATCCTTAGAAAAGTGTGGGACCCTGCAGCAGCTTCAGTCTTACTTACAAAATGGGATGAGATGTGTTCATCTTCTTTGGGATGTGGTACCTGTCATCAAGATCTTGGGGCAAGAACAGGGAACCAATACTATGAAAACTGTAGGTTAAAGATTTTCTGTCACTGCTCCATCATACAGGCTTTCAGCTGCCTAATCAAGACCTTGATACTTCCTTTCTCACTTGTGAGCCCTCTGTGGGGGATTTATCTTCCTTTTAATCCTCAGGGCCCTGGTAAGAATGGGCAGATATGCAGAACCACAACAGCCAAGTCCGCCTTTTTTTTCGTGGTACTGGGGTTTGAATTCAGGGCCTCACACCTGCTAGGCAGCTACTCTGCCAATTGAGTCTCTCCTCCAGCACCTGAATTTCATAATGTGTTGATTTTGGGGGGGGCACCAAATCCACCTGAAGTGTCACATTGAAACTCTCATGTGACTGATGCCAGTGACTCATTGTGTCCAGTATAGCTCACATCACTATCCCTACACCGGACACATGTCTGTCACTCAGGATCCAGATGCTACAGTTATGACACTATCCCAATCCTTCACAGAGCTTTTCTCTACCTTTCCCAGGACTCATTGCTGTGGTCTGCTTCATGCATACATGTGGTTATCATGAAAAGGAAAGCTCTTCTTACCATGAACTCCCTGGGGGTCTTCTCATCTTCAAGAAGAGTTGTACATTACTCCTCACATGGAAATAACACTGGACTCTTGGTAGATCCCACACAACATTCTTAATCCTATATATCACTAACCAAGAGCGTTTTACCACAAGGCAAGTCATGTCATGGTGAAAACCCAGCAACAGGCAGCACTAGCCTCTGGCAAACAGTCCAATTGCATACACTCAAAAAGTTGGAAAAGGTCTCATGAAGTGAACACACTAAAACCTCCTTCCAATTGACATTGAAGAAAACAATGTGCTAGGTAAGCTTTCCTGAACTCCATTTTCTCTAAGTGAAAGTGGTAGTTTCAAAATATTTCCTTAAACATTTCCCAAAGCTATCACTCCAGTAAAGGAAGAAAATGGTGATGTACATTGACATAACTTGTACCCAGTGACTCCTCTTTTTACTCCAGCCATCTCCAAGTGTTTACAATCTCTCTATTTCACATTTAAATGAAAGTGTAGTACTGAACACTGGACTGATCAAATAGTTTTGAGTATTTTGCCAGTTCTTTGCCATAGCTTGATTTAAAACTTTGACACAATATATAGAATCAAAAGCAATTAAACAAACAAGTCATCTAAAAATATCCTGCATAAGAAATGGGTTCTTTCATTGAGTGTTTCAGGTTATGAAACAGCATGCTCAAAACAGGCACAATAGCTTATATTCATGTTTAAAGATCTGTCATATAGAAAAGGGAAAAGGTGGTGAACTTGCTTTGTTCTTCTCCAAAGGACAAAACTATGACCAACTGGCAAAATTTAAAAGAGGACAGACTGTGGATAAATATAAATAAAACTTGAACAGAAAAACAAAGCAGTTTAAAAATAATAAAGGAAGTGGTTTTCTCATCACTTGATATCTTCCTGCTCATTCAGATACTGAAAGTTGGACCTCTAGGTAGTTATGAAAGTATTCCAGCATTAACTAGAAAATTGGGTTAGATAGCCTACATTTTTTTACTCATAAATTATCTTTTCGAAATGTAACTCCTGCCTGTAATTCTCTTAAGAAGCACCAAGAATTTTGACATATGCGTATTTTATTCTGTTGATTATTCACATTGCAAAGATTGGCATCTGTGTTCATCCCTCTGTGAGTCTAAGTGTGTGAATCTATGTAAATGCTTAGAGTATCCAGCATTCCACTTGAATAAGTTCTCCCTTTCTTGTTAAGTTTGCATATATAACCCCTTGTTGGTTTTTAGGGGACTGAACTCACTATCAAATCCAACTGGGTACCACATTGTCCATTACAGTCTGCACTTCCACAGACTCAGTAGTTCTCTCATCCTAATACCATCACTCTTTCACTAAACTTCACACAATATCCATACTACCACACAAATATTTAAGGCCATTTTCAAGATTCTTCTATTCAATATTTAATAATTATTCACCTATGTTTTCTAGTATAAGACCAGAGAAGAAAAACTCAGGTCCAGTCAGCTTACTTGACATTTGAAGCTGAATTAACAAATTGGCTTTTTAAAATTTGGAGTCAAAAGAAAACAATTAGGAATTATTCTATCACATTATATTCCACCTATAAATTTTTCTTGATCTATTTTCAACAACGATGAACATACCTCTGTGTCACCTGACTTTGATGTCTACACTTACTTCCCATGTTAGAGATGTGGCGTTGCAGGAATTGAGTTTTAGAAGAAACTGTGATGCCCACAGAGTCAGGACTCACCTGGAGGTGTAGGAAGAAAATGACTGCATCTGCTTTTCTCGATTCTATTGGCTTAGCGGCAACATGAGACCCACTGGACCCTGGTGACCTCTAGAGATATCTGTGAAAAACATGTGCCTCTTTGGTTCCGATTTTATCTATGGAGTGGAGGATTAGATGAGAGTTCGGTCATGGAGCAGTCATGCTTATAGGTGTCTCCCTCCCTCAGCAGGGGAGTCTGTGGAGGCCCATAACTGCGGTGGACAAAGCATTCTCCCCACTGCACCTCCAGTCACTCCCCCTAAACAATACCAGGACAGAGGTGTGTATCACCAAACCATGGCCTGACCCTAAGGCTGAGCACACCAACTGTGCCCTCAGGGCATTGCCAAGGCTTCTCTAATAGCAACAAATAAAGGACTGCTTACCAAGTGTGGCCTTGGAGACCTGTTAGCCCCAATGTGTCCATTATAACTAACTGACTGACTCTCTGAGATCTGCCGGGCAGTCCTCTCTTACTTTTATTCCCCAAATGCTGTCCAAACCAAACTGATACCTTCAGCATCCTCAGTACATACCCTTCGCTTGGCTCATGTAACACTGCAGGGTGAGACTCTCACACTTCCCTGACTGTGACCCTCATTTTACCCCCTTGATCAGAGCAAGTTCCATGTCCTGGATGAAGCAGGACACAATCCAAATGTCCTCCTTCTCTGGGATCCTCATGCAATGCTCATGTCCTCACTTACATGTATCAGTGATCCAAGTAGACATTTATTTTATTGATGAAACATTTGATGATTGATATTGGTCTCATACACTCTATACTTAATGTATTAGTATTTCTTTTTTTCTCCGCAGCACTGGGGTTTGAACTCAAAGCTTTATGTTTGCTAGGTAGGCACTCTTACTGCTTGAGCCACTCCACCAGCAAGTATTTCTTATTTTTATGTCCTGATTTTTCCAAAATAAATTTAAATGAACAATGTATTTATCAATTCATTCCCCAATTTTTTATTGAGCAATGAGCAGTGTTCTAAGGGCCGTGACAAATGAAAACAAGGTTCAAAATTATTTCTAACAATTAAAGGCATAGGTGATGTTGAAGAAATAGCAATTACTAGCTTATGGTGTTGAAAAGCTCTCTTGACATGCCTGAGCAGTTTCCCCATCAGTGAGGTAATGTTAATGTGCCCAATTGTGTGTCAGTGTGTGGATTAGTGACACCGTATTTGAGGTGTGTGGCAGGTGTAAGATATTCATTCACTGAGAGTTAGTGTTACTATAATAGAAACACTTATATAGTGCCTTTGCTTTGTCTCTAAGAAGTGAAGAATATATGATCTCTGACTTCAAGGAAGTCCACAATCTCAGGACAGGCAGACATCACTTAAAATAACTGCAATCAAGGTAGAAAGTTCAAAGGTTCTCCTTTTATACAGTGTATACCAAACTAGAGAAATATTAATGTAGCCTTTATCATGCTGAAGTACATTCTGTCTAGTTTCTTCAGAGTTTTTATCATGAAGGAATGTTGAATTTTGTTAAAGTTGTTTTTCTGCAGCTACTGAGATGGTCATGTGATTTTTATACTTGATTCTATTTATGTACTGTGTTACATTTGCTGACTGGTGTACATTGATCTACCCTTACACCACTGGAGTGAATCTAACTTGATTATCATGCACAATACTCTTAATCTGTTGTTGAATTCAGTTTACAGTAATTTGTTGAGAATTTTGGGTTTATGTTCATCTGAGAAATTGGTCTACAATTTCCTGCTGTGTATGTGTCCTTACCTGGTTTTTGATTTGGGGTAATACTGGCTTGCTTCATCATATGAGTTTGGTAGCATTCCTTTTCCTTCTATTTTCTGGAATAATTTGTATTCCAGAATATAACACTGATGTTCTTACACAAAGGCCACAGTCTAAAAAGAAGCCGACATCACCTAAAATAATTGCAATGAAAGTAGTAAGTTCAAAGTTCTCTCCTTTTAGGCAGAGAACACAAAACTATATAGAGAAATATTTTTAAAATATGTAAAACAACATTACTTTATTGGGTCTTCCATACAATTAAGGAACACGCACAAACTATTACATACAATTATAAAAAAGAGTGACTTTCAAAGCGTGGACAATGTCTTTTTAGATTAACTGTTCCTTGAAGGAAAAAGATAATGGCCAAACAGATCATAGTTGATCTGCTCATTTGATGAGGGGTGTTGAACATGGGAAGAGAATGGACAGAGTGATGCATTTCTCTTCATTCAATAATAGTTCCAATTACCTCATAATTATCATATATTGCTTTTAGCATATCTTATAATTCTCAATCTAAAGTGTGCAGTTCAATTCCCAGAGTTGTGACCTAGCATGTTAGAATATTGCCATTGCCCCTAAATAACACCTCATGCCTGTTTTAATCACTTCTTATTTTCACTTCAGCTTCAAAGAAGCACCAATACACTTTCTACCTCTTTAGATTTGCCTTTTAGGGCATTTCAGATGGCTTGCATTCATAATCCCAGCTACTTGGAAAGCAGAGATCAGGAGTATGGCAGTTTCAGGCTAACCTGTGTGAAAAGCTACTGATACCCCATCTCAACAAGTCACCTGAGTTGGTGTTGTCAACCTGAAAAAATAACTAAAGCAAAAAGATACTCAAGTGGTTATAGTGGTAGAGCACCCACCTAGCAAGCACAAGGCCCTGAGTTCAAACATCTGTGCTGCAAAATTAAAAATATTTTAATGAAAAGGAAGATTTTTCATACACTTCAGGTTAGGCATAGTTGTACATGCCTGTAATTCCAGGTATTTGGGAGACAGAGACAGGAGGATTAATAACCTGGACAAAAAGCTAGTGAGACTCTTTCTCAAAAGTAAGTTGGGTGTGGTGATACATGTTTGTAATCCCAGCTACTCAGGAATCAAATGTAGGATAATCATGGTGTAATGCCAGCCCATCCAAAAACTCCAGACCCTATCTGAAAAACACTGAACGCACAAAGGACTGGTGCCGTGACATAAATGGTATAAATGCTGCCTTGCAAAGTGAGCCCCTGAGTTCAAACCCCAGTCCCACAAAATAATAATAACAATAATAATAAAATAATAATATTATTATTACACACTTCAACAACCTGAAAAGGCTAAGTATCTTTTACAAAGAGGAGAGTGAAGAAGGCTAACAAGGCTTGCAGAGATCACCATCTGTCAGCTCCCTGAAAACGGGCAACATAGCAGCTAGTGTGGATTTTTGCTGAAATGTAAAAATCAATAGAATTCACATAGAAGTGTGGATAGTCATCTTTTCTGAAAGTCTAAAAGATCTGTCAGCACTGTATCAGAACCACCACAAGTAAAACCAGCAGCACCTTAGCTGCAGGTGCTCTGCCCTGGAGGAAACTGCGGCTGCGCCACCCAAACAGTCTCTTTCATTTCCACCTTGCTGTACGGCGTACACTGGGATGTGCACCCTGAATTCTTACAGGACGGCAGGGAATGGCTGGGATATCTAGGATGGATGCTGTATTACATTGGGGAACAACTTCTAAGCCCTGACCTGATCCACAGACTTTCTCCACACCAGGACCTAACCGTGGTCAGGCTGCTCCTCCCCAGAGTCTTAGGGAAGGAGACCTTCTGACCTGTGAGGGAATCTCTGATACGCTCTAACCTTTTAACTTTTAATTGATGGGTCATAATCATATATATTACTGTGGCAAAATACAGTGTTTTCATATATGTATATGATGTGGCATGATTTAATCAAGGTAATTAACATTTCCATAACCTTGCCTACCAGATGTTTCCTTAGTGAGACAGTTGAAATTTAGTTTTTATTTTTAATACACAATATATTATTCTTCACTATTGTTACCCTGCTATGAAACTTTTACTCACCTTTGTAAATATTTCTGTACACTCAACTGCTGCAAGGTTCATAGTCTGTACATAGGAATACATAGTCTGTACCCCTATTTTTTCATTGTAATTATAACAAAAATTAAATTCCACCTTGTACATAGTAGTCTTTCAAATATTGTCAAAATCTCTTTATTTTAAAAAATCAACTTCATTACAGGAAAATTTACATAAATATAGTGTGTACTTTTTAATTTGCACTACAGTGCATGTGTCACAGGCTATACAGTGCAGTGTGTATGTGTTATAGTGTACAATATTGTGAGTGTGTTGTCAAAAATCTTTTCAAGTAGCTGCTGTTGTGTTCTCTGTACATGAGGTAAGATTTCTTCACCTTACTGTCTTTTCTTTATGTTTTTACTTTTTTGATTGTTTGGTTATTATTATTATTTTCCTTTTGGTGACACTGGAGTTTGAAGTAAGGGACCAATGCTTGCCAAGCAAGCGCTCTACGATCTGATCCATGCCCCCAGGTCTCCCTGTCTTTTCTGACTCTATAGACAAGTAAGATCATAAAATGTAAGATCATAAGATGATAGAAAATGCTTATTTTTTATGAGTTCTTATTTTTAATTGTGAAAAAACACAAAATGTAGATCACCATCTTTACTACTTTTAACTGTACAGTTCAGCTCAGTAGTGTTCAGTACATCCATGGTCTGTATACATTCACTTTTGTGTCAGTAAACCACACTCTCTGAACTCCTCCATACAATTTTAAAAGGAGAGAATAATCTTTCATACTTTTAGTACATGTGGACTTTTCATAAAGCCTTTAATTTCTTTATTCTGTTCATGACACTTATATTGAAAATATATTGTTAATTAGGACATCAATGAAATGGAACTCAGGTTTTAATCATTCAATAAATTTATTTTTCTCTATCATTGTCCCTCTAAACTCATAGAAATAGTCCATCAGTTTGCTGTTAATGAAACTTTTTCTATCACTTACAGATAACAGAAAGGCCTGTGGACATTTTTATGCCTAAAGCTCACAATAATTTAGCAAATTGTTCACAACTATAAAGCCAGTAGAGTGGGCAAGTTATAATTCTAAAAATATTCCTTCTAGCCTGAGTATAAAACATTTCTTTCTCATACTCCACTAAAATATATATATCAGTGGGGATAAGTATGAGGAAATGGACAGTAAGTCACAGAACTGTCACTGTTCTCCTGAGATGGTTCTCTTCTGGGGCTTGGGGGTGAGTTTATTCATCTTAATTCCTCTACAGAATTTCATGGCATTACACATCACTATTTAATCATCATTTTTGAAGGACAGACTACTTTGTTGTTTTGAATATTTTGCCAATTCAAACAGCATGCAGTGAACATCATTATACATGAGTCTTGTGCCGATGGGTAAGAGTTTTCTATTTTTTTAAGATAGATTACATCATACTTAACTCAGAAAATATACTAGTATCTTCAACATAAAGAGATAGTCCAAATAACTGAAATTTGTTTCATCCCTACCCATATATATCCACACAGAACATATACATATATATATACACATGTACATATATACACATATATACACATACACATACATATAAACATATATATATTATCTATATATGACAAAACTCTACCTGGCTTTTAAAAATATTTTTAGCTGATGTTCATGAAGAGAGTGAATACTTAGAACTGTGTCAGTAATGAACAAATCCCTAGGGAAGTGCATTTGTTTTTTAAAAACATTTTTATTAGCATGTCTTAGTTGTCTGGGGATGAGGGAGGGTTTCATGGTAACATTTCACTATGTGTTTACACTGTGCCTTTATTAGATTCGCCCATCAAATCACTCTCGCTTGTTAGGACAAGTTCCACCAGCTTCATTGTATTTTCACACAAGTATATAAAGTGCATTTATTTCTTTTTTTTGGGGAGTTGGGGGTGGGGTTGATTGGTACTGAGATTTGAACTCAGTGCATCATGTTTGCTTGGCAGGCACTCTACCATTTGACCCACTCCACCAGCCCTGTTTTTTGGTATGTGTTGGGTATTTTTGAGCTAGGATTTCAGGAACTATTTACCTTGGCTGCCTTCCAGCTGTGATCCTTCTGATCTCTACCTACTGAGTAGCTAGGATTATAGGCATCAGACATAGGCCCCTGTCTGGCTTCAAGAGCTTTTCTTTTCTTACTTTCTTGGTGGTAGTGAGACTAGAACTCAGGACCTAAACTTGAATCACTCTACAAGCTGTTTTTTGTGATGGGTTTTTCAAAATAGAGTCCTGAGAACTGTTTGCATAGGCTGGCTTTGAACACCAATCTTCTTGGTCTCTGCCTCCTGAGTAGCTAGGATTACAGGTATGAGCCACCAGCACTGGGCTGGTTTAAAGAGCATTTCTTTGCAGAGCTGTGTCATACCATCTGTTGGGCCCTCTGCTGAAAACGTAGAATCAAGTGTCAAATGATGCCTTGGTAATTGTATGTTGTAGTATTAGACATAGAGCAGAACTGTATCATACCTTTGTGAATGAAAATTGTTCCCACTTAGGACACACAGAAGTCACCTTGCTTTATCAGAACTGTTTTTAATTATGATATTCTAGAATGTTTTCTTTCAAGAGATGACTGAGAAGCTGATAAAAACAAAACCAAGCAACGTTGTGTTTGCTAATCTGATGGGTATGAAATTGGACCTCATTGTCATTTAAAATAGCATTAATTGATTATGAGTGAGGCTGAACATTTTCTCATATAGTTGATTTTATTGTGGAATTACCTGATATTATTCCATTTTATTGGGATATTTGTTCTTTTCAGCAAGATTTCTGGGATCTATTTTATTTTCCACATGTTAATCTTCTATCCCCTATATACATTACAAATACCTCCTAATCTGTAGCTTGAATTTCAGCTTAAGAAAGAGGAATGTATGTGTCTGTGTGTACACAGACATGGACTTGCACATGTACCCTTGTGCATTTAATTCCAATCTTTCTGTATTCTGGAGATTTTTGAGGCAGGGCTTCACTAGCCTCAGCTAGTTTCATCTTGTGATCCTCCTACCTCAGCCTCTTGAGTGCTGGAATTACAGGTATGCACCAGTATACTAGCCTTTAATACAACTCTTTCTGTTTATAGTTCAGTCTTGTCACAAAAGTGAATGTCCATACCTTTGTGCACCATGTGAATATTCACAATAGTTAAAATAAAGGATCAGCCTCGGGGCCCTCAACAGAAGAATGGAAAGAGAAACTTTGGTGTATATGTACACAATGGAGTATCTGTTAGCCATAAGGGAGAATGAAATCCTGACATTTGCAGCAAAATAGACAAAACAGGGGACATTATGCTAAGTGAAAGGCACAGAAAGACAAGTACATGTTCTCTCTCGTGTGTGGAAGACAGATCGTTGATCTGAAAGTGATTACTGGGGAAAGAAGGTGGTGGAAGTAGGGAGATTGGATTTGATTGGCACAAGCTACATGCATGTGTGGAAATGTCAGCTGAGACTCATTAGCATGCACAGTTAAGGTGTCTTCATAAAAAATGTTTAAAGCCAACAATAAGAACTCAAATAAGCCATAAAAATGATTCTCCAAAATAAGGGCATAAAATATTCTCTACACTCATCTAAGAGTTTTGGTATCTTGCTTTTCACATTTAGGCGTTGAATCAACTTGGTACATGGTATAAAACAGAGATGTTTTTCTTCCTTTCAGATATTATGTTGTCTGAAAACATTTTTGTGGTACTGGAGCTTGAACTCAGGCCTACATCTTGAGCCACACCACCAGTCCTTTCTTGTGCTTGGTTTTTTCAAGATTGGAACTTGAGAACTATTTGCCCTGGCTCGCTTCGAACTGTGATCCTCCTGATCTCTGCCACTTGAGTAGCTAGGATTTAGGCATGAGCCACTGGTGTCTGGATGAACAACATTTACTGAAGAGCCCAGGTTTCCCTGAATACTTTTCCTTTGTCATGTATCAAATTTCAATATATACTTGGACCTGTTTCTGGTGATCTCTTCATTCTGCTCCATCTATCCTTATGTTAATACCCTGTGTCTTTATTACCATAGATTTATAACTGAATAATTTACAATCCAAACCTCCACATATTTTTTCTTTTTGAGAATTTTTTGCTCTTTTTGACTCTATTTTCCCATAAAAGATATAAGACTTAGTAAAGTTCTATTAAAATCCTTTGTCTGAATCTTTTTAGAATTATATTGGAGCATAATTCAAATTAGTTTGGGGAAAACAGAAATTTCTTACTAAATAGAATCTTTCAATCATGAATACATAGGTCTTTATCATCATTAGGGTGTTTTGTATTCATGTTTTTCAGAAATGTTTTATTATTTTTTCCATGGAAGTCATGCTATTTTTTTCTATGATATTTTCTACATGATTATTTTTGGCATTCTGAATGCTACTAATTTTTAAAAAATTCTATTCCTAATTGTGGTCAAATACACATAGCTAAAATTTACCATCTTAACCATTTCAAGTATAAAGTTCAATATTGTTAAGTGTATTCACATAGCTGTGACAGATCTCCAGAACTTATTCATCTTTCAAAACTGAGACTTTTACACCCAATGAATAACAACTTCCCGTTTTCCTCCCCTACTCCCTGGCAACCACCATCCTAATTTCTGTGTCTGTGAATTTGACTATGCTATATACCTCACAGAAGTGGATTCATAGAGTAGTTGTCTTTTGTGACTGGCTAACTTAGAACATAGTTCATAAGTATGTCCACGTTATAGGGCAGAACCAAATTAACATTTTCAATGCTGAAAGCTATTGCACTAAATATATGTACCACATTTTATTTATCTGTCATGCATTATTTAACCATCGATCTGTAGACAGACACTGGGGTTACTTTCCTCTTTCTGGTTTTTGTGAATTGGGTGTGATGGTTAATTTTTAGTCAATTTTTGTCAAATTGACTAGATTAAGAAATACCAAGAACACTGGTAAGTTATGACTTCTGGATGTGAGGTCTGTGAGGCTATTTCCAGAGTATGTTGGCATGTTAGTTTGTAGACAGTGTTGGGAAGATCTGCCATCAATGTGGGCAGGCACTGTCCAGTTGGCTGGGGACCAGGACAGAACAAAAGGCAAAAATGGTGAATTCTTCCCTCTTGCTGTCCTGGAGCTATCTATCCCTCTACTGCTCTTAGACTTCAGAATATCAGACTCCTCGCTTTGGGATTTCAGGATTTACACCATCAGAACCTAGCTTTTGGACTCCAGGACTTACCCCATCAGAATCTAGCTTTACACCATTGGAACCAGTGCTCAGGCTTTCAGCCTTACACAAGAGTTACAGCCTAGGTTCTCCTGGTCTTGTCTCTGAGGCTTTCAGACTTGTTCAGAGCCATACTACCAGCACACTAAGGTTGTCAGTTGCAGGTGGTCTAATCTGAGCTTCTCAGCCCCCCACGACTGCATGAACACATTTACCTAATAAATTTTCTCACATGCCCCTTGCTTCTTTCTCTTTCAATATATTTCCTGTTGGTACTATCTCTCTAGAGAACCCTGAGTAATACAATGTGCATTGAAATATCTCTGTCTTTGAGTCCCTCCTTTTGAATCTTTTGAATATATATACTCAGAAGATACATCCCTAGATCATATGATATTCTCTTTTTAGTCATAATGTTTTAGGAAAACTTGTAATCTTTCCATACAGATAACACCATTTTATATTTCCACCAGGAGTGCACAGGTGTTACATTTTCTTCACATTCTCACCAACACTGGGTTATTTGGGGGTTTTTATAGCATTCATCCTAATGTGTATGAATCATTAGAATTTTGATTTGCATTAATCTAATGATTAGTGATTTCAGCATCTTTCATATGCTTTCATATTGGCTACATAGATTGAATTTGGTATCATTCCTTCCCTTTCTACTTTGTTGAATAGTTTGAGAAGAATTGGTGTTAGTTCTTCCTTAAAAGTCTGGTAGATTTCAGATGCAAATCCATTTGGTCTTATGTTCTTCTTTGTTGGGAGACAATTATTAATTTAATCCCATTCCTCATTATAGATCTATTTAAGTGGTTTGTACACTCTTGGTTCAATTTTGAAGGTGATATACATATAGAAAATAATCCAATTCTTTTAGATTATCCAGTTTATTAGAATGTAAATTTTCAAAGTATTTCCTAGTGATCCTGTGGATTTCATTGGTATTTGATTTTGCAATATCCTCCTTTTTGCCTCTAATTTTATCAATTTGTGTCTTCTCTCCCATTCTTTTGGTTAGTTTCTTTAAGGGCTTATCAATTTCATTTATCTTTTCCATTAACCAACTTTTTGTTTTATTGATTCTTTGTATATTTTTAGCCCCCATTTCATTAATTTCGGCCCTAAATCTATTGTTTCTTTCTGACTACTAATTTTGGTTTTGATGTTCTTTTTTCTAAGATCTTGTACATTTTAAGATTATTTATTTTAGATCTCTTGGATTTTCTATATTTGGCAGTACTGGGTTTTAAACTTAGGACCTCACATTTGCTAGGCATGTGCTCTACAACTTGAACTACCCTGCCAGCCCAAGATTTCTCTGGTTTTTTTTTTAGACACTCATGGCTATCAACTTTCCTTTTAGCAAATGGCTTTCCTAAATCCTCTTTGTTCTGGTAAGTTGTGTGTTCATTTTGATTCTAGAAGAGGTTTATTTTCCCCCTTAGTTATTGATGACCTACTGGTCATTCACCAGTGTATTGTTCAGTCTTCATGTGCTTGAATGTTTTCTGCAATTTATTTTGCTGTTGAGTTCTAGTTTTATTTCACTGTAATCTGATAGAATACAGGGGTTATTTCAATTTTCTTGTGTTTTTAAGACTTGCTTTATGTCCTAGGATATGATATAGTTTGGAAAACATTCTTTGGCCTGTTGAGGAGAATGTGTATTGTGTACCTGTTGGATGACATATTCTGTAATGTCTATTAAGTCCATTTGGAGTATATTATTATTTAATTCTGAAGCTTCATGGTTTATTTTTTCAGGATAATCTATCTATTGGTGAGAGTGAGGTTGATGTAATTCACTATTATTGTGTGGGAGATAAAATTTCATCTTATTAGCAAACATTTAAAGGTTTTATTGGTGGTACTCCCAGGCCCCTTTAGTAATAGGAAAAAAACAACCTCCAGGTATCTGAAATATTTTTCAATGTTGAAGATATTCAGACACTGTGATCCATGGTTTTACTCTGTGATGGACTATCTATAGAAAGTCCTGCAAACAGGCACATAGCTGTGTACAAATATACTCCCTTCCACATTGTCTGAAGAGGCAAAATATTACAAATAATCCAGTGATTTGTATTTGGAAAATAATGATTAAAAGTGGCTTGTTGATGTTGGTGAAACTCTATATGGCAATTAAAACAAATAAATTTGCAAATCCTTCCCCTCATTGGGGAACCATCTCAGGAGACAAGTGACAACTCCTTTCACTTATTGCTCATTACTTCATATTTATCCCCATTGCTGTATGTTTTTCATTTTTATCACCTTATTTCATTGTATGGGGGCAGGATTTGTTGTGGCAATTTTGAATAGCCTTACATTGTACATTGTTTAGGTTTCCTCCTCTATCTCCTCATCAAAACCCTCCCTGTCTTATTTAAAGCAATTAGAAGAGGTTTCATTGTTTTACATACTGTATGTATATGAAGCCCATCATCCGTACTGCTTCATCTTCATCTCCTCTATCATCCCTCTGCCACAAGTGTGTATCCCCACACACATACACTGTACCCGTTTCACAGTCTTGTCTTTCATTATTAATTGCAAAGTCAGTTTTCAAAGGGGTGTCTCAGTGTAATCCAGCTGTGAATATGCCTTACTTTGGTCAGTTCAGTCTCTTCTGTTAGTCTTCCTTACCTCTTTCCTACTATCCCCATTTATTTGGCACATATCATAATGTCCCCTACCTGTACAGTTGTGAGGTATTTCAATATTGTTGATTATCACTCACTTTTCCCTTTCCTCCTCCCCTGAGTTGCACAGTGTATTTCCACTATTGTCAACATATTCTGCCTGGAGATATGTATATGATCATGCTATACATTTACCTTTTGGGTCTATCTTTCCCATCTGAGGGAGAACATGGGATTTTTGTCTTTCTGAACTTGGCTTGATTCACTTACCATGATATCTATCAATTCCATCCATTTACCTTTAAGCCACATAGTTTCACTCTTTCTTATTGCTGAATAAAACTCCATTGTGTATATATTCCACAGTTTCTTAATCCATTCATCAGCTGTAGGACATCTGGGTTGTTTCCATAGTTTGCCTATTGTGAACAGTGCTGCAAAAATATGTTGGTGTCTTATTGCTGCATATTTTCAGAAAAGTTTGGGAAAGATTTTCACACTTAGAGACAAAGGAATTCTATTTTAATTATGGTTTTTGGTACTTACTACTTTCTTGATTACAATATTTGTCATGGTCCGGTGTGACTTTAAAGTGTCCATAAAACATTATATTGTGAAGCCTGCTGAAATATACAGGGAGCTCAAAAAAAGTAAACTAGCAAAAAATAAACAACCCAATGAATGAATGGGCAATTGTACTGAACAGACAGTTCTCAAAGAAGAAGTACATATGGCTAATAAATGCATGAAGAAATGCTCAATGTCTTTGGCCATAAAGGAAATAAAAATAAAAACTACACTAAGATTTCACTTCATTCCAGTCAGGAAGGCTATCATCAATAACACCAACAACAACAAATGCTGGTGAGGATGCAGGTAAAAGGAACACTCATACTGTTGGTGGGAAAATAAATTAATGCTTTTGCTATGGAAAGCAGTATGGAGGTTCCTTAAAAAACTAAAAGTAGGATATATGCTAATAAAAATGAAAAAACCTACCATAGGATTCAGGGAAACCATGCCTGGGGATATACCTAAAGGACCATAAGCCTGGATACAACGGAGGCACTTGCACACCCATATCTACAGCAGAACTATTCATAATAGCCAAGCGTTGGATACAGCCCAGATGCCCCACAACTGATGAATGGATAAAGGAAATGTGGCATATATATATATATAGTAGAGTATTATGCAGCCATAAAGAAGAATGAAATTATGTTGTTTGTGGATAAATGAATAGAACTGGAGAACGTCATGCTAAATAAAGTGATCCAGACTCAAAATGTCAAAGGTTACATGTTTCCCAGAGAAAGAGAGAGAGAGAGAGAGAGAGGGAACATGATGGGGTCAGCACGTCTATCTGAGGGGACTATGGGCAGGTGAGAAAGGGAACTAGAAAAATGATACAGAGTGAAAAGTATTGAAATACGTTACATCTGTGTATGGGGATAACATAACATGATGCACTGTAAGCTGTGAATAATAGGGAAGTAGGGAGATAGAGAAGAGAGTAATGGAGGGGGTTGTTCCCTTTAAAACATGATACAAACACATCTGAAATGCCAAGGTGAAACTTCCCTCAAACAGTCAATACACACTTCAATAAATGAAGAACAGAGGGTAAAACAGTGGCAGTCTCAGGAGTGGGTACCAGTGGGAAGGGGAGGGCATCAGGAGAAGGTGACAAGGGCAACTACGGCAGATGTGCTTTGTGTTCATGTATGACCAAACGAAGAAACCTGTTGAGATTGTTGTAAGAAGAGGGGAAAAGGCAAATGAGGAAGAATGATGCAGTGATGTCAATTCAATTAAGAATATTGAAAGCACATATATAAATGTAATAAAGTATCCACCCTGTGCAGATATTATATGCTAATAAAAATTAATACATTTATGTTGCTGTTAAAGTTTTATGGTGGATGCAAAGGAAGTGTGAGTTTCTGTGATTTAATAGTAATTATGACTTGGAACAGTAGTTCATGGCAATAATCCTAGGTAATCAGGAGGTAGACATTGGGAATATGGACATTTGAGGCCAGTCTGGGCAAAAAAATTTTGAGACCCCATCTCAACCTATGGCTGGGCATGGTGGTGCATGCCTGTCATCCCATCTACAGGAGAATCAATAAATGGAAGACCATATTTGGAAAATAGCTAAAGCACAAAGGGCAGAGGGCATGGCTCCAAGTGGAAGAGTGTCTATCACTAGCAAGCATGAGGCCCTGAATTTAAATCCCAGCACAACCAAAAATAGTAATTACACAAAGAACTGGAGAGTACTTAAAACTACTGAGCTTGACAATGTGAGAGGTGGTCCATCCTGGCTGCTAAGTAGGCTGTTTACCTTTTCTCTCTCTGCTCTGCAGAGGCAAAGCCTGAGGGAGTACTCCTGGAGAGCAGGTGAAGCCAGGGGCCCACCCCATCCCCTGAGCACATGCATGAACCCATGCAAATGGATCGGGGTCATTGGAAACTGAGAGGAACCAGTGGGAAGTGACATGGGCTGGATTGCAGCTGATCCAGCTTCTCTGTATCCCCATTTGGATCCCAGCAGCCTGTTGGTGAGAGTTTGAATTTACTTACAAAAGTACAGTCTCTGGGAGTATCACCTTGTCCCGCCATCAGGACAGCCCAGAACCTTACTTGAGAATGACTTTCAGAATTATTCTGAGGGAGAAGAACGAGTCCAGATGTGCCTCTGCTGAATGACTGCTAAGGGACTACTTTCTTATATATACACGTCCCAGATTGTTCTTGAAGTCCCTCTATTCAAATTAAGCTATTGCGCATGTCCTTACATTTCTGTTAATTAAAATATTTTTTTCTTATGCTCTGTGCTTTGGGTGGAAATAGCAACACTTTTGTACAACAGGCATCTGAGAAACTATTATACTGCAGCGCTTTTAACTGGACTAATGCTTTGCATCCTGTCCACAAGTGTATATGCCGTGAACAAGTAGTGGCAGTAAGAGGAATGCCAGCTACAGATATCAACAGAGAACAACAAGCAGGAATTTGAGTCTCCTGGTGCTGAGACTCAAATTTCTAAATCCTGGCAAGAAACAGATGGGAGATCTAGTTTTCAGTCTGTTCTTGCTGGGTTAGTGTGTGGTCTTTGAATTGTGGTATCTGCTCCTGAACTGAATAACTACTATATGGCAGTCCATGGGGCACATGTGCCACTATTTGTCATAGAATGAATGACATTATGTACAGAAATTTCACTGATTGTAAACATAAGTGCAGAAACGTCGACTTTCCAATTGTGGGATACACTTATGAAATCACTGTTTTTATATGACCACTTTATATATACCCATATATGTATGTAACATATATAAGGTAAACATATTATATGCATATATAAGTATATCATCTATCTATCTATCTATCTATTAGTTTCTGTGGATCTTACTCAGAGGTTTATGGTCAATATATCTAGATCTGTAGAAAAATGAGATTTTACGCATTTTACCTGCATTTTTTTCCTATTGATAATTCAGCTGTGGCTTGCCTGATGTAATTTTATGAGCAATGGAGCAGGTTTTAGAGTTTTGGTCTTGGATCCTGTGATGGTTAATCTTGATTTTCTTGGTGTGGAAGTCATTGTCTAGGTGCATGGAGTACTTCTCATTGATGATCCATGCAACTGTCTTCTCTATTTTGTGTTATGTGATTACCAGTAAAATAGCCAGTAAAAAAATTTAAAAAGATCAGTAAGTACCTGGAAGAATATGAAGGTGACTGATGCATTGATTTGTTATGTAATGAAAAGCAGACGGAAGAAGTTTTACGAACAATGACGTTGTTTTCTCTGGGACAGGATCCTAATATGAGTTTAAATTGGCAGAGTAATTACCATTGAAGAATGATCATTCCATGTTGAATGTTGTGTGGGCACACCTGCCCACACAGTCAAAATGCAGAAAATAAAATGCATTCCATTTGTCAATTATAACTGGGCTCCATTGTTTTTGCTATCTGGTTTGAATGTAGTATTGTTACACTAATGCAAGAAGATATTTTATCAGTAATTGAGTGTCTCTTTCTCCACCCGGTGTATAGCCCATCCAAGAACACACAGAATGACTCCAAATTGCCCACCTGTATCTCTTCCTCTCTACCTGCATAAACATTATAGAATATTTGGTGTTCTCATTAAGTGTGATGGGTGGCTTAGAATGATTTTGAAAACTTTGCTAAAACTCCAATTTTTTAATGTCCAAGAAATAATATGCAAAGTAAATTGTGTACAGCAAAATCAGCATGCAAGAATAGAGACTTGGTCAGATGTTAAAGGTTCATCAAAGAAGACTCCTTGGAACAGTAGACAGCAAGAGGGACAATAGTAGGAGACAGTGTTCTAAACTAACAGTTAGAGTTGAACAACTTGTGAGTCAAGGCTTTGGATGTTAACTAAATTGAGTCAATGCAAACTATGGTTTTATGTTTTTGTGCTAGAAAATGTTGGTAGGTTACCACGAAGTATGTGATAGAAGATTGCTGAGTCACAGTGACAAGTTGTCAGATACCATGCAATGTTGGGTGATTTCTGGTATGGATTGGGTCAGGTAAGGAATGATGGAGTGTGTAAAGGGGAGGCTGTGATGGGGAATGGGTAGAAGGATGCTTTGGTGCCTAGTAAAGTTTGATAGTGAGCTTAGTGTTCCAATAACTAATAACAAAACATACAAATTCATGCATTATAAGAGGAATAAAATTCTATTATGATTCATGAACAAATTTACCAATGAAGATGATTTGGAAGAAGTTTGTAAAACCTCCTTTCCTGAGATAGATGATTTGATCTTTCAGGCTTGAATGTGGCACCATAAGGCAAAGAAGATTATTAAAGTACTGGACCAGCCTGAGGGATGTAGGGCTGTATGCTGTTGGGAAAATTTGGAACAGAATTTCCAATCTCAAGATCTTTATTCTTTGAAAAGTTTCTGAATAATCAAACAGATGTACTTATATACATACAGAAACACAGAGACACAAACAGACAATGATCGTTCTATTGTAGAAATTCAACAGTGTAAATGTGAACATGTTAACATCCTTTTATTAGGACAATGGTAGTAGGAGTTACATTTTAAAAGTTAATTTAAATGTTAAAATATGGATTAATATCATTGGGTATGATCTTGAAACCATTTAATCCAATATTCCAATTAATGCTGGAACACTTCTACAATATCCTAAAAGTTTCAATTTCTGTCACTTGATGAACAAGAAGCTTTCCAGGAGGTCTATTTTTAGATTTTAACTTTTTTTCTTTACCTTTTTTTCATCCTTCCTCATGACTCACCAATTGGTACTAGTTTTAGCCTTTTCAGAGGAACAGAGCATGCTTGAAAACTTCCATAAGACAGATATTTAAACATAGAGAGACACTATCAAGCTTACCTTTAAGTATTTCCTTCTACCACCTAAAACATAATTTAAACAGCTTTTTCTCATGATGGATGTTTTCATTAATTTAAACCAGTCTTATTTTGCTTCAATTCTATGTATTTTGTCAAGGTTTGAATCCAAGTGTGCTGACAAGAATTTACAAATTACTCAGAAATCTACCTGACCCATGCAAACTGTGTCATACTCTGCTTGTGATTATTTATTCTTGTTGACTGGCCTGTAACTCTCTACGTAACCAGGCTAGTTTCAAATTTGCCATTCTTAGGCCTCAACCTTGATATTGCTGGGATAACAAGCATATACTACCATGAAAGGATTTATGATTGTATTTAAATGAAAAGTTGAAGAGAGATAATCATCCTAGAAATTCCTGGGATAAAAACATGAGTCATTAATAACAGTTATATCAGCCTAAAGGCATTTCATTTTATTAGTACAATGATAGACTTGGGAAATATGAAAAGAAATAGTCATTTGGAAGCTGTCACTATTACAGAAAAACAGCATATCAGGATAGTGTTTCTCCATATTTGGAGGGTTGCCATTTGGAAGGAGGTTTGCATTTACTCTGTTTGCTTTCTAATGAGTCTTTCTCCACTCTCTCACTTGCATGCACTGGGATTTTTCCATATCAAGGCTCAATGCTGCCTTATCCCTGAGGCAGTTTTACCAGGGTCAAACTCAACCTGGATTATAAAATGTAGGGTGAGGAAGAGTATGTGTGATCTATCAGAAGCTCAACATTGGGTTCATGGGAGAACTAATTTCCACCTGCTCTTGAGAGATGGAAAGTGTTCCCAGATAATTTTTAAGAAAAAATTTCCTTTACATGATTACCAGATATGGACATGAGACAGACCCCAAAACATCCCCAGAGCAAGAATGAAGAAGAGCTGTATGAGGGTGTTGGTAAAGCATCATAAGTGCAAGTAGACCCCAAGTAGCAGATACATTTCTAGTGCAAGGAGAGTGAGATAAGCTCTGCTGAACACAGGAGTGTCTGGTGCTCCCGTGACACTTCAGATGGACTTGGATATTATGGCTTTGGAGATACCCCATTCTTAGTAGGAGCCTGAGGGAACCCCCATCATACAGAAAGGGGTTTTAGCTAATTCAAGAAGAGTCAGAGTATGTCCTAATGGAGAGTTTCTCAACTTCAGCACTACTGACATTTTTGGGGCCAGATAAATCTTGTTTCTGTGTCAAGGATGGGCTACCTTGCATATTTTAAAAGGTATAGCTGCTCTTAAAAATGACTATAGAATTTAGCAAATGTCCCCTGATATATAAAATTCCCCTGGCTGAGAAACTATGTCTTAGATGAAATAACATTAAGGTGTGCTTGAAAAAGTTGGGGTGTAGAAGCCAGAACATTTTTTCTGAGTAGGCAAACTGTATAGCTGTGGAGTGTGAGAACAGCAGGTTTTTTGGGGAGGTGTAGCATTAGTTAGCATTATACATGCTGAGTTTGTGTTCTCGGGAGGATTCCAGGTGAAGATGATTAGCAAGAAAGTGATGTTTACAGGTAAGCTTTTCTTTCATTTAAATGCATGTTGAAGCTAACAGGTAGAAGATGGTTGCCATTTAATGAATAGTTTGCAATTACAGTTTTCAAAGAGAATGAATTGGGTCCAGAGAAGGAAGAAGGAATACAGGCAGGGAAAGAAAGATATTCTGTGTAGAAAAGGACATGTAAAATGCTATGTATGGCAAAGATGAGAACTGAAAATGTCTACTGTATTTTCCAAAAGATTTATTGAATACAAAATCATATGGCATTTGGTTGGAGGGTGGGTCAGAGTAAAATGATGGAAATACAAAGCAGAGACAAGTCTTTTAATAAATTAATCTATGAAGAGGAAGAAAGATACAGGAATAATTAAAACTGGACTTAGGGAGGAAGGAGATTTTTCCTAAATTACATTGTCTTGAGCATAGAGCATTTCATTAGGGAAAGAGCCACTGTAGATGCTAAGGACACAATACTGAATTTTTACTAGCATTGAGTTCGATTATTCTTTTCTCTAGGATTTATTGACTTAATTTTAGTGATAGAGACTAAAATGAATGTCATTCTTCAGCTTTCTTCTGTGATAACAAGTTTAAAGATATTAATAAGAAAGTTGTTGAAATTAGGATCAGAATTAAGGACACATAAAGGTAGAAGTAGGGAATTGGTTGAAATAAATGGACAAAAGACTGTAGCTGGGAAAGGAGGAAGAGGCATCTAAGTAAACACTTGGTTTGAGATCCTGCAAGGGAGTCAAAGATTAGATGATGAAGTAGGTTGAAGAAATGACATTTAGGTTACTCTCTGAACTTGAGAGGCCAGGGTCTTGTGTAAAGATTTTTATTTTGTCTAACCTTGCAGTTGTTAAAACTAGAAGTCAGGGTACACTGTAGACTTGTGTTGAGTTGTTGGTTGCTACACTCCCAGCTTTTCTTTGTCTTCTAGTTTTCAATATTTGTCTGTCCAGATTTTTTTTCCACCCTTTATTTGTCCAGCTGAGGTTTTTATGCTAGGCTCAATTTCCACTAAGAGCCACTAATTTAGTATTATCTAAAGTTAATATTATATTTCCACTAATTTAACATTATCTTAGTATCTTATCCAGTATGATGGCCAATTATTGGTTTAAGGTCATTTTTTCCATCATACCAAAATCCTTTTGGATTTCTGTTCAATCATTTATCATTTCACTTGTGCTCTAATTTTTTTGTTCACTTGGAACAATATTAAGTGTATCGATATGTCACTAAAAACATTATTGATAAAAATATAGAACAGGAATAGTTAAAAACCTTGTACTATTAATTGACAAGCATAAGAAGTATGTTATTTCTTTCATGTTGCACAGAAACAAATATTTCTGGAACATTTATGTGCAGTGGGCATAGTGCCAGGATGCTGAATGCATTTATTAACTCATTCAAC
This sequence comes from Castor canadensis, assembly GCF_047511655.1. Classification (NCBI taxonomy): domain Eukaryota; kingdom Metazoa; phylum Chordata; class Mammalia; order Rodentia; family Castoridae; genus Castor; species Castor canadensis. The sequence goes on from NC_133401.1 coordinate 68,491,981, forward strand.
AATATTTTTGTGAGTCTTTCATTCTGCAGGCACTGCTGATATTAGAATTGTTAACCAGCACAATTGCATAGAAATGATTAGTGGTAAGACAGACAAGGGTTATAAGATACATAACGACAAGAGCTGTGTGCTCTCTCTCATCTGTGAAAGGTAAAAATGCCAACCTAAATGTAGAGTAGAGATGACTAGGATTTGAGAAGTAGAGGGAGGGTGAATTTTATTAATGCACACTGTTTGCTTGTGTTGAAATATCTCACTGGACCCCTTTAAATGTACTTTTTATACATGCTAATCAAAATAAAGTTTATAATCAAGATATTTTTTAAAGGGCAATTACCACATTCTTGTTTTTTTTACAAACTACATTGTCTCATTCGATCCCAATTAAAATCCTGTGGAATAAGACATTTTCTTTCTTTGCATTAAGTTGGCTGAGACTCAGAGAAGTAAATATTTCACAGCAGGACATGCAGTTGGTCACTGTTACAGTAGATCAGTAGGGACTTATTATGGACTCTAAGGCTATTGCATTCTACAATGTTGACCATTCAAAAAGCATCTTTGATGTATTGCTTAATCATCATGTGATTTAATAGTTTATATTTTCTCCATCTTTTCCAGAAGAGGAACAAAGATAGAATCTAAATGCTTCATGGAATCATTGATCCAGCTCCATTAACATTCCAGTTCAGCAATCTTAACAAAAAGAAGATTGAAATTGCCACTGGGCATGGAGGGCTTCCAGGATTGGTGTGCTGACCATGGTCACTGAATAGAAGGTGGCTTGTGAGCAGCGAGGGAAAAATTTGTGGTCTCAGTCTGGTTAGTTCTGTGTCTTAAACTACTTAAACCATCTACTAATTAGACCAAAAGAAAAGTAAAAGAAAAATCAAATGCTCCATTTTATACTTTAGGTTTTTAAAGCAGTTTCAGCATTTCCTGGGTTAAGTTAAAACGTCAATAATGTGAGGTAGGAAATATTTCATCTCTAATTTCAGACACTGAAACATCAGATTCACAGCACTGATAGGCTTGACAAAAGTCCTGAGGACACAGGCATCAGGTTATGGTTCAAAAAACATTTTCCTGATCCAGTGATTTCCAGTGTAAAGAATAGAAAAGTAAAAATAGAAGATTGAATACAACTGAAGTGAATAGCAAAATCAAAAATGAAAAGTGTGATTTTGGAGTATTTAGGAATTGTAAAATAATCTTCAATTCACATTTTTCTTAGGAGGTACTGAATTATCTTATGCTATTTGTGCAGGTGAAAGGCTATGGGAAGATTCAACACCAGTTTGAAAGACGGCTTCATTTGGGTGGGCTTCTCAGATTGTCCTCAACTGGAATCTTCCTTTCTGTCTTCATTTCAATTTTATACACCCTAACTTTCTTTGGCAACACCATCATCATCATTTTTTCACAATTGGAATCTTGACCATAAATACCCATGTACCTCTTCCTGTGCCACCTCTCTTTCCTGAACTTCGAGCATTGGGTCCCAGATTCTGACCAACCTTCAGGGACTGGACAAAACCATCAGCTATGGAGAGTTTGTGGCCCAGCTCTTCTTTTTCTTTGCCCTGTCCTCCACTGAGGTAGTGATGGCTTTCAATCACTATGCTGATGTGTTTTGCCCACTCCACTACACAACTATTTTGCACCCTGTTCTCTGTCACTGGCTATTGCTTCTTTGGTGGGAGGCTTCATAAATTCTCTGACTCAGACAAGCCTTATGATGGTCATGCCTCTTTGTGGCCATCAGGTGAATCACTTTTTCTGTGAAATGCCCATATTTCTTAAGATGGCTTGTGAGGACACAGGAGGAACAGAACCAAGATTTTTGTGGCGTGAGTTGTAAACTTGATCTTTCATATAGCACTAATTCTGGGCTCTTGTGCACTCATTGCTCAGGCAGCGCTGAAGAACAAGTGAATGGCAGGGTGCAGAAAGGCTTTGGGAACTTGTGGGTCTGATCTTCTTGTGGTTTCTCTTTTTCATGGCACAGGCATACATACATACCTCCAGCCCAATGCAGTTATTCTGAGAGCAAGGGAAAGTTTCTTGCTCTTTTTATACTGTAATCACCTCCAAGTTCAATTCTCTGATTTATACCTTAAACAAAGATGTGAAGGGAGTTTTGAGAAAGATACTAAGGAGAGAAAGAGACTCAGAGTAGAAGAGGAAAGAAAACCCTACATTTTAAAATAACAGTTCTCAGGTTATAAAACACATCCTATCCTTGCAAGGCAGTTGGTTAGTAGAAAATAACCCTCAGAAGTTCTCAGAGTTTTAATGCCTTTCTTTTTGGGAGGTTAGATGTAGGGACCCTTTGATACATTTTCTAGTTCAATGTCTATGACCAATGTGCACCAAGGAGTGAGTGGGGTTTGTACCACAATGCTTGAAAAGTGGTGCATTGTGTCTGCTTGTGGAGATTGAGGTCATGATCTAGAGGAGCCTGAGAATCACAGAATTAATACTTAATCACAGTACCTTTCCAGATTACCAGTGTGGTGCCATGTAGATTGTGCTGTGACAGAAGGCAAAGTATTTAGGTTGATGCCTAATCTTCTAATTAACTCTGTCCCTAACCATGTCCCCTCATATCTCAGGGCCCATTTTAAAGCCTCTTACAGTGGTAGCTTTCTGTGACAACTGGAGCAAATAAGGAGGTCAGAGGTTATCTCATGGAGCTTGTAGTGTTTCAGATATAACTGTCATTTACTTAATTAAAGAAAAAGGCAAAGGCATTCAGAAGTTATCAGCATCTCATCGGCTATACAAAGAGTCTCAGACATGGCAGTTGGGTGTTTTAAAGAATATATTTTCCATGAAAGAGAAAAGAAAAGAGCAGAAAATGGAATAAAAATAATTAGTGAAGCAGATATGACAGAAGAAAGGAAAACAAATGACAGCAACATGTGTATGTGTGGGGGGGGGCAGGGGAGAGAGAGAGAGAGAGAGAGAGAGCAATATGGAGTTAGGAGGATCATCAATGGACTGGGCAAAAAGGGGAAATCCTACCTGAAAAATCATTAAACCAATAAGGGGTGGAGTTTGTTGAAGTGGTAGAGCTCATTCCTAAGGTCCTGATTTCAGAACACCAGTACCAACAAATAAATAATATTATCTTTGTTAATTGCCTTTTGCAGCCTTCATACATTTCACGCTGAATAAGCTGTCTTTTCTTCCAGTAATAATCATATTTGTTTAATATTTTAAAAACTTATTTTGAAAAAAGTATCATTAATCCTATAATATTAAGAGAATTTGTTTCATTGTATTGTCTTCTAATTCATAATTAAACAGCAACATACACATGTTCACACAGCAATATAGCATAAAGCAACATCCAGTTTTCTGAATTCCCAAATGTACCCTTTCTATAACTTCCTGCCAGTTCTCCTTTTCTCAGTGTGAATTCTTAGCAGAGGAAGATTTGTATGGAAGGAACGATGATGGGAAGGAATTAAATACAACTTTAATATACTTCACAGTTTTACTTTGGTGATTCTGGTTAGGGTTCTAAACTCTCTTGTGTTATTTATTTTTTGGTTAGAGGCCATAATTTTTCCATTCACAATGTGAATATAACATGAAATAATAGTTATACTTATTGAAATTTTGTATAGCTGAAGAATTATGCTATACAATATGTTACATTGTTGCACTTAAGTCTTATAACATGAAATATATGCATATTTTCTTTCCTCTTATTAATTTTAGCCATCAAGAGACTGAAAGTTAAATAATATTTTGTGTTGTCTTACTTCAAGTTCACTAAGTGGAGGGCCAGGATTTGAATTTTTCCAGTCTTACTACAAACCTACATAGTGCTACTTAAGAATTCATATTTTTATATATAAAAGGTCAAGAAACTAACCAACAACCCATAGTAAATAAATGTTTGTAATTCTTTGTATCCTTGTATATCAACTTCTAAATAATTAAAGCACATGCATAACTTAATAGAAAGACTTTATTTTAACAACAAAATAGAACTTAATAAAAATTGTTTTGTAGTTATTGTGGTTGTTATTTTCATTTACCTTGTAGAGAATAGGAGCATATGTCATATTCAAGCAATTTTAAGAGGCCAGTGGACATGCACAGATGTACATTTTCATGGGTTCTGTGTTGTGGGAGGCAAATCGCCTCTCCAGGGAACAACCCAAGTCTAATTGAAACTTCTCATTTCAGGAAGTGATGTTAACCATCAGAGACTATGGATCCCCAAAACCATATCAGAACCAGCTAGTGATTCCCTCTATTGTCAGTCTGATAGAGGTAGTCAGAAGCACTTCCCACGTGCAGGAGAATATTAACACCTCTTTTGCCTGTTTCTCTTTTAATTCCATATTCACTTCATTATTTCCAAAGCAAATTTTGTTGTCTATGTTTGAGGTTAATGAATGATGTTACCCGATTCACAGAAGTGGTAACGTCATCACCATAGTGACACAAATTAACACATCTGTCACCTCCTGTGACACCCGTGTCTCACAACTCACTTTCTGATGACAAGGGTAGACAAAAACTGCTCATTTAACAAAAGTCTCTATGACAACCAAACTTATTAACTACAGTCCCCATTCTGTACATTAGCTCTTTTGTTCATCCTATTTTCTCCATTGTATCCTTGGCCTACATCTACCTATTTCTTCCCAGTTCCATGCACACCGTAATGACTGTCTTATTCTTCAATCTGTATATTTGACTTCTAAAATTTCTAAATATAACAGTGAGCTAATACAAAGTTTTCTTTCTATGCCTGGCTTATTTCACTTAGTATAATGTCTTTCTGGTCCATCCACAAACTGGCAAAGGGCAGGGTCTCCCTTTTTCTTAAATGTGAATAGTAGTATTTAATTTTGAATATATATCACGATTTTGTATCCAGTCCTTTGTCACCAGACATCAGGGTTGTTTCCATAATTTGGTTATCATGAATAATGATTTGTACATGATTATAATTTTAGATATCTTTAGGAGGTGTTTATTTCATCTGCTTTTGGTAAATGCCCAGGAGAAGGATTTCTGGGCATTATGGTAGTTCTACTCTTAATTTCTTAAGGAACCTTTATACTGTTTTCCATAATGGTTATACCAACCTACATTCCCACTGACTACTAGGACCCCCTTTTATCCCCATATCCTTTCCAACATCTCTTTTCTTTTTGGTAATAGCTATACTAAAGTGTGTGGGAAGATAGTTTAGTGTTTTTTCTACATGGAAGATTAATTTTGTTATTTGTTATTTTCTTTTTAACTATCATGTATTATTTGTACAAAAGGTTTTCATTGGATGTTTCCATACATTCATACAACGTACTTAGATCAAATTTACCCTCTCTATTACTCTTTCTCATAAGTCCTTCCCCCTTTTTCCAAATAATTTTAATGGGTTTCATTATTACACTTTGAATGTATGCATGAAGTACATTGATCATTTTCACCCCTCTGTACACTTCCTTTCACCCTTCCAATTCATTTAGTTCACCCTCCTGGTCTCACTAACTTTCACTCATATAATTCTTTGTTAATGTCTGGTTTTTACATATGAGAGAGAACATGTGATATTTGTCTTTCTCAGTCTGGCTTATTTTGCTTAACATGATGACTTCCAGTTCCATTCATTTTCCTAAAAATGACACAATTTCATCTTTCTTTATAGCAGAAAAGTACTGCATTATGTATACCATATTTTCTTCATTTATTCATCAGTTTATGGAGACCTAGGTAAAGACCATAGTTTTGCCATTTTGAATAGTGCAGCTATAAACATGGGTTTGTAGATATCAAAATTGTATGGTGACTTAAACTGCTTTGGATATATTCCTAGAAGTGGTATAGCAGGATTATGAGGCAGTTCTGTTTTTTTGTTTTTTGAGGAACCTCCATGCTGATTTCCACAGTGACTGCACTAATTTATATATCCACCAACAATGTGCAAAAGTTCCTTACTCCCAGAATCCTGCCAAGCAATTTTGTTTACTTTGATTTCCTTTGGTGCTAAGAATGTTGAACATTTCCTCATGTATTTTCATTTTAAACCATAATAATATATATAGGTTAAATGTACAAAGATGGAAAACTATCTAAACACAAATAAAAAACTGGTGTGACTATATTAATACCAATTAATATCAGACAAAATAGACTTTACTGGTTTAATTTCTATTTTTGTGCAGTGCTGGAGATAAAAACCAGAGTCTTGTGCCTGCTGCACAACTGCTGTGCCACAAAGCTGCATCCCTAATATAAATGTTAGAAGAACAAAAATTACCAGGGTAGTGGGAAAGTTTACACTCAAAAAATTTTTAGTTCATCAAGAAAACATAAAAATCTCAAATATGTGTGCACCAATGACAAAGTTCAAATTTCATAAGTACTTTTTAAAAAATAAGAGGAATAACTCCCAATTTACTTCAGGTGCTCAGTATTAAACCTCTGTCAAAACTAAACAGCTTATGAAAAAAAGATGCATACTTATATATTTTATTAGTGTGCAAATGAAAAAATCTTCAACAAAATCTTCCCAAACTGAATTAAAAATACAGAAAATAATAATATACCACAACCAAGATGGATCCATCTCAGGAATGGAAGGCTAGTTCAATGTTTAAAAATTAATTAATGTAATTGATCATATTAAGTGTCTGCTAGTCAGAACATATGAGAAAATAAGCTTAAAGGAGGAAAGATTTATTTTGACTCATAATGTCACAGGTTCAGGCCATGGTCACTTTACTCTGTTGTTTCTGGGCTATGGGTGAGGAAGAATGACATTTTTGGATATCCTGGGCATTAGCAGAACTGCTCACCTCAAAGTGGCAAGTAAGCAAAGAAAGAGAAAGGGGAAGAGGCCAGAGCAAAATGTACTCTTCAATACCATGTCCACAGTGACTTACATTCTCCAGTGAGACTCCACCTTCTTAATTTCCATAACTTTCCAATAGCCCATTGAACTGTGAATTCATCAATGGATTAATCCAGAGCTCTAACAATCTGATCAACTCCCAAAGCCCTCCCTGGCCTCTGAACACTGTTTACTGGGAATCAAGCCTTCAGTACACGACCTTTTGGGGGCCATTCCATAAGCAGACCATAAAGAGTCCAAGAAGAAAAGACATATGATAATATCAATTGATGAAGAAAAAGTGAAAAAAATACATAATCGACCCATGACAAAATTTCTCAGTATAATAGCAATAAAAGGGAACTTACTTACTGTCATAAAGATTTCTGCAAAAAATGACCTAAAAGATAACATCACACATAATGGTGAAGGCTGAATGCCTTCCTGCAATGTTCAATAAAAAATAGGAAAAAATGGAAAAAAGAAGAAAATATGAGGGGCAGAATAAGGAAAAGGAAAGCCTCTGTTCAGCATTTTTAGGAAGTGCCAACATAACCAGAGGAATTGTGCTTTTATGCAATTGGAATAAAGACTGGTGTGTTAGGTATGAATAAATTGTAGCATGTCTAAAATGAAATCTAAGTATGGATTCAGAAATAAACAATGGGAACCACCCCGTACATACACAAAAGAAAAGGAATAGTATTTTCTTAGACCTTATTTATGAGAGTTCCCAGATGAGCTTTAGGACATCTGGGAAATATTTGTCTATTGTATATAAGAGAATGGAACCTCCTGAACAAGGTCTGGCCAATACCATATAATGCTCCTCCCCTCTGGGTGAAGGAAACTGCACATTAACCAACCCTCCCACATCGTCCCCCTCCCCAGCCAGCTCTGCAGTGGACTACTCCACCATGAGGGTTCCAGGCAGAACTCTGAGTGTTTGTTGTCTTGAAGCTCAGCCAGGCCTTGGCAACAGCCAAAGCAGCCTTGGAGCCATGGATGGGCCCAAAACTGTCCATCCAATGTACTTGGGGTTGGTCCTAAAGGAATTTTGCAGGGTTGTGATAAGAGATCCTAAAGAACAAAGACCAAAGCTCTGTGAATTTCCATGTGAGCTAGTGGTACAAGTAGCTATTATTGGACTTTTCTCTCTTCTATTATTTTTGTGGAGAAGGTTTCAATCTGTTTGAAGCCAACTTTATGCAAGAAGAGAAAAACATCTTGCTGTGAAGCTTTCTGGACTAATTGAAGAAAAATGTAAGTTACTTGAAAAACTTAGTATTCTTCAGAAACAGCACGATGGCTTGGAGTCATCTTTAAAGGATGTTAGATCAATAGAAACACACACTTTTGAGGGAGCCTATGCAAAGGTGGAAATACCCAAGTTCAAACTCAAGGAAGTACTCTTTCTAGGAAACAAGCTGATAGAAGAGAAATCTAATCATTGTAAATAAGTTGAATTGAATGTGGAAATGTAAAAACTGATACATTCCCTAGGTGATGAGTCAAAACATCTCAAATCGACAGTAGCTAAAGCCAAAATAACCTTAAGAATACTTCAAACCAATGAAGCACATCTTAAGGACTCAACAACAGATGTTTTGAAGGAAAATTCTCAACTTCACGGAAGCTCTAAAGAGCTTTTACAAGAAGCCAAAGCATGCAAGGAACAAGTGAGTGAACTTAATAAACAGAAAATAAAGTTGAAGACTCTGTGGCACATGCAGAACAACTTCTAAATGCTGAAGAAGATCACATCAGGTCTCTGAATGCTTGCTAAAGATGAAAATCTGGGCTATTCTTGAAGAACACATGACAAATAATGGCCACGTGGAATCAGCAATGAAGAGTGGATCAGAAAATGGTGTTCCTTAGACAATCAGACAGACAAAGCTTTGAGAAAGCTGATGTATGCTATGAAGTTAAATGCTTCTTTAAAATCCTTAGAACAAGAAAGGAACTGAATTTATATTCAGTTGTGTGAAATCGAGAAAGTAAGTGAAGACCTTACAGGGCTATTAAAAACGTCCACTGTGAACAAGAAATTTTATACAGTCTGAAAATACACATTTGGAAGTTGAGAATAAGAAGCTTCATCAGAATGTTAAAGATAATTTCAAAAACTGTATAAAGAAAATGGAACAAAATTCTGCAGGAAATTGATGGTAGAGGCTCATTACCAGTGAGACATAGAGAAGAAAGTTTCCAAAGCAGAAGAAAAAATCAGACAGCTAAAGAGGGGGAGACCTGTAAAAATGCAGCCAGAGAGCTCAAAGAAAAATTGGAGAGAACCAATCATTAATATCAAAGGCAGATTGTTTCCTATGAACAAAAAGCTCATTTTAATTCATTGGAATCCCAGGCTGCTGAAAAACAGCTCAAGTATTTTAGGAAAGTAAGTGCCAGCAAGAGACAAAAGTTACTTAAAATGTAGTTGGAATTTGAACATTTATAAAAATATTCATATGTATTTGGTATTTCAAATGCAGCATGTGGCAGAGAGCATTTTCTTACCATTGGGTCAACATTCACCTAAAAAGAAAGCTTTCCTGTCTCTTTCAATTTTCTTGGAAGGTCCATTCAGACTTCCACCTTTGCTTCCTCAGGGAGGACAAGGCTCAAGAAGCCCAAAGAATCCTGTAGAACACCACATTAGCAATGAAAGAAGACAATCAAGCAATGATGGGGTGACTGGCCCTCATAGAGCACCTCCAGAGACTGGGTCCCTGTCTCCTCCATGCAAACAGGATGGAAGAATGATGGTCCCTCCATCACATCAACCATTAACTGATCCAGCGCTTCCTCCACAGAGACATACTTCATATGCGCCTGTTTCATCTCTGCCTGTTGAAAGCAAAATAGTGGGTCCTGATTTTGTTCCTCCTGTCTGAGGTCCTTCCTTCCCAGTGGATCCAAGCACTGGAGAGTATTTTCTACTAAGGGATTTCCGTGGCCCACCATAATGTCCAGTTCCAATGAGAAATGTCCACTCACCGAGGGGTTTCCCCAGTTATCTTCCCCCAAAAGCTGCATATCCTCCTGCTGTTGCCACATTCTTGAAGTAGAAGTGAGTTTTCTTCAGGGTTGATTCCTCCTTCAGATGATCCTGCTGCTGAACCTTTAGAACCACAAGAAGAGACTTGGCAGTGTTTTCATCTCTTTTCATAACTTTTGACTCTCTCTTGTTTTCACTTTAAATTACTGCTTTTATTTGTCATTACTATTTACCTTCAATTTAAGATTTAATGAAGTGTAATTCTCTGGATAGTATTTTATGAGTAAGTGATTTATATAGGAATCTTATTATTTTATTTCCATTCTCTTATTTAGATAGTATATTTTGTTTTCATTTTGTTCTAGGTAAGTTTCAATTTGATTATTTAATCTACAATTATGTAAAAAATAATTGGAGTTTTATGTATGTAATCTTGCAATGGAGCTTTTAAATTCCACAAGCTATGTGTTTAGGCATAAAATACATTTACTATAATGGTAGACTCTAAAAGTAAGGTCTCTTTAAATTCTTTTCACTTCTGTCTATTTTCAGCTTAAATTACTTGAGTTGGTCATTACACTTTATTTCAAATTAATGTTTGCTAGAATTATATTTATCAGAATAAAATTTTATAAATAGATGATTAAAATAGCAATCTTATTTTATTCCATTCTATTTTATTCAGATAGTATGTTTTGTTTGCATTTTAGTCTAATAGTATAACTGTTTTAATTTGATTATTTAATCCAGTATTACATAAGCAATAATTGGACTTTTAGGTATGAAATCTTGCAATGGAGCTTTTAAACTACAATAGCTGTGCATTTATGCCAAAAACTGCATTTACTATAGTTGTTGACCCCTGAAAGAGTACGGTTTTCTCATTTTCATTTTCAAATGTAATTAAGTCATTACATTTTATCTCAAATTGAAGTTTACTAGAATTATAATTATCAGGATAGTATTTTATAAGTAGATGATTAAATATGAATGTTATAATTCTATTTCCATTCTATTTTACTTAGATAGTATATTTCATTTTAATGTTAGTCTAGATGGAAAATTGTTTTGAATTTGGTTATCCAATCCACTATTACATAAATAATAACTGGATTTTTATGTATGTTATCTTGCAGTGAGCTATTTTAAACTCCAAAGGCTGTGTCTTTATGTCAAAAAATGTATGTACAGTAATTGTAGACCAACATGAAATTAAGATCTCTTTCAAAAACCTTTTGTTTCTCTAATTTTCATTTTCAATTACTACTGCTTTACTGATTACTTCAAATTGAAGCTTAATAGAATTATATTATGAGGACAGTATTTTATAAATACACGATTATAAATAGGAATCTTTTCCTTTTAATTGCATTGTTTTATTTAGATAGTATATTTTAGTCTATATTTTATAACCATCTTGATTATTTAATCCACAATTACATAAATAATACTTGGAGTTTTATGTATGAAATCTTGCAATGGGGATATTTTAAATTCCAGAGGCCATGTCTTTATGCCAAAATATGTATTTACTATAATTGCAAAACAATGTGAAAGTAAGGTCTATTTTCAAAGTAATTTTGACTTCTCTATCATTTTCAGCTTAAATTAAGTACTGTTATTTAGTAGTTACTTAGTGTTCTACCTGACATAATACTGAAGATTAATAAAATTTTATTCTCAGGATATTTTATAAATAGATAATTTAAATATGAATTTATTTTATTTTCATTTTAATCTAGATAGTGTAACTATTTTAATCTGATTATTTAAACCACTGTTACATAAACAATCTTTGGAGTTTCATGAATGTAATCTTGTAGTGGGGCTATTTCAAACACCAAAAGCTTTGTATCTTTATGCCACAAATGTAAGTACTATAATTGAAGACCAATGTTATAATAAAATTTATTTTCAAAGTATAAAAATACTAAGGTTGAGTCAAGGCAAAATGTGTATCAGAAAAACATAGAAAATGTTTTCATGAACTTATCTTGAAGATACATGTTTTCATAAAATCCAAACTGCTAAGTAAAGGATTGGTATTAATGCCTATGGGCACACATGCAAACACACACATTCCTCATGAGTAGTGAAAATCAAGCTAGAGATTAGGAGATATTTATAATGTACATAATCAATGAAGAGTAAAAAACAGAATATGAAATGCATGCTTCTGATCTTTTAGAAAAGTACAAACACCTTATTAAAAATGAAAAAAAAATGAGTAGATAATTCCAAAATAAATCTGGAAAATAAGCAATGTAAACAGATCATCATCCTTGCTTATAATCAATGAAACAAATGTTAAAAGTACAAGATAGACTTTCACACCCATCGGATTAGCAAACATTTAATGTTTGTTTGTGTATTTTCCCAGTTTTTAGGAATAAAACAAGGTCCAGAAACTTTACCTTTCAATGTTGAAGAATCTCAGTCCCTCTGAGCCAGGACTTTACTCTGTGATAATCTGTAGAGAAATTCCTATGCATAGACATAACAGTTAGGTACAAATATGTGCATTGCCACAATGTCTGAAGAAACAATACAGTAGTTTGTTCTTCAAATGTAATGATTAGTGTTGATACCAGTGAAATTCTATATAGTAATTAAAATGACCAGATTCACACACTTCTACTTACTGCTCACTTCATCACATTTATCCCTTTGCTGTATACTTTTAGTAGAGTGTGGGAAAGATTTTCACATTCAGAATCCAAAGGAATTTCATTTCAGTTATGGCTTTCCTTACCCACTAATTTCTTAGTCACAGAAAATTTATGACATGATCCTGTGTTTGTGACATTAAAGTCTATTATATATAAATGAGGAAATAAAGATAAAGTTGTGAGACCTACTCAAATTGCATCCTGGACAAGGGAATGAACTATTTCCATTGGTTTTAGAAGGACAGTGATAGGGAAAAATAAGCTTGCTTAAGAGATTATAATCTTTGAATACCACTTGATCAATGTTATCATTAATATATGTTACATAAAGTGTGTTACATAATTATTAATATGTGTTACATATGTTACATAAAGCATAAAAGATAATGCAATATTACTTACTGTTTAACCTTGTGGAAGTGGTAAAGGGAGTACGGCTTCAGTAAAAGTATATACTGAATGGAAATAAACTTACCATTAGTAAACATTACACTTGAAAATGGTGAGAAGGGAACCAGGGTGAGTTCCAATGAGCCAAGCACACTTTTTCTCATACTGTTCCTCACTAGGCACTCACTGGGCACAGCCCATTGCAGGTGTCAGTAGTGGCCACCAGGACAGGGAAAGCTGATACCAGCAATGAGTCCAAAGTCACTGGCACTATGTGGCTCTGATTGTTCCTCAAGTGGTGAACAGCAAGCTGTCCTGGGAGGGATCATAGTGTGTGGATATCCATGATAATGGTTCCTATTTACAATTAATGAAATGTATACATTTATTTCTTTGAAATATACTTAACTCCATGGTATTAAAATTTTTAAGAGAGCAAGATTTTAAGAGTCCTATTTAACTACATAATATTTAGGAATTCATAGGACCATACACAGGACCATACATTAAAAGTGACTGCATGATATTTTTACATCAATTATATTGCATGAAGTTGATATTTAAAAAAGAGAATGTGACTTGAGTATTTGAAAAATGCTACTCTGTAGAAGATGGCATTTAATTTTCCATCTGATTCCAAAAGTCACAAAAGAGCAGATGCATTGGTGCTCATAGGAGACTTAATTTGGCTGATTGTAAATGGACAAATTAACAAGGAACTGGCAAAAATTGTGACATTGTGAGATAGTGAGTTCCACAAAAGCTGTGTGGCAAATTTTGAGTACAAGACGTTCAAGATCAGGTAAGGGATTCAAATTTGCTTCTAAATCTGATATGTTGCTCTAGATTTTCCAGTCTTTACCTCCTTCTTCACTCAAGATTGTCAAAAAGGATGACTGAGTTGAGAAGCAGCATCCCCTTACTAAGAGAAAGAGTAGTTACTGCTCATTTCCCACTGATTTCTGAGGGCGTTGTGTTCATTGTTTGCAGTTATTTTGGGGTGTGTTCTTGAAGGAGATTGTAGGAGCACAGTCTCTCCCTCTTTGTCTCTTTCATGGACTAGACCAACACAGGTTCAAATGTAAGATCCCACTCAAAAAATACATAAAGCAAATGGGCTGGGGTGGTTTCCACTGGTAGAGTACCTACCTAGCAAGTGTAAGGATCTGAGTTCAAATGCCACTACTGCCAAAAAGAAAAAGAAATAAGTAGGCTTAATAAATTACATGTTGTATGAAAAATTTAAATCATAACTTTTTATCAAGGAAATATTTAGTTGTATCAGTGATACAAATAATAAGAACAAGACCATTATATGAGGAGTTCAGAGAAGAAAAAGATTTCAGGTGTGTGGTGAGCAAGGTAGGCTTCAGGTGAGATGTGGAATTTGGTCTGACTGATTTGGCTGGTAGGATTGAGATCAAAGTTGAGGAATTAGGAAGAACTATAGGCTGCAGACTTGGATGAGCCAAGCATAAAGGTAGGCTCTGAGGAAACTGGAGAGATCACTTTGGTAAGAGCAGCATATGGGGAATAAGGAGAACTGAAGACTGCAAGAAAGATCATGGGGACTTCATCCATTATAATTGTCACATTGGGACCTAGAGGTCTCTAGGGCTACACCTAGTAAACAACTTTCCCCTCATTGCTCTTAAAGAGGCCTTGGCAAATCTCTGAGGGCAAAATTGGTGTGCCCAGCATTAGGGTCAAGAACAGGCTGATGTTACCCCAGTTCCTTCCTGGTTTCAGTTGGTGAGGGTGAATGAGTCAAGTTCAGTGAGGAGGATGTTCCCTCCTCTTGTGTTTGCAGTCTTTGCAGGATCCTCTGCTGATGTTGGGAATCATAGGTTATCTCAACTTCTCCTGGACCAAAGTTATACTCTAAGACTTCCACTCCTCAGATGAAGTCAAGACCAAGTGTAAGTGTTTCTTTCAGTCATTGCTAGATGCCACCAGCTGGTCTCATCATTTTTGATGCCAGGAAAATTGATGAATGTAATGGCAGTAGTTTTCTGTTGTGTAGCTTTGAGAGAGTAGTGACTTGGTAGGCATTTATGCCCTCACAATTAAAATCCAGAAAACCTGAAGTATCCCATTAGTAAATCAGCACAGGTTTCCACTGTGTTTGCTATCTTGCTTGAATTTAGAAATCTTAAACTTATTCAAGAAGATCTTTTATGAATAATTGAGTCTTTCTTTTTCTGCCTTCCCTCCACCTACCTAAGTATGCACAGCATGTCACAAAATATTCTTACCTAAATTTCTTACTCTACACACGCACAAACATTTGAAAAACATTTTGTTTCCTTGTTAAGATTGAAGATGAGCTTAATATGATGTGAAAGTCCTTCCAAAACTCAAATCCTATGATTCCATGTCAATAATATACAAAAAAAAATTATATATATACAAAAACCCGGAGACAAAAAATAGAGACATGGTCAGAGAGGTTTGAATACACTAAAGAAGACTTAGAGGAATAGACAGAAAGAGGGGTGATAGTAGGTGACAATATTCTAAATTAGGAGTCAGTTAACAAACACAATTTGTTAACTTTGGATGTTAAGTAAGCTGACTAGATGCAAACTATGGTTTTGTTTTTATGATATAAAATATTGGTCGTTTACTACTAGGTGGTAGAAGAACTTTGATGATCAGAGGAAAGCTGTGGGTTACCATGACAAAAGAATGTGTTCATTCATTATAAAAGAAAAAGAATTAAATTCATATTTGAGGATGAAAACACCTGTGAAGGTGATTAGGAGAGAGTATGTAAAATCTCCTTTGCTCAGACAGAAGATTAAACTCTCTGGCTTGAATGTGTCTCCATATGGCAAAGAATACCTTAAAGTACTGGACTGGCATGAGCGATGTAGTGCTGTTTGCTATTAGAAAAAAATGGAATATGATTTCTGACCTCAAGAACTTTATTATCTGCAGCCCTCATGCACAGTCTATCCTCAGATAGGCATAAACACAGAGAGACACAAACACAGCTAATCAGTGACCTTTCTATTGCAGAAGTTCAACAGTATCAAATATGCAAGTGTCAAAATGCTTTGAGTTGCTCCATGGAATTAAGAGTTAAGGGTTAAGTTTGAAAAGATAATTTTAAAGGAGAAAAATGTGGGATATTATTGTTGGGTGTGATGTTAGTAAACATATAATCAAATCTTCCAATTAACACTGAAACATTTGCACAACATTGTAAAAATTCCTTTTCAGCCTCTGAATGAACAAGAAGCTTTTAGATGACCAGAGTATCACTTACTTTCAAGGCATTTGATATTTGAATTGCTTCATTTCCAAGTTTTCTTCATATTGGGCCCATAATCTTCTCGTATATATGACGCATCAGTTGGATCTACTTGGGCTTTTGCAGAGTTACAGAGATAACTTGCCACATTTTCCATAATGCCGATCTTTAAACATGGTTAAAAGCTATAAATCTTATGTTTAGGTATTTTCTTTTATCACCTAAACACAATTTAAAATATCTGTTTCTCAGGCAGGATGTTTCAAGTTATTTTCTTGCTCTAATTTTCCTTTGATTCTTTGTATTTTAATAAGGTTTAAATCCAAGTCTACTGCCAGGAACTTTCAAATGACTCAGAATTCTACCTGACCAGTGAAGACTGTAACATACTTACATTTAAATGTGAAGCTGTTTAGGGATAATTTTCTTAGAGATCGAGATATGAGTCAATAAACGTCAGTAATATTCAGGAGGTAGAGACAGGAGGATCAAATGTTTGAGACAAGAGTGGGCTATATCCCTATCTCAAAAAACCAAGGGGAGATAGGTCAGTAGAAGAATGCCTGCCTGGCATGCACAACACCCTACGTTAGATCCCGAGCACTGCAAAATGTTGTAAAAGTCTAACATCATTTTCTTTTTTACTTGTATGATAGGTTTGGGAAATATTAAAGGACGGGTTCATTTTGAAGCTATCACCATTATTTGTAGAATATGTAATCCAGAAAATCTTGGTACCATGATACTTTTTCTCCATATTTGGAGGATTGCCACTGGAAAGAGGTTTGTGTTTATTCTATGTGCTCCCTGATGAGGCTTTCCTGAATCTCTTACCTGAATGCTCTGGTGCTCTCCATAACAAGTTCAATGCTTCCCAATCCAGGGAGAAAGTGTATCTGTGTTAAGATGTAGGAGTAGGAATAATATGTGAGATCTACCAGAGGCCCGACATTAAGTTCACAAGAGGCATAATTTCTACCTGCTCTTGAAAGATGGAAATGCTCTCTGGGAGTCTGTGAGTTAGAAGAATTTCCCTTTTCCTGATTACCAGATGTGGCTATGAGGAAAACTCTAGAAATAAACCCACCAAAGGGGGAAGAGGAGCTCTTTGAGAGAATAGGAAAATGTCATAACTGTAGCAACAGGATCCGGAGAGGTAGACGGGTGTCAGAATGAGGTAAGCTGTGCTGTACAGAGGGAGTCCCTGCCATTAGTCTCATGAGAGGTTTGATGGACTTTAGGTGGACTTGGATGTTTAGGTTTGGAAATAATCCCATTGTTAGCAGGGCCCCGGGTGACTGGAGCATAAGTTGATAAACCAGATGGAAGGTAGATGCCAATGTCTTAGGTAGAAGAGAGTGAAGCATGATGGATTAGAAAAAGAAAAATTTTATCTTGAGGGTACATAACAGTGGGATTCTCTTCTTGCACATCAACATCAAGAAATGAAGGACAAGAACCCAAGGAAGCAGGACAACCTCCAAATCACACTGTCTAAACAAGGTTTCATGCCTTCCAAAGGATCAGTTCAAGAGCAGGTAAAGACCAATGCTACAGGCAAGAGAGACTTAATTAGTGCATGCTTTTCTGTGCCAGTCACTGTTCTATGCACCGAATCTGTAAATGTGTACATGATAGATGTAGCTCTGTTCTCTGTAGTTCTGGTATGGGAGAATAGGAGAATTAAAGAATCAGAAGTTAATGTGAAATGGGATGTATTGTATGTAGGTAGAAACAGTGTCCTATAGGAACATCCAAAAGGGGCTTTAGCATGGGTAAGAGGAGTAAAAAAGTACCTCAAGAAGATTGTCTCAAACTCAGCATTATTGACATATGGGAGCCAGATAAATCTTGTATGTATGTCAAGGACTGAGTAACTTGCACAATGTACAGCAGAACTCCTCACCTAAATGCACTGCAAAAATGACTATAAACATTGGCAAATGTCCCCTGGTTGAGGAGCTCTGTCTTAGATGGAGTAATGTGTAAAGTGCATTTAAACAAAGTTGGGGTGTAGAGGCTGAATGCAAGTTTTCTGGGTTGATAAACTGTGTAGCTGTGGTGCACCTCCCTGAGACATGGTACACAGGAGTAGGAGCAGTTTCATAAGGAGACAGCATTAGTTTAGTATTATACATGCTGAATTTGTGTGCCCAGTGGGCTTCCAAGTGAAGATGACAATCAAGAAAATGGTGTTTAGCAGGAAGGCTTTGCTTTCATTAAAAGCAAACAGATCAGATGATTCCATTTAACCAATAATTCATTTCCTTCATCTCTCAAGAGAAGGGGAACATAGAGGCCACATTGATCCACAAGGTGAAGCACAAAGATTTGTTAGGAAGCAGGGGGGAATGAAAGAAAACATGGACAAGAGCCGTAATTGACTTTTACACAGATAGGACACGTGAGGTTGTACATACACCACAGAATTTATTAGTTTGAGTAATTTCATCATTCTCTGCAATATAAAGTCTGTCTAGTTGTATTCTACTTGGCCCTGTTGTGGTTAGGGCAGGCAACATTGGTAACGAGTGAGAGCCAAATAAAGGAGGTGAAGGGAATATGCACTCTGGTTTGGTTTGTTTGTACAAGAAATGCTTGCTTTCAAGAAAAGTCCTTTACTATCTGTAGGAATTTCTCTGCCTGAAAAGGGCAGTCCCTGCATGGCCATACAGCCTCCAAAATGTGAAAGCTTAAGAAATTCATAAAACAAAAAGACATGATTCATAAAGATGGACTACAGAATCCTGAAGTTCAGACAACAGTTTCAGGATGAAGACACATGTCAGTGTTACCAACAAAATGATTCTGATTCAAGCTCTGGAATGAATTGCATTTTCCAGGCAAAGTCTATAGAATGGTTACAGAAGACGGTGTGGGGTGGACTCCAATGAGGAACCCCAAAATGTAAGGTATGGACAGAGAAAGAGCAGTATAACAAAAACACTGAAATATGGCCAGAGAAGGAGGAAGACATCTAGGAAAAGAAGGGAAGAGATTTGGGGTGGAAAGGGACACAGTAGACACCATGTAAAACACTATAATAAAGATAAGAACTGAAAATGCCCATCAATTTTAAAGAGGACAGCATCCATACAGCCATGGTTGAAGAGTGAGTGAAGGAGAAGTAGAAGAAAAACTGGCAAAATTGTAATCTTTAATGAACTTCCCTGTGAAAAGAAAGAAAGAGATAGGGCAGAAGCAAAAGGGTATGTTGAGGCAGAAGTTTTAAGTGACAAGGTTTGTGATAGGTCATTTCTGTAGACAGACAGTGAAGGTGGGCATGTTAAAGACTCATTAGCAAGACTGTGAATTTTTAATAGCACTGAGTGGGACACTTGAACTATTCTTCTCGGTAGAATTCACTAACTTGATTTTAGTAATGGAGTCTATAAAGAGCTGTATTCTTCCAGAATTAGGTGGCTGATACTATGATAAGTTTAAGATAGTTAAGAAGAAAATGACCTGTAATCCCAGTCACTCAGAAAGAAGAAGCAGGAGAATCATGAGTTGCAGATCAGACCATGAAAATTCGTGAGACTATCTCAAAAATAAAGAACATACCAAAAAAAAAAAAAGATGGGGACATGGCCTATGTAGTTGGATGCTATTCCAGGTTAAATTACTAGTACTGCAAAAAAAGGAGAAAGGAAATTAAAGGGATGATCAATCAAGGAATAAAAATACATAATGTGGAGCTGGTAAAAATAAAAGAACAAAAATCATAGGTGAATAATTGAGGCAGAGGGATTACTAAATATGCACACGGTATGAGATTCTGTGCAGGTATGAAGAAATGACCATAAGCTTTTCCTCTCAGTTAAGCAATTTAAAAAGAGAAAAAGGCTTATTATGGATCATTGTTCTGGAGGTCTCAAGCCAAGAAAGATTGAGACTGTTGCTTTTGGGCCTGTGGCAAGGCAGCATATGATAGTGGGAGTGAATGGTATAACAAAACTGATCAGTTCAGGACTGGAAACAAGAAATAGAAAGAGGATGGGCTTTGCATCCTGCTGTGCCTTTCACTCCTCCTCAATTACCTGTGGCCTCTCAACAGTTATCAAAATTTCTACCACCTCTCAGTTGGGACACCCTGAAGACCAAGCTGCTTTTCTAAGCCTTTGGGGGACATTTAAGTTTCAACTATAGCATCCTTCAAACTTTAGAGACTAAGATCCTGCATTGTGGATTTTTTTTATTTAGTGTGAACTTGCATTTGATAAACTTCTGTAGTCAGGGGGCACAGGTCACATTTGTGTTGAGTTTTTGGTCAGTATGCTCCCACTATGCTCTTTGTCTTCTGTAGCTTTCTAACAAATGGCTGTGAGATTTGCAAGTTCAGTCTTCTTCATTCAGTATTTGTCCAACTAGGATTTGGAAGTTAAGGTTCATTTTCCTCAGTTCTATATTACGTTAGTATTTTATCTATTATGGAGGGCATTTGTTGTATTAAGACTTCTTGTTTCATCAAATTGAAGTGTTTTGGATCACTGTTCAATCATTTATCATTTTATTTATGTTTCTAAACTTTGGTTAATTTGCAAATATTAAATATATCTATACGTCACTAAAATATCATTGATAAAAATATGTAACAGGTATGATTAGATTAAAAATCTTGTGCCACTAAATGAGAAATTTAGTAGGTGTGTTATTTTCATCATGTTCCAAAAAAACCCAAATATTTCTGGAATAATTTTGCAGAGTAGGCATGGTGCCAAGGTGGGGAATGTATTCATTAACTGGTTCAATATTTTTTGAGAGCCTTTTATTCCCTGGCACTGCAGCCAAAATAAAATGGTAAATAAAAGCATGGAAAAAATCAGTGGTATAGACAGACAAGGATTACAAGGTACAGAAATACAAGAGCTTCCTGTTCTCTCTCATATGGAGAAGCTAAAAAATTCAACAGGAAGGGCTGGTGGAGTGGCTCAAGTGTTAGAGCACTTGCCTTGCAAGCATGAGGCCCTGAATTCAAGCACCAGTGCCATCAAAATAATAAAAAATTCAACATGAATGTAGAATAGCAATCTCTAGCAGTTGGAAATAGGGAATAAATTGAGGCTGGGTTTGATTGGTGTACAATGTGTGCCCATGTTGGAATATCACGCTGAACTCCAGGAATATGTGAAACATTTATACATTTTAATTATGAATAAAATAATTTTAAAAATAAAATATGTAACAAGTGCATATAACATATTTTTTTAAACTTATAGAATGTAATATGCCATTTAATCCCAATCAAAAGCCTGTGAAATGAGTTGTTTTCTGTGTTACAGGTAAATAAACTGATATTCACAGAAGCAAATGTTACTGCCACCACTGCTCAGTGATAGAGTTGATCCGTAGGGACTTCGTATGAACTCTACAGCTGTTGTACTCTGTGACGGCGGCCATTTCAAAAAACAGCTTTGATGTATTGGTTTAATACATCATGTGAATTAATATTTTGCTGTTATCATTCACATTTTCTCCTTTCCCATAAAAGCATCAAAAGGGCATCCACAAGGCTCCCTGGAATAATTGATCCAGGATTGATCCATTAATGTTGATTTTTTTGGTTCAGCTGACTTAAAAAATAGCAATGAGTTAATTTGCCAAAAATTGCTTGTATAGGTCCAGGCACCAGTGGCTCAATCCTAAGATTCCTAGCTACTCAGGAGGCAGAGATCAAGAGGAGTGTGGTTCAAAGCCAGCCAGGGCAAATAGTTCACGAGACCCTATCTCGAAAACACCCAGCACAAAACAGGGCTGGTGCAGTGGCTCAAGTGTATGGTGCCTGCTTAGCAAGCACAAGCTCCTGAGTTCAAACCCCAATACCATAAAAAATTGCATTTATAAGGCTAATTCCAAGCTTATGTTGATTGGTATCTATTTTTTGTTTTGTTTTCCTTTCCAATATACTTTCTTATAATCCTGTTTAGATTTTTAACTACAAGAAATGTGAGTCTTAAAGAGAGCAACATTCCATGCCTATCCCACTTCCATAGTTTACCAAACTGTGTGAGCAGTTAATCTCCAGGTTTCTCAGAAAAAAAATGAATTTTCATGAGATTTGAAAGGAAAGTTCAAATTTTGTTTCAACAAAATTTACTTAACATCATCTCTGTGCCAAGTGAAGTTAACAGTAGTTTAACACCTTTATGTGTATCTTAAATGAAGACACTAGTAACAATTTTTTGTTCAGTAACATTTCTACCACTGAGGATTCAGGTCAGAGACAATGATATATCAAATATTTTGATGAGAGTATCAAGTGCTGTAGAAGAAAATGTACAAGGAGGACTGGACACGAGAGAGGGAAGCAGTCCTTGTTGGGGAGTGATGGAGAGCCTTATCAGCTGAAGATCTGTCTGGAGGATACTACAAGGAGGGGTATGAGACATTTTAGGAACCAATTTATTGCTAATTGTTCCCCCACCAAAAAACAATGAAAGTGCACTCTTCTTAAACCTTTGCTGGTCATGACTGGGGTCTCCAAGTATGATGCATGAACTATGTTCATGGGGCAAAAGGAGGAAGACAAACACCCACCAAGAGGCTCAACGTGGGATCGAAATCTGACAGAGTATAATGTATTAAAACAGTTTGCCTAATTCTCCCTTCCCTAAGGGAGAAAATTGGAACAATAGAGAATGCTAATACTACTGCTGAATTTTTTCACTTCAATTTTTTTATCCTTCTACTTTCCCCACACAAGTGCTGATATTAAAGGTGTACACCACCACCATCTGGCTCACTTTTGAGATTTTACACACACACACACACACACCCAACACAAACATACACATATAAACATATACAATTTTTTAGAAAGCAATTTAATACATCTTCATTTCCATTTATATGTTCTTTTTTGTGATATTAGGGTTTGAACTGAGGGCCTCATCCTTGTTAGGCAAGTACTCTACCACTAAACCCACTCCCCCGTCCCATAACTTTGATGGTTAAAAGGAGTTTCCACAATCTAATTTCTCTAAGGAGGGAATACATTATCTCTACTTTCAAACTGGTAAACATCAGATGCAAAAAAATCGAGATAACTGGCTAAGGTTCAAAGTCCACATCATTCCTAACTCAGTGACCTTCTGTCCAAAGGAGACGAGAGAAAGAAGACTGGATAGACCAAACTAAATAGCAAAATAGAAAATAAAATGCATGATTTTAAAGTATTTAGGGAATACTGTGAAATAGTATTCTAGCTCATTCTACACAGGAGGCATTAAATTGTCTTCTGTTATTTGGACAGGCAAAAGGCTATGGGAAATTTCAACATCACATTTGCAGAAGGCTTCATTTTGGTGGGCTTCTCAGATTGGCCTCAACTGGAACTCATCCTTTTTATCTTTATTTTGGTTTTCTACTGCCTAACTCTCTTTAGCAATACCACCATTATCGCTCTCTCCCGACTGGACGTTCAACTGCACACACCCATGTACTTCTTTCTCTCACACCTCTCCTTCCTAGACCTCTGTTTTACCACCAGCACTGTGCCTCAGCTTCTGATCAACCTTCATGGACTTGACAGGACCATCAGCTATGGAGGGTGTGTGGCCCAGCTATATATCTACCTTGCCCTGGGTTCCACTGAGTGTATGCTCCTGGTGGTGATGGCCTTTGACCGCTATGTTGCTGTGTGTCGTCCACTCCATTACATGACCATTATGCACCCTTGTCTCTGCCATGCATTGGCTATCTCCTCCTGGGTGGGAGGCTTTGTGAACTCTCTAATTCAGACAAGTCTTGTGATGGCCATGCCTCTCTGTGGCAACCAGCTAAATCACTTTTTCTGTGAGATGCCTGTATTCCTTAAGTTGGCTTGTGAGGACCCAGGAGGAACTGAAGCCAAGATGTTTTTGGCCCGAGTCATAGTGGTTGCTCTTCCGGCAGCATTAATTCTAGGTTCCTATGTACACTTTGCTCAGGCAGTGCTGAAGATCAAGTCAATGGCTGGGCGTAGGAAGGCTTTTGGTACATGTGGATCTCACCTCTTGGTAGTTTTCCTTTTTTATGGCTCAGCAATTTACACATACCTACAACCTATCCACAGTTATTCTGAGAGGGAGGGAAAATTTGTTGCACTTTTTTATACCATAATCACTCCCATTCTCAATCCTTTGATTTACACTCTAAGGAACAAAGATGTGAAGGGAGCTTTGTGGAAGGTGTTAAAAAGAGGCAGAGGCAGAGATGTGGGGTAGGAGTGGAAAACAAGGCTTATAAAATTTCAGGTAATAGCTCTCAGATCATGGTTCACATCCTGTTCCTTAGAGGCTGTTGAAAATATCAAACAGTCCTCTGAGCTCTCAGAGTTTCAGTGCTTTCCTAACTTGGAAGTTGAATATGTAGATCTTTTGAGACTTTTTCTAGTTTGTTTCCTATGATCATTATAAGAAAGAATAAGTGTTGATTTATAACACAATTTTCCAAAGGAATGAACTTGGGAAGAGGGTGCATTGTGACCACATATGAAGAGTGCACCTGAGTTCTTGGCATGTCAGAGAGTGGCAGAAGACTCAATTCAGAATGACAACACCTTTTCTTAAGTCAATCAGTCCCAATGTAGTGCCATGTTAATGGCCCTGTGCCCAAAAGCAGAGGACATGAGATCATCTCTGCTTTTCTAATTAGCTGTGATTCTCAACATGTTCCCTCAGATCTTCAGGCTCATTTCTAATGTCTTGAACAGTCACTACTCTTCCATGGTACTTGGAATAAACAAGGAGATCATGAACAAATACACTTAATGGAGAAGGTAGTCTAGTGGATTCTACACTCTTCTATGATGACATTTACCTACCTAAAAAACCAGAAAATATTCTTAGGGCATCAATGAATAAAAGGAGGCATCAACATCTCATCAGGTCCACTAAGAGACTAGTCATGTTGTTTAGTGACACAGACACAATCTTTCCATGCAAGAGAGAAGATAACAGAGAAGAAATGAGCCATGATGGGGAGCTACTGGAAAAAAAGAATAAAAAGGAATTACACAAATGGAAATGCAAGAGATTCCTAAAGTAGGGAGTGGTAGGAGGCTCTAGAAACTTTGAGCCATAGCATAAAGATAGGGGTTACTTGAAGCCCACCACTGTCAATTGTTCTATGAACATAAACAACAAATTCATGTCAAAGCAAATGTATCCACATTAATAAATTTTAAAGTCTCTGTAAATTTCATGTTGAGTAAATCATTATTTAGTACAATATCTTTTATTTGTTTAATATGTGAAATATTTTTATTGTATTAGTCATTATTTACCACAGAATTGTGGCAGTTTAGCTATGTTTACTATTTTTCTGTGATGAATCTGAACTTCAAAGGACTTAAATAAAAACTCCAAGGTTTCCTATAAACTATGGGGTGATGATGATGCTCAAATACAACTTACTACTTACTACACTCTACCGAATTCTCTGTTTCTGAGAGTAAATTTTTAATAGAGAAAGATTGAGGTTGGAAAGAAAGTCATGTGGAAGGAGAACGAAATGTGAGTTTAATGTGTTCCACAATTTTGCTTTTGTTAATTATGGCCAGGTTTCTAGACTCTTCTGTGTTACATATTTTTTTGGTTGGGGCATTTTTTTATTGCACAAAGCTAATCTATTCTATAATACAATGGTTCTCATTTCTGGAGCCATATTTATAGTTCAAGCAACATTCTATACAAAATATTACATTGTCACAATTAATGATTACAATATAAACTATAGGTATTATTTCCACACCCGTACTCGTTTTGTTCATCAAGAGACTGAAAGTTAGATAATTGTTTTGTGTGGTTGTTCTCAAGTTACCTATGCATTAAACTGAGGATTAGGATTTGAATCTGGTCTGCTTTATTCTTTATCAAGCTCACGTAACTATAACCTAAGCATCCATATTTTAGTTGAAGGCACAAACGGTTTTCATAAAATAAGTGTTTTTTCTTCTACATCCTTTGTCAAGGTCTAAATCATGCATTCACATTGACCTAATGAACAAAGGAGATTTGAACTAATTGTATATAATTTTATAAAATTTTGTCATTAATATAGTAATCATCCTTCCAATTGGCATGTAGAGAATATAGTCACCCAGGTATATCAAATGAAGCATATTCCACAGTCAAACATTTCTGAGAGGTCACTGGTGCAATGGCCACACATTGCTTTTTGCAAGTAAGATGTTGTGGGAGGCAGATAGGAACCTAGATCCCTTGGGTCTCCTTGGACCTTCATTCATGCAGCAATTCATCATTCATCACTGCAAATTATGGACCTCTAGAATGTGTAAATGAGTCCCAGAGATGAACTGCTTGCATGGAACAGAATAGTAACACCTTGGCACATATTTTCTTTGTCTCTGACAGTCCAGTTCACTGCCATTTGAAACTCCTTGCCATTAATTTTTTCATTGGTAAGCCACAAATGGGGTTTTCAGCTAGAAATAGTGGTGTGTGCAAGACTTAAAGTTTACTCTTATCTATGGGAAAGATAAGTAAGTTTAGAGAAAAAGAGATTATGTAGAATTGGCTCTCAAGAGGGAAAAGAGAGATTAAGTTACACAGAAGAAATAACAAGAACATGGAGATTTTGCAGTGAAGTCCAAGAAAAACTTGTTTTCATAGGTTGAAAGACATTCCTGGATCACAACATTTTTTGTTATAAAAATATCATTGGTTTTGCTGATGTCATTTCTAATTATAATCCATAGCTCAGATCAGGAGTAAGAAAAGGGTGTCCACTCCTGCTATGTTTATTGAACATGGTTCTGGCAGTCCTAGCCAGAGGTGAAAGGTCTCTACAGTTAAAGCCATAAAACATTGTTGATATATATTTTAGATGACACAGATAAATGGAAAGATACATTATGTCATGGATTGGAAGAATCAATTCTGTTAAAATGTGCATACAATCCAAAATGATCAATAGATTCAATGCTATCACTACCTATATTCCAATGGCACTTTTCACAGAAATAGAAAAATATCCTAAAAGTCATAAGGAAGTATAAAAGATACTGAGCAGTATAAAAGATACTGATCAATCTTGATCAAGAAGAACAGCTGAGGCATCAAATTTATTGATTTCAAACTATAACATAGTGCTATAGTTATGAAAATAGTATTGTAGTAGGAGAAAACAGACCATAAACAATTTTGCAATGGAAAAGTACAGTATATAAAACAGAGAACTCAGAAAAAAATGCATACATGGTCAAATAAATCTTAATCAATGAGCCAAGTTTACAAAATGTGGAAGTTGTATACTCTACAATAAATGGTGTTACAGCCCCACCCTAACTGTGGACTAGCTAGGTGGCCTCCTATTTATCTTTGAGGATAGGATGCCCACAGGGCAGAAGTTCCTGTCCAGATGGGCTGGCCAAAACTACTTAGATCTGAAATGGCTGCCAGAGTGAAGCCAGACAACTTCTGGCTTCATTATTTTTCCTTCCATGTGTAAAATGACACCTCCAATGCCATGACATTTGAAAATTCCATGAAAATGACCAGAAAGAACCATAAAAGGAGCAAAAGTGGGTGGATCCTGAATTCCCATGAAATCTCCACTTGTTCCTAGAAAAGACATGAATATTCCTCTTCTATTGACCTATTGCTCCCCCACATTTCTTTTATCCTAAATCTTTAACCTTCTGACTCCCAACAGCTCAAGAAGCTGACTGGTCAGGTTTTTTTCTTTTTCTGTCCAAGAATAAAACTCTGCTTCCCTGCTCAAGTAAGTGAACAAATAAATAAATATACAAATAAATAAACAGTGTTGGGAAAACTGGGTACCATATGAAAAAATGACATTATATCCTTTTCTCACATCAAATGCAAATATCAACTCAAAGTGAATTAAACACTTCCATATAAGACTTTAAATTATGACTATTCTAGCAAAATACAGATGAAAGCTTGTCATTGAGGATTTTGGCAATGATTTGTTTTGATTTGACAGAAAAACCACAGGCAACAGGTGAAAAATAAAGAAATGAGACTATTTCAAATTACAAAGTACTTTTTTTCATAACAAAGAAATTAGTCACTAAGATTAAAAAATAACTTAGAGAAAGAGGGAAAATATTTTGAACCATAAATCTTATAAGGGATTAATATTCCAAAATTTATACCCACCATACAAATCAATAGTAATAAAACAATAATTTAAAATGAGAGAAGGATCTGAAGAGATATTTCCCTAAGTAAGCCAATTATATAGCCAAATTTATTGGAAAGTATCATCAATAGACTAGACCATGAAGAAGAAAGAATATCAGGGATTGAACAAAGTTGATGAATTATTACATTCAGATAACAATAAAGGAAAAAGTACTTATGACCACAACATCAAATACCTCTGGGCCACAATTATTAAAGATACCAAAACTAAAATCTTTGGAATAGAAGAGGTGAGTGAAATACTGACAAAAGTCACAGAAAATGTACTCAATGAAGTTAGAGTAGAAAATTTCCAAGATCTGGGCAAAGAAATGGATATCTAAGTATATGATACATTTAGAACCTCAAATAGACCTCACCAGAAAAGAACTTCTCCATGTCATATTATAGTGAAAATTCCAAGAGTACAAAATAAAAAAAGAATACTGAAAGAGAGAAGCAGCATGTTATATACAAAGACAACTCTAGAATAATAACAGCTGACTCCTCAGCAGGAATCCTAAAGGCCAGAAGAACATGCACTGATATGCTACTTATCCAGAAAAGTTGTCCTTTAAAAACCAAAAGATAAAGAACTTCCATAATAGGCACAAACTAAAGCAATTCATGATAACCACAATAGCCTTGAAGAAGATACTTAAAGTAATATTACACGTAGAAGAAGAGGAAAGATATACACAGTCTTTAGTGCCTGGGAGGGAATAAATCTCATTAGGAGAACAGAAAAACACATTAGTAGTAAGAAAGAAACAAATAAAAAAAAACTGTGTAAACCAGCAAAACTCTTAAGATAAACAAGGGAGACCTAGATATACACCTGTCAATAATAACCATAAATGTAAATGGTCTTAATTCTCCAATTAAATGTTACAGACTGGCTGAATTGATTAAGAAATAAGATCCACTGTTTGCTATCTGTTCTTTTTCTATAGAAGTGTGCTGGATATTGTTAACATTTCATTTTTTCGTAAAAATTTTAGAATTACCTTAAGTTCCATAGGGAAAACAAATTCTGCTAGAATTTTCACTGGTTATCTTTTGAATCTTTAGAACAAGTTAGGAGAATGTACTCTATATTAGGAATTACTATCTATGAACATGGTATCTACCCTTATTTTGGTATTCATTATCTCTTTCATAAGTTTTATTTTCTCTTTAGATGTTTTACACATATTGTGTTAGATTTGTTTCTAAGTTGGCGATATCCTCTAATATATTTATAATATATTATAATATAATATATTTACATTTTGGTTTTTATACTTAAATTCATGCCAGTCATAATGACATTTTTAATACAAAGGCTTCCTTGCTTACAATCAACAGAAGGAAGTTTTTAGTTTTCAGTATTAGGTTAAAGGATTTGAGAATTAAACTTTCTCAGGAGATAGATTTCAGTTTTCACGATTCTGGCTTAATTCTTGTTCTTCTATCATTGGCTGTGTGGTCTTGGGACCTTGCCTTCTCTGGGCTTAATATTACCTGTGGTACAAGGCAAAAATGCCCACTGAACAATGAACAAGCACCTACACAAAGAAGGACAAGAATGTAAAACAGGTCACACTAAGGGAGGGGCAGTAGTGGGAAGGGAGGGTAAAGGAAGAAAATCAAGAAAGTTAATATGGTTTATGTAGTTTGTATACAACAAGAATGAATATAGAACATTCAAATCTGTTGAAATCACCATAAGAAGAAAAGGACTTATGTAGAAAGCAGAATAATGCAGGGGTTAAACTAAACTGTGGTAGAGAGGATACAACAGTGAATGAAACACTCCAACTTCAATGAGCTAAATGTATGCAACCAAACAGTTAAAGTAGATGATAAGTTAATCCCTGCCCTCTTACTTCAAGTCAGTACTGTCATGATAGGATCAGGAAGACAGAAATCATATTTTGCATATTATTTTTGCACCACCCATGCTCTATGGTAGGTGTTCATAAAGCATATTTTATAGAATTAGAAGATGTTGTGGAAAGTAAAGGCATTTTGGTAAGGGATATCAGAGAATGTTTCCTAAGAAGATGTGGCTGAAGCAGACCTTGAAGAAAAAAATGAAAATAAAATTTGGGAAGTGACCTTTTGCTTCTAAAAGTAACATAGCTTATTCTGAAGCAACTGAACACATAAAAGTATTTTTAATATTAAAATTATCCCGACAAACAATAAGTCTAGCTAGATATGGCAGGGGGGAATGGCTTATGTATTCTGTCCCCAATATCTAATAAGCATCCCTAAATTATAGGAAAAAATTAGTAAAAATGTTAAAGACACCAGTGTCATCTAGACCTCTAATAAGGAAGAAGAAAAAATAGTCCAACATTTCCTCTCCCCACAAATCCTTGTCCTCTAAACCATCCTCACTTCAGAAGACTTAGTCATGAATTCATATTCCAGAAATTCTCATGAACATCCTAAATCCAGAGAACAGCAAACTGTAGAAGGGTTATTCTTATTTTCACCTTTGATTTAAACATTGTTGAGGGAATTGATGTAAATGAATGATGAAAAGTGAGGGTGACAGAGCTGACTTCCTTTTACAGAAGAAAATTCTATGAAAAAATAGGGAAACAAATCAGTTCAAGAGTATCTCCTCCATCTCCACCCCATCATGAGATCAAGAAACCTGCCACAAGGGAGATTAACAAACCTCAGAAAAGAGCTCAGGATCCAGTTTCATTTTCTGATGATCAGTAGCAACCATATGATCATATTATGTATATCAGAAAAATATTTGTATTATACCTTGTGTCATGATAATTATTTACTTTGTACTCTCATCTTTAAATATCTTATTTTTATTGATTTGCAAATTAAATTTGAATTTGAACAACTTTCTTAGCTCCAAGTCCCAATCTTCTGCCACACCTAAGCCAAATCAATATAGAAATACTAGATCCACCACTAATGAAATGATATCATAAGGCGTCACAAACTATTTATTCGTTCATACGACACCACTGAACGACCAGAAGACTAAATCTGAATGTGAAAACTGTAAGCAAAACTTTAACAATAAAAAGAGAAGCACAGCAAGTGTACAAACATGCTATAGTTAAATGTTTTAAAAAATTATAAGTAGTATGCAGACATTTGAAGACTTCTTTCTGGGAAAAATTGTCCTCTACACAGGTAATTTTCCCCTAAAAGCCTTAACTCCAGGTGCTCCTCAATTTTTCATTAGACTATGTCCTGATGAACCCATCATAAGTCAAAAGTATTGCTAAGTTGAAAGTGCATTTAATATACCAAACCTAATCAGAGCATCAAAAATACCCTATCCTATTTTAAACACTCAGAGATACAACTAGCCTATGGTTAGGCAAAACCATCTACTACAAACCTAGTTTTGAATTAAGTGCTGAATATTCAGGTAATTTACTGAACACAGTTGACAGTGGAGTCTCATTGTTTATACTCCTCATCTCTGGGAGCTGTGTCTTGCTGCCACTGCCCACCACTGTGAAAGTATATTGTACCACATACTACTAACCTGGGGGAAAATCAAAATTCAGAGTTTGTATTGAATGAATACTGCTTTTACACCATTGCAGGGTCAAAAAATCATTAATTCAAACCGTTGTGAGCTGCAGACCATCTGTACTTAAAATTTTTATAAGACTTAATAAACAAGAATTCAGATGCCAAATGATAACAGAATAGAATGAGATTGACTTGCTTATTGCAGTTAAGGAAACAAATTAAGAGCTAATTACCACTACTATAAAATTTATAAATAAATTAGAAACAAAAGAAACAGACAGATCTATAAATTAATTACTGACAGATAACAATGGAAAGAATAAAGAACAAAATCAAAACAATTAAAAGATAATCAGCATGGAGGACAAAGATTATATAAATTATAGAGGACTGTTAGTGTGAAAAGACAGAAACGGAACTGTCCCTCACATGAAGAACTAAAGCTGCCTACTTTTTATTTTACCATAGTGAAATAAACATTTCTGCATAAGTATTAAAACACAAGTATTAATATATAGCTCTACATGTGCATATATAAACTATTACGTAATATACAGAATATATAACGTATGTTATGTATTTTTTCTATAAGGCAAAACAAATAAATTTACCCTAACAATTCTCAGCAATACCCACTGCTGGAAGATAATCAAAGATTATGTACAGAATTCTTAACCTCCGAATTATGACCATAACTCAAAGAGAAACAAACTGTAAGAGTATATATCCTATGTATGAAATTGTATTTCAAGTTAAACTTACAAGGCAAATTTTTGATATGAAACAACTAGAGAAAAATATAACCTCCAAATCCTACTTGGAAAACAGTAAGTAATGTAAAATTAAGTCCAACCAATGAAGACATGAATGAAGCATCCAGGCCCAACAGAACTAATGCCCGATCCAAAGTCACAAGATATTACAGCAAGATTCACAAAGTTTGGGAGAAACTGAATTTAATACATATTCATTGACTGACTGATGAAAGCAACTGTGTTAGTTGGCTTTCCATTAAGAAAGAAAAATTCAACTGAAAAGGAGGAAAATTTTAGTTTCAGAGGTTTTGTTTGACAATCACTCACTCCATCATGCTTTGCAGAACGTCATGGCAGGAGCATGTGGTGGAACAAAGCAGCTCACCTCATGGTGTCCAGGAAAAGGGAGAGAGAAGAAGGGGTCCACGACCCACATACCTTCTAAGGGCATACCCTCAATGACCAAGCTTCCTTGTACAATGCCCCACCTTTTAAAGGTTCTACCATCTCCCAGCTGTTAACACACGAGCTTTTGCGGGACATCAGATCCAAGCAACAACAGGAAGTATGCAATTTTTAGACATTTAATTTGATTTGTCCCTGCTGCTGTTAAGATGTCATTTGTCTTGTCCATTATGAACACATGGCTCTATTCTGCTACCAAACTTTTATTTCTGAAGAAATACAGTTAGCCATATAGAAGTGATCCTCAATTAAACCATATTCTTTTCTACTTCCATGATACTTGCTTACCTGGTTCAACTTTGCTCAAAAGGCTCCTATTTACAGTTTCAATACCTTTCCTACCTTCCTAATGGCACAATGTACCCCTAACCAGCACAACAATAAAATAAAAAAACCCTTCCCTATATATTGCCATTATAGACAATCTGACAATGCAGCTTAAAAGTTTCAGAATCTTCACATCTTTTGGCCAAAGACATTCTTTTCTAGGAAAGTATATTAAAACAAATTCCACTGGTGCTGTGGTTTGCACCTGTAATCACAGCTATCTGGGAGGATCACAGATTTATGCTACCCATGTAAAAAATTCAGCACGACCCCAAGTCAACAAAGAAACTGAGTATGGTGGTATGCACCTGTCATACCAGCTATATGGGAGTTGTAAATAGGAGGATCACAGTCCAGGCCAGCCGAGGAAAAACTGTGAGAACCTATTTAAAAAATAACTAAAGCAAAAAGAGCTGGGGGCGTGGCTCAGGGGGTAGAGCACCTGCCCAGTGAGCATGAGGCCCTGAGTTCAAACCCTAGTATTGCCCATCAGTAATAATAATTAGAGGTATCAGTAATGATATGCCTATTATACTAAGCATAGTAACTGCTCTCAAAGACTTGGTTCAGTTACAGTATATAAAAGAATATGAGTATCTGAGCATTGTTATATCAGATTAGAACAGAATAGAATAATATATAAAAAATTAGGGTATATATATATATTTTCTATGACACAAATGTGTAAAAAGTGGGTAAGGGCTTGGAGTGACTCAAGTGGTAGACTGCCTGCCTAGGAAGCATGAGGCCCTGGGTTAAAACCCCTGTACCACCAAAAAAAGAAAAAAAAAACAAATAGAAAACTCTCACAAAATAGGTAAATAAAGATGAAAATAAAAGAAATATACTCTGATTTCCTCTGGGTGTGGCTTTAAAAATAAATTTACTTACCTTAAGTCAAGATGAAAACTTCAAGATCTATAGTAAACACAAACTTAAAAAACTATCACCTAAAATCCTGAATTTCAATGTGTTATCATAACCTCATCTGGCCACATTTCTAGGTTCTGCTGTGTAAAAGTCTTCAAGTATGCATAAATGTATATAAGCAAGTAAAAATGATTGTAATATAAATTTACCTCTCACTTTAAATATATACATACAATTATACTTCTATTTAACAAAACATAGTAAATAAATACTTGGACTACAAAAATGGCTATTTTTAACTCCAAAAATGTTATTTCTCAAAATGGAAAGTATAAGAGTTCATTAAGAAGCTATGGTCATTTATTTTACTACAGTGTTTTCATTTGAGTCTCATAAAAATGTCAGAATTCATTTTGTTCCACTTTATTTAACTCCTCCACATTCAAGCATTTTCTTCTATTAGTTTCACATTGTTGAGGTATATGGTATTTCCATTCTAATTTGTAATCATAATTTCCACAGTTAGTCTCTTATTTAGACATTTTTTATGTAGACATTTTTACAGCTGTTTTCCTTACATTCATT
Organism: Castor canadensis; assembly: GCF_047511655.1. Taxonomy (NCBI): domain Eukaryota; kingdom Metazoa; phylum Chordata; class Mammalia; order Rodentia; family Castoridae; genus Castor; species Castor canadensis. Next base: position 68,526,814 of record NC_133401.1, read on the forward strand.
CATCATTTCATGGTCTAGATTTTTCCCAGCAGTGCTCACAAATCTTCTTTTCATTCCTATGTACCTGTGATAATGAGACTGCTGTGTGTATACTCAAAGGACAACCTGGTGGGGCTATAAATTTGCTTTGGGTTATACTACTAAAACCTAAAGTCTAATTCTTAGTTTCCTAATCCCCCAAACTGTCATCCACAGCTAAACCTCCACTGCACTGAGCATCTTGTCAATGATTCAAATCAAGTCACTGAGTCACCCCCTGTGAAGAAATGGACCAGGATGGAACACCAGTATGTGTATCAGCCCTCCATGAGAAAGCACAGCTTCTCTTCCTTCCTATGTTACCAACTGCTGCACTACTCTGTGACATGCTTCCCTTCTACAATCAGGATGCCACTGCTGCTAATGAATGTTTTCATCACAAATATTAAACGTGATATACTGTCAATATTAAATGTATTAAAGTTTTAGGAGACGGTGTCTGATGCCTGACCCAACCTTTTGTGAGACACTGAACTTCAGTTTCTTTGCTTTGTAGGACAAGAAAACACATTTCCTAGAGATTAACTACAGCACAGTTAATCTGTTAGGTACATGCTCCAAATCAAATGCCCATGTAGGACACATGGAAGAAACTGTCCAACTTTCATTGCTATGGCATCTTAAGTTATATTTTTTCAACACAAATATTTATTCATTTCCATGAAGGATATTCTACTTTTCTTGAAAAATAAGGTCCTCTCAATTCATCTTTCATTTTTCCACTTATGATAAAGAAACATATACAAGAAGTATATTTTAACTCTAGTACAAAGATAATAGCAGCAGCACTTGCAAGTCGGTGTTGCCCAAAGCAGACTGGTGAGAGAAGCAAACTGAAGAACTCCTGTCTACCTGTCCAAGAGGCAGTTGCTCTTCCCAAGAAGTGCATCCAGCTCTGTTTGTTTGTGTAAGAGAAGAAGTGTTCGATTAGATTCCACATTCTTTATGACCCTCTGAATGAATCAGGAATAGAAGGAAAATGCTTCAAAATACTAAAGGCAAGGTATAAAAACCTCATAGCCAATATCATACTGAATGGGGGAAAGGTGAAAGTGTTTCCTCTAAAATAAGGAACAAGACAAGAAAGTCCACTTTCCCCATGTTATTCAATATAGTAGTGGAAAACTTAGCAAGAGCATTAGGCAAAAGAAAGAAATAAAGGACATCCAAACAGGAAAGGAAGAAGGTAATTATCCATGTTTGCAGATAACAGGACTTTATCCATAGAGAAACAATACATACTCTATTATCAAGAAGCAGAAAACAACTGTTAGAACAAATAAATTCAAAATCAACATACAAAAAGAATAGTAATGTAATACATCAATAATGAACTGGCTGAAAAAGTTAAGAAAGCAATCTCATTCACAATAGCTACAAAAAATAAAATATTTTAGTATAAATTTAACTAAGGAAATGAAATACTTCAACAATGGAAGAAAAAAATGGAAAAAAAATATACAGGACACACCCACACAAAGATATTGAATGATAAAAGATAAAAAGAATAAGCATTGTTAAAATAACCACAATACATAATGTGAGCTACAGATTCAATAAAATTCCCATGAAAATACCAATTACTTTCCAAAATAGAAAAAACAAGGTGGGCACTGGTGGCTCACACCTGTAATCCTAGCTACTCAGAGGAGGCAGAGATCAGGAGGATTGCAGTTTGAAGCCAGTCAGGGCAAAAACTTCCCAAGATCCCATCACTAAGAAACCCATCACAAAAAAGGGCTGGTGGAGTGGCTCAAGGTTCAAACCCCAAGCCCTGAATTCAAACCCCAGAACTGCAAAAAAAAAAAAATCAAAAAACAGTCCTATAATTCATATGGAACATCAAAAGACCCAAAATAAACAAAGCAATCCTGACAAAGCTGGAGGCACAATAATACCTGACTTCAAACTAATTCACCTGCATATGGCCAATTGATTTTTGACAAAGTCACCAATACATACAGTGGAGAAAAGTCGTCTCTTCAATAAATGTACTGATAAAAATGGATACACATGTGCAAAAGAATTAAACCAGACCCTTTCTTATCACTTCACATAAAAACTAATTCAAAATGGATTAGACACCTATGTGTGAATCCCCAAGTATGAAATTACCACAAGAAAACATAGGAGAAGCACTTCAAGACTTTGGTGTACACAAAGATTTTTTTAAAGAAAGGACTGCAAAGACACAGGCAATGAAAGTTAGAACAGACAAATGGGATTATATCAAACTAAGAATCTGCTACACAGCAAAGGAAAGAATTGACATTTAGAAAACAACCTACAAAACAGAAGAAAACATTGACAAACTACTTATCTAATGACTGATTGATACACAGAATACATAATGAATTAAAAAAGCTGAATACCAAAAATAAATCACTCAGTTAAACATGGGTTAAAGAACTAAATAAACATTTCTCCAAAGAAAACATACAAACAGTGAAAAGTATGTAAAAATGTTCAATCTCACTGATCATTATGGAAATGGAAATCAAAATCACAATGATGTATCATTCTATCCCAAATATGATGGCAATCATCAAAATACAAAAACTAACAAATGGTGATGAGATGCAAAGGAGGGGAACTCTTACATGTACTTGTGGGGCTGTAAATTACTATAGCTATTACGGAAAATGGTACGGAAATTTCTCAAAACTCTAAACAAAATACTACCATTCAATTCAGCAATTGATCCAGTGTGTATATATCCAAAGAATTTAAGATTGTTAGACCAAAAACACATATGGAATCAACCTAGATGCCCACGAGTTAATACATGACAATGAAAATGAGGTATATATACACAAAAGAATATTATTCGGTCAAAAAAAAAACCAATGAAATTCTATCATTTGTAGCAACATGGATGGACCTGGAGGTCCTTACGTTACACAAAACAAATCAGATACAGAAAGACAAGTACCATGTTATCCCACTAATTTGTGTAAAGTAAGAAATCCATCTCATAGAAAAACAGAGTGGAATAGTGGCCACTAGAAAGGCAGCAAGGAAAAAGGAGGCAAAAAAGTAGTTCAATAACGAGCACCAAAACCCAGTTAGAGAGGAGGAATTAGTTCTTTTTTTCGACAGCACAGTAGGATAACTATTGGTTAAAACATTCCATGATAGCTGGGTGTGGTGGTCCAGGCATGTAATCCTAGCACTCAACAGGATGAGGCAGGAGGACCATGAATTCAAGGCCAGCCTGCATTATGTGGTTAAGAACCTGTCTCAAGAAATGCTCTTTGATACACTTAAAAACCACTTTAAAAGGGCTAAAGTCATTATTCAAGTAATAGAGCACCTGCCTATCAATAGAAATGACCCAAAATGAAATAGTAAAGGCAGAAAAATAAATAAATTCAAGATCCCAAACAAAATTTGAGGTGACTCAATATCCACATATTGGGGAGGGCTGAGAAAGTGGCCACAATTGTTATCGTCGTCAAGGAGACCCTGGGCACCGAGAAGGACTACGTGGGCAACTTGTGCTTCCTGCCGTCGGTGAGTGTCGCCGGGTCGCGGGGACAGCCTCCCCCCGCCCCGCAACCCGTGACCGCAGCCCCAGGGCCCCGGAAGCCCAGGCAATGCTGGCGCGGACACCCGCTCCTCCAGTCCTCCAGGGCGCATGGTCGCCCAGATCCTTCCTGGGGTCCCCTGCACCCTGCTGCCTAGGCGCGCTGCCCTTTTGTCTTTTTCTCCCTGCTCCTGGTCTTACAAATAGTTTTAAAATTAATGACATCCTCCAGGCAGGGGCTTCAGAACAACTTCTCCACATAGTCCTGTCAAGACTCTGGGGTGGGACAGACCAAGAAGCTATGATCCCCAAAGGGATAAAGCCTGGCGGGGCTTGCCAAAACAAGAAACTGGTTTTTACATGTCCCTCTTTTTTGTTTTTTAAAAGTTTTTTGGTGGTGGTGGTATTTTGGAGTTATTTGGATTTAACTCAGGCTTTGTGCTTGCTAGGTAGGAGCTCTACCCCTTAAAACCATGCCCCAAGCCTATAAGATTTCTGAACTCCTAGTGTGACAGGAGGAAGAAATGCTGGGGGAGGAGGGGAGGAGAGGGGAAGCTCACTTTTGGTCCAAAGTCATCCAGACAGAATGATCTGCCTGGTCCCTAGGAGATTTCTAGTGGCTGTGTTTGGAAACCAGGGTGGGGAGAAGCATAGGTGACAGTTCATTTTGGACAGTCTCCAGCAATCACAATGTTTGTGCTTAAGGTTACAGCTGCCTGAAGGAACTCATGGAAGGGGATGTATCTTTGCATAGAGGCCAGAAGATTAAAAAAAGGGAAAAAGGGTAGGAAGAAATACACTTGCAGTACCTTTTCATATAAGTCATGCATATATACATGGTCTTATTTTTTTAAAAATGCCAACAGAACCATATTTTCAACATGGTTCTTAGATTCACCTAACCATTATCCATTTACACACCCTGTGGAAAGCATTTTCTGTGCATTAACTCAGAAATTGCTGGAAACACACAGTCCAAGTCGATTTCCCAAGACTACACAGCCTGACTGAGCTGGCATTTGATCCGAGGTGGTCTGGCTGCATAGCTGACAGTCTCTACCCCTACTCTGAGCTGTTTGAACATGGTGCTGTGGTCATGGGCAAAATGACTGTCCTTGGGTGACTGACTGGCAGTCCTAAGTGCGTGAGAATGAAGTCTAAAGCTTTGGAATGCCAGGAAGGCTGGAGCAGGAAGCCAGTGAAAAGCTTTTTGATGATCAGCACCTGTGTCGGCCTGGGCCTCCTTGCCTGTGTGGGGCAAGTAGAGCACAGACAGGTAGAGATGGAAGATGTCAGAGTGTTTTCCCTGTGCACAGTTGTGCACAGGCATCTGTTCTACCTTCCAGGCAGTATATGCGGTCATGAGAACTCAGCCCTCTGAGGACACCAGTGATCCTTGTCATAAGCAGGACACCCCAGTGGAGATAGAACTCAGTGTGTGACACGGAAGCCCAGTGGTCATTACCCTGGTGCTGGCCCTGGTGGCTGTTCATCTGTCACTTTCAGGAGAGATGGGTGGTCTTGGGTGTCCTGGCTTGTGGAAGCTTGGGTCTCCTTTTCTGGAGAGTACCTCCTTTATCAGACTTATTGGGCACGTCTCCTCTGCAGAGAACCCACATCCTCTGCTAGGCAGCACCCCTCAGAACTCTGAAGGGTTTGTGTTAGGTCTGTGAAGCAGGCTGTGGTGACTTGGGAGACCTGGCCTTTCAGATCATTGGTGACTTTTGTGTTTCCCAGCAGACAGGCTCTGGCAGGAGAGGTGACACTTATACCAACATGTGCAGTTCCCCCTACCTCTCTCCCAGGCACAGGAGCAGGCCAGAGGTGATTGCACTGCTGGTGTTCAGTGAGCCAGGTGGATTGTGGGGCTGAACCTTGGTGTCTGCAGGTGAGGAGTTGTGGTTCACAGAGGTGAGGCCAGTCCTGGCCTAGTTAAGGAACATGGCCCTGCAGCTGATCAGGGTTCCATCTCCACATCCCCTTGGTGGCCCATGTTTTCCTTTAGGGACTGTATCTTAGTCTTAATTAGAATCCAAAGGCCCACTTAGGAGTCCACCTGGAGGACATTTCTGGCCCAAGCAGCTGATGGGGGCAAATTCTGTCACTCTCCCAGTCTCAGCAGTGTTGGTATTTTGGAGTGTGTAGTGGTTTGTCTTAGGGTGTCCTGTGATTGCTAGCTGTCACCAGGTAGATTCCAAGAGAAGCACCTCCCATTGGGCCAGTTAGAAATGTCTACAGACCTTCTCAGGTGCCCCTGGACGCAGCTAAGTTCCCAGCTGAAGCTCACTGGGCTGAATCCTTTGCCACCCCTCTTTGCTCAGACGTTTGGGGAGTTTACTTCAGATGCATCAGTGTGGCCCATGTGAATGCCATGTGTCCCTGTGTGTGTGTGTGTATGTGTGTGTGTGTGTGTTTAGGAGAGTAGCCACATGTGGGTTGTGCTTTGTGCATAGCATTGGGGCCCTCATGACTCCTGGTTAAGAGCACAACCCAGGGGACTGGCACAGTGGCTCACTGAAGTGGTAGAGCACATGCCTGGCAAGTATGAAGCCATGAATTCAAACCTCAGTGCGTGGGGGGAGCAGATTTGAAGTGTAGAGAATGTGGCAAAGCATGCTTAGTAACTGCAAGGCTCTGGGTTCAATCCTGAGCTCAAATAAATAAATAAATACATACATACATACACATACATACATACGTACATAATTCAGGTCTCTGTGTGTCCAGAGCACAGTCCTTTGCCTCTTGGAGCCCCATTTCCTCATCTGTAAAGTGGGGGTGAGTGCACGATGGATCCGGAAATGAAGGAAATGAAGTGAGGGTGTGTGCTGTTTTAGATGGGACGTGGCCTTGTCTAGGCAGAGACTTGAAGGAGGAGGTGCCTGAGTTCTTGGGCACTGAGTGCAGGCTGGGCTGGCAGGTTCTCCTGGCTCCCTGGAGAAGCCTGGAGGAAGGGAGCCCTGCAGCCTCACTGTGGACACTGGGGAGTTTATTTTTATTTCTCAGCACCTTCAAGAGCAAAAGGGAATCTGCGCTTCTCTTTTGTCTTGTGGTCAACACTTACTCAGGGTTTGGTTTCTGGCTCCTTCCCCAGGGTGGAATTAAGAGCCCATCCCTTGATCCTTTGCCAGAGGAGGCAAGGCTCCTAGGCTGGCAGGACTGCGCTGAGATGCTGGTGGAAGCAGGTGGCCATGGAACTGGTCAATATTTTTGTGTGGCCTCGGGGGACCTGGACAAGATTGTTGCTGTTGTCTAACATCAGCAAAGCCATGTGGATGACAGTGGGCTGAGGGACTTGGTGCAGGAGGACATTCTACCATGTGGCATTGGGTTCAAGTGCTGAAGTCTGGGCTGCCCGTGCAGTCAGACTCTTGGTCTGATGCTGGTCTCTACCCCTCCGTGATTGCGTGACCCTGGGCAAGGAGCTGCCCTTCCCTGGGCCTTGGTTCCCTCATCTGTAAAATGGGTTGGGCAGTTGGCTCAGTGCCTGGTGGTGGTTCTTTATTTTAGGTTGCTTTATTTATTTTGTATTGCTTTTATTTGTACTGGGATTTGAACTCAGGGCTCCATGATTACTATTCAGGTGCTCTAATGTGTGAATCATGTCTCCAGCCTGAAATGTGTCAGGTTCTTAGCATTTCCTACTTTCTACAAAAGGACAGTCATGGAAGGTCCCCTCCCCCCCGCCCAGCACAGTACCTAGCCTTCCTGGGATTGAAATGTGGAGGTCTGTTAATCTTAACCAGGCAGCCCTGGCCACACTCTGCTCCAGGGGCCACACCCAAAGTTTGAACAGACTCACCCCCCCCCCGCACTGTACAGTCACCCAGCAGCTGGAAAAGTACCCTGCTCTGGCCTGCTGGGGGAAGAAGGGGTTTTGTTTTGTTTTTTGGACCCTGGATCCAACTCAGGGCCTTCCCAGGGCCCCACCCCATCCTGGGGCTCAATTTTGCATTCTGGGCAGAATTCAGTTTATAGTTCAGAGGCTTCACTTTCTTGCTGATTATAGACTAGTGATCACTGTCCTCTCCTAGAGGCACCCTCAGATCCTGCCATGCTACTGTATCACAGCATGGCCATTTCCTCACAGGTAGCAGGTAAACCTCTTGCTTCAAATTTGTCCTTTTAGAAGGACCAAGAGGTGTCTGTGTCTGTGCTCTCCTCCACCGCCCCCCCACAGGTTTAGTTTGTCAATTCTCTTTTAATGGCTCACCTGATTAATCCAGGTCCACCCAGATGGAACTGATTTGGGACCTTAATTACATCTGCAAAGTACCTTCACCTGTGGTGTGTACTCTATACTATCAATTATGTGTCATAAACTAAGCGTGCTTCAGCTCACAGCCACAGTTCTGCTAAGATGAGGGGCATGCATGTAGGAGGGAGGAAGCTAGAGGCATCTCAGGACTGCCAGCCAAGGGTGGTTGGTGGTGGATTTGAACTCAGGACTGTCTGATTCCAGAGGTAATGTTCTCACTGCTGTTTCTTATCTACTCCCTATTTCGTATGGCTGGAATGGCTGCAGGGTGAGGCAGCTGGTGGGCTGTGGAGCCAGCCAGGTTTGTTCTGCGTGAGGTTGGGCATGGGTGGGGTGCAATTCCCCCTGGCAGAGCCTGATCTTCCCAACATGGCACACAGACCCTCTGCGTCTCTTGAAATGCTTTCCCACTTGGGCCACTTTGATTCCCGACTTGCATGAGAGCCTCGCCCTCCCTCAGCTCCCTGCTCAAGGCCACTTCCTGGGCCTCCCAGGTTCTGTTTTCTTCTGGAGTAACCTCAGATAAGTCTGTGTCTCCCATTGAGGCCAGAGCCTGATGCTGTGGTCAGTGGCCCTGCACCACAGCAAGTGCATAACAGGTTCTCTGTGAATTTGAGGAAGGAGTGAATGCATGGGGTAAATGGGGCACACAAAGTGACAGAGGCCTTCCTGGTGGTACGGTGACCTTGTATGGGTAGTGTGAGCCCAGATTGGTGGTCACCTTGGATAAGGCTCCTGGGCTGCGTGCCCTGTCCACACTGAGTGGGCAGAGGGATCCCATTGTTTGATTTGCCCCTCAGAGAGTTGTGTATGGCCAATGGTGGCCAGGCTGCTGACTGAGCTGTGTGAGACTGATCTCCCCATTGCAGAGGGGTAAATACAGTGAGATGTGTGTGTCCAAGTGACATCCCCCAGTCTATCTGTCTCCAGCACCATGTGAGGTAAGATGATGTTTGCTTACACAGCCAACCAGTGTTACACATCTCTGCATGGATGAAGGCACAAACCCATGTGTGGGTGTTTATGGGCAATTTAATGCAGTTTTCATTCTCTCCCCTCCATGCACAGGCATATTGTTGTTTGGATTCCTTGCAGAGTAATTTTGTATTCAGGCCCTAAATACTCCAGCACCATTTCCAAGGTGTGAGAGTATCCTCTTAGTAACCACAGCTAAGTGAACAAAACCAGGAAACTTAACATTGACACTGAGCCATGTACCCCACAATCCATATTTCCCCCTCCCAACCTCCTTCATTCCCTCCTCTCCCCCAGATCCCCGTCTCATATGCCAGCTATGCCTGAGGCCAAAGGAAGGAGGAGCAGGTGTTTGGCCCTGGGCAAAAACAAGAGAGCCTACCTGAAAAATAACTAAAGCCAAGTGGGCCAGGCATATGTGTCAAGAAGTAGACTGACTGCCTAGCAAGCTTGAAGCACTGAGTCAAACCCAGTGTCAAAAGAAAGAAAAAATTTAGTAATGGGCCAAAGACACCCCAACTTAGTACGTCTGAATGAACTCATGGGTGCTAGAATCCTAGAAACAGGCTGTTGGAAAGGGAAGCTGAGGCACCAAGTTGCTCAGTGTTTTGGCCAAGGGTTACTATATGAGTTTGGGGCTGAGCTGGACCCTGAGCCCAGGCTTCCTAGCTCTTGACCCCATGATTCTGCTGTGATAAAGCTAACACATCTGGAGGACTTAGCCCATGAACTGGCTGACCCTGGGCTCCTGGGGCTTCCTGGGGCTCTTGAGGCTTCACCTTCAGACTGAGGTTTCAGTAATGTGGGAGTGTGGGGGGGGAGTTTTCTGCTCAAAATTCACTTAGTGTGCCCTTGCTGTCAGCTGGGTCTTGTGCTTGCTGAAGCAGAGCAGCTCACTACTGTTCACACCAGAACCATGGGTTCCTACCTTTGTTTCTCAGGCCAGATCAGGTGTCTAAGTGAGTTTTTGTCAGCCTTGCACAGTGTTTTAAAATTTTCTGATGAGTTTTCAATTTCTCGAGACATTATTCAAATGACAGCATAAACATTCACAAAGGTATTGTACAGCAGAAACTACCAGTATGGCATACAGACATGGTATTTTATGAGAAATGTGATTGTGTCTAAGGAGTGCATTTCTGAAATAAAATTGGCAATTTTGGGATGTAGATCGGTGATAGAGTACTTGCCAAGCATGTGCAAGCCCTGGATTTGATCACCCGTGTTGCAAAGAAAAGACAAAATTAAGACGAAAAAGAATGTGGGCTTGAAGCAGTAGAGAGATGATTGTGTTCAGACATTGTCATTGTAGGCAAATCCAAGGTCACCTGTTACAGGAATTTCCTTGAGTGTGCCCTTGAGGGGGACGCATGGGTAATCTCCATGTAACCTAGGACGTGTGACCACTCTAGACCAGAAGGGGTGAAGTGGGGCTGTTTAGCCATAGCTGGACTCAAGCATATTTGGGTTGTCCCCGCTAGAGTTTGGATCTGAAGGCCTCCTAAAGGCCCATGTGTTAAGGGGTTAGTCTTCAGGGTGGTGCTATTGGATGGTGGTGGTACCTTCAACAGGTGTGCCTAAAGGTCATTGAAGTATCTCTCTCTCTCTCTCTCTCTCTCTCTGTCTCTCTCTCTCTCTCTCTCTCTCTCACTCTCTCATCTCTCTCAGGCTGCGTTAGACCCAGGATCCTTCTGCCTCAGCCTCCTGATGACAGGTGTACACTACCACGCCTGGCTGTGGATAGGATTTTTCAAGATTAGTTTTGGTGTCATTTCTATTAATTTTAAGGACATATATGAATGTTTAATGATAGAAAATACTTGAAGCAGCTGGATCTCCTGGCATGACTATGATCTGTAGGGAATTTGTGTTAACTTTTGCTTTCATAGCGTGGATTTCACCTACACCATAGAGTTTGATTTGTTAAAGGACACCTGCAACTACTCTCATTCAAATTCAAGCAGGTGACATGGAAAAATGCAGACACTTTCATCCAGTTACTCATCATCCAGCTGTACATATGGAGCACTCTCCTCTGTCCCTGTTGGGCCACCAGAGAACACAAACCACACCCCGCCCTCTGGCCACACCGCTGCATTCCAGAAAGCACTTACTAGACTCACAATGAGCTGTTCAAAGCCAATAAGGAGCCAAAATATCTGAGACCTGTTAGAAGTTCATGAGGTGTCTCAATGTCACACAGTGCCTGGTTATGGAGGAGGACACTGTGGGGATTGGGAGAGAGTAAAATAATGCTTTTAAAATGTGGTTTTAAGAGGAATGGGAGGACTGGATTTGTTCAAAGCACGTTATTTATCCAGTTGGGGAGCTATGATGGGAATCAAGGAGAGGTTGTAGTCAATGTCTGGTTCATTTGTGATAAAATGGAGACCAGAGGGTTTTAACTATAGGGCTGTTACAGCCTTTATTCAGGACCACATCCGACATCTTGCAAAACATTGAGAAATGCAACCTGGGAGGTCTGTGACTGTCCCACTTAGTGCAGAGGAGCTTTGGCAAGGGCTGTGGTAGGTAAGATTACTGCCTCCACCTGCCACCGATAGAGACCCTTGTTGGAGCATCTCTGGAAGTAATAATTCTCCCACCATGTGGTCCCTCATGGATGGGCACCCACCCTTTCCTGAACTGCTTGAGCTGATCTGAATTACTTTCTCTAGATTTTGGCACTGGAGACTTTGCCTCTGCCACAGTAGGCTTATTGGAGGCTCTGTGACTGCTCCATCTGATTGGAAGCTTACTGACTACCCCACCAGATGGGCGCTGTGAGACTGCCCCACGTGACTGGGGAGTCTCTGACTGTCCCTTGTATGCAGAAGAGCTTTGGCAATGGCTGTGGTAAGTAAGATTACTACTTCCACCTGCCACCCGTGGAGACCCTTGTTGGAAGTGATGATGCTCCCTCTATGTGGTCCTCAGAAATGGGTACCAACCCTTCACCAAAGAAGTCTGTGTTCTTTTGCACTCTCTTCCAAAACTCTATGGATTGGGGACTTACATGAGCTGAGGTCTGTTTTGTAGACTCTTCTCGGGTTGCTGTTAAAGTAAAATTGACAAAGTCACTGTGAAAAAGATAAGACCTGCTCTGTTGACTTTGGGGATGTAGAATCTGCATTCATCTAGGTGACAATGTCCATGACAGGACCACTGTACCACTAACTTCCATATTCTTCCTGATTCTTGTGAGGTTAATTGGTGAGGCATTACTCTCAGGCACTGACTGAATAATAGCTGAAGGTGTTTAGTTGATTAATGTGTGTAAGGATATTCCCATGTATTATCTGACTTACCTTCTGCAATCCTATATAGTCCTGGCTAGGATAACATGGGCAATCACCCCACTAGTAATCAGGGCAAAAATTGCAAAGTTGGGAAAGGATGACATGGCTCCAGAGAACTGATAGAGTCCTCTGTTTTCTCATTAATCTGATTTCCTTTCTCTAGATTCTGGCACTGGAGCCTTCGCCTGTGTTTCTGGAAACTGATTGAAGACTCTAATCAGTGTCTATCCCACCTGATTGGGGGTTCTGTGACTGCCACATCTGATAGGAAACTCTGTCTGCCTCACAAGAAGGAGAGGAACTTTGACAAGGACTGTAGTAGGTAAGATGAGTTCTTCCATTTGCCAGCCAAGGACACCCTTGCTGGAGCATCTCTGGATGTGATGATGCATTACCCTTGCCTCACATCAGCAATAAATCTTACATACCTGATCATGTAGGAGAATCCCAGCTTTACTGAGCTTTTAGGGGAGGTGTGCACACCTAAGCTATGGTTCATTCTCCAAACAATGTGTAATGTAATGAGGGGATGAGCTATGGATAAAAATATGTAACACAGGAAGGGAGTCCATGTTAGTATATCTCACATATTTTTGCAGAACTGCTGCTAAAAGAACACTGAAGAACTAAGAACACATGATTTATCATATGCAGTTATGTTCCCCCTGTCACTAGGTTGTGGGAGTCCACAAACTGAATAAACCCTGTGAGGTGTGTGCTGTGCAAGTCTGTGGGCTATGAGTAATAAAGAGATGGTACAAATGCCCAAATGTTAGGGTTTTGTGGAATCATGGGAGTCTTGTAGAATAGAATGAGCAAAAGAAAGAGGGAGAGAATTTAGAGAGCAAGAAAGAGAGAGCTGTGTTGGGAGAGAAGTGCATTGAAGTTGGTGAGAAAGTAAGCTGTGAGGACAGCGTGGGGCCACGTTGCATTAACCTTTGTATTTGAAGGGAAGAATATTTGGGATATCTTGGCCTCTTCCATGTTTTCTATGGGACTTGATTGACAAATAAAATCAATGTGTTAGGAGAATTAATGGAGTCTGTTTAGGGTAGAGATCACAGAGGGAGGAAGGAGTTGAGAGTACAGGACTGAGGCACTCCCTGCCATGATGCTGAAAGTGGGATGTAGGTCAGAATTAGCACATAGGCTGTTGAAATCAGGAAGCAGTTGATGGGGAGGTCAATGAGGACCTGTCACACAGGAAAGTGGAGGAGATGGAGAAAGGAGAGCAGTACCAGGCAAGAAGGCCTGTGAAGCAAGGGCTTCTTAGTCTGACCACTGGAGATCCAGATGAGCACTGTCTGGATGTCAGGACAGAGGAGGTGGGACATGAATTGGGTGACACTTACACTTCACAGTTTTAATAGGAAAGAGGCTTGGCATTCTGCACACTCAGCCTTCTGGACTAGAACTGATCAGGATTTGGAATCAGAAGTCCTGGGTTCCACTTGCAATCCTGCCATTAATTATGTCCTTATGTCCCTAGGTATTATAGCAACCCTAGGCAATTGAGAGTTAAGGGAATCTCTGCTTCCTGCAGCCTAGGTGAAACTGAAGGGACACACGAGATCCATGTGAAGAGCAGCTCCATCCAAAGAATACAGTTCCCTATTCCTGACCAGTACCCATGCTGAGTAACAAAACACTAAAAGGTTAGTTTTCCAAGTACACTTAAGTTCTTTTTCTTTATGCTGTATTTCAGTTAAGAATTATTAGTTGATAATTAGCCATGGGCAAATGTTCTTTCAAGAGCTATACTGTAACCTGATGATTTTGTCTTTGACCTTTTTTTAGAATGTGGAACATATGGGTGCTAGATAGATCTTCCAAGTAGTGCGTCTTCAGCACATTATCTGTCATTAAGATGGTTTCCTATGGTGGTCACCCCTGTAATCAGGAGGATTGCAGTTTGAGATAAACCCAGGCAAAATGTTAGAGACCCACATTCTCAACCAATAGGCTGGGCGTGGTGGTTCACACCTCTAGTACAACAATGTACAAGGCATATGTAGGAGGCAAGCCCTCGATTTATCTGAAAAATAACTAAGGAAAATTGCTGGGGACATGGCTCAAGTGTGAGAGCACCTACCCAGCAAGTATAAAGCCCTGAGTTCAAACTCTAGTTCTGCCAAATAAAACAAAGACCTGCACCTTAGCTCACAGCTCTTGGTCTGCTGATTAGAGGTGCTAGTTAATGGCTGAACTGTGTCTCCATGCTTTGCTGCCATCAGAAGACAAAAGGTCAGCACCTCCCTACCTGGGGCTCCATGTCTGTGATACAGGCATTTAAGCAGGACCAAAAGCCTGCACTCACTAAACTTGCTTGCTTAAGTGTTAAAATGTTTTAGCTAGAGGGAGTTCCAGAGAACTTCACAGACAAGTAATGGTGAATGTAAAAATTGAACAGAAGAGCAAAAGCTCCCACAGGAAGGGAGGGGTTCTGAATAGGTTGCCAGTAAAGTACCAGAGTCTTGTTTAGATTTAGTTCTGGGAGTAGTGCAGTTTACATGCTAATTAGGAGCATGAAGGGTGCTGTGCTCATTGGCTGATTGCAGAGCTACTATGTTCACCTTATTAGCATCAAGGACAACCAGCAGTTCCCATGTAGGTCTGTCCTGTCCTTCCTCCCTCTTCCCTAAGTCCCTCCCCACCATTTCAGGTCAGAAGGAAGGCTCCAAGAAAACAGAATGTTTTTCTCTTTAGTTTGAAACAGTTTGATCAACTTTGTATGCAAAGCTATTTTGGAAGTTAAGTGCTTACTGAATGGGCTTCCTGTGGAATTTTCCTGGGACCCCCCCCCAACTAGCTGTTCTACCTAATCAACAGTGCAGTCACACACAGAGGCTATCCATCCTCAGCTGGTCCAATGGACATGAGTACTAAGGTACACCCTGTTTGATAAGTAACCTTTTCATTTTTGTTTCTGCTGGTACTTGGGCTTGACCTCAGGGTTTTATGCTTATATGTACTGTTCCAGTTGAACCAGGCCTCACATATTCTTGCTGTGGCTATTTTGGAGTTTGACCTGAACTGCTATCTCTTTTTATGCTTCCCATCATAACCAAGTTGACAGGTATATGACACTGCACCCAGCTTCTTTACATTGAGATGGAGTCTTGCAAACTTTTTCCTGGGCTGGCCTGCATGTGGGATCCTCCTGATCTCAGCCTCCATATCAGCTAGGATTATAGGTGTGAGCCAGCAGCACCTAGCTACCATACATTGTAATAACTTTGGCATTGTGGTTTTTGTCCCCTGTGGGCTCTCATAGTGGTCATAGAACAGCGCATTCTATTTCAGTCCAGGGTTACATACCATAACCTGTCACTTACATGGTGTAAGAAGATAGGAATTCTTGTTGGACTTGGACATAAAAAGAAATCCTCCCCTGCCACAGTTTGGGATTCTTCCTGCTCAGGATGACCTGCTGTCACATCCTGTGGAAGTGCATTTTCTGCTTCTTGCTTGTTCAAAGCACATTGACTCTCTGTCCCCTCAGAAGTCTTTCCTTTGAGAATAAAATCTCTGATGTAATTTAGCATCCCCCTGTGATGCTATCACAGATAAGTGTTAAAAACATGCTAAATTATCCTACACTCTCCTTATAATGAAGAGGATGATAGCCTTGAAACAGGGTCATAAAACATAGTAAACTGTCAATTAAAGGCTGTAACCTCAGACAGAACAGTAAAGCATGAGGAATTGCCCATTAGAGCCATGCAAAAAGTCCAGGATCAAGGTAAAGGGCACCATGCATAGATAAACACTTATTCTGGCCTTCCTTCCTCTCCACTTGTAAATAAACTTTCCAAAGCAGGACTCCCCTGCTGTTCTTATCTAAACCTAGGTCTCTAACCCACTACTAGCCCTAATTGATGGGAGAGCACGTTCCTTGTAACCTGATGCCCTGCACTGCCTTTTTAAATATCCTGTGAATCCTTTGTTCAGTGCTCAGACATGGTTACATGTCTGAGCGAGCTGGCGTAAAAATTAAAATCTGAATTCTCCACTCCTCCGAGTATCGCTTGGCTTCTCGTCTGTCAAAATGTTCCCCGATAATAGCATTGATATTGATTGGTGGGCTGGCTAGAAAGGTCACTTGCTGAAAAAGCTAATACTGTTTTGTGGATCAAACTTTAGCAAGTGAAACGTCCCAGGAAAAGAAAACATTGTAATAGGTCTTGCACTGAATCCTTATGACTGATTGGATCTTCCTTAGAAATAGAATTCATCTTCTCCTGCAGGTTCCTTAGGAAGACAGTGCTTCTGTCCTCCTGACAAGTCTGCTGTCATGCATTGATCTCTGGTCAGTTTTGATAGTGCGTGAGTGTGTTGACACATCTGATATGTCTGCCACATTGTGTTTTGGTCCCTGAATGATATTTTAAGTCCACTTAATCTCTGGAGTCCAGTTGAATCCAGCACCCCTCTGTGGGGCTCAGGCTACACCAAGTACCTGAGCCCTTAGGCACCTTTATTATAGGGTCATGCACTACTTCTGAATGGTACACTGGGAGTCAACTGGCACCAAGTGAAGTTGAAGTTCAGAACAGGAGGGCTTCGCAAGTCAGACAGAGGTGTCTTGCTGTTGGGCTTGCAGGAAGTGGAGCTCCTGTCTCTGAACTCTAGCTAAGCTCATTAACAGCCTGCTTTTAGTAGTCCTAGAGCTACTAAACCTATTTGTCTTGTCCCCTTCCCATCACCCTGTTTCCTGTTTCTGTCTTGGAGATGGGTTAGCTCTGTTCCTAGTTCACAACATATTCTGGGAGAAAAGTCTTGTCTGTGAGAGATGAAGGGACTTTCCCTCTTGAACTTGTTTGTATGCAGAAGGATTAAGCGGGTCTGTTTTCCCAGTACCTTGGCTTTGGCTTGTGTGTATTAGAATCAGCTGTTGTTGGAGGGAATTGTTCCTGACATGCTCTCCTAGCCATGCTTACCTGTCTACTGTCTGCTGCTGTTGGGCGCTGTCACAAAATCCTTGTGTCTCTGCTGCTCCCTTCTGGACCCTTGTGATGAGAAGTTCAGTGGTGGACTAAGAAGTGAGTGATCTTTTTCCCGAGAGAACATTTAGAGTGTGACATGTGGCACTCTGTCAAGGATGGATGATTCAGAACTAACAAATAGACCCCCTTCCCTGCAGACTGGGATATCCAGAGGAGTGTTCCTTAGTTGGGCGCCCTAGGATTGATTCCTCAAAGGTTCTCATTTGGGACTCATAGTAACTGTTCATTCCATTAAAATATTTAGCCATATCCCCTTTCCTTTTTTTATTTGCCTCATTGATCATGTAATGTAAGTTACTGAATTTCCAATATGTGGAATAGTTTCCTAGAAGTGGTTTTTAAAGTAATGGATTTCAGTTTGATACTTTTCTTCATCCTTGTGGTATACTTTGATCATATTCACCCAGACTAGTGCTGTCTTTTATACCTCTCTTCCTACTTTGTGTATCCTTCACATCCTGTAACTATCATGTTCTTTTTTCTCTTGAATTCTAAGTATAAGAAAACTTGAGATGACTTGTTGTCTGATTGTAGCTATTTGGGCTGAACACGATGATCTCCAGTTCCATTCATTTTCCTGCATGTTTCACAGTTTTGTTCCTATTTTCTCCAAATAAAGTGCCATTGTATATGTATACCATATTTTCTCCACCCATTCATCCAGTGTTGGGCACCTATGCTAATTCCATATCTTGGCTATTGTTAGCAGTACCACAAAAAAACATGTTCATGAAAGGATCTGTCTTGTAAGCACCCTTTGATTCCTTTGGGTTTAAGTGGTGGAAATAAATCATATGGAGATCTAGTCTTAATTTTTTGAGGAACCTCCACACTGATTTCCATAATGGCCTAAACATTTTCATGCACAGTGTAGAAGGGTTTCTTTCCCCCTATATCTGCATCAACTTTTGCAGTTTTTGTTGTCTTGATCATAGAGATGGAATCTCTATGTAGTCTTAATTTGTAGTTCAACAATGCCTAATATCTAGACAATTTCTCATGTATTTATTGGCTTCAGACCAGCATTCTTCATTTGCACTGTTTCCACTTTATTCTCCACTTAGTGATTGAAATATTTGCTATTTTGGTGAGTTTTTTGTATTATCATATTTCTCAACTAAAACTTTATGGATTTTTTGTTTTATTTTTAAAAATATAGTTTGAAGAGAACAGGATGCTTGAATATGACACATTATAACTCAAGGGGAGAACCCATTACCTTTTCTTAAATTGGCACCAGAAATTCAAAGAAACCAAGCTAAGCAGAATATGATCTGCATGCATCAACAACTCCATAATAGGATAAATTATCTAACAAAACTTAAGGCCCCCCATGTACTGGTAATGAAATCAGAGTGTCAACACAGATAGTTTGGAAATGCATAAAGTCATTTTCAGAGTTAAACAGAAAACTTTCACAACTAGAAAGCACAGTGAGAACTTCATTAGCTGCTTGATTTCACCATGTCTGAACAGAAACAGTTTGGATAGTGAGTATTCCAATAGGAATGAGAAGACCCAGGCTGAAGAGCATTTTCTCTTACTGCTCATGGCTGTTATATTTCAACACAGAAGGCTGAAAAGCTCTTTTTAGGGAACAAGGATCATATCCTGGTTAATTGGTTACCCTGCCAAAGGTCATCAGATAGATTTTTATCAGACCCTTATCGAAGTATTCTTGGGTAATGATAAAAACAAAACAAGAGTGGCAATAAACCCTTCCATTTTCCCACTGAAACCTCTTATCTGTTTTTGTTGACCCTTGAGGAAAGTGGCTTCACCCTAAATTTACTGCGGCCTGCACTTAATGACACCAACTTGTATTCAGGTCAGTAAGTAGCAAAGCCAAAGTGCATTGTTGGTAGGTCTATTTGGTTGCCAGTTCGGTGAGGCTGAGTTGATAATGTATGGTCAATTCTGCTCTCTCCTTACTGACTTTTACTTTAGATGTGTTTTCAATTACTCAGAGAAGGGATTTTAATTTGCTTTTATTTTTGTCACTTTTTATCTTGTGTGTCTTAAAGTGTGTTAGCTATACATTCATTGTTTTCTAATGTCTTCCTTGTGAACTGACTCTTTATTACTTTGAAGTTTCTCTTCTTGTACTGGGGAACAGTTTGTCCCTTAAATTGTATTTTTGTCTAATATTAACACAATATGATCGATTTTATAATTGCTTCATCACATATCTTTTTTCACCTTTTTAAAATTTATTTCATTTGTTTTTCAATTAGCATATACTAGTAATATGACCAGATTTTATTGTGATAATTCCATACATGTCAACAGTTTAGTTTGAACAGTTCACCCCTGCATTATATTCCCACTCCCTCTCCATTCTCTGCTCTTTTTCATGCTGTTTTTGATCCTTTTAATACCTCAATCTCATTTACTTTCCCTTCCCCTTTCATGTTACCCTCTACACAGTCCCTCCCTCATATTTATGTCCTGTTATTATTACCATCATCCTATAAACAAAAGGTAGATCAAGAGTACTTAAAAACACTAGCAAGTTTAAAGATAGGCTCCATGTGTGTCGTGCAGGAAGGAAAAACTCTGTTGAAGAGTAGCCATCTGTCAAAGCTGTGCCCCAGTATTTGCTTTTCAACATTATTGACAGTGTAATAAATCTCAGAGTGCTGAGGCAAAGATAAAGACATTTCCCTTGCTGAGTTGCTATAACCCTGAGAAGGAGGCAGTTCCTTCCTCAGGATTCCTCTTGTACCAGCTCTGGACTGATTGTTGGTTTCTCCAGGAAGGGAAGATGTAAATGTCTCATTTGAGGGTAGACAAGGGAATAAAACAGAAAATGCCCTTGTCTGTGTGAATCTTTGTCCTGCCATCATGGAAACAGGGGCAAAGAGAGCTCCGGCTTCTTAACTGTCTTCAGTATAAAAATCCTCAGTACAACAATCCTCAGTACTTCAGGGAAGACTCCTTTGGTTTCCCACATCCATTATACTCAACACACAGCAAGTGTTAATATTATTCAATATGGAAGAGTTCCAAGTTTCCTGAGGTTCGTAGGGCATGGTCCACACATGAGCTATGGTTCTTTCTCCAAATGGTGTACAACGTAATGGGGGGATAAGGTCTGGGTGCAGATACAGTAAGGACTATGCCGAGAACAAAATGAGTTAAGCAATTTTGTCCATGTTACTATATCTCAAATGTTTTTACAGAACCACCTCTAAAAGAAAACTGAGAAATGAGAAAATACATGAAAGTTTGAACATGTAGTTATGTTCCCATGACACCAAAGTATATTGTCCTGGAGTTCCCTCTAGATATTTCTCCATAGATCTTGAATGGCCCCAAAGTTCCATGTAGTAAAAGTTTATCCTTTGTGCTGGTGTTAGAAGTGTGGAACCCTTTTTTTTTTCCTTTTTTTAATTATAATTTTTATTTTGGCACTACTGGCACTTGAAATCACAGCATGTGCCTTGAGTCCCTCAGTAGGGTTTCATGAACTATTTGCCAGGACTGGTTTCAAACCGTGATCCTCCTGAACTCTGCCTCCTGAGTAGCTAGGATTATTGGTGTGAGCCACCGGCATCCACCCTGATTCTTCTTTTTTTTTTTAATGGTATTGAGGATTGAACTCAGGGCCTTGAGCTTGCTAGACAAATACTCTACCAATTCAACCAGAATCCTTTTTGCTTTTACTTTTTTTCAGATAGTGTCTCATGGTACCTTTGCCTAGACTGGCCTTGAACTCATGATCCCCTTGAGCAGCTGAAATTCTGTCTGTATGCCACCACACCTAGCTGTATCCCATCTGGTTTTTTTTTTTTTGCTCTTTTAAAATTTTTGTTCTTTCTCATTTATTCATATGTGCATACATTTTTGGGGCCATTTCCCCCCCTGCCTCCTGCCTCCTGATTTTCCCTCCTAACTCACCTTACTTTCAGACAGAATCTATTCTGCCCTTATCTCTAATTTTGTTGAAGAGAGAGTATAAACAATAGTAAGAAAGACAAAGCATTTTTGCTCATTGAGATAAGGATAGATATACAGGGAGATTCCCAGCATTGCTTCCATGTAAAAATGTTACATTCTAAGTTGATTCATCTCTAACTGAACTTTTCTCTAGTTCCTGATCTCCTTCTCATGTTGACCTCCGATGCCTTAAAGTTTCTGTATGAATTCCTCTACAGTGAAGACCTCAAACACTATCATGTTTTTTTGGTGTCTTACCTATCCCCATACCTCCGGTGTGTGTGCTCACCTTATCATGTGACCCAAGTCCAATCACATTGCTGTATTTGCCCTAGATCAAAAGTCCACATATGAGGGAGAACATACAATGTTTAGTCTTCTGAGCCTGGCTAACCTCACTCAGAATGATGTTCTCAGTTCCATCCATTTAGTTGTGAATGAGAAGATTTCATTCTTCTTCATGGCTGTGCAGAATTCTATTGTGTATAAATACCACATTTTCTTAATCCATTCATCAATAGTTATCCCGTCTCTTAAAGGTTCTACCACCTCAACACTACCACACCGAGGACCAAGCCCTCCAGACATGAACCCTTGGGGACAAACTATGACCAAGCCATAGTACATGCAATAGCAAGATATACCCCAGTGACCACCGTTCAGTGAGTACATGACTCCACAGCACTTGTGTCTTCTTGCTCTAAACCAACCAATTAGAACTTGCCAAGGGAAACCTGCTTCAATACTGCCCTGGATTTGGGTCCACAAGATTTGTGTCAAAGCAAGAGAAAACAGATTGAATCAGTAGCAGATATAGCTCATAAATATACCTATTCATCTTAACATCCTAAAAATCTTATACGTTGGGTAGACCTTATGTCTAAGATTAGATAGGCACAGCTTTCCGCCATCCTCCAAGTATCTTCTGTATCAGGACTCTTCACTTCATCTAAACTCTCAGCACTATATTTTCATTCATGTTATAAATAGGTATAAGGAGAGCAAAGCCAGCTTGTGATATCAGACACTTTCCTTTAAAAGTGCACACAGCTGTTCAGCAGCTGTTTCCTCTGATGTTTCAAATGACAGCACAGGAAGCAAGCCTCACACTGGCTTTGAAGCCCTGAGCCCTACCAGAGCCAGTGTCTCTTAAATAGCCTAAGACCATAGTTTAGTCTCCAGTATCCCCTCATCCCATGATGTACCTGGACTGGTACAACTTACCCACAGGAGTCTTTTTATCATGAACAAGGTTGTCTAGTAATGTAGCTGTTGAATCTTTATGAAGGTTGGCAAAGCAATCAGAATCATAAATAAGGTTGCTTAGGAACTCAGTGGAAATATTTTCTTGGTAGGTTACTACCAAGAATGGAGCTAATTAAGCAATTCAAGAACAAATTCTGTTACAGAGAAGAAGAAAAGATTTTGTTAACTGTGTATCTATCATGTACCCCCTTGATCTTTGGTTAATTTGTTGAGATAATTGTTGGTACAGATGCAGTTGTAAGAAATAATCAGAAGTTCCTATGTATTCTTTACCTAGATTCCCCATGGCCATATGTTGCGAAGATGAACAAGAACACATTGATAAGTTTGTTTTCTTGTGTGTGTGTGTGTGTGTGTGTGTGTGTGTGTGTGTGTGTGTGTGAGAGAGAGAGAGAGAGAGAGAGAGAGAGAGAGAGAGAGAGAGAGAGAGAGAGAGAGAGAGAGAGAGAGAGAGAGACTGGGGGATTCTACTCAGGGCTTCACTTGTAAAGCAAGTTCTCTACTGCTTAAAGCACAGCTCCAGTCCATTTTGCTCTGGTTCTGAGGAACTATTTGCCCCATTGTTCCTCCCAATGTAGGTATCAAAAGTAGATGGGATTACAGCTGTACACTACCAGAGCCTGACTCCGACTAGTTTTCGCATGTTGATTTTGTATCATGCAACTTTGGTGATAAAATATTATACAAACAGTAATTGTTGCATGTGGAATCTTAAGGACATTCTGTGAACAGAGATCAATTTACCTCTTACTTTGCAGATTGAATGTTTTTATTTCTTTCTGTTGACTAGTTTCTTTCCTTTGGCCTGAACTTTCAATAGTGTGTTGAAGAGAAGTGGTGTAAGTGGCATGTCTATCTTGTCCTGGTCCACAGCACGGACCATTTTATGGCACCCACCATCTTTTTCTTCATTGTTTTCAGGGTTTACATGAACAAATATTTTCATGTGGTGACACAGCTCTTCCTCAGAGACAAACATTGTTGATTGTCTTGATTCCTGTTTGCATGAATTTCTGACATTTCTCTGCTCTGATCCTCAGCAGTCCACTTAGGCAGGCAGCACAGGTCTTGCTTGACCTTCAACGGGTGCTCTGTCAGCTTCTAATTGACCTTCAAAAGGCTAACAGGAGTTGCTGAGGGGGTGGCTCAAATGATAGAGCACCTTCCCAAGAAGTGTGAGGCTCTGGGTTCAATCCCTAACCACCACAGATCCAAAGAAATTGCCAACATATTTTGATATTTTATCTTTTCCTGCTGTCACCCAAAAGGCTATCAGCAGAATCACTCCAGACAAAATCTTCATGTGTTGATGAAGGAAGGCTCTTCATGTGATACCAAACTCAGAAGGACACTAACATCTGCAGCTCATGCCTAGAAGAAGTTATCATGACAACTTCTGGTAAGTTCTTTTTCATTTTCATTCATCTACTGAGATTTTCTAATATCTTTGTGATTTCTTCTTGGATCCATTGGCTGTTTAAGAATGTGCTGTTGTAGAATACCTGAGAAAACCAGAGTGTTGTCATCTAGTAACTTTCCCTGAAACACCCCGTTTCTGTTTCCTGTGACTCTTGCCAAATCAAGGGAAGAGGGAAAGTGGGCCAAGATTGGAATGCTGGGACAAGGGCCACCTGAAGGGCCACTGACTCCCTGTCATGCACACTGAGAGTGAGGGCAAACTAGTGTTATCTAGAAGTGCTCTGTTTCCTGCTCGCCTGCTAAGGGAGCTATTCCTGGGACTGCTGTTCACACATGCACAAAGCAGGCTGAGCTGATGGGGTCATGGCTATGTAGTCTAACCTTTAACCCTCTCTCTGTGCTAGTCAGCTCATGAAGGAGCACAGTGGAGAGGACAAGTGCTCTTGGTCCTGCTGACTACCACTGGACTTCAAGGTAATGTGGTGGTAATGGTACATGTTGCTGGCATTCTGGTGAGGCGCCACGAAGGACAAAGTCACTACTTGCCCAGGCTGTGTTCGCCACTGGACCTTATCAGTGCTGTGGAGGTCAGGGCTGGGTCACCTTTTCCCCTGGTAACTTCCCTGTTATGAACTTCCAATAAATCTTGTCTCTTAGAACATTTTCTTCCATCTGCTGGCATCCCTTGCACACTTGCCCTTACACACTTAGTATCTGCAATATATTAATCATATCTTATTAATTTTTCCTTCTGATTCTTCACTTTATAATTAGAAAAGATACCTGAAAGGATTGTTTATCTTTTCTTGTTTTTTTTTTCTTTTGGTGATAATGGGATTTGAATTCAGGGCTTCATTCTTTCTAAGCTGGATCTACCTCTTGAGCCACACCTCCAAAGATTTTTCTGTCTTTATTCAACTGATCAAAGGTAATCTTTGGCTATCTATTTTGTCTATCCTGGCAAATGTCCAGTGTTCACTTCAGGATGTGCATTCTGCTGCTGTTGGGTGGACTGTTCTATAGGGCACATAGGTCTAATTGCTCTACAGTGTTGTTAAGTCTTCTCTTTCCTTATTAATCTATCTGACTGTTTTATCCTTCACTGAAAATGATGTGTTGATATGTCCAACTATTGTCATTAAACTATTTCTCATTGATGTTTATAATTTTTATGCTTTCTTTATTGAGCCAGTTATAAATAATATATAATAATAAATAAATTATAATTTCATCTATTTGACTTAAAGTGTTGTTTTTGACAGTAATGCACCCACTTCTCTTCGTTAGTTACTATTTTCATGAAATATCTGTTTCCATCTTTTCAGTTTTCAAGATTCTTATACTGGTTAGACAGGTCATACTTTTCCCTAATATCCTAATATCTGCCTTTTTACAGAAGAATTCCATCAGTGTACTTTCTTTTTTTGAGACAAGTTCTCACTATGTTGTTGAGGCTGGTTTCAAAATGGTGAGCTCAGGCAATCCTCCCACCTCAGGCTCTCAAGGTGCTGGGAGTGCAGAGTATGTCAGTGCACCTGATTTAATTGCTTTACTTTAAAGGGAATCATTGAAGTTGGCATGTTGGTGTGTGCCTGTAATCCTAGCTTCTCAGTAGATGGAGATTGGGAGGCCTGATGTTCAAAGTCAGACCAGGCAAAAAGTTAGTGACCCACATCAATGAACAAGTTGGGGTCTTGGCTTTTACCTGCAATCCCAGCTATATGGGAGGTGTAGGTAGAAATGTGGTCCATGGCTGGCCTGGGAAAAACCCCATGCCCTAGCTAAAAAAAAGGTCTGGGCAGTGGTGGCTCAAGCAGTAGAGCACATGCATAGCAAGCATGAAGACCTGAGTTCAAAAAGCCAGTAATGTCTAAAAGAGTAATTACTGAAAAGAAAGGATATAATTTTTCCATTTAGACATTTGTTTTTACATCTCATATTTTTCCTTAATTACTTCTAGTACTGCCTTCTTTTGTGTTTTTTTCTGGTGTATCAGTTTTATACCATTTTCACTTTTTTTAACTTGCATATTTTATTTCCTTAATTCTTGCCTTGGAATCACAATAAACATTTTAATTTATACTAATATAATCCTATTTAATACCACCTTATTTTTAACAGTATTACAATTGCTTCTGAATAGTTGTACCCCTCGTTTTATGCTGTTAGAGTCACTAATTACAGCTTTATTTATTGAATATCCATTGCCCTAGTCTTACGGTTGTTTCATGTAGCCATCTTTTAAATTATGTAGGAAGAAGAAGATTAACAAGCCAAAATAACTTAATACTTCCTTATACATTCCTATGTAGTTAATTTATTATTGTTCTATATTCCTTCATGGAAACTTAGTTACTGTCTATTCCTTTCATTTCTGAGTGATGGATTTCCCTTATTATCTATTACAGGGCACTAGTTGACTAGTGATGGACTCCCTAAGATTATCTTTATTTGGAAATGTATTAATTTCTCCATCATTTTTTGACAGTGCTGGGTATCAAATCCAGGAATTCACACGAGCTAGATAGACACTCTGCCACTGAGCTTCAACACCAGTCCCTCTTGGTCATTCTTGAAGTTTAATTTTGCCATATATAGAATTATTGCATGGTAGATGGCATTCCCCCAACCCTTAAAATATATCATCACACTGTCTTTTAGCCTGCATTGTATCTGATGAGAAGTCAACTTTTAATTCTACTGATGGCCCTTGTGCAGAATGAGTTGCTTCTCTTTTGCTGCCTTCAAAATTTCCTTTTTCTTCCTTTCTATATTTGGGTTTTAGTAATTTTACTAGTATATGTCCCTGTATGGGTCTGATGGAGTTTATCCTGCTTGGAATTTGTTGATCCTCTTTACTATATTATTCATGATGGGAGTATGACTCAGGTGGTAGAGCACTTGCTAACAAGCACGAAGCCCTATTTTCAAACCTCAGTACCAAGTAATGTATATGATAAAGAATGATTATGATCACATGACACTAATTACAGGAATAGTTACAAGTGAGGTTTGCACATATGTAGTCCTCTAATTCTCTTTGAACAAAAAAGGAAAGTAGGATGTTTAGGAACACATTCAACTGTAGACTTGCAAGGTCTGAGAATTACCTTCCTTAGGACATATTGCTTGTCTTGAATCCTCAAGCTGGAATGAAAGGATTCCAGGGGTGTCCTCAATGTGAAGATGACAGTGGCCACCATGTCCTGTACTGAATAGTAGGTTAAAGGGTACAGTAGATGGATGGAGAAATAGGGAGACTTCAGGGAGGTGAGACCCACATATGGACAGGGCTTTCCATATCTTAGGGACAGATGGCAACTTCAATACATTAGAAAAGATGTACACATAGGATATGATGATGCTTGTAAGTGGTATCAGAAATGTCAACCCACTTCATTGAAGACCATCAGATCACTGATAAAGTATCCGAACAAGAGAGCTTTAGAATAGGGAAGTGTTGCACAGAATAGTGGGAACAAAAGGAAAATTGAAGTAGGAGAAAGGTATAAGACAGCATGCAGGTTTGTGATGACCCATGGTATAGCCACGAGAAGGACACAGAGTCTGGGCTTCATGATCGCAGTGTGGTGGAGTCGTCAATAAATGTCTATGTAGTGATTATAGACCATTACAGTCAGGAGAAGCCTGTCCATGTTGATAAAAGTGATAAATAGATTTGGGTCATAGAGTCCATGTAAGAGATGGACTTGCTGCTCACTGTGATTCCCCAGCATCTTGGGGATGGTGAATGATGAGAAGCAAATGTCGGCACTGGAGTGGTTGGCCAGGAGGATATGCATGCATATGTGGAGATGAGGGTCACTGCAGATGGCCAAAATGATGAGAAGGTTCCCTGTGATGGTGACCAGGTAGATCCCTAAGAACTGCACAAAGAGAACCTCTTTCTGCTTTTCCTTTGCAGAGAGTCCAAGAAGGAGGGATTGTGTGAGTCTAATCTGATTATTTTCATTCATGCCTTCAGGGAAGAAAGTGATATTATATAGTGAGATCCCATGTCAGCATTTGAGCAAAAACAAACGCGTTTGAAGACATCACATTGAGATTATCTGGAGTACTTTTGTTACACAATTCTGTAGCAACAACCTGCTTAATTGTAAAAGGGTTTCTTACAAATATCTCTATTCTTATTATCTCTGTTCTTAATTGCATAGTAGGTAGGTAATTTCTTCCCTTCCTTCTTCTGTGAAGCAGGATTGAACTTAGGGTAGCATGCTCTACCACTTGAGCCACTCTCCAACAAACGTTTTTGCTTTAGTTTGTTTTTCAGATAGGGTCTTGTATTTTTCTCCAGTCAGTCTTAGACAGTAATCCTCTAACTTCTGCCTTCTTAGTGGCTGTGAATGACAGGCATTTGCCAACATCCCTACCAAGGTCACACTTGGTAAATGCTTGTTTTTTGCTGCTGTTAATGAGGTCTTGGCATTGCTCTGATGTGCTTGTGCCTTAGGGTCACGATGTGGTTTGGTGATATACAGTTCCTTCATGATATGAGTTGGTTATGGTGAATGACTAGAAGTTCAGTGTTGAGAATGCTCCATCTTCCTCAGGCATGGACCTCCAAAGGAACCTCTGATGAGAGAGGGAACATATGTAAGCATGACTTCTCC
Source organism: Castor canadensis (assembly GCF_047511655.1). Lineage (NCBI taxonomy): Eukaryota > Metazoa > Chordata > Mammalia > Rodentia > Castoridae > Castor > Castor canadensis. The sequence continues at coordinate 68,555,172 of NC_133401.1, forward strand.
ATGACCAAGGTCTGATGCAAGCCCTCCACTTCATAGATGAAATCAGCACCAAAGAGGAACATGACTCTCACAGATATCCTGATGCCACCAGTGTTGAATGGGTTTCATATTGCACTGATGCCTGTTCAATTCAGGGAGGCAAATGCAATCATTTCCTTTCCTGGGACTCCAGGTGAGTTGTGACTGGGTGGGCTACTCTGGCTTCACAGTCCTTTTTAAAACTCAAAGCTATGATGCCGAGGCTCTAAAGTGGAAAGTAAATTGTAGACATGAGTTCAAATCCTAGTACCTTCAAAAGAAAAAAAAATGGGAAAAAAACCTTTCAAGTTGGAGCCAATGTTCTGTTTTAACTCTGAGGTAAAAACCATTTTGTTATTTCAGCCTTTGAATGTGAACTAAGCTGAATGGATGCCAACTGTCATTTTCTGGCCTTTGGTGAGTATTGAATCTTGAAAAATCCTGAAGATGACCTTAAATATTTGTGTGATGGATGTAGTGTTATGTCTGGTGTTGACATAATGGTGTCAGGATGAGAGAATGGTTGAGTCTGTGGAAGTGTAGACTGTGATGGAGAATGGAAAGAAAGACAATATGGTGCTTAGTTTGATTTGATAGTGAGTTCAGTCCACCAAAAGCTGAAGAAGAATTTACCTATGTAAGCAGAACAGGAGAAAGGGAAATTTGAATCAAAGGATTGATACTCTAAGAATGAACATAAATAGTAAAGGATTTGAGATTCTCCTCCTTTGTTCCAAAGATTAAATTTTGTGGTGAAATGTGGCTCCATTATAGCTAGATAATCTCATCAAATCACTAGACTGGTGTGAAGGATGTAGTACCATCCTTCTGATCTGAGGAAATTTTTATTGGCTGGAGGTGCAGCTCAGTGGTAGAGTGCTCATGTGGGAAGCCCCGAGTTGATTTCCAACACTGAAAAAAAAAGGGATTTATGCAGATCATGCATTGAAATAGGTTTCCACACTCAGAAATAGAGGGTTGAACACAGCCACTGATTTTTGCAATGCAAACAGTTAGTAATATCAAATGTGCAAATATCAAAATACTTGGTGCTTCTTCAGGGGATTAAGAGTAGGGATTATGTGTTAAAAAGTAATTTAGTGTAGATGAGTGTAGGATATCTAACCCAGTAAGTCCTCTAATTAATGTTGGATTACTTTTACAAAATCCTGAAAGTTCAGCTTTAGTCTCTGGTTAAGCAGGAAGCTTTCCAGTGACCAGAATACACTTCTTTTCCAGGCAGTCTGTTTTTTAACTGCTTTCATTTTTTTCAGGTTTTATTTATTTTTAGCTCCAATCTGTCCTCTTTTCAGTATTTGCCTGTTAGTGGTAATTTTGACCTGTGGAGAAGAACAAAGCCACTTCACTACCTTTTCCATATGACAGATCTTTAAACATGGGTATAAACTGTCATGCCTGTGGTTAAGCATGCTGTTTTCTAGCCTAAAATGTAGAATGAAAAGCACCTGTTTCTCATGCAGGATATTTTCAGATGACTAGCTGGGTTTATTGCCTTTGAGTCTATGTATTTTGTCAAGGTTTTAATATAAGGTACAGGAAAGACCTAGCAGAATGTGCTCACAACTCCATTTAAGCAGAACAGTGTTGGATAGTACACTTTAATTTAAATGTGAAGTTGCAGAGAGATTGTAAACAGAGATAAATAGTATAAAAACAGGAGTCACTGGGCACTGGTTTTGTCAGCCTAACATCATTTTTTTCCTTTAATGAAATATTACATTTAAAAAATGTTTAAGGAAATAGTCATTTTGAAACTACCACCTTCACTTGAGGAATATGGAGTTCAATAAAGGTTGCCTACAACAATTGTGTCCTTCAATGTATGGAGGACAATCATTTGAAAGGGTCATGTTTGTTCTGTGTGTTCCCCTGAGGAGACCTTTTCTGCCTGTCTCTGCCATATGCGCCAGGCTGTGTTACCTGAAGGCTACTACTGCTGGTTATGTCATGATTTTGACCACAACACAGCCTCCCTTATGGCCAAACTCTTTTGTGTTCCAAGATGTAGGACTGGAATACTGTGTTTGATCTAAAGCCCACTGTTGATTCCATGTGAAGAGTAATGTACAACTCCATTGAAAAATGAAAAATCTCCTGTGAGTTTATGAGTAAGAAGAACTTTTCTGTTCATGAAAATGACACATGGCCTTTTGACACTCAAGCAACAAGCACATGGAAGGATGGAGGAAAGCTCTGTGAAGGGTTGGGATTATGTCATGGCTGTAGTAATTAGGTCTTGAATAGCAGACAAATGTCTAGTGCAAGGAGAGTGAGGTGTGCTTTGCTGACCACAGGGAGTCATTGGCAGATGTCCGAGAAGAGGATTAATGTGACACTTCAGGTACATTTGAATGTTGTGATTTTGCAAACCATCCATTTTCACCAGGGCCCTGAAGATTAGAAAGCAAGAGAAATCCCTCAAACAAGGGCTCACCAGAAGGGAGCAAGTATCAAAGTCTTGATTAGCCAGATGAAGGCCAATATGAGAAGCAGTGATTAAAAAATCTTTACCTGAGAGGTTCTGTAGAATTGGGGCTCTCTTCTTGTCCACATGATTCTAAATGAAAGGCACCACATCCCAGAGAAGTCAAATGACCTCCATATTCCCCTTTGTAAATATGAGTGAATCTGCTGCAAGGCTTTACCCCATTCTAAGGACTTCTTCAAACTCTGGTGCTGGTATATGTCTGTGGGCTCTGGGGACCTGACGGGTACTTTCTGCCTCTCCTTGTCTTGGCATTAAAACTGTAAGTGAGAATATGATAGATACTGCTGTGCTGCTGTTTACAAGCTTAAGAAAGATGGGACAGGGAAATCATTAATGAGAAATGAAGTTGAACACGGTCAATTGAATGTGAGAAGGAATAAAGTCCATACAGTGATAAAGCAAGAGCCTTTTCTCAGAGAAGAGGAGGAAACCATGTCTCTCAGAGGAGAGTTTTTGAACCTTGAGCACTGTTGATTTTTTTAGAGTCGGATAATTCCTGTGAATATTTTGGTGTGTTGATGGGATGGCTTGTGCCTTGTGGGTGCATCACAGCACTGTTGGTCTCATCACACAAAATGCCAGATGTATCAACCAAAAATGTCTGCAGACATTGTCACATGTCCTCTGATGGTCAAACCATACCTGATTCAGAACTACTGAGATGGAGTTATTTGTAAGGTTTGCTTGAACATAGTTGGGGTGTAGAGGATAATGATGTGTGTCTGATTTGGTAGCCTGTACAGCTGTGGTGAATTTCTCTGAGATAGGCACACAATGGAAGAGGATGAAACAAAGTGAAATAAATGCCATCTCAGATTTTACTCATTGTCTTTGTTTTTGTGGAAATGGTAACTGAAATCTGGTCATTTAGTGTGAACCCAAATACGTTACAGTTTTATTACCTATAGTTTTCATGTAATTAGATCTCCAGCTCTTTCATCCTAAATATCTTCTACTTTGTATTCTTTGACCTGCATCCTCTTTCCCCACCCTGTTCCTGGAAACCATGTTTTATTCTTAAACTCTGCATATTTGCCATGCTTTCCTTTTACATTTCACATATAAAGGAGATGATGCAATGTTTGTTTTCTGCTTTTGGATTATCTCAATTGTATAATGTCTGTCAGGTTCATCCATGTTGTGGCAAATGGCATGATGTCCTTTCATCAGTTTTAAGCTGATATTTGTGAATGGTATAAAGTAAGGTCCAGTTTCATTCTTTTGCTTGTGGGACTGTATTTCATCTAGCACCATTTTTGGCAAAGACTGGGCTATCCTGTCCTCTGGTTTCATCCTGGTGAGCTTGTGAAAGTTAGTTAACCATATATGTTAGGGTGTATTTGTGGGCTCATTCTTCTGCTCCACTTCTCTGTGTCTCCCCTCCTCCCCCGTTTTTATTACTATTGATGTGCAAAGCAGTTTGAAGTGTGATGCATCTATTGTTTTAGGTGGGGCTTAGTAAGTTTTAAATTTAGGGCCTTGTGTTTGCTAGGCCAGTGCTCTACTACTTGAAGCATACCTCCAGCTCCAACTTTGTTTTTCTTTCTTAGAATCACTTTGGCTCTTTGGGGTTTTCTTGTACGTTTTATGACTGGCTGACAAGTTTGCACGTTTGGTATCCTTTGTTCTATATTTGTCCAGCCTAAATAGAGACAGATAAAGTGACCCAATTCTTCCCCAGGGTATTTGAACAAGGGTAGAGAATTGTTAAAGACTGAGAAAGCACTCTTACATAAGTGTAAAGGACTATTAGCACTAATAATTATTAAAGTCCCTTTTAATATTTATTTTTCCTTTAAATAAATTAAGATGTTGGTGGCTGGGGTGAATTGACTCTGAAATTAGCAGTTGTTAGCTCTTTTTCTGTTACCTCAGCTGCCTTAAGCTGCGGACTGTCAGCCAGGCAGCCCCTTTTTGGCAGCCAGCTGTACTGCTATGGCAGCCTTTTTGCTTTGAACACTCCAGGAATGCCATGGTGAAGCTACACTAAAACAACAGCAGCTTTCTGCTGAAGCATAACTCTGGGTCTAGAAAGCTCTATTCTAGTCATGACTGTTCCAAACAGCTTGCACCAGATTTTTTGCCAGCATAAGCCTCAGTGAACTGCAGCAACCATTCTTACTCAGTCAGAGGGGGAGCACTTACTGTGCTGGTGGAGAAGGAGGTCTGGGATTCATGCAACCATGGTCCTCATTTGTGTGAAGCACTGTGACATGACTAATGCAAACACGCTTGCTAGCTGTTCCCTTCCTTCCAGGCTACATATGCAGGCTCTTGGTTCACCTTTCAAGTTATCCAGATGGCACACTCTTGTGCTGCCTCCTGGTGTTGCAACATTAGGCCCATTGCAAGACTTATTTTGCATACTTTGTCATTGGTAGAGGAGATGGTGGAAGGGGTACTAGAGCAGTATTAGTGGTGAAGGTGGTAGCAGCAATAATGGTGTTAGCCCAGAGTTCCAGAGAGTGGTCAGCAGCAGCAATGATGGGGAGAAGAGGCAGCAGAGACAACAAGGGACAGCAGAAGTTTAGAGTAGGTAAGAGAGAGTGGAGAGTCAAGGCTGAAGAAAGAGAGAAGGTTGTGAAGAGCAGGAGATGAGACATTGTTGCAGATTTCAGTTGTTGGGAGCATGTTACAAGGAGCTGGCCTCAAGGGCCAGGGGTCCCAACCCCTAGTTGTGAGACATGTAACACTTCCGCTGTAGGAGCTGAGAGTCGCAGAACCTGGAGCCCACACAGGCCCTGCTGTAATACTAGCAGGTGCTCCTGTTGGTGTTGCTCACTGCTAATAGGATCCAAGGTTGACAGTAGCTGCCAGTGCAGAGCCATTCATGATGAAAGCCCAGTGCAATTGGTCTACCACGTGAGTACCTAGAGCCAGAAGTCTCTGGCTGGCTTTTTACACTGTCGTTGTGACTTCAGCTCTCTCTCCTGCTCCTGGGGAGTACGGGAAGGGATTTGAAACAGTTTCCTGCTTTTCTGTTTCCTTTATTTCTCTTTGCTTTTCTGCTGTCCTGCCGACTCTTTTAAGATCTTATTGTTCTTCCCCTCTTAACAGTCACTCCTTTGTTACCTGACTCTTCTCATTCACATAATCAAAATGATGAGCCCTTCTAATCTGCCATTTTCTCCTTCTTGTGGTGGTGTGAATTTCCATTTCCTGATGACTGCTGGTGTTGAGCATATTTTTCTTGTCTGCTGGCCATTTTTATGTATTTAGAGAATCACCCTATGCTTCTGTGTTATGGGTTTCCTGGGTCATTTGTGGGTAACTCATTTGATAAATCTATAGGCTGTCCTCTTTTTGAGGGGAGTCTTCTTTAGTACCTGCTTCTGATACTACATAATGTCATAAAAATGTAAAAATGTAGAAAGGAATCTCCCATATGGATCTTTTGGTGGAAATAATCAAAGAATAAAATTCAATCCATGACAGACACACCCAGGTGGAGTGGCCTTGAGTATGTTTAAGGATTGAAGAAAATTTGGGGGTTTTGAGAATAAGAAAGGATACATGATATGTTTTCAAAGAGAGGTAACTGGAATCTGTGACATTATTCTACACCTGGTAAGGTATGACCAGGGAGTGGCCAAAACTGCCAGGTAAATACAGTCAAATCATTGCAGGCTTTCCTCTCACACTTGCTATGTAAAAATAGTCTTCAAATGCTATGCTGATTCATTGGGTTGGTCTTGAACAGTTGCTGGAGATGTCCATGACTTTAGTGAGGTATGATAGGAATACCTTAATTTTATACAATTATTTCTCACACTGTCTGAAGAGATTAGAAGGCTGGCACAATATAGACTGAAGGGTGACCCTATGAGGACATAATGAAAATGTGGCAACTCTAAGCCAAAGGAAAGACTTCAGAAGAGGCCATCCTTGCCAACACCTGATCTCCAATCCAGCCCTCAGAATTGTGAGAAAATAATTTCAGAATGAAACTTGGCTGGGCATGGTGACACACTGTTGTATTCCCAGGTACTCATGAGGCAGAGGTCAGGAGGATCGTGCTTCGAAAAAAATCTAATAAGCTTGGTGTGGTGGCATATGTCTGTAATTCCAGTTATGCAGGAGGACTAATAGGAAGATCCTGAGGCAAGGCTGACCCATGGTAAAAATGTGAGACCCTTTCTGAAGAATACCAAAATCAAAAAGGACTAGAAGCATGTCTCAAGTAGTACAGTATCTGCCTAGGAAGCATGAGCCCATGAGTTCAAACCCAAGTGTAGACAAAAAACAAAAAAAAAGACAAAGTAAAATGAAGATTTTCTCAGTTAAAGATAAAGTAAAGATCTCCTGTAGAGCAGTTGTTAAAGGTAATTCTCCAAAGGGAAGTGAATAGGGCCAGAAGGAATCCTGGAACATGAAGAAAGAAGGAAGAGCAATAGAAATAGTAAATATCTGAGTAAATAAAACAAATTATCCCAAACATGTCAATTAAAGGACAGATATTGTCAGAGCCAAAACAAATATAGTACCTAACTGTTCTTGAAAAACACTCATTTTAAAATATCATCGCATAGATAAGTTAAAGTGCAAAGATGGAAGGCTAAACATAAATAGAAAAACTGGTGTGACTATATTAATATCAATTAATATTAGACAAAATATACTTTATTGTTTAACATCTGGTTTAAACAGGGATGAAACCCAGAGAGTACACCACTGGTCTCCTGTGTAGCTCGTAGCACAGATGTATTCCACCAATCCTGGCTTCTTCACTGATATGGGGACTCACTAACTTTTTTCCCAAGCTGACCTCAAACAAACATCCTCCTGAACCCACCTCCTGAGTACCTGGGGTTAAATTGTTCTGGCCTATTTTATGGGCATATATTTCCAATTTAAAACATGCAAGTAGATTTCTCACCCAAATAAATAACAATAATGTAAAAATCATCCAGTCTATTTAGGATTTTATATTGAATGACTCTTATTCTAATAAGCAACCCAACTGTAACAGATCAGTTTTATCCAAAATTTAAGGTAAATACATGGCTATCCTATTCCAGTTGCCTCAAAGCACAGGAAATGAAACTTCACTTTATACTCTAAGTAAAAAAACACTAGGATGGTACTAAGAAAACCTATAGATCAATCTTTTGAAAACATCAAACCAAAGTCCTAAATAAAATACCAATGAATTACATTTGGATGAATATAAGGCAATAATGAATCCTATGTAAGTTGTATTTATCATAAAACAAAATCACAATGCAACATTGATGATTTTATACATGTATCATACCATACTAACAGACTGAATGATACATATCATATCAAATCTATACCTCCAATGTTATAGTTGTTTGTAAAACTTCAAACTTGATATATGATAAAGTCTTCAGAAGCCAAGAATAGATAACTATGTCTAGATGAATCAAGCAAAGAGGACCCAGATATGAATCCACACAGCTATGCCCACTTTATTTTTGACAAAGGTGCCAAAAACATAGGATGGAGAAAACACAGCCTCTTCAAGAAATGTTGCTGGGAAAAGTGGTTATCTGTCTGCAAAAAACTGAAACTACATCCATGTTTATCACCCCATATTGTATCAATTCAAAGTGGATCAAGGACCTTAATATCAGACCCGAAACTCTGAAGTTAGTACAGGAAAAAGCAGGGAATTCTCTGGAAGCCATACATAGGTATAGTAAGGACTTCCTCAATAGAACTCCAGTAGCTCAACAACTAAGAGAAAGGATGGACAAATTGGACTACATAAAATGAAAAAGCTTCACCACAACAAAAGGAATGGTTTCTTAACTGAAGAGACCACCCACAGAGTGGGAGAAATTATTTGCCAGCTATATATCAGACAAAGGACTGATAACCAGAATATACAGGGAGCTCAAAAAGTTAAACTCTCCACAATTCAATGAAGCAAGTATGTAATGGGTAACTGAATTAAACACAACTTTTTGAATAAGTTTAATGGTCCAAAAACACATGAAAAAATGCTTACCATCTCTGGCCATAAAGAAAATGCAAATCAAAACCACACTAAAATTCCACCCCACCCTTGTTAGAATAGTCATCATCAAAAATACCACCAACAACAGGTATTTGCGAGGATGTGGGGAAAAAGGAACCTTCATACAGTGCTGTTGGGAAAGCACACTAGTGCAACCACTCTGTAAAACAATATGGAGGCTTCTTAAAAAACTAAACATAGATCTGCCATATGATAAAGCAATCCCACTCCTAGGGACATGTCCACAGGAATGTGACTCAGGTTACTCCAGAGGCACCTGCACATCCATGCTTATTGCAGTGCTATTCACATTAGCCAAGTTATAGAACCAGCCAAGATGACCCACTACTGAGCAGTAGATTAAGAAAATGTGGTATTTATACACAATGGAAATTTACTCAGCTATGAAGAAGAATGAAATCTTATCATTCACAAGTAAATGGATGGAACTGAAGAACATCATCCTCAGCGATGTCAGCCAGGGTCTGAAGACCAAAAATTGTGTGTCTGCCCTCATATGTGGAGTTTAGTTCTAGGGCAAAGGCAGTAATGTTGTTTGACGTTGGTCACATGTTAAGGGGTGAGTACATATGGTAGGAATGGGGATAGGTAGGAAACCCAAAACTTGAAAGTGTCTGATGTCCCCACTGCAGAGGAGCTAATACAGTAACCTTAAAACGACAAGGGTCAATGTGGGAATGTGACCTGGAAGTAGAGAAGAAGTCAAGTAAGGGTGAATCAATTTGGGTTGTAATACACTTGTATATGGAAGCAATGCTAGCAATCTCTCTGTATAGCTATCCTTATCTCAATTAGAAAAAAATGCTTTGTCTTTCTTATTGCTTATGTCTTCTCTTCAACAAAATTGGAGAAAAGGGCAGAACAGGTTCTGCCTGGAAGTGAGGAGGGTAAGGTGGAGATGGCGGGGGCAAGAGGGAGGCAGTAGAAATGACCCCAAACAATGTATACACATGAACAAATGAATAAAGAAAAGAATAAAATAAAATATAATTGTAAATTTTTCAGCAAGCCTTCTACTGGTGAGTTCATAGTTTTCTTAATATAGCAAACAAGGCAATCTACTCTTCCCCTCTTTTCAACATTGGTAGAAAATGCAATCAATTAGGAAAAGAATAAAGGATACGAGAATCAGAACAGAGTGGGGGAAACTAGACTTCCTAACTTCCTAACAGATGCCTTACTCTCTCTATAAAAGATCCAAGGGAATTCTGAAAGCATCAGAATAAGAGACCTAGAACATTTTTTAAAGTTCATAATCGACATAAAAAAACAGGATAGTCATTTTCAAAACTGAACCTACTCCTATGAAGAATGGTATGTCGGTTCCACAAAAATTAGATTAGCATCTGACCCAGCAATTGTACTTCTGGTTATGTAGCCAAAAGACATGAACATGGTTTTCAGAAGGTATTTTCACACCCACGCTCATACCAGCATTGTTCACCATGACCAGAAGTGAACAAAGAGTTCATCTCCAAGTGAGTGATTTAAAAAATGTGGCATGTACACGTAGTGGAATACAACTCAGCTTTAAAGGAAAGGAAATTCAGGTGCATATCCCCTATGAATGAACCTTCAAAACATGATGGTGTGTGAAGCAAGCTGGTAACAAACAATCACTACTGTGTGGAAGGGTGGAATCCATAGAGCCAGAAAGTAGTGTGGTGCTTTCCAAGTGAGTGGAAGGGGACATCGGGGTGTGTTTGGTGCATTCAAATTTAAAAGCTCTGAAGATCTGCCACAGAGTTAGGTGAACATACTTACACACATTCATCTGCATGTTTGACATGGTTCAGTTGGGAAATTTTGTTGTATCTATTTCACCACAATTTGACATAGAATTTCAAACTTCGCATTTATGAATGTCAACAATAATCAGGAGGAAACTGTAGTAGAAAAACAAAGATTAGCATGACTGTTTTCATTGTAAATATTACTGTATAAAATGAAATAATACCTGAATGATTGTAGAGGTCTGCCCTACTCATAAATGATGATTCTCTGCCACAAGAAATGTATATTTTACCCTGAACTAATTCTAATTGTTTTCTGATGTACTCCTAATAAAATTCCAACAGAATTTTTCATAGAATTATGAAAAAGCAAACATCCAAAAACCAGAAAAATATTTTTGAAAAAGAAAAACATTATGTCTGCAAAATTAGGCTGCAAAACTCGAATATATTCTAGATGTATGGATTCAAAACAGAGGGTGTTCACATAGGGAGAGAAAAATGGAAGACCAGAAGCAAAGAACCACTAGAAAGAGATCCATGCATATGTTGATTTTTGATATGTGACAAAGGCTAGAACTTTGGGGAAAAGCAACCAGAAAATGTTGCTGAGAGAAGAGATTTTTCTAGTACTGGAGAGGGGAGGTGGTGCAATTGGTAGAGCACCTCCCTAGAAAAATTGAGGCCCTGAGTTTGAACTCCAGTACTGCAAATGAGAGAGAGAGAGAGAGAGAGAGAGAGAGAGAGAGAGAGAGAAATTATCCAAAAGGAAACAAGAATCAAGTGGAATTCAGCTATAATATATTGTGAGAATTTTTGTAAATGTTAAAATGTACCCCCAGTAAAACCATAATAAAATAAATGAGAAAATAAAAGTAAAATAAAATGAAATTGAAAGAGTTCAATGTTCAATATAAAATGGAAAAAAGTAGAAAATATGAAAGGCAGAGTAAGGAAAAGGAAAGTCTCTGTCCATTCCTCTGTAAGAGGAATTGTGTTTTCAAGCAATGGGTATTAAGACTGGTGTGTTAGATGCGAATAAATTCTGACATTTCTAAAACGAACTCTGAGTCTGGATTCAGTAATAAACAGTAGGACCCCGTAAACACACACAAGAGAAAGAATAGTATTTTTCTTACACTTTGTCTATGAGGGTTCCCAGATTAGCTTTGGGGTACATGGGAAAACTTTATCCATTTTATATTGGAGGGTGGGAACTCCTGGAAAGGGTCTGGCCCTGAGTTCAATCCCTAGTACTGCTAACCAGAGATGGAGAGAGAGAAATTATCCAAAAGGAAGCAAAAACCAAGTTGAATTGAAGTATATTATGTACTGAGAACTTTTGTAAATGTCACAATGTGCCCCCAGTAAAATAATAATAAAATGAATAAGTAAATACATAAATAAAAGTAAGATAAAATGAAATTGGAAGAATGTAGTGTTCAATATACAATAGAAAAATGGAAAAAAGTAGAAAATATGAAAGGCAGAATAAGGAAAAGGAAAGCCTCTATCCATTTTTAAGAAATGCCAACAGAGTGAGATGAATTGTGGTTTCAGGGGATTGAGACTCGTGTGTTAGATACAAATCAATTCTGACATGTCTAAAACAAAATCCCAGTCTGGATTCAGTAATAAACAATAGGACCCCCTACACACACACAAGAGAGAAAGAATCGTTTTTTTCTTAGGCTCTATCTGAGGGTTCTCAGATGAGCTTTAGGACATCTGGGAATTCTTTCTCTTTTATATAACAGGAGGGGACCTCCTGGAAAGGTCTGGCCAATACCATGTAAAGCTTCTCCACTCTGGGTAGAGGGAACTGCACATTAACTAATACTCCTCCCACCCCAGGCAGCTCTGCAATGGTATGCTTCAGTGTGAGAGTACCAGGCAGGACTTTGAGTGTTGTCTGTTGAGCCTCAGCCAGGCCTCGGGAATAGCCAAAGCAGCCTTGGAGCCATGGATGGGCCCAAGACTGTCCATCAGATGTACTCAAGGCTGGTCCTAAAGGAATTATATGGAGTTGTGGCAACAGATCCTGAAGAACCGAGACGAAAGCCCTGTGATTTTCCATGGGAGCTAGTGATATATGTACCTGTCATTGGACTTTTTTCCATTCTGTTGCTTTTGTGGAGAAGTTTTGAATCTGTTCGAAGCTGACTTTATGCAGGAAGAGAAAAACATCTTGCTGGAAAGATTTCTGGATTAATTGAAGAAAAATGTAAGTTATTTGAAAAACTTAGTCTTCTTCAGAAACAGCATGATGCCTTAGAGTCATCTTTAAAGGATACAGCCTATGCAAAGTTGGAAATATCCAAGTCCAAACTCCAGGAAGTTCTCCTTCTAGGAAACCAGCTGATAGAAGAGAAATCTAAACATTGTAAACAAGTTGAGTTAAATGTGGAAATGTCAAAAATGATACATTCCCTGGAGGATGAGTCAAAACATCTCAAATCAAAAGTAGCTAACACCAAAATAACCTTAAGAATACTTCAGATCAGTGAAGCACATCTTAAGTAAGATGTTTTGAAGGAAAATGCCAAACTTCAAGAAAGCTGTAAGCAGCTTTTACGACACGCTGCAGCACGCAAGGAACAAGTGAGTGAATTTAATGAACAGAAAATTAAAGTTGAAGAGTGTGTGGCACATGCAGAACAACTTGTGAATGCCAAGAAACATCACATCACAAGAAAGATCTCTAACTGAATGATTGCCAAAGACAAAAGTCTGGGCTATTCTTGAAGAACACATGGCACATAATGGTCACTTGCAATCAGCAATGAAGAGTGGATCAGGAAATGGCGCTCTCTTAGATAATCAGACCAAAGAAACTTTGAGAAAGCTGATGTATGCTGTAAAGTTCAATGGTTCTTTAAAATCCTTAGAACAAGAAAGGAACCAAGTTTATACACAGTTGTGTGACGTTAAGAGAGCAAGTGAAGATCTTACAGAGCGTATTGAAAATGTCCAGTGCAAACAAGAAATTTTATGGTCTGAAAATACACAGTTGGAAGTGGAGAATAAGAAGCTTTGGCTGAATATTAAGAAAATTAAAGAAATGTATGAAGAGAATGGAATGAAATTCTACAGGAAATTTATGGCAGAGGACCATTACCAGCAAGACCTAGAGAGGAAAGTTTCCAAAGCAGAAGAAAAGATGAGACAGGCAGCTAAAGACCTGGAGACCTATAAAAATGTAGCCAGGGATCGCGAAGAAAAATTGGAGAGGAACAATCATTATTATGAAAGGCAGATTGTTTCCTATGAACAAAAAGCTCATTTTAATTCATTGGAAGCCCAGGCTGCTGAAAAACAACTCAAGTATTTTAGGAAAGTCAATGCCAGCAAGAGACAAAAGTTACTTAAAATGCAGTTGGAATTTGAACATTTAGAGAAATGTGGTATTTCAAATGCAGCATGTGACAGGAGCACTTTGCACGCGATCCCTCACCATTGGGTGAACCTTCATCAAAAAGAGAGCTTTCCTGTCTCCTTCAATTTTCTTGGAAGGTCCACTCAGACCTCCACCTTCACTTCCTCAGGGAGGACAAGGCTCAAGAGGCCCAGAGAATCCTGTAGGGCATCACATTAGCAATGAAAGAAGACAATCAAGCAATGATAGGGTGACTGACCCTCGTAGAGCACCTCCCTTTCCTGGAGACAGCTGTACTGCCACAGCAGCCTACTGTACCACCAAAAACAATCTACATGTTCAATGCAATACCCATCAAACTTCCAATGACATTCATCACAGAAATTGAAAAATTTACCCTAAAGTTCTTTTGAGAACACAAAAGACTGCAAGGAACTGAGGGAATACTGAGCAAAAAGAGCAATGTGGGAGGTATCACAATACACAACTTTAGTCTATACTACAGAGCCATAGCAATAAAAAGAGCATGGGACTGGGACAAGAACAGCTAGGAAGACAAGTGGATCAGAATAGAGGCCCCGCATATGAATCCACAGAGCTATGGTCACCTTATTTTTGACAAAGGCAAGAAAAACATGATGGAGATAAGACAGTGTCTTCAACAAATGTTGCTGGGAAACATGGGATCTGCCTGCAGAAAACTGAAACTAGATCCATGCTTAGCACCCCTTACTAGTAACAACTCAGAGTGAATTAAGTTCCTTAATATCAGACCTGAAATCCTGCAGCTAGTATCTGAAAGAACAGGGAATACCCTGGAAGCAATAGATATATGCAAGGACTTCCTTGGTAGAACTCCAGTAGCCCAACAACTAAGGAAAAGGATGGATAAATGGGAATGCATGAAAGTATAAAGCTTCCGCACAACCAAAGACATAGTCTCTAAATTGAAGAGACCAGCCACAGAGTGGGAGATAATATTTGCTAGCTATACATCACACAAAGGTGTGATAACCAGAGTATAAACAGAGCTCAAAAAACTAAATTCCCCAAAACTCAATGAACCAATAAAGAAGTGGGCAACTGATCTATACAGAACTTTTTCTATGGAAGAAATCCAAATAGCCAAAAACATGAAAAAAATGGTCACCATCCATAGCCATAAAGAAATGCAAATCAAACTAAGGTTCCACCACACCTCTGTTAGAATGGGTGTCATGAAGAATACTGCCAACAACAAATGCTGGTGCAGTTCTGGGGTAAAAGGAACCCTCTTAGGCTGCTGGTGTGAATGTAAGCTAGTACCACCACTTTAGCAAACAGTATGGAGGCTTCTTAAAAAACTAAACATGTATCTGCCATATGATCCAGCAATACACTCCTAGAGATAAACCTGAAGGAATGCAACTCAAGTTATAACAAAAGCACCTACACACCCATGTTTATTGCAGCACTGTTCACGACAGCCATGTTATAGAAATGGCCAAGATGCCCCCACTACTGATGAATTCATCAAGAAAATGTGATACTTATACAAGGTGGAATTTTACTCAGCCACAAAGAAGAATGAATTTTGTCATTCACAAGTAAATGAATGCAACTGGAGAACATCATCTTAAATGAATTTAGGCAGGCACAGAAGGCCAAAAATCACATGTTCTCCCTCATATGCAGTTTATAGAACCAAAACAAATGCAGTAATATTATTGGGCCTGTGTCACACACTAATGAGAGAATATGCACAAGAGAAATAGGGAAAGGAAAGGAAACCTGAAACTTAAATGTGGTTGGTGTGCTCCCTGTTGATGAACAAATAATCTTAATTTGGCAGAGGGCAGTATGGGAAGGGGACTAGGAAGTAACGAAGAGGTGTGGTAGAGATGAACCAGGGTGGGTTGCAATACACAAGTGTGTGGAATCAATGCTAGGAATCTCTCTTTATAGCCATGTTTATCTCAAACTAGGAAAAGCGCTATGTGTTTCTTATTATCTCTTATGTTTTCTCTTCAATAAATCAAAGAAGAGTACAGAACAGGTTCTGCCCTAAAGGAAGAGGAGGGAGGGGAGAGGTGGCACGAACAATGTGTACACATGTAAGTAAATATAAAAACAATAAAAGGAGAAAAGAAAAACAATGTAAAAAATATCAACCTCCAAAAAATGATTAAAAGTAAGAGTTTAATGAGAATGTAATAGTAATATTCTAATATGATGCACAACTCTGTGAATATGCTAAACATCATTGCATCACATTCTTTAAATGTGTGAATTATATCTGAATAAAGTTGTTAATGGCAATTTATATCAAGTATTTAATAAGCAAAACTATTGTTGTATGAGGAAAAATCCATCAGTCTCTTCATCCTCTTGCCGTAGTCATTGGCCTTCCTCCAATAGGCTATGTACCATGATTAGTTTGAGGTGAATCTTCTCTTACACATGCATATGGATTTGTCGATCGTCCCTAAGCCCTCATAGAAAGAAATACCATAACAATGCACATGCCTGGGAACCTGCCAGGCTCATTCACACCTGTATCAAGTGTGGTACTGGCAATAGATAGATGTGTGACTTTGGGACATTTGCTTAAGTTTTTTATGTCCCAGTGGCCTCTTTAGAATAAAAATGATACTAGTATTATAGTTTAGTAATGTCCCCCAAAGACCCATGTGTGAAAGGCTTGGACCCAAGATTGACAATATTGGAAGGACTTGCACACTTTATGTTGTGTGGCATACTGGGAGATCTTGGGACATTTGGGGTGTGTCCTTCCAGGGAATTTGGGACCATGGTTTCTCCCTCATTGTTTCTTTCATCCATCTATGAGGTGAATGGCTTTGCTCCCCTAACCACATCCCACCATGATATGCTGCCTTGACCCACAGGCATCAAGAGAATGGGTCTACACAAATGTGGGCACAAACCTTGAAAACTGGGATCCAAATAAGTGTTTATTCTTTTAAGTTGCTTAGCACAGGTATTCTATTACAGTAAAAGAAAGCTGTCAAATATAGTAACTCTGACAGTGCCACTGCAAAGATTAATGGGGTGGATATGTGCAGAGTTCTTAGGATAGTGCCTCACAACGTGTAAGCAGAACATGGTTATAGCTGTTATTTTTCTTCCATGCTTTTAATCATTTATTTTAAATGATTTCCTAAGTGGTTTTAAGCTTTCTGAAGGAAGACTGAAACTATTGCTCCTACAAGATTGATTACAATTATTTCAAGTGACATCTGTCTCTTGCTAAAGTATGGATTACTGTGGAGTCAAAGAATGTGTGCTTGGCATTTGTTTGAGACAAGGAGAAGACACTGGATAAATATACATGGTGGAGTAATGCAAATACCATTGAATCACTGTCTACCTTCCCCTAAGCACCTCACGTACATTGTGTCATTAATCCACATGCAGTGATATAGAATAGATCACATTAATGTCATCTTACTGATGGGGAAACTGAGGCTCAAGATTGTCAAGAAAGATTTTCAGAACACAAAACTAACAGTGGCATAATCATTTTCTCTATATTGCAATTCCTGGAGTGAACAGTGATAAATTTGAATTTTGCATTTTCTTATGTATAAAACATATAAAAATGAATAATGCTCATAGCTCAATAATTTTTAAATGAATTGATAAATGAGTGCTTACTATTTTTATATTTGTTGTGGACAAAAATAGATACAATGAAATGAGAAATATTGCTATGCCAATATTGTGTGAAAGAGAATTATGAAATGTGAAAATTTCATCGAGGAAATGTCTACTAGGATCAGTGAGACATAAATGAGGATATGAGAAATATATGAAGAGTACAGAGAAGGAAGAGACTTGAGGTAGTGAATGTGGTAGGCTTCAAGTGAAACTTAGAATTTGGTCTGATTGGCAAAGGGCTGTGAGAACTTGCATCAAAGTAGTGGAAGTTGGAAGAACCCCAGACTGCAGAGTTGTCAGAGCTGAAAAAGGTGTGGTCTGAGGACACCAAAGGGACCAGTTTGGTTTGGGAGTATATGGCAAATGTAGAGAAATGAGCTTTGCAAGGTGACTCTTGGGGAGCCCCCTAGTTATAATTGCCACATTGGGGTCTAGAGGTCTCTAGGGCCACATCTGGTAAACAACTTTCCCTTCAGTACTTTTAAAGAGTTCTTGACAGTGCCCTGAGGGGAGAATTGTTGTGCTGAGCTTCAGGATCAGAAGGTGGCTAATGGTTCTTCAGTTGTTGAGGGTAAGTGCATAAAGTACTGGGAAGAGGATGCTCCATCCTCTTGTGTTCGGGGTCTCAGCAGGGTCCTCTGTGATGGGAGGGTTCCATGTGCTATCACTATTTCTTCTGGACCAGATATATAATCTAATACTTCTACACCATGGAAGAAATCTAGACCAAGTGATCAGTGTTTTTTTTGAGTTATTTGTACATACCACCAGTGTCTAGCTAGTCTCATAGCCCCACTGGTGTGAGGAGAACTGAAGGAAGAACATGCAATAGTTCTCTTTTGTGCAGCTTTGAGTGAGGACTGACTGTGTGGGCATTTCTGCCCTCACAGTCACAATGTAGAAAGTAAAATGCATTCCATTTGGCATTTATAACTGAGTTCCATTGTGTTTACTACCTGGATTCAATGTAGAAATGTTACACTAATGCAAGAAGATACTTTCTCCCTAATTGAGTGTTTCTTTCTCCGCTCAGTCTATAACCCATCCAAGAGCACACACACAGAATGACTCCAAATAGTTCCACCTGTGTGACTTCCTGCCTTTGTGCTTTAACATGATAGAATATTTGGTGTTCTCATTAAGTGTGAAGTGGTGGTATATACTTAGAATGATTTTGAAATCAATGCCAAAACTCACATTCTTTGATGACCAAGAAATAATATGCAAAGTAAAATGTGTATAACAGAATGAGCATACAAGAATAGAGACTTGGGGATAGATGTTAAAGGTTCATCAAAGAAGACTTCTTGGAGCAGTAGACAGCAAGAGGGACAAGTGTAGAAGGCAGTGTTCAAACTAAGGGTTAGAGTTACAGAATTTGTGAGATAAGCCTTTCAATGGTAACTAAATTAAGTCAAAGCAATCTGTGCTTTTATATTTTTGTGCTAGAAAATGTTGGTAGGTTACCTGTAAGTATGTGATAGAAGAGTGCTGAGTCGCAGTGACAAGTCGTCGGATGCCATGCAATGTTGGGTGACTCTGCTATGGATTGGGTCAGGTAAGGAATGATGGAGTGTGTAAAGGGGAGGCTGTGATGAGGAATGGATAGAAGGATGCCTTGGTGCTAGTAAAGTTTTATAGTGAGCTTAGTGTTCCAGTAACTAATAAGAAAACATACATATTCATGCATTATAAGAGGAAGAGAATTAGATTAAAATTTATGAAGTAATCTACCAATGAAGATGATTTTAAAACCTCCTTTCCTGGGATAGGTGATTTGAACTTTCTGGCTTGAATGTGGCTCCATAGGCAAAGAACATGATTAAAGTAGTGGACCAGCCTGAGTGATGTAGGAGTGTACACTGTTGGGGAAACTTGGAACATGATTTCCAATTATAAAAACCTTATTGTTTGAAAATTTCATGAATAACTGTACAGATGCGTCCATATACAGGCAGAAATGCAGAGGCACAAACAGACAGTGATCTTTCTATTGTAGAAATTCAGCAGTGTCATATATGAAAATTTTAACATCCTTTGGTTAGGACAAGGGTAATAGGAGTTACATACTAAAGGTTAACTTAAGAGTAGAATATATGATTGGGAATGATCTCAAAACTATTTAGCCCAGTCTTCCAATTAATGTTGGAACATTTTTACAATATCCTAAAAGTTTCATTTTCTGCCCCTTAGTGAGCAAGAAGCTTTCCAGGAAGTCTGTTTTTAGATTTTTAACTTTTTTTCTTCATGTTATCTTCTTCATCCATCTTGTATGATTCACCAGTTCATCCTACTATTAGGCTTTTCTGACAAACAGAGCAAGCTTCCTACCTTTTCCATGAGACAGATATTTAAACATGCAAAGAAACTATCAAGTTTACCTTTAAGTATTTTCTTCTTACTTCCTAAAATATAATTTAAAACAACTTTTTCTCATGCTGGTTATTTTCATAGGTCTTATTTTGCTTTAATTCTATGTATTTTGTCAAGGTTGGATGCAAGTGCACTGTGAAGAATTTACATGTAAATTGTGTCATACTATGCTTGTGAGTACTTATTTTTGTTGACTGCCATGGAACTCACTATGTAACCAGGCTGGCTTCAAATTAATCTTCAAGTTCATCTCCAAATGAATGGATTAAAAATGTGGCATGTACACTTAGTGAAGTATGACTCAGCTTTAAAAGGAAGGAAATTCAGATGCATACCCCCTATGAATGATCCTTGAAAACATTGTGCTGTGTGAAGCAAGCTGGTAACAAAGAATCGATACTGTGTCATTCTACTTCTATGACAAATCTACAAGGGTGGAATCCATAGAGCCAGAGAGTACAGTGGTGCTTTCCAAGTGAGTGGAGGGGACCTGGGGGTGTGTTTAAAATCTCTGAAGACCTGCCACAAAGTTATCTGAACATACCAAAACACATTCATCTGCATGTTTAACTATGGTTCATTTGGGAACTTTTGTTGTATTTCTTTTACCACAATTTGAAATATTGTTTCACACTTTGCATTTAGAAACATCAATAATAATCAGGAAGAAATGTAGAAAGAAGAAGGTTAGCATGACTGCATTGTCATTATAAATATTACTGTATAAAATGAAATAATATCTGAATGACTGAAGAGGTCTACCATATTCATGAGTAATGACAATTCTCTGCCAGAAAAATGTATATTTTTCTCCTGAACTCATTCTAACTGTTTTCTGATGTACTTCTAATTAAATCTGACAGAATTTTTCACAGAATTTTAAAGAAACAAAGATCCAAAATAGAGAAAAACACTTTTGGAAAAGTGTAAGAATTAGGCTACAAAACTCCAACATATTGTAGATGTATTGATTGAACCCTAGGGTGGTCACATAGGGAGAGAAAATGTAAGAACAGAAGCAAAGAATCACTAGAGACAGATCCATGCATATACTGAAATTTGATATGTGACAATGGCCAGATCTTTGGGGAAAAATGTGGTACTCCATTGAACATTGCTGAGAGAAGAGAGTTTTCTGGTACTGGGTGTGGAGGGTGGCTCAAGTGGTAGAGCACCTTGTTAGCATAATTGAGGCCCTGAGTTCAAACCCCAGTACTGCAAACCAGAGAGACAGAGGGAGAGAGAGAGAGAGAGAGAGAGAGAGAGAGAGAGAGAGAGAGAAAGAAAGAGAGAAGTTATCCAAAAGGAAACAAAAACCAAGTTCAATTCAACTCTGATATAATGTGAAAACTTTTGTAAATGTCACAACGTAACCCCAGTACAATAATAAAATAAATAAGTAGATACATAAATGAAAGTAAAACAAAATGAAATTGGAAAACTTCAATCTTCAATACAAAATAGAAAAATGGAAAAAAGTAGAAAATATGAAAGGCAGAGTAAGGAAAAGGAAAGCCTCTGTCCATTTTTAAGATGTGCCAACTGTTAGGAAAACGCCACTCACCACACACAAAGGAGGCTCATGAGAGGTATCGCTTGTTAAAAAGTTTAATAAGCAGGCTGGCTGGCCGAGAAAAAATGGTGCAGCAGCTTCTCTCAGCGAGATGGCCTGAAGTAGCATTTGGGAGAAAGCAAGGGCTAGGGATGGGCAAAGAGAGGTGGAAGGAGATAAGGGATCTTGGGGCTTTGTTCTGCAAGGGATGAGACCAGCTGCTGAAGCAAGGTCTATGGGCGGGCAAAGGGAGGTGGCAGGAGATAAGGAACATTGGGCTTTGTTCTGCAAGAGATAAAACCACCTGCAGCTCAGGCTGCAGAATGGTGGCAAGAAGCAGTCTTATCATTACCCCATTTTTTGTTTAATGATGAGGGTAGGGGGTGAGGATCAAGAATAGGGGCGAATCATCGGTCTCTTTTGTTGCTTCCTGTTGGCGGGGGTGTTGAAAGGGACAGGATCCTCAGGCTCCTGTGGCATCCTGGATGGGGACTTCACAGTGCTTTTTCTGGGTGGTTTTGGAGAGGTTGATATCCCTGGAGGTCCAACTGGTTAAATTTTTGAATAGCAGTAGCAGACATGCAGTATGATATAAGGGAGGAAGCTTAAGAATAGAAGACAAAGAAATGTAGGCATTAGGATGGGCATTGGTCAGGAGAACCACTGTGAAATGTTGTTCTCTAGAGGATTTGAAGTGTCCGTTCCTTAAGAGATGTGGCCACTTGGGGGATCCCATTGAGGTTGATAGCAGTGGGTGTCATG
Source organism: Castor canadensis (assembly GCF_047511655.1). NCBI lineage: Eukaryota > Metazoa > Chordata > Mammalia > Rodentia > Castoridae > Castor > Castor canadensis. The sequence continues at coordinate 68,577,156 of NC_133401.1, forward strand.
AGAATGATCAGATGAGGGCTGGTCCATTGAAGTCCCAAAGGAGATGGTAGAATATCTTTTAGGAGAAAAAGATCCCCTGGTTCAACAGAAATTGTTATAGAGTGAGGCAGCATCTGGTCTGTATGCTGTCTGAGTAATTCCTTGAGAATGTTAAGAAAAGGCAGGTAGTCAGCCAGAGGAGCAGGGTCTGTTGGAGGCAAGTTTTCTAAGACAAATGGGTGGCCATATATTATTTAAGAACCAAATAGGAATATTAGGAGGAGCATAAAAAGGTATCTGCTAACAGACTGCATACCTGGGGATCTAAATTTTATAAAATCCTATAACTCCCAGGAAAGCTCTAAGCTGCTTTTATGGTATGGGGAAGTGGGAAGTGGAGGATTGGGTTGATGCACTCATGACTCAGGGAGTGAGTCTGTCCCTTTAAGAACACACCAAGGTAGGTGACCTGAGTGAGACATAATTGAGACTTCTCCCTAGAGACTTTCTATTCCCGGAGGCCAGAAAGTTTTAAAAGGGACTCAGATGCATTGCAGATAAGGGGCTCTGTGGCTCTGCATTGAAGAAGGGTGGCATCTGGGTAGTGCCAATCTAATAAGTCTCTGGTTAGGGCCTGTCCAGAAAGATAAGGGCTGTCTTTATATTCTTGTGGCAAGACTGACCAGGTCAGCTATTATAAAGCATTTGTGGGACCTTTAAAGGCAAATAGAGGCTGACTGTCAGGATGCAGGTTAAATGGAACACTTTTGGATAAAAGAGAGATTTAGTTCATCGTTTTACATAAACTGCCACTTTTAACTCTGTAAATGTTTGTACCATATTTACATAAAGTCTAGATCTGAACACAGTTATAAGGTGGTCATTTAAGAGACCGTTGCTTGAGCAAATATGTAAATGAACTCTGATTTAGTGCTACTTAAAGTGTGACAAGATCAACAGAAAACATAAATAATTTTTTGATAAAAATTGTTTTTGTAATGGTTTTTTGTAGATGTTACTCACAGAAGAACAATATTAAGATAACCTTGCTATTCTATAGACACAGAGAATTTGACTTTAGTTTGACATGACCCCAAAAATTTTTTAGGCAATTTTTACATTATATTCAACTTTAACTTTATTACATATTGAAGCTTATTATTATACATTTTTAAAACTTACTTAGACCTTTATATGACATATTAAACCCTTTGATGACTTGTCTTTATCCCTCCTATTTGAAACAATCTTTAGGACAAACCCTTCTTTATAAAACCCTTTTTTATCTAAAAACATTTTTTTAACTTTTCAAAAAATACATTTAATACTTCTTTATATCTCTTTCACTTGTTTATTTTGTAACTTATATTTTAAAATTAACTTTTATAAGAATTTTAAATTTATTATACGGGCTGAAGTAACTAATTAGTAGCTCTTGTTGTTTTAAGGAATTTATGATAGACATAAGGCCTCATCGTCCCTCAGGCTTGAGGGGATTTTTTTGGGTGTGGAAACTGTGAGGGATTTTTGAGTTTTATTTGAATAGGGAGGGCCCTCAAAGCTTGCCCTACAGTCATCACATCTGTTCACACTGTGGGATCTATTTGTTTCTGAAGGAGGGGGCAGCAGAGATAGCTGCCTGGGGGGAGGAGAATTTGAGCTTTTAGTTGAGGTAGTAAATCTCACCCCAGCATTCACTGAAGTTTTAGGAACTATGAGGAAAGGGTGACAGAAGAGGAGGTCTCTCCAAGAGCAGGCCAGAGACCGGGTAAATTAGCGCTCTAGGGGCTGGCCAGATTTTCCCTGAATGATAAACTTGCCATTGGACTGGCGGCTGGGAGAGAAAGATAAGACAGAGAAATGAGCTCCACTATCTAGCTGGAAAATGATCTTTTGGGGTTTTTTTGCCATATTGACTACCATGAAGGCTCCTCAACATTGATGCTAAGAAGTGGAGCGTGCACAGGAGGCCAGGACCCATCAATCCATAGGAGGTGGCATCTCGCCTTCCATCTGGAGATGGGGGTACTTAGACCTCCAGTGGTTACCTTTGCAGAGAGGGCAGGGTCCTGGTTGGGGGTGGGGCTGTCTCCCAGACTGTCACCCCCTTAAGTATTCTCTGCAGAAGTGCTCCTTCCTGTCCACCATGGTCGCAAACTGGAGATGTAGGCCCCAGTCGAGTGGGCGTGGCAATGAGGTCATGTCTCTTATCTTTCTCTCTGTTAGTAATGTCCCAGTTATAATATACAGATATGGCTAGTTGTATTAGTTGATCCAATGACTTTTCTCCTTCAGCCATAGACTGAGGTTTTTACAAATATCAGGGGCTGACTGTTAGAAAGTTATCTTTGAGAAGAACCTCTCACCTGTGACTCTGGGTCATCATGGTATGTTTTCTGATAGCCTCCTTAAGATGTTGTAGAAAGGTAAGGGGATTTTCTTTAGGGCATTGTTATAAAGCAAAGTTTTTATTTTACATTGACATCTGACACTCTGGAGAGCAGGTCTCTGAACTGTCTGGGCCTCAATTTCCTCACTTGAAAAATGAGGGATCTGGTTTATGTTAAATTTTATTTCCTCATTTCCAGGTGCCACTAGTATTGGGGGCTCATTGTAAATGGTAATCATTTCCAACCTGAGCAGCCTGGGCCAGAACCCATTGCTTTTCAAATGAGATAAGAGTCTGGTCTCCTAGAAGCATAATATCGTTTTATGCCAATTTAAAGTTTTGGATCACAGAGATAAGACTTGGATGTACTGGTCTGGGCATTAGTACAGCTGTTTTTTAATTTCCCTTAGATCTGATAGCTGGAAGGGGACATAGGTTTGCCCCCTTCCTAACGTTATCTGTTGAAGGGGGAAGCACCCATTAGGACGTTTTGAATATTGGGGTGGCATAGAAGTAGGGCTGAGTGTGGGCCTTGTCATTGTTAAAGGGCTTTCTTGTCCTCCTTTCTATGTTTATCCTGTGGCTTACAAAGAATGGCCAGCATTTGAGTATCTAAATAGTTATTGTGGAGCCAATCTGAGATGAGAGAAAATTTGTATGGGGACCTCAGTTTACTTTTTTCCTTTTGTAGAAAATGTCTACCTGGAATATGGTATTGTAATTTAAGGAACTCTGGCCACTTCTGTTGGTCACCCAAGGCATACTGAGGCCAGGCCTCAGTACAAAGCTTTTAATATCTACAAGCCAAAAGACTGGAAGGTGTAGATCCCATCTAGATAGAACAAAACATTAGGATCCTGTCTTTTAGTTAACAGCAGGCAGCCTCTTTAATGAAGTCTACTTTTTTAATAAAGGAATAAATCATGTGTAAAGGTAGAGAAGGGCAGTAACAGTACATATGGGACAACTAGTGTTAATATTTGGAGGGAAAATTTTATGTTGAGGCCGAAAGTATAGAAAATTTTAAATGAGAAGTTTAGAGATCACAGTAATGTGTTATTTTTGGTACTATAACCATGAGCTAACAATTGGCTTATAAGGGCGGTGTCTTATGCCAGGTGTGAGGTGAGGCTTGGAGCAGGGCTTGTGCAATGTGGCACTCCCTCCACACACACCTGGGACAAGCAAGCCTGACTGCCTAGGCCTGAACCTGCAGCCTGTCACCCCTCCCCCCTTCCTGTGTACTCTGCACGTGTTATTCTAGGGGAAGTGCTGGCGGGCCACAGCCATTGCCACTTGTGGTTGTTGGCCCAGGCTGTGCTGGGTCCTCTCTATGGATTTTCTTAGCTATGGCAGACGTTTTTGTTGTGTCCAGGAGCTGGCATCCTGTGCATGAGCACACCAGTTTGTTTTCCCTCCTCCCCTCGTGGGGGCAGAGTTAGAGCTACAGTTTTCTTTCTTTTTGTAAGCGCTTTTGTAAACCAGCTGATTTAAAGTTACTTTAGATTAAGAAGCCTGGCAAACGAGTTGGAATAACTTAAGTCATAAGGTACTATGCTGCAAGTTTTTCATGGGAGGCAGGGTCCCAGTAAGCCCAGGGAGGGCAAGGCAGACAGAGACAAAGGACATGTGGTGAGACCATGGAGGAAGCAGAAAAGGTGTCCTGAAATCTTAGGTAAGGAAAGGGAAGGCAGAGCCTGGAGCCATGACACACACCTGAGGGATTAGCCATCACCTGTGTCTCTAGTTCGCTCCCATTGCCTGGTACTGAAACACATTCAGCAAAATGACACCTCCACTCTCTGTTCACTGAATAAACTCCGGGCTTGGTCTCAGCCCACAGGGAGGGAGCATGAGCTCCCCAGAGCCAGAATCGCCATGAGGCCACAGTTGGCAAGGAGTGGCTTGTTTAACTCCATCATGGGGAAAGTCCTTCAGGAAGATAGTAAGAGACAAGCAGCGTGAACAGCACAAGAAGTCTGCTTACATGGGGAAGGAGGAGGTTTGGGAGAGGATTTGGTTTGTTGGCAGGGTCGAAGGAAAGGAAGGTTTCAGAGTCAGGGACGTTAATTGGGGTTTTTGTGGCCAGGAGGACTTGGGCAGGGGAGCAAGAGGTGCAGAGAGAAGGATTAGAGTGGAGATAAGAGAAGGCCTGGACATAGGGGACCTCCTTTTTTTTTTCTTGTGTTCACAGAAGGTGTAGAGATCCCTGGGAATATTAGGGTAAAGTGTGCCATTAAGTGGCCATTTTGAGTTACTGTCCAGGTGGTACTGTGGCTAAGCCTGATTGGAAAAAAAAATGAGTTTTTGGGCTTTGAGATCAGGTGAGAGCCATAAGAGCTTAAGGTTGGCCAGGAGGCAGTCCAGAGGTGTGTCTGAGGGAATTTTGGAAGGTCCAGTGCCCACGGTGAGACCCAGTCCGAGAAAGAATATGGCAGGTGTCCCCAAGATATTGCTTTCCTGGATGAAACAGAGAAGTCGAGGACCTTCAAGAGAATGTCTTCACCAAGAGGATCGTCCACACCCCAGGAACCCGGTTCCTGAGCCGATGTGAGTCAGCTCAATTTTGCCCAATTGAGAGAGAGAGTGAGTGAGAGAGAGAGAGAGAACCACAACTCACGACGTGACGGCACGAGGGAACTCACCAAGGCAGGACCGAGGAAATCAAGTGGTGGTGGGCGAGTAATAGGAACACACTGGCCTTGTAGTTCCCTGTGAGCGAGACTCATGATGGCGGCACTAGTCTGAAGTCAGGGGTCCTGGCAAAGCAGCTCAAATCCCAGTAAGTTTATCCAGGCTTAAGAAAGGCAGCTCCCACCTATGTGGCTTTGGCCAGCTGGTATAATCCCCCAGACAGGCTCCCTATATAGGGGATGTCTGTCTTGTGGCCAAAGTAGGCTTACGAGTGCAGTGTATATCAGGAGGGCCTGAATTTACTGACTGGGAGAGCAAGGTCGATGCCGGAAGCTCACCTGGATCTGAGTCATGGCACCAAAATGTTAGTAAAACACCTCACACTGCACACCAAAGAGGCTCACAAGAGGTATCTCATGTGCAAAAGTTTAATAAACAGGCTGACTGGCCAAGAAAAAATGGCACAGCAGCCTCTCTCAGAGGATCTAGCCTTAAGTAGTATTTGGGAGAAAGCAAGGACAAGGGACAGGCAAAGAGAGGAGGCAGGAGATAAGGGACAGTGGGGCTTTGTTTTGCAAGGGATGAAACCAGCTGCAGCTCAGGCTGAAGAATGGTGGCAAGGGGCAGTTCTTATCACCAACTAAATGAGAGGAATTGTGATTTCAAGCAACAGGAATTCAGACTTTTGTGTTAGATATGAATAAATTGTGACATCTAAAAGGAAATCAAAGTCTGGATTCAGCACTAAGCAGTAGAACGCATTACACACACACAAGAGAAAGAATAGTATTTTTCTTAAACTCTCTGAGGGTTCCCAGATGAGCTTTAGGATATTTGGGAAATTTTTCTCCATTTTATATTAGAGGGTGGGGCCTCCTGGAAAAGGTCTGGCCAATACCATGTAAAGCTTCACTCCTCTGGGTAGAGGAACTGAACATTAACTAATCCTCCCCCCAACCCCCACACCAGCCCTGCAATGGTTTGCTCCAGCGTAAAGGTTCCAGGTAGAACTTTGAGTGTTGTTTGTTGAGGCTCAGACAGGCCTTGGCAACAGACAAAGCAGCCTTGGAGCCATGGATGGGCCCAAGACTGTCCATCAGATGTACTCAAGGCTGGACCTAAAGGAATTTTGCAGGGTTGTGACAACAGATCCTGAAGAATTGAGACAAAAGCCCTATGATTTTCCATGGGAGCTAGTGATATATGTAGCTATTATTGGACTTTTTTCTATTCTGTTGCTTTTGTGGAGAAGTTTTGAATCCATTCGAAGCCGACTTTACGCAAGAAGAGAAAAACATCTCGCTGTGAAGCTTTCTGGTCTGATTGAAGAAAAATGTACGTTACTTGAAAAACTTAGTCTTCTTCAGAAACAGCATGATGGCTTAGAGTCATCTTTAAAGGATACAGCCTATGAAAAGGTGGAAATATCCAAGTTGAAACTCGAGGAAGTTCTCCTTCTAGGAAACCAGCTGATAGAAGAGAAATCTAAACATTGTAAACAAGTTGAATTGAATGAGGAAATGTCAAAAATGATACATTCCCTGGAGGATGAGTCAAAACATCTCAAATCAAAAGTAGCTGAAGCCAAAATAACCTTAAGAATACTCCAGATCAATGAAGCACATCTTAAGGACTCAAGAACCGACGTTTTCAAGGAAAATTCCAAACTTCAAGAAAACTGTAAGCAGCTTTTACGAGATGCTGAAGCACACAAGGAACAAGTGAGTGAGCTTAATAAACAGAAAATTAAAGTTGAAAGAGTCTGTGGCACATGCAGAACAACTTGTAAATGCCAAGGAAGATCACATCAGGTCTCTAACTGAATGCTTCCTAAAGACGAAAGTCTGGGCTATTCTTGAAGAACACGTGACACATAATGGTCACTTGCAATCAGCAATGAAGAGTGGATCAGGAAATGGTGCTGTCTTAGATAACCAGACAGAAGAAGCTTTGAGAAAGCTGATGTATGCTGTAAAGTTCAATGGTTCTCTAAAATCCTTAGAACAAGAAAGGAACCAAGTTTATACACAGTTGTGTGACGTTGAGAGAGCAAGTGAAGATCTTACAGATCGTATTAAAAATGTCCAGTGTGAACAAGAAATTTTACGGTCTGAAAATACACAGTTGGAATGTGAGAATAAGAAACTTTGGCAGAATGTTAAGAAAATTAAAGAACTGTATGAAGAGAATGGAATGAAATTCTATAGGAAATTTATGGCAGAGGATCATTACCGGCGAGACCTAGAGAGGAAAATTTCCAAAGCAGAAGAAAAGATGAGACAGGCAGCTGAAGACCTGGAGACCTATAAAAATGCAGCCAGAGAGCTCGAAGAAAAATTAGAGAGAACCAATCATTATTATGAAAGGCAGATTATTTCCTATGAACAAAAAGCTCATTTTAATTCATTGGAAGCCCAGGCTGCTGAAAAACAACTCAAGTATTTTAGGAAAGTCAATGCCAGCAAGAGACAAAAGTTACTTAAAATGCAGTTGGAATTTGAACATTTAGAGAAATTTGGTATTTCAAATGCAGCATGTGACAGAGAGCATTTTCCATGTGATCCCTCACAATTGGGTGAACCTTCATCAGAAAGGAGAGCTTTCCTGTCTCCTTCAGTTTTCTTGGAAGGTCCACTCAGGCCTCCACCTTTTCTTCCTCAGGGAGGACAAGGCTCAAGAGGCCCAGAGAATCCTGTAGAGCATCACATTAGCAATGAAAGAAGACAATCAAGCAATGATGGGGTGACTGGTCCTCGTAGAGCACCTCCTGAGACTGGGTCCCTGTCTCCTCCATGCAAACAGGATGGAAGAATGATGGTCCCTCCATCAGATCAACCATGTACTGATCCAGCGCTTCCTCCACAGAGGCACACTTCATATGTGCCTGTTTCATCTCTGCCGGTTGAAAGGAAAGTAGTGGGTCCTGGTTTTGTTCCTCCTGTCCGAGGTCCTTTCTTCTCTGTGGATCCAAGCACTGGAGAGTATTTTCTACCAAGGGATTACCGTGGCCCACCATGTCCTCCAGTTCCAATGAGAAGTGTCTATTCCTTGTGGGGTTTCCCCAGTTATCTTCCCCCAAGAGCTGCATATCCCCCTGCTGTAGCCACATTCTTGAAGTAGAAGTGAGTTTTCTTCAGGGTCGTTTCCACTTTAAGATGATCCTGCAGGTGAACCTATAGAACAAGAAGAAGAGACTTGGCAGTATTTTCATCTCTTTTCATAACTTTTGACTTCTGTCTTTTTTTAGTTTAAATGAGTTGCTGTTATTTGTCATTTTATTTACCTTCAATTTATGTTTTAATAGAAGTAGAATTCTCTCGATAGTATTTTATGAGTAAGTGATTTAAACAGTAATTTTACTATTTTGTTTCCATTCTGTTTTATTTAGACAGTACATTTTGTTTTCATTGTATTCTAGATAACTTTTAATTTGATTATTGACCCCACAATTACATAAATAATAATTGGAGTTTTTTGCCTGATATCTTCCAATGGAGCTTATAAATTCCACAGGCTATGTATTTAGACCTAAAATACATTCAGTATAATGGTAGACTGTAAAAGTAAGGTCTCTTTAAATTCTTTTGACTTCTCTCTCTGTTTTATTTTAAATTACTACTGTTAGTCATTACACTTTATCTCAAATTAAAGCTTACTTTAGAATTATACTTATTGGAATAAAATTTTATAAGTAGATGATTAAAGTAGGAATCTTATTTTATTTCCATTCTATTTTATTCAGAGTGTATGTTTCATTTGCCTTTTAGTCTATATAGCTTATCAATTTGAATTTGATTTTTTAATGTGCTATTACATAAGTAATAATTGGAGTTTTATCTATGTAATCTTACACTGGGCTGTTTTAAACTCCAATGGTTGTGTCTTTATGTCCAAAAATGTATTTACCATAATTGTTGTCCAACATGAAACTAAGATCTCTCTCAAAATACTTTTGCCTTCTCTCATTTTCAGTTTGAAATGAGCTCAAACTGGAGCTCAATAGAATTATAATTTTGAGGATAGTGTTTTATAAATAGATGATTTAAATAGCAATCTAATCATCTTAATTGTATGTATTTTATTTAGATACTATATTTTAATTTTCATTTTTTGTCTAGATTAGATGACTGTCTTGACAATTAATCCACCATTACATAAATAATAATTGGAGTTTTATGTTTATAATTTTGCATTGGGAATATTTTAAACTCCACAGGCTGTGCCTTTATGCCAAAATATGTGTTTACTATAACTGTAGAACATTGTGAAAGTCAGGTCTCTTTTCAAAGTAATTTTAACTTCTCTCTAATTTTCAGCTTAAATTAACTACTATTATCAGTCATTATACTTTATGTCACATTGAAGCTTAATACAATTTTATTTTCAGGATAATATTTTGTAAATATAGGAATTAAATATTAACTTATTTATATATTCTCATTTTATCCTAGGTTGTTTAAATATTTTAATCTGATTATTTAATACAGTATTACATAAGTAATCAGACTTTCATGAATGTCATCTTGCATTGGGGTCTTTCAAATTCCAAAAGCTTTGTGTCTTTATGCCAAAAATGTATATAAATGTAATTGTAATTGAAGAGCAATGTGAAAATAAAAACCCTTTTCAAAATAAAAAAAATTAAGTTGAGTGAAGGATGAATGACTTTCTGTAAAATATAGAAGACATTTTCATGGACTTATCTTGAAGATACATGTTTTGATAAAATTCAAAGCATTAAGGAAAGCATTAGTACTAATGCCTCTGGGCACACATGGAAACAGACAAATTCCTCATGAGTAGTGGAAATCAAACTAGAGATTAGAAAATAGTTACAATGTACATAACCAATAAAGAGTAAAAAAAGCAGAATGTGAAGTGCATGCTTGATCTTTTACTAAAGAACAAACACCCTAGTAAAAATTTTAAAATGAGTATGTCATTACAAAATAAGACTGGAAAATAAACTATGTAAACAGATCATCATCATCATCATCCTTGCTCAAAACAGGTGAAACACAAAGAGATGAGATGAAATTTCACACCCATTGTTTTAGCAAACATTGAAAGGTTTTTTTCTATATTTTCCCGTTTTAGGAATAAAACAAGCTGTAGAAACTTTACCTTTCAATGTTGAAGAATCTCATTCCCTGTGAACCAGGACTTTACTCTGTGATAATCTGTAGAGAAACCCCTACACACAGGCACAACAGCTAGATACAGATATGTGCATTGCCACTGTGTCTGAAGAAACAGTATGGTAGTGTGTTCTTCAAATGTAATGACGAATGTGGATGCCAGTGAAATTCTCTATAGCAATTAAAATGAATATACTTTTAGTAGAGTGTGGGAAAGATTTTCACCTTCAGAATGCAAAGGAATTTCATTTCACTTATGGCTTGCCTTATCCACTAATTTCTTGGTCACAGGCAATTTTTGACATTATCCTGTGTTTGTGACTTAAAAGTGTACATAGGTCTTTCTATTATACATAAGTGATGAAATCAATAAAAGTTGTGAAACCTACTCACATTTCATCCCAGACTAGGGACTGGACCAGGGGATCATAACACTAAGTAAAATAACCCAGTCATTGACATTTATTGCATTAGCTCACATGTGCAGAATTTCAAAACGTCAGTATTACAGAGATGAAGAAGAAAACAGTGTTGGTAATGTCTGGAGAATATGGAGAAAATAGTAATGGTAAGTCAAAGGATACAATAGAGTATGTGTAGATTGAACAGAAGATCGAATGTACAAAATGAGGACTGTAGTGAATATAGCTGGGTTGTGTTCGGTAATTTGTTTATTGGGTGGATTTTATTCAGCACTTGTCATCAAAACAATGAGATGAGGATATATTCTGTGAAATGATAGCATGTAAATCTGCTTCCCTATAGTGATGACTGTTATCTCTATGAATCCCATGAATCATGTTTTGAACCTCAGTATATACAGTAAATCTATTTTAAAAATTAATAAAGTAAAAAAAAAAGAAAAGGGGCAATGAACTTCGTCCTGTGGTAACATCTTTTGTGTAGCAAGGTCTGAGCATGTGACTCTATAGCTTAGATCCGATCACCACAGTGAAGTCACTGCGTCAAAGGGTATGAATAGAGAGGTGTGTGCACATTAATTTTTTTGAAAGGAAAGTTTCAGTTATTTTCTTTTCCCTTTGTGGTATCCGGGGTTTGAACTCAGGGCTTTGTGCTTGTGAAGCAGGTGCTCTACCCCTTGAGCCACACCTCCAGTCCATTTTGCTCAGTGTATTTTGGAGATAGGGTCTCATGAGCTATTTGCCTGGGCTGGCTTCAGACCACAATCCTCCCAATCTCAGCCTCCGAAGTAACTAGGATTACAGATGTGAGCCATCTGCAGCCCCAAGTCCCCTGAATTGTACATCTGAAGCCCAGACCCCTCCCAACCAGAGAGGAAGCCTGTGCTTTGATCTGTGGGTCGATACTCCTTCTTTTCCTAATGGCTTAGCCATGCATGTGTGCTCTCCACAGTGTTGCAGTTTAATATGCTGTGCTTCTGAGCTCTGTGCAAATGGAAAAGATGCTCTTTTACAGCTGGCTTTCGCGGACAACATTATGTTTTCAAAATCCATCCATGTTGTCACATAGTCCTTTCTCTGCTGCCTCTCTTGCTGTCTTTCTGTTTCTCTCTCCCTTCTTCCTTCTCTCTCACTCTTGCACTCTCTCTCTCTCTCTCTCTTTCTGTCTCTCTCTAACTCGTCTCACTATGTAACCTAGACTGGCATGAACTCATGATCCTCCTCCTTCTGCCTCCCTGGTGCTGGGATCTCAGGTGTGGCCACCACACTGACAGTCCATTTGCTTTTGTCTGCTCTGAATCTCTGTGTTTCCTGCCCTTCAGTTTCGTTTTTCTGAGGCCTGACTTTGAGGGTAGGGGAGGAACACCTTTTTATTTTTTCAAGCATTTGGGGGCTACATGTCCTTAATGCCCTCACTTTCCTTTCTCAGAACCTGGCTGAGCAGGGTCCTTAATGTCCCCACTTAGAGCAGGAAATGCAGGCTCAGGGCCTCAGGGCCAGGGCTGGGAGCTTTGCCCTCTGCCCCTTCTAAGGGAGAATCAAGTTCACGAGAAAGTTCATTGCTGAGTCCAATCTACTTAAAGGAGTGGAGGAAACTCAATGAACACCTGGAAATAGCTCTGTAACACCCGTCCTGTGTCAGCTGCCTGTCTCATTGAACGTTGGCGTGACCCAGGGCCTGATCCTTGTTCTCTTCTGCCTCTCTGTGGATCTGGCGAAATCCTGTGACTTTATCACCTCTGTCCTGCGGTGTTGGCATCTATATCTCCAGACCCATTGCCCCCAAACCTTGGCACTGTGTATGTCATCACATACTCAGCATCTCGCCTTGGGTGTTTAGGTGGATCTCCAAGCTAGCCGAACCAAAACAGCCATCTTCTCCTCCAAAGCAGCCCCTCCCGTCCTGGCTAATGCCAACCTCTCATTCCAGTGGTTCAGGCCCACACCTTGAGTCATATTTAACTCTCTTTCCTTTGCAGGTGTTCAGTAAATCCTGCCGACTCCATCATTAGAACATGTCCGTCTGTCCATCCATCCATCCATCCATCCATGTACTCACCCACCATCCATCTGTCCATCCATCCATCCATCCATCTATCCACCCAGTTATTCATTCATCCAGGCATCCATTCATTATTCATTCAGCTAATATTCATGTGCCTGGCACAGCTCCAGCTTCAGGGACACAAGGTCTCCACAGCCCACTGGCATCCTTCAGGAGGTGACAAGTGACCTGGCATAGACTTTGAGTTGGACATCAGGTGGCAATATTCTGGCCAGAGAGCTGTAGTCAGAAGTGATGTGTGAAACTTCCAGATTTGGTCCTCTAAGGACCAGGCCCTCCCTTGCTTTGCTCTTTCACCTGCTGTCGGTGTGTGGCCCCATTGTGAGGATGGTGCAGCCACGGCTGCAGGGAACTGGGTCCCCACACCTTGGGCCCTCACACTTATTTTAGGTTGTTTATGTGTGCACATGACGTGAACTAACAATAAACTTCTATTTTTTTAAAACCATTATTATTTAGGACATGACCTAAGAGCTCACCTACATCCGAACTGACCCAGTGGGCTTGCTTGGTAGCTTCCCAGCTGCTTTCTCATTTGTGAAACAAGTAACAAAGATTTACCACAAGAGCCATGGTGGGGATTTGATGTCATGTCCCAGCAGTGGCTCTTGCAAGGGGAGCACCCAGTAACAGGGTGGGGAAACAAACTGGAGGGGGAAAATAAATGCAGACATATAAATGTGTACACAGTGCATCAGCTAAAGCCATTTGGTGTTCCTGCCTGCAGAGTTTCAAGATTCACCCTGCAGGTCAGGCTTGGCCTGACTGATTCTCAGAATTTCCCTCTATGCACTAACCTCTTTGTGAACTGTGTCCTTAATTTTTTCTTTTTTTTTTTTTTTGCGGTACTAGGGTTAGAACTCAGAACCTATACCTTGAAGCTCTCCAGCAGCCCTTTTGTTGTGTGTGTGATGATTTTTTGCTAAGTAAGGTCTTGTGAACTTTTTTCTGGGGCTGGGTCTAAACTGAGATCCTCCTGATCTCTAAAGTGGGGGTGAGTGCACAATGGATCCAGAAACAAAGTGAGGGTTTCTTGTGCATTAGATGGGGTGTTGGCTGTGTCTAGGCAGAGACTTGAAGGAGGAGGTGTCTGGGTCCTTGGGCACTGAGTGCAGGCAGGCCTTGCAGGTTCTCCTGGCTCCCTGGAGAAACCCAGAGGAAGGGAGCCCTGCAGCCTCACTGTGGGCACTGGGAAGTTTATTTTTATTTCTCAGCTCCTTCAAGAACAGAAGGGAATCTGCACTCCTCTTTTGTCTTGTGGTCAACACTCAGTCAGGGTTTGGTGTCTGGCTCCTTCCCCAGGGTGGAATTGAGAGCCCATCCCTTGATCCTTTGCCAGAGGAGGCGAGGCTCCTAGGCTGGCAGGACAGCGCTGAGATGCTGGTGGAAGCAGGTGGCCATGGAACTGCTCAGTAGTTTTGTGTGGGCTCAGGGGATGTGGAAAAGATTGTTGCTGTTCTTTAACATGAGCAAAGACATGGGTGACAGTGGGCTGAGGGACTTGGTGCAGGAGGACATTCTACCATGTGGCATTGGGTTCAAGTGCTGAGGTCTGGGCTGCTGTGTGGAGTCAGACTGTCGGTCTGATGCTGGTCTCTGCCCCTCCACAGTTTTGTAACTCTGGGCAAGGAGCTGCCCTTCCCTGGGCTTGGTTCCCTCATCTGTAAAATGAGTTGGGCAGCTGAATCAGTGCCTGGCAGTGGTTCCTCTTTTAGGTTGTTTAATTTAATTTGTAATGTTTTTATTTGGCTGTACTGGGATTTGAACGCAGGGCTCCTCAGTTACTACACAGGTGTTCTACTTTGTGAGCCATGCCTCCAGCCTGAAATATTTCAGATTCTTAGCATTTCCTACTTTTTGCACAAGGACAGTCATGGCAGGTCACCCCCAGCACACTGCTTCTAAGCCTTCCTGGGCTTTTGAAACATGCAGGTCGGTTTATCTTGACCAGGCAGCCCCGTCCTGGGCCTTGTTCTCTGCAGTCTGAGAGACTGGGGATCAGATGCGTCCGGGCCATGTAGCCGAGGATGCCGCCCACGCTCTGCTCCAGGGGCCACACCCAAAGTTTGAACAGACTCACCCCACACCCTACAGTCACTCAGAAGCTGGAAGAGTACCCTGCTCCAGCCTGCTGGGAGGACTGTCACACACCCTGTCTCATTTGCAGAGGGCTGTAAGGAGATTCAGTCTTCAGGTCCTTGTCTGAGGTCAGAGATGTGAGGTTAGTTATCTTCCTCTGCTTAACACACTGCTAGAGCTTACAGCACTGTTTATTTCCTTGAGGTTTCTGTGGGTCTGAGGCTGGGTACAGTGTCACTGGACTCTTCTCCATTCTCAAGAGCTGCAGCCCAGGTAATGACCAGGGCTGTGAGCTCAGCTGAAGCTGGGGCAGGAAGGGGTTTTGGTTGTTTTTTGGACCTGGGATCCAACCCAGGGCCTTCTCAGAGCCCCACCCCATCCTGGGGCTCAGTTTTGCATTCTGGGCAGAATTCAGTTTATACTTCAGAGGCCTCACTTTCTTGCTGGCTATAGACTAGTGATCACTGTCCTCTCCTAGAGACACCCTCAGATCCTGCCATGCTACTGTATCACAGCATGGCCATTTCCCCACAGGTAGCAGGTAAACCTCTTACTTCAAATTTTTCCTTTAGAAGGATCTGGATGTGTCCATGTCTGTGTACCACCCCCAACCCCCACAATTTTAGTTTCTCAATTGTGTTTTAATGTCTCACCTGATTAATCCAGGCCCACCCAGATGGAACTGATTTGGGACCTTAATTACATGTGTAAACTACCTTCACCTGGGGTGCACAATGTATCCTATCAATTATGTGTCATAAACAGCATGCTGCAGCTCACATCCACAGTTCTGCAGACACGAGGGGCATGCATGTAGGAGGGAGGAATCTTGGGGCATCTCAGGACTCTGCCAGCCAAGGGTGTTTAGTGATGGATTTCAACTCAGGACTGTCCGATTCCAGAGGTCATGTTCTCACTGCTATGTTGTATCTTCTCCCTCTCTGCCCTGGCTGGAATGGCCCCAGAGTGAGGCAGCTGGTGGGCTGTGCAGCTGAGTGAGGTTGGGCATGGGTGGGGTGCAGTTCCCCCTGGCAGGGCCTGATCTTCCTAATATGGCACCCTCTGCATCTCTTGAAACGCTTTCCTGATTGGGTTGTCTGGGAGGAGCCTGGAACAAGTGCCCCCCTTGGCACTCTTATACCTGAGGTTTGGACTCAGACCCCGTTGTGGGGCCGTTGTGCACCTGTCCCTCTGAGAGACATGGTGTGGGGTATTACCTACTTAGCTCCCTTGCTTGGGAAGGGGAGGAGGTCAGTTCACCGACTTCCAATTACTGAGGCTTTTCCAGGTAAGTTACTGGGTAGTGATTTCTAGTTGAATTCTGTTGTGCTCACCGAATGTGCCTGTGTGTTTCAGCCTTTTGCAATGGATTGAAATTTGGTTATGATCAGCATATGGTAGAACTTACTGACCAACTGTTCCTGAGCATTTGAGAAGAATGTGTGCTCTGTGGGGTCAGGGGAATGCCTTACCGATGGCGCCTAGGTCAGGTTGCTTGCGCTCGTGGACAGCCTTGCTGGTTTTGTTCAACTTCTCACTGAGCAGGCTGTGGAGTCTCCAGCTGTGACTGCAGAGTTATGTTTCCATTTTTACATAGTGTATTTTCAAGTTGCATGTGTCAGAGTTCTGTGTGATACCCATTGGTGATACTGACTGGTGAATCAGCCCTTTGATCATTAGAAAATACTCCTCTCTCTCTCTGTGTTTGTGCTCTTTGTCTTGAAGTCTGCTCTGATACTACAATGGTGGTGTCATCTTTCTTCTCTTTCTGTTTTCTATCTTTCTTCTTTCAACCTCTTTGTGTCTTGATTATTTTCAGCCCATCTCTTATAGGCATCCTGCAGTTGGGTCTTGCTGTTTTAAACCCATCCTGACAGTCTCTCCCTTCTAATTAGATAGTTTAGCCCATGGATATTTAATGTGATTATTGACAGGGCTGTGTTTAGAGCCAGCATCCTGGTTTGTTGACAGGACAGTAAGAATCATAAGATGTCCCCTTTCTTTCCCAGCCCCACTGTAGTGGAGGTGGAAGGAAGGAAAATGGAGGTCCAGGCTTAGAAGGCACTGTGGGATCTGGCCTGGGCTCAGTACACCAGTCTCTTTTCCCCCTCCACTTGTTCTTCCCTGACCTCACCTGCTTTCTTTCTGGTCTTGAACTCACTCTGCAGGTCCAATTCTTCTGATGCTCTTCTCCTGACACTAACAGGCCACTTTGACTCCTGGTTTGCATAAAGGCCTCTCACTGCCTCAGCTCCCTGCTCAAGGCCACTTCCTCAGCCTCCAAGATTCTGTTTTCTTCTGAGGTAACCTTGGATAACTCTGTGTCTCCCATTGAAGCCAGAGTCTGTCTTCTGTGGTCACTGGCCGGCCCCACAGAAAGCCCATAATAGGCACCCTGTTAATTTGATGAAGCAGCAAATGGGGTCACAAAGTGACAGAGGCCTTCACTGGTGGAATAGTGACCTTGTATGGGGAGTGTGAGCCCAGGTTGGTGGTCACCTTGGTAAGGCTCCTGGGCTGCCTGCCCTGGCCACACTGGGAGGGCAGAGGGACCCCAGTGTTTGATTTACCCCTCAGGGAGCTGTGTATGGCCAAAAGCATCCAGACTGCTGAGTGGATTGTGTGACATTGATCTCCCCATTTCAAAGGGGTAAATACAGTGATATGCGTGTGTCTGAGGGACATCTCCCAGTCTGTCTGTCTCCAGCACCATGTGAGGTAAGATGATGTTTGCTTACAGAGCTGACTGGTGTTACACATCTCTGCATGGATGAAGGCACAAACCTATGTGTGGGTTTTTATAGGCAATTTAATGCAGTTTTCATTCTCTCCCCTCCATGCACAGGCATATTGTTGTTTGGATTCTTTTCAGAGTAATTTTGTATTCAGGCCCTAAATACTCCAGCACCATTTCCACAGTACAAGAGTACCCTCTTAGTAACCACAGCTACGTGAACAAAACCAGGAAACTTAACATTGACACTGAGTCCTGCAACCCATAGTCCTTATTTCTCCTTCCCAACATCCTTCATTCTGTACTCTCCCCCAGACCCCCGTCTCACATGCCAGCTATGCATGTGAGATAAGAGGATCATATGTTTGCCCCTGGGCAAAAACCAGAGACCCTACCTGAAAAATATCTAAAGCCAAGTGGGCCAGGCATATATCTCAAGCAGTAGAGTGCCTGCCTAGCAAGCTTGAAGCACTGCTGAGTCAAACCCAGTGTCAAAAAAAAAGAAACAATTAGTAACAGCCCAAAGACACCCCAACTTTATAGCTCTGAGTCAACTCATGTGTGCTAGAATCCTAGAAACAGGCTGTTGGAAAGGGAAACTGAGGCATCAAGTTGCTCAGTGGTTGGCTGAGGGTTTCTACATGAGTGTGGGGCTGAGCTGGACCCCGAGCCCAGCTTTCCTAGCTCCTGACCTCATGATTCTGCTGTGATAAAGCTAACACCTCTGGAGGACTTAGCCCATGAGCTGACTGACCCTGGGTTCCTGGGAGGGCTTATCCTTTCTTAGTGTGGATTTCACCTACACCATAGAGTTTGATTTGTTAAAGGACACCTGCAACTACTCTCATTCAAATTCAAGCAGGTGACATGGAAAAATGTGGAGACTTTCATCCAGTTACTCATCATCCAGCAGTACATGTGGAGCACTCTCCTCTCTCCCTGTTGGGCCACCAGAGAACACAGACCACACTCTGCCCTCTGGCCACACCTCTGCATTCCAGAAAGCACTTACTAGACTCACAATGAGCTTGTCAAAGCCAAGGAGGAGCCAAAAGATCTGAGACTTGTTAGAAGTTCATGAGGTGTCTCAATGTCACACAGTGCCTGGTTATGAAGGAGGACACTGTGGGGATTGGGAGAGAGTAAAATAATGCTTTTAAAATGTGGTTTTAAGAGGAATAGGAGGGCTGGATTTGTTAAAGCACGTTATTTATCCAGTTGGGGAGCTATGATGAGAATCAAGGAGAGGGTGTATTTAGTGTCTGGTTCATCTGTGATAAAATGCAGGTTAGAGGGTTCTAACTTTAGGGCTGTTGCAGCCTTTATGTAGGACCACATCTGATATCTTGCAGAACACTGAGAAATGCAACCTGAGTTACCAGCCCCACCTCACACTGAGAAGTGTATGACCAGACCACATGAGAAGAGGTGTGAACTGACTCCTCTAGCATCCAGGTGGTGGTAGTGACTGAGTAACTCTCCCAATCCATTTGTCCATAGTGTTATCCAGCTGCTTGAGCTGGTCTGAATTCTAGATTTGGGCACTGGAGCTTTCACCACTGCCTCTGGGAGCTGATGGATGCTCTGTGACTACCCCACCTGATTGAGAAATAAGTGACTGCTCCAACTGATTGGGGGGGTTTCTGTGACTGCCCCACAAGGTTGGGGATTTCGTGACTGACCCACCTGATTGGGGGTATGTTGAATGCTCCACCTGATTCAAGGCTCTGTGTCTGCCCTACTTGACTGGGGGTTCTGTGACTGTACCACCTGGTGCAGAGGAGCTTTGGCAAGGGCTGTGGTAGGTAAAATTACTGCATTCACCTGCCACCCATAGAGATCCTTGTCTGAGCATCTCTGGAACTACTGATGCTCCCACCATGTGGTCCCTCATGGATGGGCACCCACCATTCCTGAGCTGCCTGAGCTGGTCCAAATTACTTTCTCTAGATTTTGGCAGTGGAGCCTTCACCTCTGCCTCTAGGAGCTTATTGGAGGCTCTGTGACTGCTCCATCTGATTGGAGGCTTGGTGACTGCCCCACCAGATTGGGGGCTGTGAGACTGCCCCACCTGATTGGGAAAGCTCTGACTGTCCCATTTGGTGCAGAGGAGCTTTGGCAAGTGCTGTGGTAGGTAAGATTACTGCTTCTGCATGCCACCTATAGAGACCCTTGTTGGAAGTAATGATGCTTCCTCCATGTGGTCCTCAGGGTTGGGCACCCACCCTTCCCCAAAGCAGTCTGTGTCCTTTTTCATTTTCTTCAAAAAGCTGTGGATTGGGGACTTAGATGACCCCGAGGTCTTTTTTGTAGACCCATGTGGTGAAGTAAAATTGACATTTTGAAGTAAAATAGACAAAGTCACTGTGTAAAAGAAAGGACCTGGTGTGTTGACTTTGAGGATGTAGAATCTGTATTCACCTGGGTGGCAATGTCCATGACAGGGCCACTGTACCTCTTACTTCCATATTCTTCCCATTTCTTTTGTAGTTAATTGGTGAGGCATTACTCTGGGGCACTGACTGAATAATATCTGAAGGTGCGTAGGTGATTAATGTGTGTAAGGATTTCCCCATGCATTATCTGACTTACCTTCTGCAATCCTATACTATCCTGGCTAGGAAAGCATGGGCGATCACCCCACCAGCAATTAGGGCAAATATTGGCAAATTGTGAAAGTATCACCTGGCTCCAGACATACTGCTAGAGTTCTCTCTTTTCTCATTGATCTGAATTCTTTTCTCTAGATTCTGGTACTGGAACCTTTGCCTTTACTTCTCGGAGCTGATTGAAGATTCTGTGAATGCCCCACTAGAGAAAAGGTTAGTTCGAGAAGAATTAACTTAGAAGGTAACACACATGTACAGGAAAGTAATGCGAGTCAACTCCCTGTATAGCTATCCTTATCTCAACTAGCAAAACCCCTTGGTCCTTCCTATTATAGCTTATACTCTCTCTTCAACAAAATTAAGAGATAAGGGTAGAATAGTTTCTGCCTGGTAATGAGGGGTAAGGGAGGGTAAGGGAGGGAGCAGGGACTGGGGTAAGGGAGGAGGCAGGGGGAAGGGGGGAGAAATGACCCAAACATTGTATGCACATATGAATAAAATAAAAATTTTAAAAAAAGAGTCTCTGTCTTCCTCACATGAAGGAGAGGAACTTTGGCAAGGACTGTAGTAGGTAAGATGAGTGCTTCTATCTGCCAGCCAAGGACACCCTTGCTGGAGCATCTCTGGAACTGATGATGCATTATCCTTGCCTCACATCAGCAATAAATCTTCCATACCTGATCATGTAGGAGAATCCAGCTGTACTGAGCTTTTGGGGGAGGTGTATAATGTAATGAGGGGATGAGCTATGGATAAAGATGTGTAACACAGAAAGGAAGACTATTAGGAGAATAAAATTATCACATAGTTTTGTCCATGTCAGTATATCTCAAATATTTTCACAGAACTGCTGCTAAAAGAAAACTGAAGAGATAAGAACACATGATTTATCATATGCACTCATGTTCCCATAGGCACTAGTTTGTGGTGGGAGTCCACACCCTGCAGAAGCCCTGTGAGGTGTGTGCTGTGGAAGTCTGTGGGCTATGAGTAGTGAAAAAGATGGTACAAATGCCCAATTTTTAGGGTTTTGTAGAATCATAGGAGTCTTGTAGCCTAGAATGAGGAAAAGAAATAGAGGATGTAGAGAGAGAGCTGTGCTGGGTAAGATGATCATTAAAGTTGGTGAGAGAGTAAGCTGTGAGGACATCTTTAGGCCCTATTGTGTTAAGCTTTCTGCTTGAAGGGAAGAATATTTGGGGATATCTTGGCCTCTTCCATGTTTTCTATGGAACTTGATTGACGAATACAATCAGTGTATTAGGAGAATTAATGGAGTCCGTGTTTAGGGTAGAGATGCAGAGAGAGGAAGGAGTTGGGAGTACAAGACTGAGACAGCCCCTGCCATAATGCTGAAGGTGGAATGGAGGTCAGAATTAGCAGGTAGCTAGATGAAGTCAGGAAGCAGTTGATGTGATAGGACAATGAGGACCTATCACATAGGAGAGTGGAGGAGATGGAAAAAGGGGAGCAGTATCAGGCAAGAAGGCCTGTGAAGCAAGGGCTACTTAGTCTGACCACTGGAGATCCAGAGGAGCAGTGCCTGGATGTCAGGACAGAGGAGGTGGGACATGAACTGGGTGACACTTACTCTGCACAGTTATAACAGGAGAGAGGCTTGGCATTCTGCACACTCAGCCTTCTGGACTGGAACTGATCAGGATTTGAAATCAGAAGTCCTGGGTTCCACTTGCAGTCCTGCCATTAATTATGTCCTTATGTCCCTAGGGTGTTATAGCAACCCTAGGCACTTGAGAGTTAAGGCAATCTCTGCTTCCTGCAGCCTAGGTGAAACTGAAGGGACACACGAGATCCATGTGAAGAGCAGCTCCATCCAAAGAATCCAGTTCTCTATTCCTGACCAGTACCCATGCTGAGTAACAAAACACCAAAAGGTTAGTTTTTCAAGTACACTTGAGTTCTTTTCCTTTGTGCTATATTCCAATTAAGTATTACTAGTTGATAAATAGCCATGGGCAAATGTTCTTTCAAGAGCTATAGTGTAACCTGATGATTTTGTCTGTGACTTTTCTTAGAATGTGAAACATATGGGTGCTAGATAGATCTTCTAAGTAGTGTGTCCTCAGTACATTATCTGTCATTAAGATGGTTTCCTATGGTGGTCACCCCTGTAATCCTAGCTACTTGGAGGTGGAAGTCAGTAGGATTGCAGTTTGAGATAAACCCAGGCAAAATGTTAGAGACCCACATTCTCAACCAATAGGCTGGGCGTGGTGGTTCACACCTCTAATACAACAATGTACAAGGTATATGTAGGAGGCAGGCCCTCGATTTATCTGAAAAATAACCAAGGAAAATTGCTGGGGCATGGCTCAAGTATGAGAGCACCGGCTCAGCAAGTATAAAGCCCTGAGTTCAAACTCTAGTTCTGCCAAATAAAACAAAGACCTGCACCTTAGCTCACAGCTCTTGGTCTGCTGATTAGAGGTGCTAGTCAATGGCTGAGCTGCGTCCCCATGCTTTGCTGCCATCAGAAGAGGAAAGGTAGATAGCTCTGTCAACTGGATATTAGTTTCTGTGATGAAAGTGATTTACTGATGAATAAAGAACACTTTCAAAAAGAAAACAAACTGCTTAAATTAACGAGGAATTTCAAGTGGTTTATCCAAGATTAAAAATCACCCTAATCAAGGTAAGTGGGTCAGCAAAACCTTTGTCAGTACAGTGCCCCTGGGAGAATTCATGGTGTTAAGCAGGAAGGAAAGGAGATGTGATCCCTGGGAGTTCAAAGGCGTGAGGAAAAGGGAGAAGAAAAATCAGGAAATGCTAAGTGAGTTGTCCTGACTGCTGGGGTGGACAATTTTGTTGGAATTGGTTATAGGATGTACATATTATGGGAGCAAGAGAGGTGACTATCAGCAAGAAAGTTAAATCACTAAATTAAGGGGAAAACTGCTGAGATGTGAAACTAGTTTTTACCTGATTCATGTCAGTCACACTAGACAGGGCAGGTCTAGGAAAAGCTAGACAGTGCTCCTGAAGGAACAGGGCTAATGTGGACTGTGAATCTGTGGGCATGGGGAGGGATTGGTGAGATTTGTCATAAGGAAGAGAGGGCCTTGACAGGTGGATGTTAGTATTGTGACCTTCATGGCAGATAGTTTCTATACCCAAATAGAAAGAGAAGACCAAGATGCCCAGAGTTACTTCTCCTATGGACTGGAAAGTGCTGCTGTTGGGTAGACAGACAGACATGAGTGGATCCCCTAGGTGAGACTGGGCGAAGAGCCATGAAGGGACAATCAAGGGCATCACTCAGGCACCCTTGTTGATGATAAGGCACTACTCCTACACTCAGGGATGATTGGAGGCAACAACTCCTGCCTTCAGAGAGTGGTCAGGGTCAGCACCTCCCTACCTGGGTCTCCATGTCAGTGATACAGGCATTTAAGCAGGACCAAAAGCCTGCACTCACTAAACTTGCTTGCTTAAGTGTTACAATGTTTTAGCCAGAGGGAATGCCAGAGAACTTCACAGACAAGAAATGGTGAGTGTAAAAATTGTGTGGGAGAGCAAAAGCTCCTACAGGAAGGGAGGGGTTCTGAATAGGTTGCCAGTAAAGTACCAGAGTCTAGTTTAGACACAGTTCTAGGAGTAGTGCAGTTCACATGCTAATTAGGAGCATGAAGGGTGCTGTGCTCATTGGCTGATTGCAGAGCTACTATGTTCACCTTATTAGCATCAAGGACAACCAGCAGTTCCCATGCAGGTCTATCCTGTCCTTCCTCCCTCTTCCCTAAGTCCCTCTCCACCACTGCAGGTCAGAAGGATGACTCCAAGAAAACAGAATGTTTTTCTCTTTAGTTTGAAACAGTTTGATCAACTTTGTATGCAAAGCTATTTTGGAAGTTAAGTGCTTACTTAATGGGCTTCCTGTGAAATTTTCCTGGGAGTGCTCCTCGAGATATTCTACTTATTCAACAGTACAGTCACACACAGAGCCTATACCAGCCTGATCTGGTCCAGTGCGCCTGAATACTAAGATACACCTTGTTTGTTTTTGCCCATACTGGGGTTTGAAGTCAGGGCTTCATGCTTGGTTGTAGGAGCTGTTCCAGTTGAACCAGGCCTCCCACATGTACGCTGTGGCTATTTTAAAGGTTGACCTGAACTGCTATCTCCTTTTATGTTTCCTACCATAACCCAGTTGACAGGTATATGCCACTGCACCCAGCTTCTTTACATTGAGATGGAGTCTTGCAAACAGTTGAGTGACCTTTTTTTCTGAAGGAGAACATTTAAAGTCTGTCAAGGAGGGATGCTTGGGAAGTTAGAAATAGATCCCAAACAGAAGCTGGTTCCTCAGTTGGGGCCCCTAGGACTGATTCCCCAAAGGTTCTCATTTGGAACTCATAGTAACTGTTCATTCAATTAAAATATTTAGCCATATCCACTTTCCTTTTTATTTGCCTTATTGATCATTTCATATATGTTATTCAATTTCCAATATGTGGAAGAGTTTCCAAGATGTGTTTTGTAGAATAATGGGTTTCAATTTGATACTTTTCTTCATCCTACTAATACACTATCATATTCAACCCCACTACTGCTGTCTTTTCTACCTCTACCATTTATAACCATCCACATCATGTAACTTTCATGTTCTTTTTTCTCTGACAGTATACATATGACAGAAAACTTCACATGACATGTGTTTCTGAGTTTAGCTTGTTTGAGCTACACAGGATGTTCTGCAGTTCCTTCCATTTTCCTGCATATTTCATAGTTTTGTTCTTACTTTGTCTAAGTAAAGCACCATTGTGTATGTATACCAGATTTTCTCCACCCTTTGATCCTGTGTTGGGCACCTATGCTAATTCCATATCTTGGCTATTGTCAACAGTACCACAAAAGAACATGTTCATGAAGGGATCTGTCTTGTAAGCACCCTTTGATTCCTTTGGGTTTAAGTGGTGGAAGTGAATCATATGGAGATCTAGTCTTAATTTTTTGAGGAACCTCCACACTGGTTTCTATAATGGCCTAAACATTTTCATGCACAGTGTAGAAGGGTTTCTTTCCCCCTATATCTGCATCACCTTTTGCAGTTTTTGTTGTCTTGGTCATAGCCATTCTGACTGGGGTGAGATGGAATCTCTATGTAATCTTTATTTGTAGTTCTCCAGTACCTAAATATATGGACAATTTCTCATGAATTTATTGGCCAGACCAGCATTCTTCATTTGGATAGTGTCTGTTCAGTTCATTTGTCCATTTACTGATTGAAATATTTGGTATTTTGGTGAGTTTTTTGTATTATATTTCCCAACTAAAACTTTGTGGAAGTGTTTGCTTTATTTTTAAAATATAGTTTGAAGAGAACAGGATGCTTGAATATGACATGTTATAACTCAAGGTTGGAGAACCCATTACACTTTCTTCAGTTGGCACCAAAAACTCAAAGAAAGCAAGCTAAGGAGAATATGATCTGCATGCATTAACAGCTTCATGACAGGATAAAGCATCTTTAACAAAATT
Organism: Castor canadensis; assembly: GCF_047511655.1. Taxonomy (NCBI): domain Eukaryota; kingdom Metazoa; phylum Chordata; class Mammalia; order Rodentia; family Castoridae; genus Castor; species Castor canadensis. The sequence continues at coordinate 68,602,704 of NC_133401.1, forward strand.
TAAGGCCCCCCATGTTCTGGTAATGAAATCAGAAAGTCAACACAAGGATATTTTGGAAATGCATTAAGTCACCTTCAGAGATAAACAGAAAGCTTTCACAACTAGAAAGCACAGTGGGAACTTAATTAGCTGCTTGATTTCACCATGTCTGAACAGATACAGTTTGGATAGTGAGTATTCCAACAGGAGTGAGAAGTCCCAGGCAGAAGAGCATTTTCTCTTACTGCTCATGGCCATTATATTTCCACACAGAAGGCTGAAATGCTCTTTTTAGGGAACAAGGATCATATCCCGGCTAATTGGTTACCCTGTCAAGGGTCATCTGATAGATTTTTCCCAGACACTTATTGAAATGTTCTTGGGTAATGATAAAAACAAAACAAGAGCAACAGTAAACCCTTCTATTTTCCTACTGAAATCTCTTATCTGATGCGTAAGGAAAATGGCTTTGCCCTTAATTTATTGCAGCCTGCACTTAATGACACCCACTTGTATTCAGGTCAATAAGGAGCAAAGCCACAGTGCATTATTGATAGGTCTACTTGGTTGCCATTTCGGCGAGGCCAAGTTGATTGGTCATCGTCAATTCTGCTCTCTCTTTACTGACTTTTACTTTAGGTGTGTTTTCAATTACTCAGAGAAGGGATTTTAATTTGCTTTTATTTTTGTCAATTTTTATCTTGTGTGTCTTAAAGTGTGTTAACTATATATTCATTGATTTTTACTGTCTTCCTTGTGAAATGACCCTTTATTACTTTGAAATTTCTCTTCATATATTGGGAAACTGTCCCTTAAATTGTATTTTTGTCTAATATTAATATAATACGATAGATTTTATAATTGCTTTATCACATACCTGTTTTCACCTTTTTAAAATTTATTTAATTTTGTTTTTGAATTAGCATACACTAACAATATGACAGGATTTCATTGTGATTATTCCTTACATGTCAACAGTTTAGTTTGAACAATTCACCCCTGTAGTTCTGTTCCCACTCCTCCCTCCTCTGCTCTTTTTCAGTGTTGCATGGGTTTGATTATGCTGTTTTTGATCCTTTTAACACCTCAGTCTTCTTTACTTTCCCTGCCCTCCCATTATCACCTGCACTGTCCCTCCTTTATATACATGTCCCATTATTATTACCATCATCCTATGAACAAAATCTAGATCAAGAGGACTAAAAACACCAACAAGTTTGAAGACAGGCTCCGTGTCTATCATGCAGGATGGAAAAACTCTCTGAGTAACCATCTGTCAAATCTGTGCCCCAGTATTTTGTTTTCAACATTATTAACAGTGCAAAAAAATCTTATGGTGCTAAGACAAAGAAAAGATATTTCCATTACTGAGTTCCTAAAACCCTGAGCAGGTGGCATTGCCTTCCTCCAGGTTCCTCTGGTATCAGCTCAGGTCTGATTCGTGCTTTCTCCAGGAAGGGAGGATTTAAACGTCTCATTTGAGGGTAGACAAGGGAGAAAAAGAGAAAGTTGCCTTGTCTGTGTGAGTCTTTGTCCTGCCATCATGGAAACGGGGACAAAGACTGAACTCCAGCTTCTTGACTGTCTTCAGCATAACAATTCTCAATACTTAAGGGAAGAATCATTTTGTTTCCCACACCCATTACACTCAACACACAGCCAGTATTAATATTCTTCCATATGGAATAGTTTCAGGTTTTGAGGTTTTTACGGTATGGTCCACACATGAGCTATAGTTCTTTCTCACAATGGTGTACAGCGTAATGAGGGGATAAGTTCTGGGTGCAGGTACAGGAAGGACTATGCTGAGAACCAAATGAGTTGTGCAGTTTTGTCCATGTTACTATATCTCAAATGTTTTTACAGAATGACCTGTAAAAGAAAACTGAGAAGTAAGAAAATATACAAAATTTTTAACGCATAGTCGTGTGGCCATGGACACCAAAGTATACTGATCTAGGAGTCCACACACAGCAGGAGCCCTGTGAGGTGTATGACATGCATTTATGTAGGCTATGAGTAATGAAGGAGTTGATCCAAATACACAATGATTAGGGTTTTATAGAATCATGGGAATTTTGGAGCAGAGAATGAGTAAAGATAGAGGAAGAGAATCCAGAGAGAGATGTGGTGGGAGAGGTGAGCACTAAAGTTGGTGAGAATGAAAGCTCTGAGTATAGCATGAGACCACATCGTGTTAGACCTTCTTCTTGAAGAATAGTTGAGATTATTATGGTTTTTTTCCATATTTTGTATGAGAATTGTTTCACAGACACAATCAGTGCATTAGGAGGATTAATGGAATCTGTATTGAGGGTAGAGATGTACAGGGCAAGGCAGGAGGATGTAGCTGGAGTGTAGAACTGGTGAGGCAAGACCAAGTCAGGGAGCAGTTGACGGTAAGGACAGAAAAGCTGATAAGATTGAGTGACAGATTGTGTTACAATGGTCAACAGGAGGCTCTGAAACTGTAGATTTTAGGAATTTGGGAGTGATAATCATTACTTTTAATGAAGTCTCCTTATCCATTCTACAAACACTGTCAAATAATGCATTGCTTTTGAGGGAGAGTATACAATGATACAATGATACAATGAAGAGAGCTCTGATAAAATACTGAATGCCTAAAATGGTGTGCACACAAATGCACATTTTTTTTACTATTATTTGTCAAGACATGAAAGAGGTGGAGTGAAAAGTGTTTCAAAATATGTGTGCACTGGTCAGAACCAACCACAGTGGGCTTAGTTACAGATGAGCTCTGTCTTTGTTGCTTGAAACAGCAAGGAAAACAAAGTCACCAAGACCACTTTGCAGGAAGCAGGAATTTTATGACCCTAGGAGACTCAGGGGAGATAAATTCTCAAAGCCCTGAGTCCCGATCAGAGTCAGAAGATGAGTTATTTACCCCAGGTGGTTTATGTAACCAGGGGTTTGCAGTATATGGATCACAGGTGGTCAGAAAGACAATCCAGTTACAGAGAAACAAGTTGGTTACGGAGTTTCTCTCCAAAATCCCTACAGAATGTGGTCACAGTCACAGGAAACCTTGCAGAGCCTAGCTGAAGGCTACATCTGTGACACTTTTGAGCTTGCAGAAAGCTGCTTGTGGCCCCAAGAGTAGGGAATTCAAGGTAATTTTTAGATACACAGTAAATCCCAGAAAAATAGCCACGTTGGCTCCAACATCTTCAGCTCTGTTCAGTATTCAGCCAAAGAGCAGGCATTGATCGGTAAGAATCGTACAGCAGCACGTTCATGGTGCTCATTTTTATTTCCCTCCAATATGCTTTAATATATAACATACGAAGTTAAGTGTACATTTGTTAAATGTTGAGAAAGGCGTCTGACTCCAAATACGGCACAGAACCTTCTCATCATCTCATAAATTCCCTCAAGCTACTTCCCAGTTAGCTCTTGAATGGCCCCCAAAGTTCCATCTTTGCCTGGACGGGTTTTGAATCGAGATCCTCTTGATCTCTGTCTCCTGAGTAGCTAGGATTATAGGCATCAGCCATTGGCACCTGCCCTGATTTTTTTAAAATGGTGTTGAGAATTGAACTCAGGGCCTTGAGGTTGCTAGACAAATACTCTACCAATTCAAAAAAGACTTACCAGAATCTTTTTTGCTTTTAGTTTTTTTCAGATAGTGTCTCATGCTAACTTTGCCTATACTGTCCTCAAACTCATGATCCTCTCAAGCAGCTGAAATGCTAGGTGTATGCCACCATGCCTAGCTGTATCCCATCTCTTAAAGGTTCTACCACCTCAACACTACTACAGCGAGGACCAAGCCCCCAGCACTTATCAGTTTTGTGGAGGTCAGGGAAGGTCCACCTTTTCCCCTGGGAGCTTCCCTGTTACTAGCTTTCAATAAAAATCTTGTCTCTCAGAGCATTTTCTTCCATTTCCTGGCATCCTCCCTTGCACACTTGCCCTTGCACACTCAGGCTCTGAGATATATTAATCATACATTATTAATTTTTCCTTCTGACTCTTCATTTTATGATTAGAAAAGATACCTGAAATGATTTTTTTTTCTTTTGTTGGTACTGGGGTTTGAATTTAGGGCTTCATTCTTTCTAAGCTGGATCTACCTCTTGAGCCACACCTCAAAGATTTTTCTATCTTTATTCAACTGATGAAAGGTAATCTTTGGCTGTCCATATTGTCTGTCCTGGCAAATGTCCAGTGTTCACTTCAGGATGTGCATTCTGCTGCTGTTGGGTGGACTGTTCTATAGGGCGCATAGGTCTAATTGCTCTACAGTGTCGTTAAGTCTTCTCTTTCCTTATTAATTTCTCTGACTGTTTTATCCTTCACTGAAAATTATGTGTTGGTGTCTCCAGCTATTACCGTAAAAGTGCCTATTTCTTGTTCAGTTCTGTAAAACTTTGCTTGATTTATTTTGGTAGTCTATTGTAAGGTGTGTATACATTTATAATTTTTATACTTTCTTTCTGCCTTGAGCCTTTTATAAACAATTATATATAATAAATCATTTATAATTTTGTGTTCTTTGACTTAAAGCATATTTTTCTGACAGTAGTGCACCTACTTCTCTCTTAGTTACTATTTGCATGAAATAATCTGTTTCCATCCTTTCAACTTCAAAGGAATAGTCTTACAGTATATAGACACATCATACTTTTGTCTAATTTCCTAATATCTGTCTTTTTACAGGAGAATTTCATCAGTAAACAAGTTGTGGGTGTTAGTTTTTACCTACAGTCCCCGCTACACAGGAGTGTAAGTAGAAATGTGGTCCACGGATGGCCTGGGTAAAACCCAAAGACCCTACTTGAAAAATATAGGAAAAAAGGTCTGGGCGATGTGGCTCAAGTTTTAGAGCACCTGCATAACAAGCATGAGGACCTGAGTTCAAAACCCAGTTCTGTCCAAAAAAGTAATTACTGAAAAGGAAGGATATAATTTTTCCATTTAGGTATTTGTTTTTCTGTCTCATAATTTTCCTTAATTACATCTATTACTTCCTTCTTTTGTGTTATTTTCTGGTGTATAAATTTTATTCCATTCTCACTTCTTTTTACCTTGCATGCTTTATTTTCTTAGTTATTGCCTATGGAATCACAATAAACAGTTTAATTGATAATAATATAGTCACATTTAGTTAGTACCAGCTTATTTTAACATTATTGCAATCACTTTTATATCGTTGTACCCCTCATTTTAGGCTGTTAGAGTCACTAATTACAGCTTTGTATATTGAATATCCATTAACCTAGTCTTAGAGTTGTTTTATGTAGTCATCTTTTAATTTTTGTAGGAAAAAGAGGAGTAACAAGCCAATATATTTTAATGCCTACTTATCTATCCTATATAGTTGCCTTTACTGCTGTTCTGTATTCTTTTGTGAAACTTAGTTACTGTCTGTTCCTTTCATTTGAATGGTGGATTTCCTTTATTGTCTATTACAGGGCAAGTTCACTAGTGCTGAACTCCCCAAGATTTTCTTTTTTTTGAAATGTATTCATTTCACCTTCGTTTTTTGAGAGTGCTTCACTTGAAATCCAGGAATTCACACAAGCTAGACAGACACTCTGCCACTAAGCTACATCCCCAGTCCCTCTCGGTTATTCTTGAAGGTCAATTTTGCCATATATAGAATTCTTACATGGGAGATGGCATTCCCCCAGTACTTAAAATATACCATCGCACGGCCTTCTAGCCTTCATGGTATCTGATGAGAAGTCAACTGGACCCTGTACAGAATGAGTTGCTTCTCTTTTGCTGCCTTGAAATTTTCCTTTTTGTATTTGGGTTTTAGTAATTTTCAAGTGTATGTATGTCTCAGTATGGGTCTCTTTGAGTTTATCCTCCTTGGAATTTGTTGATCCTCTTTACTATATTAATTCATGCCTTTCGTTAGATTTCGATAGTTTTTGCTTATTATTTCTTCCAACCTTTTTTTTTCTTTTTGCCCCTCTCACAGTTCTTTTTCTTTTTGGAGTTCCTAGGATGTATATATAGGTATGCTTGATAATATCCCAAAGGACCCCTTGCCCTGTTTATTTTCCTTTATCCTTTCTTTTTCTTCCTCAGACTGGACACTTTGGAATGTTTACATATACAGAATTAGACTGTGTTGGGGATAGGACCCAATTCTGAACACAGAATTCGTTTATGTTACATATGTGTATTATGCACATACCTGAAGATTACTTTAATAATTTTGTGCATAATTTGAAGCAAAGCCAAAGGTGTAGAATTTTCCATCTGTGTCTTTATACTAGCACTCAGAAAGTTTTGGATTTTGGAGAATTTTGGATTATAGATATTTCAGTTACAGATTCTTAAACTTGGAAGTATTTATTTGGTACCTTCAAGTTGTTGGTATTATAACCTACTCTTGCCCCTCCCCTATATTCCTCTGTCCCTCCCTCTTTCTCTCTTTTTTCTTTATTTGGTGATACTGGGCTTTGAACTCAGGACCTCACACTTTCTAGACATGTGCTGTTTCGTTTGATCCACCCTGCCAGACCTTTGTGATGGGATTATTTTGAGATAGGGTCTTGGGAACTGTTTGGCTGAGACTAGCTTCAAATTGCAGCCTGCTGATCTCTGCCTCCTGGGTAGCTAGGATTTCAGGCATGAACCACTGGTGCTCATCTCTTTCTTTCCTTATACAGTTTGCTACATAGCCCAGGCTGGCCTTGAACTCAGGATCCTTCTGCCGCAGCCATCTGCTCACAGGTGTACATTAATAATGCCCAACTACAGATGGGATTTTGAAGATTGATTTTGGTTTAATTATGATAAATTTTAAGGACATATATGAGCTTTTTATTATACATATAGAAATTACTTGAACCAGATTGATCTCCAGGCAGTTTCCTGGCATAACTATGATCTGTAGAGATTTTGTGTTACAATTATTTTTCGTAGAGTGGATATGACCTGCACCATTGAGTCTGAACACTTAAGGGCACTTGCAACTACAATCATTTGAATTCAAACAGGTGACATGGAATAATAATGAGGTTTTTATCCAGTTATTCACTCATCTTCCAGCAGGTACCTGTGGTGCACTCTGCTCTATCCCTGTTGAGCCACCAGAAAACACAGACCAGACCCTGTGTTTGGCAAAAGCACTGCATTCCAGAAAGCACTTAGTAGACTCACAATTAGCTTGTTCAAAGCCAAGGAGGAGCATCTCAGCGCTCACAAAGTTCCTTGCTTGTGAAAGAAGACACTGGGGATTGGAAGAGAATAAAATATGATTTTAAAATATGTTTTTAAAGCCTGGTGGAGTGGTTCAAGCAGTAGAGCAAGTGAATAGTAATAGTGAGGCCCTGAGTTCAAACCCTAGTACCACCAAAAATAAAGTATGTTTTAAAGAGTAATAGAAAGTGTGGATATGTTCAAAGCACATTATATGCCTATGCAGACATATCACAATGCAACCTCTTTGTACAATTAATTATTGTAATAAATGATTATATATAAGTCAACATGGCCCACTGTACCATTTACTTATGTGAAGACATTGTGACTGCTGGGGATTTGGTGACTGTAAGGAGCCACTCTCCATTATACCTATTCTACCTTTGTTGTATGCTGCTTGTGGGGAAGTTGAGGCAGAGAAGGACAGGGGTGGCTGACACTCCTCATCCCAACCTGGGTCACTTTTATTCTTTCTAGAATTTGATTCCTGAGCAGATTGCTATTCTAAGTTTTCCCCTCAATCCAATGGAGGATGGATGGTGAGGAGGAAAGGGAGGGTGTATTTAGTGTCTCATTCAGTCCTAATAGAACGGAAGCCATGGGCTGTAACTGTACAGATGTGCAGCCTTTATTCAGGACCACATCTGCTGTCATGGAGAGCACTGTGAGAATGCAACCTTGAATCCCAGCAGTCCTCACGCTGAGAAGAGTGTGAGCAGAAGGCTACGTGACAGGAGGTGAACCTACTCCTCCACATCCAGGTAGTGGCAGTGTCTGAGCACCTCTCCCACTGCAGTTGTCCCTGGTCTTACTGAACTGCCTGAGCTGGTCTGAATTCCTTGCTCTAGATTCTGGCATGGGAGCCTTCGCTCTGCCTCTGGGAGCTGATTGGAGGCTCTGTGATTGCCCCACATGATTAAAGTCTCCATGACTGCCACACCTGATTGGGGCTGCATGACTACCCATTCTGATTGGAGACACTGTGACTGACCCACATGGAGCAAGGGCTGTCATAGGTAAGGTGACTGCTTCCACCTTCCACTCATGGAGAGCCTTGCTGAAGCATCTCCTGCCACATATTCCCTCACAGATGGGCACCCACCCATCCCCATAGCAGCCTGTTTCCTTTGAACTCTGTGGAAAAACTCTATGGCATGGAGATTTAGATGTCCCTGAGGTCATTTCTGTAGACTGTGGGATTGTTGCTTGAAGCATACTTGACCCAGGTCACTGTGTGAAAGACTAGGTCCTGCTTTGGAACTTTGGGGCATAGCATCTGCATTTTCTTGGGTGAGGTTGGCTAGATGCTGCCATGTTTTCCCTGTTTCTTATCAGGTTAATTGGTGTTGTGTTACTCTCAGGCACTGACTGAACAATATCTAAAGGTGCTTTCTTAATTAACACGTGTAAGGATTTTCCTCATGCATTATCTGACTTACATTCTGCAACCGTACCGTGTGCTGTGTAAGATGGAAGTGTGATAACCTCTTTAGTAATTAGGGCAAAAATTGAAAAGTTTTGGAATGGCTAATATGTCTACAGATGTATTGGTAGCATCCTCTCTTTTCTCACTGCTCTGTGGTATGAGCACAGTACCTGGGATCCCGGGCAGCACAGTCTGTCTTCCTAAATTCTGAGCTGGAATCTAATCTCGCTTCATGTATGTGGAGATTTTATGGTCCCCACTGTAGATAGAACTCCTCCAGCTCCTTATTATAGGCAGTTGTCAGGGGAGTTGCCCTGTGTCCTGAAGATAAGAAATGAATCAGCTTCCCTTGGAGCTAAAGATGAAAGAATGGGGACAAATGTTCTTATTGGATGTCAAGGAGATGAGTTTTTCCTGTTGGGAATTTTAAAAGATAGTTCAGGTCCTGTTGGGATGGGATCGCTGTTGATCTGTATTCTCTGTTCTTTCTTTTCTAAATATTCTCTGCCTCAGTTTTATTCCCATCAAAGGAATAGGAAAGAGGTGAAAGGACATGGATCCTAATTTGGAACAGAGCTAACATATCCTGTGATTATTCTGAATATGTGTATTTGGAGTTGGTTGGGTGACAAAAGATGTTTGAGAATTAACTCATCCCTGATGGGTAGACAGTGCCTAGAAATGAACAGTGTCTCTGTTAGACTCAGTCTGAGTATCCAAAATTAAGATTTTAATTCCCTTGTTCTTTGTTGACACAAGAACACACCTTCCTGGCCTCCATCCAGTCCTTGATGCCAGTAATTTGTCAGACATTGTCATTAAATCTGACACTGCACTTAGGTAGGTGTCAGTGTCTCTGTTGACCAGAGCTTGGTAATTTTGTGATAAAAATCTCCCATGCTGTTCTAGTCACAGAATTAGGAAGGCACATGCATATGATTTGTTCTGATTCTGATATTGGCTGAGCTTTACCCATTTATGGAATAAAATGAGACTAAGATGCCATGATAACCTTCCTGACAGGGTAGCATGAATCATGTTGCTCAGAAACTTACTGGCAGTATGCTCAGCCTTGGTCTGAGCAACAGCTTTAAGGATACAATGTAGAAGTTTCCAGCTGTTCCTTCTCCTGGCCTGCAATTCCCATAATGGGGTCCTTTGTCTGCTGTGAGGGTCAGCACACTCCCCCCAACTTTACCAGATGAGGAAGGAGGTGGATAGAGAAATGAACAGACATTTTTTTCAGTTCTGTGGATTGAACTCAGGGCCTACTGCATTATGGGAAAGCATTCTGCCACTTGACCTTGCCTCCAGCCCTTTTGTATTTTGTTCTGAGATAGGGTCTTACTAACTTTCCCCAGGCTGGTCTTGAACTTGAGCTCCTGCTTCCTTTGCCTCATAAGAAGATGGGATTACAGACGTGTGTTGATACACCCAGCAGAAACCTCCTTAACATTTGTGTCTTTTTTATACTGTAGGACTTAGGTTATCCTAAGAGTCTCTTTAGCAATAAACCCACCTCTAGATGTGTGCAGGAGGGTGTTTGCAGAGAGGGTTCACTACGGTGGAAGGCCCACCATGGATGATGGCCGTACCATCCCAAAGGCTGGGAACCCCGATGGAATTAAATGGGGAAAGTACAGGCAGTCCCGTTCTTTGGTTCTTGGCCACCAGGAAGTGAGCTGCTGTGTTCTGCCATGCTCTTTGTGTCATGATGGACTGAAACTGTGAACCAAAATAAGTCTTCCCTTCCTTAAGTTCTTTCTCCCTGGTGTTGTCACAGCAGTGAGCACATGACACAGTAACCATGGCATGTCATGGAAAGACTTTTCTCCACCCTGTCACTCTTCTCCTACCCCATTCCAGGCTTCGACAGTGAGGTCTGTATGTCAGCCCTCTGAAATCACCACAATGGCTGCAGTAGCATTGTGTCTCTGAATCAACTGGGCACTAACACATTGTTTTAGGCTCTCTACTTGAAGGGAAGAATATTTGGGGATATCTTGGCCTTTCCATGTTTTCTGTGAGACTTTGTTGAGAAATACAATCGATATGATAGTGGAATCTGTGTTTCGGGTAGAGATGTACAGAGAGAGGAAGAAGTTGAGAGTACAGGAATGAGACAACTCCCCGCTGCCCCCGCCAGTCACCACCATTATGCTGAGCTGTAAAGGAGGTCTGAATTAGCAAGTAGCCAGATGAAGTCAGGAAGCAGTTGATGGGGTGGACATTGAGGACCTATCACACAGGAAAGTGGAGGTGATTGAGAAAGGAGAGCATTACCAGGCAAGAGGGCCAGTGAAGCAAGGGCTAATTAGAGTAACCCCTGGAGATCCAGATGAGCACTATCTGGATGTCAGGACAGAGGAGGTGGGATATGACCTTCTTGTCACTTACACTGCACATGTAGAACAGAAAAGTGGCATGGCATCCTGGACACTCAGCCTTCTAGAGTGGAATGGACTCAGGGATCAGAAGTCCTGGCTTCCAATTGCAGTCCTGCCATTAATTATGACCTCATGTTGCTAAGGTTTTATATCAGCTGTAGTCATTTAAGATTTAATGGACTCTGCTTCTTGCAGCCTAGGTGAAATTGAAGGGATGCCAATGATACATGTGAAGAACAGCTACCATTCAAAGACTCCAGTTCCCTATCCCTGACCAGAACCCATGCTGAGAAAAAAAAAAACAGACGGTCAGTCGGGCACAATGAGCTTGCCATGGGTAGTGTTCTGAGCAAGCTGTGCATTGTAGAGGGTGACTAAGCCCTGGGATAGAGGCAGAATGACCTAAAATGGCAGTGAACAGCAGCACCTAGAGTGGGTAGGACCTTTCTGAACCCCACAACTACTGGTTTATGTGCCAAAGCAAGAGAAACGTGTGTCTGTCACCATGAATGCTGTAGCACTTCCTTATCTGAGATCATGGGTGCAGGTGAGTCTGAGGAATGAATGTCAGATACAAATCCCTCTGAAAATCCCATATCACTGTCATGGCTTCTTTCCTAGGGAGTTGGTAGGCCCTTCTAAAGGCAGTGTACATGTGTATAGGTCTGATCCTCAGTTGTTGTCTCGATAGTGACTATGTCAGAACCTGCTGTTTATGTGGGCAATAAATTGCTGCATATGGAACAAGAAACACGTGTTAGTCCCAAATATAAAAGGAAGAAAATGTTTTGGCCAATGCCAGTAATCCCAGCTACTCAGGAGGTGGAAATCAGGAAGGTCACAATTTGTGGCCACCTGGGAAAAAAAGTTCACAAGACCTTATCTCAAGCAGTAGAAAGCCCGACGTGGTGGCACTGGACTGTCACCAAATACTTGCGAAATGTAAGTTGGGGGATTTCTGTCACAGCCAGCTGAAGCATAAAAGTGATCCCCTATCTGAAAAATAACCAAAGAAAAAGTGCTGGGAATATGGCTCAGGTGGTAGAGCACTTGCCTAACAAGCACAACGCCCTGAGTTCAAACCTCAGTACCAAGTTATATATATGATAAAGCATGATTATGATCACATGACACTAGTTGCAGAAATAGTCACAAAAGAGGTTTGTATGCATCTATCCTCTCTTTCTCTTTTAACAAAGAAGTAACGTAGGCTGTTCAGGAGCACTCTCAACTGTAGACTTCTAAGATCTGAGAACTCCCTTCCCTAGAATACGTTGCGTGTCATGAATCCTCAAGATGTAGATGCTGCACTGCTATGGCAGCCTTCTTTTTTTGTGTGTGAAAGATAAGTAATTTTATTGTTACTATTGTCCCCTGTATAATATTTAACAGCTCCTGATGGGTTAACTCTACCTGTGTCCCTCAATTCCCTATCCCACAACTACTTTGCTACTAGGACGCATGAAGGGCTGAATGAGTGACATACTAGTATACCATGTAGATAATCATTAGATTTTACCATTTGATTATAAATACATTAATAAATGCATTCAACTACTTATTTAATTTGAACAACTAGTGAAAAGAATACAAAATTAAATGACTTGTCTTTAAAAATGAAATCCCATCTTAATGTCAGGGTTTTCCATAAAATAGTGCTTCTCAATGAAAGAAAATTCAAAGTGCTTCCATCTTGCTCCTTTTTTATTACTCAATCAGCACACCATCCTTAGTGTGAAATTAATAGATATACTAAATGCAAAGGATAACATGAGAAAATGTAGGAGGAAAATTCCTCATTTTCATTTGAGTCTATAGAATTATCAAACCAATTAGCTTTCATCATCTTACGTTTTTTGGGGAACAAATAGACTAGCTTGATAATTTAACTCTTCTTAACTGACTAGGGCTCTACAATACCAACTTTTTTAAAAGATCATTTTAAAACCAAAGCACTGGGCTGACAATATAGCTCAATCAGCTTTGAACACTCCAAGGCTGCCAGGATGAAGCTACACTAAATCAACAGCGGCTTGCTGCTGAAGCATAACTCTGGGTCTAGAAAGCTCTGCTCCAGTCATGACTGTTCCAAACTGCTTGCACCAGACTTTTTGCCGGCACAAGCCTCAGTGAACCGCAGCAACCATTCTTACACAGGCAGAGGGGGAGCACTTACTGTGCTGGTGGAGAAGGAGGTCTGGGATTCATGCAACCTTGGTCCTCATTTGTGTGAACTACTGTGACATGACTGATGCAAACATGCTTGCTAGCCATTCCATCCTTCCAGGCTGCACATGCAGGCTTTTGGTTTATTTTTCAAGTTATCCAGATGGCACACTCTTGTGCTGCCTCCTGGTGTTGCAACATTAGGCCAATTGCAAGACTTATTTTGCATACTTTGTCATTGGTAGAGGAGATGGTGGAAGGGGTACTAGAGCAGTATCAGTGGTGAAGGTGGTAGCAGCAATAATGGTGGTAGCCCAGAGTTCCAGAGAGTGGTCAGCAGCAGCAATGATGGGGAGAGGCAGCGGAGACAACAAGAGACAGCAGAAGTTTAAAGTAGGTAAGAGAGGGTGGAGAGTCAAGGCTGAAGAAAGAGAGAAGGTTGTGAAGAGCAGGAGATGAGACATTGTTGCAGATCTCAGTTGTTGGGAGCATGTTACAAGGAGCTGGCCTCAAGGGCCAGGGGTCCCAACCCCCTAGTTGTGACATGTAACACTTCTGCTGTAAGAGCTGAGAGTCGCAGAACCTGGAGCCCACACAGGCTCTGCTGTAATACTAGCAGGTGCTCCTGTTGGTGTTGCTCACTGCTAACAGGAGCCAAGGTTGACAGTAGCTGCCAGTGCAGAGCCATTTGTGATGAAAGCTCAGCACAATTGGTCTACTGCATGAGTACATACAGCCATAAATTTCTAGCTTCTAATAAATCTCTGTTTTCTAAAGCCTGGAATAGTAAGGTCCTAGCAATCAGAACGTGGAGCTATAGCCTCTATGACTGTCAATCCAGCCTCCAGGCTTTCAGCACTCAAGGACCCAGACTGAACATTAAAAGAGATAATCATCATCAATTTATGATTTCTCTCTGGTTACAGCAAAAGGATCCAAGTTAGCTGACTTGTAACAGGTGTGGAAGGAAGTTTAAACACTCCAATTCAAAGTTATCCGTTATTTTTCTAATAATGGGGGTCATTTTATTGGTTTAGTGCTTCAAGTTTCATTATATTGAAATCTTTTTGGATTATTGTTCTATTGTTTATAGCATTACCAACAATTCCAAAATTGTCCTCAACTGGAAATATACTAATCCTCTCCTTATGTCAGTGTGAGTCACTGATTAAAAATATATAGTATCAGTGATTGAAAACCTTTACCACTAAGTGAGAAACAGTGCAGATGTGTTAATTCTTTCATGTTGCAAGGAAAGAAATATTACTGGAACAATTATTTGTACCAGGCATGGTGCCATGGAGAGTAGTACATTCATTAATTTATTCTACAATATATTTGAGAACTTTTTGTTTCCAGGCACTGCACTGAAAGTTGGGAATGACAGTTGGGGTATAAATTAAGCAGATTCACTTCATGGAACTAAAACTTTAATGATGAAGGCAGGCAAGTACTAAAAGTGAGAAGGAATAATTATATCATTTACTACTAATCAAAATCCTTTGAAATATGTCATATTCTCTGCTTTATTGGTAACTAAAGTGAGAATCACTGAAGTGAATTTTTTACAAGAGGTGGCACATCATGTCTGTGATCTTAGGAACATGATATAGATTCTAAGACTTTGATACATTGTTCAGTAAACTGGACAAAAAGGGTGATTAGCTAATTAGGCAAAATATTTCATAGTAAGCATATGCTAGTTCTGTTGAGTGCCATTTTCTTCTTTAAACACTCTTACATTCTTTTGTAGAATCCTATTTGCTTTTTTAACCACAAAAAACAGCAGCCTTTTCAGGAGAGCAATGTTTTATGCCTACCACACTTCTACAGTTTATCAAAGTGGTTTAGCAGGTAAACTGAAGGTTTCATAGAGGAAATGAATTTTCATAAGGTTTGAAGTTATATGTTTTATTGAATAAAATTTATTTAACAACTATTACATGTCTTGAAGGAAGGAACAGTAGTTTAGCACTTCTTGAGTATCATTAAGTGAGATGTGAATATTTAACTTTATACATTCAATAATAAATACATTTAAACCACACCAATTCTGTGCAACCAAGAAGCTGAGAGTTCAGACAGCAACAAAGAAATGCAAAAAGTATTTTAGTGAGTGGATAAGAGCTAGAAAGCATCAGCAAAAGGAGAGCTCAGCTAGAAAGGAAAGAACAGCTCTCTCTGTGGGGGTGAATCATGGGCTCTGACAATTGACGAAATGGGGAGGGGAATTGCCTTCACTCCACATGAAGATATTCCTTGCCATTTTTTTTCCTCAAAGGAATGGACACACACTCTTCTCAGTCCTTCATGACAGATGCAACTGGTATGAGCAGGGCTGTGAGATTTGGTGCACTGACCACATGCACTGAGCTGAAGGAAGCAGACGTGTGAGCATCAGGGTTCATGCCTGTGATGTTAGTGTAGCCTGGATTTGAAATCTGAAATAAACTACCCAATGGACCAAGAAGAGGAGCAAAAGATTATATGAATGCTACATTTTTATGCAATAGAATTTTTAAAGCAGCTTCCAGATTACCAGATTAGGTCCTAAATCCAATGATCTCTCCTTTCAGATACTGAACTGCCAGATCCACAGGATTTAGGGCCTGGATACAAAGGTAGCAGAGCTGTTGGGTTCCAATAAAGATGACCTCATTCCTTACCCACAGATTTCCATTCTACAGAAAAAAAGTAGAAGTTTGGACAAAACAGGTGAATGTCAGAATACATAACGAAGTGCCTGATATGTGACTACTTAAGGAATACTGGAAACAATGTTTTAATTGGTGCTCTTCATAGGTGGCATTAAAGTGTCTTCTGCTCTTTGTGCTGGTGAAAGGCTATGGGAACATTCAACACAAGTTCAGGACGGGGCTTCATTTTGGTGGGCTTCTCTGATTGGCCCCTATTGGAGCTCATCCTTCTTATCTATACTTTGATTTTCTACATCCTAACTCTTAGGCAACACTACCATCATCGTTCTCTCAAACTGGACCTTCAATTGCACACACTCATGTACTTCATCCTCTGCCACCTCTCCTTCCTGGATCTCTGCTACACCATGACCACCATGCCCCAGCTTCTAATCAACCTTCAAGGACATGAGCAGACCATCACGTATGGAAGGTTTGTGGCCCAGCCTTTCGTTGTGGTTGCCCTGGGGTCTGTTGAAAGTATGATCTTGGTAGTGATAGCATTTGACCACTGTGCTACTGTGTGTTGTCCACTCCACTACATGACCATCATGTACCCCTGTTTCTGCTTGTCTCTACATCCATAAAGAGGCTCCCAAAAATGAAAATTCCAGGACCAGAGGGATTCTCTGATGAATTCTACCATACTTTCAAAGGAGAACTAATACCAACATGCCTTAAACTTTTCTGTGAAAGGGAAGGAATACTGCGCAATTCATTCTATGAAGCCAGTATTACACTCCTCCCAAAAGCAGACAAGGACAAATCCAGAAAGGAGAACTCCAGGCAAATCTCCTAATGAACATTGGTGCAGAAATTCTCAATAAAATAATGGCAAACCAAATCCAACAACAGAAAGATCATACACCATGACCAGACAGCTTCATCCCAGGGATGCAGGGATGTTTCAACATATGCAAATTAAAAAATGTAATACAGTACATTTATAGAAGCAATGACAAAAACCATGTAATCCTCTCAATGGATGCAGAAAAAGCCTTTAATAAGCTTCAACACCACTTCATGATAAAAGCTTTAAGAAAGCTAGGAATAGAAGGAATGTACTTCAATTTTATAAAGGCTATATATGACAAACCTATAGCCAACATCATACTTAATAGGGAAAAACTGAAATCATTCACCATAACCTCAGGAACAAGACAAAGATGCCCACTCTCCCCACTCCTATTCAACATAGACCTGGAATTCCTTGCCAGAGCAATTAGGCAAAAAGAAATAAAAGGAATATAAACAGGTAAAGAAAGAGTCACAATATCCCTATTTGCAGATGGCGTAATCCTGTACCTCAAAGACCCAAAAAACTGTACCCAAAATTTCTAGACCCCATAAACATCTTCAGTGTAGCACGATACAAAATCAGCTTACAAAAGTCAGTAGGCTTTCTATATACCAACAATGAACAAATTGAGAAAGAATATAAGAAAACAATTCCATTTACAATAGCCTCAAAAAATTCAAAAACATAGGAGTAAACTTAAGAAAGGATGTAAATGACCTCTACAAAGAACATACAAAGCACTGAAGAAAGAGATGAAGAAGATTTCTGAAGATAGAAAGATCTCCCATGCTCATGGATTAGCAGAATCAACATAGTAAAACTGGCTTTACTACCAAAAACACTCTACATGTTCAATGCAATACCCATCAAAATTCCAATGACATTCATCTCAGAGAGTGAAAAATCTGCACTAAAGTTCATTTGAAAACTCAGAAGACTGCAAATAACCAAGGGAATACTGAGCAAAAATAGCAGTGCTGGAGGTATCACAATACCAACTTCAGATTATACTTCAGAGCCATAGCAATAAAAAGAGCATGGTACTGGGACAATAACAGCCATGAAAACCAGTGAAACAGAATGGAGGACCTGCGTATGAATCCACACAGCTATGGCCACCTTATTTTTGACAAAGACATCAAAAGCATATGATGGATGTAAGACAGCCACTCAACAAATATTGCTGGGAAAAGTGGCTATCTGCCTGTAGGAAACTGAACCTAGATCCATGCCTATCACCCTTTACTAGTAACAACTCAAAGTGAATTAAGGACCTTAATATCAGACCAGAAACCTTGCAAGTAGTGCCTGAAAGAAGAGGGAATACTCTGGAAACAATAGGTATAGGCAAGGACTTCCTTGCTAGAACTTCAGCAGGCCAGCAACTGAGAAAAAGGATAGATAATGGGAATACATGAAATTATAAAGCTTCTGCACAACCAAAGAAATGGTCTCTAAGTTGAAGAGACTAGCCACAGAGTAGGAGAAAATATTTGCTAGCTATACATCACACAAAGGTGTGATACCCAAAATATAAAGAGAGCTCAAAAATCTAAATTCCCCAAAAATCAATGAACCAATAAAGAAGTGGGCAACTGATCTAAGCAGAACGTTTTCTATGGAAGAAATCCAAGTGGCCAAAAACATGAAAAACTGCTCACCATCTCTGGCCGTAAAGGAAATGCAAATCAAACTAAGATTCCACTTCACCTCTGTTACAATGGCTATCATGAAGAATACCACCACCAACAAATGCTGGCGTGGTTCTGGGAAAAGGGAACCCTCTTAAGCTGCTGGTGGGAATGTAAGCTAGTACAACCACATTGGCAAACAATATGAAGGCTTCTTAAAATTCTAAACATATATCTGCCATATGATCCAGCAATACCACTCCTAGGGATAAACCTGAAGGAATGCAACTCAAATTATTACAAAAGCACTTGTGCACCCATCTGTTTTTGCAGCAGTATTCATGATAGCCATGTTATAGAAATGGCCAAGATGCCCCACTACTGACGAATGCATCAAGAAAATGTGGTATTTATACAAGGTGGAATTTTACTCAGCCACAAAGAAGAATGAAATTTTGTCATTCATAAGTAAATGAATGCAACTGGAGAACATTATCTTAAGTGAAGTTAGGCAGGCACAGAAGGCCAAAAATCACATGTTCTCCCTTGTATGTAGATTATAGACCCAAAGCAAATGCAGTAATATTATCAGATCTGTGTCACACATTAACGGGAGAATATGCCCAAGAGAAATAGGGAAAGAAATGGAAACCTAAAACTTTAATGTGGTTGATGTGCTCCCTGTTGATGAATGAATAAAGTAATCTTAAATTGGCAGAGAGCACTATGGGAAGGGGACCAGGAAGTAGCGAAGAGGTGTGGTAGAGGTGAACCAGTGTGGGTTGCAATACACACTGCATGGAAGCAATGCCAGGAATCTCTCTTTATAGCTATCTTTATCTCAAACTAGCAAAAACGCTATGTGTTTCTTATTATCTCTTATGTTTTCTCTTCAATAAATCACAGAAGAGGGATAAAGGAAGCGGTGGAGGGGAGAGATGGCACAAACAATGTGTACACATGTAAGTAAATGTCAAAGCAATAAAATAAAAGGAGAAAAGAAAAAGTAAAAAAATCAACCACCAAAAAAAGAATGATTATAAATAAGAATTTGTGAGATTGTAATAGTAATAATCTAATATGATGCACAACTCTGTGAATATGCTAAACATCATTACATCACATTCTTTAAATGTGTGAATTATATCTGAATAAAGTTGTTAATGGCAATTTATATCAATTATATAGTAAACAAAACTATTGTTGTATGAGGAAAAATCCATCAGTCTCTTCATCCTCTTGCCATAGTCATTGGCCCTCCTCCAACAGGCTATGTACCATGATTAGTTTGAGGTGAATCTTCTCTTATACATGCATGTGGATTTGTCGATCATCCCTAAGCCCTAATAGAAAGAAATAACATAAGAATGCACATGCCTGGGAACCTGCCCTGCTCATTCACACCTGTATCAAGTGTGGTACTGGCAAAAGATAGATGTGTGACTATGGAAAATTTGCTTAAGTTTTTTATGTCCCAGTGCCCTCTTTAGAATAAAAATGATACTAGTGCTGTAGTTTATGAATGTCTCCCAAAGATCCATGTGTGAAAAGCTTGGACCCAAGGTTGACAATATTGGAAGGACTTGAACACTTTATGATGTGGGGTGTACTGGGAGATCTTGGGACATTTGGGGTGTGTCCTTCCAAGGGATGTGGGACCAAGGTTTCTTCCTCCTGGTTTCTTTCATCCATCTATGAGGTGAATGGCTTTCCTTCCCTAACCATGTCCCACCATGACATGCTGCCTTGACCCTGGCACCAAGACAATGGGTCTACACAACTGTGGGCACAAACCACCAAAACTGGGATCCAAACAATTGTTTATTCTTTTAAGTTGCTTAGCACAGGTATTCTTTTACGGTAAAAGAAAGCTATCAAATATCATAGTTCTGCAGTGCAACTGCAAAGATTAATGGGGTGGATATGTGCAGAGTTCTTAGGATAGTGCCTCACAACGTGTAAACAGAACACAGTTATAGCTGTTATTTTTCTTCCATGCTTTTAATCATTTATTTTAAATGATTTCCTAAGTGGTTTTAAGCTTTCTGAAGGAAGACTGAAACTATTGCTCTTATGAGATTGATTACAATTATTTCAAGTGTCATTTGTCTCTTGTTAAAGTGTGGATTTTTATGGAGTCAAAGAATATATGTTTGGCATTTGTTTCAGACAAAGAGAAGACACTGGATAAATATATGTACTGGAGTAATGCAAATACCTTTGAATTGATGTCTGCCACCCTCCATGCACCTCACATACATTGTGTCATTAGTCTATATACAGTGATATAGGATAGATCACATTAACTTCATCTTACTGATGGGGAAACTGAGGCTCAAGATTGTCAAGAAAGATTTTCAGAACCACAAAACTAATAATGGCAGAATCATTTTCTCTACATTGCAACTCCTCAAGTGAACAGTGATAATTTTGAATTTTGCATTTTCTTGTGTATAAATCATATAAAAATGAACAGTGCTCATAGCTCAATAATTTTTAAATGAATTGATAAATGAGTGCTTAATATTTTTATATTTGTTGTGGATAAAAATAGATATAATAAAATAAGAAATATTGCTCTGCCAAGATTGTGTGAAAGAGAATTATGAAATGTGAAAATTTCATCGAGGAAATGAATGTCTACTAGGATCAGTGAGACATAAATGAGGATATGAGAAATATACGAAAAGTACAGAGAAGGAAGAGACTTGAGGCAGTGTGAATGTGGTAGGCTTCAAGTGAACTTAGAATTTTGTCTGATTGGCAAAGGGCTGTGAGGACTTGCATCAAAGTAGTGGAAGTTGGAAAAACCCCAGACTGCAGAGTTGTCAGAGCTAAAAAAGGTGTGGTCTGAGGACACCAAAGGGACCAGTTTGGTTTGAGAGTATATGGCGAATGGAGAGAAATGTGGTTTGCAAGGTGAATCTTGGGGAGCCCCCTAGTTATAATTGCCACATTGGGGTCTAGAGGTCTCTAGGGCCACATCTGGTAAACAACTTTCCCTTCAGTGCTCTTAAAGAGTTCTTGGCAGTGCCCTGAGGGGAGAATTGTTGTGCTGAGCTTCAGGATCAGAAGGTGGCTAATGGTTCTTCAGTTGTTGAGGGTAAGTGCATAAAGTACAGGGAAGAGGATGCTCCATCCTCTTGTGTTCGGGGTCTCGGCAGGGTCCCCTGTGATGGGAGGGTTCCATGTGCTATCACTATTTCTTCTGGACCAGATATATAATCTAAGACTTCTACACCATGGAAGAAATCTAGACCAAGTGATCAGTGGTTTTTTTGAGTTATTTGTACATACCACCAGTGTCTAGCTAGTCTCATAGCCCCACTGGTGCGAGGAGAACTGAAGGAAGAACATGCAGTAGTTCTCTTTTGTGCAGCTCTGAGTGAGGACTGACTGTGTGGGCATTTCTGCCCTCACAGTCACAATATAGAAAGTAAAATGCATTCCATTTGGCATTTATAACTGGGTTCCATTGTGTTTGCTACCTGGATTCAATGTAGAAATGTTACACTAATGCAAGACGATACTTTATCCCTAATTGAGTGTCTCTTTTTCCACCTGGTACATAAAACATCCAAGAACACACAGAACAATTCCAAATAGTCTCATCTGTATGACTTATTCTCTAATTGCATAAATATGATAGAATATTTGGTGTTCTCATTAGGTGTAATGGGTGGCTTAGAATGATTTTGATATCTCTGCCAAAACTCACATTCTTTGATGTCCAAGAAATAATATGCAAAGTAAATTGTGTACAGTAGAACGAGCATACAAGAATAGAGACTTGTTCAGAGATGTTAAAGGTTCACCAAAAAGACTTCTTGGAGCAGTAGACAGGAAGAGGGGAATAGTAGGGACAATGTTCTAAACTAAGAGTTAAACAATTTGTGAGTTTGGCCTTTAGATGTTAACTAAATTGAGTCGAAGGAATCTGTGATTTTATATATTTTTTGTAGAATGAACTTTTATATTTATTTAAAGAAAAGTGATAGCGTCATAAATATTAAAAAGTGGACACGTAGAATAAGTATGTTGAAATTGGGGGGGATGGAAGTTTTATCCTTTAATTAACTGCCTGACACAACTCTATAATACTTTTTTCTTCTATATTTTTTGGCTGCATACTGTTTCTCATTTTTTTATACAGAGTCTTAATATGTAGTTCAGGCTCACCTTGATGTCACAATCCTGCCTCAGCCTCCTGACTGTTAGTATTAAAGACATGAACCTCTATGCCCAGTAGCTGTCTACTCTTTTGATTGCCTGCTGTATTTTCTTTAAGAGAAAAGAATTGTAATCTAACTCTTTTTACATTGCTTGCCAATTTTACTAGTTGGTAAAATTTCTACCGATTGCTCAAGTTGTAAAAGTATAATGCTGAGCAATCAATTCTCATTAGATCTGGTCAAAATGGAAATGCTGTTCTGTCAGCAATGTATTAAATAATACAGCATTGATTGCTTTGCTTTTTGTTAGATATCATACAAAATAAAGTTTATCAGAATTTTTGTGGGAAATTGAATGCAGTTTGCATCCAAAATATCAGTAGTAATATTTTTGTGCTAGAAAATGTTGGTAGGTTACCTGTAAGTATGTGGTAGAAGGTTGCTGAGTCGCAGTGACAAGTTGTCAGATACCATGCAATGTGGGGTGATTCTGCTATGGATTGGGTCAGGTAAGGAATGATGGAGTGTGTAAAGGGGAGGCTGTGATGGGGAATGATCACTAGGATGCTTTGCTCCCTAGTAAATTTGATAGTGAGGTTAGTGTACCAATAACTAATAACAAAACATACAAATTCAAGTATTATAAGAGGAAGAGAATTAGATTAAAATTTTATGTAGTAATCTACCAATGAAAGTGATTTTAAAACCTCCTTTCCTGAGATAGGTGATTTGAACTTTCTGGCTTGAATGTGGCTCCATAGGCAAAGAACATTATTAAAGTAGTGGACCAGCCTGAGGGATGTAGGAGTGTACGCTGTTGGGAAAGTTTGGAACATGATTTCCAATTTCAAAAACTTTATTATATGAAAAGTTCATGAATAACTGTACAGATACATCCACATACAGGCAGAAACACAGAGACACAAACAGACAGTGATCTTTCTATTGTAGAAATTCAGCAGTGTCAAATATGAAAATGCTAACATCCTTTGGTTAGGACAAGGGTAATAGGAGTTACCTAGTAAAGGTTAACTTAAGAGTAGAATATATGATTGGGAATGGTCTCAAAACTATTTAACCCAGTCTTCCAATTAATGTTGGAACATTTTTACAATATCCTAAAAGTTTCATTTTCTGCCCCTTAGTGAACAAGAAGCTTTCCAGGAAGTCTGTTTTTAGATTTTTAACTTTTTTCCTTCATGTTATCTTCTTCATCCTTCTTGTGTGATTCACCAGTTGGTCCTAGTTTTAGCCTTTTCAGAGGAGCAGAGCAAGCTTGCAACCTTTTCCACAAGACAGATATTTAAACATGCAGAGAAGCTATTGTGCTTACCTGTAAGTATTTCCTTTTACCACCTAAAATGTAAGTTAAAACACCTTTTTCTCATGCTGGATGTTTTCATGCATTTTAATTGGTCTTATTTGGTTTAATTCTATGTATTTTGTCAAGGTTTGAATCCAAGTTTTGTAGTGTCAAGAATTTACAAATTACTCAGATGTAAAAGGCTCCCAGATAATTTTCTATTTATTTATTTTTATTGTTCTTATATTTATCCATATATGTATACATTGTTTGGGACAGCGACCTCTCTCCCCTGCCCCCCAATCTCCTCCCTTTTGTCCCCACACCATCCCACGCCCCTTCAGATCCAGGTAGAGCCTGTTCTGCCCTCTTGTGCTCCCAGATAATATTTAAGAAGAATTTTCCTTTAAATGATTACCAGATGTGGGCATGAACAGACCCCAAAAGCATGCCCAGAGGAAGAATGGAGAACAGCTGTATGAGGGTGTTGGGAAAGTATCATAACTACGGGTAGATCCCAAGTGGCAGATACATTTCTAGTGCAAGGAGAGAAAGATAAGCTTTGCTGAACACAGGAGTAACTAGTGCTCCTTGTGACACCTCAGGTTGACTTGGACATTAAGGCTTTGGAGATTATTCCATTCTTAGTAGGGCCCTGGTGGGAGGGATATTAGAAATCAGGATGTAACTGGGAAGGTGATAAACAAGAGAAAGACATTAAAGTCTCAGGTAGAAGAGAGTCAAAGATGACTGAGTAGATGTAGAAAAAACATTAACCTTTTAGAACATTGCAGTGGGACTCTGTTCTGGCACATCTATAAAGGTCTAGAACCCAAAGTAGCTGAATGACCTCTACGTTGTACTGTCTAACCACAGCTGAAGTTGTACCAAGGATTCATGCCTTTCTAAGGATTGCTAAAGAACTGATGGAGTCAACAGGAACTTAACTATTGAGTGTTTCACTGTGTTAGTCCCTGTTCTATACACTGAAACTGTAAAGACACAAAGATAGACACAGCTCTGTTATCTGTAAGTGCGGGTATAATAGAATAGGAGACTTCAAAATTCCAAAATTAATGTCAAGGATGGTAAATTGCATTTGGGAGGGAGCAGTGCCCTATAGGATCGTACAGAAAGGGTTTTAGCTAAGACAAGAAGAGATAAAGTATGGCCTACAGGAGAGTTTCTCAACCTCAGCACCATTGAAATTTATGGGGCCAGATAAATCTTGTTTGTGTGTCAAGGATGGGCTGCCTTGCACATTGTAAAAGGTATAGCAGCCCTTAGAAATGAGTATAGAATTTTGAAAATGTCCCCTGATGGGTAACATCACCCCTGGTGAAGAAACTGTCTTAGATGAAGTTACATGTAAGGTATGCTTGGACAAAGTTGGGGTGTATGGGGCCAGAGCAATTTTTCTGGATAGATAAACATTATGGATGTGCAGTAGGAGAACTGGCAAGGATTTTTTTGGGGGGGAGGAGTAGCATTAGTTAGTGTTATACATGCGAAATTTGTGTGCTCAGGGGGATTCCAAGTGAAGATGATTAGCAAGAAAGTGATGTTTTACAGGTAAGCTTTGTTTTCTTTAAAGGTATGTTGAGGCCAATGGATAGAAGATGGATGGAGGTGGTTCAAGGGGTAGAGCACTTGCCTAAGACCCTGATTCCAAAGCACCAGTACCAACAAATAAGGTATCTCTGTTAATTACCTTTTGCAATCTCCCTACATTTCACATTGAATGTGTTGCCTTCCAATAATAATCACAGTATTTGTTTAATATTTTAAAAATTGTTTTACGAAAATTGTCATTAATCCTAAAATACCATTGTAAGAGTTTTATTATATTCTGTGCTCTTTCATAATTAAAGGTTCAAATGATTTAAGCAACTTTCCCAAGTTCACAAGCAAATATGGCATAAAGCAACAGCTAGTTTTCTGAATTCCCATATGTAACCCTTAAAATAACTGACTGCCAGTTCTCTTTTTCTCAGAGTGAATTCTTAACAGAAGAAGATTTGTATGAAAAGAATGATGATTGGAGAGGGAATTAATAGTGATTTTCATATGCATCCTAGCTTTACTTTTGTGATTCTGGTTAGGGTTCTAAACTCTTCTTTTTATTTTGTTTTTTGGTCAGAGGCCACAATTTTCCATTCATAATGCAAATATAACTTGAAAATATAGCTCCACTTTTTTGAACTTTTTGTATAGTTGAAGCATTGTGCTATACAATATGTTACTTTGTTGCACTTAATTCTTATAACATGAAATATAAGCATATTCTCTTTCCTTCCATTAATTTTACCCATCAAGACACTGAAAGTTAGATCATTTTTTGTATTGTCTTGCTTCAAGTTCCCAGACACAAAGTGGAAAATCAGGATTTGAATTTTCCAGTCTTTGTACAAACCCCATCCACCTACTACTACTGAAGAATTCATATTTTTGTATTTAAAAGGTCAAGGCACTAACAAGCAACCCATAGGAAATAAATGTTTGTAATTCTCTGTTTCCTTGTATATCAAGGTATAAATAATTCAGGCACATGCATAACTTAATTGAAAGAAGACTTTTTCTGACACAAAATAGAATTTAATGAAAATAGTTTGTACTTATTTTGTTATTCTTCTGTTTAGCTTGTAGAGAATATAACTACTCAATTACAGTAATGGGAGCATGTATTATATTAAGCAATTTTAAGAGGCCACTGGGCAGGCACAGCCGTAGATTTTCACAAATTCTGTGTTGTGGGAGGCAAATCGCCTCTCCAGGGAACCACCCAAGCCTAATTGGAATTTCTCATTTCAGAAAGTGGTTAGTTAACCATCAGAAACCATGGGTCCCCAAAGCCATGTCAGAACAAGCTAGTGATTCCCTCTATTGTCAGTCTGATAGAGGTAGTCAGAGGCACTTCCCACATGCAGGAGAATATTAACAGCTCCTTTGCCTTTTTCACTAATTCCATATTTACTTCATTGTATTGCTAAAACAAATTGTGTTGTCTGTGTTTCAGGTTAAGGAAATAATGTTACATGATTCATAGAGGTAGTAACATCATCACCATAGTGTCACAAATGAGCTCGTCTATCATCTCCCATGACATCTGTGTCCCGCATCTCCCTTTCTGATGACAAGAGTAGACAAAAACTACTCATTTAACAAAAATCTCTGTGACAACCCAACTTTCTTAACTACCATCCCTATTCTGTACATTAGACCTTTTGTTCATCCTACGTATTTTCTCCTTTGTATCCTTGGCCTACATCTACTGATTTCTTCCCCATTCCATGCACACCATAATGACTTATTCTCCAATCTGTATATTTGCCTTCTAAAATTTCTACATATAACAGTGAGCTAATGCAATGTTTTCTTTCTATGCCTGGCTTATTTCACTTAGCATAATGTCTTTCTGGCCCATCTGCATAGTGGTGAAAGACAGGGTCTCCCTTTTTTTTAAGTCTGAATAGTAGTATTTCATTTTGAATATATACCACTTTTTCGTATCCAGTCCTCTGTTACCAGACATCAGGTTCAATTCCACAACTTGGCTATCATGAGTAATACTATGTATATGATTATAATTTTACATACCTCCAAGGTGTTTATTTCATCTACTTTTGGTAAATACCCAGGAGAAGGATTTCTGGGCTTCATTTCTCAATTTCTTAAGGAACCTTTGTACTGTTCTCCATAATGGCTATCTCAATCTACATTCCCACTGTGTAGCAGGTCCCCATTTTTCGCATAACCTGCCATCATCTCTTTTCTTTTTGGTAATAGCCATCCTAAAGTGTATGAGAAGATATCTCTACATGGAAAATTAATTTTTATTATGTTATTTTCTTTGTTTCTTTCAATTAGCATATATTATTTGTTGTAAGGGTTTTCACTTCATATTTCCATACATTCTTACAATGTACATTGATCAAATTCACCCCCTGTATTATTCTTTCTTATACCTCTTCCCTGCTTTTCCAAACAATTTAATGGGTTTCATTATTACTCTTTGAACATGTACATGAGATACATTGGTCATATTCACCCCCTTTTATGCTTCCTTCACCTGTCCAACTTCCTCTGGTTCACACGCCTGGTCTTGGTAATTTTCACTCATGTCATTCTTATTTGAAGGTCGAGATTTTACATATGAGAGAGAACACGTGATATTTCTCTTTCTCAGTTTAGCTATGATGAGTTCCATGATAATTTCCAGTTCTCTTCATTTTACTGCAAATGGCGTAATTTCATCTTTCTTTATGTAGAAAATACTCCATCGTGTATACCATATTTTCTTCATCTGTTCACGGATACCTAGGTAAGCTCCATAGTTTGGCCATTTTGAATAGTGCATCTATAAACATGGATTTGTAGATATCAAAGTTGTATGGTGACTTCCACTCCTTTGGATGCATTGCTAGAAGTGCTATAGCAGGATCATGAGGCAGCTCTGTTTTTAGTTTTTTGAGGAACCTCCATGCTCACTTCCATAGTGACTGTACTAATTTACATGCCCACCACAGTGTATAAAAGTTCCTTACTCCCAGCATCCTCTCTAGCAATTTTGTTTGATTTGATTTCCTTTGGTGCTAAGAATGTTGAACATTTCCTCATGTATTTATTGACCATTTTCATTTCTCCTTTTGAGAACTGCCTGGTCAATTGATGTGCCCATTTATTAATTGGGTTTTTTTTTCTCTTGGAGTTTAGGTTTTGGAGTGCTTTAATTATTTTGAATACTAATTCTATATCTGATGAATAGATGCCAGAGATTTTCTTTCATTGTGTACTTTGTCTCTTGACTCTGGGGGTTGCTTCCTTTGCTGTGCAGAAGTTTTTAATTTGCTACAATTCTGTTTGTCAGTTTTGCTTTTACTTCCTGAGTAGTTGGAGTCCTATTCAGAAAGAACTTTCTTTCACCTTGTTCTTTAATTTTATTCTTAGGTATTTAACTTCTTGAGGCTTCCTTCAATATGATTGTTTTTGTGATTTCTTTCTCAGCCTGCTTGTTTTTGGTATATAGAAAAGCTACTGTTTTTTGTATGTTTTGTGTCCTGCTACTTTCCTAAAGGATTTATCCTTTCTAAGAATTTTTAATGGCTTAACTATAAGATTATATCATCTTCAAATGGGGATTATTTGTCTTTTTCATTTCCTATTTGAAGCCCTTTTATTTCTTTCTATTGCCTTATTGCTTTGGCTAAGGATTCAAGTATTATATTGAGTAAGAGTGGAAAGCATGGATATACTTGTCTCATTCCTGACTTTAGAAGAAATTGTTTTTTAAGTGTCTCCCATTTTGGATTATGTTGGCTATGGGTTTGTTGTATATAGTCTTTATTATGTTGAGGTATATTCATTCTATCCCTAGTTTCTTAAGGGCTTTTGTCATGAAAGGATATGGAGTTGTCCTGCATCTATTGAGATGAACATATGATCATTGTTCTTCATTCTTTTTATGTGCTATATTATTTTCATTGATTTACATATGCTGAACCATTCGTTAGCCTTGGAATAAAGTCACTGTGATCATTGATTTTTTTAAAGTGTTTAATTAAGTTTTTAAGTATTTTTATTGACTTTTTGTGTTTATATTTATAGTTGTTCTATAGCTTCCTTTTTTGGTTTGTGACCTCATCTTCGTTTTGTATCAGGATAATACTGGTTTCATTGAATGAATTGGACAGTACTACATTCATTTCTATTTTATGTAGGAGTTTCAGGAACATTGATGTCACTTCTTCTTTTGGTCTGGTAGCATTCATCATTAAGAACTCTAATCCTGG
Source organism: Castor canadensis (assembly GCF_047511655.1). Taxonomy (NCBI): domain Eukaryota; kingdom Metazoa; phylum Chordata; class Mammalia; order Rodentia; family Castoridae; genus Castor; species Castor canadensis. The sequence continues at coordinate 68,632,237 of NC_133401.1, forward strand.
ATTTTTCTTTTTTGGGAGACTTAATTACTGGTTCAATTTTATCGCTCACTATACATATGTTTAGGTGGTTTATAACTTCTTGGTTCAATGTTGATAGATCATAAACACCTCAAAATTTGTCCATTTCTTCTAGATATTCCAGTTAATTAGAATATAATTTTTCAAAATATTCCCTAATCACCCTCTGAATTTCCTTAGCGTTAACTTCACATCTCAATTTAATTGAATTGAGTCTTCTATAGATTTTTGAGGACTCTACATACTACTATTCATAATTGTTGCACTAAGTTGCATTTCCAGCAATAGTGTGCAAGGATTCCTGTTTCACCGCACCCTCGCCAGCATTTATTGTTTTTGCCCTTGAATATAGCCATTCTAAGTGGGATGAGATGAAATCTTAGCATAGTTTAGATTTATGTCTCTTTTGTAGCCAGGAAAGTTGAACACTTCTTCGTGTATTTATTGGCCATTTATACCTCTTTCTGAGAATTCTCTATTTAATTCATGTGCCCCTATCTTCAATGGGATGTTGATTCTTTGGGGGTTGAGTTTTTTGAGTTCTCTGTAGAGTCTGCATATTAGTCCCTTATCAAATGAATAGGTAGCAAAGATTTCCTCCCATTTTGTGAGCAGTCTCAAATCTAGTGACAGCTTCTTTTGCTGTGCAAAAGCTTTTTAGTTTGATGCAGTCCCATTTTTTTCATTCTTTCTCTAGGATGCTGAGTTGTTAGGAAGTTGTTCCCATCCATGTATGTTCCAGTATATTTCCTACTACTTCCGTAGTTGTTTCAGAATTTCAGGCCTTATATTAATGTTTTTGTTCCACTTTGAGTTGGTATCATGACAGGGTGACATACAGGAATCTAGTGTCAGTCTTTTACATACAGATATCCAGTTTTCCCAGCAAAGTTTTTTCAAGGTGCTGTCTTTTCTCCATTGTGTGTTTTGGGCTGTCTTTGCTTTCATATGTAGAAGGTAGATCCAAAAGATAAACATACACACAAAACAAACATGGTCATAAGCAAACTCACATGTAGAGCATGTTTGTAATAGTGGGGCTGTCTACTGGGGGAAAAGAGAGAAAGGAAAACAGATTATTATCGTACAGCATAACATCTGTAAAAGTAGAGGATATAAGGATATGTATGGAAAGCTGTTGAAAATGAGGGGTAAGGGAAAACAATGGAAGGGGCTGAATGGGCCAAATGAAGTATACTCACTGTGGGTATACACTGAGAAACCCATTTGACAGTTGACTTAGATATTAATGATGAATGACAGGAGTATAAAATAGGTACAGTGTAGAGGGAGGGGAGAGTGTGAAAGAAGGAGGTTAAGGTGAGAGAATATGGTTGATGAACTTCACATACTTATACGAAATCGGACAAAGACACCTCTTGCAACAGTTTTAAGTGGGGTGGAGAGAGGGTTAAAGGGGAGAAACAGTGGGGGTGACCTAACCAAAGTATAATGTATAAAGCCTATTTGGAATAGTCAATGTGTAAAGCCTGTGTATAAAACCTATGTATAAAGCCAATGTATAAAGTCTATTTGAATTGTCATGATGAATCCTCCCTATACAACTAACATATCTTAATGAAAAATGAAAAATAAGTTGGGTCTTCTACTTCTTTCTTTTGGTTAGTTTGGCTAAGGTTTTCTAACAAAAGCCAACACTTTGTTTCTTTGATTCTTTGTATCATACTTCAGTCTCCACATTGTTAAATTCTGCACTGATCTTTATTGTTTATTTCCATCCCCTGCTTTTTGGTTTGGCTTTTCCTTGTTTATCTTAGAGCTTGGGGTGCATCTTTAGCATATTTGTTTGGGATCTCTGATTTTTTTAATGGAAGTATTCATAGCTATAAAGTTTTCTTTAGCCCTGCCTTTTGTTTCCAAGATTCAGGTAAATTTTGTTTTCCTTTTTATTTGACTCCAACAGTGTTTTGATTCCCCCTCCCTTATTACTCAAAGAATCAATGATCATTCAATAATGAATTTCTCAGTCTTCATGGGTTCAATAGTTTATGTAGCTTCCTTGTTACTGATTACTAATTTTATTCTCTGTGGTCTGAGAAAATACAGAAAGTAATTTCAGTTTTCTTGTATTTGATAATACTTGCTTTATGACCTGAAATATACTCTATCGTGAGAAATTTCCATTAGCTATAGAGAGGAATTCATATTTTGTGGCTATTAATTGTTATATTTGTGTGTATGTCTTTTAAGTCCATTTGATCTCCACTGTCATTTAATATTCAAGTTTCCCTCTTGATTTTTTTGTCCCATTGACCTATCTCTTGATGAGAGTGGGGTAGTATCATCACCCTCTATTATGGTGTTGAGATCTATATGTGCTTCTCTGCCTGGTAGTTTGGGTTATGAAATTTGGTGCACAAATGTTTGGTGTGTTTGTGATTCTAATTGTTATATAATGGAGTTCTCCTTTATCAGTATGGGTAGCCTTTTCTTTTGGTGATACTAGGATTTGAACTCAGGCCTTGTAATCTAGGCAAGTGTTCTACTACTTGAGCCATATCTCTGCCCTTTAAAGTATCTCCTTTTCAATTTGCCTAATTTTGGCCTGAAATTGCCTTCAATACCTTACTCCTGCTTGCTTTTCAGCTCCAATAGCTTGGAAAACCATATCTCATTTTTCAGTCATATTTGTCTTTGCCAGTGAGGTGCATTTCAATCTTATGTACCACTCCATTTCTTTTGATTGGAGAATTGAGACCATTAGCATTCAGAGGTATTATTGAAAGGTATGCAGTAATTCCTACTATTTTGTTATGTTCGTACAGTTTGAATCTTCTCTAATCTTCTTTGCTTATCTTCTTGTCTAGCGAGATTTATTTTTCTATATGTTCATAGTTGCATTGGTGTTATCTTCCTCTTCTCTGTGTAGTGTTTCTTTATGCTTCTTTCACAGTGCTGGTTTAGTGGTCATGAAAGCTTTTGTTTATCATGGAAGGTTTGTAAATTTTTCCTTCAATTGTCTATGATAGCTTTGCTGGGTTCAGTAATCTAGGTTGACAATCATTTTCTTTCAGGGCTTAAACACATCCCATGCTTTCCTTGCTTTTAAAACTTGTGTTGAGAAATATGCTGTTTTTCTGACTGGTTTGCATTTATTGGTGTCTTGGAGCTTCTCTTTTGCAGCTTTCAATATTCCTTCCTCATTCTCTATGCCTAATGTTTTAAGTATAATATGACATGAGGAGGTCCTTTCCTGGTGTTGTCTGTTTGGAGTCCTCAAGTTCTCCTGTACTTTGTTAAACATCTCTTTCTCAAGATTTTGGAAGTTTGGGACTATCATTTTATTGAACATATTTTCTATGCCTTTAGGTTGCACCGTTTTTTCCTTTTATGCTCATGATTCACAGCTTTGATCTTTTAGTCATGTCCCAGAAGTTTGCATATTTCATTCATACTTTATTTTCCCCCAAATCTGCAGGTGAATGTTCTAATACATATATGTTGTCTTCAAACCCAGATATTCTGCCTTCAATTTTTTCCAGTCTACTGAGGAGGTTCTGTTTTGAGTTTGAGTTTTCATTACCAGAATTTATATTTAAGTTTTTCAGACTTTCTATCTACATTGAATTCCTGTTTCATGCCCTACATTTTCATCTTTGTTTCATTCATCTTTTCAGTTGAGTTTTCCTGGAATTCATTCAGGTGTTTATTTCATTAATCATTCTTAACAATCATTTTAAACATTCTTTGTCTTAGATTTCATCCAATTCACTATCTTTAGTGTTTGTGTCTTGAAGTTTTTGAGTTTTGCAGGAGACATGTTGCCTGGAATTTTTTTGTATGTTTCTACGTTGGGATTTGTACATCTGGTCATTGGTTTGAAGTTTCAATCCCTGTATAGTCTTTCACTTGAAATAGTTTCAATGTTAAGGCAGAACAGTGTAGTGGCCACGTTGATGTGCTATTTCTCTCCACTGGACCAGGTTTATGGCTCATTAATCAAGCATTTGCAACATGCTCATGCCATCAGGCCTGAGCCCAGCATTACACAGAAAATGAAAACTAGCCATAGCTTCTTGTAAAAGGAACAGATGAGTGAAAGTGCTACTTTCACTCTAGAAATTCCCTTTTTTGTATACTGGGAGCCATTGTTGGCCTCAGGGAAATTTACAGGCTGCAGGCTGGATAGACTCTCACTTGCTTCACAAGGCCCCTGTTTGCTCAGGGGTAGATGCATCCAATGTAAATGTGACTCCCAAATGTATCAGAGAGTGGGAGGAGCAAAACGAGTGCCAAGTTCTGCAATGACAGGGAATTGAGAGACCAAGACCTACTTCTCACATTACTTGGAGACTGCAAGAGCAGATTACCTCCTTGTGTGTGTGGAGAAGGCTGTGGAGGTCTGGAGTCAAGGCCCTCAGTCCTACCTGGTAGAAAACATATGCTGGGGTGCAGCTGGTAAAGGTAGGATTCATTACTCTCACATCCTTCCCAGGAATTCTCCACTCTCTGAGGGTTTTGGGGGAAGAAGGCTGTTGATATCACAGGATTCAGAAGTCTTAGGTTTGGGGTTCTTGGGCCCACCTGACAGCCAATACACATAGCCAGGGAGCAAGTTTTTGAGCCCAATACTATGCCAACCACATACTTGATAGTCAGTTTCCACTGCAACCCTTTGGTGACGGGATGGTCCTCTCACCATAGAAGGTGTGGCTTCTCACCAGCACACCCCTTGACTACTGGAGCTCCCCAGTGCTTGAATTTTTCTGAAAGTCCCCGTCAGACCCTCTCCCTTTCCACAACCAGCTCTTGTGGCCATCCCTCACCCACACACTTGGCAGGGTATATCAAGACTCCCCAAGTCATGGTGCTCCTTGTCTTCAATCAGACAGGGTAACTTAGTCTCAACCAATAGACTTTGACTCAAGATGGCATCTTATTGTAGCACTCAGCATTGAGAATAGGGACAGAATGTCTTTCTTCACCAAGGCTGGCTTATAGAGCAGTCTCACCCAAGCCCCACACTGAGTTTAAGATTAGTAGCAAGTGTGGACTTACCATACAGCTTTAATTTCCAGTCTGTTTCCAGGGCCATTTGGCTTGCAGTGTATTTGTGATTTCAGCTTTCTCTCCTGCTCTTGGATAGTGAAGAAAGGGATATGAAACCATTTTCTGCTTTTCTCTGTTTCCTCTATTTCTCTTTGCTTTTCTGCTGTCCTGCCAACTCTTTTTAGATTCTTATTGTTCTTCTCCTCTTAACAGTCACTCCTTTCTTACCTGACTCTTCTCATTCCAGAATCAAAATGATGAACACTTCTAATCTGCCCTCTTGTCCTTCTTTTCGTGGTGGTGTGAATTTCCATTTTCCTGATGACTGCTGGTGTTGAGCCCATTTTTCTTGTCTGTTGGCCATTTTTATGTATTTAGAGAATCACCCTATGCTTCTGTGTCATGGGTTTTCTGGGTCATTTGTGGGTAACTCATTTGATAAATTTATAGACTGTAGTGTTTTTGAGGGGAGTCTTCTTTAGTACCTGCTTCTGACACTACATAATGTCATAAACATGCAAAAATATAGAAAGGAATCTCCCATATGGATCTTTTGGGGGAAATGAGCACAGAATAGGATTCAATCCATGACAGACACACCCAGGTGGAGTGGCCTTGAGTATGTTTAAGGATTAAAGAAAATTTGGTGTTTTATTTGAGAACAAGAAAGGATACATGATATGTTTTCAAAGAGAGGTAACTGGAATCTGTGACATTATTCTACACCTTGTAAGGTATGACCAGGGAGTGGCCAAAGCTGCCAGGTAAATATAGTCAAATCATTGCAGGCTTTCCTCTTCCACTTGCTATTTGTTTTGGCTCTGACAATATCTGTCCTTTAATTGATATGTTTGGGATAATTTATTTTATTTACTCAGATATTTACTATTTCTATTGCTCTTCCTTCTTTCTTTATGTTCCAAGATTCCTACTGGCCTTATCCCCTTCCCTTTGGAGAATTACCTTTAACAACTGCTATATAGGCAGTCTGCCAGCAATACTTTCTTTCCTTTATCTTTAACTGAGAAAATCTTCATTTAACTTTTTTTTTGTTGTTTTTTGGCTATACTGGGGTTTGAACTCAGGGCCTCATGCTTGCTAGGCAGATACTGCACTACTTGAGACATACTTCTAGTCCATTTTGATTTTAGTATTTTTCAGGTAGGATCTCATACTTTTACCATGGACAGCCTTGTCCCAGGATCTTCATATTTATTCCTCCTGCATAACTGGAATTACAGACATGCCGCCACACCACACTTATTAGACTTTTTTTGAAGCATGATCCTCCTGACCTCTGCCTCATGAGAACCTGAGAATACAACAGTGTGTCACCATGCCCAGTCAAGTTTCATTGTGAAATTATTTTCTCACAATTCTCATGGCTGGATTGGAGATCAGGTGTTGGCAAATTTGGCCTCTTCTGAGGCCTCGCCTTTGGCTTAGAGTTGCCACATTTTCATTATGTCTTCATAGGGTCACCCTTCAGTCTATATTGTGCCTAACAGTACTTGAAAAAACTCATTTTAAAATATAATCATATAGGTAAGTTAAAGTACAAAGATGGAAAACTAAACATAAATAAAAGAAAAACTGGTGTGACTACATTAATATCAATTAATATTAGACAAAATATACTTTATTGTTTAACTTCTGGGTTAAACAGGGATGAAACCCAGAGCCTACACCACTGCTCTACCACAAAGCCATATCCCTAATATAGAAGTGAGAAGAATGAAAATTACCATGGTTAGTGAGATGGTATATAACCAAAAACTTTATTTCACAAGAAAACATAAAAATCTGAAATGTGGGGGCTGGAGGTATGGCTCAATGGTTTGAGTGCCTGCCTAGCAAGCAAAAGATCCTGAGTTCAAACCCCAGTACCTTTAAAAAAAATCTGAAATGTGTGTGCACCAATAATGAAATTCAAATTTCATGATTACCTTAAAAATATAGGTGGAATACTTTCCAATTTATTTCATGCAATCAGCATTAAACTTCTATCAATACCAAACAACTTACATAAAAATGACTCAGACCAATATATTTTATTAGTATGAAAATGAAATATCTTCATCAAAATCTTCCCAAATTGAATTAAAAATATATAAAATACAAATATTCCATAACCAAGATGGACTCATCTCAGGAATGGAAGGCTGGTTCAGTGTTTAAAAATGAATTAAAGTAATTGATCATATTAAGTGTCTCCTAGTCAGAACACCTGAGAACATAAAAGTGGAAAGATATTTTGATTCATAATATCACAAATTTCAGACAATGGTCACTTTACTCTGTTGTTTTTGGGCCATGGGTGAGGAAGAATGTCATTTTGGGCATCCTGAGCAGTAGCAGAATTGCTCACCTCATAGTGGCAAGAATTGCTCACCTCACAGTGGCAAGCAGAATTGCTCACCTCATAGTGGCAAGTGTCTGTGGCAAGTAAGCACAGACAGAGAAAGAGGGGAAGAGGCCAGAGAAAAATTTACTCTTCAAAACCAGGTCCACAGTGACTTTCATCCTCCAAGGAAATTCCACCTCCTTAATTTCCATAACTTCCCCAAATCCCATTGAACTGTGAATTCATCAGTGGATTAATTCAGGCCTCTAATTATCCAGCTACCTCCCCAGCCCTCCCTGCCTCTGAACACTGTTCACTGGGTACCAAGCCTACAATACATGAATTTTTTTAGGACATTTCATAACCAGACCATAAAGAGTGCAAGAAGAAAAGACAGATGACAATATCAATTGATGAAGAAATAGAATAAAATCAATAATCTACCCATGACAAAAATTCACAGCATAATGACAATATAAGGGCCCTTACTTATTGTCATAAATATTTCTGCAAAAAATGACCTAACAGATAACATCACATGTAATGCTGAAAGGCTGAATGCTTTACTGCTAAGATCAGGAAAAAAGGTAAGGATGTCCACTATCATCACTTTTCTTCAAAATCATGTAATACATTTAGTACAACAGCACAAGAAAAGGCAATAAAATTATGTAGATTTGAAAGCAATATTACTCTCCCTATTAACAGATGTCATGATTTAAAACTGATGAGTCTAGGGTTTGAAACTAGAATTTGAGCTCAGGGCTTGTCCTTACTAGGCAGGTGTTCTACCATGGAAGCCATGGCCCCAGACTTTTTTGCATTAGCTCTTTTTCAGGTAGGGTCTCCCATTTTTGGTTGAAGATGGTCTTGACTTGAGATCCTCCTATCTATGGTCTCCCATGTAGCTGGTAGCACAGGTATGTTCCACCACTCCTGGCTTATTCACTGATACAGGGACTCACTAACTTTTTTCCCAAGCTGGCCTCCAACCAGCATCCTCCTGAACCCACCTCCTGAATACCTGGGATTAAATTGTTCTGTCCTATTTTATGGTCATATATTTCAAATTTAAAATATTTAAATAGATTTCCTACCCAAATAAATTACAATAATGTAAAAATCATCCAGTCTATTTAGGATTGTATAGTGAATGACTCTTGTTCTAATAAGCAATCCCACCTGAACTAACAGATCAATTTTATCAAAATTTTAAGGTAAATACATGGCTATCCTATTCCAATCACATCAAAGAATGGAAAATGAAAGTTTTCTTTATACTTTCAGTACAAAAACACAAGGATGTTACTAACAAAACATATAGATCACTTTTTAAACCATTAAACCAAAGTCCTAAGTAAAGTATCAGTGAATTAAATTCAGATGGATATAAGCCAATAATGAACCATAGGTAAGTTGGATTTATCAAAGCAACAAAATCACATTGCAACATTGGTGACTTTATACATGTATCATACCACACTAACAGACTGGATGATAAACATCATATCAAATCTATACCTCAGATGGTATAGTCATTTGTAAAACTTCAACCTTAATACATGATAAAGTCTTCACAAGCTAAGAATAGATAACCATGTCTAGATAAGCCAAGCTAAAATTGTAAAATTTTCACCAGGCCTTCTACTGGTGAGTTGATAGCCTCTTTAATATAACAAACAAGGTTATCTACTCTTCCCCTCTTTTCAACATTGTGGTAGAAAATGCTATCAATAAGAAAAATAATAAAGGATATGAGAATTAGAAAGGAGCAGAGATAACTGGACTCTCTAACAGATGCCTTACTCTCTCTGTAAAATATCCAAGAGAATTCTCAAAGCATCAGGATAAGAGATCTAGAGCATTTTTTTAAAGTTCATAATCAGCATAAAAAATAAATAGCATAGTCACTTTCAAACCTGGACCTACTCCTATGAAAAATGGTATGGAGGTTCCACAAAATTAGATTACCATCTGACCTAGCAATTACACTTCTGCTTATATATCCAAAAGATGTGAACATGATTTCCAGAAGATATTTTCACAGCCATGTTCATACCAGCATTGTTTACCATGACCAGATGTAACCCAAGAGTTCATCTCCAAATGAATGGATTAAAAATGTGGCATGTACATGTAGTGGAATGCAACTCAGCTTTAAAAGGAAGGAAATTCAGATACATAACCCCTATTAATGAACCTTCAAAATATTATGCTGTGTGAAGCAAGCTGGTAACAAAGAATTAATACTGTGTGGTTCTACTTACATGACCTATTTAGAATGGTGGAATCCATACAGCCACAGAGCACAGTGGTGCTTTCCAAGTGAGTGGAAGGGAACATGGGGGTGTGTTTGGTGCATTCAGATTTAAAAGCTCTGAAGACCTGCCACAGAGTTACGTGAACTTACTGAATCGCATTCATCTGCATGTTTATTATGGCTCAGTTAGGAAGTTTTGTTGTTATCTATTTTACCACAATATGAAATAGAATTTCACACTTCACATTTATAAACATCAATAATAATCAGGAAGAAAATGTAATAAAAAAAGGTTAGCATGACTCCGTTGTCATTGTAAATATTACTGTATAAAATGAAATAATACCTGAATGATTGCAGAGGTCTACCGTATTCATGAATAGTTAGGATTCTCTGCCACAAGAAATGTATATTTTACCCTGAACTAATTCTAATTCTTCTCTGATGTACTCATAATAAAATTCCAACAAAATATTTTATGGAATTTTAAACAAACAAATATCCAAAAAAGAAAAGAACACTTTTAAAAAGAAAAGCATCATGTCTGTTGAATTGGACTGCAAAACTCGAATATATTCTAGATGCATGTATTCAAAACAGAGGGTGTTCTCATAGGGAGAGAAAACGGAAGAGCAGAAGCAAAGAACCATTAGAAACAGATCCATGCATATGTTGAAATTTTATACGTGACAAAGGCCAGATCTTTGGGGTAAATGTGGTGCTCCAGGAAATGTTGCTGACAGAAGAGATTTCTCTGGTACTGGGCTGGGGTGGCTCAAGTGGTAGAGCACTTGCCTAGCAAACTTGAAGCCCTGAGTTCAAACCCCAGTACTGAAAACCAGAGATGGAGAGAGAGAAAATATCCAAAAGGAAACAAAAACCAAGTTGAATTGAAGGATAATGTATTCTGAGAACTTTTGTAAATGTCACAAAGTACCCCCAGTACAATAGCAATAAAATAAATAATACATGAATAAAAGTAAAATAAAATGAAATTGGAAGCCTTCAATGTTCAATAGAAAATAGAAAAATGGAAAAAAGTAGAAAATATGAAAGGCAGAATAAGAAAAAGGAAAGCCTCTATCCATTTTTAAGAAATGCCAACAGAATGAGACCAATTGTGCTTTCAAGCAATGGGAATTAAGACTAGTGTGTTACAGATGAATAAATTGAGATATGTCTAAAACAAAATCCCAGTCTGGATTCAGTAATAAACAATAGGACCCCCTACACACAAACACGAGAAAAAGGATAGTATTTTTCTTAGACTCTGTCTATGAGCGTTCTCAGATGAGCTTTAGGACGTCTGGGAAATCATTCTCTATTTTATTTAAGAGGGTGGGACCCTCTGGAGAAGGTCTGACCATGTAAAGCTTCTCCCCTCTGGGTGGAGGGAACTGCCCATTAACCAACCTCACCACCCCCAGCCAACTCTGCAATGGTCTGCTCTAGCATGAGAGTTCCAGGCAGAACTTTGAGTGTTGTCTGTTGAGGCTCAGCCAGGCCTTGGCAACAGCCAAAGCAGCCTCGGAGCCATGGATGGGCCCAAGACTGTCCATCAGATGTACTTGGTGCTGGTCCTAAAGGAATTTTGCGGGGTTGTACAGCAGACCCTGAAGAACCGAGACCAAAGCCCTGTGATTTTCCATGGGAGCTAGTGATATATGTAGCTATTATTGGACTTTTTTCTATTCTGTTGCTTTTGTGGAGAAGTTTTGAATCTGTTCGAAGCCGACTTTATGCAAGAAGAGAAAAACATCTTCCTGGGAAGCTTTCTGGACTAATTGAAGAAAAATGTAAGTTACTTGAAAAACTTAGTCTTCTTCAGAAACAGCACGATGCCTTAGAGTCATCTTTAAAGGATACAGCCTATGCAAAGTTGGAAATATGCAAGTTGAAACTGGAGGAAGTTCTCCTTCTAGGAAACCAGCTGATAGAAGAGAAATCTAAACATTGTAAACAAGTTGAATTGAATGAGGAAATGTCAAAAATGATACATTCCCTGGAGGATGAGTCAAAACTTCTCAAATCAAAAGTAGCTAAAGCCAAAATAACCTTAAGAATACTTCAGATCAATGAAGCACATCGTAAGGACTCAACCACAGATGTTTTGAAGGAAAATGCCAAACTTCAAGAAAGCTGTAAGCAGCTTTTATGAGATGCTGAAGCACACAAGGAACAAGTGAGTGAACTTAATAAACAGAAAATTAAAGTTGAAGAGTCTGTTGCACATGCAGAACAACTTCTAAATGCCAAGGAAGATCACATCAGGTCGCTAACTGAATGCTTGCTAAAGACGAAAGTCTGGGCTATTCTTGAAGAACACATGACACATAATGGTCCCTTGCAATCAGAAATGAAGAGTGGATCAGGAAATGGTGCTCTCTTAGATAACCAGACAGAAGAATCTTTGAGAAAGCTGATGTATGCTGTGAAGTTCAATGGTTCTTTAAAATCCTTAGAACAAGAAAGGAACCAAGTTTATACACAGTTATGTGACGTCGAGAGAGCAAGTGAGGATCTTACAGAGCATATTAAAAATGTCCAGTGCGAACAAGAAATTTTCTGAAAATACACAGTTGGAAGTTGAGAATAAGAAACTTTGGCAGAATATTAAAGAAATTAAAGAACTGTATGAAGAGATCGGAATGAAATTCTACAAGAAATTTATGGCGGAGGACAATTACAACCGAGACCTAGAGAGGAAAGTTTCCAAAGCACAAGAGAAGATGAGACAGGCAGCTGATGACCTGGTGACTTATAAAAATGCAGCCAGAGAGCTCAAAGAAAAATTGGAGAGAACCAATCATTATTATGAAAGGCAGATTGTTTCCTATGAACAAAAAGCTCACTTTAATTCATTGGAAGCCCAGGCTGCTGAAAAACAACTCAAGTATTTTAGGAAAGTCAATGCCAGCAAGAGACAAAAGTTACTTAAAATGCAGTTGGAATTTGAACATTTAGAGAAATGTGGTATTTCAAATGCAGCATGTGACAGAGAGCATTTTTCATGTGATCCCTCACCATTGGGTCAACCTTCATCAGAAAGGAGAGCTGTCCTGTTTCCTTCAGTTTTCTGGGACGGTCCATTCAGGCATCCATCTTTGTTTCCTCAGGGAGGACAAGGCTCAAGAAGCCCAGAGAATGCTGTAGAGCATCACATTAGCAATGAAAGAAGACAATCAAGCAATGATAGGGTGACTGGCCCTCGTAGAGCACCTCCTGAGACTGGGTCACTGTGTCCTCATGCAATCAGGATGGAAGAATGATGGTCCCTCCATCAGATCAAGCATGTGCTGATCCAGCTCTTCCTCCACAGAGGCATACTTCATATGTGCCTGTTTCATCTCTGCCTGTTGAAAGGAAAGTAGTGGGTCCTGGTTTGGTTCCTCCTGTCCAAGGTCCATTCTTCCCAGTGGATCCAAGCCCTGGACAGTATTTTGTCCCAAGGGATTACTGTGGCCCACCATATCCTCCAGTTCCAATGAGAAGTGTCCATTCCTTGGGGGGTTTCCCCAGTCATCTTCCCCCAAGATCTGTGTATCCCCCCGCTGTAGCCACATTCTTGAAGTAGAAGTGAGTTTTCTTCAGGGTCGATTCCACCTTCAGATGATCCTGTGGCTGAAGCTTTGGAATGATAAGAAGAGACTTGGCAGTGTTTTTATCTCTTTTCATAACTTTTGACTTCTTTCTTGTTTTCAGTTTAAATGAACTGCTCTTACTTGATCATTATTATTTACCTTAAATTTAAGATTTAATAGAAGTAAAATTCTCCAGATAGTATTGATGGTATTTTGTGAACAGGTGATTTAATAGGAATCTTATTGTTTCATTTCCATTCTATTTTATTTAGATAGTGTATTTAATTTTCATTTTGTTCTAGATAGTATATTTATTTTAACTTGATTATTTAATCCACTATTACATAAACAATACTTGGAGTGTTATGTATGAAATCTTGCAATGAGCTTCTCAACTCCAAAGGTTGTGTATTTATGTCAAAATGCATTTACTATAATTTTAGACCACTGTAAAAGTAAGTTCTATTTAAAACTCCAAAAGCTTTGTGTCTTTATGCCAAAAATGTATGTACTGTAACTGTAGACCAACTTGAAATAAAATCTCTTTTGAAAGTAAAAAAACAAAAATGAAGTTGAGTCAAGGCCTAAGTGACTTTCAGAAAAGCATAGAGGACATTTTCATGGTCTTATCTTAAAGGTATATGTTTTGATAAAATTCAAACCATCAAGGAAGTGATTAATATTAATGCCTTTGGGCATACATGCAAACACACACATTCCTCATGAGTAGTACAAATCAAGCTAGAGATTAGGAGGTACAATGTACATAACAAATAAAGAGTTAAAAAAAGGCAGAATGTGATGTGCAAGCTTCAGATCTTTCACAAAGAACAGACACTCTAGTAAAAATGGAAAAAAAAGTAGATGATTCCAAAGTAAATTTGGAAATAAACAATGTAAACAGATCATCATCCTTGCTCATAATCAATGAAACACAATTTAAAAGGACAAAAGAAAAATTCAGACCTATTAGATTAGCAAACATTTAAATCTTTGTATATTTTCCCATTTTTTAGGAATAAAATAAGCTACAGAATCTTTATCTTTCAATGTTGAAGAATCTCATTCCCTCTGAACCAGGGCGTTACTCTGTGATAATCTGTAGAGAAACTCCTGCATGCAGGCACAACAGCTAGATACAGATATGTGCATTGCCACAGTGTCTGAAGAAACAATACAGTAGTTTGTTCTTCAAATGTAATGGTGAATGTCGATGCCAGTGAAATTCTATATAGCAATTAAAATGAATAAACTCCCAAATCCTTCCCCTCAGGGGAAAGCCATCTCAGGAGACCAGAGACACACACTTTTACTTATTGCTCATTTCCTCATATTTATCCCTTTTGCTGTATACTTTAGTACAGTGTGGGAAAGATTTTCACATTCAGAATCCAAAGGAATTTCATTTCAGCTATGGCTTGTATTAACCACTAATTTCTTGTTCACAGGCAATTTACGACATGATTCTGTGTTTGTGATTTTAGAGTGTCCACTGGACTTTCTACTATATGTAAGTGATGAAATAAAGATAAAGTTGTGAGACATACTCAAATTTCATCCTGGACAGTAGAATAGGCCAGGAGGGCATTAAAGTATATAAAATAACCCAGACATTGAAATTTATTGCATTAGCCCATGTGTGCAGGATTTTTAAAAGTCATTATTACAGAGATGAAGAAGAAAATAGCATTGGTAATGTCCAGAGAATAGGGAGTTATTAATCAAAGGATACAAAGTAGAGTATATGTAGACCAAACAAAAGATCTAATGTACAAAATGAAGACTGTAGCGCGTGAAGTTGGGTTGTGTTGGGTAATTTGTTTAGTGGGTGTATTTTATTCAACACTTTGGATCAAAACAGTGAGATGAGGATGTATTCTGTGAAATGATAGCATGTTAATCAGCTTTACTGTAGTGATGACTATTGTCTCTATGAATCCATGAATCATACTTTGAACTTCAAATATACACAATAAATTTATTTTAAAAATTAATAATGTAAAAGAACAGGCAAAGGAGGTCTTATTATTCTACTACATGCAGAGAAGTCACCTTGGATTACCTCTGTCACATTGGCAATGGAAGGCGCCTGGATCTGCTGTGATTATAGAGAATGACCACCTCAGATGATCAGTTAGTCACTGTCCTGATGAGAAGCTCCAGTGAGACTCGAAGGAGTGCAGGTTCCCAGGAAAATGCAGGCTCCCTCCTACAAGACAGGAGTTGAAAGGTCACAACTATGTGCCCAGCAATTCCAGCTGCCTCTTAAAAGTGCTATAATAGGAGATGTGATAGCACAGTCAGCCCAATCTATTAAATTCTGTTCTGTATGTTCAAATAGTGCCTTTTTTCTATTGGATTATACATATGATTGAATTACTTATACCTTTATATTAATGGGTACAGAAAACTAAATACATTCATTTCCTATGATTTACTTCCTTGAACAAATCAGTATAAAAATATGGATTCTTGGGTAGCTGTAGATGGGTAAGGTTTGGAGTAAAATAGATTCAAATCCTGACTCACCACTTAGTATCTGGATAATTTGAAATAAGTCAACACAAAGAAATCTGTCAGTCTCTTGAGAAATTAAACTAATGAGGAAAAGGATGAAATGTAAAAGAATAATGTATAGCTCTGTGCTTCAGCAATAATAAAGGTTCAAGAAATTAGAGCTATGATTATGGGTTATATTATATATTTGGAAGAGAAGAATGTGGCCTGTAAGCAAAGAATGAAAATCTCAGGAGAGTCTAGAACACTAGCCAAAATTGACCAAAGCAAAGCTATGAAGTACATTTAATTCCCTACCAATCAGCTTTTGTTCCAACCTAAATCTCCTTCCACTAAGAATTAACACTCAGCAAAAGAAAAATAGGATCATTTGCAGTAATGGTTCCATTTAGGGCTTTACAAGCCCATGTCTCAGCTTCACCCTATATTTGATATATGAACTTTAAAAGTTGTTTAAATCACTTGAACTTCTATCATGAATAAGCAGAGAATATAACAAAACTCACTATGCTGTTGTAGGATTAATGAGTTTTGCAAAACAATTTTTGAAGTATTAAAGAAATAGAGTGATTGCTGTTGACATAAAAGATGATTCACTCAATGTGAAATTAATGAAAACTACAAAAGGTTATTTTAAAAGATACATGCATTTTTGACATGAAACTGTTGTTTTAAGCACATTGAATAAAATGGTAGTGTATTTCCGAAAATCAGTCTTCACACTTTGCTCTAATGATTCTTGTCCTTCCCAAAACAACACTCTTCTCTGTCTCTCTCTCTCCCTCTTTCACACACACACACACACACACACACACACACAGTGACAGTCTAAACTACTTTTTTTTCCTATATCACTTCTTTGTGAGTCATTGTTCTACCATTTCTTCTCTCCTTGCTTCTCTTTTACTGAGAATTCCTTCTTCATAATACCCAGCAACAAGTCATGACACTCTGTAATTGATGAGATATTAATGGCACTGTTTACTGAATGCATCCTTAAAATTTTTGCTTTTTACCTCTGGTAGCTAAATGGCATTCATGTGTGAAACTCTACAAGTTCCATGAGATACCTCTCATAGAGCTCAAAATATCATAGAAGGGTCACCACTGTAAGAGACCCTAAAAGGGGCCCTGAGATTTAAGTGGACATGGCCAGGGTCATAGGAAATTGGAAGAGTAGGTGTCAACCTACTCTTTGTCTCTTGTCTTTTGTCATAGCATAATCTACAATGCACCAAGCTAACATGGAAAGCTATTGTGATTCTGTATTAATGCTCCTCTGACTCTAAGGTTTGTTTAGAACCCAACCCTACTCTTCAGAAATGGGCACAATGCATGCAATCCCCAAGCATTTATTTGTGCTACAAATCAATACTCACTCACATTGATCATAGACACTGAACTTGAAAGTGTATCTACACAGTGCCACTTGTCACTTTCAACCAAGGAAGGCACTAAATATCTGAGGCCTTCTGAGGATCATTTTCTAGTAATTAACTGCCTTGCAAGGATAGGAAGGTTTTCTAAGTGTTAGATCTATTATAGAAATGTTCACTGGCCCTCCTTCCCCTCCTACCCTGAGTCTCTGCCTCTCCCTTGTCCCTTCCCCAGAGCTCCCTTTACACCCTTGTTTCTAAATGTATAAATAAGAGGATTGAGCATGGGAGTGATTGTAGTATAATAAAGGGTAGAAAAATTCCCTTGCTTTCACAATAACTACCCTTGGGTTGTAACTATGGATACATGGCTGAGCCATAAAGCAGAGAAGCCACCAGGAGGTGAGACCCACAAGTCCCAAAATCCATTCTGTGCCCAGCCACTGACTTGAAGTTGAGCACTGCCCTGGAAATGTGTGCGTAGAGCCTGGAATTAGTGCTCCTGGAATGGCAACAACTGTGACTCAGGGCACAAACATCTTGGCCTCAGTTCCTCCTGTGTCCTCAGAAGTCAACATCAGGAATACAGGCATCTCACAGATGATTCAGGTGATTGCCACAGAGGGGTATGGCCATGACGAGGTCTGTCTGAATCAGAGACTTCACAAGGCCTCCTGACCAGGAAGCAATGGCCAGTGAAAAGCAGAGATGAGGGTTCAGAATGGTCATGCAGTGGAGTGGACTGCACGCAGCAGCATTGCGGTCAAAGGCCATCACCACCAAAAGCATACTCTCAGTGGAACTGAGGGCCAGGACAAGAAAGAACTGGGCCACACACCCTCCATAGCTGATGGTCTGGTCATGTCCCTGAAGGTGGATTAGAAGCTGGGGCACTGTATCTGTGGAGTAGCAGAAGTCCAGGAATGAGAGGTGGCAGAGGAAGAAGTACATGGGTGTGTGCAATTGAAAGTCCAGGTGTGAGAGAGTGATGATGGTTGTGTTGCCATCATCAGAATAAGTTCAAATTGAGGTCAGTCTGAGAAGCCCCCCCAAATGAAACCCTGTCCTGAACTTGTGTTCAGTGTTCCTATAGCCTTTCACCAGCACAAAGAGCAGAACACAGTTTAATGCCACCTATGAAGAGCACAGATGAAAACACTGTTCCCAGTATTCCTTAAGTAGTCATTAAGTCAGGCACTTTATTATGTATTTTGATATTCACTTCAGTCTTCTACTTTACTCTTCTTTAAATGGGTAATTTCTGGATTAGGAATGAGGTTGTCTTTGTTTGAATCTGACAGCTCTACTGCATTTCTATCCAGGACTTTAGCGAGGCACCTAAATCCTGTGGATGTGTTTTTCAATGTCTGAAAGCAGGGATGTAGTTCTGCCCTCATAGGATTGAGATGAGAACTTAACCCAGTCATGTGAGAGCTGCTTTTAACAATGTAAGGTGTAAAATGTAGCATTACTATTCTCTTTTGTTCCTATTCTTGGTCTATTAGGTAATTTATTCCAGATTTCCATCCTGCTTCACAGGACTAGGATCACAAACTTGAGTCCACTGTGGTTATTTACTTCCTTCTGTTCAGTGCATATGGTCAGTGCCCCAATCCTCACAACCTCATTCGTACCAGCTGCATCTGTCAGAAAGGACAGACTAGAGTGTCGATTCATAGTTTTAGAGAAGTAGTAACAAAAATCTTCCTCATGATGAGTTAGGGCAACTTTATCCCCCACTTTTTCAACTGATAAATCTCTTTATTCAATCCCACAGAAAAACATGTTCTCTGCTTTCTACCCAAGATATCTTTGAAGTTTCTTTCTAGCTCTTGTCTACTCACCGAAATTTTTTTACATGTCTTTTTCAGTCTCTGAGCTCCTCAGTGTAGAAAACAAGTTGAATATATATATATATATATATATATATATATATACATACACACACATATATATATACATATGTATATAACAAATATTAGCTCTTCTTTTATGATATTCAAAAGTGCTAAATTGATACTTTCATTCATGGCACATGGTAACTCAAATTTCATTTTATGAAATATATGACTCTTATCAAATCTCATAAAATTTATTTCCTTTAAGAAACCTGCAGATTAACTGCTAACTGACTTTGATAAATATGGTAGGCATACAATACTGCTGTCCTAAAAATGTTTATATTTCTTGTCACAAAAAATCAAAATAGGATACATGTAAATATCAGTGAAAGTTAAAAAGAAACTAGTAGATGACAAAAGCCCAGAATATGTTTAATATAAAACATTTTGCCTATTTAGCTAATTTCCCTTTTTGACAAGTTTCTGAACAATGAATCAGTGATGGAGTCAAAGCCTTAGAGTCCATACGTGGAGTCAAAGCCTTAGAGTCCATACGTGGTCCCTAAAATCAACTCCACTATAGACTTGCTGTGTCACCTGTTCTGAAATATTCACATCTGTGAATTTCAGTTTACTAAACTGTGAAACAAGGAAAATAACTTATATGAGATATTTTGAATGGTATGAGATTTTTTATTGGTATGAGATATTATGAGATATTTTGATTGAATATTAACTTATGAGATATTTTCATTGATGATATAATGCATTATGTAAATTATAAGAAAAAACAAATTGCCTTTCCTAACTTTTTTTCCTTTCTTTTATTTTATGTTTACATTTACTCACATGTGTATACATTGTTTGGGCCACCTCCTCCCTCCTCCTGACCCCCATCTCCCCACTGGCTGGCAGAAATTGTTCTGCCCTCTTCTTTTCCGATTTTGTTGAAGAGAAAACATAGGAGATAATAAGAAAGACATAGTGGGAGTGGTCTTCCTGTCACTCCAATTGGGGTTGTGCAACTATGGTTTTGATAGGCTAGTTGGTGGTTCGATTGCCTGATTTCTTTCCTGGATTTAATTTTTGTGTTGTGGCTGACTTCATTGTTAACTGGGTTGATGTGCTCTTTCTATCCCTGGCTGGAGTTATAATTTAGCAATAACAAATTCACAGGTTCAATGCCAGACCAGTTGTTTACATATTATATAGAAAACCCTTTGATGATAATATCTATAAACAGTGGGAGTTGGGGCTGGAAATGGTTATTAGGTTGTTTATAATTTTGGGGAATTGGTAAAGGTGGCACTCAAAAGGGGGCTTGGAAAAGGGGGGATGGGTGGGGGAAGAGGTATGGGCCTGCTGAATTTTGTAGCCCTTGTGTGTGTTTGGGTGTATTTCTGTTGTTGTAGTGGAGGGTGCTTGTGTCAGGGATTGAATGGGGCTGGGGTTGTGTACAGTTGGTATAGTAGTCTAGTCAGTGGGTAGTGATTGTGTAGGAGGGAGAGGTAGTGTGGTGACAAGTTAGGGGAGGACAGAGGTGGGAGGTGAAGATGGAGGAAAGAGTGGATTAGAAGGGTCAGAAAGAGTAGTTGGAGAAGAGAACAATAGATTATAGCACAAGAGAAGTTTGGAGAGAAATGGCCTGCTTTTTCAGTGCAGCCTAGGGAGGCTTTCCATGGGCTAGCAGTCCAGGATGTCACAGAGTTTGATTCTGATTGATGTTCTCTCTTCTGCTTGTTGGGAGGGAAAAAGAAAAGAAAAGAGAAAAGCTGGGATGTTTTTTTTCCCAGCGCTGGACACACCTTGCTGGCTGTGCCACATGGGATTTTCAGGGCTGTCACATGCAATTAAGGGCTGATTTAAGGGCCAGTCTTTGAATTTTATATGCACCTAATGTAATGGCAGTTATTATTTTGGATGGGAGCAATCAGAATTACCCAAGTGAAGCTCTGATGTCTCAAGGAGTTTATGGGGTCAGGGAACTTATGATTTCTTATTCCCTACCTTTGCTTCCATCTGGGATCTCCTCGCTATAGTGACTTTAGTACCTACTATGCTTACAAGGAATGGTCCACATTTCTTGGGTCAGTGCATTTACTTCACGGTCTGATCCTGGCTAGTCTCTTATCTCATTTCACATCCTTTTCTTCTGGCACATTACAGTCTAGAAATACCAAATGCTGGTAGGTAGTTCTTGGAAGCACTAGGCATATCCACTCTTGATTCCATGGTTTTTATTTGCAACTTTGCCTGGAATGCTTCTCTGTGTCCTCTATTTGTCCAGCTATAGAGCCACATTTATGTGATAAAGGGTATCAATGTCACCTCAAGGAAGCTATGACTTCCCCTAAAAGTCATGCATTCTCTTCATGTGAGTAAGAGAGAGAACAAGAGATAGACGGAAGAATTGTTTTGTGGATGGGCTTGGTGAACCTGGCTTAGGACACCTTGGGATATGACCTTTGTTTTCACTCTTTCTCTGTTCACTCTGCAGAGATGGGCTCAACTCCTCTCATTTCCATTGTGGGATACGTTGGTAGAGGCATCCAGCTACTCTGTCAGTCCTCCAGTTGGTTATCCCAGGCCATAGTGAAGTGGAAAGGTCCAGAAAGTCTTGAACTACCTGCATGCTTCACAGTGGAAATTCTGGGATCATATCCTTTTCCATGCAACTCACTGACCAGAGCCCAGAAATGAAATCCAGAATGTTGATAGAAAGTGAGATGAAAAGGGGCAAGTACTGTGTAGCACTTTGGGGAAAAGATTACCTCAGGATTGTTTATTATTATCTTATTTAATGGTTAGTTTTCAAAGTAAAGTAAATGAGGTATAAAAAGAAAGCAATAAACATTTGTTTAGGTGCAAACAGAATAGCTTACCATTCTTAGGATTAGAATTA
Source organism: Castor canadensis (assembly GCF_047511655.1). Taxonomy (NCBI): domain Eukaryota; kingdom Metazoa; phylum Chordata; class Mammalia; order Rodentia; family Castoridae; genus Castor; species Castor canadensis. The sequence goes on from NC_133401.1 coordinate 68,654,086, forward strand.
ATTATTTTCTTCATCACAAGATCACCCCCATGGGATCTGATTAAGAGGGAAACTTTAAGAGACAGAAGAGGGGGTGAAAAAGAGGGTGATGGGGGAATATAAGTATATTATATGCTTGTGTTAAAATAGAATAAAGACATCAATTAAATTGTTTTTAAAAGGAGGAAGAGGGATGATAAAGAGTAAGACAGAGGTAAAAGAGTTGGCAAACATGACCAAAGTACTTTATACATGTGTATGGAGATGCACAGTGACCACTTTGCATAATTAAGTATAATTATAATTATCTCCATGGAGAGATTATATATACAAAACTTAAGAAAACTAAATTTAGAATCAAGAAAAATATTGGGTACTCATTTTTATAGAAAGTCATTAGACTATAAAACAGTATAGAATAAAAATATAATTTCAGGAATGATTTAGAAAGTAATAGAGCAATTCATGCTAACCCAAATATTCCAGTAATTACAATCAATGTGAAGAAGCTCAATTTTCTAGTTAAAACACAAAATTGTCAGGTGGGAAGAAAATTACCAGTTATTGTACCCATAAGACAGAAGATAAAACACATGAGTTATTTATTGAAACATAAAAGGGAATAAATATTTCAGACAAATATTAATCAAAGAAAAACTGTAAGCCATATATTATTGTCACAAAATTTAAGAAAAATTACTATAAATGGAATTATTTTATAAATATGAAAAGTTAAGTTATCAGAGAAATAGAAACAGTTTAAATGTAAGTAAACATTATATGTTTAACATAGGTAAAGCAAACATCTATGGAAATAGAAGGAAAAATTGGCAAATTGTGTCTTCCAAAAGTGGTTAGGTAAACATAAAGTTAACAAGAGTATTGACAATTTGAATTGTAAATAAATCAGCCTGAACTAATAATCATTAAAAGGCTGCATCTCAAGAAATTTTTTTTACATTGTTGGAGATCAAACCGAGGACCCTATATATGCTAAGCAAGCACTCTACCAATGAACTACACCCCATAGCCCTTAAAACATTAATTTAAAGCACAAAGGGAACATTTACAAAATTTCACTATATATACAGCACATAAAATGGTTTCCAGGGGCTGGCAATGTGGCTCAAGTGCTAGAGTGCCTGCCCAGCAAAGACAAGGCCCTGAATTCAAATCCCAGTAAATCTGAAAAAAGATTTTCAGATATTTTCCAGGATATACAGACATTGAGACAATTCTCTCTAATCACAATAAATAAAAATAAGTTAAGTTGCAATAAAAATAACTTAAAATTATTATATGTTTCAAAAGATTTAAATGTACTTATAAAAGATAGGATCATTGGATATATCCCAATGGCAATTAGAAAATTCTTAGAACTGAATGGTAATTCAATCATGATATACTTTACTATGGAAAGTTAAAGTAGTTTTTTAAGTCAAAAGTATACTCTTAAATGTCATATTAGAAATGAAAAGGCTCAATTTTAGCTGTTCGGTTTTGATATTTACCTCCGAACAAACTGTGAAAGAACAGAAAGAAGGAAGTGAAAAGGAGAATGGTTTACAGAAATAAAAGGACAGTGCAGTTTAACAGTTAAGGTTCGATGTCTTGATGTATTGTACATTAAGTAGCCTAGGAAATAACTTGGAAGTAAAACTAAATGCAGAGATACAGCAGAGAGTACATTGATTGTACTAGGCAAGTGCATACCACTGACTTACATCCCCACTCCAATTCTAGAATTTATGTGGCAGAGAAAATGTTCAAGAATTGTCTAGACACAGCCAAATCAAAGCAAACTGAGAGTCTGTTTAGTATATCAAGACATATTCTATGGCTGTGATGAGTGTGCCTGTCAGAATTATGGGCACAGAGACAGACAAGCAGACCAATGGCATAGAACACATGTGCAAGCCTAAACAGAAACTTAATGTAGATACATTGATACTGTGTGTGTGTAAGGAAAGTCCATTAACAAATAATGTAGGCACAGTTGTTCATTTAGAAGAAAATGAAATAGAACCTGTACCTTGTTCAGATAGAAACATAAAATCTAAGTAGTTCAAGATTTACTCAGAAATCCAAAGGTTTTTATTTCTTTGATTTTTGTTTGTTTGTTGCAATAGGGTCAAGCTGTGTAGCCCAGGATGGCCTTGAATTTGCAATCCATCAGTCTCAGCCTTTCCAATGCTGGGATTACATATGTGGCCAGAAATGCAAAGATTTAATGTATACAAGAAATTGTAGAAAACATCCTTGGGAGGCAAGAGGATTCCTTAAATGTGAATCGCATGGCTTTTGCAGTTAAACAAACGTTGAGACCTGACTCAGTTTTTCAATGGAGTTTTTCCAGACTTTACACTATTTAAAAGGTTCTATTGTGCTGGTGATCTTCTGCATTACTGCCATGGCTGGATATACCATTTGAGAGAGGATTTTATTCTCCAAATCCTTGGGTAAGTGAGGAAAGGAGGCCAGAAGGGAGTGAGGAAAAGAGAGAGGCAGGGAGGGAGGGGAGAAAAGGAGGGAGGAAAAGGAGAGAGAGAGAGACTGAGAGAGAGCGAGAGAGAGAGAGAGAGAGAGAGAGAGAGAGAGAGAGAGAGAGACAGAGAGAGAGAAAGAGAGAAAGTTTGAGAATGTTCCTGGCTGATTAATGATACAAAAGGGCCAGGGTCATGCCGTACTCCCACCTTTCCAGCTCAGGCAATTTCTCCCTGATATCCTCTATCATTACAACCACAGGATCCTAGACTTCCATTCTCCCTGTAGTGTGGATGATCCTGATATCATGTTTGATTCCAGATAGAGATGCTCAGTATAAGGACTGAAGATTTGGCACAAAGGAAATTTCTAGACGTGGCTTTGTCATCCAAACTCCCAGCTTGTTCCACCTGAGCTATGAGCTCAGGCTCAAAAGTATTTGTATTTTAAATATTACTCTGCTAAACACTACATGCTCTGTTTGTGTTTTAGGAAACATTTGGAAAAAAAAAGTGTTAGTACCTTGCTATGCTTGGACCCTTTCATGCACAGTTCTCCTGGGGCCTAGGTGGTTTGAGCCAGCTGTTCTCTATTGTGTTTAACACTGGATACTAAGGTTGAGTGAAGACTGCAGTCGGTTTGCTTTAACCATTTGCTAAGAAGAAAACAATCCTTAGATATCTGAGAGAATTTGTAAAAGGCATAAGATTTATATTATCTAAAGAGAACACAAAGTATTTTTACTTTAGGATGGAAATCTAGGTGTAGAAATATTCTATACCTCCTACAAATTTTGCCTATTGTTACATTTCATGCAGTAAAAGTCAGTAAGTTTTGTGTGAGCTCTGAGTATGTGTCAACCCAGATGCTGAGGAACCTTGTGGTGTGTCGTCTAACACTCCCTTGAGCCTTTCTTTATTCAGTTCTGAATCACCACTGAATATTCTGCTTCCTTTTTTAGGGAACACCCAAAAATCCAGGATAAACTGGGTAAGAGTATTGTCACTTGCAGAACTCTCTTCCCACACGTTCACCTTGGCCTTGGTTTGTGATTTTATTCCTTTCTGTGCTTTTGGTTTCAGATCAGAAAAGCTATCACAGACAGGAAGGTAAGAGAAGCCATTCCTCCTCATCCTCCATTTGTCTCTTCCTTTTGTGTCCTTAGGTTTATGAACTCTTACACCTAAGGCCCATGGATTACTAAAAAGGCAACCATGACTTCAAAGTTGTTGAGACTCTGAAGTTGTTTGTAAATCATTAATGAAGCACATTTTGAAACCAGGTCTTATTGGCCTCAGCAGATTTCTATTGAATCAGTGTCCCTAAAAGGGTAACCACCTTGGTCACTCTCCTCTCTTCTTTCCTGCTATCTACAGGAGTAATGACATGTCTGCCCTGTCTGCTTGTTTTCAGAATGAATGGAAATCTGTAAACATGCAAGTACCAAGGGAGACTTGATGGTGGCGGGACAAAGTCTTGGATGGGCACAGGAGAAGGAGCTGATGATTAACAGACATGGGGTTGCTGAGTGACACTGAGCCACATAATCTGCATGTGATGAATCTGTGATTCACCCCATGGTGCATCTCCCTCCAGACATCCTTCTCAGTCCAGATCTAACATACAAGAAGATCAATTGGGCTGGGAATCACAAAGTTCCAGGATGTTGAGGGCACCAGACTCTGGACTGATGGACAGGTTAAAAGTTTGGTAGGAATTGATAGATGGGAAGACATTGCATAGTACAGTTATTGAGATGTCCAAACATCAAATAATGGATTTTTATTTAGGGACAATGGTGGGATCAGGGTGATACACAGCTATGACCTCATAGATAGACTTTCAGTGTTACTAAGTCCCTAGGCAATACTAGAGATGTGGGAAGGTTCGGAAAGGGCAGATTCTAATGGAGACTGCATCCTAGACCTCACCTAGTACCATCCTGAAACAGTGTGCTATGAGAACAGGTGACCTGTGAGCCTAGTCCAAGTTTCTTACCCTCACAGTAACATATTCCTTTTGTTCTTTCCCTAATGTGACTAGTGGAGTTGACGCTGGAGCCAGATGCAGCTCACTACCCACCTTGACGTTTCTAATATGAGAGCTGTACTTTCCTACTTGGAGAAAAGATTTTTGAGAATATGTGTGTTGATTTCTCAGGGTTTCCAAGCAAGGAAACATTCCTTGGAAGTGACTGTGGGACATAATAAAATGTGGTTGCTTGGGAGTGTGCCAGTATAGTGTGGACAGGAAGAAGCAGTATGTGAATTTGTGTTCAGTCAGAGGATCCTGGATCATTGGATAAGAGTCAGAAAATTGGTGTGCTGAAAACAATCCTAATAGAATCTGTCTCTCCCGAAGAAACAACTCCACATGAGTGGGTAAATTCCTGGACTATGAGATGTGACACTCTTGATTAATATGGATGATCAGTCCCTCATTTGTACTCTGACACATCAGTTTGAAGGATCACTGAGACCCTACATCCAGCATAATCCAAATGATGAGGAAAATGTGACTCCCATTTTCACCTGTCCAATGTCTCAGAGAGAGAAACCTTTTTTCAAAATGTCTCCATACCATCCCCCACAGAAATAGAACCCTTCACAAGAGTGTTCATTCCCTTCATCTGTGGGAAGATGTCCAGAAAGAGTCACACTTCACACTCTCCTTTAGGTATTGAGGTTTCTTTACCAGACCCAGAACCTTGCACAGCCAGCAGAGGTGGGTTTTAGAAAAGAGGATGCTGGCCCATCCATGTCAGGGATTGTGGCTATCTTGAGGTATAGAATAAAGTTAGACATAGGATTTAGTGTGGGAAAACTCCTTTGAGCTAAGAGATATTGGATGAGTCTCATGCTTCTAACTTGTTAGTTGGAGACAGTGATTCCCACCCTAAAAAAATCACAGTGAAGTATAAAGAGAAAACAAATGTGCATCATGCTTGCATTTTCTCAATGACATAATGTTTACTAATCATGTATTCATAAATTATAATTACTCTAAATGACTTCTACCTCACATTAATAAATTTTCAAATAACCTGTGGTGTTGTCTATTCTGTGCTAGGCTGAAGAATTGAAGAGGGGTGAGAATTTCCCAACCCATTCTGTAAGATCCACATTAATGATACCCAAAGCAGCCAAAGACATTATAAGAATAAAAAACAAAGCTACATATTTATATCCCTGATAAATATTAATACAAAATTGCTTAATGAAATTTAATAATCATATTTAACAATATATTTGCCAGATATGGTTGTAAACACCTAAATTCTAGAACCTGGAGGGCTGAGGTGTGAGGGTCATGAGTTCTAGAACAGCCTGGGCTCTATGGCAAGATTCTGTCTCAAAAAAAAAGTCAATAGGAGGGAAAGAAGGAAGGAAGGAAGCAAGGAAGGAATAGAAGGTCCAGTCTATTCATGGACATTGAGTCACTACTGAGTTTGATTAATCCTGATATTACAGAATTGGTATAGTAATAATCAATACCAGCCTGTATAATTCACCATATTCATAAGCAAAATTATACAAAAACACTTGAATGGCTACTAAGGATATTTTACTGAGTGAAAAAATGATTATACATTGTATGATACAGTTGTAAAATATTCTCAAAATGTACAGAAAAGAACACATAAGTGGTTGACAAAAGTTGGGAAAGTAGAGGGTGGATACTAATACAATGAGGAATCATGAAGAGACCTTTTATGGTTAGGCATCCATATTTTGATCAAGATGATAGTTATGACTGTATATTCAGTAAAATTGTTCAGATATGCATACATACAGACATATACACACACGGCATGAATGAAGATGCTGGTGAAGTCTACCTAAGTATTGTGCCAGTGTTAATTTCCTGCTTTGAATAATATACCATGGTTATGTAAAATATTATCACTGGAGGGTATTTGGGACTACAGTTTTTGAAACTATCACATCAATTTTTAAATAAAACTAAAAAAATTTCTTGCAAACCTACATTGTCTGAAAATAAAATGTTTATTGGAAAAAGTGATTTTATTGGGATACAGGCTATTAAAGAAGTATTAGTAAACCATTTCAGAGATTTAACTAGTGCAACTCACATAAAACAACAATGAAACAGAGGTGTCTGCATAAAGGAGGAGTAGGATGTCCCCCCATCCCTTCTCCCACAGAAACCCCAAGATAAAAAGGATATGTTGGTCAGAATGCCTCTCTGAGAGCTCTAGGGTCCATTTTAGAATCTATTGTATCCAGGTCATCATAAAACCAGGAGAGGGTTTTAGTGAGAGTGATAGGAAAATTCAGATGGTTTGTACATTCACCTGTGTCCCTCTCCCTATCCAACCTCATGCAGTGAAACTGGGATGAAGTGAACACACTGGAGATATTCCCTGAGGAAGGAACAAAAGACTAGTTGGTGAGTCTCACATTCTAGCATGTCCAGGAGATGGCCACGGTATTGGTTTCTCGATGACCTGACTTGGAGTGCTGAAGGGATGGTCAGCATTGCTTAGAAAGTGCTGAAAAGAGGAAGTGGTAGCAGGATGGTGGTAGTGTAGGCTGCTTTAAACATTTGTTCTCACACAGAGACACTACTTAACAATGTATGAACCAGAACACATGTGAGAGTGCTAGAGAAATATTGAAAATCTATACCACCTAGACCAATGTAAAATCAACAAAATATCCTGGTGAAAGGAAAACTTTAGAGTATTTCACAGCCATCTGTGCCCACATGCACCATTGCAAAGTACTGTGTCCCACACAGTGGGACTCCTCAAACAGGATGGAAGTGAAAGATGGGCCTTGCATACATTGTTCTGGCTCACTTGAGGGGCAGCTCAAGTGACTTCTTTAGCTCTTGCTTAATTCAGAGTGTTGCTGGGACTGATGGCATAATTTGGACCTCCACTCCTCTAATTATACCTAGATTGATCCTGTTTCCAAATAAGGTAAATTTCTGGGGAATTTGGAGTTAGAACTACAACACATGTATTTTGAGGAGTAAACAATACAGCTCATACTCCTACTTTCTGCCAAAAAATAGAAAGATAGAGCTCTTTATGAAATGATAGGAGCCAGGTGCTATGATGCCAGTCTGTATTCCTAGCTACTCCAGAAGCTAAGGCAAGAGGATCTCCAGAGCTCAGGAGCGTTGAGGCCAGCCTGGGCAAAATACTGAGGCCTGGCCTCAAAAAATACAAAAAAATCTCTAAGATGCATAATTAGTAATTAACATGCTGTTGGCCATGGTAGCACATGCCTATATTCCTAGCACTTGGGGAGCTGAGGTAGTTCAGTTAAGAGTTCAAGACCAGCCTTGATTACATAACCAGACTCATTTTCAGAAGAACAAAGGTCATATAAGAATGTGTGAAAGAGCATGAATGTATTTATGTATATTCATTTTAATTAGTCCCTAGTAATTTGCACCAGAAATCACTAACATAGCTGGCTGTGGGTAAGTACCTGGGTTACTGGAAAAGAGGGGTGTGAAGGAGATTTTTCAGGGTATATCCTTCTTCTACTCCTTGTATTTTGAACCAGGGGTATATACTATGTACGTATTCTATGTATGATCTGCATATGATGAGTCTGTGATTCACCCCATGGTGCACCTCCCCCACACATACTTCTCAGTCCTGATGTAGTATACAAGAAGATGAGTTGGGGGGGGCAGGTGGAGAATCACAGACAAGGCTCCAGGAAATTCAGGGCATTAGTGACTGCACAGGGTGCTGAGCTGATGGAGAGTTAAATAAAGTTGGGAAGGAATTGATGAATGGGAAGAAATTGAATGGTAAAATCCTTTGAGATCTCACAAAACAATATATTTTTAGGGACTGTGGTGGGTCAGGGTGATACACAAACTGGGATCTCACAGTTAGACTTCCAGTGTTAGTGAGGCCCCAGGGAACACTAGAGTTGAGGGAAGGGAAGGTTCTGATGGGGCAGTTTCTAACAGAGACTGCTTCCTAGATCTCACCTAGTACCATCCTGAATCAGTGTGCTATGAGATACGGTGACTTCTGGGCCCAATTCCAGGTCCTTTCTCTCACAGTAACATATTCTCCTTCTCCTTTCCCTAATGCAACTAGTGGACTTGACTCTGGACACGGCTCACCCCACGTTCTAGATTTCAGATCTGAACACTGTACTCTATAAGGATATTCCTCAGTGTGTTTCCTACATGGGAAGAGATTTTTGAGAATGTGTGTGGTGGCTTCTCAGCATTTCTGATCAGGGAAACATTGCTTGGAAGTGACAGTGTAACACAATAAAATGTCATGCTTAGGAGTGTCAAGGATAAGCATGCATGGGAAGAAACAGTAAGTGAATTTGATTTGGATGGAGAAGTATGTCTTGGGAGAGGTGCACAATAGGGTTAATCACCGATTCATCATATGCAGGTCATGTAGCCCTTGGTATCACTCAGCAACCCCATGTCTGTCACTCATCAGCTCCCTCTTCTGTGCCCACCAAAGACTCTATCCCCCATCACCCAGTCATCCCTTGGTACCTACATGTTTCCAGGCTTCCACCCACTCGAAAACAAGCAGACAAAGCTGGCATGTCATTACTCATGTGGAGACCAGGAAACAGAGAGAGGGAAGAGAACAAGTAGATTGCCATTTTTTGGACATGGACTCACAAGAAATCGGATGAGGCCAATAGAACGTCTTTTCAAATGTGCCTCACCCAGTATTTATTGACAGCTTTGGAGTCTTCACAACTGTGACGCTCATCACAATTTTTCATTTTTTTATTGTTGTTGTGTGAGGGTACATTGTGGCATTTATAAAAGTTCTTACAATATATCAAATATGTCATAGTTGAATTCACACCCTCCACCATTCTCCTTTATTCCCCTATCCCCTGATTTCTAGAATGGTTTCAACAAGTATTATTTTTCCATTAACATCCATATGTACATCCTATTTGCATTATATTCACCCTCCCATGCCCTTTCCTCACCTCCTCCCTGCTCCCACTGGTACTAACCCTCCCACCCCAGTTAGGACATGTTCTACCCTCCAATTCTCTGATTTTGTGGAAGAAAACAAAAATGGCATCTTTGTTTGATTATGATAGCTACACAGGACAAGGTTGTCTCTTTCAAGAATCCATGGCCTCAGGTATAAAAGTTCATATACCCAGGACATAAAAAGAAGAGATGAATGAGGAGTGAAGAGGATTGGCTTCTCTCCCCTCCTTTCTGTGACACTGTCACAATTCTAAAACACAGAAAAGAATCAAATGATAAGGCAGGACCAAGCAGAGTGTGTGGAAGGAAAGTTCTTCAAGTGACAATGCTCTTACCCAGTTTACTCTGGATTTACCCTGAAAGAGATAGTAGACTATTTTGTGGTGATTCAGACCTGGATCAAGGCTCACATAAACAAGGGAGTGGAGGGAGACACCCACAGGTTCCTCAGCATTCTGGGTCCACACACCCTCAGAGTGCTCATGAAATCTACTCTTCTTCTACTGCATGAACTGTAACAGTAGGCAAAATTTGTAGACAGTTGTAGAATGTTCCCAAATCTAGATTTTCACCCTAAGCCAAAATATTTTGTTTTCTCTTTAGAGCACATAAATCTTTTGTCTTTAACAAAAGCTCCCAGACATCTAAGGATTGGTTCCTTTTTAAAGAATGGCAAAAGCAACCCAGCTGATGCCATCACTGAACTCTTCTGTCCAGTGTTAAACACAGTAGAGAACTGATGGGTCTATCCAAGTAGGCCTTGGGAGGACTGTGTATGGAAGGGTCCACACATAACAAGATACGTACTCATTTTTCCCAGATGTTTCCTAAAACTCAAACAGAGCATTTAGTGTTCAATACTACTAGAGTAATGTACAAACTACAAACACAAACATGGCTCACAGCTCATGAGAGACAAGCTGGGAGTGTGAATGACAGGGCCTCTGCTAGAACTCTCCCTTTGTGCCAAATCCCCATTTTCTGTACTGAGCATCTCTATCTGGAATCAAACAAGATAGCCGGATGTGAAGGATAGAATTCTGGGATGCTGTGGTGGTAATGATGGAGGATATCAGGGAGAAGTTGACTGAATTTTGGAGGTGGGATTATGGGATGCACTTCCAGGAGGAGTGTCACCTCCAAGGAGGAGAATATCAACACTTGGGGATGAAAACTCATGGCTGAATATTACTTCCTCTTGTTCACTTTTACATATATGCATATGTATGTGTGTCTATGTATTATATATACATATGTATATATGCATATACATGTATATTGATCTTTTCAATTATACTAAACCCATTTTTATGAATTTTTTATGACCCTCAGAGTATTTTAGCAACTCTATAGCTTCTGAAAATCATATTTTCCCACATCTAGATACTCCATAATGTAGGAAATGCCTTGATGATTATTGCATTATTATTTCTTTGAGGGAGTTATTTCAGGTAAACACAAATGAGGATGAAGCTGATCCCTGTGGACAAGATGATAGGGATCTGGAGCCCAGGGTTGTAAGAACAGATCCAAGAAATCAGACTCCCTGGTCCTGACACTCTGAGACCATAAGTCATCCATGAACCATTCTCTCTCTCTCTGCCTCTCTCTGCCTCTCTCTGTCTCTCTCTCTCTCTCTAAATCCCTCCTTCCCTCCCTCTATCCCTTCACTCCCCTCTCCTTCTCTCTTTTTCTCTCTCCCTCCCTTCTTCCTTCCCCTCCTCCTTTCCTCACTTACTCAAGGTTTTGAAGAATAAAATACACTTCTAAGTGAAAACAACACGTCCAGGAATGAAAATGAACACCAGTACAATAGAAGGCAGGTACCACGGTCAATTCTGGAAAAATGCCTCTGAATAACAGTCTGAGACCTCTTAATGTTTGTTTAACTGCAAAGGCCACTTGATTTTCATTTAAAGACTCTTTATTGCAAGGATATATTTATATCAGTTCTTCTATATGTTAAAAGTTTTCCTGCTCTCTAACCAAATCTTCCACTCATCTCTGCTGTCTCTGGTTTCCAAAGCATAAAATCATCCCATGGAACACATCCATGGCCCTTGTGCTCATGTTGCTTGTCAGTCTCTTCAAGCTGGGGTCAGGTAAGCTATCCAGGACAGACTCTTTCTGTCCACTTCTTGTTGACTAGCAGTTTGAGTTCTTTACTTGCTATTGCAGAACAATGGGGTAGGTGCGTCTTTGTTGTTTCTATTTCCCTGACTTCTCTTAGTTCAAGCTGGAGTTTAGCAATATCAGGGGCTGCAGGAGGCATGGGACAGTGGGAAGGATTCAGGCATATCTAAGAAATGCTGTGTGTGGAGTGTTGAAGAGAGGACACAGTAGTGGGGGAGGAAATTAGATGTTCTCAATGATGAGGTCTGAGGGTTTAAGCAAGGAAGGTCTCTAGAATATCTGACTTTCTGATTTGGATGCTGGGGTGAGAGAAGACACTTGAGGAAAAGACAATGGGCAAACTGGGGGCATGCTGAGATGGAAACACTTGTGATATGTAACCAGAGGGTAGGAAAGATGTCCAGAATTTGACTCAGAATCTAGCTTATTTGGGGTAGAAATCCAGTCTTCTTTCTCCTCCCTGTTACCACTAAAAATATAACCTACTTTATAATGCATTAAGTAGTTGATTGTTTAAAAAAGGAAGTCTGAGTATGCAAAGGTATCTGGGAAGTCAGTGCTCAGCCATATAAGGTTCAGCTGAATCTTCCTTCCCTGTATGATGGATCGATCCATTGCCTGTCTACCTATGTCTGTTTTGCTAAACAACAGTGAGAAAATGGGAACAAAGGCATTCAAAACTTATTCAACAGAACAACAGTATGACTATAATTCACAATAACCTATTACATTTTTTATGAAAAACTGTAAGAGAAGAACACAAATTCTCCAATCACAAGGAAATTTTACTGAGAGGTAATGTGAATTTTCCTGATATATAGCAAACAATTATATTAAATTGTCACACAATACCCCATAAAGATATACAATTAAAATTCTAAAAATTAATTTTAAAACACGTGCTGACTTATATTAGCCTATATTAATTATACAAAGTAACGGGTTTCATTATGATATTTTCATACATAAATGTATCATACTTTGATCACATGCACTCCTTATTACCCTTTTCTCTCCCCCTTTCCCTTTTGCATTCCCACATTCATAATTGTTCCCCTTTTACTTTCATGTACTTTTCCCCTATAAGTTCCACATATGAGAGAAAAACATAACATGTGTCTTTCTGATACTGGATTACTTCTCTTAGCATGCTGATCTCCAATTCCATCCATTTTCCTGGAAATAATACAGCTTAATTCTTTATGGCTAAATTAAACTATTTTGTGAATATACATGACATTTCCTCTATCTACACACCTGTTGATGAGCTTCAATAAAAAATATGATATAAAATGTTGGGGATGTACCTTAAGTGTTAGAACACTTGCCTAGCAGGCTCAAACCCTGAGTTCTAAACAATAAGAGTAACAAAAATAAAAATAATACTAAAAATGTATGTTTTCACAATAAAATCTACATGTTATTATTAAGAGTGCCTCTCTAACTTCATTCTCACCCATTTGCTGGTGAGCTTCTCTGCTTCTGTGCTGTTTCAGGAGAGACACAGCAGGGAAATGAATACAGAGACAGAAAGACTTCATTTTTAACATTCCCCTTTCCTCTGCATTTGAGCTTTTGGCTCAGAACTTCTCAAAGTATTTGTTTGTTATGACATGGAGCTCATATCACTTTCCTGACAGGACCATTAGAGGACTGCATGAAGTTAACATAAAGATCCCTTGGTGCATTGTTCAACATCAGTTTTTTCCAGGGCTCCTCATTTAAAGAAACAGTAAAAGACTTGAAAATGCTGCTACAGACAAGGGAAATGACAAAGGCAGCAAGGGCAGCACACGTGGCTTAGATAGAGGATTCCAAAGGAGATCCAGTGACAAGGGCTGTTCCATAGGTAATGGATTTAGGAGATGATCCTAAGAAATGAAATGAGAGGGTGGGAGAGTGAAGCCTGAAGGCATGGAGGGTGTGCTAAAGAGCAAGCTGCAGCTGACAGCAACAGGGCCCTTCTAGGGAACCTTTAGAGGAATAGTTTAGACAGTGGCTAAGAATCATCTCAGTGAGAATGAGACAGGAATGGGAATTCATCTGTTGCCTCCCATCACGTTAAATCTCTGGATTTAAGTTTCCACACCCGTGGGTCACTAAGTTCCAAATGTTGGAGGAGGCCCTCAGCAGGGGAAGGGGAGAGTCCAATTTTGTAAGGTGGAGTTGTCAGCAGGTGTGGGGCTTGTCCATCCTACTTCAGGGAAGTCAGATTCTGAGTGCATATTAAGAAGCAGGGCTCAGCCTCTGCTAGTTCAGGTTTTTTGGTCATAGACTATGCTACAAGGTCAAAGTTGATCTAATAACCATCTACTTCAAGAATGTGTGAAAATCATTTCAGAAAAATATATAAAACATAGTTAAATTAGAAATAATTAGTGATAAAATTTTTCACTTATTTTGGAATTAACATATAAAACCTATTCACATGCACCACCTACACTTAGATGCATAAATTCATCAATGATTCCTTATGAATTAATCAAGAGAAAGTATTGCAAGTCAAAGAGATTGTGTACAAAGAAGTTGAAGGCTGTGGACCCCCACCGTATTTGAGCTCTCTAAAAAGGAATTTATTTCAGAGTAGTAAGTGTGATTTAAGCCAGGAAAATTTTTTAAATGATCATCAAACAGATGAGCAAGGGAAAAAGGAAAATGGCACTCACCATTCACACTTGTAACCCTTGGTTGTGAAGCTCATGCTCTGTGTTGGATATGGGATCAATGATGAGCAAAACAGGCCCTGTCCACATGGAGCAGAGAGATGTGCAGGGAAACCCTCAGAAAACAAATCATCACTCTTGACACCAGATGATGAGGAAAGTTTAAAAATGGAGATGAGATCCAAGATGTATCAAGAAAATATGGACAAAACGAAGGTAAGGCATGTCAGTAAAGGATTAAATCAAACACTATTAAGGCCAAAATAATGAACTAGAAAGCTCTTATTACACAAGTGTAAAAGTGCATGCTGTAGAAAGTTTATGTCACAATTTGAATGCACCAGAAGAGACATCACTGAAATAAATATTGGAAAATTTCCTTATTATAGTATATAGTACATCTTTCAGATTTTGACAGACCAAGTAAACAACAAAACATGGAAGCATCAGTGCATGTTTGACTTACAGTCAGAGTAGGATGTACATTATATACATTCTCCTTGTAACTATAAAATATTTACAAAACATACTCACATTTGAAGGAAACTAATTGCCCAAAACAGGAGATTTATGGTCATACCAAACCTCATTGCATCATTAGAAGAGGGATGGTTGTTAGTTTTAAGTAAAGATGGAAAATGGGCTGTTGTGAATTTTAATGAGTCAGATATTAGGAGGAAGAGAATGTGGGAACAGAATCTCCTCTAGTCAGTGGGTCTGCATTTGCAAAGTGCCTCTCATTCATCTGCATGACAGTTTTACTGAAGCATAGTTTTTCATCTTGAAAATGGGAATATTAATACGATACACGTCTAGGGAGATCCTTGAGGACTGAGTGAGGTAGCTCGTGTGGATATGTTCTGTCAAGTGTAAAGGCATACTCAAGTACCAGTCCTGCAGTGTGGTAAGGAGATCAAGATTAGTGTTCTACCCCTTACATGTCACCTCCTCCCCCAGTCCTGCACAGGACACACTGACATGGGTTTTGCTCAGTTACCATTTGTATTTCTTTCCACAGGACAGTGGCAGGTAAATGGACCAGAGAAGCCCATCCAGGACTCTGTGGGAGAGGATGTAGGGTTCTCCTGCTTCCTGTCTCCTGTGTCAAATGCTGAGGCCATGGAAGTGCAGTTCTTCAAAGATCATTTCTCTGACATAGTCCACCTCTATCAGGATGGGGAAGACAAGAAAGACATGCAGATGTCAGCCTATCAAGGGAGAACGGAACTGGTGAAGGACTTCATTGTGGATGGGCATGTGTTCCTGAGGCTGAAGAAACTCACTTTCTCAGATGCAGGTCTGTATGGGTGCTGGTCCAGCTCCCAGACTCATGAGGAGGAGGCCATCTAGGAACTTCAGGTAACAGGTTACTTGCCTATTTCAGAGAACTCATAAAATCATCCTGGATTTTATAAACAGCTTTATGAAAGAGCTGATTTTTGTATCATTCCTTTAGCAGACAGTATCCTTTGTAACCACTTTGTTATGTCTGTGTGTAGAGTTCTATCATCTTATCACCTGTGTAAATTCTTATAATTACCACATGAAATCATTGAACAAACTTTTCACCACAAACATCTGTCACTGGTGCCCTTTTTCACCCTCCTCACCACCCCACAAATCAGTGATCTGTTCATCATTATAATTTCAACAATTCCAGAATGTTATTAATAATGGAGTCATACTGCATTTGACCTTTTGAGATTGACTCTTTTGTTTAGCATAATGATCCTGGGATCCATCCAAGATGTTGCTTGTATCATTACTTCACTCCTTTAAATTGTTTTATACAATAATCGGCAGGTTTTTCTGTGGACGTAAGTTTTCATTTCTCTCAGAAAAATGGCCAGGAATGGATTTCTGAGATGTATGATAAGTGTATGTTTAGATTTTTCCTTTTAATTCATATCATGTCTTTGTCAGTTTTGTCTCCTATAACAAAATACCATAGGCTTTGTGGTTAGTACAGAACAGAAATTTTATTTCTCATAGTCTAGAAACTGGAAATCCAAGGTTAGGTTAGGTTCTGGTGAGGACAGGTATTCAGGTTGCCACCTATGGACTTGTCTTTGTAAGTTTACAATTACACTAGGTCCCCAGAATCACAATTCATGAGGGCTCCAACCTCATGAACTAATTAACCTCCAGTATTCTAATTTTGTGATTTCCATTCTAGTTTAGATGTCCTTCATATCTTTCCCTCATTTATTGTTCTGGCTGGAACATCCAGTGTTCTCTTAAACATAAATATCAAAAAGTGTTCATTGTTGTCTTGGTCCTGATCTTAGAGGGGAAATTTTAGCTCTTTCCCATTGAGCATGATGTTCACTGTGGGTTTGACACGTATGGCCTGAATTATATTAAGAAGCATTCCTTCTCTTCCTAGTTCATTGAGTATTTTTAAGGTGAGAATGTATTGAATATTATCAAATGACTTTTTCTGCACCAGTTAAGATAACCACTTGTTTTTCTTCCTTTTTTCTGTTAATGTGCTGTATTATCTTACATTGAATCATGAATAGGTGTTGAAGTTTGAAAAATACTTGTAATGCATAAAAATGATTATATACTTTTTATTCTTTAGTTTTGTGATATGTTGGATTATATAAATTGATTTTTGAATGTTGTATCAACTTTCATACCTAGAATAACTCCCAATTGGTTATGTTACATAATTTTTATATGGACTGCTTAAATTGATTTATTAATATTTTTCAAAGACTTTGCCTTCCAAAATGAATTTGCAAGCATTTTCTTCTCTTCTACTTGTTAGGAAATATTGTGTAAATTTGTCAATAACTGTTTTTTATTTTATTTCTTATTGTCTTTGAGTGTTATGAGTTTTCTTTGTTTTGAAAACTGTTTTTTAGTTTTGGACAGTATTGGGGTTTAAACTCAAGACTTCAAGACTGCCTCAAGACCCTACCATCTGAGCAATGTCCTGAACACATAACTGCTCTTTAAATGTTTTCTTGTCCTTGCCAGTGAAACCATCTTGAAATTTAAAAATCTTTAATATGATATTTCAAGTTATAAATCAGACATTTTCAGTGGTTATACAACTATTCAGATTACATATGTCAACATGACTTATGTTTTGGTGGTTTGTGGTTTTCAAGGAATTAGTGTATTTCTTCCAAGTTGTCAAATATATGAGTATAAAACCTTTCCTAGTATATCTTATTATACTTTTAATGACTGCATGATCTGTAGTGAAGTTTCCTGTTTTATTTCTGATATTTGCAATGTTTATAGTCTTATTTTCATCTTTGTCACTTTTCCTAGAGGCTTATCAATCTTACTAATTTTAAGAAGAACTGTATTTTTCTCTCAGATTTTCTTATTTTTTCCCTATTTGAAATTTTGTTGATTTCTGCTTTTATCTTTATTAGTTTCTTTCCTCTATTATTATCCCTGTGTCTCTCTACCTCCACTGTGTTATTGAAGAGCTTTCAGTGTGTTCACTGTGCCATCTTTATACATTGGAGCAGTACATTTGGATATTATTCACTATCATTCTCTTTTCCTCTCCCACATCCCTAAGTCCTGCAAAAAGTTCCGCTATATATATATATGCATATATATAATCAAATATTTATTTGTGTACAAATTTATCTTTATCTTTCATGTCTAAATTCAACATTCGAGGGAGAACATTCAACCTTTGTGCTTCTGAACCTGGTTTATTTTGTTAATATGAGGATACCCAATTCCATCTATTTACCTGCAAAAGTCATACTTTTATTCTTCTTTATATCTGAATACTGCATTGTATATATACACTGGAGTTTGAACTCAGGGCTTCACATTTGCTAAGTGAGGGTTCCACTTCTTGAGTCATATATCCATCCCCTATGCCATGTTTTTGAGCCTATCACTTTGTATAGTTTTCTTAGCTGTTGCTCTGAATATTATGGTACGTAAAATTTATCACAATTTATTGATACTGACTGTATCAATATTTTACTTTGTGTTAATGTGGAAGCCTTCCTTTCTCTTGATTCCTTTTGTTCTCTACCTTTGAATTAATGTTGTATTGACAATTTCTTATACATACATTCAGTATCACATCAGATATACATACATTCGGTATCACATTCATCAAAATCATAAGAAATTCAAGGTGATCTATTGCACGTACCTTTATTTTTCTTGCTTTCAATGGTTTTTATTCCTTAAGGATGTTCTAAAATTCCTTTCTTTATCATTTCCTTTCAATTTGAGAAATTTCCTTTAGTCTCCTTTAAGGCTTGTTTGATTGAAACAAATTCTCTTTTTCTCCAACAAGAGAATGTCCTGACAGTTCTCTTCTTTCAGCAGTTTAAAAATATTGGGCTGTTTTTTTCAGGTCTCTAAGATTTCTGTCATTCCAAAGGAAATTTCTTTACATATAATGCACAGTTTCTTTCTGGTTGCTTTCCAGACTTTTTCTTTATCTTTAGTTTTTCACAGTTGAACTATACTAAGTCCAGGTGTGAATTAATTTTGATTTTTCTTATTCAGTATTCACTCAGCTTTTTTGAGCTGTAGTTTATGCATTTTCACCAAATTAAAAATTTGTCAGGCACAATTTCAGTAAATGCTTTTTTTTTTAGAATTCTTCATTGTATGTTCTGTCCTCTGGGAGTCTGATGATATAATGTTGAATACTTTGAAATTTCCCTATAGTCCCCTGAGGGCATATTTTTAAAGATGTTTTGATTACTTGTTGTTAAAATTCAGTAAATTTTATTGCTCTATATTCAAGTTCACAGATTATTTCCTCTATCAGATCTACTTTACCATGGATCCCAATCAGCACATTTTAATTTGTTATTTTATTTTTTAGTTATACAATATCATATGATTTTTATTTTAATATTTTTGTAAGCTCTTCTAAATTTTCATGTTTCACTACATCAATACACTTATCTACTAATATAATAATTATGATTATTATTTAATAATTACAATAATAATAATTCTTAGTGTGTTTTGTACTCAGGACCTAGTGTTTGCTAGGCAATTGCTCTACCACTGAAGCCATGTCTTCAGCCCTTTTAACTTTCACTTGTTTTTCAGATAGAGTCTCATGCTTTTGCCTAGGATAGCCAAGGACCACAATCCTACATGCACCTCCCATATAGCTGGGACTGCATGCATGCACCACCACACCTGGTCTATAATCATTTACTGAAGCATTTTTGTTGTTACTTAAACTCTTTGTCAGATAATTTCTGGCATTGGAATAATTTTGTTTTGGTATCAGTTTATTGTTTATTCTCAATGAAGTTGATATTTTTCTGGTTTCTAGAACAATGGATGATATCTTTCGAAAGATGGACATTTTAGATATTATGTCATGATACACTGGATTAATTATTATTATTATTATTGTTATACTGGGTGGGGGGTACATAGGGGTATTTGCAAAATACACTAGATCTTATTTAAAGCTTTTATTTAATCAGCAAATCACTGTTTTAGGTTTAGTACTTAGATTCTGGTCTTTCTTTTTATCAGGTGTGGTTCAAAGACAATTTTTTGTTAATTGTTTATACATTTATTCATATGTGTATACATTGTTTGGGCCGTTTCTCCCCCCTGCCCCCTGCCCTCTCCCCAGAACCCCTCACTTCCAGGCAGAACCTGTTCTACCCTCCTCTCCAATTTTGTTGAAGAGAAAACATAAGAGATAATAAGAAAGAAATAGAGTTTTGGCTAGCATTGCTTTCATGCACATGTGTATTACAACCCACACTCTTCACTACTTCCCGGTCATCTTCCCATAGTGGCCTCGGCAAGTTTAAGATTACTGTATGAGCTCCTCTACAGTGGGCACATCAAACACTTTCAAGCTTTATGTTTCCTTCCCTTACCCTGTCACTCCCGTGTGTGTGTGTGTGTGTGTGTGTGTGTGTTCTTCCCTTAGTTTGTGACCATATCCAATAATATTTCTGCATTTGTTTTATGTCTGTAATCTGCAAATGAGAGAGAACATGTGATATTTTTGGCCTTCTGAGCATGATTAACTTTGCTTAAAATGATGTTTTCCAATTCCATTCATTTACTTGCAAATGAGAAAACTTCATTCTTCTTTGTGGCTGAGTAAAATTCCATTGTGTATAAATATCACATTTTCTTAATCCATTTGTTGGTAGTGGGGCATCTTGGCTGTTTCCATAACTTGGCTATTGTGAATAGTGCTGCAATAAACATGGGTGTGCAGATGCCTTTGTAATAACCTGAGTCCATTCCTTTAGGTATATCCTTAGGAGTAGTATTGCTGGATCATATGAGAGATCTATGTTCAGTTTTTTTAAGAAGCCTCCATATTGTTTTCCAGAGTGGTTGCACTATCTTGCATTCCCACAAGCAGTGTATGAGTGGTCCTTTTTCCCGGAAGCCTTGCCAATATGTGTGTTGGAGGTGTTTTTATTTGTTTATTTATTCACATGTGCATACATTATTTGGGTCATTTCTCCCCCTTCCCCCCCCAACTCTCTCCCCCCTCCCCTTTGCTTCAAGGCAGAACCTGTTCGTCCCTTATCTCTAATTTTGTTGAAGAAAAGACATAAGCATAATAAGAAAGACAAAGTGTTTTTGCTAGTTGAGTTAAGGATAACTGTACAGAGAGATTCCTAGCATTGATTCCATGTACAAATATGTTACAACCCAAGTTGATTCATCTCTAACTGATCTTTACACTGGTTCCTGATCCCCTTCTCATGTTGACCACTGTTGCTTTAAGGTTTCTGTATTAGTTCCTTTGGAGTGCGGACATCAAACACTTTCATGTTTGTGTGTTTTTGATGATTGCATTTCCTTTAAGGTCAGGGATGGTGAGCATTTTTTCAAGTGTTTTTTGGCCATTTAGATATCTTCCTTAGAAAAATTCTGTTTAGTTCAGTTGCCCACTTCTTTATTGGTTCATTGATTTTTGGGGAGCTTAGTTTTCTGAGTTCTCTGTATATTCTGTTTATCAGAACTTTCTGTGATGTATAGCTAGCAAATATTTTCTCCCATTCTGTGGGTGGTATCCTCAATTTAGAGACTATTTCTTTTGTTGTGCAGAAGCTTTTAAATTTTATGTAGTCCCGCTTTTTCCATCTTTTCTCTTAGTTTCTGGGCTGCTGGAGTTCTACTGAGGAAGTCCTTTCCTATAGCCATTGCTTCCAGAGTATTCCCTGCTCTTTCCTGTACTAACTTCAGAGTTTCAGGTCTGATATTAAGGTCCTTAATCCATTTTCAGTTGATACCAGTACGGGGTGATAGGCATGGATCTAGTCTCAGTTTTCTGCAGGCAGATAACCACTTTTCCCAGCGACATTTATTGAAGATGCTGTCTATTCTCCATCATATGTTTTTGGTGCCTTTGTCAAAAATAAGGCGGACATAGCTGTGTGAATTCATATCTGGGTCCTCTATTGTGTTCAACTGGTCATATCTGTTTCTGTGCCAGTACCATGCTGTTTTTGTTGCTATGGCTCTGTAATGTAATATGATGTTGGATATTGTGATACCTCCAGCATTGCTCTTTTTGCTGAGTATTGCCTTGGCTATTTGTGGTCTCTTGTGTTTCCAAATGAACTTTAGGGTAGAGTTTTCAATCTCTGTGATGAAAGTCATTGGGATTTTGATGTAGATTGCTTTTGGTAATATATACATTTTTACTATGTTGATTCTACCAATCCATGAGCATGGGAGATCTTTCCACCTTCTGTAGTCTTCCTCAATCTCTTTCTTCAGAGGTTTGTAGTTCTCCTTATAGAGGTCGTTCACATCTTTTGTTAAGTTTACTCCTAGGTATTTGATTTTTTTTTTGAAGCTATTGTAAATGGAATTGTTTTCCTATATTCTTTCTCAATTTGTTCATTGTTAGTGTATAGAAAGTCTACTTATTTTTGTAAGTTGATTTTGTATCCTGCTACATTACTGAAGCTGTTTATGGTGTCTAGGATTTTTTGGGTAGAGTTTATTGGGTCTTTGAGGTATAGGATCATGCAAAGACAATTTTTAAACAGCTTTTGTTGTTTCCATATACTTAGATAATTTGCAAATCCTGGGATTCCTACTGAGTACTTCTATTGCTGCCCTTAGAAATAGGATCTGCTTCTCCAGGTGAGACTTCCTGTATCTCTAGGTGAGTCCTGTGGGGGAGAAGTGAGACTGCCTGAGACAACTCTTGTGTAGGGAGCAGGTAATAAGCTCTCAGTTGCAGTATTGTTCTTCCATCCTTGGACACCTGCCATTCACCTTCCTCTTTCCCTTCTCATAGTTGCCCTATGGTTGCCCTTTGTGTTATTTCCAGGGTTTACAATTTTACTTAAATGATCAGAGAGAGATGAGTCTACACTGTGTTAAATGGACCCCTTCCTTACAATCTACATGTCTCCTTCATCCATTCCTTCTATTAACATTTACAAGACTGTGTGAATTGGGCAAGACACAGGGAATTGCCTAAAATGGCAAACTTCTGTCTGGTGTGGGGAGATGGATAATAACAAATAATCAAATAGATTTTAATTCTATAATGAGTGTTATCCTTAGTGTCCAAATAAGAAATGGAAGTTAAGCTAAACCCTCATTGGATTTAACTAGTCCTTAGAATTAAACTACTAAACAACTCCTGTGCCCATCTCTCCTTTCTAATAGTCTTCCACATCTCTTGCCCTTTTCATCTCTCATCGGCGTGAGACAATGACATGGCTGGCTGGTCATCCTTCTCTTTAGGAATCCCTGAAACCTATTTCATGATGCTTCAGAGTAGCTCTCTAAGATAATGATCAAGTCATAACTACCACCTGATGGAAACCAGTCAATTGGCCTATAGTAGTGCTTAAAAGGTATGCTCCACATTCCTTGGGTCAGTGCATTCATTCCATGCTTTAGTATGATTCTGTGCTAGCCTCAGATATCATTTCAAATCCTTCTCTTCCTGCACACTTCAGTCAAGAAATACAAAATGCTAATAGGTATTTCTTGAAAGCACTTTAGCATATTCACTGTTGATTCCATGGTGTATACTTGCCACTTTCCTGGAATGCTTCTCTATCTCTTCTTCTTTTCCATCTAGAGAACAACATATATGTGATACAGCAGGGTACAAATGTCACCTCAAAGATACTATGATGTACTCTAATAGTCATTCATTTGCTTCATGTGTGCAAGAGAGAGAAAAACAAATAGAGGCTAAGTTGTTTTGTGGAGGACTTGATGAACCTGGTTTATGACAACTGTGGCCTTGGGATAGGACCATTGTTTTCACTCTTTCTCTGTTTGCTCTGCAGAGATGGGCTCAACTCCTCTCATTTCCATTGTGGGATATGTTGGAGGAGGCATCCAGCTACTCTGTCAGTCCTCTGGTTGGTTATCCCAGCCCATAGTGAAGTGGAAAGGACCAAAGGACCAGAAGGACTTGAATTACCCACAGACTCCAAAGAGAAGAAAGATCTACATTGTCTGTTTGATGTGGAGACTTCCCTGA
Organism: Castor canadensis; assembly: GCF_047511655.1. NCBI lineage: Eukaryota > Metazoa > Chordata > Mammalia > Rodentia > Castoridae > Castor > Castor canadensis. The sequence continues at coordinate 68,677,789 of NC_133401.1, forward strand.
CAGTTCAAGAAGATTTTGGGATCATATCATGTTCCATGCAACTCACTGACCAGAGTCCAGAAGTGAAACTTAGAATATTGATAGGAAGTGAGTAGAAAGGGGCAGATACATGTAGCACTTTTGAGGAAAAGAGTCTTTGACTCGGGATTGTTTAGTATTGTTTAGACAGTTGTCTAAACTCAATCCTAAGTTTTGAAAGTCAAAGTAAATGAGGTATAAAAAGAAAATCATAGAAATTTGATTAGGTGGAAAAAGAATGGCTTACCACTCTTAGGATTCGATTTACATATTTTCTTCACCATAAGTTCCCATGGGAGCTGTTTGGGATGGAAACTAGCAGAAAGGTGGGGGGGGGTGAAAGAAGAGGGTGATGGGTAGGAATATGATCGAAGTATATTATGTGCATGTATGAAAATATAACAAAGAAATCAATTAAAATGGTTTTTAAAAGGAGGGAGAGGAATAAGAAAGATAAGACAAAGTTAACAGAGGTGATGAATATGATCAAAGTACATTATACACATGTATAGAGATACACAGTGAACACTTTTTATAATTAATATACACTAAAATATCACTCCATGGGACATGTCTCCAAACTTAATATGTATAAAACTTAATAAAACTAAATTTAACTTAAAATATATTACTTACATATTTTTATAAAAACTCATTAGTCTATAAAACAGAATAGAATAAAAATATAATTTGAGGAATGATTTTGAAAGTAGTAGAACAATTAACGCTAACTGAACTATTCCAGTAATTACAATCAATGTGGAAAAGCTTAATTTGCCTGTTAAAACACAAAGTTGTCAGAGTGGATAAAAATTACTAATTGTTTCATTCATAAGACAAAAGGTAAAACATTTGAACTATTTATTGAATCATAAAATGGAAATAAATATTTGAGACAAATATTATAAAAAGAAAAACCATAAGAGATATGTTAGTGCCACAAAAAGTTTTAAGAAAAATTTCTATAAATAGAATTATTTCATAAATATAAAAAGTTAATTCACCAGGGAAATGTAAACATTTAAAATGTAAGTGAATCTCAGATATTTAACACATATAAAACAAACATCCATGGAAATAGAAGGAAAATTGGCAAATTTTGTGTTCCAAAAGTGATTAGAAAAACATAAAGTTAGTAAGAGTAATGACAATTTGAATTGCATATGAATCAGCCTGAACTAATAATCATTAAAAGACTGTACCTCAAAAAAGTTTTTTTGCACTGTTGGGGATCAAACCCTGAGCCCTGTATATCCTAAGCATTCACTGTATCGTGGAGTATACCCCAAGGCCCCAAAATATTGAAGCACAGAGGGAACATTTACAAAATTTCACTAGGCATAGGCACATAAAATAGTTTTCAGAGGCTGGTGGAGTGGCTCAAGTGGTAGAGTGCCTGCCTAGAAAGTGTGAGGTCCAGAATTCAAACCTTAGTACTACCAAAAAAATGGGTTTCAGCAATTTTCCAGTATATACCGACATTGAGATGATGCTCTCTAATTACAATTAGTAAACATAAGTTAAATTGCAATAAAATTATTATGTGTTTGTAAAATTTTAAATGTACTTATAAAAGAGGATCATTGGATACATCACAAAGGTAATTAGAAAACTCTAAGAACTAAATGGTAATTCAATTGCATTCATAATGTGTACAGCTAAAGTAGTTTTCTGAGTCAAAATTATATTCTTAAATGTTCGTATTAGAAATGAAAAGGCTGAATTTTTATCTTTTAGGTTTTGAAGTTTATCCCAGAACAAACTGTAAAAGAACAGAAAGATGGAAGTGATAAGGAGAATGATTTAGAGAAACAAAAGGACAGTGCAGATTAACAGTTAAAGTTAGATGTCTCAAAGTATTGTTCATTAACTAGCATAGAAAATAGCTTGGAAGAGGTAAAACTAAATGCAGAGATACAGCAGAGAATACACTGGTCAGGTTACGCAAGTGCATACCACTGACCTACAACCCCACCACAAGTAAAGAATTCATGTGGCATAGAAGATGTTCAAGAATTTCCTAGACTCAGCCAAATAAGAAAAAATGAGATTTTTTGTTTAGTATATATGAAGACACACTCTATGGCTGTGATGAAAGAGCCTGTCACAATTATGGAAAAAGAGACAGACACGTGAACCAGTGGCACAGAACACATGTGCGAGCCTAAACAGAAACTTGATGTAGACAGATTGACACAGTGTGTAAGTCAATTAATAAATGATGCTGGCACAGTTGTTCATTTAGGAGAGAATGAAATAGATCCTCTATCTTATTTAGATAGAAAAAGAAAATCCAGGTAGTTCAAGACTTACTCAGAAATCCAAAGGTTTTTATTTCTTTGCTTTTTGTTTGTTGCAACAGGGTCTGGCCATTTAACTTAGGCTGGCCTTGAGCTTACAATCTTTCTGAGTGCTGAGGGGTGGCCAGAAAGGCAAACTTTTAACATATAAAAGAAATTATAGAAAAATATTTTGGAATGCAAGAGGTTTCCTTAAATGTCAGTCAAATGACCTGTGTGGTTAAACACACATTAAGAGTTCTCACACTGTTTTTCAGAGGCATTTTTCCAGACTTCACACAGTTTAGTGACTTTTATTATACCAGAGAACTGCATTGCTGCCTTTGCTGTAGTTATTTATATCCATTCTGCAAATCCTTAGGTAAGTGAGGGAGGAAGAAAGGAAGGTGACAGCTTTGGGATCAAGAGTTGCATCACCTTGACCACAGAGATTAGTTCTCATCCTCCTCTGTGTATTACCAGGCTTTTCCTGCGTTTTCCAGATGTAAGGAAAGAATGATTTTTCAGAAGCTACAAGGCTGATAAATATTTCTGAGGATGACACCAAGTCTTCTTAAAAAAGAGTCCACTATATTTGAAAAGAATGTGTATGTGTAGGTGCGTAGAAGTTAAAGTGGACAAGATGAGGTAATATTCAGCCTCAAGAATAGTTTTCATCCCCAAGAGTCAATTTTCTCCTTTTTGGAGACTATATTCCCCTCTGAGGGTGCATGCCAAAATCCCACCTCCCCAACTCAGTCTACTTCTCCCTGATATCATCCATTATTACAACCACAAGATTCGAGAGGTCCATCCATCTCTGCAGTGTGAATGATTCTCATATTTTGCTTGATTCCAGATAGAATTGCTCAGTACAGGGACTGGGAATTTGGCACAGGAGAGTTCTAGGAGAAACCCTGTCATTCAGACTCCCAGCTTGTCCCACCTTAGTTGTGAGGCATGTTTGGTTTTGTAGCTTATACATTACTATGTTGAACCCTAAATGCTCTGTTTGTGTTTCAGGGAATATTTGGAAAAAAAGTGTATCTTATGTTTTGACCCTTCCACACACAGTTCTCCTGAGGCCTAGGTGGTTTGGCCATATGTTCCCAACTGTGTTTAACCCTGGGCAGAAAGGTTGAGACATGACAGCAGTTGGTTTGCTTTCACCATTTGTTAATAAGAAAGCAATCCTTAGATATTTAGGAGTGTTTGTAAAAGAGATAACATTTCTATGATCTAAAGAGAAACCAAAGTATTTTGGCTTTAGGATGGAAATCTAGGTATGGAAACATTCTACAGCAGTCTATAAATTTTGCCTATTTTTACATTTCATGCAGTAGAACAGTAGATTTGGTGAGAACTCTGAGGGCATGTGAACCCAGAATGCTGAGGAATCTATGTGGTATCTTCCACCTCTCCCTTGATTAGTTGAGCCTTTATCCAGGCTTGAATCACTACTGAATATTCTGCTTTCTCTTTCAGAGAAAATCAAGGAAAAACTCAGTAAGAGCATTGTCACTTGCAGAACCTTCCTCTCACTTACTTCCGGTGGCCCTGTTCTCTGATTTGCTTCTCTTCTGTTTTTGGTTTCAGATTGGAAAGAGTATCACAGGCAGGAGGGTAAGTAAAGCCATTCCTCCTCACCCTCCATTTGTCTCTTCCTTTTATATCCATGAGTTTATGAACTCACCTGAGGCCCATGGATCCCTAAAATGGGAACCTTGTGATGGGCTTCAAAGTTGTTGAGACTCTGAAATTCTCAGTAAATACTGGGTGAGACATGTTTTGAAAAGAGGTCTTATTGGTCTCAGCAGATTTGTGGTGAATCTGTGTCCCCAAAATTGCAGTCACCTTGGTCTCTCTCCTCTCCCTGTCTCCTGCTCTCCACGTAAGTAATGACATGCCTGCTCTGTCTGCTTGTTTTCAGAATGGACAGAGCCTGCAAACATGTAAGTACCAAGGGATGACAGGGTGGCAGTGGAACAGAGCCTTGGATGGGCATAGGAGAGGGAGCTGATGAGTGACAGATGGGGGGTTTCTGAGTGATATTGAAGGCCACATGATCTGCATATGATGAATCTGTGATTCACCCCATGGTGCACCTCCCTCCAGACATAATTCTCAGTCCAGATCTAGTATGAAAAATCAGTCAGGGTAGAGATCACAGACAAAGTTATAGGAAATTAAAGGCACTAGTGACTAGACAGGGTGCTGAACTGATGGAAAATTAAGTAAAGTGGACAGGAATGGATAGATGGGAAGAAATTGAATAGTCCTTTGAGGTATCATGAAACAAATAATGAATGTATATTTAGGGAGCATGGTGGGGTTAGGGTGATACATAAGCATGACCTCCCAGACTTTCAGTGTTAACGAGGCTCCAGATTGTACTACAGATGAGGAAAGGATCTGGAAAGATAGTTTGTAATTGACACATCTCCTAGACCTCACCTAATACCATCCTGAGTATGTTCTAGAAGGCAGAGTAACCTCTGGGCCTAGTTCAAGTTCCTGTCCCTCACAGTAACATATTCCCTTTCTCCTTTCCCTAATGTGACTAGTGAAGTCGAAGCTGACCCCAGACACAGCTCCACTCCAGCTCCACATTTCTGATGTGAAAACTGTATCTTATAAGGATATTCCTCAGTGTGTTTCCTACTTGGAGAAGAGACCTTTGAGAATGTGTGGTGGCTTCTTGGGGTTTCTGAGTAGGGAAGCATACCTGGTAAGTGATGGTTGGACACAGTAAAATGTCATGCGGGGAAGTGTGTGAGGATAAGCACAGACAGGAGGAAGCAGTATGTGAATTTGAATCCAATTAATGGGTACTGGATCCTTGGACAAGAAACAGAAAATTAGTATTTTGTAAACAATCCCAACAGAATCCGTCTCTCCCTAAGTGTCAATCCCACACAAGTAGGTGTCTTCCTGGACTATGAGGTGGGACACTCTCACTCTTTAATACAGATGATCAGTCAGTCATTTACACTCTGACACATCAGTCTGAAGGGTTACTCGGGCCCTACATCCAGCGTAATGCATATGAGGTGAAAAATGTAGCTCCCATTGTCATATGTGCAGTGTCTCAGAGAAATAAGCTTTTTTTCAAATTGTCTCCAGACCCTCCCACATGGAAAATTAAACCTTCTATCAAAACATCCATTCCTTTCATCTGCAGGAATATGTCCCAAAAGAGTCACACTTCACACTCTCCTTTAGGTACTAAGGTTTCTTTCCCAGACCCAGAACCCTGCACAGCTTACAGAGATGGGTTTCAGGAAAGAGGACTGGTCCATCCATGTCAGCGATCATGTCTTTCTTGAGCTGTATAGTGAAGATGTTAGACATTGGTTTTAGTTTGTGAAAACTCCATCCACCTAAGAGATCTTGGATGAGTCACAACTTCTTATACTCTTTCCTTGTTAGTTGGAGACAGTAAGAATCACAATGAAGTATAAAGAGAAAATGAATGTGAATTATGCTTGCATTTTTTTCAATGGCATTGTGTTTGCCAATGATGTATTCATAAAGTGCATTTACCCTAAATGACCTCTATCTCACATTAAAATAATTTTCAAATAACTTATGGTGTAAGTATTAAGCATTTATTTCTGTGCCAGGCAGAAGAATTCAAGAGGAGTGAGCATTTCCTAACTTATTCTACAAGATCCACATTAACAATACCAAAATAGCCAAAGACATTATAGAAATAGAAAACAGAACTACAGATTCATGTCCCCAAAGAACATGAATAGAACATTACTAAATGAAATTTGAGTAAATCATATTTAAGGATATATTCACCAGTTACTGTGGGACACACCTGATTCCCAGCAATTGGAAGACAGAGGTATGAGGATGATGAGTTTGAGGTCAGCCTAGACTCTACAGCAAGATTCTTTCTAAAAAAAAATAAGAAAGAGAGAAAGGAAGGAAGGAAGGAAAACCCAATCTATTCAAGGACAATGAATTACTATTGAGTGTGATTTATGCTGTTAATACAGAATTGGAACAATAATAATATCAGGCAGTATAACTCATCACATTCAAGGTCAGACATCAATTAGAGCCTCATAAGTCCAGAGGTCCATGTCTGTGTTTCACCAGTTCATGATAAAAAGCAGTCAATACTGACCAGTGTAGAAAGATAAGAAAAGAGGTCCCTGGAATAAAAGCAATTTCATCAACTGTGGGGAACTGAATTCATCTTTCCTCTCTCTCTAGCATTGACTATTTGTGGGTGGTCAAGTGATAATGTCATTGTTTTCTTGCTATGTCTTTAACTTGATGATTAAGATACAATTTTTGGTGTAAAATCAAATAGTATTCATTATTATGCTTTCCAATTATCTTAGTTAATAATTATTACGGCAGTATTTAAGAAATGTGAAACATACAAAACTCACAAGCTTTTATGCTCTGAAGTGGCAGTTATTAAATTAATGAGGTTTATTTACATTATGCTTAATATGGGTAATTTTCACCTTTATTAAAAAGAAATATTCATTTATTTATTAAAGGCAAGAAATTATAGGACACCAATTCTATATCAAGATCTTTGACTAGATGATGTATTGCATGCATAATGAATTTCTTTTTTCTTGAAATATTTAAATTTTCCCTCTCATAAAATAAAGGCAGCTATTTTTAAAAAAAGAAATAGGAAGAAAGGGAGAGGTTTATTAGTTAGTGTAGACCAGGCAGTTATGTAGCTGCTTTATGTATGGAGATATTTACTTTTGTTTCCCAAGGAGTCTTGAGAAGGTCATCAGTTTGGCATGCATAGCTTTTGATCACAATTTTATATGTCAACTGGATTGCACCACAAGGTACCCAGATTAAGCGTTACTTCTGTGTCTGTCCTTGAGTGTATTTCCAGATGATAGCATTTGAATCTGTGGACTCAGTAAAGATTTCTCTTTCTTGTGTGAGAATCATTTGATCTATTGAAGGTTGAATAGAACAATAGACAAAGGAATAAGGACTCCTCCCCTTTTACTTCCTGCCTAGCTGGAACATCAACCTTCTCCTTTGGAATGGGATTTACAATTTTAGTGTCTATTCTAGTTTATATGCTTTCCAGACTCAGACTGGAATTATACCACTGGATACTCTGAGTCTTCAGTTTATAGTGGATAGATCATGGGACATTTCAGCCTCTGTAACATCATGAACCATTTCTCATAGATATGCTGTTTATATATAGTGCTTCTCTAGAGAATGCTGACTTATACAGATTTTAGTACCAAGAGTGGTTCTAGAAGAACGGAAAATTAAGGATACTTTCTGAATTGTTTCTAGTGTTTTGGAACTCTCTAATATAACTTGATTTTAAAATGATACCAAATCTATTTCCAGTAGTAAAAAAAGCACTGATGTTCATGGCATGATCTAGCAATAGAGATTTGCAAAGTGTTTGCATTGACTGATTCTAATGAAGTTTTGTTAAGAGAAGATCTGAATGACTTTCTGATCTTTAAAATTTTTTGAAAAAAACCAAAAAGTTAGGACTGGAGCTGTGGTTCAATTAGTAGAGTGCCTGCTTTGTGAGAATGAAGCCCTGAGTTCCAACCCCAGTACAACCATAAAAAACTGTGAAAAATAGCAAAGAAAATGACATTGGCTGCTTGAAAAAGTAGTGCAAGAAAGAGCTCAGTGGTTCAAATCAATCATTATATAAATGACCCGAGAGCTTTTATATGTGCTCTGAAAAACAGAAATTCCTTCCATGATCAACTTAATTACAATGTAAGATAAACTCCCAGTCTCACATAATGTCTACTGTTAAAGTGAGGGGGCATTGACTAGGAAAGAATGGGACCTTATCATTAGGAATGGGAATTTATAGGAAGACGCTGATGAAGCTGGGGACATTGAGTTCCTAAACTCTGATAAATCTTTTTCTCCAGTGGAAGAAGTTTCCACCTCCCCAGTGGCAGCAGCATCCCACCTTTAGTGGTGGTGTCCTCCTCATCCCTAGTGCTATCAACCTCCCAACACAGTCACACAAGTATATACTCACTTCTTTCTGCATTGCCTGAGGAAATGGTAATGACCTCCCATCAGGCATTTTCCATGAAACACAGCACTGATTCTCCTCGGCACTACTCCTCATTCCATTACTCTTCTTTAATTTTAGACCCATAACTGTTACTGGATGGGTAGTCTCTGGAAAGCTGCAGTCAGAAGATGTCTAGCCTCTTATGTCCTGTGTGGAAAGAATCCAAACCAGACACATAAATGTAGTAAAGTTTATTAGAAGTAAGGGAAATTTATCAGAGAGAAATCAGTGATGGACTCTGGCCAGGTGGGATAGAAGCTTGAGCTGTTCTTTGTCCAAAACGCCTTTTATAAATTCAAAAGACAAATGGTGGGGAAAATCTGGGTGGTCTCTGTGAGATGTGCTATGGTGATTGACAATTTTGATTTACTCTGTCCATGCACTCAAACTAACTCTCAAGTATTTAAATTACATGAATGAGGTGCAATCAATGTTCATGTTTCAAGCAAAATGCTTTTACCTGAGAGGTAAAGGACAGTGGGGAGGAATGGCCTCAAGGTATTCTGTCTTATAATCTTTAGAATTTACAACTGTAAGGGATATCGTTGGGCTGAGATGAAGGGTTTAGCATGAAATGCACTGGGAAAAGCCATGCCTCATGGCACAGCAGACCAGAATCCCAAAAAATCTCTATAGCCAACCTGCCTTAATGAGACTCAAGAGCCAGTGTTACCAGAGCCAGGTTCTTACATCCAGAAATGGTATAAACAAGATTATACCCAAATGTATACAGGCAAGGCTTTTCTTAGGACATCTATTGGAGCTAAGAGGAAGGTTAACTTCTGACCAAGAGCAATTCAGGCCTGTTCCTGAATAAAGGAAAAGGGATATCCTCTATAGGAAAAATTCTGGCCAATGGTTCCCATCCAGATTATGTCATGCAAATAAACTTACAAAGAGCGTCTGGTCCTGACTAGTCGGTGCCAGGTCCTCCATGCAAAAGAGAGACTGAAACTTTCAGAGGTTGTGTGGCCTTGATTAGTCAATATCTGAGCTCAATTTTGGGTAGGTCATTGGTCAGCTTTGACTTGGAGTGTGTTGTAGGCTCATGCAGTCTCTGATCAGAAGATTCCAAAAATTGTTCGTGTTTTGCATGGAAGTGTGAGGGAGAGAAATAACATAAGTGACTTTACCTTAGGTAAGGGAGACAGGAAGGCATCTTTAAAGGTAAGTATCTAAGGAGACATGGGGAGGAAGCTCCTCAAAGAAGTAAAACATCTGGCCTCACCCAGATAATAAAATGCAGCTGCCATTATCTTAGATAAAGGAGACAGGGAGGCATCTTTGAAAACAAACATCTAATAAGACATGAGAAGCAGGTTCACAAATAATTAAAAGAGCAAATCTCTCACCAAGATAACAAAAGGTAACTATAAAATTTAAACGGTGGCACTCAAGGCAGGAAGAGCTGACCAGACTCTCCTGGAATTTCCAGTTAGATAAGGACGGGAATCAAATTTTTCCAATAAGCATTTTATTTTCAGACAATGTAGGTTTACAAGAAACTAAAAATATTTTTTATTTAAAAAACAATGTCAGGATTCCAAGATGGCGAATAGAGGGAGAAGCAAAAAGCAAGCCTCCTATAGTGAAATCTTGGCGAAATGCTGGAGACACACTTTGCAGGCAAAATCATCAAAAAGAGGCAAAACTTTGACCCCTCCACACCTCCAGCCGGTGCAGAGAATCTCCACTTCACGTTAAATGGAGAAACAAGGAGGGCCCCCAGGCCACCAGTTGCCCATGCCCAGACGGCTTGGGAAGATGCGGACAAGCTTACTGTTGATTAGTACACTAATGCTCCCTGTTTATACCTTTGAAACTTTCTTGTCTGATTCCTTGTTATGTTTTCTCCTTCTTGTCTGTTTATTTGTTTTTCCCCTTTCTTTAACTTCTTGCTTTCCATCTCCGCTCACCCATCCATTCTAAATATCACCATTGTTATAATTACAAGCTGGAAAATACTTAATTGCACACAGTACAGGGACAGTAACAACACCAAAGACAATGATGGGAAGACAGAAAAAACAGGGAAACCAGTTTCCCCACAGCAAAAAATTAGTACAAGAACCAGAGGGGAATGAAGAAAACAGATACTCAGATCCAGACTCCAACAAAAATGAAGATAAACTATGCCAAAAGATCCAATGAAGCCCAAAAGAATAATTTAAAAGAAGACATACTACAGGTACTCAATTAGAATTTTATAGAGATGATACTGGATAGGGTCAACCAAAATGTACAGGAGACACTCAAGAAATTCCAAGACAACAAAAATAGAGAATTTGAAAAAGCAAAAGAAGAAATAAAGGAAACCATAGAAGCACTGTATAAACACCAAAGTGAAACAGAGAACATGATGAATAAACAGATAAATGATCTCAGGACAAAAATAGACAACATGAAAGAGGAAACCACCCAGGATATGGAAAAACTCAGAAAAAAGAGCGTAACAGAAATTCAAAACAAAATGGAAGGCCAATCCAGCAGAATAGAACAAACAGAAGACAGAATCTCAGAACTTGAAGATGAAATGGTAATTAAAGGAACAAAACAACTCAAGACCTGTGAAAAGAAAATGCAAGAACTCACTGACTCCATCAAAAGACCAAACTTGAGAATCATGGGCATCGAAGAAGGAGAAGAGGTGCAAGTGAAGGGAATGCATAATCTATTCAACAAAATAATAACAGAAAATTTCCCAAATCTAGAGAAAGATATTGCCATACAGATGCAAGACGCTTCCAGGACACCAAACAGACCAGATCAAAATAGAACTACCCCACGACATATCATCATTAAAACAAGTTCAGAAACTAGGGAAAGAATATTGAAGGCTGTAAAAGAGAAAAAACAAGTAACATACAAAGGTAAACCCATCAAAATCACAGCAGACTTCTCAACAGAAACATTAAAAGCAAGAAGAGCGTGGGGTGAGATCTTCCAGGCACTGAATGAAAATAACTTCCACCCCAGGATACTCTACCCAGCAAAACTAACATTCAAAATAGATGGAGCAATAAAAGTCTTCCATGATAAGCAGAAACTAAAACAATATGTGACCACAAAGCCACCACTACAAAGGATTCTTCAAGGGATTCTGCACACAGAAAGTGAAACCCAACTTAATCATGAAAAGACAGGCAGCACCAAACTACAGGAAAAGAAAAAGCAAGACAGTAGAGAGTAACCTCAACTTAGGTACACACAATCAAACCTTCAAACAACTAAGACAACTAAATGACAGGAATCACCACATACCTATCAGTACTAACACTTAATGTTAACGGACTTAATTCACTCATCAAAAGGCACTGCTTGACGAAATGGATTAAAAGGGAAGATCCAAAAATTTGTTGCTTACAGGAGACCCATCTCACCGACAGAAGTAAGCAAAGGCTGGAAGAAGATTTACCAAGCCAATGGCCCCCGAAAACAGGCAGGAGTAGCAATACTTATCTGACAAAGTAGACTTCAAATCTACATTTGATCAAATAAGATAAAGAAGGACATTCCATACTAATAAAAGGGGAAAAAACACCCAATTTCATCAAACATACCCTGAAAGACTTAAAGCATATATTAAGGCCAACATGGTGGTTGTGGGAGACTTTAACACCCCATTATCATCAATAGATAGGTCATCCAAATAAAAAAATCAATAAAGAAATCCAAGATCTAAAATATACAATAGATCAAATGGACCTACTTGATGTCTACAGAACATTTCATCCAACTTCTACACAATGTACATTCGTCTCAGCAGCCCATGGAACCTTCTCCAAAATAGGTCATATCCTAGGGCACAAAGCAAGTCTCAGCAAATATAAGAAAATACAAATAATACCATGCATACTATCTGATCACAGTGCAGTAAAAGTAGAACTCAACAACAAAAGTAAAGACAAAAAACATGCAAACAGCTGGAAACTCAATAACTCATTACTTAATGAACAATGGATCATTGATGAAATAAAAGAGGAAATTAAAAAGTTCCTGGAAGTCAATGAAAATGAAAACACAACCTACTGGAACCTATGGGACACAGCTAAGGCAGTCTGGAGAGGAAAGTTTATAGCCATGAGTGCATATATTAAAAAGACTGAAAGATCCCAAATCAATAACCTAATGATACATCTTAAAGTCCTAGAAAACAAGAACAAGCAAATCCCAAAACAAATAGAAGGAGAGAAATAATAAAAATAAGAGCTGAAATCAACGAAATAGAAACCAAAAAAACCATACAAAGAATTAATGAAACAAAAAGTTGGTTCTATGAAAAAATAAACAAGATCGATAGACCCCTGGCAAACCTGACTAAAATGAGGAGAGAAAAAAACCCAAATTAGTAGAAACAGGAATGCAAAGGGGAGATAACAACAAACCCCATGGAAGTCCAGGAAATCATCAGAGACTACTTTGAGAACCTATATTCAAATAAATTTGAAAATCTAAAAGAAATGGACAGATTTCTATATACATATGATCATCCAAAACTGAACCAAGAGGAAATTAATCACCTGAATAGGTCTATAACACAGAATGAAATTGAAGCAGCAATCAAGAGTCTCCCCAAAAAGAAAAGTCCAGGACCTGATGGATTCTCTGCTGAATTCTATCTGACCTTTAAAGAAGAACTGATTCCAACCGTCCTTAAACTGTTCCACGAAATAGAAAGGGAAGGAAAACTGCCAAACACATTTTATGAAGCCAGTATTACACTTATCCCAAAACCATGCAAAGACACCTCCAAAAAGGAGAACTATAGGCCCATCTCCTTAATGAACACTGACGCAAAAATCGTCAACAAAATAATGGCAAACTGAATTCAACAACACATCAAAAAGATTATTCACCACGATCAAGTAGACTTCATCCCAGGGATGCAGGGGTGGTTCAACATACGAAAATCAATAAATGTAATAAACCACATTAACAGAAGCAAAGACAAAAACCACTTGATCATCTCAATTGATGCAGAAAAAGCCTTTGATAAGATCCAACACCATTTCATGATAAAAGCTCTAAGAAAACTAGGAATAGAAGGAAAGTACCTCAACATTATAAAAGCTATGTATGACAAACCTACAGCCAGCAATATACTTAATGGAGAAAAACTGAAACCATTCCCTGTAAAATCAGGAACCAGACAAGGATGCCCACTATCTCCACTCCTATTCAACATAGTCCTGGAATTCCTAGCCAGAGCAATTAGGCAAGAAGAAGGAATAAAAGGAATTCAAATAGGTAAAGAAACTGTCAAAATATCCCTATTTGCAGATGACATGATCCTGTACCTTAAGGACCCAAAAAACTCAACTCAGAAGCTCCTAGACATCATCAATAGCTACAGCCAGGTAGCAGGATATAAAATCAACATAGAAAAATCATTAGCATTTCTATACACTAACAATGAGCAAACGGAAAAAGAATGTATGAAAACAATTCCATTTACAGTAGCCTCAAAAAAAAATCAAATACCTAGGTGTAAACCTAACAAAAGATGTGAATGACTTCTACAAGGAAAACTATACACTTCTGAAGAAAGAGATTGAGGAAGACTACAGAAAGTGGAGAGATCTCCCATGCTCATGGATTGGTAGAATCAACATAGTAAAAATGTCTATACTCCCAAAAGTAATCTACATGTTTAATGCAATTCCCATCAAAATTCCAATGATATTCATTAAAGAGATTGAAAAATCTACTGTGAAATTTATATGGAAACACAAGAGACCACAAATAGCCAAGGCAATACTCAGTCAAAACAACAATGCTGGAGGTATCATGATACCTGACTTCAAACTATATGACAAAGCAATAACAATAAAAACAGCATGGTACTGGCACAAAAACAGACATGAAGACCAGTGGAACAGAATAGAGGACTCAGATATGAAGCCACACAACTATAACCAACTTGTCTTTGACAAAGGAGGTAAAAATATACGATGGAGAAATGGCAGCCTGTTCAATAAAAACTGCTGGGAAAACAGGTTAGCTGTCTGCAAAAAACTGAAACTAAATCCATGTGTATCACCCTATACCAATATTAACTCAAAATGGATCAAGGATCTTAATATCAGACCACAAACTCTAAAGGTGATACAGGAAAGAGTAGGAAATACTCTGGAGTTAGTAGGTATAGGCAACAACTTTCTCAATGAAACCCCAGCAGCACAGCAACTAAGAGATAGCATAGATAAATGGGATCTCATAAAACTAAAAAGCTTCTGCTCATCAAAAGAAGTGGTCTCTAAACTGAAGAGACCACCCACAGAGTGGGAGAAAATATTTGCCAGTTACATATCAGACAAAGGACTGATAACCAGAATATATAGGGAACTTAAAAAACTAAATTCTCCCAAAACTAATGAACCAATAAAGAAATGGGCAAGTGAACTAAACAGAAGTTTCTCAATAGAGGAAATTCAAATGGCTAAAAAACACATGAAAAAATGCTCACCATCTCTAGCAATAAAGGAAATGCAAATTAAAACCATGCTAAGATTCCAACTCACCCCTGTTAGAATAGCCATCATTAGCAACACTACGAACAACAGGTGTTGGCGAGAATGCGGGGAAAAATGAACCCTCATACACTGTTGGTGGGAATTTAAACTAGTACAACCACTCTGGAAAAAAAATTTGAAGGGCACTTAAAACACTCAACATTGATCTACCATTTGATCTAGCAATACTACTCTTGGGGATATACCCAAAAGACTGTGACACAGGTTACTCCAGAGGCATCTGCACACCCATGTTTATTACGGCACTATTCACAATAGCCAAGTTATGGAAACAGCCAAGATGCCCCACCACTGACAAATGGATTAAGAAAATGTGGTATCTATACACAATGGAATTTTATGCAGCCATGAAGAAGAATGAAATGTTATCATTCTCTGGTAAATGGATGGAATTGGAGAACATCATTCTGAGTGAGGTCAGCCTGGCCCAAAAGAACAAAAATTGTATGTTCTCCCTCATATGCAGACATTAGATCAAGGGCAAACACAACAAGGGGATTGGACTTTGAGCACATGATAAAAGCGAGAGCACACAAGGGAGGTATGAGGATAGGTAAGACAGCTAAATAATTAGCTAGCATTTGCTGCCCTTAACGCAGAAAACTAAAGCAGATACCTTAAAAGCAACTGAGGCTAATAGGAAAAGGGGACCAGGATCTACAGAAAAGGTGAGATCAAAAAGAATTAACCTAGAAGGCAACACACACGTAAAGGAAATTAATGTGAGTCAACTTCCTGTATAGCTATCCTTATCTCAATCAGGAAAAAACCTTGTTCCTTCCTATTATTGCCTATACTCTCTCTTCAACAAAATTAGAGATAAGGGCAAAATAGTTTCTGCTGGGTTTTGAGGGGGTGGGGTAGAGAAGGAGGGGGTGGAGTGGGTGGTAAGGGAGGGAGTGGGGGCAGGGGGGAGAAATGAACCAAGCCTTGTATGCACATATGAATAATAAAAGAAAAAGGAAAAAAAAATAAAAGGCTGTGTGAATTGAGCAACACCTGGGAAACACCCAGAATGAACATTTCTGTCTGGAGTAGGGAGATTGGTAATAACAAATAATTAAATAGGTGTTAACTCGGTAACAAGTCCAAATTATAAATGGAAGTTAGGTTAATCCCTCCTTGGATCTAACTGGTCCTTCAAATCAAACTCCCAAACAATTCCTGTGTCTATCTCTCCTTTCTTAGATCCTTCCACATCTCTTGCCCTTTTCTTCTCTCATCTAAGAGAGACACTGATGTGTCTGGCTGGTTACCCTTCACTTTAGGAGTCTCTGAAATCCTATTTCATGATGCTTCAGAATGGCTGTCTAAGGTAATAGTCAAGTCATAACTACCACCTGATGGAAACTAGTCAATAGGACTATAGTGGCTTCAGTACCTACAATGCTTACAAGATATGCTCCACATTCCTTGGGTCAGTATATTCACCTTATAGTCTGATCCTGTGCTAGTCTCAAATCTTATTTCACATCTTCTTTTCTTGCACACTACAATCTGGAAATACCACATGATGGTGGGTATTTCTTGAAAGAAGTATGGCATATGTGCTCTTGACTCCATGGTATGTACTTGCCCCATTGTCTGGAATGCTTCTCCATCTCCTTACTTTTTCACATGTAGTTATGTGATAAAATGTGACCTCATGGAAGCTACGACATCATTCATTCTTTTTATGTGAGTAAGAGAGAGAAAAGAAATGGTGGGAAAGTTGTTTTGTGGATGGGCTTCATGAACCTACCCTAGGACAGTTGTGACCTTGGGGTGTGACCTTTGTTTTTACTCCTTTCTGTTTACTCTGTATACATGGGCTCAACTCCTCTCATTTCTATTATGGGATATGTTGGTAGAGGCATCCAGCTACTCTGTCAGTCCTCTGGTTGGTTATCCCAGCCCATAGTGAAGTGGAAAGACTCAGAAGGACTTGAACTACCTGCAGACTCCAAAGTGAATAAAGACTCACATGGTTGGTTTGATGTGGAGACCTCTCTTGTGGTTCAAGAAAATTCTGAGATCATATCATGTTCCATGCTACTTGCTGACCAGGGTCCAGAAATGAAATCCAGAATACTGATAGACAGTGAGTTAAAAAGGGGAAGGTACTATGTAGCACTTTGGAGGAAAAGATTATCCCTGAATTGTTTAGTATTGTTTTATTTTAATGATTAGTTTTGAAAGTCAAAGTAAATGAGGCATAAAAATAAAATCATAAATATTTGATTAGGTGGAAACAGAATGACTTACCATTCTTAGGATTAGAATTAAGTACTTTCTTCACCACAAGATCACCCCCATGGGAACTGTTTAGGAGGAAAACTAGAAGAAGGGGGAGGGTGAAAAAAAGAGTGTGATGGGTGGGACTATGATCTATGTATATGTATATTTATGTATGAAAATAGAATAAAAAAATCAATTAAAATTATTTTTTAAAGTAGGACAAAAGGTAGAAAGAGTAAGACAGAGGTAAAAGGATTGGTAAATATGATCAAAGTACACTATACATATGTATGGAGATACACAGTGATCACCTTGCATAATTAAATACATTAAAACAAATCACTCCATGGAGCACGTCTCCAAACTTAATATATACAGAACTTAAGAAAACTAAATTTAGAATCAAGAAAAAATATTGCTTACTCATTTTTATAAAAAGTCATTAGTCTATGAAACAGAATAGAATAAAAATATAATTTCATTAATGATTTAGAAAGTAATATAACAATTAGTGCTAACCCAAATGGTCCAAAATTAGAATTGAAGAGGCTCCAATTAAAACACAAAATTGTCAGACTGGATGAAAATTACCATTTGTTGAATCCATAAGACAAAAAGTAAAGCACATGAATTATTTTTGAAACATAAAGAAGAATGAATATTTGAGAAAAATATTATTCAAAGAAAACCATAAGAGATATATTAGTGTCACAAAAAGTTTTAAGAAAAATTAGTATAAATGGAATTATTTCATAAATAAAAAAGTTAATTCACCAGGGAAATATAAACATTTTCATATAATTTAACCTTATATGTTTAACCATATGAAGCAAACATCCATGGAAATAGAAAAATCTGCAGATTGTGTCTTCCAATAGTGATTAGGTAAACATAAAGTTAACAAGAGTATTGACAATTTGAATTGCAAATAAATCAGCCTGAACTAATAATCATGAAAAGGCTGCACCTCAAAAAAAATTTTACATAGTTGGGGATCAAACTGAGGACCCTGTTATGCTAAGCAAGCACTCTACCACTAAGCTACACACACTGGCCCCCAAAACATTAATTTAAAACACAGAGGGAACATTTTCAAATTTTCACCATTTATAAGTACATAAAATGGTTTTCAGGGGCTAGTGGAGTAGCTCAAGTCATAGAATGCCTGCTTAGCAAGAACCTGTCTAGATAGAAAAATAAAATCTAGATAGATTGACTTACTCAGAAATCCAAAAGTTTTTTATTTCTTTCCTTTTTGTTTGTTGCAACAGGGTCATGCTATGTAGCCCAGGCTGGCCTTGAACTTTCAATCCTTCTGCCTTAGTTCAAGACTTAGCATTACCAAAAAAAAAGTTGTCAGAAAATTTCTAGGATGAATTGACATGACATTGAGACATGCTCTGTAATCACAATAAATAAAATTAAGCTAAATTGCAATAAAATTGTTTAAAATTATAATTTTGAAAAAATTTAAATGCACTTATAAAAGATAGGATCATTGAACAGGTCCAATGGTAATTAGAAAATTCTTAGAACTGAATGGCAATTCAATCACAATGTATTATAGTGTGTAGAGTTAAAGTAGTTTTCTGAGTAAAAATTATATTCCTATGGAGATCCAAGATGCTGACAGAGGCAGAGCCACAGACCTCATGAGCTCCTGAACCAGAGACCCTGCCAAGAAGCTGGAGACATGCCTTGCTGAGGTAAAGCACCAGGGAGAGCCAAAAATATGGCACTCTAAACCCTTAGATCATGGGAGGCATCTCCACGCCATGATCTAATAAAAGAACAGCCAGCCTGCCAAATTCCCCTCTAGTAGGCCTGCAGAGCCGCTGCTCTGTTCTGCCGGGCTCTCCATCCCTTGGACTGCGCCTGGCCACAGCCCCGCACCAGACCCACACTAAGCTGGGATTCCCGACCCTCGGCCACGCCGCCAGACCCATAACTACCGGGATCCCTGCCCCCTGGCCACACCAGAAACCAGGTGGGAACCGGTCTCACAGCTTGCCGGGATACCCGCCCACCGGAGCCCACTGGTCTTCAGGCAATGCTGAGCTCCAGCTATGTGTGGGATGACTGGACCCCTCCGTCTCACTGCCCATCAGAGCCTGCCAGGCTACACCTCCGTGTGGAAAGACTGGAGCCTCCCCCACTGGGACAGGCACAAGCCTGGCGTGAGTCACCCACATCCACCATGCTGCCAGGATCCCCGCCCCTGGGGCAGATTGGGCCCCAGCTCTACAGGCTTTCCAGATAGCTGCTCCACCATCTCCTGCTCAGGCTGCCAATAGAGGGCTCCAAGCGTGCCTAAGAGATGCACAGAGACTGGACTGGACACTAAAGGACTAACAACGACTAAGCTTGCAATTCTACTGTTCCAGAATTGGTGATTTTTTTTTCTTTTTCTCCTTTCTTTAAGGGTTTGGCAGCCTGGTTTGCTGTTTGATAACCTACCATCTCTCCCATTTGTGTTTTGGGATACTAAGATGAGCACACCTAAATATTTAACACCTACTTCATCATTTGTCATGGCCCATATCCCTAATCCTGACAGAAATTTTATTTTATATTCCATTTCATGCCATTCCCCAGATACTGAATGGTGCACAGAGCCTTATGAATTGTCCACTGAGGGAATAAATGGATAAATGTAAGGTGGAAGTTCTAAGGAAGGGGGTTCATATAAGACAGTGTAGACGTCTCCTTCCCACTTCTCTCTTTCTACTCTTTCTCTCTATCACTATCCCTGAGATTCTAAGTAAAAATTTAAGCACTAGAAATAACATAAGAGGCAGCCATAGGGAAATTCTGGAAGTGAGAAAAAGGAAGGTAAATTGACTAGAGACCAAGGATTGAAACTGAGCACTCTATTACCTACCAATAGAAGTTGTCTTAGGTAGTCTCACTCCTCCCCACTCCCCATCACTCACATCAGGTAGGCCTGGTAGTATTGGCAGAAAAATTGAGCAGCAGCTCCACTGACAAGAAATCAGAGGAAATACTGTTTGTCCCTGTGGGACAGAGTCTTTTCTACCTCACCTAGAAATATAGGGAGTCTCAACTGTTTCAATAGAAGGAAACAGATTCTATTTCTACAGACAGCACTAGAAGTAATCAGCAGGAACCCTAAGATTAGCGAATTATTCAAGTATATGAAAAATTTAAAAGGCTCAAAAATTGTCTTTGTAACCACAACTGGCAATAGCAGACCCATTCCTGAGTACTAACCCTAGGTAACTATTGATTAAATAAAAGCTTTCAACAGGACCCAGGGAATTCTGAAATAATAGCCCAAATGTCCATATTTGAACAAAAATCACCCATCATGCTAACAGCCAGGAAACTATCAACTTCATTGAGAACCATGGACTGATGCCCAAACCAAGATTAATCAGATTCTGGAATTAGGGATTTTTAAATAACTATAACAAAAATGCTTCAATAAATTATTAAATATCTTTTGAAACATGAAAATATGGAAAAGCTTACAATAAAGGAGTTATAAAAAGTGCCACATTTTATAACTGAAATAAAAATGTATTGAATGATATTAATAGTACAGTAGAAATGATAGGGGCTACAACCAGTGAACTTGAATATAGAACAATAGAAGTAACTGAATAATGAAACAGTAGATTTTTATTAGTATGTTTAAACTGCACAAAGGGGTTTCATCATGACATTTCCACATATTCATAAAGTGTATTTAGACCATTTTCACCCCTTTGATTACTCTTTCTTATGCTCCCCGTTCCTCTTCCCCATTTCTCTTCCCCCTCCACCTCCTATTAGTCATACTTTTACTTTCATAACCTTGGTTTTTATTGTATTTTGTTTTGTTTTCCTCTAACTTCCACAAATGAGAAAAAACATGTGATATTTGTCTTTGTAGATGTTATTTCACTTAACATCATAACGTATAGTCCTATTTTCCAGAAAACAGCATATATTTATTTTTGTTAATGGCTGAGTAAAACTCCATTGTGTATCTATACATTTTCTTTATCCATTCATTCATTGATGGGCTTGTAGGCTGATTCCATAGTTTGGCTGTTGTGAATAGTGTTCTGGTATACGTGGGTATGCAGGTATCACTGTAGTAAGCTGACCTTGACTCTTTTACCCAGAAGTAGTATGGCTGGATCAAGTGAAAGTTCTATTTTTAATTTTTTGAGGAGAATCCATAGTGATTTCCATTGTGGCTGGACTAACTTACTTCCCCACCAGCAATGGATAATGTTCCTTTTTCTGTACATCCTCACTAGCATCTCTTGTTAATTGCTTTACTACCAGACAATAGGATAGATAGGATTGGGAGAAACTGGTCAAAGGTTATAAAATTTCAGTTAGAAAGAAAGCATACATTCGGAGATATATTGTACCCTGTGGTGACTTAATAACAATATATTGTGTACTTGAAAATTGCTGATTATTTGTTAAAGTATATAATGTAATTCATATAGTATCTCTATTTAGTCATTTCATGATATATACCTATATCAAAACAGCCCATTATATATCACAAGTAAATACAATTTGATAAATTGCAAAAATTATTTAAAATATAGCAAAAAAGAAATGATGACTGGAAACATTCCCAAACTGAAGAAAGATATGAACATCCAGGCACAGAAGGCTCATAAAACTCCAATCAGATTCTTGAGCTTGAATTGCTTCCAATGAGAGCCACTAGTGAGGGCCAGCCTATGAACAAAACAACTGCATGGAAAGCTAAGAGCAGGCTGGCAAGCCTTGCCTAGGACACTAGATAGAAGTCAGCTGGCATCTGTGTTTTATACCCTCAGGCAAAAAAAAAATTGGCACAGAAATGAGCTGGATGAGGGCAAGGGAGTGAATGAACCAGTTTCAGTCCTGTGGGTCACCACACAGCTTTCCTGACTGAGTGCATGTTTGCAAATACATCTAAACCTGAAGAAAATTGTGGCCAAGTAGACTGATTAAAGAACCCCACACCCAGCCCCAGGCTGGTGGGGTGGGGGTGGGAGGTTGAAGCTACATGAATTTACTATAAATGGTGTTACCTCTGAGGGCTGCTGCCCAACTAAGCCCAGTGCATGAACACAAATACATCTGACCCCATGAAAATATTCAGCTAAGCAGGTTGATCAAAGGCACCCTCACATGGCCCCATACTTGTGGGGGATGAGGTGAAGCCACCTCGTCCAGGGTCTCTATCCAAAGGAAGGTCACAGAAGTGGACAGGTTATCTGGCTAGAGTTCAATATTTGGCTTTCTATCCCAAGACAAGGACGATATGGAAGTAAGCTGGCCAGCTAGCTAGAACCCTTAATAACTTGCCCAACCCTGCAGTGTATGCATATACAAAAGTGACAGGAACTATTTTGCTCTCACTCTTCAAATGAAAACTGGAGGCCTAGGTCAAAAAGGGGAAAAAACTCATTGTGGGTAGGTCAGAACAGCCAATGGACTCCCTGAACAGTAAAAAACTCAGGCTTTCAGAGTGGCAGAATGCTTTCTGACCTACTCACTGTGCTCAGTAGCCCAACCACTCAACTCCAACTGCTAGCTCACACACCTTGAAATGCCTCACTCATCCAAGTAACTGTCCTAATCCAGAGTGCCCTGTGCTCCTAAGTTATACCTGAGCAATTCAGGGCTCTGAGGGAACATATGAGCAAACACAACAGAAGAACTGTAGACAAAACCAGACAACCAGAGATTGGGGAGGAGCACAGTGTACTAATAGTGCCTAGCACACATTCATCCTTCTCAACAAGGAACAAGTAGTAAATTTCTTAAAATTAAAAAATTATTTTATCTCTTTTATATTGTCATTTTCTCTTTTCTTTTTTTTTCAATTTTCCTCTCTTGAATACAAGCTCTTCTACTGATGGTTTAATCTACCACTTTCTTTTATTATTCTTAACCATTGTATCCTGTAATCCCTGACAATATCACCCTTTTCCACAATAATTGAACAATATTCCTACACACTAGAACTTTGCTTACCTTCAACCTTCTAACTTCACTCCACTTCACCCCATTTTCCTTATTTCCATCTTCAATCCTTTAACTACCTAAGTTTTAACTCATATGCAAACAAGTTTTAACCCCCTACTATACCATATAAGAATGCTAGTCCTTTTTATATATAAAATGTGATCAGTTGTATAGATAATGCTGCCAGTGGTATTTTACTTTATGTAAATATCTGGCTTGATATTGAATTGGTGAATTTATTGTTGCTAAGTTTTACTCCCAGGCCAGTGGCCAGAAATGATACATGAACCTTATCACTAACCAGTCCTGCAGAACATACAGAATAATTCAAGGGAACAATTTTAGTTGACTAAAATCCTCAACGAACTAATTGACTACAGATGAGAAGATCTCAAAATAGAAGCACAAGAAATATGAAAAGGAAAGTGAATATGATACCTCAAGAAGTCAACAATCACACATTAGTGATGGTGATAAAATCTCAATTCTGACCTCAAAAGAATGAAGATAAGAATGATTAATGACCTGAAAGAAGACATGCATAAACACTTCAATGAAATTAAAGAGAATATGAATAAACAGGTAAGTGATTTTAAACTGAATTCAAGTATACATCAAAATGAACTCAAAGAGGATACAAGTAAACAGCTGAATAAATTCAAGGAAGATATAAATAAACAGCTAAATGAAATAAGGAAGACAATGCAAGATATCAAAGGGAAATTCAGTAAGATAAAGAAAGTCTGAAAAAGTCACATTGAGGCTCTCAAAATGAAAAGTTCCTTAAATTAAATAAAAAATTCAGTTGAAAATCTCTCCGACAGACTAATCAAATGGAAGACAGATCATCAGAGCTTGAAGACAAAGTAGGTATAACAGAAAAATCAAATGAATATATAGAAAAAAGTATGAAGAAGTATGTACTGAATATCCAAGAAGTTTATGACTTCACCAAAAGACCAAAATACTTATCATGGGCATTAAAGAAGAAAGGGTGCAAACTAAAAGCATAAGAAGCATATTCAACAAAATAATAGCAGAAAACTCCCCAAATCTTCAAAAAGAGATGCTTATCCAGGTACAAGAGACATCTAGAACCCCAAATAGACAAGACCAAAATACAATCTCTCCATGGCATATCATAGTTAAAACATTAAGCACAGAGAACAAGGAAAGACTATTTAAGTTGCAAAGGATAAGTGCCAAGTAATTTAGAAAGGCAAACCCAACAGAATAGCAGCAGATATCTCAAGAGATACTTTAGAAAAGGAGGGTATGGAATGGAGGCATTTCAAATGCTGAAAAAAAATAATTGCAAACTTACTCAGAAAAGCTATCACTCATAACTGAAAGACATATAAAAACTTTCCACGATAAATAAAAACTAAAGCAATTTATGGCCACTAAACCAGCACTCCAGAAGATACTCAGGTGGATCCTATACACAGAATCTGAAGATAAACATAAGTATAAAAGTATAGGAATAAAAATAATCTCACCAGATGACTACTTAAGCAAATAAAAATTCAGAAAGAATCAAAAAATAAAACAGTAACAAAATGGCAGGAATTACTACATATGTTTCAATATTAACATTGAATGTTAATGTTCTCAAATACCCCAGTCAAAAAACATATGATGGTGAAATAGATTAAAAAGCAACCCCTGACAATTTGCTTGCTGCCTACAAGAGGAGCATATCACTGACAGATACAAACACTGGAATGATGGTGAAATGGTGGAAAATTTTCCAAGCAAATGGACCCCAAAAGTAGGTAGGAGTAACTATATTCATATCTGATAAAGTAGACTTCAAATCAAAATAAATCAGAAAAGACAAAAATGTCACTTGATATTAATAAGGGGGACAATTCAGCAAGAAGAAATAATAATTGTTAAGTTATGTGTGCCAAATGTCAGTGTAACCCTCTTTATTAAACCAATACTAGACTGAAAAGAAGAGCTAGACCCCAACACAATGATAGTGAGAGTCTTCAATAACCCACTCTCACCAGTAGATAAATCATCCAGACACACAATGATACAAGAAAATTAAACGATACTATAGACCAAATGGACTTAACAGATATCTGTAGAGTATTTCATCCAGAAGCTGCACAATACACATTCTTTTCAGCAGCCCATGAAACTTTATCCACAATAGATCATATTTTAGGACACAAAGTAAATCTTAGCAATATAAGAGAGTTTAAATAACTCCCTGTATCCTATCAGACCATAATGGAAAAAAATTAGAGCTCAACAGCAAAAGAAACTGCAGAGAACATTCCAACACATGTAGACTGAACATAACATTGTTGATGATTGGTGTGTTATTGGACAAATAAGGGGGAAAATCTAAAGGTTTGTAGAATTTAATGAAAACATAACCTAGCAGAACCTACAAGATACATTAAAGGCAGTGCTATGAGGAAAGTTTATAGTTATGAATGCCCACATAAAAACAAACAAACAAACAAAAATCCCAGAGAAATCTCAAATAAATAGTCTAATGGTGTGCCTCAAACTCTTGGAAAAATAAGAATAAGCTAAACTCCAAATTAGCAGATGGAAAAAATAAAAAGTAGGACAGAAATTAATGAAATAGCCAAAAAAACTGAAGAAAAAAATCAATGAAACAAAAAGTTGGTTCTTCAAAAGGGTAAATAAGATTGATAAACCTTAGCCAATCTGACTAAAAGGAAGATGAGAAAGACCCACATTAATAAAATTAGAGAGAAAAAAGTATGTATCACGAAATTACCAATGAAATCCAGAGCATCATAAGGAAATACTTTGAAAACCTATAATCAAAGTGGAAAGTCTAGAAGAAATGGATAAATTTCTACATGCATTTGACCTAGTAAAATTGAACCAAAAGAATATAGACCACTTCAACAGATCTAAAACGAGGATTATGACTAAAGCAGTTTTAGTCTCCCAATAAAGAAAATCCCAGGACATGCTTGGTTCATAGCTGAATTCAAGGAAAACTTTAAAGAAGAACTAGTACCAATACTCCTCAAACCTTTCCATGTAACAGAAACAGAAGACTGCCAAACTCATTCTATGAAGCCAGCATTACACCACACAAGGATACAACAAAAAGAGGATCACATGCCAATGTCTTTAATGAACCATAGACACAAAAGTTCTCAATAAAATACTGCAAACTGAATTCAACAGCACACCAAAAAGATCATAGACTATGATCAAGTATGGTTCATTCAGGGATGCAAGGACTGTTCAACAAACACAAATCAACAAATGTATATGGTGTATAAACAGAATCAAGCACAAAATCACAAGATCATCTCTACAAATGCAGAAAAATCCTTTGACAAACTTCAACATTGTTTTATGTTAAAAGGTCTAAAGAAAATAGCAATAGAAGGAAATTATCTTAGCATAATAAAGGCTATATATGACAAATCTACAGTAAACACCTTACTTACAAGGGAAAAACTAAAATATTTTCTTTAAAGTCAGGAATGAGACAAGGGTTATAATTCTCCCCACTCTTATGTAATATAGTACTGGAATTCCTTCCCAGAAAAATAAGGCAAAAGAAAGAAAGAAAAGAGATTTAAATAGAGAAGGAGGATGTCCTTCCTATTATTCTTATTTGTGGATGATATGATTTTATATTTAAAACATCCTGAAGATTCCACCCAACCACCCTAGATCTGATAAACACTTTCAGAAAAAGTAGAATAATATTAAACAAACATACAATATAACTTTTTTATATACCAACAACAAAGAGGTTGAGAAAGAAATTAGGAAAATAATCCAATTCGCAACACCAACAACAAAATAAAATATCTAGTATAAACCTAATCAAAGGTAAAAGATCTCTAAAGTGAAAACGTCAAAACCATAAGGAAAGAAAATGAAGAATATGGGAAGATCGCCCATACTCATGGGTTGACAGAATTAATATTGTTGAAAAGACTATCCTAACCAAAGCAATCCGCAGATTCAATGTAATGGCCATCAAGATTCCAATGTCATTCTTTGGCAGAAATGAAAAAATAGTACATCCTAAAATTCATATAGGAGAATCAAAGACCCCAAATAGCAAAAGTCATCCTGAGCAAAAAGAGAAAGACCAGAGGTATCAAAAGACCGGACTTCAAATTTTATTACAGAGTCATAGTAATCAAGATAGCAGGGTACTGGCACAGAAAAGACACAAAGATCAATAGAACAGAACAGAAGACATAGAAATAAAACAACACAACTACAGCCATTGGATTTTTGACAAAGGATCTAAAAATACATACTGGAAAAAGAACCTCTTCAACAAATGGTGCTGGGAAAACTGGTTATGTACATGCAAAACACTAAAACTAGACTCTTATGTCTTACTTGGTACAAATATCAATTTGTAATGGATCAAGGACCTTAATTTAAGAGCTGGAGCTTTAAAACAACAATAGAAAAAAAACTCTGGAAGGTACAGATATAATCAATTATTTTCTGTACAGGACACCAATTGCCCAGGAAAAAGAGCAATAATTTACAAATGGACTGCATCAAATTAGAAAGTTTCTGCAAATCAAAAGAAACATTTGGTAGACTCAAGAGATAATCTATAAAATCAGAAATAATCTTCCTCAGCTATTCATCAGTTAATAGATTAACATCCAGAATATACAAAGAGTTCAAAATATTAAACAATGAAGGAAAAAATAATCATATTAATAAATAGGCAAATGAATGAATAGACAATTCTCAGAATAGATTCAATAAGCTAATAAACACATGAGAAAATTTTCAACATTCTTAACTATAAAGGAAATGCAATTCAAAGCTACACTAAGATTCAATCTCACCCTAGTCAGATTGGCAATCATCATGAAAACAAACAAATGTTTACAACAATGCAGAGAAAAAGGAGCACTTACACACAGTTGGTAGGAATGTAGACTGATGCAGCCACTATGGAAATAAATACGGAGATTCCTCAAAAACTAAAAATAGTCCCACCACACCACTCTTGGGCACATATCTGAAGGAATGAATCAATATGCAAAAGAAGTGCTTCCACACCCATGTTTACTGCAGCTCTGTTCACAAGAGCTAAACTGGAGTCATCTGAGATGCCCAACACTGATGAACAGATAAAACAATATGGTATAAATATACCATGAACTATTACTCAGCTGTAAAGAAAAATTAAATTATGTCATTTGCAGGAATATTAATGGAACTGTGAGATGTCAAACTCAAAAAGTCAAATGTCACATGTTCTCATTCATTTGTGGAAGCTAGACTTAAAACTATGATGATGACTATAATGATGATGTAACAATACTAGTAATTAGTAATAATAATACTAATGTCACATGATTATAAAAGGAGGAAAGTCTGAGGAGGATCAATGAGAGGGAGAAAAGAAAGGTTATTGAGGGGAAACAGTACATGAATATGTTCAAAGACAGCATAACGGAACCCATCAAACATTGTTTAAAAAGGGGGGAGAGGAGAGAAGAAGAATTGGAATATAATTCAGAGGATCACAGTCTGAGGCAGATCTTAAGCCAAAAAGCAAGACCCTACATGAAAAATACCATAAAGGAAAAAGGGCTGGATGTGTGGCTCAATTCCATACATGGTACACATGTATGGAATTATCACAATGAACTCCTTCATAATATTAATATATACTAATGCAAACAACAACAAAACTACTTTTAAAAAGATAGGAGAGTAGAAGTTCAGAATTTTTGCATGTGTATGCTTGCAGAGTCAGTCAAGTAGTCCTGTGCCTGCCTAGCAAGTCTAAGGCCCTGAGTCCAACCCCCCATACTGCCCAGAATTATTTTGTATGTGATCAAAGCTAAGTTATTGTCTTCAAGTATATGGGTATAAATATTGCCTCCCAATAACTACAAAGTAAAATCATATGGTAGATATATAAAGGAAAGAGAACTGGCATGTGGTACATGACTGTAATCCCAGCATCAGGGAGGATAAGGCAAAAGAATCATAAGTTCAAAGGCAGCTTGAGCTATATAGAGAGACACTGTCTAAAAAAATTATGGAAACAATTTGAGTTTTTAATGGATAAATGATAAGGAAATTATGATTTACATATTTATATATGTGTATGCTGGAGTATTATTTAGCCTTTCAAAAGAAGAGATCCGCAAGACACTATTTACAAGAACCAAGTTATGGAATCAGCCTAAGTGCCATCAACAGATGAACGGACAAAGAAAACTTGGCGTATATACACACAGTGGAGTATTACTTAGC
This sequence comes from Castor canadensis, assembly GCF_047511655.1. NCBI lineage: Eukaryota > Metazoa > Chordata > Mammalia > Rodentia > Castoridae > Castor > Castor canadensis. Next base: position 68,707,149 of record NC_133401.1, read on the forward strand.
CATAAAGAATGAAATCACATCATTTGAAGGAACATGGGTAGAAGTTGAGGTAATTATATTAAACAAAACAAGCCAGACTCAGGCAAATATGACATTTTTCTGTCATAGGAAGACTCTACCTATATTTTTAAAAGATATGAAAATAGAAGAGGGACTATGTGGGAAGGGGGGAACAATAAAGGGTAATGGGGGTGAATACAATCAAACAACCTTATGTACATGTATGAAAATGTCATAATAAAACTCATGATTTTGTACAATTAGTATATGCTAATAAAGATTACAGAGAAGAAAGAAATCCTGTCATTTATAACAATATGGATATACCTGGAGTACTTTCTATAAAGTGAAATAAGACAGATACAGAAAAAATTTACTTCATGATGTTACTTACATACAGAATCTTAAATCAGGGAGTTGAATGGTGGTGAACACGGAGAAGTAAATGGGAAGGTGTTGGTCAAAGGGCACAAAGTTGCAGTTATGTAGGAAGAATAAGTCTAAAGACCTAATGCACAGCATAAGGATTAAAGTTAATAAAATTATATTTTATATTGAAAATTTGCTGAGAGAGCAGATTTTAGGTGTACTTACCACAAAATTTTAAAAAGGTAGCTAGGTAAGATGATGCATACTTAATGGCTCAATTGTAATAATCATTTTGTCATGTATGTCTACATACATGCATGGACTGAACCTTTGTTAACACAAAATATAGGAGAATCAAGGGTTTCTTATCATTTTTTTGATATATGTGGCAAAAGGGGGTTGTATGGAATGAAAGCTGTCAGCAAAAAGGGCAAAAATGGAGTCGGTTAATTTAATGTGCCATGCAAACATTAATTTTAAAAAATGAAGAGTAGCTAAATTAATACCAGAGTAAATATCAGAGCAAAGAAAATAATAAAAAAATGAAGAAAGACACTATATAATGATAAAAGAATGCTACATAAGGAACAGACAGATATAAATATATGTGAATCAAACAACAGAATATCAAGAACATGAAGAAAAATTTACCATGTAGTTGAAAAGTCCATCACGCCCCTCTGAGTAACTAATAAAATGACTAGACACAGCAAGGATATCTAAAAAAACACAATCAATAGGACTAACCGACATTTGTAAAATACTCTTCCAAACAACAGCAGAATACACATTCTTTTCAAACACCATATCTTGTGCCATAAAACAAATCTTAACAAATTTAAACTATCTGAAATCATAGAGAACATGTTTTCTGAGTACCTGTAATCCCAACTACTCAAAAAGTGGAGATCAGGAGAGTCACAGTTTGAGGCCAGCAAGAACAAAAAGTTGGTGAGAACCCTTCTTAACAAAACAAGCCAGACATGATGTCACATGTCTGTCATTCCAGCTATGTGGGAGGTATACATAAGAGGATCACAGTCTGAGGCAAGTCTTAAGCAAAAAGCAAGACCCTACATGAAAAACAATGTAGAGGAAAAAGGACTGGATGTGTGACTCAAGTAGTAGAGTGCTTGCCTAGCAAACACAAGTCCTTGAGTTCAAACCCCAGTACCATAAATTATTATAATTATAGATTATAATCGACTATGCCAAGTAGGTCTGCAGAGCCGCTGTCTGTTCTACTGGGCTCTCCATACCTTGGGCGGTGCCAGGCCTCAGCCCCGCACCAGACCCACTCAAGGCGAGATCCCCACCTCTCAACCATGCTGGCCTCCAGCTCCCCACCCACACTGTTCCTGAATTCACACCCTTCAGCTGCGCAGCAAGATCCACAACCACCAGGATCCCCACTACCCATCTGCACCAGACTCCAGCCTGGAGATGGTCCCACAGATTGCTGGGATACCCAACCGCTCCCCCAGCCCACTGCTCTTCAGGCCCTGCTGAACCACAGCTATGCCTGGGATGACTGAACCTCTGCCCCTTGGACTACCCCAGCCTATCAGGACTTGCCAGGCTCCAGCTCCATGAGGACCAACTGGAGCCCAGCCCTGCTGGGACAGGCACCAGCCTGGCACAAGACAGATGCATCCACCAGTCTGCCAGGAACCCTGCCCCTTGAGAGGAGCCAGCCCCAGCTCTAGAGGCTTCCCAGATAACCACACTCCACCAGGCTCCCACTTGGGCCACCACTACAGGGCTCCAAGTGTGCCAAAAAGACACTCACAGATTGGATTGGACATTAAAGGAGTAGCAACAACAACTAAGACTGCAATCCTACTGTTCCAGAACTGGTGATTTTTTTTCTTTTTCTCCCTTCTTCAAGGGTTTGGCAGCCTAACATCTCTCCCATTTTTTTCTTCCTTTTCTTTCCTCTCTTCTCTCTTCCTTTTATCTTTCCTTCTCTTTCTCTTTTTTATTCTTCTCTTGCAATTTTGCTAGTATTAATATTGTAACCCAGCTAAAACTAAATTGCACATAGTCCAGGGACAGAAATGGTACCTAGTGGAAATATGGGAAAAAGAAAAAGAGATAGAAACCATTCTCCCCCACAAAAAAAAGAGCACAGGATTTAGAACAAAATGAAGAAAACAGATACCCAGATCCAGACTCCAACAAAACAAAGATAAACTATACAAAGGAACCCAATGAAGATGACAAGAACACCCTGAAAGAAGAAATTCTACAAGTAATTAAGGAGAATTTCATAGAGATGCTACTAGACATGGTCAACCAAAATGTACAGGAGGCACTCAAAATTCCAAGACAATAAAACTCAAGAATATGAGAAAACACAGAAGCAAATAAATATAATCATAAGAGTCCTAAATAAACACCAAACTGAAACAAAGGTCACCATAAACAGAGAGTTAAATGAATTAAGGGAAAAAATTGACAATATTAAGAGGAAGCAACTCACAATATGGAAAAACTCAGAAAAAAAAAAAGAAACAGAAATACAAACAAAATGGTAGGCCATTCCAGCAGATTAGAACAAACAGAATCTCAGAACATGAACATGAAATAGCAATTAAAGGAAAAACTGAAGAACTATTAGTTAAACAACTCAAGACCTGTGAAAAAAATTACAAGAACTCACTGACAGTATCAAAAGACCAAACCTGAAAATCATTGGCATTGAAGAAGGAGAAGAGGTGCAAGCAAAAGAAATGCGTAATATATTCAACAAAATAGTAACAGAAAATTTCCCAAATCTAGAGAAAACTATGCCCATTCAGGTACAGGAGGCCTCCAGAACACTGAGTACACCTGGCCAAAATAAAGCTACCCACAACATATTATCATTAAAACGATAAGTACAGAGACTAGAGAAAGAATACTGAAGGCTGTAAGAGAGAAAAAACAAATAACATGCAAAGGTAAACCCATCAAAATCACAGCAGATTTCTCAACAGAAACATTAAAAGCAAGAAGAGCATGGAGTGAGGTCTTCCAAGCACTGAATGAAAATAACTTCAATCCTAGGATACTTTACCCAGCAAAACTATTCATTCAAAATAGATGGAGCAATAAAAGTCTTCCATGATAAGCAGAAATTAAAACAATATATGACCACCAAGCCACCACTACAAACGATTCTCCAAGGAATTCTGCACACAGATAATGAAAGCAAACAAAACCATGAAAGGGCAGGCAATACCAAACCACAGGAGAAGAAAAGGCAAGAAAGTAAAGAGTAACGTTGTTTTAGCTCCACATAATCAAACCCTTAATGCACAAAGACAACTGCATGACAGGGATCACCACGTACTTATCAATACTAACACTGAGTGTTAATGTACTAAATTCTCCCATCAAAAGACACCGATTGGCAAACTGGATTAAAAAGGAAGATCCAACAATCTGCTGCCTACATGAGACCCATCTCATTGACAGAAATAAGCACTGGCTGAGAGTGAAAGGCTGGAAGAAGATTTACCAAGCCAATGGTCCCCGAAAAACAGGCAAGGGTAACAATACTTATCTTGGACAAAGTAGACTTCAAACCTACATTGATCAAATGAGAAAAAGAAGGACACTCCATACTAATAAAAGGGGAAATACATCCAAAGGAAATAACAATTATCAACCAATAAGCACTCAACATCAATGCACAAAATTTAATCACACAGACTCTGAAGGACCTAAAAACATATACAAACTCCAACACAGTGATAGTAGAAGAACTTAATAGTCCCTTATCACCAATAGATAGGTCATTCAAACAAAAAATCAATTAAAAAATCCTAGATCTAAATCACACCATAGATAAATGGACCTTGCTGATGTCTACAGAGTATTTCATCCAACTTCTGTACAATACACATTATTATCAGCAGCCCATGGAACCTTCTCCAAAATAGATCACATCTTAGGGCAGAAAGCAAGCCTCAACAAATATAAGAAAAAAGAAATAATCCCATACATTCTATCTGACTACAATGCATTAAAACTAGATATCAACAACAAAAACAGCAGTAAAAAACAGGCAAACAATTGGAAACTGAACTCAATGATGAATGGGTCATCAATGAAACAAAAGAAGAAATTAAAAGTTTCCTGGAAGTTAATGAAAATGAAAACATGACATACCAGAACCTATGCACACAGCAAAGGCAGTCCTAAGAGGACAGTTTATAGCCATGAGTGCATATATTAAAAGGACAGAAAGATCTCAAACCAGTGACCTAATACTACAGCTCAAACTCCTAGAAAACAAGAACAAGTGAATCTCAAAATAAGCAGAAGGAAAGAAATAATTAAAATAAGGGCTGAAATCTATGAAATAGAAACAAAACAAAATAAAAAACCATACAAGAATCAATGAAACAAAAATCTTGTTTTTTGAAAAAATAAATAAGATTGACAGACCCCTGGCAAACCTGACTAAAATGAGGAGAGAAACAATGCAAATCAGTAAAATCAGAAATGCAAAAGGGCAGATAACAACAAACACCACAAAATCCAGGAAATCATCAGAGACTACTTTGAGAGCCTATACTCTAAGAAATTTGAAAATTGTGAAGAAATGAACAGATTTCTAGAAGCTTACAACCACCCAAAACTGAACTGAGAAGATATTAGATCTACAACACCAAAAAAAGAAAATCCAGGACCCAATGGATTCACTGCTGAATTCTATCAGACATTTAAGAAGAACTAATACCAATCCTTCTTAAACTGTTCCACAAAATAGAAAGGGAAGGAACACTCCCTAACTCATGTTATGAAGCCAATTAGTCTCATCTCAAAACCAGACAAGGCACCTCCAAAAAGGAGAGCTATAGGCCAATTTCCTTAATGAATAGCAATGCAAAAATCCTTAATAAAATAATGGCAAACCGAATCCAACAACACATCAGAAAGAGCGTACACCATGACAAAGTCAGTTTCATCCCAGGGATGCAGGGATGGTTCAACATATGAAAATCTATAAATGTAATACAGCACATAAATAGAAGCAAAGACAAAAACCATTTGATCATCTCAATAGATGCAGAAAAAGCCTTCAACAAGATCCAACACCACTTCATGATAAAAGCTGTAAAAAAATTAGGAATAGAAGGAAAGTACCTCAACATTATAAAAGCTATATATGACAAACCTATAGCCAACATCATACTTAATGGTGAAAAACTGAAACCATTTCCCCTAAAATCAGGAATGAAACAAGGGTACCCACTATCCCCACTTCTATTCAACATAGTACTGAAATTTCTAGCCAGAGCAATTAGGCAAGAAGAAGAAATAAAAGGAATACAAATAGATATTCTAAAAATGTCAAAATATCCTTATTTGCAGATGATATGATCCTATACCTTAGAGACCCAAAAAACTCTACCCAAAAACACTGAGACACCATAAACAGCTATAGTAAAGTGACAGGATACAAAATCAACCTACAAAAATTATTACTTTTCTATACACCAATAACGAACAAACTGCGAAGGAATATATGGAAACAATTCCATTTACAATAGCCTCAAAAAATCAAATTTAACAAAAGATGTGAATGATCTCTACAAGGACAATTACAAACTCCTGAAGAAAGAGATCAAGGAAGACTACAGAAGATGGAAAGATCTCCGGTGCTCGTGGATTGGTAGAATCAACATAGTAAAAATGGCTGTACTACCAAAAGCAATCAACATGTTTAATGCAATTTCCATCAAAATCCCAATGACTTTCATCACAGAGATTGTAAAATCTACTCTAAAGTTCATTTGGAAACACAAGAGAACTCGAATAGCCAAGGCAATACTCAGCAAAAAAAGCAATGCTGGGGGTATCACAATACTCAACTTCAAACTATATTACAAGCAATAACAATAAAAACAGCATGATACTGGCATAAAAACAGACATGAAAACCAGCAGCACAGAATAGAAGATCCAGATAAGAATCCCCACAACCATACCCACCTCATTTTTAACGAAGGTGCTAAAAACACACGATGGAGAAAAGACAGCCTCTTCAACAAATGTTGATGGGAAAAGTGGTTAGCTGACTGCAAGAAAATGAAACTATATCCATGTCTATCACCCTGTACTAACATCAACTTAAAATGGTCAAGGACCTAAATATCAGACCTGAAACTCTGAAGTTACTAAAGGAAGGAGCAGGAAACACTCTGGAACTAATAGGTATAGGCAAGGACTTCCTCAATAGAATGCAAGCAGCCCAACAACAAAGAGAAAGGATGGACAAGTGGGACTTCATAAAATTAAAAAGTTCTGCACACAAAAGAAAGGATCTCTAATCTGAAGAGACCACCCACAGAGTGGGAGAAAATATTTGCCAGCTATACATCAGACAAGGGACTGATAACCAGAATATACAGGGAACGTAGGAAACTAAACTCTGCTAGAATCAATGACACAATTAAAAAATGGCAACTGAACTAAATAGAACTTTTTCAAAAGAAGAAATTCAAATGGCAAAAAAGCACATGAAAAAATGCTCACCATCTCTAGCCATAAAGGAAATGCAAATGAAAACCACACTAAGATCCCATCTCACCCTTGTTGGAATAGCCATCATCAAAAACACCTCCAACAACATGTGTCGGCAAAGATGTGGGGAAAAGGAACCCTAATCCACTCTGGTGGGAATGCAAGATGGTACAACCACTCTGGAAAAAAATTGGAGGCTTCTTAAAAGTCTAAACATAGACCTTCCATATGATCCAGCAATCCCACTCCTGGGGATATACCCAAAGGAATGCAATACAGGTTACTCCAGAGGCACCTGCACACCCATGTTTATTGCAGCACTATTCACAATAGCCAAGTTGTGGAAACAACCAAGATGCCCCACTATTGATGAATGGATCAAGAAAATGTGGTACTTGTACACAATGGAATTTTACTCAGCCATGAAGAAGAATGAAATCTTATCATTTGCAGGTAAATGGATGGAACTAGAGAACATCATTCTGAGCAAGGTCAGCCAAGCTCAGAAGACCAAAAATCATATGTTCTCCCTCATATGCAGACTTTAGATCTAGGGCAAATACAGCAATGTGGTTGGACTTGGATCACATGACAAGGGGAGAGAACATACAGGAGATATAGGAATAGGTAGAAAACCCAAAACACAGAAGATTTGATGTCCCCACTCCAGAGGAACTAATACAGAAACCTCAAAGCGACAGAGGTTATCATGAGCAGAGGATCAGTAACCACGGTAAAGATCAGTTAGAGATGAATCAACATGGGTCATAACATGTGTACACGAAAGCAATGCCAGTAATATTTCTGGATAGCTATCCTTAACTCAACTAGCAAAACCACTTTGTCTTCCTTATTAGGCTTGTCTCTTTTCTTCAACAAAAGTAGTGATAAAGGCAGAACATGACCTGCCTGGAACTGAGAGGGGAAGAGAGGAGAGGCTAGGGGAGGGGGCAGGATCCTAGAGTCCAATGCCTCTCTTCAGTATGGATAATCCTGGTATCTTCTTTGATTTCAGAGAGAGAGAGAGAGATGTTCAGTACAGGGACTGGGGAGTTGGCACAGAAGGAGAGTTACAGGAGAGGCCCTGTCATTCACACTCCCAGCTTGTTACCTGAGCTATGAGCCATGTTTGTGTTTGTACTTTATACAACAGTCTGATGAACACTAAATGCTCTGTTTTAGGAAGCATTCAGAAAAAAAGCATAAGCATCTTATTTGGACAATTCCATACATAGTTCTCCTGAGGCCTAGGTGGTTTGAGCCATCTATACTCTATTGTGTTTAACCCCTGAAAGGTTGAGTAAAGATAAGTAGTTGGTTTGCTTTCACCATTTGTTAATAGAAACAAATCTTTAGGTATCTGGGAGCATTTGTAAAAGGCATAAGATTTATATGATCTAAAGAGAAAAAAGTATTTTTATTCATTTATTCATATGTACATACATTTTTTAGGTCATCTCTCTCCCCTCTCTCACCCCTCTCTCTCCTCCCTCCTCCTCACTTCCAGGCAGAACCTGCTCTGCCCTCTTCTCAGATTTTGTTGGAGAGAAGACATAAGCAATAATAAGAAAGACAAAGTGGTTTTTGCCAGTTTGAGATAAGGATAGCTATACAGATAGATTCCTAGCATTGCTTCCATGCACAAGTGTATCACAATCTGAATTGATTCATCTCTACTAGACCTAAGAAAAAAGTATTTTAGCTTTAGGATGGGAATCTAGGTTTCGAAATGTTCTATAACTCTCTACAAATTTTGTCTATTGTTAAATTTCATGCAGTAAAAGAGCAGTAGATTTTGGGAGCTCTCTGAGGGTGTGTGAATCCAGAATACTGAGGAATCTATGGGGTGCCTCCCTTCACATCCTTGATTATTTGAGCTTTTCTTTATTGAGGCCTGACTCACCACTGGATATTCTGCTCTGTCTTTCAAGGAAACTCCAGGATAAACTGGGTAAGAGCAATATCACTTGCAGATCTTTCCTCCCACACACTCCCTGTGGCCCTGTTCTGTGATTTGCTTCCCCTCTGTGTTTCTGGTTTAAGATTGGAGAGAGCTACAGAGATAGAAAGGTAAGAGAAGCCATTCCACCCACCCTCCTTTGTCTCTTCCTTTTATGTCCCAAGTTTATGAACTCTTACACCTGAGGTCCATGTATTCCTAAAATGGCAACCTTATGAGGGGCTTCAAAGTTGTTGAGACTGAAGCTGTCAGTGAATATCAGGTGAGGCACATTTTGAAAGGAGGTTTTTTTGGCCACAGCAGATTTCTGATGAATCTGTGTCCCAATGAGGGCAACCACCTCATTCTCTCCCCTCTCCTTGTTTCCTGCTCTTCACATGAGTAGTAACATGCTTGCTCTGTCTGCTTGTATTCAGAATGGACATAAGACCGCAAATATGCAAGTACCAAGGGATGATGGGATGGCCATGGGACAGAGCCTTGGACAGGCATAGAAGAGGGAGCTGATGAGTAACAGATATGGGGTTGCTGAGTGATACTGAGGGTCACATAATCTGCATGTGATGAATCTGTGATTCACCTCAGGGTGAACCTCCCCCCAGACATTCTTCTCAGTCCATATCTGGTAAGCAAGAAGGTCAGTCAAGATGGTCATCACAGACAAAGCTTCAGGAAATTGAGGGCACTAGTGACTGGACAGGTTGCTGAGCTGATGGAGAAGTAAGCAAAGTTAGGAAGGAATTATAGATGGAAAGAAATTGGATAGTAGAGTCATTTGAGCTCTCACAAAACAAATAATGGATTTATATTTAGGGACAGTGGTGGGGTCAGGGTGGTACACAAACTGTGACCTCACAGTTAGACTTCTAGTGTTAGTGAGGCATCAGGCTGTACTAAAGATGAGAGAAGGGACTGGAAAGACAGTGTCTAGTGGAGTCTGTATCCTAGACCTCACTTAATACCATCCTGAATATGCACTAGGAGATAGGGTGACCTCTGGACCTAGTTCAAGGGAAACAGAATTTCCCTCACAGTAACATATTCTCTCTCTCCTTTCCTTATTGTGATTAGTGGAGTTGTGTCTGGACCCAGACATGGCTCACCTCCATCTCCCCATCTCAGCTCTGAAAGCTGTATCCTATAAGGATATTCTTCAGTGTGTTTCCTACTTGAAGAAGAGATTTTTGATAATGTGTGCAATGACTTCTCCAGGTTTCCAAGCAGGGCAATATTTCTGGGAAGTGCTGATTGGACACAATAAAATATCATATTGGGAGTGTGCGAGGATAAGCGTGGACTGGAAGAAGCAGTATGCAAATCTGAATCCAATAAATGGGTACTGGTCATTGGACAAGAGACAGAAAGTTGGTATTTTGTAAATAATCCAAATAGATTCTGTCTCTCCCTAAGAGACAACCCTACATGAGTGGGCATCTTCTTGAACTATGAGGATGGAATATGATCAGTCCCACATTTATACTCTGACACATCAGTTTGAAGGGTTACTGAGGCCCTACATACAGAAATCCATATGATGAGGAAAATGTGACTCCCACTGTCATCTGTCCAATGTCTCAGAGAGATAAGCTTATTTTCAAAATGTCTCCATACCCTCCTTCTGTTTTCCACTTGGAAAACAGAATCCTCCATTCTCTTCATCTGCAGGAAGATGCTCCAAAAGAGTCCCACTTCACACTTTCCTTTAGGTGCTAAGGTTTTCTTCCCAGACCCAGAACCCTACACAGCCAGAAGAGATGGGTTTTAGGAAAGAGGATCCATCCATGTTAAGGATCAAGGCTGTCCTGAGGTGTAGAAGGAAGAAGTTAGAGATAGGATTTAGTTTGTGAAAACTCCATTCAGCTACAAGATCTGTTATGAGTCTCATGCTCCTTACTTGTTAGTTGGGACAGTGATTTACACCTCAAAAACCACAGTGAAGTATAAACAGAAAATGAATGTGGATCATGCTTGCATTTTGTTAATGGCATAATTTACTAACGATGTATTCATAAATTAAATTTATCTTAGATGACCTCTATCTCACATTAATCAAATTTTCAAATAACCTATGGTATAGGTATTAAGCAGCAATTCTATGGTAGGCAGAAGAATTGAAGAGCATTTCCTAACTCATTCAATCAGATCCACATTAACAATATCAAATTTAGCCAAAGATATTATAGGAATAGAAAACTGAGATTCATGTCCCCAATAAACATTAATACAACATTACTAGGCAAAATTTTAGCAAATTTTATCTAACACTCTATTTAGTAGTTACAGTGGTATACACCTGATTCCCAGCACTTAGAAGGCTGAGGCATGAGGATGATGAGTTTGAGGCTAGCTTGGGCTCCATAGCAAGATTCTTTCTCAAAAAAGATGAAAGAAAGAAAATCAAGGAAGAAAGGAAGGAAGGAAGGGAAAAGGAAAGGAGAAAGAAAAGAAAAGGAAAGACTGATTTATTCAAGGCCATTGAATCACTACTGAGTGTGACTTATCCTAATAATACAGAATAGGTATAGTAATATTCACTATCAGGCAATATAATTCACCACACTGACAAGCATTGTGATACAAAGAATACTTGACTAGCTTTTAAGGATATTGGAGTAAGTGAAAAATGGTATCTAAAATGGTTATACACTGCATGATCTTAGTTATGAAATATTCTGTAAATATTCATAAATGGAGGACAGATAAATGATTGAGAAAGTAGAGGGTGGGTGTCCACATAAAGAAGAATCAAGAAGGAGATCAGTTATGGAGTTGGATCCATATTTTGATCAAGAAGATGGCTATGAATTATATATGCAATAAAATTACAGAGAACTGCATGTACTCATGCACATACACACACTGTGTGGATGAAGAAGCTGTGGAGTATCAGTATTGGGCCAAGGTTACTTTCCTGCTATAGTTATATAAAATATTATCATTGGAGGGTATTTAGGATTACTATTTCTGCAACTCCCTGTGCCATTTATTTTTAAATAAAAATTTATTGCAACCCTACATTGTCTGAAAAGAAAATATTTATTGGAAAAAGTGATTCTATTGAGATACAGGTTATTAAACAAGCATTAGTAAACCATTTCAGAGATTTAACTAGTGTAACTCAATAAACAATAATGAAACAGAGGTGTCAGCATGAAGGAAATATAGGATGTTCCCTCATCCCTTCTCCCATATAAATACCAAGATGAAAAGAATATGTTGATCAGAATGCCTCTGTGAGAACTGTCAAGTCCACTGTAGAAATATAGCATCCAGGTCATCCTAAAACCAGGAGCGGATTCAGTGAGAGAGACTGGAAAACTCATGATGAAAAGGAAATCTTTTTTTAAAAAGTGAAAGATGCTGCAGGTATAAAGGCAAAGATATGAGACACATTGCCCCCTAGGAACAAAAGAGCTGCAGCATTTTGGGGGTGAAGCTGGAGAGGCAGCAATGGATGAAGTTAGGACTTGCTTTTTGGATGGTGTTAAGGAATTTGAATTCATCATGAATAAAATGGGACCAGCAGAGGATTTTTAGTAAGGTGGTGATAGCATTTGTGTAGCATGATAAATTCTCAAGCTGTCCAATTTGTATCTGAGTTTCCCATTCAGATTCAACCAACTATGGATCAAAAATATTTTAAAACTATCTAGCCATCTAAGACTTCATTATTCCCTAAATAATATAACAAATGTTTGCATAACATTTATATTATATTGGTTATTACACTGTATTAAGTAGAGATTTAAGGAACATGATGGATGTTGATTAAAAGAACATGAAGGTGGTGCTAAATCAAATCTGTGCTTAGAACAATTACTCTAGAAGCAATGTGGAAAATGAATTGCAGGTGGAAGGGAAGTGGCAGCAGGTAGTGATGAGTTGTACTAGAAATCCAGGTGAAAATACCTGACAGTGCAATGACTCAGAATCAGTAAGCCTTAAATATTGATTTTTACAGTTGTACAAAGGCCTGAAAACAAGACATCTTTGTTTTTGGAAACTGGCAATACCTATTGTTGCTTTATTGATGACTTTGAGCAAGTCTCCTTATTTTAAAATTGTCCTTGCTGTATTACAAAAATACAAACACGAGTCTTTTTTTCTTTTAAAATGTGTATTTTTTTTTGGTGTGGTACTGAGGCTTGAACTCAGGGCCTGCAACTTGAGCTACTCCAGTAATCCTTTTTTGTGACGGGTGTTTTTGAGATAGAGTCTTGCAAACTATTTGAACCGTGATCCTCCATCTCTGCTTCCTGAGTAGCTAGGATTACAGGTATGAGTCACTGGCACCCAGCTAAAAATGTAATTTATTTGAAGCTCTTTCATGTTAAAATTTTCTTCCAGTTCATTTTATACTCACAAAAGAAACTTTTTCCTTTAAAATATGTTTTGGCAATGGCTAGGCCTAGGAATAACATGACCTCAGCTCTTTATGGGTCTTCCATTAAGAGACCAGATACAAAAATTCATAAATAGCAATAAAACCAGAGAGTCCCTACAAAGACCCTTTTTCAGGAACTGACTTAGTTGACATTACTGATGTTAATGTGATTATTTAATATGACCAAATAAAATCCTGTGGTTAAATTACTGCCATCTTTATTTGCTAATTAGACTTGGGTAAATTATGTTGAATACCTCCCAAACATAACATAACAAACAAACATAGCACAAACACAAAATCTTGACAGCATCACAAAGGCACCAAAAGAGCCATGATTTGAGGCATGGTGATACCAGGGAAGTGTTTTGTAGTGCCTTTCATTCAAGGCATTCACTGATTTCATAAACTGCACAGAGCCTAATGGCTGTAATGCTGAACAAGCTTTTTGAAATCTTATAGGTCTGGGAGACGAAAATTGAAACTCAGAGTCCACCAAAGTACCCCAGACTTCCAGCTAAGATCACAGAAAGACTACACCCTAGGATTATCTATTAATCAGAAAAATTCTTTCTTTTTTTTAAAAAACAATGGGGAGCTGAGAACCTAATCCAAGGATTGGCACATGGCAATGCTTTACCACAGAGGTACACACATAGCACTAGAAAAGTTCTTGTAAAGATTGACTCCAGCCTCACCTAGATAAGTCACAACTGAGATAAGTCAGTCTGCTGTTGCTCCAGGTGGCCAACAGGTAGAAAAGTAAGTAAGTTATGCACAGAAGAAAAGATTATCATCCTGGGCTTCAGGTTATCGCTATCATTTGCAATTTGCATTGTTCTACAGTTAAGAGGAAAATTACCAGGAATTTCGAGCACAAAATAAAATGACCAAAAATCTGGAGAAAAAAAAGAAATAAATTCAAAGGTCTTGATACTGTAATCATCATTTATGGACACTAAAATAAGTGTTATGAATCTATTCAGTGGGCTTTAAAATAACTGCTATTCCTCTGTTGGAGAGAAAAGAAGATGGTAATTTCGCAAAACAGCATTAATTTATGAAAAAAATAAAATGAAAGTTCAGAACTGAAAATACAAAAACTAAATTCAGAGCACAATCATGGATGTATTAACAGTTTAGACAGATGAAGTGATTGGTGAGCTGAGTAGTTTAGATCAATAGAAAAAAATGAAGTTTAAATATGGAGGGAAAATGATATAACATGGAATGGAGATTAAGAAACATACAGAGAAGTAAAACTTACACTATAGTTTAAAAGTAGAGAGGAAAGAGAATAGAACAGAAAAAAATTTGGGGTAAAATACCGATAGTGAAATTTCTGAAAGTGATGAAAGACATCAAGTTACAGATTAAGAAGTTCTATTAGTCTAAGACAAAATAATTAAGAAGAAATCCACAGCTAGACTCACCATAGTTTAACTGTTGATACTAAAAAAGAAAAAATGTAAATAGCAACCAGTTTTAATGCATCAAGAATGCTACCTATCAATTTTTTTTATCAAAAAACAATGATGGACACTAGAAGACAGTAAAATAACATCTTTAAAGTCTTGGGATAAAATAACTGCCCATTTAGAATTACACTTCCAGCAGAGGTGTTTTTCAAAGATGGAAGAAATATAAAATAATTTCATGCAAATTAAAGCCAAGATAATTTTCTCTCAGAAGACTTGCAGCAAAATACAAAACAAATAAACAAAAAGCCACCCCCCACAAAATCCTAAGTAAGCAAATAAAAAAATCTCTAAGAGGAATTCTACAAATAAAAAGAAGGACAATAACCCAGACTAAGTATGGAAATGAAAAAGGAGTGAAAAACAATGGGAAAGGAAAATGTCTTATTAGATATAATTGATTATTAAATGTATTAAACAATTTTGATTGGGCTGTGGGCTTTAACATAAGAGTAGAATTGAAGTATGTGAAACTAATGACAAGGAAGGCAGAGAGATGGGATTAACGGAAACAGTGTTTTAAACAGTGTTTCTTGACAGTGTTTCCCTTGTCAGGAAGTAGCAAAAATATTTGTTAACAATACAGGTTGTCTTTGTACTAAATGGGGAAAAACTGAAACCACTTCCTCTAAAGTCAGCAACCAGACAAGGGTGTCTACTTACTCTACTTTTATTCAAAATAGTCTTGGAATTCCTAGCCAGAGCAATATGGCAAGAAGAAGAAATAAAAGGAGTTCAAGTAGAAAAGGAAGAAGTCAAATTATCCAAATTTGCAAGTGACTGACATGATATTATACTTAAAAGAACCAGAATACTCCACCAAACAAACAAACAAACAAACAAAAACCTCCTAGACATCATAAACATCTTCAGCAAAGTAGCAGGATACAAAATCAATTTACAAAAACCAGTAGCCTTTCTGCATACTAACAATGAATAGACTGAGAAAGAATACAGGAAAACAATTCCATTTATGATAGCTGCAAAAAAATAAGACACCGAGGAATAAACTTAACAAAGGAAGTGAGAGTCCTCTACAATGGAAACTACAAACCACTGAAGAAAGAAATCAAAGAAGTCTATAGATGATAGAAAGATCTCCCATGCTCATGGATTGTCATAATCAATATTGTGAAAACGGTATATTACCAAAAGCAATCTACATGTTCACTGCAGTCCCCATCAAAATTCCAATGACATTCATCACAGAGATTGAAAAATCTATCCTAATTAGGAAGCACAAATGACCTCGAGTAGCCGAGGCAATGCTGAGTAAAAAGCGATATGTTGGAGGTATCACAATACCCGACTTCAAACTGTACTACAGAGTCTAGCAATAAAAACAGCATGGTACTGCCACAAAAAGTCATGAAGACCAATGGAACAGAATAGAAGACCCATATTCGAATCCATACAGATACACCCACTTAATTTTTGACAAAGACACAGAAAATATGTGATGGAGAAAAGATAGCCTCCTCAACAAATGTTGCTGAGAAAACTGAATATCTGCATGCAGAAAACTGAACTAGATTCATGTTTTTATCCTGTACAAGTATCAACTCAAAGTGGATTAAGAGTCTTAATATAAGACCTGAAACTTTGAAGCTAGTGCAGGAAAGATCAAGACATACACAGGAATTTATATGCATAGGCAATTACTTCCTAAATAGAACTCCAATGGCTCAGCAATTAAGATAAAGGATGGACAAATGGGACTACATGAAACTAAAAAGCTTCTGTAAAGCAAAAGAAATGGTCACCAGACTGAAGGCGCAGCCCACACAATGGGAGAAAGTCTTTGCCAGCTATACATTTGATAAGGGATTAATACCCAGAATAAAAAAGGAGCTCAAAAAACTAAACTCCTAAATTGTCAATGACCCAGTGAAGAAATGGGCAAGTGAACTGAATAGAGCTTTTTCAAAGGAAGAAGTACAATGCCCAACAAGCATAACATCCCTGGCCATAAAGGAAATGCAAATCAAAATCAGGTTAACATTCCACCTCACTCCTGACAGAATGGCTATCGTCAAGAACACAAAGAACAACAAATGTTGGCAAGGATGTGGGGAAAAAGGAACCCTAATACACTGTTGGTGGGAATGTAAATTAGTACACCACTATGGAGACTCCTTAGATCAAGAAGAATTAACCTAGAAGGTAACACACATGCACAGGAAATCAATGTGAGTCAACTCCCTGTATAGCTATCTTTATCTCAACTAGCAAAAACCCTTGGTCCTTCCTATTATTGCTTATACTCTCTCTTCAACAAAATTAGAGATAAGGGCAAAATAGTTTCTGCCAGGTAGGGAGGGAATGGGGGGAGAGGGAGGGGGCGGGGGGAGAAATGACCCAAACATTGTATGCACATATGAATAAAAAAAAAACTAAAACTAGAACTGCCATATGATCCAGCAATACCACTCCTATCTAGGAGTATCTAGATATACCCAAAGGAATGTAAGTTAGGTTACAATGAAGACACTTTCACACTGTTTACTGCAGCACTGTTCCAAATATATATATATATATACCCTGGAATATTACTCAGTCATAAAGAAAAGTAAAATTATGTCATTTGTAAGAAAATGTGTGGAACTGGATATCATCATGTTGAGTGAGATAAGACGAGAAGAATGAAAAATGCCTCATATATATATATATATATGTATATATATATACACATATATATGTACAAATATGCATGTATATGTTCAAAGAGAGCATAATGGAACCCACAAAACCCTGAAGAAGAGGGGAGGAGGGAATATAATGTAGGAGGTGACTTCTTCAAAGCATGTATAGAGTTACTGCAATGAAACCCCTTTGTAGTACTAATGTATTCTTATTCCAAAAGTATAATAAAACTATTAAAAAAGAATACAGCTTGTAATTTCTAAGTAATCACTTTAACAAGTTACTGTAGAGTAAAGAAAGATGACAAGTATTTCACTTCTCTTACCTCGGTAGCTATTGCAGTGCTTGGCAATGGTTACTACTTCTTTTATTTTTATTTATTTATTTTTATTCATATGTGCATACAATGTTTGGGTCATTTCTCCCTTCTCCCCCCACCCTTTCCTTTACCCCCCATCCCTCCTCCCTCTCCCCCTAACCCCCTCGCTACCTGGCAGAAGCTATTTTGCCCTTATCTCTAATTTTGTTGTAGAGAGAGTATAAGCAATAATAGGAAGGACCAAGGGTTTTTGCTAGTTGAGATAACAATAGCTATACAGGGAGTTGACTCACATTGATTTCCTAGAATTAACCTTCTAGGTTAATTCTTCTTGATCTAACATTTTCTCTAGTTCCTGGTCCCCTTCTCCTATTGGCCTCAGTTGCTTTAATGTATCTGCTTTAATTTCTCTGCGTTGAGGGCAACAAATACTATCTGGTTTCTTAGGTGTCTTACCTATCCTCATACCTCCCGTATGTGCTCTAACTTGTTTGTTTTTTAAGCTAAGTTTGCTTCCTGACTGGATTTTCTATTGTGTTGTTCTGTCTCTTATCTTTATACCAATCATAACTGTCTTAAGTATTATATTTTAAAAATAAATCTTAGTATGTAGTAACTTTTATTTCTTCCAGATTGTTTTTACTGTATCTAGCTACTTAAATTCTCATATAATTTTTAGAATCAGCATTTCCACAAAATTTCTGCGGGGATTTTGACCATTTTGTTGAGGACTGACATCCTATAATATGAAATATTCAAGTTCACAAATAAGCCATATACCTCTATATAACTTCTTTAATTTCTCTTAGTAATGTTTCATAGGTAGCCTCTTCACATCTTATATTAGGCTTATTCATAAATATATGATGTTTTTAAACATTTATGAAGGAGAATTACAATGTACCTCAAAGTAGAAATGATGGGAAATAAAAATTTCCTTATATTCCTACCTTGCTATGGGCTTGATCATGAATGGGTGTTGAATTTCACTAGATAACATTTTTTCATCTCTTGAGATGAACATTTTCTCATTTTCTGTATTTTTGATGCTTTGGCATCTTTGGGCCTTGTTGACCCTGGAAGGACTGCCCCTCTAAGAGCTGGCTAATTCTTAAACATATTAAGGACTTGTCCATAAATATACATTCTATATACAAAGCACCCAATCCAGAGTGCATACCCCACTGTTTCCTTTATTGGGATCTCACACTTGGGGCATCATTTACCTACCTAATCACCCCAGGGCCAGGTACCAGACAACCAAGGAAGCACTTGTGCCCTAGAGTCTACCGAAATTATTAAAATTAACCAACCCTAAACCTGATCAACATGCTTTGTTCATTCCTTCCTGCTGGAGCCACAGTAAAAGCCCTTGCCATGTTTTTCTCTCTTGCTGAAAGGGAAATGATTCACTGTGGTAATCTGCATGGTGAGCTATACCTCCTGTTTCTAGGGATATGTGAGGATAAAAACTTCATCCTTCCCAACAGTCATCTCTGTGTCTGTATGTCTTATACACCTGATGCTATGACTTGGATGTGGTTTGTCCCTCAAATGTTCAGTGCTGAAAGCTTGGTCCCTAGCGTGGCGGTGTTGAGAGGTAATAGAATCTCCAAGAAGTGGGGCCTAGTGGGAGGTGATTAGGTTATAACCAATCTCAGAGAGATTAATGTGGTTCTCACAGAACTGGACTATTCTAGCAAGAGTGGGTTGTTATCAAGCAAGTCCTTTCTATGTGCTGGATCCTTCTGCATGTGGCTAGTCACTTTTCTACATCTACGCATGCTGTGGTGTAGCCAGGCAGCCCTCACCAGAGTTTGGGCACCATGCTCATGAATCAAATAAACCTGGTTTTATTTTACACTGGACAGAAAGTTCTGTATACTTTTTGTTAGGTCCATTTGCTTTACAGTGTTGTTGAGCTCTTCTGTTTTCTTTGCTAATTTGATTTCTGAATATGGTCTCTCTATTTTTTCAAAGTAGAGTATTAAAGTGCAGTATGATTATTGTAGTGCTATCTATTTCTTTAGATCTGTTTATTTTTGCCTTACATATTTAGGGATCCCAATGTTATGGATATATATATCCAAATACATATATACATGTAGTTATATCCTGTTAATATTGACTCCTTTACCATTGTGTAATGATCTTCTTGGTCCCTTTGATACTCTGTTTTTTTGGTAGGACTGGGGTTTGAACTCCAGACTTTGCTCTTCCAAGCAGGTACTCTACCACTTGAGCCACACCTCTAGTCTGTTTTTCTCTGGTTATTTTGGAGATGGGGTCTTGCAAAGTATTTGTCTGGGCTGGCCTCAAAACATGATCATCTCAAGTAGCTAGGATTATAGACGTGAACCACTGGCATGTGACTTCACTGGACTTCTTTATGCTAGTTATTTTGAATTATTTGTCAAGCAATTCATAGATATTTGTTTTTGTCAGGTTAGATACAGCAGATTTATTTTTTTGGTTAAGTCATGTTTTCTTGATTCTTTATGTTCCTTGTAGATTTGCTTTGCTGAATATGTAATTAAAGAGTAGCTACCTTTCATAGGTTTATGGACTAGTCTTGGCAGGGAAAGGCCTTCACCAGTCAGCAGTGCTTGATATGAGGCAATAGAGAGAAGGGAGAACCTTTCAGGGAGCACCTGGACAAGGCCCTCTTTGATTCCTTCCATTCCTCCTGGAGGAAAAGCTCAGTTCTGTGCTTTTACCAAATCTCACAGAGCAGTGCAGACTGAAAGGCTATGCCCTCTCCTTTCCTTTGTTTCTAGATGGCCCATAGATCTACGAGGTGGGGTAAAACCAGTTCTATAGATGGTGCTCTGAAATTCAAGGAATAAGGTCCCTTTCACTTCCTTCTTTCCCTTGTGTAGGAAAAACATCAGTTTTGGATTTATTCCCATCTCACAGAGCAGTGCTTTCTGTGAGAGCACATCCTTCCCTTTCCTTTGTTTCTTGATATCCCAGGGGACTGGGCTCTGCCAGTTGTTCAACACTTGGTATGGGGTAAGATTAAAAACCGGCCCCACTGGAGAGTTCCTTGAGAGGCCAGGAGGGGTACACACTTGCCTTATCCCATGGGAGAAGTCATGGGCCAAGGCAAACTTCCTTTGGCTGAACTAAGCTGTCCAGGGCAGGGATGGACAAGGGCAAAGTAAAATTGGTCTTCTTACCCATGTAAATGCATCTGCTCTCAGATTCTGTTCCACTGGGCAACTTCTACTCATTCACCGAACTCTGCATTTCTCTTCCAGCACAGTTTCATCAGTGTTTCTGGGAAGGACCAAGAACCAGGGCTCCTCATCTGCCATTTTGTTTATTCCTTGACACTAGCTTTATGGTCCATTCCATATCCAATTTTGGTAAATATCAAAGCAATGTGGATTTCACAATTGTTAAGTCATGTGGCGTTCATATTAAGTAGATCAAATATGCCAATAATTTTGTTCAATTCTTCTCTGTACTCATTTTCTGTCTTCTTGTCCTGTGAGTTCCTGAGAGAGGTAGACCAAAATATTATATTGTAGTATGAATTTTCTACTTCCTATTTAATGCAGTTTTTTATTTTTAACTTTGAAGTTATTTTATTATATTCAACAAACTTAAAATTTTAAATCTTTTTGGTGAATTTACCTCTTAATCATTATAAAATATTCCAACTTATCTTTGGTAATGCTTCTTACCTTAAAGTCTCTTTTTCCTTGTATAAATGAACAAGTTTGCTTTTGGTTAGTGTTTTCATGGTATATTGGTGTATGAATCCACAGGCATTAATGTATCCACAAGCTTCTTTTGTATTATATTTAAGATTTATTTCACATACTTAAGATGTCTTATTTGCAATGTAGTATTGGTATTTATTTATCATCATATTGTATTTTGTAATTAAATACATTAATAATATGAGGGGGTTTCATTTGTAATTCCATATGTGTGTACAGTGGACTTTGAACAAGTTCCACTCCTTCCTGTTATTCCCAATCTCCCTTCTCTCTTTCCCCCTTTCCAAACAGCACTTGGTGAGTTTAATTATGCTGTCTTTGAACATATACATGCAGTGTACTTAATCCTCTTTGCCTCTCAGAATCCTCAGTATCAGTCTTTCTGCCTCCTCCTGTTGATCCCTCCAGACCATCCCCTTTTCACATTCATTTATCCTCCTCTTTCTCTTTCTTCTTCTTCCTCTTACCCTTCCACTTCCCCTTCCCCTTCCTCCTCCCTCTTGTCATCATCATTTTAGGTCTAGGTTCCACACATGAGTGAGAACATGTGATATTTTGCTTTTTGACCTTGGCTTATTTCACTCAATATGATGATCTCCAGTTCCATTCATTTTCCTGCAAATAGCATAATTTCATTTTTCTTTATGGCTGAGTAATAATCCATATCTATCTATCTATCTATCTATCTATCTATCTATCTATCTATCTATCATATTTTCTTTATCCATTCATCAGATGCTGTGTTCTTTGACTGATTCCACAGTTTGGCTATTGTGAACAGAGCTACAATAAGCATGGGTATGTTGATATCTTTCTTGTATATTGATTTACACTCTATTGGCTATATGCCCAAGAGTGATATGGTGGGGTCATAAGGTAGGTCTATTTGTAGTTTCTTGAACCTCGATGCTGATGGTCACACCAGTTTACATTCCCAACAACAGTGTATGAGGGTTCCTTTATTTCTGCATCCACACCTATGTTTGTTGTTTGTTTTCTTGATGACTGCCAATCTGATTGATGTAATAGAGTTTTGATTTGCATTTCCTTTATGGCTAAGGAAGTTGAACACTTCTTCATGTATTAGCCATTTGAATTTTTTCTTCTGAAAACAATTTGTTTGCTCATTTATTGGTTGAATTATTTGTTCTTTTTGTGCTTAGTTTCTTCAGTTCTTGTATATTCTAGATATCAATCCATTATCTGTTGAATAGCTGGAGAAGACTTTCTTCCATTCTGTGGGTTGTCTCTTGACTCTGGCAATTGTTCCTTTTGATGTGCAGAAACTTTAATTTGATGCAGTCCTATTTGTTAATTCTTACTCTTATTTCCTGGGCAAATGGTGTCTCATTCAAAAGATATTTATCTTTTGTTTTTATTTTTTTAAATTCAGTTCAACAATCTTTATTGTTTCAATTGGTATTTTTTTCCATTTATATTTAATGTAATGTCTGGTACATTACAGTTTTAAATTTGACATGTTGGTATTTGCTTTTATTTGTCCCACCCATTCAATTATCCATTTCCTCATATTTCTGTCCTTCTTTTGGATTAAATATTTTGTCATTTAATTTTGTTTCTAGAAATTTGTCAGGTACACATATTCTAACTCTTCTACTGCTATATAAGAGATTGCAACTAGAGATACATATTTAAAAACACACACACATAAGTACTATTATTTTATATAGCTTTAGATTTACTTGCATATTCATCTATTTATTTTGGTGGTACTGGGGTTTAAACTTAAGGTCTTGCACTAGCTAGGCAGGTACTCTGCTACTTGAGCCATGTCCCAGCATTTTTTGCTTTAGTTATTTTTCAGATAGGGTTTCAGGTTTTTATCTGGTATAGCCTTGGACCACAGTCCTACCAACTATGCTTCCTGAGTAGCTGGGATCACAGAAACATGTAATCATGCCCAGTTTATTTGGTGAGATGAGGGCTCACTAATTTGCCTGGGCTGATCTCAAAACATGATTCTCTTATGTAGTTGGGACACTTATGCTTTCTATTGTTCTTCATTTCTTCCTGAAATATTTTTCTTCCATCTGGAATAACTTTCGTTCATTCTGAATACTTTTAGTGTAGAACTGCTGATCAAAAATTCTGTTTCCTTCCTTCCTTTCTTCCTTCCTTCCTTCCTTCCTTCCTTTCACATACACTCAGAGGACAGGCCATATACAATCAAAAGGACCACGTGCAAGTTGGGAAAAGAATCTTTACTAGAAATAAAATGCTACTGGATGTTAGACATTGGACTTTCTGTCCTCTATAACTACTGTAAAGTATTTTTCCTTAACTTATACAGTCTTCAGCATTTTATTATTTTACTCTGAGCACAGTGATAAATTCAATATTCACAAGTCAAAGACCATCAGGAACACATCTGTTGTTAAATGGAATTCAAGGGTGTATTTGTGATCTAGATTGACCCTATCTGCCTGTCTTTCATTAGGATTAAGTTTACCTCAAGCAAACAGAGAAAACCTGAATCAATAAGGTGGATGTTGTCTTGTATAGCAAGTTCAGTAATAATCTTAGAATAAGCTTCTTTCTTTTAGCACCCTCTTGGAAAGACACTTTTGCCCCATACTGAATGGTTTCCTTGCTGTAGCAACCATTAATAATTCCAGCTGTGGCCTTTTCCTTTTTGCTTCCTCAATAAGAGGGGATTAAAAAAAGCTACTCTAGAAAGAAGACTGACAGCTCCACTTGTGGGTATAATTGTCTAATTTTATGGGAATGATCCAGGTGCAAGATCTCTATTGAGAGCTTTGCATGTGTATTCCAGAGAGCTTGTGAATATAGATGAATGTAAAACTGATGCTTGGTGAACTCTGAAATTGTGAGACCAGCTAGAGTGGCTGACATTGACAAAGGACAAACAAAGTACAATAATAGGACCTAATTCATGGTGACTAGATTGCATGTTTGTCAAATAAGTGCTTTCTAAGGTCACCATCTCAAACATTCTTAAAAAACCCTCTTTTTACTGTTTTTTTTGTTTTTGTTTTGTTTTGACTTTTGGTGGTACTGGAGTTTGAACTCAGGTCCTTGGATATGCTAGGCAGATACTCTACCACTTGAGTCACACCACTAGCCCATGAAGAACCCTATTTTCAGTGGTCTATGTGAAACACTGAAAGCAAAAATTCCAGGGGCAGGAAAGGAGTAGAGATACAAAATTCCAGAGTCAGAAAATAGATCAGCTGGATTGTGCTTATCCATGTCAGAATGGTCACTGCGGAGTTTTTAGAGTGTAGGGAGGGCATTCACCATCTTCCAATATTTGTGAATATCAGAGATGAAAGATAGATACATACACTCATAATATGTAGATACATGGATATATAGCTAGCATACTGGACTTTGGGCATGTCAATACAGAGAACACTGATGAATAGTCCTTAACAGGTTGTCCCATTGCCCCACATGCTTGATCCTTCCTCCAGGTCCCAGAAAACCAAGGAAGGAAGAGCCATAAGTCTTAGAATAGAGGAGCAGAAGAAAAAGTAAAAGAACAAACTCTTCTCTCTTTCTTATAGTAGATCCCTAGCCCCAAATCAGGCCTGAGCTAGTCAAAGGTGATAGGTGATGATTTAAGTTATCACTTAGTTGAGATTGGATCCTAGTCTACCTGGAAACCAGTCTTGATTAGCTAAGTGGGATTAGACTCATAACCAAAGGTGACCAGTCAGCAGGAAAATGTAAGTTGGTGATTGTGCCATTTGACTTCTAATGAATTCGGCATTACAAAGATAGACCTGCTTCAATGGGACATAAAGCTAAAAATAGTGATTGTAAAATGAATTGTTTAACCTGGAACACTCTTTTGTTTTATTGATAGCTCATCTTTATCAAAGTATTTTAATTATACAAGGGGCTTCATTGTGATATTTCCATACATGTATATAACGCACTTTGGCCATACTTACTCCACTACTCTTTCTACTTCCTTTTTCTCCATTCTCCATTTAAAAATAATTTTTAATGAGTGTCATTATCACATTTTCTTATGTGCACATAATGTACTTGGATTATATTTGCCCCTTCCTCCCCCAACAAACTGGGACACTTTTGAAAGTGAGAGAGTTTATCTATGATTATGCCAGGACAATAGGCACAATGACTGTAGCACTCTTACAACAAATCATGGAGGGCACTGACATTATAGGAATGTCTGACAGGGTTTGGGATGACACCCAGCTCCCCTGGCACCATCTTGTGAGTAGGGGTGATGCTCTGTCCCTCCCACTAGGTTGTAAATTCCTTGGGGCAGAGTTGTGCTCAGTGCCCACTTTGATTTAAGTACATTATCTCATCAGTTTTCTGCATATCTCAGGCAATCAGTAGATGCAGGCTGACTTCATAAGGGCAGGTAAAGGACAGTTGTAGATTGTGTTTGCAGGGAGGGCCCAAGAGGATAATCATAGGTGGAGATCCCATGAAGTCTCTGGGGAATGATAGAGGAAGTACTGAAATATGGGAGGTAGAACACTAAAATGTTCCCCATATTTCCTGTGCTCTGACCCTATGACACTTCCAGATAGGTTTCCTCACTCTGTCCCCTGGCTCTGCTCCTGGTCTTGTCTCCAAGCTCCCACTTTGCATTTCTTTTAATTGTAAGCTTGGGAACTCCAGTTCCTGTGCGGGCATTTGTGGGCTTTCCTGGGAATTGTTTGGCTTCACTTGCTTCACTTGTGTTAAGTACTTGAGTGGCCAGTGGGAGATAGTTCTGTAATTCAGGTGAGAGGCAGGTGCATTGTGAAAGTTGGGTAGGCATCAGTGCATGAGATCAGATGCATAGAGGCTGGATTTGACCCAACCTGCCCACCACCATCTCCTTGATTAAGTCTCCTTTCTCTTTTTCCACTTTTGCTGAAAGGAGGCTATTGTTTGTCTTAGCCCCACTGTCTGAGATAGAGAGTCCACAGACTGAGGGTGACATGGGCATCCACAGCCTGGCCAAGGGGGTTGGTGGGGACCTGAAGGAGATAAGAGCTAAGGGAGCAGCTACTCCCTATTCACTCTCAACCAGTAAGTGGAAATAAGAAGATGATGAAATTATTTTGATGTGAGAAACTCCTCCACAAGGTATGTCTACTGAATTTGTTTTCCTACTGGGGATCAACCCAAAGGTGAGTGAGGGTCTTCCTGTCGCCCGTTTCCTCTTTTCCTTGCAGTTCCTATTACTGGTTGTTGGTTCATTTCTTCATTGCTATGTGTTTATTGGCATTTCCTTCTCCTTCTTTTTTTTTGCTTTTTCAGAGTGTTTCCTTCTTTTTAGAACCTTTTGGTACTTTATCTCTCCACACTCTTGTAGTCCTTTTCTTTTGATCTACTTCTCTCTTTTTCTCTCCTTAATTTCTTATTACCCTTTCTTTTACTCTTTCCATTATCTTCACTGGGCTCAGCTATAGGTGTCTGAGTTGAAGGATGGTTCACAAGCAGGAAAACAAAGAGTAAGTGAAGGTAAAGAAGGAGGAAAGAGAGAGATGAGATAAAAAAGCATAGTGCTTTTCTGTCCCCAAAAGAATATTGTAGAGACAAGGTGGCTTTTCATTCATATTTTATTAGTATGTATTAGTTGTACAGGGGGTTCCATTGAAACATCACCCTCCCTATCATTCTCCCCATTCTGCCCTCCACCTTCTTAAAACAATTTCACTGGGTTTCATTGTTCTGTCTTCATACAAGTACACAAAGTACATTGACCTTATTCACCCTCCTTCACCTTCTCCATTCACTCTCCTCCCTCCCACTGGTACCCATCCCCAAACAGGACCTGCTTTATAATCTTGTCTCTCAATTTTAAGTGTATATTACTTGTTCAAAGATGTTTCTCTGTGGTATTTTACACATGCATATATGGTACTTTAATCATGAACTCCCTTCTATTTCTGCTATGGAAACAGCCTAGATGCCCTACAATTGATGAATGAATCAAAGTGGCTTCTGATTTTTTGGAAATTATTAGCATATAATAATTGTACAGAGGGTTACATTGTGACATGTGCTTATAATATATCTTAATTAGATTCACCCTCTCCATCTTTTTCCCTCATCCCCCATCCTTCCTTTCTTAGAACAATTTCATCAGGTTTCATTGTTCTATTTTCATACATGAATATAAAATATACCACCATATTCACCCTCCTTCACTCTTTCTTTATTCCCTTCTTCCTCCCATTGATACCCAACCTGGAACAGAATATATTTTGTAAGGTAGTTTACAAAACAAGAAAAATGAAGTCACTAAGTGAACACTCAGCAGAGAGGCCTAAAGTTAACAGAAAAAATAGCATATGAGGTATTAGAATAAATTCTTGAGTTGTTTTGCATAATTCAGTTATTAGCCACTCATCAAATATTTGTGAGAATATAATATATATGAGGTACTGTTATAGGATTCCAGGATTGTACTATGAGCAAAATTTCTGGCAAGGAGCATAGGCTCTAGTTAGGAAAGCAGAAAAATATTCCATACAAATAAAAAACACAGTATGTCTTATGGCTTTGCATATTACAGGAAAGCTCAGGCAGGAAAGTGACCAG
This sequence comes from Castor canadensis, assembly GCF_047511655.1. NCBI lineage: Eukaryota > Metazoa > Chordata > Mammalia > Rodentia > Castoridae > Castor > Castor canadensis. The sequence goes on from NC_133401.1 coordinate 68,735,103, forward strand.
GAATGGAAGAAGGATTTCAGTCTTGAATACGGAAAGCTTTGCTGAGAAGGTTAAGAGGAGGTGAGTGAACAGGCAGAGCATACTGGGTAGGAGCCTTCTCGAGGAGGTAAGAGCAGGTGCCAAGGCCTTCAGGGCTGGCATGTGCCTGCAGTATGGGAGAAACTATATAGGGAGGCTGGTGAGACAGAAGTGGAGGGATTTCTTGGGATAACAGAAGGAAGGGAGTTCTGAGTGCTAATGGAGGGCCCACTTATCCACTTATGAAAGACTTAGTTTTATTCTGGAAGAACTTTTATTTATTTCCTAAATAGATAGCTTTACTCCAGTATTGTGTGTCAATAGTTTGGGTGAGGGCAAGTTCTGTGAGGAGCCATTATTATCATCTAAGGAAGCAATGATGATTGTGTGGCTACATAGAAGGAGTTAGCAGAAATGAGAAGTTTTCAGGGGTGGGTATGATTGAAAGAAGATCCAGCAATGGTTTTTGATCATCAGGATGTGTTCTTGGAGAAAGCAGGAGGAAGAATGACCTAAGTGATGTGGCTTGAGCATAACTGCACATATCTAATATTAACCTAGCTAGGAAGAAGGTGAGGACAGGCGGTTATCAGCTGTGAAGAAGTTGGCATTTGAGGAGAGATATGAAGTAGATGAAAGATAGAAGTCTAAGAAAAGAGCATGCCATAGAGGAAAAAAATTGCAAAGAACCAAAGGTGGGAGTGCATCTAGTTCAAGAGAGCACAGAAAGCATTGTGAATAACTCAAGGGATTCAAGGGTATGAGCTGGGAGATGAGGGAGACTGATGTAATAATGCAACTGAGAGAGGATGGCAGCTTGGAACAGGGTAGTTACTGAGGTGATAGAAAGAGCTAACTAGATTCTGAGAAACCCTGAATCCAGACCTGAGAGGTTGCTGATGGTTTGAACCTATGATTGAAAGAAATATTGGAATGAAGATGGTTCCAAGTTTTGGGCTTGGACAAAATAAAGACTAAGGAACTTGCATGTTGCCATTATTTTTCCTTATCATAACATATAAATTCTCTCTTGTGCAGGAAATGGTCCAAGTACTGTTAAAATACTTTACCAAGTCTATGTGATCACAGCTACAAAGAATCAGAGCCATATGACAATATCAAGATTTTGCCTGCTGAAGGAAGGTTGTCCAATAATCTCATGACTCATTTCAGTTTCTTCTCTTATTGGCATAGATACATACAAATATAGTTATGTAGTACAATTCTATGATCTCTGTCAGAGATCCTATCATCTGTATTATGAGAAAGAGCATTTTTCTGTACATACCAAAGCACATGTTGTTTAACTCTGATGAGTCACAAAAGATGTATCTGACTGAGGGAGAATTCAGAGAGACAGACATGTTAATGTCAGAATTTCTCTGTCCATATTCTCAGGTGACTGCAACTAAGCCATGGGAATATGGTTGAACCAATCCTCTATAGATGGGTTCATCCTCCTGGGCATCTTTTCCCATAGCCAGACTGATCTCATCCTCTTCTCTGCAGTGATGTGGGTCTTCACAGTGGCTCTCTGTGGGAATGTTCTCCTCATCCTCCTCATCTACATAGATCCTCGACTTCACACACCCATGTACTTCTTCCTCAGTCAACTCTCCTTCATGGATCTTATGTTGGTCTGTAACATTGTGCCAAAGATGGCAGTCAAATTCCTGTCTGGCAGTAAGTCCATCTCTTTTGTGGGTTGTGGCACACAAATTGGATTTTTTGTCTCTCTTGTGGGATCTGAGGGGCTCTTGCTGGAACTCATGGCTTATGACTGCTATGTGGCCATTAGTCACCCACTTCATTATTCCATCCTCATGAATCAGAAGGTCTGTCTTCAGATTTCTGGGAGCTCCTGGCCTTTTGGGATTCTAGATGGAGTAATTCAGATGGTGGCAGCCATGAGCTTTCCCTACTGTGGCTCAAGAAATGTGGATCACTTCTGTGAGGTGCCAGCTTTACTGAAACTGGCCTGTGAAGATACATCTCTTTTTGATACACTGCTCTTTGCTTGCTGTGTCTTTATGCTGCTCCTTCCCTTCTCCATCATTGTGGCATCCTATGCTCACATCCTGGGGGCTGTTCTCTGTATGCACTCTGCTCAGTCACAAAAAAAGGCTCTGGCCACCTGCTCCTCCCACCTGACGGCTGTCTCTTTTTTCTATGGGGCAGCCATGTTCATTTACCTGAGACCGAGGCGACACTGGACTCCTAGTCATGACAAGGTGGTCTCTATCTTATACACAGTCCTTACTCCTATGCTCAACCCCCTCATTTATAGCTTGAGGAACCAGAAGGTGATGGGGGCATTGAGGAAGGGGTTGGACCATTGTATGATTGGCAATCAGCCTTGAAGTGCCTGGGTCTTATGCCTGGCTGTGCTGCCTGCTGGTTGTATAACAGAGGTAAGTCACTCACCGTTTGTGAATGTCTGTTTCCTTGTCAATAAATGAAAATCATAACACCAGTCCTACCTCACAGAAATTATTGAAGGATCACTACAGGTGAATCTAAAGCCTCATGAAGGATCAATGCATTGCTATTACTATCATTATTGATTATAACATCTTTGAACTAAATTTACTCTAATTCGTAATTCTTCTTGGTATCTTGTCTTTTACTGAGTGCTTACTAAGTACTGGGCACTGTCCTCTTCCATTTATATATGCTTTGTACATTATTTTACAGATTATATAGGCTAATAAATATGGATCTTAAACAAACTTTCTAGATCACAGAAATTGAGTCTCTGTAATTCTTGAAGAGTTCGTAGCCTTGTCCATGTTCCATTATAGACTTTAAGAAATGAAAATATATTCCAACTATTTAGAAGCTATGTCTGTAGGAGTCATGTCTTGTTCATTTCTGTATTACCATCACCTGGTCTTGTGCCTTATACATAGCACTTGCTCACAAAAACCTTATAGAATGAGGTAATATCTAAGAAGACATTTGAAAAGCCCTATCCACATGTCAAACTTGTCTGGCAGCTGCAAATAATTTTAATATTTTAAGTTCTGCAACAGAAAAATGACATCTGTTTTGGAGGATGAAGATTGGAATACAAATAGACAAAACTTGAGCTATGATTTTAAAACTTATGTATTAGTCAGAATCCCACTAGAATTAAACCACAGCAGTTATTTCAACAGATAATTTTTTTTGCTTATTAGGATGTAGCTAAGGCTGGCCTGAAACTTGTAATCTGTCTCAGTCTTCCAAATGCTGAAATTATAGGCATGTATCATTGTGTCTGACTCAAAAGAGAACTTTTGTGTAATGAACTGCTAACCAGATATTAAAGAACTGAATAGGTAAAACAGGAATATTAGGGATCATAGAATAGCCCAGGTAATGCTGAGTGAGGAGATTAATATTGAAAGCTGGGTTCTCTGAGCTCATACATCTGAGGAGTGAATATAGTCAGCTGGTACCCCTATCTCTCATGGGCCCTGTAGGGCATCACCTAAACCTCAGAGAAAACTTATCTGTCCTTCCCTGTGGTGACACATCCAGAGCCAAGAGGAAGGAGTGGAGCTTGCAAAGCTGGGACCCAAACTGGATACTGTGTAGTTGGTTCTGGTACCCATAAGAACAAAGAAGGGTCTCTGTTTCAGACGACTGAGAAACAGAATCTGGTGAGATAGTGCCTTTTCTCTAAGGGGTAGGAAGAGAATGGTTCTGGGAGGGTGAAAAAAAATCTACAGTGTAACCAGCTGCTAGGATGAAGAACCACAGTTGGGATGGTTTTGACAGGAGCAATAGGAAATCATGAATAGTTACTTTTCCTTTCTTCCCAACTCACAACCTCCTTCTAGTTTCCCTATGGCAGATCCTCATGTGAATCTTGATGATGAGGCTGGAGCCTCAGAAACCAGCAGACAGAAGAGTGGGCTTGGAGCTTGGGAGTGACTTTACCAATAGCACAGTCAGCATCACACACACCATTTTACCCATATTTGAACTTCCATTACATAGCAGCAACTACACAGTACTATTGCTTAAAATATGTACATAGTATTCTTCAACAGTCATGGTAGCCATCTGAGGGAAAGTTATCCAGTATTCAGTCACAATCTCACCTGAATGTTAGCTACCACCAACAATTGGTTTTTTAAAATAATAAGAGGAAGGAGGAGAGAGGGGAACAAATTAACTTATGTGGATGTACACAATCCCCCTCCCAACATATCAGCATGCCAAATGATCATGAAGCCATATATTTCATTTTTAGGAGACTATGTTTCTCAGGCTGGCCTTGAACTCCTGGTCTCAAGTGATCCTTCTGCCTCAGCCTCTGAAGTAGCTGGGACAAAAGTCATGCATCACTGCACCAGGCTGTAAAGCCATACTGGATGTTTAAAACAACTCCTCCTCCTCCTCCTCCTTCTTCACCACTTTTTGCTTTAGTTATTTTTCAGATAAGGTCTTATATTTTGCCTGGTACAACCTGGACTGCAATCCTCCTATTTATGTCTCCTGCATAACTTGGAAGACAGGTACCCAGCACCATGCTCAGATATCAGTTGAGATGTGGTTCTCACCAACTTTTTGCCCAGGCTGGCCTTGAACCATGACTTGCCTGATCTCTGCCTCCTGGGTAGCTGGGATTACAGGATAAGACACTGTGTCTGGCCTAAAACTTTCTTTTTCCACTTCTCATCCTTATGTCCTTCACCCTCAGCTAGAATCTCACTTGTTTGGGATAATTTATTTGGTGTGAATGAATACTCAATGGTCCCTTTGTTGGCTATACTTTTCTATTATATTTTACTCTCAGACATGGAAGCACTGATGGTGTCCAGAAAATCACTTACCTTAGGAAATAGTCCTTATCCCTGAGTGTAAGAACAATTCAGTTTCCCACTGGTAATCAGTATCAATCACCCCACCCATTCCCATAGAATTGCTATCTTTTCTGACTTTTGGTTTACTAGCATGAGGAGTTCAAAAGTTTTAATTTTCATTTGATGGTACCAATATTGTATGTGTGTGGGAGAAATATCACAGATTGATTACTGCATCAAAGCACATAGCATGTTCTTTGAGATAGCATCCCATCTTTTTAATCTTGTTTCTGAACTACATTATAAACGAGTTGGTGTCAAAACTGAGGTCAACAGCTTCCGGGTTGTGGAATATGTATAAAGCCAGTCAGTACCATGGACATAAGTCCATTTTTCCCTTTTTTAATATGTCATGAGTTTCTTGATCAGAAGCAACAGTGTGCAGAATATCTCAATGATATCTGAGGAATTCTGTACCTGAATGGATAGTGGTGTTGTCAGAGGCATTGTAGGTAAGGAAAGCAAGTTAATGTCTACAATAAATGTCTGATCCAGTGAGGTCAAATTGCTTTTCAATTGAGTGGAAGGGATCCAATGTAATTAACCTGCCACTAGGTGGCTAACTACTTCTCCAAAAGGAAAGGTGCCAGGAGCTGAAAGGTGCCAGCTCAGAATTAGGTTCTACTAATGGAAGATAAATATTCAGTGGTAAGTAACTTGGAGGATAAATCCAAGTTAGTATGCCTATTCACAACCTTTGTCCCTACTTCTGCCACCTTGTACATAATAGTCCATTGAATGAGAATAAAAGTTTTGTCCCCAGAACATTTTATAGAAAGTTAAGATAATCAAGATCATTACAGATGACATAATGGAGTAAAGAAATTAATGTCGTTCTGGAGACAAGATTATTAAGGCATACCATTGGCCTTGGAATTGTTTCCAGTGGTCCTTGCAAGAATTATGGAAAAAAAGGACTTCCAAGTTAGTAAGTTGCATCTCAGGTGACAAGGGCTGACCTACCTGGTGGACTGTAACTGACACTGTGATTAGAATCACTATCTGATTAGCTTCACAGTAACTCACAGTAATTTCCTAAGATCTGTGCATCTTCTGAATAGGTAAAAATTGTGTATCTTTCAAGTTTATGGAGTTACTAACACCTCTAATTTCCCTGCGGAGGCAGTATTATTTTTGATTTACTGTCCTGATAGGCTATAGAATTTCTGATTTCCACTTGTCTTTCTGTGATAATGGAATTCACTCCTTACTCTGCAGTCCAGAGAGTCAATATAGGGGTTCTTAGTTTATTCCAAATCTACATTAAGGATCTGGGAAATAACCACAGACCTATGTGGACCATTGTGATTTGAATTTGGACTAAAACATTACCACTGGCCCCCATTTTTGCTGGTGGACTACACTGGTGGTTTTGGTCTAAAGGAACTAAATATTTAGAGTCAATGTTTAAGAAAAGCTAAGGCCATCTGCATTCATACAGCTTAATTATCAGGATTCAAAACTGGACCTTATATCAAAAAGACTTTACTATGCTGGAAATTTTTGCCTCCAGGAAGATAAAGCTCTAAATCAGAATATAACTTCACTGTTAAATTTTCCTGAGGAATAAACAGTTCACTCAGCCCCCCTTTCAGGACAATAGATGACTCATTTGGCCAAATTCAGTTGCTTATCAAACAATAGTTTTGTCAAGATTCCTCCACAACTCATGCTCTCTGTTATATCCTGGAATTTTGACAAGATCCTTGCATCATAAGAGTCACTTTAAGACATTCAAATGCTGATACTGGGCTGGGATGTAGCCAGTGGTAGAGCATTTGGTTAATATCTACAAGGCCTGGGTTCAATATCCCACACTGCTAGAAACAAACAATATCCGAAGACTCCATATACCTATCCTTGATCTTCCTATTCTGAAATACCACTGCAATTCTCTCAAGATGTTTACCTTCAGTACAAAAGTAATACACTTGATCTTGTTTTATCAGCAGGGTATTTCAGTGAGCTCTTTGGAGGAAGTCAGTACACAATACTTTTTAACACCATTCCTCCCTCCCCCAGCCAGCTGCTCTATTTTAGTGCAGAAATAAATATTAAGAAAACTATAAATTTAAAAATTATGAACAAAGTTTTTTTTTCCAGTATTGGGATTGAACTCAGAGTCTCACTTGCTAGACAAGCACTCTATCACTTAAGCTACACCACCAAGTCTTTTGGGTTTTTGTTTGGTTTTCAGATAGGGTCTTGTGTTACCTTTGCTGGGGATGGCCTTGAACTGAGGCAGGCTAGTAACAGGGAAGGAAAAAAGCCACCAATGGACTTGACCCTCTTCAGCAAAAGGTCACTCCATGCTGAATTCCTCTTTATCCCTCCCTCCCCCTTGCACCATCCTTGGTCATTTTATGGTTAGGATTGCAGTTGTACAATTCCCCAAAGATAGGGGAATACCTTGGCAAGTTCAGACTGGAAAATGGGTAAAAGGAAATCTGTCCTCAATGTGACCTCTCAAATAAAGCCCTCTACCTAAGACCTTGTGAATACTGGTCACATCTCATGCATACAATTAAAAACCTGGGAATCAGCAAAAGCACATGTGCAGAATGCCCCATGTTATATACCAAGACCTTGTCAATCAAACCTGTCAATCACCCTATCTCCTCCTGCAAAAACCACCCAGATTTTTCCTTTAGTTTGCCCTTAAAACTTATAAATTTTCCTTTGAACAAAGATGGAGGCTTTTGTGCCATCTGGCCAGACCCACCATTCTTTCTTTTTCCATTTTAATAAAACTCTGCTACTGCTTTGCAATCTGTGTCTCTGTCCAGTGTTTTGTTCTGAGATACAAGAACCCTAGAACTTCTCTGCCAGGATCTTCTGAGAACAACCCCCTGGTAACAGAATCATGATCCTCTTACTGCCACTTCCTGAGTACCTGGGATAACAGGTGTATGCCACCACAACCTGGCCATGACCTTTTGCTTTCTCTGAATTTCACTTTCAAGCTGCAGTGTACATTCTACAGGATTTAACATAGATACTGGTAACCTCTTCCATTTGACAATGTTAAACTTTCCTGTGCACCCAGAAAGCAGCGATGGTTAAGAAGCACTGCACTCCTTTTTAATTCAAAAAAGGGCTAGCCAGAAATGACCAATTTCCTTCTCTATGCACAGATAGTGTTACCAGAAAGTTTAGCACTGGTATCTACTTTGGTCCTTGTGTCTGGCAAAAGAAGAATTCAGGTGAAACATGAAAATACAGTGAAAGTGGAAAATATAGTAAAGTTTATTCCGAACAGAGTACGCTTTTCAATAGATTGAAAGCAGGTCGTCTCTAGAGTGAGAAAGACAGTATCAGCATTTGAAGCTGGAACATTTACTGAGGAATTCTCAGCCCCAGGTCCCTCTGATAGAGATTACCTGTGTGAAATTCTCAACCCCTGGTCTACCTAGGCTTAGGGTACATCTCTTGGGCCTGGACTTTTTATCTTGTTAAATTAAAGAGACTACTTTTGTGAAACTCCTAGCCCCAGGGCTAGCTGAAATTTAGGGTGTGGCTTACTTTTGACTTGAATTTTGATTATATGCCAAATAGAACCATGTGTGTCTTATACGTCACCCACTTTCACATAAAATTGATACTTTAGAGGTAATAATTGCCATGTTTTACCGAGTGCCTACTATGTACCAACTCTGTTCTAAGTGAGTATCTAAGTGAGCATTACAACCTTACAAGGTACTAGTTACTCATACCCAGTTTAAGTCACAGAGCGAAGTAAGTGGCAAGCTCAGAAAGTCTGCCTTCAGACTCTGTGCCCTCCACCATCCTGATGAGGCTCTCTATCCTCACTCTTCCTCTGGTACCACAGTAAGTGGATAGAGAACTTCCAGTAAACTTCCCCAGTGTAAGCAGTAACTCATGCAGCCTAATCTTTGACCTTCTATTCTCCCATAATGCCATAAAACAGATCACCAACCCTCAGAATAATTTTCACTCCTACAAAATCTAAAGTCAAGAAGGTCAATTACAATGCAAACCAAGATTGACATTTTCAAAAGACATTCAGCAACCAAAGTTTGAAATGTTAATCAGGACACCTAGTTGATTGAATGTTTATATTAAATCAGTAGCCACATCAGACCCAGCAACTCCTCATACAGAAACTCTCTATTGATCCTGCTTTGATATCAGGTCATCAGTGACTTAAAGCACTATGAATAGAAATGACTGAGACCTTGATTTTACTTGAATTAAAATAATTTCAACTTTTTACAAAGTTTAACTCACATGGGCCATGGATGTAAAACTTAAAATTATTCCTTTAGTTAGACAGAACTCTTTGGGATACAAGGCTAAACAAAGCCTTGTTCCCTAAATTATGACCCTTAAAAGTAAAAACTGATTAAGTTGGACTTCAATAAAATTTTAAAAAGTTTTCTTTATGAAGAATCCTAATTAAGAGAATGAAAAAACAAGCTACAGAAGGAGAGAAAATAATTACAAGCCACATATGTGACAAAGAGCTCTCACATATGTGCAAAAAGAACTCTCGAAACTAAATACTAAAAATAATTCAGTTAGAAAATGAGCAAGAGGTGATCGGAGCTCGTGGCTGAGACCTGGCTCCCGCCCTCTGGCGCGTGGACCAGGGACTGTTGTCCACCTGTCCGCCCACCGTGTGGGGCTGTTGTCCACCTGCACGCCCCACCATGCAGGGCAGGGCCCTAACTGGAGCTTCAACCCTGAAGTGGGCTCCAGAACAGGACTTGGGAGTCATGAGCCGGCTTCCCAGGAGGGCTGCGGCACTGCTGGTTGGGCTGCTGGTGGAGTGCTCAGAAGCCGAAAAACATTGCTGGCATTTTGAAGAATTCTCGCCAACATATTACACGTGCCCTTCCCATGAGGACTGCTGCAGCACCGGGTGCTGTGTGAGGGCCTTCTCCATGCGGAGGTTGTGATACTTTGGGTTCCTCCTGATGATGGGGGTGCTCGTCTGCTGTGGAGTGAGCTGCTTCATCCGCAGGTGCATGTACCCGCCACCACTGATCCAGGAGCACCAGTGCAACGCGTCCTACACCATTCAGCCCCCAAACCCTGCTGCAGGGACCCAGCAGTCGGTGCCACCATATTACACCTATCCTGAAGGACTGGGAATGAATCCTGTTGGGAACACCATGGTAATGGCTTTCCAAGTCCAACCCAATACACCCCAGGGAGGCATGACCTATCTACCCCCTCCCTCTTACTACAACATGCCCCGCCCTCATATGAACAGGTGGGGAAGCACAAGTAGCGACCCTGCCAAGGAAGGCAGAGAGGCTGGCCCGGCCTTTCCAGGCCCTCCTCTTCCCCAGGGACAGCTGCTTCCTGGGACAGTCCAAGGGCAAACTCCTCTTTGATTCTTTCAAAGCAAGCACAGCTTCCTTTCAAGTTTCCCGTGGAAGACAATATTTGAAATCACACTGTGTGTTCCCCGTTGCTTCTGTTTCTGATGTAGTCTATGCTGTCTGGAAGTGTGGTGACAGTGACTAAGGGTTGGCATTCTTAGGGTAGCATGACCAAATCCTCAGGGGAGAGGCTTAGAGGAGAGGAAGGCCGCGCCTGCTCCTGTGTGTGAGGGGGGGAAGGGTGGAGGGGCACCACTGAGTTGGGTCCAGTAGACATCATAGCCAGGTGAAACAGCAACCTGGCAGAGAGAAGGCCTACAGAGTGGCTGTCACCTGTCTTCTGGTCCGTTCTTCCAGAAACTGTTAGAGGGACATACAGAGGGAAACAAGCCCTTGACACTGTCCTGTCTTCCATTCACATCCCAAAAATAGGCTTCCCTCTGCATAGACAGAGAAGAGGCCAGTGTGTGTCACTTCCACTGTCAGAATCAGGCCCAAGTTTTACAACTGCAGCTATCTGAGGATCACCAAGGAAAGACATGAGAAATCACTTCCGGCCCCAGATGAGACATTGCATTTTATGAGCTCTTGGTCTGAGTTGGAAAACAAAAATGTTTCCCCCTTTTATAGTGTACCCATGGGAGTGTGTATGTTGTGTGTTCTTTGAGATCAAATGAGGACTGTGTCCTTTCTGGATGTCACTGCCTGAAGGGCTCCACACCCTTCTCCAAGGCAACTCTGGTGGTGGTTTTACAAACACTTTTAGGACAGAGGGACACTTCTGCCTGGAAAGTCACGTTGACTGTTGGAGGGAAAGAAAGTGGCTGAGGTGGCTCAGTAGGGCACAACCAGCTTTGCTGAGCCTGAGCGGATGGTGGTATGTTTGATCCCAGCAAGTGTGTGATGGGCTTTGAAGTGGAGGAGCTTGCTGAAAGAAAGAAGGAAAAGTACTGGCTTGGTTGCACTGACCATGCAACCAAAATTAGCATAGAGATGTGGCTGTAAATGCATATCTCCAGGGAGTCGTTGACAGTTAACGGGGAGTTCTAGTTCTCTGCATAGTTTGTCACATTGATGTGTATTTAAACCAAGATCGAGACCTGACTTTGTCATGTGTACCAAGAACAACGCAGCATAGCTAAGATGCCTAAATTACTCTGTATGTCGTATTGTGGGGAGTGGGGTGGAAGGTGGCAGAGGTGCTTATTTTTTAAATGAACTAGTCAAAGCCCCTTGAGAAATTGTTACTTATGATCTCGAGCATCCAGACAGCTCATTGGAGTGGGCATGTAGTGTTTTTCATCCTTCCACACCAAAAGGCATGGTATCCATGCTCTGTTGGGGTATTTATATGGGTTAGAGGGTGAGGAATAGGAATGGGGCTTGAGTAGCTATGTGGACTAAAGTAAAGAATAGAGAACATTGAGACCTGTAGGCAATTCCACAGGAAACACCCTGGAAGAAATGAAGCCCTTGGAAACGGATGTTGGCACCTGAGTCATGACTACCCTCCTGTGACCTCTGGCTTCCTGTCCTTGACTGCAATACTACCCATGCTCTAGTCCTTGTTTTAAGTGATATGACAAAGCACAATATCTGCTGTTTATGTCCAAGATAAATACATGCGTACAAACATGTATTCCAGGTTATTTATTTTGTGTTTTTAACTTCAGTTTCTTCCTTTACTTTTTAAAATAAAGCACACTCAGAGCAGTCCCTGGAATTGGATCAGGGTACAGTTGAATCAAGGCACCAAGAGCTCATGACTAAATTTTGTTTATCTTTTTGACAGCAAATAATCTTAAGAAACTGACCAAGTGGTAGGGCTCAGCAATATTATATTCCCATGTCTTTGTAAGATAAATTTTGCTTCCCATTAACCTGGGTTAGAATCCTGCCACAGTAAACACTGGCACTGCCTGTGGAAATTCCATTTTTGGGGACATTTTCCAGACATTCATGTTTCTTTCATGCTACTGGTGGGTCATGTCCACATCTTTGAGCAATTCTAGTTCCTGTGTGCTAGAGTCCTGTAAAGAATACCTGTGCATGCTTTTCATTGACAACACTTGGTTCATGTCTTTTACTCTCTTCTGGTAGGGCTTCAGTTCCTTTATACGCAAAATAAAAATAAATTTGGTCATGTGAAAAAATAAAGGAAATAGGCAAGAGATATAAATAGACATTTCATTGAAAAGAGTACAGAGATGGCAACAAACACATGTAGAGATGGCCAATCATATTAGTTACTAGGGAAATATAAATTTAAAAAATACAGTGAAATACCACTTTTGTTGTAGGCTCTTGTAGTCTCTGATCAGAAGATTTCTAAATTCTTTGTGTCAGGCATTGACGTATCCAGGCAAGACACCTGGATATAGTAAGGGAGGTAACAGAGTTCATTAAAGGTTAGGAAAAGACAGTGGTGGGGTCCCATCTGGCCAGGTGGGATGGAAGCAGGAAAAGGGAGCAGAGAGTATGCTCTCTATTTCAAGGCATCTAAAACTGTAATAATCTATCAGAGGAGAAAGATATGAGCCCTTTCTGATCACAATAACCAGTGAGTGGAAAGGAGTTTGGGCAGTCGGTGGGCAAGGATGATGGATCACTCTGCACACACGTACGCTAATTTGTAGGTACCCTAACTTCACAGTTGTCTGGAAGTTTCCATAGAATTTTTTGCCTAACTCTGTAGCTAGCAGAGGACTTGCAACTGAAAAGGAGTCCTTGCAATTGAATGAGAGGTTCAGAGGAAATGAGAGAGGGTGTCTAATCTGAAATGCTCTAGGTTAAAGTTCCAATCTTTCCCTATTTTCTAGCCTTCGTCACTCTCAGAATAGCTAGAATAAAAATTGGTGACATGAAATGTTGGCAAGGATGTGGCAAAACTGGATCCCTCTTATATGGATGGTTCAAATATAAAATAATACAACTACTCTGGACAACAGTTTGGCAGTTTCTTAAAGAGCAAAATGAGTAACTTTTGCTAGAGATAAGGACTGGGAAGGTCCTAGGAATAGGGAATTTCCATATAAGTAAAATGGGAAATCTGATTGGTGGATTGTGTTGATGTTAAGATCCTGGCAGTGCAATACTGGAACAGACATTTAAACTGAGAATGAAAGAGGAATAAAAATTAACCAGGCAAAGGAATGGTGATAAGTGGTATAGCCCAGGCAGGAAGAAGAGCGTCAACTCACTTTTTTTGGCCAGCTAGAAAAGCTGTCTTCTTCTTTTACAGGACCCCATTTCTTTTTCCCCCGCTTTAAGGTGAATCTATGCCTCATCACACCATCATCCAAAGGCCTCAGTGATGTGTTGTCTTTTCTGGAGCTTTCTTTGCTTCATCAGCCCCTCCACTGAGCCAAGGCAGGTCTCTCATCTTGACAACTTTCAACCTAGCACTTGCTCACTGGTGGGAACATCCCATGTTTTGTTTATTTGCGTGCCTCAAGCCCAATTATATATGCAAACTTCATTGCTTATTGACTTTTGTACATATCCCCAGATTCTCACTGATCGCTTATCTCTTAAGTGACTTTAAGCAAATGACAGCCACATTAAGCTTTATGATGCGATCTCTCTTAAATAGATTGTAGAAATAACACAACTAGAAAAAATACAGTGCTAACTCCTTTTAGGGTCATCAGTGAGTTCAACAAATTCCTCTACTAGTTGTTGGAATTAAAGACCCTCTTGTGCTGAAAACAGACACACAAGAGACAGAGAAAATCTTGACAAGGCAATTTCTTTTGATCAAAAGGGTACAAGCATGTGCTCACTCCAGCTAAGCAAACATGCAAGCAAAAAGTGGCTGACCGTGGCTCCACCTTATATCCCTGATTCAGTTGTATCTGCCCCTCACCTGGGATTTGTCCAGGTCAAAGGTTCACAATCATTCCTGATTGGCTAAAAACTTGGGAGGATGGGTTAGGATGCAGTTTGGTGGGCCAAATGGAGTTGTACAGGAATCCGGAGGAAGAAGCAAGGACATTTCAAACATGCAAGTCACCTAAGATGGTGATCTGAGGAATTTTTAAGTAATCTAAGAGAGTAACAAATACTTTGATAGAAAAGATCATTTTTCTTACATAATTGACCTGTTGTTTCTCAAAGTAAATGGAAAGTTAGCTAGCTACAAAAAATGTCTTCAGGATAGTGTCAGACTTCATTTGTTGCAGTGAGTACTGCTATGTACTCAGAGCTTCATGCTTGTAAAGCAGGTATTCTAGAGCCATACCTCCAGTTCATTTTGCTCTGGTTATTTTGGAGATGGGGTCTTGGGAATTATTTGTTCTGGTTGGCCTTGATCTGTACTATTCTGCATTTTATCCTCCCAAATAGCTAGAATTACAAGCGTGAGCCACCAGCACCTTGATAAGTTTTTCTTTAATTTAAATTCATAAAACAGAAAAAAATACCTATTTTATAGTAAATATTATCAAAAGTAAAAAAATTGCTTTTTAAAAATCTGAATTGGGAGAAAAGAAAAAAAATCTGAATTGGATACTACAGTTTGCTAATAGATTCCGTATTGAGCTTCAACTTAATTCAGTGATAGGTTCAAATCTGATCACAGTCCAAGAGGCTACTTAAACCAGATGCTGTGATACTTGAAGCAGAAATTGAGGCACTCCAAATGAAGGCTGTCTTCTAGGGCTCTAGTTCCCTTCCCCAGTTGAGATAGCATTAATTTTTTTCAGTAAAAATAAAATGGGTTTTGTCTGACTGTACACAAGCTCCTCCATCCCTTGTGAAGAGAAGGGAAGCAGATGTATTTCACACAGCATACCATGTGCTGGGAATCCTCTTCTTGTCTGGCTACTTTCATTCTTCACCTGTCTCAGTGACAACAATTTCCATCAGAAGATTGGTCAAGCTCTTCCCTCAAGAACCAGGAACTCCCCCATACCCTCAGGCCCTACCCTCAAGAAAGTGGCAGTTACTACTCTTAAAACATAGGTAAGACACCTAAAAAATTAGCTAGCATTTTTTGCCCTTAATGCAGAGAAACTAAAGCAGATACCTTAAAAGCAACTGAGGTCAATAGGAAAAGGGGACCAGGAACTAGAGAAAAGGTTAGATCAAAAAGAATTAACCTAGAAGGTAACACACACACACAGGAAATTAATGTGAGTCAATGCCCTATATAGCTATCCTTATCTCAACTAGCAAAAACTCTTGTTCCTTCCTATTATTGCTTATACTCTCTCTTCAACAAAATTAGAGATAAGGGCAAAATAGTTTCTGCTCGGTATTGAGGGGGTGGGGGGGAGAGGGAGGGGGCTGGAATGGGTGGTAAGGGAGGGGGTGGGGGCAGGGGGGAGAAATGAACCAAGCCTTTTATGCACATATGAATAAAAAAACAATAAAACAAAAAAAATGGTACTCAAACTTTGGCCTGCTTTAGTATCACTTGGAAGGCTATAAAAACAGACTGCAGGGCCCTACCCAAGGGGTTTCCAATATGATAGTTCTGAAATGAGGTCCAATAATTTTTATTTGGACCAAGTTCTAGGTTATTGTTGGCATTAGACAACAATTCTAATTCCCAAAAAGTTTGAGTACTTCTTTTTTCCTCCATGCATGGTTGCTATATTAAATGACAACAGATTTTTTTTTGTAGAACTGGGGTTTAAACCCAGGACTTCGCACCGGTTAGGCAGGTGTTCTACCACTTGAGTCACTATACCAGCCCCTCAGCAATGGACATTTTTGGGTGAAGGGTGAGAAGACTTAGAGTATGAATTTGTAGAAGTGTTGGAGGGTTCTTCCCCAAAAATTAATTAGGAGGTTCCAGTCTGTGAACTGGCTTTGGTCTGGAAACTAGGTAAGAGGCCATGACTTACCATTGTAATGACTTACATTGGGTTTATGGCTACTTTTTCCTAATATATAGTTGAAAGCTGTTCAATTCATTCTGCAGGATGCTGTGGTAAATTAGGCACCAATAAAGTTTCTCAGGCTCAAATTCTCCCTAACAGTCATCCTTGCCATACATTAATGTCATTACCCTTGTAACCCCCTTGACTCTGGTAGTTCACCACTGTCACCTTGTCAGGGGAAATGGGTGGCAGGTCCTCTGTCTCGCCAAAGAACGATTTCAGGGGTAGACACACCAGGAGTTTTTAACAGAATAGATTTATTTAAGCAGAAGTTAGATTCTACTGAAGCTGAAGTGATTACAAAAGGATGGTACACCCTCAAAGGAAACTGAGAATAGCACCTGGACAAAGCAGACAAGTGCCCTGAGATCCCAGGTTCTAGGTACTTTCATGAAAAAGGTTTAATGATTATGTTAAGAATTTGTATGTATCCGGGCACCAGTGGATCATGCCTGTAATCCCAGCTACTTTGGAGGTGGATATCAGGAGGATTGTGATTTGACACCAGTCAGGGAAAAATAACTCACGAGATCCTATCTTGAAAAACCCTTCATAAAAATAGGGCTGGTGGAGTGGCTCAAGGTGATGGCTCTGAGTTCAAGCTCCAGTACCAAAAAAAAAAAAAAAAGAAAAGAAAAAATATGTATGTAATTGTGGAGTTTTTCCTAGAAATAGGAGGACATTTCCAAGAACAGAAAGTGGTTTACCTAAGAAGGTATTCTAGGGGGCCAAAATGATGGCTTGAAGGGAGGTGCATTCGTGAAACTGCAGTTATAATGAGATGTAAAAGAGGTCTCTAAGTAACCTCTAAGGTTGAAAAAGTCCCTCTTAGGGCTGTTTGCTGGGGATTGGCTACTGACTAACTCCAGTCAGCCATTACTCCAGGATAATGATGGAGCAGGATGTTTGTCAAAGTGTACCTGGATGTGGTGCTGCATCTGCTCTTTGGCTTAATTTACATGCCTATCCCTATCAACCTGGTCCCTGTTACTGTAATAATCCATAATTCTCACTGAAATTTAGGCAGGCCTCTTGCACCATTATACTTGATCCACAGAGAACAGCCACCAAACAGTTATTTTTAAAGGAAGCTGGTTCTCATCATTCATGTATCTCTTAATTAGGGAGGATATGGCTTTACTGTGAATAGTGCTGCAATAAACATTGGTGTGCAGATATCTCTGTAGTAGGTTGGCTTACAATTCTTCAAATAGATGCCCAAGAGTGGTACAGCAGGATCAAATGGTAGTTCCATGCTTAGATTCTTGAGGAGACTCCATACTGATTTCCACCAACAGTGGATAAGGTTCCTTTTTTTCCCACATCCTCCCCAGAATCTGTAGTTTGTTTTCTTGGTGATGGTCATTCTGATTGATGAAATGCAACCTCAGTCATTTGCCTATGCCTAGATTTTCAAGCGTTTTGCCCATACTTTCTTGTAGAAGTTTCAAAGTTTCAGGTCATACATAAAGATCTTTGATCTATTCTGAATTGATTTTTATACAGGGTAAGAGATAGGGGTCTAGTTTCAGTCTTCTACATGTTGCTATCCAAATTTCTAAACACCATTTGTCGAACAGGTCTATGTATGTTTTTAGTTCTTTTGTCAAAATTCAGATGGTAATATCTATTTGGGATTATTTCTGGGTCTTCTATTCTATTCCATTAGTATATATGTCTTTTTTTTTCCTGGTGTCATGCTGTTTTTGTTTCTATTGCTCTGCAGTATAATTTGAAATCAGGCATTGTGATACCTCCAGCATTGCTGTTTTTGCTTAAGATTGATTTAGGTATTTTGGGGCTTTTTGCTTCCATAAAAATTTTAGGATTGATTTTTCTATTTCTGTGAGGAATGTCACTGGTATTTTCATGAGTATTGCATTGAAACTGTAGATTTGTTTCAGTAATATAGCCATTTTCTCAATAATAAGTCTGCTAATCCATGAAAATAAGAGGTCTTCCCATCGTCTAACATCTTCCTCAACTTCTTTCTTCAGTGTTTCTTATCTTTAGTTGTAGAGTTCTAGCGTTTCCTTAGTTAAGTTTATTCCTAGGTATTTTACTTTTTTGAGGATATTGTGAGTGATATTACTTTCCTGATTTCTTTTTCAACCTGTTTGGTTTTGGTATATAGTAAAGTTACTGATTTTTGTATACTAACTTTGAATTTCACTACTTTGACAAAAGTGATTTTTAGAGATTTAAGACTTTTTTGGTGGGATTTTTAGGGTCTTTTATGTATAGTATTACATAATCTACATACAGGGATAATTTGACTTCTTCCTTTCCTATTTGTTCACCTTTTATTTCTTTCTCCTTTTCCTTTCTTTCTTTGGCTAGGAATTCAAGCACACTATATTGAGTGAGTAGAGAAAGTAGACAGCCTTGTCTTGTTCCTGACTTCAGCAGAAATGGTTTCAGTTTTCCACATTAGTAAGATGTTGACTATAGATTTGTTATGTAGATCCTTTATTATTTTGTAGTACATTCCTTCTATTCCTGATTTCTTCAGAGCTTTTGTCATAAAGGGATGTCAAATTCTGCTGAAGGCATTTCTGCATTTATTGAAATGATTATGTGATTTTTTTCTTATTCTGTTTATGTGTTGTATTACATTTATCAATTTGCATATGTTGAACCATCCTTTCATCCCTAAAATGAAACAATCTTGATTACGGCATATGATCATTGTAATGTGTTGTGAATTCAGTTTGCAAGCATTCTATTGAGAATTTTTTGTCTGTGTTCATCAAGGTAATTGGTCTATAACTTTCTGGTTTTGATTGTGTCCATAATCAGTTTTGTTATTAGGGCAATACAGGATTTATAAGAATTGGTTTGATAGCATTCTTTCCATTTCTACTTCATGGCATAGTCTTTAACTGGTGCCCCAGTGATCTTGCATGTTCCATCCATACCTTCTTCTTATTTTTTTCTTGATATCTATGTGAATGGCCTACCTCATTCTACTTAATCTTCTATTTTCTTCTTGATTCTATTAACAAGGCTTTCAATTGAGTTTTTTATTTGAGTTATTGAGTTTTTCATTTCCAGAATTTCAATTTAATATTTTTCAGAGTGTCTATATCTTTATTGAATTTCTCTTTCCTACTCTTCATTGTATTCCTATTTCTTTCAGCAGTTTATCTGTATTCTTTTGCAATTTATTCTGCTGTGCATTCATGGCCTCTTTACTGTCATTGATCATTCTTATAATCACTATTTTTGAATTCCTCATTTGGTATTTCACCTACTTCACTCTAATTGGGTTCCATTGTTGAATTTGTGACTACTGAAAGGGTCATATTTCCTTGTTTTTTCATATTACCTATGTTTCTGTGTTGGGATTTATGCATCTGAAGCTGTCTTTGATTGGAGTCCTTAATCTTCCTTCCAGTGTCATTTCAGTTGAAGTACTCAGAATTCTTAGGCAGGGATGGGTAGTAGCCAGATGTATTATATCTTTTCAACACTAGATTGTGGATGTGCCTCAGCTGTCCAAATGTCCCAGCTACAAGAAGAATTTAGTGTCATTTAAAATGCTGTTGGCAGATGTACTAAAAAGAATTTGTTCTCACCAATATTTTATAAAATTGTTGAATACTTATATTAATGGTAAAAGATTGGAAAGAAAATAAGAGAAGTCCACACTGTGTTTAATGCTCTGTTTGCTTGACACATATTCATGTTCCAAGAAGTAGTTCATTACCATTTGGTTATATTTGCATGAAATATCCTTTTACACCTTTCCATTTTTAACTAATTTCTGTCTTTGGATCTGAGTAAATCACATGTAGCATGCATATAGTTGGATCATTTTTTTGTGGTGCTGAGGTTTTGTGGTGCAGGGCCTTACACATGCTAGGCATATGATTTAACACTGAGCTTCCCCCTGCCCTGAGTCATGACTTAAAATTATTACTTTAAAAAAATTTTATTTTATTTTTGAATGGTCATATGTTAATGCTATGAGGAATTTTCATCATGATAATTGCATTCTTGCATACAGTGTATCTTGAACAAGTTCACCACCACCCAACTATTCTTCCATTCCCTTTTCCTCATCCCCCCTTTCAAATAGTGCTTGGTGGGTTTCATTATGCTGTCTTCATATGTACATATGTAGAACACTTTCATCTGCTTGACCTCTCAGCAATATCCTTTCCTTTCTCCTCCCTCTCTCACTGATGTCCCCAGACAGACCTCCATATATATTCATTCTTATTTATTATTATTATTACCATCATCATCATTTTAGGTCTATGTTCTGCAGATGTATGAGAATATGTGACATCTGGCCTTTCAAGATTGGTTTATATCACTCAGCATGATGATCTCCAGTTCTACCATTTTCCTGAAATAACTTAATCTCATATTTCTTATTTCATATTTAATTTTCTTTATCCATTCATTAGTTGTTGGGCACCTTAGGTGTTTCCACAGTTTGGCTATTATAAAGAGAGTTGCAATAAACATGGGTATGCAGGTCTCTTCTGTATTGATTTATACTCCTTTAGATATAAATGGTATGGTAGAATTCTACCATACTATACCACTACTGATAGTGGTGTGGTAGGATCATAAGGTAAGTCTATTTTTAGTTTTTTGAGGAACATACATAATTTCCATGTCATATGGCTTAAAAGTTCTATTCCACCAGTTGGTCTTGGTAGTACATGCCTGTAATCCCAGCACTCAGGAAGTGGAGGCAGGAGGATCAAGGGTTTCAGGTCAACCTGGGTTACAAAGTGATTTTTGAAGCCAACTTGGGATACATAGCCAGATTCTTTCTCAAAACAGGAAAAAAAAAACCCATTATATTCTACCATATGATTCAGCAATCTCACTACTTAGAATATATATTCAAAGGAAATGAAATCAGTATATTTAAAATACATCTTCAGCTCCCAGGTTCATTGCAGCACTATTCATAAATGCCAAGAAATCAAAAACTGATGAATGATAAGGAAAATGTGGTACATACACAGAGAGATTAGATTCAGCTATAAAAAGAATGAAATACTGCCATTTATGACAATATGTTGGAACACAGGTCATTGTGTTAAGTGAAATAAGCCTAGAGTACAAGTACCTATTACTTGGAATCTAAAAAAAATGTCATTCTGGGTTGGGGATGTAGCTCAGTGGTTGGGAACTTGCCTAGCATGTATGAGACCCTAAGTTGAATCCCCAGCATTAAAAAAACCCCTAAAAGTAAAAACTGATAAAAAATAAAAAAGTTGAATGACTTCATAGAAGTTGAGTAGAATGGTGATTATCAGATGTTGGGGATGCTAGAGAAGAGGGAAGAATGAGAAAATTTGAACCATGGATACTAAGTCAATTAGACAAGTGGGTTCTTGTGCTGTTGCATGGTAGAGTGATCATATATAACAATAATGTACTGTGCATTTCAAAAAGCTTGAAGCAAGTATTTTGGAAGTTTTTATCATAAAGAAATGATAAATGTTTGAGGTGATAAGTATTTAAACATTATACAATGTGTATAGGTGTTGAATTATCATATTGTCCTACTAGTATGTATAATTTTTATGTTTTTTATGTATTAGTTTAAAATAAATTCAAATAAAAGGTAAAAGCCCCATAAGCATATAAACATAAAATTGTTTTCTGCCAATCTCTGCCTTTTAAATGGAGAGTTTAATCCACTGACAGTTCAAGAATTACTGATGAGGTCAGATTTATTTCTGCCATTTTGCTATTAGATTTCTGTATGGCACATCTTTTAAGTTTCTCATTTCATTTTACTGCCTTGTTCATGTTTAATTTTTTTGTAGTGTACTGTTTGATTCCTTTCTCATTTACTTTTGTGCATGTAATTAAAGACATTATTGTTTACCAGAAGAATTTAATTAAGACTCTAAATTTAATTTGAATTAATATCAACTTATATTAAGTAGCATCAAAAGGTTGCTACCCCTCATCTCTGACTGTGCTATTATCACCTGTTATACACGTTATGGCTTATAATTATTGTTGAATGCATTTATCTTTTAAATAATTTAGGAAACAGAAAAAAGAGCAATAAATCAAAATTATATTAATACTAGCTTTTATATTTACCTATTTCATTTGCTTATTTTTGAGACAGAGTTTCACTATGTAGCCCAGGCTGGCCTCACACTTGGAATTCTCTTGCTTCAGCCTCCCAAGTGCTGAGATTACAGGCATGAACACCCAGCTTATGTTATTATTACTATTATTTTACCAGAGTTATTGCTTCATAAGGTATCAAGTTACTGTCAGGTGTGCTTTTATTTCTACTGAATAACTGCCATCAGTATTTATTTCAGGGCAAATCTAGCGATGAACCCCCTTAGCTTTTGTGTACCTGGGGTTGCCTTAATTTCTTCTTTACTTTGAAGGATGAGCTTTGCCAGCTATAGACTACTTAATGGCAGATTTCTTTTTATTTCAGTGGTTTAAAATGATCAGCCCTTCTCTTTTGGCCTTCATGGTTTCTGCTAAGAAATCTGCTGTTATTTATCCCATGTATGTGATAAGTCATATTTCTTGTGCTGTCAAGATTCTTTATTTTGGGGCTGGCATAGCTGCTCAAGTGGTAAAGTGCCTGCCTACCAAGTGTGTGGCCCCTTTACCACAAAAAAAATCTCTATTTTCTTCTTGGCTTCCAGCAATTTGATTATAGGTGGAAGCCAGGTAAATGAGAACATCTGTGGGAGTCATCGTGGAGGGAGGGAGCAGAATGACTCATTTGAGTATGTCAATTTGAGCCTCCATATTTCTAATCTAAGATATCAACATGTGTCATGATTTCTGTAGATAACCTTGGAAGCAAAGGAAGTAAGGATGATTTGGAATGGTCCTTTTGCCATTATAGACAACACTGAAGTATGTGAGTTTCTACAACAGTTTACATTTTTTTTGTATCTGTTGACTTTGACTACCCTTGAGTTGCAACTGATGCTCTCTGAGAGCTAGACAAAGAACACTATGTGGCTGCCATGTAAGAGTGGAACTGAAGAATGGCAAAAAAAAAAGTAAAAATTGTGGCACACCACTTTCATCACTTGAGATGATTAACAGACAAGTGCTCCAGAAGTTTTGGATGCTGAAGATCAAGGAGAGGCTTCGCTTGAAGCTGGAGCAGGTACCTTTCTAAAGAAAGGAGAAAAGAGAGATCATTGTGTCAGGAGGGAAATCACGAGCCACCTCTATTCTTCTCTTATATTCAAAATAATGCCAGTTTAAGGGTATGTTTACAGCTGAATTTTGAGTTATTGTGTGAGAATTTGCTTTTCACGCTCTGATTTATAATATGCTTCATGAGAATCCTTGAGATTAAAATTTTAGTTACAACCCCCCCCCAATTTGATTATAATTATGTCTCCGTGTGGATCTCTTTGTGCCTGTGTTTCTTGTATGTATTGGTATTGCCTTTCTCTCCTTTCCTTAGATTGTAACTTTCCTTAGATAGTAACTTTGAGATCTCTTAGGAGCTTCCCATTTTTATTCATTTTTTCTGTTCCCAAGAGCTGACAATTTGAATTGATTTGAATCAAGTTTAATGATTTGTTTCTTGTTATCTTTTGAAGTATGCTATTGAATACCCTCCTATTAAATATTTTTTATTTCAAATATTGTACTTTTCAGCTCCTGAATTTCTGTTTATTAACTTTCTCTGTTCATTCATACACTGTTTTCCTAGTTTCCTTTGCCTCTTTGTCCATGGTTTCCTTTAGCTCTTTGGGAATATTTAAGTCTGTTAATTTAAAATCTTGTCTAGTGACCATAATGTTTGTGTTTTCTCAGGGGCAATTTCTTTTTCATTTGTCCTGTGAATGGCCTACATTTATTAGGCCATTATCTTATTTCTATCGTGCTTTGTAATTTATACTGAAAACTAGACATATTGAGAATCATAATGCAGTAACTCTGTAAAACAGATTATTTCCCCTCCTCAGCATTTGTTTTTGTTACTTGTTGTGGGCTGATACTGTTTTTTACTGAGTTTTTAAAGGTATTTTTCTAGGCAGGTGCTCTATCACTTGAGCATGCCTCTTGCCCTAAATTGTTTTTCTAAAGTATGTATTTTGTTTCTGCTTTCAGGCTTTGGACAAAATGGAGGGCAGTGACACTAATATAATAATTAGGACATGTAAAGGTGAGATGACTTCATACTGTCCATTCAATTTAATTCTCACAGCAAACTTTTTTTAATGAACATCATTGTTCCCATTTTACAGATGAGGAAACTAGGACTCTGATTGGTCGAATTCCTTGCCCAAGGTCAAGTCTGAATAAGATTCTCATGAAGCCTATTCTGACTTTAAGGCTTAGCATCTGTGCTAGGCTCTGTTTATTTTCAAAAACTCCTTAACATGACAGAAGCCCATTTGGTTCTGAATTCTGGGAATAAATAACCTCTCAGTGTGTTTGTGATATGGTCTTGAAGACTGGGTTAAATTCTGTTAGAATTGAGCTCCAAAGAAAGAAGGGACAGTGTAACTTATCTTAAATGATATCTGCCTTGTTCAGCTTAGGGAATGGCAAGAGGCAGAATGACACAGTTCTGGAATATTCCAGAAGATGACCTGTTGATTCCACCTACACATATTACTGCATGGCTATAGCCAAGGTGGACCTCAGTGTAGAACAAAAGCCAGCATTTTCAAATTCCCTTTGGAGTGGAGGGAAAGCCAATTCTTCCCAGCTTGGCCCATAGAAACCCACATTCCCTAGCTTTCCCCTTCTCCTTTCCCTGGGAGAGAGTTTGTTTGTTGGAGTAGCTGAGATGATCAGAGAACTTTTCAGGAAGCTCTCTTTCCTTGAAGGTCAATTGCCAGACACTGGGGACAGAGGTGTGGTGAAGCAGTGGTCTCTGAGGATTTGTGAAAACAGAAGCAACTTTCCTTAGTCACAGCAGAGGAGATAACAGCAGGTGGGAGTAAGTGGGGAGCAGGGAGTAAAACCTCTTAGCCAGGTGCTGGACTTGGCCCAGCAGAGGGTCTCGTGTACAGGTGAGAAGCTTGGCATTTCTATGCTGGCAGATCCTAATGGCAACTTGCCTGCTAATGTTGATGCTGTGAAAGAATGGAGGGAAGACAGAAATGGAGAATTTAAAAGGAAAGTTGCCCATTGTGTAAGAAAAAGCCAAGAGACTGCATTCGAGTGACATTTATTAAGCAGCTAGTAACTTCACTTATTTCAGGGTCTCCAATTGAGAAACATGGCACTGTTTTTCCTGCACTCTACCCACCAATTGCTGGACTTCTGTTGTAACAAGTTGGCAAACACTGGCTGGAACTGGGCTGCAATAAAGCATGCTAGTTATCAATGCTGACAAGAGCCTAACAAGTGCCAACTTACAGTGATTATGCATTTTGAATTCTAATGAACTGTTTTAACCTTCAGGAAGTATTGTAAAGACCTGTACATAGCACAACAGGATCCGGATAATATATATACTGTTCATGTACATCCACAAATACACCTTGTACCAAATAATGCTTTCTTGTAGTAGAGTCAGAATTGTGTAAATTCTAAAAGATTTTAGCAGGTTTTCTTTCTCCATTCATTGTTTCTTATCAGTTTAAAAAGACTCCTTAACATGTCAGATGAAAACCAATTAAGATAAAAAGTTTCCATTTAATTTCCTTTAAACCACTGAGCCTTCATTAAACTCTCCACTTATTAAACATTCGTATCTTCTCTGTTTTGACACTCCTCTTCTTTCTGTCAGAAAGTTCTCAAGTCATTTAGCTCAAATTCTGAACACTTAATAAGTGAGTACTTAATTTTCATGATGACCTCGGAGGAGTGGTCATCACTAGGTGCTTTGTCCTTTTTGTATTCTGATTGCACCCTCTCTTGGATTGGATGTAGCAATAACATTTTTCTGGCTGTCAAGAGCTCTTGAACCCAGTCACTACCATCCTAGAACTAAAAAAAAATGTTCTAAATTCAATTTACTGAAATTTGTCACAGACGATTCTAAGTTCTGATTCGGTTTTATTTTTGCCCCTAAGTTACCTAATGTTAAGGTTGGATAAATAAAGCATGCACAGCTACAGGCTTTCTACTTCTGGATTTACTATTAAGAATGCTATTGGCCTTCATACCCTTCTCTTCAGTCTTTCATATTTCTTTGCCTCTATTCTTATATACTGCAGATTTTTCTCACCAGTTGTACAAAGAAATTGCGATGTATATTTTCATGTAATTTGATTTTGGAATTCGGTAATCTTATATAGTGAGTTCTTCCAAAATACAATTTTTTTCCAATAAAAAAAATTTAAAAAATACCTTGTCTTTCACATCCTTCCTACCATCACCTTTGTCTAAAACTTAATAAATGATGCAAGTTGTAGACATCATGATAGTTGCCATTTGTATTAGGCACTTATTATGTACCAGGCAGGAGGCTTTTACATACATCATCCAACTTTATCCTTATGGTAACATGAGGAAATAGTTCCAATTAAATCATCATCCTAGTTGTATAGACGATGAATGGTTAAGGACACTGCCCAAGACCACACAACATGTGGTTTCTCCTGTCTAGCTCATCACAACTGCTTCCTAAGACTTTCCCTTTTTTCCAATCTCCTTGTCCCTCACTCATCTGGTGGACAGTCTTAGGCCTGCTCCTTTGACAAAGTCAACAACAGTCCCTGATTTTTTAGCCTTTTCTGGTGAACCAGGCAAGTGTTTGTTGCTTTTGAACTCTTAATTATTATTTAATCTTTATGACCACCAGAGAAGGTGATTGATTATTCTTGTCCTCATTTTGCAGGTGAGATGGAGGACTCAGTGAGCTCCTGATCAAGGCCACAATAAATTGAACTCTAGCTCTTAACCATTACCTGGTGGTGTATAAGGGCCCAGTTCCTCAGCTTGCCATTCAGGACAAGACTCCCTCCACTGCTCCCTGTGCACATTCTCAGCTCAGCCAATTGGCCCAACTTGCCTCTCCATCAACACTGTGCTTTCTTCTTTGCTTCTTCCCTATGCTTGGATAGGGTGTTCATTGGCTTCAACTCAGCTTGAATATTGCATTTATTATTTGTGACTTGGTGTCACTTCCTGGGCTCTAGAAAACCTCTCCTGATTTGGCCAAGATGATGAAAATTTCCTCCCTGACATCTTAAGGAAGGAAGATTGCTCCCATGGCACCTCTCTTGAGTGCTCCATGCTCTCAGGTGTTGAGTAGGTAATACATGGAACACACAGACACACACACAAAGCCTTTGTGCTCTGTTAATGTTTCATGTGATCAAGGAAATACGACATCTGTTAGTGAAAATGCAAATATCATCACCAGGTAAGCAATTTCAATTCAACAGTAAAATGTAAGGTCCTTTCATTTTTTCAAAGAATAAAAACTATGGATTTTCTTTCCAGAACAATGCATGTAAGCACCAAATTTTTGAGTTCACAAACTCCCATATTAGGAATTTCTTATGTACTGGATGTCTACCAGGAAATACTTGATTAATCAGCATCTTTGTTACTGTAGATACCAAGTGCTATAAGAGGTATATCAGCAAGGAGGAGGGACTTGATAGAGAAGTAAAAGTCAGTAGGCTTTAGGGAGTGGGGCAGGGTAATGAGAGTGTCAGATCCCAAATTGGAGCCCCCTATCTGCTTGTTCATCCTCTTGTTAGGACTTAACACAGTGCCTGGCACACAAGGGATGTTCAATGAATATCTGTTGAATGAATGTAAG
The DNA here is from genome assembly GCF_047511655.1 of Castor canadensis. Taxonomy (NCBI): domain Eukaryota; kingdom Metazoa; phylum Chordata; class Mammalia; order Rodentia; family Castoridae; genus Castor; species Castor canadensis. The sequence goes on from NC_133401.1 coordinate 68,762,917, forward strand.
CCTAAGGAAGGCGTGCTAGACAGATGGAACTGTGTGAGTGTGATCAAAGTCTTGCTGGTAGAAGCATACTAAGGGATAATGGATGGACTTTGACATATATACATATATATCTACATATATATGTAGATATATATATGTAGATATAATAAGCAATATTTTATTAGCTTTTTAGGAAATAAGCTTTGACTTTATCCTAACATTTTCTTCAGAAACAGACTGAATTTGGCATGTTAAGATGGAAAGGAAAGTTGGGGTTGAATAGACAGACCTGGAAATGTCTCAATATGCTGAATTGGTCTTGCAAGCTGCACAGACCCCTGGTCACCTGGAAGAACCCATGCTCTTGGACATGAGCACAGGACAGTGCAGTGGAGGGAGAAGAAGCTGGGAAGGGGCAGGGCATGGTAACGGTTGCCTATGGTGGCTGAGGATATAGCAGCAGCCATGAGAAGGTCCTGGTGGGAAGAGGGGTTGCACAAGAGAGCCAGGGGCATTTGTAGGCAATGTAGATTGCTCCACAGTATTTCCTAGCAGAAAAATAAAGAATTGGACAAAGGTTTGGCTCTCACAACACCCCCAATGTTCCAGAAGTCAAGGGCTCATTCCAGCATTGGAATCAGGAGTGCTCTGTACATCTGACTGGCTGCCCCCTTCACTTTGGAACCTGTTCCCCTCAAGATGCTTGTAACATCTATGTTGTTCTTTCCTTTGGTCCTTCTCCCTCAGGAGCTTCACTCTCCTTTCTCATGATGTCTCTGCATGCTACCATGTTGTGTCTTATTGTCTCTTCTGAGGAAAATTTAAATTTCCTGATAAATTAACATTTTCCCTCTTTTATTGTCTATTTTCTCATCTTTCTTTCACAACCTTTTCCTTGACATTTCCTATTATTCTGTTATCTCTTCCTTTCTCTCTTGTTTTATTGTTAATGTTTTTCCTCATTCCCCTTGCTTTTGGTAGTATAGCCATTTTCATGATATTAATTCTGTCAATCCATGAAGATGGCTAGTTTTTCCAACTTCTGGTATTTTCTTCAATGTCTTTCTTCAAGGTCTTATAGTTTTCACTGTAGAGGTCTTTCCCCTCATTGTTTAAATATATATCTAGGGTTTTTTTTGAGGCTATTGTGAATGGAATTATTTTTTTGAGCTATGTAGAAAAGCTACTCATTGGGTGTGTTGATTTTACATTCTGCTACTAAGTATTTATCATTCTAGGAGTTTTTTGATGGTACATTAAGGTCTTTTAACTATAGCATCATATCATCTGAAAATAGGGATAATTTGACTTCTTACTTCTCTGCTTGAATCCCTGTTCTTTCTTTCTCTTGCCTTATTGCTCTGGCTAGGTATTCCAGTACTATACTGAAGTGGAAAGAATGAAACCCTTGTCTTGTTCCTGACTTTAAAGAAATGATTTTAGTTTTTTTTCCATTTAGTATGATGTTGACTGTAGGTCTGTCATATATATCTTTTATTATGTTGAGGTACATTCCTTCTTTTCCTAAATTTTTTTTCTTTTCCTGCTGTGCTGGAATGAAACTCAGGGCCTTGGACATGCTACACAAGTCACTGAGCCCTACCCCAGTCCAACAAAATTATATGATTATATAAGTTATAATTTGTATAATAATATTTTACATATTATTATGATATGTAAATATGTAATATAACATGTTGTTTAATATGTGCATGTAATGTAAACATGTTATACAATTCACACCACTCTGTACATTGCCTGTTTACATTGCTACATTTTAAGCAATATAATTTAGAGAATTCTATATCAACAAATTAATAGAAATCCCATTTTGTTACTTATTTGCATCATTCCATTGCTCATTCATTCTTTCCTCTGTTGAATATTTGGATGAATATTTTTATACTATAAAGAAATCTGTAACATGTCTATAAGTCATTTTGCACATGTACAAATGTCTATATGATTCCTAAGAGTAGAACTGCTCAAAAGGGTATTTTTAAAAGATTATTTCTCCTCTGAATGCTTTTTTAAAATAGTATTGTATTCTTGTTTATACTATCTTATCTCACTCATGTGGATCACAATGCTTTTTAAACCTTTTGTTTTTCTGAAAAGTCTCCTTTTTAATCTGTATTATTTTGTTGATTTTCTTTCTCTTGACAATAGGAAATATTTTGATGTCTACTGGTCCTTGGAAGTCTGCTCACATTAAAAGGTGGGATAACAGAACACAAAGCTGTCCTGAGCATGTAAGTAGAGCATGATAACTGTGGCTTCACTGTAATTGATATAACTGTTATTTTTTAACTGTTCAGTATCTTTAGATATTTCTGGTCCAGTCAGATTCAGGGGAGGGGCATCCTCTAATTTCCTATCTGAAGGAATGGGGTCTAAGAGTGAATGGAAGAAGAGGCCAGGTACCCCACTTTCTTCATATTTCCTTCCTGTGTTTATAGAATCCCCACTTTCCCTGGGCCTCCTTTGGCCTTCCTTGGAGAATCAGCTTCTTATTTTCTATCAGGAGTAGGTGTAAAGGCTTCTTTGTATGGAGTACATACTTTGTATGTATCTCTTCAGTAGACTTACAAGCAATTCCTTTTTTTTGGTCTCCTCCTCACCCTAACTTATATTGGTGTCTCCTGCCACCAATTCCTAAGCCCTTGGGCAAGTCTGTGGTTACTGTTCTCTTTGGACTTTGTCATTCAGCCTTCTTAGGTCTGCAAGTCAGTTACCATCTACTCAAAAGCTTTCAGTGTTCTCATTGTATCTGTGATTCCTCTCATTCTAGTGGCATTTTTGGAGGTATCAGTGTGAGTGTGCCCAGCCATTCCATTCTAGGGTAGAGCTCCTCACACCCTAGGGTAATCTTTAGTAACCCCAGTCCTGAGATGAAGGAATATAGAGCATCCTTAACGCGAATCCTCAACGTACTTCTTGAAAATATAATTGGTCTGTTTGCTTCTTTGCTCAATTTCTTCCCTTCTGTTCCTTGGAATAAATCCAGTTCTGAGAGATTCCTTGCAATAGTCTATGTCTCTCCTTCTACTGGTGTAAACAAATAATCATAGTTTGTCCCTGCCTTTGAAGAGGACACCTGTGATCTATGCCTACTGGTGTCCTTTTTCCACTTTCTCCTTTACCAATGACCAGTCTCTACTGGTTTTGTCCCTTCCAGATATTTTGTGTTCAGCTTTCAGTATCCCAACTTTGTTCAACATAGATCATATGTGTGCCTTTGATCGCTCACTGCTTTTGGGGGAGTTCTGAGAGAATTCTGCCTTTACAATCTTTTTCAAAATGTAAATGCCCTATTGAGATTTTAATTATGATCACATGGGTCTTGTAGATTAATGTTGGGGAGAGTTTATATCCTTACAGTGTTGAGCCTAGTCTACCCAAGAATAGGCATAGCTTTCTTCAGGGCATTTAAAATGCTTTCTGGTGAAGTTTTAGAATTTTTAGCATTAGAGTTCTTTTCTATACACACAGTTTGTTACAACTGTGATTAAGACATTCTTATTATCTGTTATTTTGTTACTTTTGTTAATTGCTTGATGGTATTTATGAGAAAATTGCTAATTTTTGTGCATGGAGTATACATATAGTATAACTTAATTTTAAAAATTAAATTATTTCTTTGCTCCTTATAGAAAATATATAGAATACAAGAGGGGGAGATAACCTTTAATCCCACTACATAGAAAGAATTATACTGTTAATCTCTTCACATACTTTCTTCCAGTCTTTAGAAATATGTAAAAATACTTGGCAATTTTTGCTATCTTTTAAAATGTCATAAATATCCACTGACTATTATTTTACATTTTGCCATGTGACTATATCATAATTTATTTAGTCATTTTTTCTTTTGGTGGCAATGGGGTTTGAACTCAGTGCCTCATGCTTGCTAGACAAGTGCTCTGCCACTTGACCCATGCCCTTGGCCCAAGTCATTTCTTTATGTTGGGCATTCGGGTTACCTTCAGCTTTGCATTTACAAAGCAACAAATTCCCTCTGCCTCAGTTTACTCATGTGTGGAATGCACTTAATGATTATCCCTTTGTTTTGGGGTTGTCATGAGATTGAATGTGAGTATGCACATTTTGCTCTGCACAGTGTTTGACACAGACTTTCCAGTAATGTCAGCTGTCCTCAGTTTTAAACTACCAAACACTGCTTATGTTCTATTTCTTCTTTACTATCCCCCTACAGGAGCATATTGCTATTCCAACTTAAGACGGGAGGTACGGGTTAGATAGAAAAAACAAAACATGAAATCATTTGATGTCCCCACTCCAGAGGAATTAATATAGAAACTTTAAAGCGACAGAGGTCAACACGAGAAGGGGATCAGGAACCAGTATAAAGATCAGTTAGAGATGAATCAACCTGGGTTATAACACATTTGTACATGAAAGCAATGCTAGGACTCTCTCTGTATAGCTGTCCTTATCTCAACTAGCAAAAATGCTATGTCTTTCTTATTATTGCTTATTTCTACTCTTCAATGGAGCTGGAGAAAAGCACAGAACAGGTTCTGCCTGAAAGGGAGGTGGGGGGAGTGGGTGGGGCAGGGGCAGGAGGGAGAAATAACCCAAACAATGTATGCACATGTAAATAAATTAATAATAAAAAAATTAAAAAAACACAAGACAAGAAAACTGACATTCAGAGAAATTACATATGGTGCCCAGTTCACATGGCTGATAAATTTTTCACCTTAAGTATTTTTCCTGAAAATGTAAGTCTATAGGTGAGGCTGGCTTACAGCTTCTTAGGAAAAGCAGCCATGAGAGCTGCAGAATAGACAAGGTCCTAGTAGAGGCAGAAGCAGTTTTCCAACAACAACAAGCTTATATTTCATTTTTCAAGTATGTACAGAAAATCCTAAGAGTTAACAACCAACACCATCTGCATTTTTGTTTGTTTTTTTTCTTAAAGAGGCCATGCCTTTTATTCAAAACCAAGTCACATTTGGAGAGGACAACACATTAAACAAAGTTGTAATGTCTACATTATTATAACACTAAATTTTGTAAACCCCCTCCTTCCAGATCTCAAACTTCCCCGTGGGGCATTCTGTGCAGGAACCATGGCCTGGATGGGCAACCAGACTCTCATTTCCCACTTCATCCTCCTGGACCTCTTCACCCACTCACTTCTGCACCTTCTCCTCTTCTCCATCATCATGCTCATGTTTCTGGTGGCCCTTTCTGGCAACGGGATCATGATCCTCCTCCTCAATGTGGACTCCCGCCTGCACAGCCCCATGTACTTCTTCCTCAGCTGGCTGTTGCTCATGGACCTCATGCTCATCTTTACCATTGTGCCCCGATGGCCAGTGACTTCCTCCTGGGTGGTGGCTCCATCTCCTTTACAGGCTGTGGACTCCAGATCCTCTTCTTCCTCACCCTCCTGGGGGATGAATGCTTCCGGCTGGCCTTCATGGCCTATGACCGCTATGTGGCTATCAGCAACCCACTGAGGTACTCTGTGGTCATGAGCTGTGGCATCTGCTGGCTCATGGTGGCAGGGTCCTGGCTCTTTGGCCTGGTGGATGGGCTGATCCAGGCTGTCTTCACACTCTGCTTCCTCTACTGTGGCTCCCAGGAGATGGACCATTTCTTTTCTGAGTTCCCAGCGGTGCTCAACTTAGCTTGTGCTGACACCTCCCTCTACGAGACCATGATTTATGTCTGCTGAGTCCTCATGCTGCTCCTCCCTTTCTCTGTCATCTCAGCCTCCTACCCAGGGATCCTGGTGGCGGTGCTCCCCATAGGCTCTGCAGAAGGCTGACACAAGGCCTTTGCCACCTGCTCCTCCCACATGGTGGTGGTGTCACTCTTCTATGGAGCCGCCATGTTTACCTACATGCGGCCTGGGCCTACCACTCCTCCAAGCAGGACAAAGTGGTCTCCGCCTTCTACACCATGATCACCGCCATGCTCAACCCTGTCATCTGTAGTCTGAGGAGCAAGGAAGTGGCTGGGGCTCTGAAGAAACTCCTGGGAAGGTGTCCCTGTGGTGGTGGGGTGCTAGGCTGAGGTTGGTGCCTGAAGATGTGGGCTCTGCAACCTGGGAATCTGGCTCAGCAAACTGTAGTTTGACTGGAAGAGAAACAAATGTGCTTTACTTAAAACAAACAAACCCAAGTAAACAAAAACCTTTCTGATCAGAGTGAATCAGATAAACACAGTAATCCATCATAGCCATGCTGAGTATAGTCAGTTGCTCCATATCGTACTATCTGTGGATTGAAATTTGGATTTTCTTGAAACTGTCCCCTGATGCTGTTATGCACATTTTTATATACCTATTGATCGTCTGAGTATCCTCTTTTCTTTTACAGATTTAAGATATGACATACAATAAACTGTACATATTTAAGATGCATAACTTAAGAAGTTTTGGCATAAGCATATACTCATGATATCCTCACGATAATGGAAAATAACAGTAAAAATAAAGTATTTATGGCATACTTTGGAAAGCATTCTCTTCTGTTTACTAGAAAATATTGGTTTTTATTCTTTAAAGTTTGGCAGGTTTCTCCATAAGAAATTATCTGGGTCTGGAAATTCTTTTGGGGAGAGATTTTAATTATAAATTTAACTCCCTTAATAGTTATAGTGTCACTAAAATTGTCTATTTCATATTGAGTTGTGGTAGCTTGTACTTTTCAAGAAATTGGCTCATTTCATTGAAATCAATAAATTCATGTGTGCAACTACATAACAGTCTCTTAATATCTGCAGGGTCTGTGGTGACATGCCCTGATATTAGTAATTTGGGTTTTCTTCATTTGTCTGCCACATATTTGTTAATTGTATATTTTCAGAGAACCAGTTTTGTTATCATTGGTTTATTGTTTTCTTGTCTTTGGTTTAATTGATTTCTACTCTATTCCCCTTTCTTTCCTCTTTCTGTAGACTTATTTTTGTCTTCTGTTTCTAGCATATGAATGGAGGAGCATAGATTACTGATTAGAATTTTTCCCCTTTTCTAATTACAGACATAAATTTCTTTCTGAACACTGCTTTAGCTGTGTATCACACATTTTCACCTATTTTCATTTGCACTCATACCAATATATTTTTGTACATCTTTGAGACTTCATTTTAGACCCACAGGCTATTTGGAAGTATGGTATTTTCTTCTTCTCCTCCTCCTCCTTCCTGCCCTCCTCCCTTTCTCTTGTTTTATACTTGAAATTCATTGTCGTTAGAGAACCATGTTCTGTGCAATTTCACTTTTAAATTATCTGAGGTTAGTCTTATGACGTAGGATATGGCCTGTCACAGTATATCTTCTATGGTTACTTCAAAGTAATGTGAATTCCGTTGACTGTGGGTGGAATATGAGTATATTAATATTTGAAGTGAGTTTCTTATAAAATATTGTGCCTATAGCTAGGTCAAGCTTTCTAATTTTATTGTTTTATTAGTGGGTATTAAATTTTACATGGTAAGAAGTTTCATCACATTTCCATGCATACATTAATGTACTTTCATCATATTCTCTGCTTCCACTAAGTTTTCTTTTTAATTTAAATTATTTTAACTGATACATAACATAAACATTGCAAATATTTATGCAGGAGCATGTAATGTTTTAGACATGTATGCATTATGTGATGTTTAAGTCAGAGTACACATGCATCTCCTCAAACACTTATCAAACTTTGAAACCAACTTTTCCCAATTGTTTCTTGTATGCTGCATTTAGATCATGTATATTTAATGTAATTATTGATATTTTAAAACTTAAGTCAGAAATATTATTTTTAATATTCTGTACTCTGTATACATAGGTAGCAGGATCACAGTCTGAGGCCACCAGAGGCAAAAGCGCTAGACCCTATCTAAAAAACAGCTAAACAAACAGGGTTGGGGGCAGGGCTCAAATGGTAAAGCACTTGCCTAACAAGTAAGAGATGTTGAGTTCAAACCCCAGTTCTGCCAAACAAATCAACTCCATTATAAATATTTTCTCTATCCACTCATCCTTGGTTGTAAGTAAATATTTATCTGCGGTATCTGTATAGTAAACTGATTTTGATTCTTTGGGGCATGTACTAGAAGAGGTATAGCTGGGTAATATAGCAGCTCTTTTTAAAATTTTTTGGAGACTTCCACACTGCTTTCCATAGTGGCTGGACAAATTTCCATCCCACTAACAGTATATAATGATTGTTTTCCCCATTCCCACATCCTACCAACAGTAGTTGTTCTTTATTTTTTTGATGATAATCATTCTGTCTTTTCTAATGAGACAAAATCTCAATGAAGTTTAGACTTGGATTCTCTAATTTTTTTCATGTATTTTTTTAACCACTTGTACTTTATTTGAAACATGTCCGTTTGGTTCATATGTCCATTTACAGATTGGATTATCTGCTGTTTTGGTTTTTGAATTTTTTGGGTTCTTTATTCTGGATATTAATCCCCTGTTGAATAAAATAGCTGGCAATGATTTTTACCCACTCTCTATGCTGTCTCTTTATTCTGTTGAGTTTTTCTATTGCTGTGCAGAAGTCTCTGGGGATCAAACCTAGGGCCTTGAGCATGCTAACCAACTGCTCTACCACTGAGCTACACTCCCAGCCCTGCAGAAGGCTTTTAATTTTAATGCAATACAAATTGTCAGTTTTTGATCTTGTTTCCTGAGTTGTTGGAGTCCTATTCAGAAAGTCATTGTCTATGCTTATAAATTGAAGTGTTTCTTATTTCCCCCATGTTCTCCTCCAGTAGTTCCACAGTTTCTGGTCTCATATTACAAGCTTTGATCTATTTGGAGTTTATTTCTGTACCTGGAGGGAGGGATCTAGTTTCAGTCTTCTACATGTGGATATCCAGTTTTCCCACTACCACTTGTAAAAGAGGCTGTGGTTTTTCCAATGTGTATTTTTGGCATGTTTTTCATGAATCAGATAGCTGTAGCTTCTTGGGTTTATTTCTGGAACTTCAGTTCTATTCCAGTGGTCCGTTTGTTTGTTGTGTGGCAGTACCTTACTGTTATGGTTGTGAAGTATACTTTCAAGTCAGACGTGGTATCTCCAACATTGCTTTTTGCAAACAACAACTACACCCCATAACGTATATATACACATTTTTTAAAAATCTCCTTATCAATTGTGGGGCTGTTTCCAAAGCTTGGCTATTGTGAATAGTGCTGCAAAAAATGGGCGAGCAAGTGGCTCTATCATATATAAGTATATTTATTGGCCATTTGTACTGCCTCTTTTGAGATTGGCTGTTTAGTTCATTTGCCCATTTATTCAGTGGATTCTTTGCAGGGTTAGTTTTTTGAGCTCCCTATATATTCTTGTAATTAATCCCTTGTCAGATGGCTAGGTGGCAAAGATTTTCCCTCCTTCTGTCGGGTGTCTCTTCAGACTAGTGACTGTTTCATTTGCTGTGCAGAAGTTTTTAGTTTCATGCAGTCCCATTTGTCAGTCCTTTCTCTTAATTGCTGAGCTATTGGGGCTCTATTCATGAAGTTATTATCTATGCCTATGTGGTCCAGTACATTTCTTATTTTTTTCTGGAACAACTTCACTGTTTCAGATCTTACATTAAGATCTTTGATCCACTTTTAATTGATACTAGTACAAAGTGAGAGACTGGGATGAAGTTTCAGTCTTTCTGCAGGTGGAAATCCAGATTTCTCAGCACCATTTGTTAAAGAGGCTATTTTCTCCCTTGCATATTTTGGGCTCCTTTGTTGACAACCAGATGGCTATTGCTGTGTGGATTTGTGTCAGGGTCTTCTATTCTACTCCATTGGTCTTCATGTCTGTTTTTGTACTGATGCCATGCTGTTTTTATTACTATGACTCTAGTATAGTTTGAAGTTAGGTATTGTGATATCTCCAACATTGCTCTTTTGATTCAGGATTGCTTTGACTATTCAAGGACTTTTGTGCTTCCATATGAACTTTAGGATTGATCTTTCTATCTCAGTAAAAAATATCATTGGCATTTTGGTAGGGATTGTATCTAACATATAGATTACTTTTGGTAGTATAGCCATTTTCACAATATTGATTCTCCCAACCCATGAGCTCTACCTTCTAATATCTTCAGTGATCTCTTTCTTTAGTGATTTATAGTTTTCATTGTATAGGCTAGTCAGCTCCTTTTTAAAATTTACCCTAGATATTTTAATTTTTTGAAGCTATTGTGAGTGGTGTTATTTTCCTGATTTCTTTCTGAGACTGTTCATTGTTTGTGTATAGAAATGTTACTGATTTTTTGTACTGATTTTGTGTCCTGCTACTTTGCTGAAAATGTTAATGAGACCTAATATTTTTTTGGTTGAGTTTTTAGGGTCTTTCAGGTATAAGAGCATATCATCTACAAATAGGCAAAATTTTACTTCTTCCTTCCCTCTTTGAATCCCTTTTATTTCTTTCTCCTGTCTTATTGCTCTGGTTAGGGATTCAAGTACTATGTTGAATAAGAGTAGGGAGAGTGAACACCCTTGGCTCATTCCTGATTTTAGAGGAAATGGTTTCAACTTTTCACCATTTAGTAGATGTTGGATATAGGTTTGTCATATACAATCTTTATAATGTTGAGGAATGTGCCATCTATTCCTGGTTTCTTCAGAGCTTTTATCATGAAAGGATGTTGAATTTTGTCAAAGCCATTTTCTGAATCCATTAGATGATGACTGGTTTTTGTCCTTGATTCTGTTTATGTATTGTATTACATTTGTTAATTAGCACATGTTGTACCATCCTTGCATCACTGGAATGAAACCTACTTGATCATGGTGTATGATCTTTTTAATGTGTTGTTGGATTCTGTTAGCAAGTATTTTGTTGATAATTTTTACATCTATGTTCATCAGGGATTTTGGCCTGTAACTTTCCTTCTTTCTTTTTTTTTTTTTTTGATGCATCTTTACCTGACTTTGTTAGGGTAACACTGGCTTTGTTGAATGTGTTTGATAGTCTTCCTTCCGTTTATACTTTATGAAGTAGTTTGAGGAACATTGGTGTTAGTTATTCTTTAAAGTTGTGGTAAAATTCAGCAGAACCTGGACTTTTCTTTTTTGGAAGATTCTTTATAACTGCCTCAATCTCATCACTTGTTATAACTCTATTTAAGTTGTTAATGGTGGCTTGGCCAATTTTAGTTGATCATATCTGTCAAGAAATTTAACTGTTTCACCTTCATTTTCTAGTTTTCTGGAGTATAGTTTTTTGAAGTATTCCTACATGAGCTTTTGAATTTCATTGGTGTCTGTTGTAAGATCCCCTTTATCATCTCTGATTTTATTAAGTTGTGTCTTCTTTCTTGTAGTTAATTTGGCTAGAGGTTTGTTGATCTTTTTATTTCTTCAAAGAACGAATCTTTTATTCATTGATTCATTGTATCATTCTTTTTGTCTTCAATTCATTGGTTTCTGTCCTGATTTTTATAAAATCCTCCCATCTGTTGCTTTTTGGGTTGGTTTGCTCTTTTTTTTCTAAATATCTGAGATCTCTACAATTTTCTGATGCAGAACCTCATGGCTATAAACTTACTTCTTAAGACTGCCTTTGCTATGTCCCACAAGTTCTGGTAACTTGTGTCCTCATTTTCAATGAATTTAGGAATTTCATAATTTCCTAATTTCTTCAATGAACCATTGATTGTTCAAAAGTGTATTGTTGAACCTCCATGATTGTGAATGTTTTTTGTGGTTTCCCTTGCTACTGATTTTTAATTTTATTCCATTATGGTGTGCTAGGATATAGGGGATTGTTTCAATAATTTTTGTATTTGTTGAGTTTTGCTTTATGAAGTAGGATGTGATCTATTTTGGAGAACGTTCCAGGGGCTGCTGAGAAGAATGTGTAATCTTCTGTTAAAGGATGAAATAGCCTATAAACATCTGTTAAATCCATTTGTCCAAGGTATTGCTTAATTCTAGAGTATCGTTGTTGTTTTTCTATCTGGATGTTCTGTCTGTTGAAGGCAGTGGGGTGTTGAGGTCTCCCACTATTATTGTATCTGGTCCTATCTGTTTCTTTAAGCTCAGATATGTTTGTTTTATGAACTTGTGGACACTGATGTTCAGTGCACATATACTTAGCATTGTTACATCTTCTTGTTGGATTGTTCCCTTTATTAATATGCTTAAACTATATTTTTGCAGAACACTAGAATGTGTACCTGTGAAGCTCAGTGAGGCTTTCATTTTTCTCTTTTGCTTAAAGCTCTGGGTTTTTTGGGGGGAGGATGGGGGCATTTTCCAACTTCCCTTCCATTTTGCCTGGCACCTGATATTAGGGTCTGTTGTTTCTTTTACAAATGTAAAGTTCAATATTTATTGACTTCACCTGGTCTACTGTTTACTGTTGCACTCCTGTGCCTTTCCAAGTCACCCACCTCTCCCTGTAGCCACATGCTTGATGTTTTCCTTCAGATTTGTGGAGACACAGGAAAGGGCTGGGTGTCTCTAATAGACAATCTTGCCAATCCTGAATGGTATTTCTTTCTGGTTATAAAATTCTAGGTTGACTTTTTTTTCATGTGGTAGTTTAAATGTTTTTCATTGGTTTCTTTTCTCTGTTATTTCTGGTATATAATTTAATAGAGATTCTTAATTGTAATGTATCTTATTTTTCTTATCATTAAAATTTTTTTTCTATCACTCTTGCTTTCAACAACTTCATACTGATGTCCTCGTGTGGTTTTCTTTTTATCATTCTGCTTGAATTCTTTGTGATTGTTGGGCCCATCAGTTGAAATATAGCTATATTTTTGAAAAAGTGAAGCTAATATCCTATCAAGGTTTTAAAAAATCTTCCTTTGACATTTTTTTGAGATGCAAACTGGCAAAAAAGAGAAAAAAACCTCCATCTTCCATCCCAGGCCTTCGGGGAAAATTCAGCATCCCCTGAATTGCTGGCCAGAAATGATCCATAAAATTAAATGGGGAGGAAACTGTGGCTCATCTTAATTTCTTTATCCAAGCTAGCATGTTTATGTGGGGACCTAAATCTGCTGTTGTATTATTCCTAGTTCTAATATACACTGGATGAATTTCTGAACTTAATCTAACTCTGGCCTTTAAGAGACAGTATCCCATGCTTCTATCTGGCTCTCTTATGCTATGACCAAATGGCTTAATTCGTACAACTTTAATAGGACTTTTAAAGTTCTGGTGAAACATTCACCTTTGCACTGTTTTCTGTCCTTCTCCTTTTCTCCTTCTCCATCTCCTTCTCCTTCTTCTTCCTCCCCTTCCTCTTCCTCGTCCTTCTCCTTGTCCTCCTCCTCCTCCTGCTCCCCCTCCTCCTGTCCCTCCTCCTCCTCCTCTTTCTTCTCTCTCTCTCTCATTTTAGCTGTTTGGTGACAATATATAAAAATAGAACTGGAGAAAAAAATGAAAACAGCTGGGATGTAGCTCAGTAGTACAGCACTTGCCTTGAATGGGTGAGGTTGTGTGTTCAATCCCTATTGCTGCAAAAGAAAACATGGCAGGTTTTTATTTCACATCTTATGTGCAACCTATCAGGTATATTTAGGATATGAAATTTGTGTTAATGAAACCATGTAGGAAAAACAAAGAGAGAGGTTTTTTTCTGTTTTGAAAATATTAGCTTCATCTTGATATTATAACCAATGGTACTATCCTGTATTGTAAAGGAAAATGACAGACCAAGCCCTCACATGAATGAAATTTTGTTTAGGAATCCTAAACAAAATATTAGCAAGTTGGGTCAACTGGTAGAGAAGTGGGACAGTATAGCAGAAAGAGTGAGACTTACTCCAAGAATTCATGAATGATTTACTATTCAAAAGTCAGCCATTAACATTCACTTTATAGGTGCTAAGGGACTTAACATACATACAGACAATGGCCAGACTGTGTACAAGAATGGAATTTGACTAACCACAGCAGTAACTTGCTCAGGAAGTTAAGTCGCTATAAACAAGCCAGGAAGACAAACTTCTATATGTCAGACTTGTCAGAAATCAGATTTCTATCTTTAGTAACCATCCAGTAAGCCCAAAGTGATAATTTCTGTAAAAACTAACACCAAGTAGCCAGGACTTGACTAACTCAGAACACACCTGAAGACTTCTCTGTTTTTTACCTCATTTTAAAGCTTCCTCACCCCCCAGCCTGCCTTTGAGTTTTTGTCAAAGCTTAAGTGATGTTGAGTGACTCCCTTGCTATAGCTAACTTTGGATAAATCACCTTTGGTTTTATTTGGTTGGTTGTTATTTCCACAGTGCTTCATGATTTGTTGAATGAGCAATGATTAACCAGTGGTTGAGTGTATAAAAGTATAATAAAAGTATTGGATATGAACTGAGGACAAAGTTCACAGAACACTTGAACTGATCAATGTCTTGCTGTCCATTAACAGAACTCCCTGATTAGGAGACATTCATTCTGACTCTGGGTAAAGATGCCACTTGGACAAGTGATATCCCTTGGGGGTCTCCTTCTGTCTTTTAATGGGAGTCTGGGGTATTTTTCAAAGTTAGGGTTTTAGAGAGTGAACATTGTCATGAAGCCAATTCATAATTTTGGTTTCCTTCTTGGTGCAGAGCTTGCTTATTCCCTGCCCTCATTAAGAGCTGGGCTTGGTGTCCCAAGACATGTGCCCTGCAAATAGAGGTACAAACCTGGTACATGAGCTCATTATTAATTTCATAAGTAACAGAAGAATGACTTAGATCATTATTTCTATAAATTTGTATTGAGAGCCAAGGAGTTTGGGGAGAGTGTATGTAAAGAGGCTTCCTTAGGCCACCACTTGCTCACACATTCAGAGGACTGGATTTGCAGGGTGAGGTAGTAGGTGAACTGTGGGGAGTTGTTTGGGGGTGGTAGGTACTGAGGAGGCAGGGAGAACCTGACAGATGAGAGACTGAAGGTGACAGGGAACTGGGAAGAGCTGGTCTGAATTCAGGCTTCAGCTTTAGGCTCTCTGGAGAAAGTCATGCTGGATATAGAGACATCTACTTGCTTCCAGCTGATAAAGGTTGTCAGTATTGGAAATGCGGAAGATGGTAATCTTAGTTTTCTGTAGCAAATTGTTCACTTGTTCCCAGGCCCAGGCTATAGACTGAATTCCAAATGGAGCAGGCAGACTTGTTGAGTTCTGGCAAAATGTGTACCCATCTCTTTAAGGATTCTAGGAGTCTATGGTCACATCGAAGCACTAGTCTGTTCCAATTGTGGATTTTATCCTTACTCTGTGCTCTGCCTTCCTTCATTGTTGTGTCTCTTTACTTGCTTGTCTTATTTGCTTCTGACAGTTTTTGTCTCTAGGCAGCTGTCTCACATTGCAAAGAAGAGAATAGAGTTATGCACCCAGATTTCTCTAAATCAGTGTGTAGTGTGTATGTGAACCTGGTTCCCCATCAGCACACCTTAGGAGATTTTATAAATAACAAATGGCAGGGCTCCATCCAGATCCAATGAACCAGAACCAAAATAGGAAATATTAAAGAATTTACATTTTAAAACACATTCCTAGATGTCCCAGAGATAAAAACATGACTAAGAGCTCCAAGGTGTCTCACTCTTGCTTCTCATTTTTCTGTTTGTAAATATCCTCCCATCACATTTGCTTCAATATTCTGTCTTTGACAGTCTTATCCATTCCTACTAAGGGAAATTTGTAATTTGCTCATTTCCGTATTTTTATTTTATTTTCAAGCCAGGGTCTCATCATGTAGCCCAAGCTGGCCTTGAACTCCTTATCCTCCAGCTTCCAAGTGCTAAGATTATAGGTGAGTGCCAAAACGTGTGGCTTTTAATTAATTTATTTATGTAGAGCAAAACAGCATCTTTTTTTTTATCCTATGGCCCCCTTCCCTTCAGCTATTTATTTTTAATTGATAAATAATACTTGTATGTATTTGTGGGGTATAATGTGATGTTACATGTGTACATATTGTAGAGTGACCAAATTAACTAAGCTTACTATTACATTCGTCACCTCTATTGCTTGCCATTTCTTTGTGGTGAAAACATTTAAATATTTTTGTGCTTAGCAGTTTAGAAATATAAAATGCTTTGAACCTATGTTTACATGAAGTGCAATAGTTCACTGAAACGTATTCCTTCTCTTTATCTGAACTTTGTACCCTATGACCAACATCTTTAAGGACTTTATTTAATTCTAGACATCAGGGGAAATCAGAGCCATATACATCAACAAAGCACCCACACATACACCATTTTTCTAGTGAGCATTGGCCCATTCCTTCATTTGTGAATCCAGTAATGGGTCTTAGGACATCACTGGTCTTATCCCCACCCAGTTATGCACTAAATGAAGTGTCTAACTATAACTGTGAGACTGGTGTGTCCTCAGTCCCTGCCCTCATGTTCTCCAAAGTTGAAATAGCAGAATAGGGTGAATGGTTAGATCAGGTCTTCTCCTTCTTCTCCCCTTTTCCTCCTCCTCCTCCTCTTCCTCTTTTCTTTCTTCTTCTCTTCCTCCTTCTCCTTCTTTCCCTTGTATGTCTTCTTCATCTTCTGTCTTTCTCTTTTTCTCTCCCCCTCCCTCTTTCCTTGTTCCTCTCTCTTATTGTGGTGCTCAGGCTCAAACTTAAGGTCTTACAGATGCTGGATAAGAAGGGATTTATCACTGAGATACATTTACCAGACCACATATTTTTTGATGACTGCAACTCAAGGAGTTCTGGCTCTTAGGTTCTGAGATAGACAGTCCTAGGTTAGAAAGCTGGCAAGAAATTTATTAAGCTTTTAAGAGATTTAAAAGATTTACATACAGTTTAGAGAGAGAATTTATAAGTTTTCTAAAGTAAATGCTCTAAGCTAAGGGGCAGGGAGCAGCCTCACTCTTGTCTTTTTTATTTGGATTAGCTTTTAAACCTGCCACCCCTCTCCCTTCTCTTTTTGTCTCTCATATTCTCCAGTACTTCACTTTCCTAAATCCATGTCTATCCACCTGCCATTTAGTCAGTCTCCTTACTCTGTGGTCTCCTTGCCTCTATTCTCTCTGCCATTTCTCATCTCTCAATAGAAGTTAAGTATCAATTCTTGCATGGTAACTCCTGAGGCCAGGTGAGAGAAAGAGGATTTTCACTGCCAGAAGGAAGGTTAGGCTAGTGTTAAAGGTCTTGTCTCTGTGTTTTGGAAGATAAAGGTTTATTTCATCATGCATGCTGTGGGGATACCAGGTGAATAGTTTGTTTGTTTGTTTGTTCTCAGGGTCATGGCCATGGAGCTCTGGAATCACACCTTCCTGTCAAACTTCATCCTTACAGGCCTGTTCAGCTATTCACCATCTGATTTATTTCTGTTTATCCTGGTCCTTCTGGCTTCTGTGGCCACCCTGGCTGGCAACATCCTCTTCCTCCTGCTCATCCATGCTGACAGGCGCCTGCACACCCCAATGTACTTCTTCCTCAGCCAGCTCTCCATCATGGACTTGACCCTGATGTGCACAGTGGTGCCTAAGATGGCAGCCAACTTTCTCTCAGGCCATAAGTTCATCTCCTGGGGAGGCTGTGCAGCCCAGATCTTTCTAGTGGTCATGGTAGCAGGAGCAGAGTGTTTTCTCTTGGCAGTTATGGCCTATGACCGGTACATGGCAGTTTGCTACCCTCTGAGGTACCCTGTGCTCATGAACTGGAAGACCTGCTTTCTTCTGGTCTTGGCATCCTGGGGGGGTGGGATGGCTGACAGTGTATTCATTGTGACTAAGGTCTTCAGCTTCCCCTACTGTCGTTCTCTGGAGGTGGACCACTTCTTCTGTGAGGTCCCTGCCCTGTTGCGCCTCTCCTGTGCTGACACCTCCCTCTTTGAGGACCTCATCTATGCATGCTGTGTGGTCATGCTGCTGCTGCCCCTTGGGGTCATTGTGACTTCCTATGCCAAGGTCCTCACAGCTGTGATCAGGATGCACTCCACTGAGGGGAAACAGAAGGCGCTGATCACTTGTTCCTCCCACCTGACTGTGGTGGGTCTCTACTATGGGGGAGCCATATTTATCTACATGCAGCGGTCCTCAAGTAGGACACCAGCAGGCAACAGGGCCACCTCCATCTTCTATACTATCGTCACTCCTATTCTCAATCCACTCATTTATAGCCTAAGAAATAGAGAGGTAACTAGGACGCTGAGGAAGATGAAAGGGTTGTGGGGAGTATAAGCATTCACCACACACCTCTTTTTGGCTTTTTATCCGATCTGTCCAGGCTCCCTTGTCATTCTCATTCTTCCTCTCTTCCTTCATTGGGCCACTCTGACTAGTTAGGGCAAGGATGTGAACTGAGTGATTTGCACATATTTAGGATGCTTGGGAGGAAGATGACAAGGTAGAAGATAGTACTTAATTAACTTCACAGTGAATCTTCCTCACACTGAGCACCATCATTTTGAATTTGCAGAAGCAGCATATTGTATCTACATTGTTTATACACTTCCAAGGTTTGGTAAGCAAAGCCTTCCTTCTGCATTGCATCCTTAATGTAAACCATGAGTGGGAATCAATTCTTGTTATGTGGGAGCTGTGCAACCTTAGGAAAGGCTACTTCTCTGTGAACTTCACTACACTCATCTGTGGCCATGGATAAAGCTAAATCTGATAGTTCTTGGTATTCAGTAATTACTACAAATTTTCTGTTAAGATTCATTTTTATGTATCTGTATAATTAAGAAATATGAAGACTGTGTATTCTCACAATTGTACATTTTTTCCCCAGGCTGGCTGCTCCAAGGCTCAAGGGATCTTTTCGAATAGCTGGAAGAGATACTGGATGGTGGGTTCTTGTGGCATGAAAACAGTAAAATGAGATGAAGACAAATATTATGAACAATACAGGCACAACTTTATTGGTACATCAATGTAAGGTGCCTGACTTTAATTGGTGTTGAAGGGAGACAACAATGATGAGTGTGTGTGCGCGTGTGTGCATGTGCATGTGTGTGTGTGTGCGTGTGTGTGTGTGTGTTGGAAGGAATGAGGCTGCCTCTTGCTGTACAAAGAAAAGCAACAAGCTTTTATTGACTTTTGGTGGGGGTGGGATGAAACTTTGTAATTGTCCATTCATCATGGGCATGTTTCCAAAGATGTTTTCCTTCTTGTGTGGAAACATTTTGTCATTGATGAGCTAACAGTTGCCCATTCTATTCAAGAACTGCTGAGTTACAGCTGGTATCATTGTCTTGCAGAAATAAATGTCCTGGACATATGGTTAAGTTGTTCAGGAAGAGGAAACACATATCTGATCCAATGGGCAATAGGTCAAGTTAATCCTGTATTGTAGTCATGGACAAAGCATTTCTCAAATGATCAACATGTGTATGTGCAGAGAGAGGGAGTGTCTGACTCAGGTTTCAAGGTAGCCAAAAGACACAATATGAAAACAGAGATGTAAACCCTATTTATGCCATTTTAGTCACCCATCAGATAGCGATTGTATATCCTGAAGAGTCAGTATTTTTAGCAAAAGCATCCTTAAAGTATCTATAAAGACACATAGGCAACTGCTGTCATAATTCACATATCAGAGGTATTATATGTGGTGAGGCTTGTGGGCAGCTAACAATGTATTGCTCAGCTGTTCTCATCTAAAACATTTTTGCCTTTGGGCTATTCTGGTGTTTTATGACAAAGCTGTTGAGAAAGTGCAAGAATGGAACAGAAGAAAACGTACCATGTTTTTAATGGGTAGCAGTTTAAAGGCCCAGTGTCTGTTTGTCCCTTTGGGGTAGTCTCTGTTAAGGACTTTAGGCACATGTCACCATATCTAGCTTTGTGCCTTATTTTTAATTTATTTATTTGTTATTATTTTTGCTGTGTTTGAGATCAAACCCAGGGCTTCACACATAGTAGGCAAGTGCTCTACCCTGAGATATATCCCTAGCCTGGGCTTTGTATCTTAAAAACAAATGTCAAGGCGTGTAAAATTTCAAAACAGCCAGATGATAGTTATTTCTTTTCAGCTTTCTGGAGTTATTACTGACAAATAAACATTGTGTATATTCAAAGTATATGAGATGATGTACATACTGTGAAGTGATTACCATAGATTGTACTAACCTCAAACAGTCAGAGTTTAAGCCAAGGGAGGCACAAAGGATATAAGGCCTTACTCCATGCAATCAAGAAAGTTGAGGGGCAGTTGTGTGTAGTACACGGCCATGAACCCCATACTCAGGAGTCTGAGGCATAAGACTGGCAAGCTCTGGCCCAGTCTAGGCTACACAGGGAGATCCTATCTCAAAAGTTCAAAAACCAAATCAAAACAATATAAAACCAAAAAAAGTGTTTAGGATCAGATTGGTTTTTTTGTGGGGGGTGAGATACTGAGGTTGAATGCAGGGTCTTGTCCATGTTAGGCACATTTTTTACTATTGAGATACACCCAGACCCCAGATTGATCATTTATTATTGACACCAAAGGTGGAACAGAGTAAAGTGTGAGGACACCACTGCAGGAACTGGTTTCTATCATTTTCTGCCATAGGAATTCTACAGGGACTTGCGAAATAATTCTTTTCAATTTTTTTGAGATTTTTTTTTTGATATAGGCTGACTGGCAACTCATAATCCTCCCATGTAGTCTGCCTCCAGAGTACTGGGATTATAGATTTGTGCTACCATGCCTAGCCTTGGAAATAATCTGTCATCTAAAGATCTCCTTAAATGCACTAGACCAAAAATCTCCACAATCACTCCATCACACAGGAATCCTCCATTTATTTCTTGAGAACCTGAAGGATATCAGATATGAGGGGATGCACACACATGGGGAAGGAGAGAGCCCTTTGGGAGTTTAGAGTCTGGCCCAGGATATAAAGTGCTCCAGACAGAAGGAATAGCTGAGCAAAGGCTGAACGTGAGTTCTAGAGAGGGAAGACCCAGAGAGAAAGTGAAGTAGATCTGGCCAGAGGGAACCAAGTCCACATCACCTGGAACCTGATAAGCCAGTATGAGGAGTTAGGGTTTTTATCAGAGGGGAGGTGTGATCTACCCTGATTTAATAGATCTGCCTGGGCTGCTGGGTAGGGTAGAAAGGGATGTTCCTGTAGTATTTAGGTGAGATGATGGCACTGGATTTGGGTGTAAATGAAGTGGCCAGAGCTAACAGGTTCTGGATACATTTTGAAGTTCAAATCAAAGGATTTTCTACATCATCATTTTAAATTTGTTATCCTATTGTTGTACTGTGGGTACTTTGTGAAATTTACAAAAGTGTTTACAATATATCTCAGTTAAATTCAGCCCCTTCATCATTCTCCTTTATTCTTCCTCTTGCCGTTCTCAGAATAGTTTTAACAGGTCTCATTTTTCCATTTTCATGCATGAGTATATAATATTTCTACCATATTCACCCTCCTACACCTTTCCTTCTATCCTCCCCCTAACTTTTTCAATTAAAAAAATTGAAATGGAGTGGCATTGGCTTGGGGCATGCAAGATGGTGTAGTGTAGGGAGGCCTGTTTTGGTAGAGTGGGGTACTGGGGATAAAACCTAGAGCCTCCTGTATTCCAGGCAGTTCTACCCATAGGTACATCACCATCCTGGTGGTCTCTTCTTAAACACACCTCAGTTGTGTCTACCACTGAACTTTTGATCTGGGTTGCAGACATGCCCTCCTTGGTGTAAACTGAGTTTTGAAACAATGTTAACCTCCCCTGATCTTCTGTACATGGACCTCTTCCTCCAAACTACCCAGAGACTGAGACTGCACCCAATACTTCCTTACAAAACTTTTGCCAGTGACAAACCTGATTCCTGATTAAGGTGTGATGTAATTTTCAAAACTTGTAGCTAAAAGCTGTAAATGTAGCTGCTAAGTTGTAAAACCTCAGAGTACATTTTTAAGACTGCTTGGGTCTGTTTCTGGATAATAATCCTAATCAGTCCCAAGTAAATGTAATTTTTTTTGTTCTCAGCTAAACTGATTTTAATCTTGGTCAACATCATGGAGTTAGTATTAAAACTTTACAAGATTTTAGGAGGAGTAAAATAAGAAACTACATGCATGTAACCTGTTAGGCATTTTTTGAGTTTTTTTCCATTAAAATGCACAAATGCCTCAGCCGTCAATACAGTTCTTTAGAAATTACAAGACAATCGTTTGCCACATAAAGAAGGAAGCTGGCACCAGCTTCAATGTAGTTTTTTTTTTTTAATTTAAGAGACTCAAAACTTTTCATTGATTAATTATGATCAAATAAATTTGAATAAGTTTAATTTATAGAGAATTAACAGGAGTATCTTTAGGACTCAAGCCTATGCCTACATTTTGATACTGCTTCATTCCGTTTTTATTTTCAGGAGTTTTATGTGAGAGAATACACTATCCAAGTCTAGTGGATGCAAACAGTGTACAGAATTTGCTACTCACAAATTCTGCGGACTCAAATAGCCATGTCCAAAAAATTTCCAGGAATACTATTTATTAAAGGAAGCTTAATTTTGCCTTAGGTTTTCTTTAATTCATAGATTGAAAGGTAAGATAGTTGATGATTCAAATATCTTGATTTTGCTTTCCAAAGTAGGCAGCCACTGAAACTTAAAGCGTTTGAAATTTGTAACTCTCCTAAATCTCTATATGACTGAACGCAGTGCACTTCTTCAATTTCTGAGTTTTTTGTTTAACCGAACCTGAGAATAGATCACCAAGAGAAATGAGTAAGTCTCTAGTGGCACTTGCTCTGTCCACCTTGGACACATTGATGGTGTTCTTGCTGTTTCCTGCTTCAGCAAATGGAAAGATTCCCAACTTTGTAATCTTCACACATCTCTTGACTTCTGAGAAGCCACTCCTCTTCTAAAATATAAGGACAATGCCAGTGAGTAAGTAGGGTTGTGGGCGAAGGTTAAGTGAAATCATGCATAGAAAGTTTCTCCATACTTTATTTACAGGATGTACTTCCTTTCAACTGTCTATACTTTTCTTACTGATGACCCTGAGGGTCCGACAAGTTGGGTGTGTCAGCATCTTTTAATTCTAAAACCTCCTAATTTAAGGAAGCAGCTTATGAAATCTCTTAAACAAGTTTACACATAATAAAGTTCTGACTATTTTAAATCTTCTAATTGATGCAGAACAAATAAGGTAGAATGATGAAAAATTTGTAATCCTGATTATTTCCTCCAATGCATGTTGTGGTTAGGCATACTTGTGTTACCATAGAAACCATCCTGTTAAGTCATGCAGTGGAAGAAGCACATGACCAAAAAGCAGTTGAAACTTATCTCTTTCATGATGGAGGGGGTGAATTTAAGTATGATGTATTTGAGATATTGTACGAACTTTTGTAAATGCCACAAAATATCCCCAGCACAATAAAAAAATTAATTAAGAAAAGAAACCTATCTCTTTTGTCCTAGGTCCCTTTGCAGAAAATAATCTCAGTATTTCTACTACAATATATTTTGATTCTATTGCCCATTGAATCAGATGGCTATAGAGGTTGAATTTTTATTTATGTAAATATTGGCCATTTTTACTTTATTAGAAAAGTATCTGAATTCAATTACCCATTTATAGATTAGATTATTTGCTCTTTTAGTTTTGAATTTTTTGAGTTCTTTAGTTATTCAGGAAATTAATCTCCTATTGGATGAATAGCTGGTAATGCTTTTTCCCTATTCTATAGGCTGTCTCTTTACTCATTCATTATTTCTTGTGTTGTGTACAACCTTTTTATTTTCATTTTAATTTTGTGGTGCTAGATATCAAACCAATGGCCTGAGCATGCTAAGCAAGTTCTCTACCATTGAATTACACTCCTGCCCCTGCAGAAGCTTTTTAATTTAATATGATTTGTTTGTCTATTCTTGCTCTTATTTCCTGAGCTATTGGAGTCCTATTCAGGAAGTCATTGCCTATGCTTCTATAATGAAGTGTTTCTCCTATATTTTTTTTCCAGTAGTTTCAAAGGTCTTATTAAGGTCTTTGATCTATTTGGAGTTGATTTCTGTGCAAGGTGAGAGGGCTCTAGTTTCAGTCTTCTACGTGTGGATATTCAGTTTTCCCAATAGCACTTGTTAAAAAAGCTGTGACTTTTCCAATGTATATTATTGGCACCTTTGTTATGAATCAGATAGCTGCAGCTTCATGAGTTTATTTCTGAGTCTCCTATTCCAGTGATCTACAAGTCTGTTTGTGTGCCAGTACCATGCTGCTTTTGTTACTATGGCTCTGTAGTATATTTGAAGTCAGGCATTCTGATACCTCCAACACTGTTCTTTTTTCAACTCCCAATCGGGTTAGAAAAGAAAAAAGATAAGATACTTTTTGGAGAAAGTTGGAATTTAAAAATAGTAAATTCAGCTGTGAGTGGTGGTCCATGCTTATAATCTCAGGACACAAGAGACTGAGGCAGGAGGAACCTGAGTTTGAGGCCCGCTTTGGTTACAAGTTTGAGAACAGTAATACCCTTCCTCAAAAAACAAGTATAAATATTAATAATGAAGTAATAAAAAGAGATAGTGGAGAGATGAGCAAAGAGAGAAGAAGCAAGATAGAGTGAGGGCAAGTATATGAGATGAAGGTATGAAAAATAATATCAAGGGAAAACAACAAAACAAATAAAAAGCAAGACAAAACAACAACAAAAATAACAATAACAACAAAAAACCAGCCAATATTTCTTTCTTGCTTTGGAGAAGGAGGATGGAGATGCTTTGCTTGTCATTTTAGAATTTACCTGAGTGGGGGTAGGGGATATTGACTCATATTCCCTTTGCTATCTAAGCAGGTTAGGTCAGAAAGGGCCATTGCAGGCTAAGCCTTTCCATGGAGGATGCACATCATGATCGCTGTTGGGATGAATTCCTGTTCATGTCCTCCAGATGCAAGGCTAATATAGGAGCTGCCCTCAGACTGCTCTTGTCAGCAGAGCCCAAGGACTGCATCCTTGGTTGAGTTCTCACACCAGAGGTGCTCCACCAGTGGGACAGGGTTATGGGAAATGCCTAAGTAGCAGCTGCATTTCCACTAATTATCTCCCTCAGCAAAACACAGCTGGTTTTGCTTCTCTTCCAGAAGTTGGGCTGCAATTTCCAACTGTAACCGCCTCCACTTGCCCGTTTAGCACAGCTAACCCTTCCCAACACAATAGACCTGTGTCCCCAAGTTAGCATCCAAGGCACTACCAGCTTCCTGGCTCCAAACAAGTAAAATCACTGATTCAGTGCATATATATTTAGAATTGTTATAGCTTCTTGCTGGATTGTTCCCTTTATTAATATGTTGTGACATTCTTATCTTTTCTGACTGATGTTCTGCATAAAATCCTCTTTTTTTGGTATAAGAATGGCTACTCCTGCTTGCTTTTAAGTCTGCGTGCCTGGTAAACCTTTTTCCAACCTTTTACTTTTAGTTTTTGTGTCTTTAGCTGTAAGGTATGTTTCTTATAGATGGCAGATCCAATCTGACAAGCTTTGTCTTTTGGTTGAGACAATTAAGTCCATTTACATTTAGGGTTATGGTTGAGTGGTCCTGATTTCTGTGTTTCTATTGATTTTTTCCACACTGAGTCTCATGTTGATTGTTCTTTGCTTTGTTCAACTTTGGGTTTTGCTGAATTGACCAGGCTTGCCATTTTCCTAGATCTTGTAGGTTCATCAATTCCCCTTGAGTTTTATTCTTCCTAGTCTCTTGTATTTGTGATTGTTTTTCATTCTTTTCTATGTTTATTATTCCTTTGAGTATCCTTTGTAATGCAGTCTTGGTGCACATGAACTGCTTTAGCTTGTCCTTGTCTTGGAAGGTCTTTATTTCTCCATCAGCATTGAAGGACAGTTTTCTAGGATAAAGTATTCTTGGTTGGCAATTATTTTCTCTCAGAGCTTGAAAAATTATATTGATCCATGCAGGAATCATAAAAAACTATTAGCAAATTGGATCCAGCCATATAGAAGCAGGATGGTGTATCACAAAGAATGGGGATTATTCCAAAAATTTCCCAGGGCTTCACTATTCAAAAGTCAGCCATTGATTTCACATTTATGGTGTTGAGGGGTTTAACATATAGACAGACAATGATCCATCTGTGTACAAGAATGGAACTCTGACTAACAGCAGCAGTAACCTGCTCAGGAAGTGAACACCTTTATTATTATTATTTTTTAAATTTTATTTCATTTTTTATTATTGTTGTATTGTGGTGCATTGTGACAATTATCAAAGTTCTTACAATATATCAGTTGAATTCAGCCACTCTACCACTTTTTTCCCCTCCCACATTCCTGGAATAATTTCAACAGGTCACATTTTTTCCATTTTCATACATGAGTACATGATATTTCCACAATATTCACCCTTCTACATCCATTCCTTATATCCTGCCACTCCAATTGGTGATGAGCACCGGACAGGACCTGTTTTACTTTCTTGTTCTTCAGTTTTGAATATATAAACAGGCCAGGAAGACAACCTGCTTTGTATCAAACTTGTAGGAAATCTGAATGTTGTCTTTAGTAACAATCCAGTAGGTTAAGCAGTAACTTCTGTAACCATTGACAGCAAATGGCCAGGACTTGACTAAATCAGTATACACCCAAAGCCTTCTCTAGTTTTTTTCCTTTTTTAAAGCTTTCTCATTCCCCAGCTTGCACTTGAGTCTTTGCCAAAGCCCAAGTAATATTGGCTGACTCCCTTGTTATAGTAAACTTTGGATAAACTACCTTTGACTTTATTTGGTTGGTTTTTTTTTGCTTATTTGCACAGTGCTCAATAATTTGTTGAACAAACAATGATTAAGCAGTGATTGAGTGTACAAAAGTATTGGATATGAATTGAGGACAAGGTTCACAGAACACTTGACCTGATCCATGTCCTACTGTCCATGAACAGAATTCCTCCAGTATACAAAGACATTTATTCTGATGTTCAGGGTAAAGATTCCTTTTAGAGAAGTGATATTTCATGGGGGTCCCCTCTGACTTTTAATGGGAGTCTGGGGTATTTTTTAAAGTTAGGGTTTTGGGGAGTGAACATCATCATGAAGCCAATTCATTATTTTTGTTTCCTTCTTGGTTCAGAGATTGTCTATTCCCTGCCCTCATTAAGAGCTGGGTTTGGTGTCCCAAGACATCTGCCCTGCAACTAGAGGTACAAACCTGGTACATGAGCTCATTATTAATTTCATAAGTAACAGAAGAATGACTCAGATAATTATTTCTATAAATTTGTATTGAGAGCCAAGGAGTTTGGGGAGAGTGTGTGTCAAGAGCCTTCCCCAGGCCATCACTTGCTCACACATTCAGAGGACTGGATTTCAGGGTGAAGTGGAAGGTGAACTTCAGGGAGCTGATTGGGGGATGGTAGGTGCTGAGGAGGCAGTGAGGACTGACAGATGAAGGAATGGAGGTGACAGGGAATTGGGAAGAGCTGGTCTGACTTTAGGCATCAGCTTCAGGCTCTCTGGAGAAAGTCACGTTGGACATAGAGACTTCCACTTTCTGCCAACTGATAAATGTCAGTATTGGAAATGCGGAAGATGGTAATCTTAGTTTTCTGTAGAAAATTGTTCATTTGTTCCCAGGCTCTAGACTGAATTCCAAATGGAGTGGGCAGACTTATTGAGTCCTGGCCACATGTGTGCTCATCTCATTAAGGAGTCTGTGGTCACATTCGAAGCACTGGTCTGTTCCAATAGTGGAGTTTATATTTACTCTGTGCTCTGGATTCCTTCATTGCCATGTCTCTTTAATTGCTGTGTCCTATGTGCTTCTGACAGTTTCTGATTCTAGGCAGCTGTCTCACATTGCAAAGAAGAGAATAAAGTTATGCACGCAGATTTCTCTAAATCAATGTGTGTGTGAACCTGCTTCCCCATCAGCACACATGAGGAGATTTTACAAATAACAAATGGCAGGGCTCCATCCAGATCCAGTGAACCAGAACCCCAATAGGAAACATTAAAGAATGTACATATTAAAACACATTCCTAGATGTCCCAGTCATGTTTATACATGACTAAGACTACTGGGTGTCTCACTCTTGCTTCTAATTTTTCTGTTTGTAAATATCCTCCCATCACATCTGCTTCAATATTCTGTCTTTGACAGTCTTATCCATTCCTACTAAGGGAAATTTGTAATTTGCTCATTTCCATATTTTTATTTTATTTTCAAGCCAGGGTCTCCTCATGTAGCCCAGGCTGGCCTTGAACTCCTGGTCCTCCAGCTTCCAAGTGCTGAGATTATAGGTGAGTGCCAACACATGTGGCTATTAATTAATTTATTTATGTAGAGCAAAGCAGCGTCATTTTTTATCCTATTGCCCCCTTCTCTTCAGCTATTTATTTTTAATTGACAACTAATACTTGCACATATTTGTGGGATATAATGTGATGTTACATGTGTACATATTGTAGAGTGACCAAATTAACTAAGCTTACTATCACATCCATCACCTCTAATACTTGCCATTTCTTTGTAGTGAAAACATTTAAATATTTTTGTGCTTAGTAATTTGGAAATATACAGTGCTTTGAACCTATGCTTACAATGCTGGGCAATAGGTCACTAAAACGTATTCCTTGGGTCCAACTGAACTTTGTATCTTATGACATTCTTCAATTCTAGATCTCATGGAAGGTCAAAGCCATCTACCCCAACAAAGCACCCCCCCACACCATTTCTATAGTGAGCCTTGGCCCATTCCTTCATTTGTGAATCCAGTAATGGGTCTTAGGACATCACTGGTCTTATCCCCACCCAGTTATGCACTAAATGAAGTGTCTAACTATAACTGTGAGACTGGTGTGTCCTCAGTCCCTGCCCTCATGTTCTCCAAAGTTGAAATAGCAGAATAGGGTGAATGGTTAGATCAGGTCTTCTCCTTCTTCTCCCCTTTTCCTCCTCCTCCTCCTCTTCCTCTTTTCTTTCTTCTTCTCTTCCTCCTTCTCCTTCTTTCCCTTGTATGTCTTCTTCATCTTCTGTCTTTCTCTTTTTCTCTCCCCCTCCCTCTTTCCTTGTTCCTCTCTCTTATTGTGGTGCTCAGGCTCAAACTTAAGGTCTTACAGATGCTGGATAAGAAGGGATTTATCACTGAGATACATTTACCAGACCACATATTTTTTGATGACTGCAACTCAAGGAGTTCTGGCTCTTAGGTTCTGAGATAGACAGTCCTAGGTTAGAAAGCTGGCAAGAAATTTATTAAGCTTTTAAGAGATTTAAAAGATTTACATACAGTTTAGAGAGAGAATTTATAAGTTTTCTAAAGTAAATGCTCTAAGCTAAGGGGCAGGGAGCAGCCTCACTCTTGTCTTTTTTATTTGGATTAGCTTTTAAACCTGCCACCCCTCTCCCTTCTCTTTTTGTCTCTCATATTCTCCAGTACTTCACTTTCCTAAATCCATGTCTATCCACCTGCCATTTAGTCAGTCTCCTTACTCTGTGGTCTCCTTGCCTCTATTCTCTCTGCCATTTCTCATCTCTCAATAGAAGTTAAGTATCAATTCTTGCATGGTAACTCCTGAGGCCAGGTGAGAGAAAGAGGATTTTCACTGCCAGAAGGAAGGTTAGGCTAGTGTTAAAGGTCTTGTCTCTGTGTTTTGGAAGATAAAGGTTTATTTCATCATGCATGCTGTGGGGATACCAGGTGAATAGTTTGTTTGTTTGTTTGTTCTCAGGGTCATGGCCATGGAGCTCTGGAATCACACCTTCCTGTCAAACTTCATCCTTACAGGCCTGTTCAGCTATTCACCATCTGATTTATTTCTGTTTATCCTGGTCCTTCTGGCTTCTGTGGCCACCCTGGCTGGCAACATCCTCTTCCTCCTGCTCATCCATGCTGACAGGCGCCTGCACACCCCAATGTACTTCTTCCTCAGCCAGCTCTCCATCATGGACTTGACCCTGATGTGCACAGTGGTGCCTAAGATGGCAGCCAACTTTCTCTCAGGCCATAAGTTCATCTCCTGGGGAGGCTGTGCAGCCCAGATCTTTCTAGTGGTCATGGTAGCAGGAGCAGAGTGTTTTCTCTTGGCAGTTATGGCCTATGACCGGTACATGGCAGTTTGCTACCCTCTGAGGTACCCTGTGCTCATGAACTGGAAGACCTGCTTTCTTCTGGTCTTGGCATCCTGGGGGGGTGGGATGGCTGACAGTGTGATTGATGTGACTATGGTCTTCAGCTTCCCCTACTGTGCCTCTGTAGAGGTGGACCACTTCTTCTGTGAGGTCCCTGCCCTGTTGCGCCTCTCCTGTGCTGACACCTCCCTCTTTGAGGACCTCCTCTATGTATGCTGTGTGGTCATGCTGCTGCTGCCCCTTGGGGTCATTGTGACTTCCTATGCCAAGGTCCTCACAGCTGTCATCAGGATGCACTCCACTGAGGGGAAACAGAAGGCTCTGACCACTTGTTCCTCCCACCTGACTGTGGTGGGTCTCTACTATGGGGGAGCCATATTTATCTACATGCAGCGGTCTTCAACTAGGACACCAGCAGGCAACAGGGCCACCTCCATCTTCTATACTATCGTCACTCCTATTCTCAATCCACTCATTTATAGCCTAAGAAATAGAGAGGTAACTAGGACCCTGAGGAAGATGAAGGGGAGGTGGGGAGTATAGACATCCTTCACACACCTGTTTCTTCCTTCTTCACTTGATCTGTTCCTTACTCTGTCCAGGTCCCCTTGTCATTCTCATTCCTCTCTCTGCCTACACTGGGACACTCTGACTAGTTAGGGCATGCTGTGAGCTGAGTAATCTGCAGCTTTGGACAAAAATCAATAGTTATTGGATAGTACTTGATTAGCTTCACAATGAATCTTCCTCACACCAAGCACCACCATTTTTAAGAATAGAAGCCATTGTAAATTTAAGAAACTGAAGACACCTTGTTTACATTCTCTGTAGATCTGATAGGCAAATCCTTTCTTCTGCATTACCTGTTAAAATTGAGCCAAGAGTGGGAACCAATTCAGATTCTATTTGCATACTAAGCTGGTGCACATATGTCAAAATATATAGGAGCTGTGTGACCTTGGGCAAGATTAATCCTCTATGGACTTGACTATTCACCTGTAAACATTGGTAAAGTTAAATCTGATATTTCTTGGTGTTCACGAATTACTGTGTATCTAAGCATCTATGTACTTAAGAAATTTGAAGATTTTCCTGTCTTCTTACAATTGTACTTTATTTTGTTTTCCTTTTAAAAGTGTTGTACCATCTGGGCATCAGTGGCTCATGCTTGTAATCCTAACTACTTGGGATGCTGATTTTGGGAGGATCACAGTTAGAGGCCAGATGGGTAAAGAGTTGGAGAGAAGTATTTTTGAAAATAATCTGGGCAAAATGGACTGGAAGTTGTAAAGTGCATGCTTGGCAAGCTGTTCTTTTGTAAGAACAAAGCCCTGAGTTCAAATCCCAGTCCCACCAAAACCAAACAACAACAACAAAAAAGATGGAGTACCACCAAATGGCCCAGACTAGCCCTGGGCTCAAGGGATCCTTTCTAATAGCTGATACTGATACTTTTTAGTGGGATTGTGTGGCATGGAAACAGTGGAAATGAGACCAAGACACATATTATGAACAAGGCAGGCAAATCTTTATTGAGCTGTCTGACTTCAATTGGAGTCAAAGGGAGACAGCAGTGATCAAGGGAGAATCAGGCTGCTGGTTGCTGAACAAAAGAGAACAGCAAGCTTTTATTGAGTTTTCCTGGCAGGGGGTGAAATCTTGGTAATAGTTTGTTCATCATGGGAATGTTTTCAAAAGATATTTGCCTTCTTGTGTGCAACTACCTTGGCCTTACATTCGGTTGGCTAACAGATGGTCAGTTCAGTCCAGGAACTGCTGTGTTAAAGGTGATATTGTTATTTTGTATAAATAAATTTCTTCTTATTTATTTATTTATTTATTTATTTTGTGGTACCGAGGCTTGAAGTACAACTTGAGCCACCACCAGTTCTTTTTGTGATGGGTATTTTCGAGATAAGTGTCTTGTGAACTGTTTGCCCAGGCTGGCTGTCAGCAGTGATCCTCCTGATCTCTGCCTCCTGAGTAGCCAGGATTGCAGATGAGAGCCACTGGCACCCAGCTGAAAATCCAGATTCTTATATCCTACATGGATGCATCCAGGCAGGTAGACATAATGAGGGTGATGATAAAAGTTTATTAAAGGTTAGGGAAAAAATTGCAAAGAGCCATGAAGGGCCAGGTGTGAGATGGAAGCAGAGAGAGGACTTTCAGTTACAAAAGTGTTAGGTTGCAGTAACCTGCTGGAGGGGTAAATCCTGAGCTGCTCTCCATCACCAATAATCAGTGAGTGGGGAGGGGTTTGTTTGGTCCCAGGGTAAGATGTGAACAATTTGCAGATATTTGCAATTAAAAAGAAAGCAGAGACAGAGAGAGAGAGGGAGAGAGAGAGAGAGAGAGAGGGAGAGAGAGAGAGAGAGAATTATGTTTAATCTGAAATACAGTGTTAAACCACTTATGTTTTAAGAGTCCCAGATTTGGTTGGCTGTCCAAATATGTTGTGATTGCTGGTAAGTAGAAAATCTAGATTATTATGTAAGAACAATGCAATCAGATATCTATTAGATCTCGAAAAAGTCTGTGTTTTCAACAAATAATCTTTTAAAGTTTTTGCAAAGATACCATTACCAAAAAACTGGTCCCTGGTCTCAGTGCCAGTTTATCATTTACCAATAATGAGAGCAGGGTTTTGAGGAAAAGGAAATGAAGTTTGTTATTTGTCAGATGAAGCAGAGAACAGAGAGAGTTAACCTCTCAAAGCTCTGTCCTCCCACTTCTGAGAGAAATGAGAAAATGCCCATCTTTGAATAGAGTGTTCGGGGGTTCAGCTCGATTGTGTGTCCAGATGGCCGCTGGCCTTGATTCTCCAGACGTCTGGTACCACTTCTCTGAAGCTGTACGTCTTGGCTGGCAGGTTTACTGCTCGGGTGGTCAGTAAGAGATCAGAGGGAGAGAGCTGCCTGGTCTAATTGAAGAGCAAAGAACTTAATCTTGGATTCTCCAGCTTGTAAACAAAGAGGGAGAGAATGTTAAGTTAATCCACATGTCCAAGTCCAGTAAACTGGCCAGCACGCATGCTGGCTATACAAAAAGTTTTTTTTTTTTCTTTTGTGGTCCTAGTTACATTTTCCCCACTGTCAATTTATTCCTTCCATTTCTATGGAAAATAGCTCTGCAATAATCCGTTTTCTGCCTTTAGTTAATTCCTGGGCCCAAGTAAGGAGTCAATGCTCCTCAGCAAAAGCAACTTTTAAGCCCCTATTAGAAGACATAGGCACCTGTTATAAGAATTCATCTATTAGAGGTATTATCTGTGTGGCAGCTTGTGTCAGCTAACAATGCATTGCTCTGGCCTTTCGTAATCCAGGGTTTTATGACAAAACTGTTGAAAAAGTACAAAGATGAAAATAGAACAAAACTTACCATGTTTTTAATGTGTAACAGGTTAAGGGCCCAGAGTTTACTTATCCCCTTGGGTTAGTCCCTATTTCAGGATTACAGGCAAGGCACGTGTCACCATGTCTGGCTTTGTACCTTATTTTTCTTTGTTATTATCTTTTTTCTTTCTTTCTTTTTTTGCTGTGTTTGGGATCAAATCCAGGGCCTCATGCATGCTAGGCAAGTGCTCTACCCGTGAACTACACTCCCAGCCTGGGCTTGTGCTTAAACACAAATATCAAGGTGTGTAAAATTTCAAAATAGCCAGATGATATTTATTTGTTTATTTGAAGCTTTCTGGAGGTATAGTTGACAATTGTATAAGTTTAAGATATCCAAAGTGATGTACACATTGTGAAACAATCACCACAGAACGTACTAATCTGAAACAGCCAGAGTTTAGGTCAAGGGAAGTACAAAGGATTCAAAGCCTCTGTCCATGAAATTAAGAAAGTTTAGGGGCAATTGGGCATGGGGGGGCATGGCTACAATCCCAGCACAGGAGTCTGAGGCAGGAGAGTGGTGAGCTTGTGCTCAGCCTGGGTGACACAGGGAGATCTGTTTCAAAAAAAACCCCAAACCAAAGTAATAATAATAATAATAATAATAATAATAATGTTTAAAGCCAGACTGCTCTTTTGGAGAGGGTGGTACTGGGGTTGAACCCAGGACCTTGTACATGTTAAATGTACCTTCTACCACAAAGGTACACCCAGCCCCCATATGACTTCTTTATTATTGGCCCTGAAGTTGGAACAGAAGTGAGGTGTGAGGAGACCACTGCAGGAACTGGTTTCGATAAAGTTTCCTGTCTCAGGAATTCGGGAGGGCTTGGGAAATAATCCCTAATTTTTTTTCTTTTTTCTTTCTTTCTTTTTTTTGAGATAGGTTCTCATTATGTAGCCTAGGCTGGCTGAGAACTCATACTCCTTCTGCATCAGCCTTCAGAGTGCTGGGTCTATAGGGGTGTGCTACCATGCGTAGCGTGGGAATTAATCTTTTGTTCTAAAGATTTCCTTAAACACACTGGGCCAAAATTCTCCACTCAATCACTCCATCACACAAGAGTCCTGCATTTATCTATTGAGAGTCTGTGGGATATCAGATATGAGGGGATGCACACATATGGGGAAGGAGAGAGCATGGTCCAGACCTTAGGGAGTTTAGTGTCTGGCCCAGGATATACAGTGTTCCAGACAGAAGGAATAGCTGAATAAAGGCTGAACATGAGTTTTAGAGTGGGGAGACTCAGAGAGAGAAAGTGAAGTAGAGCTGGCTAAGGGGAACCATGTCCATATCACCTAGAGCCTCACTAGCCAGTATGAGGAGTTAAGGTTTTGAACAGGGTGGGGTATGATCTAACCTGTTTAATATAGATCTGCCTGGGCTGCTGGGTGGGGTGGGTTAGAAAGGTTTCTGTAGGAATTTAGGTGAGATGATGACACTGTTTTGGATGTAAATAAAGTGGCCAGAGCAAACAGGTTCTAGATACAATTTGAAGTTCAAATCAGCAGGATTTCTATGTTACCATTATCAAGAGAAAAAAAACGAAAATGGAGTAGCATTGGCTTGGGGCACTTAAGATGGTGTAGGATAGGGAGGCCTGTATTTTGTTGTTGTTTGGCAAGGGGATGCTGGGGATAAAACCTACAGCCTCCTGCATTTTAGGCAGCTCTACCACTGAGTTACATTTCTATCCCAAGGGGCTCCTTGTTCAGCAGGCCTAAATCATGTCTAAGGGAACTTTTAACTAGGCTGCAGACATGCCTGCCCTGGTGTGAGCTGAGTTTTGAAATATTGTTAACCTCCTCGGATCTTCCCCACAACTACTCAGACTGAGACTGTGCCCAATACTTCCTTACAAAATCCAGTCCCGATTCTTGATTAACAAGTTATATAATTTCCAGAACTCTGTGGCTTAAAACTATAAATGTAGCTGCCATTTTGCAAAACCTCAGAGTACATTTTTAAGACTGCTTGAATCTTGGATT
Source organism: Castor canadensis (assembly GCF_047511655.1). Taxonomy (NCBI): domain Eukaryota; kingdom Metazoa; phylum Chordata; class Mammalia; order Rodentia; family Castoridae; genus Castor; species Castor canadensis. The sequence continues at coordinate 68,798,283 of NC_133401.1, forward strand.
GTAATCCTAATTAGCCCTAAGATAAATGTAATTTCCTTGGTTCTCAGTTAAGTTGATTTTAATCTAAGTCAACATCATGGAGCTTAAGATTAAAACTTCACAAGATTTTAAGAGGGATAAAATAAGAAACTATATTTATCTTGTTAGGTATTGTTTCATTTTTTTCTATTAAAATGCACAAATGTCTCAGCAACCAATACATAAAAGTTACTTTAAATACTTTAAAAATTACAAGACAATTATATGCCATTTAAAGAAACTCATTTCCAAGTTATTTCTATAACTTCTCTATGTTTTTGAAGCATATACATTATAGAACAGCTTAAGTATTGCCTCATCTTAATTCAGGAACCCTCTGGATTTTCCCCTGGTGCTGTGAACCATCTGATACATTCATCTCCATGTGGTCCCCGTAAATAAATCTGTCTAGGAAGGGGCCCTTTCTACTGGGGCTTGTGGACAGTTCTCTCTGCCACTCCCAGCCCACCACAATCACCACGCCCATTGCCCCATGGTGAAGACAGGAGCCCCACCCTGGTCTCCTTCTGTACTACAGGGCTTACCGGGAGGCAGCAGCTGGCAGGGAGCAGGCAGAGGTTGCCCTTGGGTACTGAGATAGAGAGCTGACAGATTTTATCTTTAATTTTTTTATATTTACATACATACATATGGTATACAGTGTACCTTTTATTTATTTTTTAAAATTAGGATATATTCATTGTACAGGGTGGATTCATTTTGACAATTCCAAATAGGCTTATATTGTACATTGGTTAGATCACTCCCACAAGATTTTAATTTTTGATACAGGTTCTCACTATGTGGCCCAGACTCTCTCTGTAGTTCAGACTGGCCTGGAACTCACAGTTTCTGATTGCTTCCCAAGTACTGGGATTACAGGCATGTATACCCAGCCATCAGATTTATTTATAGAGAATAGATGGAAATTAATGTTTCAGGTGGCTCCAATACCACAGGTGGCTCCCTGTACTCTTGCACCCCTGTTTTGGCAGGAGTGGTAAGAATGTGGGTTCTCCACTTTCTCCCTTTCATCGTTCCTCCCACCCTTGTATTCTAGGTAGAAGTCAGGGTCCCATTCATTCTTTATTTTTTATTTTCTGCATTTGTTGGCAGTGCTGGGGATTAAACCCAGGGCTTGATGCAAATTTTAGCATCAAGCATTTAGCATTTTAGTGGTGAAGAAGATTCTTTGGGGGCTGAGTTTTTGAGTTTCCTGTAGATTCTTAATATTAGACCCTTGTCAGATAAGTGGCTGGCAAAGATTTTCTTCCATTCTGAGGGCTGTCTCTTGAGTCTGGTGATTATTTTCTTTACTGTGCAGAAGCTCTCAGTTTAATGCAGTCCCATTTGTTGTTCATTGTTTCTCTTAGATGCTGAGCATTTTGACTTCTGTCTAGGAAATTGTTCCCTATACCTATCTATTCTAGTGTATTTCCTACTGCTTCTTGGAGTTGTTTCAAAGTTTTAGGCCTTATATTAAGACCTTTGATCCACTTTGAATTGATTTTGGTGCAAAGTGAAAGACAGAGATCTAGTTTCAGTCTTCTGCCTGTGGATATCCAGTTTTCCCAGCAGCATTTGTTGAAGAGGCTATCTTTTCTCCACTGTGTGTTTTGGGCTCCTTTGTCAAAGATCAGCTGACTATAGATGCATGGGCTTGTGTCTGGATCTTTTATTCTGATCCATTGGTCTTCCTGTCTCTTTTTGTGCCAATACCATGCTGTTTTTATTATTATGGCTCTGTAGTATAGTTTGAGGTTGGGTATTGTGATCCCTCCCCTGGCTGCTGCAAGAATTCTAACTTGACTTCGGTGGCCCATTTCCTCTGCTTTGACTTTGTTTAGTTTCATGCTCTCTGATCTGCTGAAAGCAACTTGTCCAGCAAAAGGGTGACAGTTAAAATTATGGTCAGATACGCTCAGCACCAGGCCCTACAATGAGGGTAGGTGAGCTCCCAGGTTAGTAATAGCTCCATCTTGTGGAGAGATGGTTCACTCTTCTGAAAGCAGCATTAGGCCCAACAAAGACTCTAGCCAGCACCTCTGTTTTGCCCAGCTCACTTGCTTTTTCTCTATTTCCCAGTTTCAGTGCTCTACCAGGTCCCTCTCTGACCAACTGTTCTCCAAGGTCATTCTCCAGGAGAGGATTGGAAAACAACCCATGGAGGCAACAGCTTTGCTGGATACAGAGCCCTTGCAATGGCAGTGTTTTGGACCTTTGTCTACAAAACCATTGAACCGTTGCTGCAGAAGAAGGTGAAAGTTCCTCAGCCTGCTGTGGATTATGGCAGCCAGTACACATGGGTCTGCTGGCTGGAGGAGGAGCCCCTCAAATCTCACCAGTATGGGGAGCCACCTGATCCCTGGCCTCATGGAACTGAATTCAGGGGCAACAGCTTTGGAAGCAGTCCTAGTTACCAGACAACATTGCTGGAGCTGGGCTGAAGCTGCCAGTGAAAGATCCTTGGGAAGGAAACAGGCCAGTGGTGGAGAAGGCCTGGCCTGAGGCTGTACGACCCAAACCAGAGAACCTTGTCCTGGAGTTAAAGCTGGCAGAGTCCAAGTATTATCAAGTTTGCAGTGATTTTTTAAAATTATTTTTGAAAATACTTTTTAACCTCAAAGAATCAGAATAGTTACCTTTGGAACACTTTTAGGAGTAGTCTGTTTTTAGATGTCAGAAATTGACCATAAGCCTAAAAGGAAACTTAATTCCAAAAAGTACATCATTTACAACAGTGTCAATGTGAATAAAATCCTTTTTAGAAATAAATTTTGACTTATGTGAACACACACTGATAAGCTGAGGAATCTCAGTAACTGTGGCCACGGTTTTCAAAAGAAAAGGCCAGTGTTTGCCATCCTTTGAGATAGTCTGTTGAAACACATGCTGCTCGTGTGCACAGCAAGCCACTTTCACACTTGAACATTTTTATATTAGCTATCTATTTTGAATTTGCATAATTTTGCTTTGATTCTTCATGATATTTTTATTTTGTTGTTTGCATTAACCATAAAGCGTAAATAAAAGAAATAAATGTTTGAAATAAATATCTGAAAGAAGAGGTCATTTCCTTTGGGGGTGGGAGAGAGGTGAGAAGGAAGCTGGAGATGGGTGACACTGACCTTGGCCGTGGAATGATCATGGTGAGAGGCAACTCTGACCTGCATGGAGAGGAGTACTTGTCATGCCTCTAAGTTACCCCTAAAAGAATCACATGTAGCTTTGGGTGATACCTACAAGAAGAGATACCTTCCATCTCATTGGATCTTCCCACAGAAGAAAACCGGTGGAAGTGGTCTTAGGGCAAAGCTGCCCACCACCCTCTCAGTGCACACATGAGTTTCCCATGGGTCAAAAGAACATCTGGAGCCAGGCCCTGGTGGCTTATGCTTATAGTCCTAGCTATTCAGGAAGCTTAGATCAGGAGGATCATGGTTCTAGGCCAGCCTGTGCAAAAAGTAAGACCCTATCTCCAAAATATTCAAAGCAAAAGGGCTACAAGCATGAATTTCTGTGTTCAAACCCCATCATCATACACACACACACACACACACACACACACACACACACACACACATTTATGCCATATGGAGCCACTTGCACATCCTTCCTTAGTTTGCTACCTGCCAGATAAGGAATGAGGTTTTCCTGGCATAAGCAGAATGGAGCTGGAGTTACAGATTTTTTCAAAATTTTTATTTTATTCATATGTGCATACAATGTTTGGGTCATTTCTCTCCACTTCCCCATCCTTCCCCCCCGTAGTCCCCCTTACCTCTTGCTACCAGGCAGAAACTATTCTGCCCTTATCTCTAATTTTGTTGAAGAGAGAATATAAGCAATAATAGGAAGGACCAAGGGTTTTTGCTAGTTGAGATAAGGATAGCTATACAGGGAGTTGACTCGCATTGCTTTCCTGTACATGTGTGTTACCTTCTAAAGTTAATTCTTCTCAAACTAACCTTTTCTCTAGTTCCTGGTCCCTTTCTCCTATTGGCCTCAGGTGCTTTAAAGTACCTGCTTTAGTTTCTCTGCGTTGAGGGCAATAAATGCTATCTAGTTTTTTGGGTGTCTTACCTATTCTCATACCTTCCTTGTGTGCTCTCGCTTTGTCATGTGATCAAAGTCCAATCACCTTGTTGTGTTTGCCCTTGATCTAATGTCCGCATATGAGGGAGAACATATGATTTTTGGTCTTTTGGGCCAGGCTAACCTCACTCAGAATGATGTTCTCCAATTACATCCATTTACCTGAGAATGATAACCTTTCATTCTTCTTCATGGCTGCATAAAATTCCATTGTGTATAGATACCACATTTACTTAATCCATTCATCAGTGGTGGGGCATCTTGGCTGTTTCCATAACTTGGCTATTGTGAATAGTGCTGCAATAAACATGGGTGTGCAGGTGTCTCTGGAGTAACCTGTATCACAGTCTTTTGGGTATATCCCCAAGAGTGTTATTGCTGGATCATAGGGTAGATCTATGTTTAGAATTTTAAGAAGCCTCCAAATTTTTTTCCAGAGTGGTTGTACTAGTTTATATTCCTACCAGCAGTGTATAAGGGCTCCTTTTTCCCTGCATCCTCACCAACACCTGTTGTTGGTGCTGTTGCTAATGATGGCTATCCTAACAGGGGTGAGGTGGAATCTTAGTGTGGTTTTAATTTGCATTTCCTTTATTGCTGGAGATGGTGAGCATTTTTTCATGTATTTTTTGGCCATTTGAATTTCTTCTTTTGAGAAAGTTCTGTTTAGTTCACTTGCCCATTTCTTTATTGGTTCATTAATTTTGGGAGAATTTAGTTTTTTGAGTTCCCTATATATTCTGGTTATCAGTCCTTTGTCTGATGTGTAGCTGGCAAATATTTTCTCTCACTCTGTAAGTGTTCTCTTCAGTTTAGAGACCATTTCTTTTCTTGAGCAGAAGCTTTTTAGTTTTATAAAGTCCCATTTATCTATGCTATCTCTTTGTTACTGAGCTGCTGGGGATCCATTGAGAAAGTTCTTGCCTATACGTATTAATTCCAGAGTATTTCCTACTCTTTCCTGTACCGACTTTAGAGTTTGGGTTCTGATATTAAGATCCTTGATCCATTTTGAGTTAATATTGGTATAGGGTGATAAAGATGGATCTAGTTTCAATTTTTTGCAGACTGCTATCCAGTTTTCTCAGCAGTTTTTGTTGAAGAGGCTGTCTTTTCTCCATCTTATATTTTTAGTGCCGTTGTCAAAGACAAGTTGGTTATAGTTGTGTGGCTTCATATCTGTGTCCTCTCTTCTGTTCCACTAGTCTTCAGGTCTCTTTTTGTACCAGTACCATGCTGTTTTATTGTTATTGCTTTGTAATATAGTTGGAAGTCAGGTATCGTGATACCTCCAGCGTTGTTCTTTTTACTGAGTATTGCCTTGGCTATTCGTGGCCTCTTGTGTAACCATATAAATTTAATGGTAGATTTTTCAATCTCTTTAATGAATGTCATTGGGATTTTGATGGGAATGGCATTAAACATGTAGATTACTTTTGGGAGTACAGACATTTTTACTATGTTGATTGTACCAATCCATGAGCATGGGAGATCTCTGTACTTTTTATAGTCTTCCTCAATCTCTTTCTTCAAAATTTATAGTTTTCCTTGTAGAGGTCATTCACATCCTTTGTTAGGTTTGCACCTAGGTATTTGGTTTTTTTTTTAGGGTATTGTAAATGGAAATGTTTCCATATATTCTTTTTCCGTTTGCTCATTGTTAGTGTATAGAAATGCTAATGATTTTTCTATGTAGATTTTATATCCTGCTACCTTGCTATAGCTATTGATGGTGTCTAGGAGCTTTTGAGTAGAGTTTTTTGGGTCTTTAAGGTATAGTATCATATCCTCTGCAAATAGGGATATTTTGACAGTTTCTTTCCCTATTTGTATTCCTTTTATTCCTTCTTCTTGCCTTATTGCTCTGGCTAGGAATTCCAGTACTATGTTGAATAAGAGTGGAGATAGTGGGCATCTTTGTCTAGTTCCTGATTTTAGAGGGAATGTTTTCAGTTTTTCTCCATTAAGTATAATGCTGGCTGTAGGTTTGTCATGTATAGCTCTTATAATGTTGAGGTACTTTCCTTCTATTCCTAGTTTTCTTAGAGCTTTTATCATGAAATGGTGTTGGATTTTATCAAAGGCTTTTTCTGCATCTATTGAGATAATCAAGTGGTTTTTGTCTTTGCTTCTGTTAATATGGCTTATTACATTTATTGATTTTCATATGTTTAACCACCCTTGCATCCCTGGGATGAAGCCTACTTGGTTGTGGTGAATTGGAGTTAGGATTTAAGCCAAAGCTGAGTGAAGTGAGGAATGGGGAGGATGCACGGGTATTGTGACTGCGTCATTTCCTTTTTGCCTTAGTACTGAAGTTACAGTAAAAGTCTGTCATATAACCAATACACATTTCCCTACATAATTTATATCATCCACACTACTTGGAATACCTAATGCAATGGAAATGCCATGTAAATAGTTACACCGTGTTGTTTAGGGAATGATTGCAAGGGAGAAAATCCACATGTTCAGTATGTTTTTGAACATTTTCCATCCTTGTTTAGTTGAATCCACAGATATGGGATCCACAGACACAGAAAGTGTTGACTGTGGAGTGGATAGAGCCCAGCTGTACTGTGTTTACCTTTCCCAGTTTTGGCAGGTAGCTCTATGGGAAATGTGAACAATAGGGAGAACTAAATATACAGTGTCCTGTTTTCAGAAACTTGCCAGAGGGTTTAGGGCATTTAACTGGAAGGAAATTTGAGTTCTTACTGTGAGTGTTGAGCCTCTGGCTGGCCTCTGGCATGGCTCTTACAGTTCCCAAAATGTGTAGATTTCAGCTTGATGACTGACTGGGCTTGTCCATTATTTAAAATAGACTGATGAAACCTTTGACTATTAAAAAATGTAATTTTTTTGTATCAGCTATGTGCTTACTTTTTTACTTAACACATAAAAATGACCCTACAGGAATAATGATAACATATGGCCAAGGAATACATTTAAAATGTATACAATGCATTATTATTTATTATAGTCATCATTCTGTGTGACAGATTAGTAAAGATTATTTCTTCAAACTGAACTTTTGTATCAATGTCCCTTTTCCCCAAACACCTCTTCACAGCATCTGGTAACCACTGTCTCCACTGTCTTTCTATGAGTTCAGCTGTTTTAGATTCTACATATTTCACTTAGCACGATGTTTTCCAGGTTTATCCGTGTTGTCACAAATAACAAAAATTTCCCTCTTTATAATATCTACCATTTTTATTCATCTGCTCATGCATATTCAGGTTGCTTCTGCATCTTTGCTACTGCAAGCACTGATGCAATGAACATGGTATTGCAGGAGTCTCTTTTAATTTCTTTGGATGCTTTTTTTTTTTTTTAGTGGCACTGGGGTTTGAACTCAGGGCCTCATGCTTGCTAGGAAGGTGCTTTTAGCCCTTGAGCCATTCCTCCAACCTCTCTTTCAATTTCTTTTCTTTCTTTCTTTCTTTTTTTCAGTACCAGGGTTTGAACTCAGAGCTTTCATCTTGAGCCACTCCTCAAGCCCTTTTTTGTAAATTTTTTTTGAGGTAGGTAGGGGCTCTCAAACTATTTGCTCAGGGTTGGCTTTAAAACAAGATCCTCCTGATTTCTGCTTCCTGAGTAGCTAGGATTACAGGTGTGAGCCACAAACGCCTGGATTCAATTTCTTTGGACATACCCAGGAGTGGAATGGTTGGATGATTTGGTAATCCTATTTTATAATTTTCTGAGGAATTTCCATGGTGTTTTTGATAGTCCCACCAATAGTACACAAGGGTTCCCTTTTTTCCATACCCTGGCCAAGACTTATCTTTCATCTTTTTGGATAATAGCCATTCTAACAGGTGTGAGGTATTTCTCACAGTGGATTTAATTTTCATTTTCGTGATGATTAGTGATGATAAACAGTTTTTTCATATCTGTTGCCTATTTATATTTGTTTTGAGAAGTATCTATTTAGTTCTTTTGACCTTTATCCCTATCCTTACAGTCTTTATTGGTGCTGGAGATTGAACCCAGGGCCTCGCACATGCTCAGCACAAACTCTGCCACTGAATTAGAATCCCAACTCATTCTAATTTTTATACATTGTTGAAGTTATTTTGTTTGTTTGATACAGTGTCTTGCTATGTTGCACAAGTTAGACTCCAGTTCTTGTGTTTAAGTGATCCTCCTGCTTCAGGCTCCTGAGAAGCTGGGACTTCAGGAGTGCACCACTGTGTCTGGATTCTTTTGCCCATTTTTGATTAGGTTATTTGTTTTGTTGCTATTGAGTTGTTTGAATTCCCTATGTGTTTTTATATTAGTCTGTTATCATATGTATGGTTTGCAAATATTTTCTCCCAGTTCATGAGTTGTCACTTCACTTTATTGTTTTCTTTATTGTGCTTTTTGTTTGAGGCAATCATATTTATTTATTTTTGTTAATATTTCTTATGCTTTTAGGGTTATATGCAAGAGCCTTGCCAAGACCAATGTTATGGAGTAATTCCTCTCTGTTTTCTTCTAGTAATTTTATGGCTTCAGGTCTTAGGTTTAAGTCTTTAATCAATTTTGAGTTGACTTTTATATATTGTTTGAGAAAAGAGTCCCACTTCTTCTGTTTGTGGATAAAAAATATAATTTAATGTTATCAAAAACCACTTCTGAGTAGGACCCCAAAATACTTGCACAGTAATGCAAATGATTCTAGAAAATAAAACTTCCTTTGCCTGAGTATTACGTGTTCTAGAAAAGAAATAACTACATCCCAACAGGTGGCCAAGTATATTTTTGGAAGCTTACTTATATACTTATTTTATTTGTTGAGAAGCAAATCACAATAGATGGCCAAACACCCTATGTGGCATTACAACCCAGTTGCTGCAGCTGGGGTCATCAGAACCCATCGTGAGTAAATCTTCCTGTTGTGAACTGAATGTTTATGTCCCCCAAATTCATATGTTGAAGTCCTAACCCCCACTGGGATGTAATAGAATTAGGAGGTGAAATTTTGAAGGATAATTAGGTCACGAGGGTTGATCCCTTGTGAATAGTATCAGAGGGGTACCCTGAGGCTCTATTGATCTTTCCACCATGTGTGGATACAAGGACAAGTGAGCAGTCTATAATCTAGAAGCAGCCCTCTCCAGACCCAGATCATGCTGGCCCTGATCTCTGTCTTCCAACTCCAGAGCTCTGAGAAACAAATTTCTATAGCTTATAAGGCTATAAAGGTTTCTATAGAAACCCACACTGACAAAGACACTTCCCACCTCTGCTCTTAGTAATGTTTCATCTGAAGCTTGGAAGTGACCATCTAGAAGAATCTGCATTACCAAAATCAGCAAATGCTCTTCATCTTTTTTCAGAAAGCCATATACTAAACATCAGACACCACTGCATTTTAACAATCATTATTTTCATTTATACTGCTATTTATTTGCTTTGCAGTGTGGGAGATTAAACCCAGGACCTTACCTATTGAGGCCAGCACTCTAACAGTGAGCCACACCCCCAGTCTTATTTCCATATTTTAAATGGATTATTAAAAAATAAGGCGAAAACATCACATCCCATTCCCTTTAATACTTAAGCATGCATTTGCTTTTCATTTTTGTCCATATTGGGGATTGAACTCAGAGCCCCACTCATGTCAACCTCTGCCCTATCCCATTCCCATCCCTAAACTGATAGAAATCTCAGTCTCATGAAGGGGAAAAGAAAAGGAAAAGGAAAGAGGAAAGGAGGAAAGACTAGCTCAGCTGCAAACTAAACTTCCCTTCCTGCCTGGACTCTGGACCCACAGTCAAAGCTCTCTTTGTCTTTGTCTCTGTCTCTGTCTCTCTCTCTGTCTCTCTGTCTCTCTGTCTCTCTCTCTCTCTCTCTCTCTCTCCCTCTCTCTCTCTCTCTCTTTATATATATATATAGTGCCTAGGGATTTGAGATTCAGTTGCAGACATTGTGGAAATTTACCCCTAAAAGTTTCACCATATATTTGTGAAGAAACGAGCATTCTCCTGCATCACCACTGCACCAATTTCTCACTCAGAAAATTAACTTTACATAATATTTTAATATAGAGTCCCTACTTCATTTTCATCATAAACTAATATCTCATCACTGGTGCTGTAAATTTAATTACTTGGTCAATCTTGCAGATCGCCATTGCAAAGGTAACCTTTTTCCTTTAAATCTAAAAGAAGTTAAGGCTGTGGAACGTTCTTGTTCTCCAAAATGCATTCACCCGGTGACAACTTTTGTCTATTCCTATTATTTCCATGGTGTTAAGCTGGTTGCTTTTCATTTTCTATTTTTCCTTTTACTTCTTTTAGCTAGACTCCATCTGTAAAAAATAACTTCCTGTTTATTCTTTAAAAAAAGAAATTTAAATATCAATACAAACTCATGGATTTTTAAAAAATCTCTGTGTAATAATTCTTTCTTGCCTCCCCTCCCGCAGAGCTTGGGATCTAACCCAGGGCTTTCAACATGCAAGGCAACGCAAGGCAAGCATCCAGCCCCATTACTGTTACTGCTTTTAAATTCAAATTGCCCCATAATTGGTCAGGGAAACCTTTCCAAATGGGAACCTACACACTTTTGATTTTTGCATATGTGCTTTTATTTTTAAATATTTATATGTATTTACTTATATATATTGATTGACAAAATTATATTTATGGTATATAACATGCTCTGATATATGTATACATTGTGGGGTGGCTAAATCAAACTAACATGAATTATCTCACATACTATTTTTGTGGTGAGAACATTAAAAAAATCTACTCAGATATTTTCAAATATATAATACATTATTATTAACTATCGTCACTATTTGCACAATAGATCTGAACTTATTTTTTCACCCATTAGTTTCTGAGCACTGATATTTATAGCAGAAGATAATTCAAGCTTTGGACTTTCTTTGACCCAGTGTAGAATCAGCTATTTCTCCAACTTCATTTTAGTAGGAAATGGTATTTACAACTAGCATTTGAGCCACTGTGAACCCATTGCCTATCAGGTCATTACTTCTAGATTTTGTAGAGCTAGCACATATATAGAAACGAATAAGACGATACAAATGAACTCTGATCCTGTCCAACAGCGTTTCTGCCATTCCAACTTCTTTCCAGTTTCCCACAGGGAGCATCCCGGCTATCAGCAACATCAGTGTATTTTCACTCAATTGCTGAATGCTACCATGGACACAAACGAGCTTTGGAAATGTCTCTTTCCTTAAAGAAAATTATATGCACACATCTACATTGGCAAAGGTCCCTCTCTTTGTCCCTTTAGGCTTTGCTGACATTTTGGTTCCTGCATTCCTTGGCTCTGGGGAAGCTGGAGAGCAAAGACTTGATACCCAGGACCCAGCCCTGCGGCCAGGAAAGCGCCTCACCACAGGAGCACAGCGGCATCCAAGGGCTCAAAGGGCTGCAACCAGGTGTCCTGGTCGTTCTCTAACCCGCAAGTGGCAGACAGTCAGGGGATCCGGGTGTTCGCTGCCATCGTGGGCTCGGGGCCTGAAATACAGGCAGAGAGTCCCTGAGAAGGAGTCGGTGAAGGTGAAGATGTGGGAGCCATCGGACACGTTGAAGAAGGACAGCTTTCCCGCCTCGTAGTCCAGGAAGATGCCCACGCAGCGGGGCGGCACGCGCAGGGTGAGTGCCACGCGCTGCGGGTCCAGCACGAAGTACTCGCAGCCATTCCACAGCCGCATCACCCAGTAGCCGGCGGCCGGGCTCAGGCGCGCGGGCTCCGCGCGCGGCACAGCGGCCAGGCACGCGCCCAGGAACCAGCGGCTGTGGCGGCCCACGTGCACCTCCCAGTAGTGGCGGCCCGTGACAAAGCGCTCGCGGCTCAACACGCACGTCTGCCCCAAGAACCGCTGAGGATCGCAGGCTGCCAGGCTCGGTGACCCCCGGCACGACCACACGCTCTTGCCATCCTCAGAGACCTCCAGGCTGGGATGCGCGGTGGCTGGATCCAGGGTCACGTCCACTACGCAGAAGCACAGGGTTAGTGCCAGCTAGGGAGATTCCGGGACTCTCCTGTGTAACCCCCAAAAAGCAAACTTTTAGTTTCTTCCGGTGGAACAATCCATGGAATGTCACCTTCCACCCCACTCTGGCAAACCCAGTTTCCTTGTCTTTCTCCCCAAATGGCATGCATGCAAGTCACTCCTCTGCATTTGAAAGTGGTGAGAAGAATGTTGTTCTTGGTATCATGAGAGAAAACAGACAGAAAATAAGGTAGATTCATGGGATGGAGCCCCTGTGCAAGACAAAGGAGCTACTGACTGGTCCTATTCCTGCTGGCCCTACCACTCAGTGACTTTGCGATCACCCTATGAGCTCTGGGCCTGGCTTTCAGGCACTTTCAGGATTTTTAAAACTGAAAGGAACATCGGAGATCACCTAGTCTGTGCCATGCATTCATTCCATCACCACTGCCTCCGCCTCCTCCTTCTGTTCTTCTCTCCTTCCTACCCTCACTTTCCACTACTCCTCCTCCCTCCTTCCTCCTCCTCCTCTTTCTTCTATCTTTTCCTCCTCCCTTTTTTCTTTCTTCTCTTCCTTCTCCTCCCCTCCTTCTACCTCTTTCCTTCCCTCCTCCCTCTCTCTCTTATTCTCTCCCTCCCCTTTCCCCTCCTCCTTCTTGTTTTTTTAAGTTAGTGTCTCCCCATGTCCTCCCTGGTGTCCTCATGCCTCAGCCTCTTGAATGCTGGGATTATAGAGGTGTGCCATCATGTCTGGCCTGGGGATCCTTTCTATGAGATGATCTGAGATCCCCTTTCCAGACTTTGCATTCTGCCTTGCAAATAGATCCAAGAAGCATGCTTCCTGCCATTAGGAAATGAACCTGGCAAACCTGGAAAGCTATGTGTGGGAGCATGTTTGTGTGTGCATGTGAGTAGGAATACATGAGTACACATGCTGCATGTCTCGTGTACATGCAAGTGTGCTGTGTGTCTGGTGTCCAGGCCCTGGTCGTGGCTCCTGAAGAAACCTGACTTTAATCTCAGCTCTTGTCATCCCTTCTACTTAAGATCCAGTCAAACCAACTTAGGAATCAGTTTTTCAGCTTCAGTTACCTGCATATTGTTGGGCTCCTCTCCACTCTGAAACCAAACACAGAGGAAAAAGAGGCTTAGAAAGCTGAGTCGGCAACTCTGGAACCTTGAGGGCAGCTCAAAACGCATGAAGGATGACATTTTCCTGAGAATTTGGGGTTGGGTAAAGCCCTAGCATCAGCACTGGGTTCTACAAAGCTGTGTGCAGACTGAAGTAGTGCTAGGAAGAGCAGGAGTTGGAAATGAAGCCATTTCTCTGACTGGTCCGAGGCCCAGCTGAACATGGCTCCTTCCAAGATGTCTTCTGGTCACTCTGTCTTTCCACAATGGGTCTCCTTTCTTAATGAGCCATTGTGAAGAGATTTCTATTTTGTTTCCTCTTGTTCTGTTTTGTAACAAAGAGTTGACCAAAAGCAATACAAGATGTTTTTTTTCAGAGCTCTACACATTTAACCCTGGTTTTGCATCAGAATGAACCAGTAGAACTTTAAAAATATGTAACTCTTGCATAGAAATAACTCAATTCTGTAAAATCTTGATTCTCCCCAAACTTAATCTATAAATTCAAAACAATCTGATGCAAATCTATTTTTGGATTTTTAAAACAACTTTATAAATTTATCCTGTAATTTGTATCTTAAGAATATTTATTAACTTCAAAAAGGAAGTAGAATGGGGAAGGAGGACTTGTCCTTTCAGATACCATAAAAGCCATAGCAGTAACAAAGAATGAGGTGGTAGCTGGGCCAGTGGACACACCAATTTAGACATGGGAACTGAATGAACACTAAGGGCTCCATCTCCACCTGGATAGCATTTGGGAAACAGTCTCACTAAACAGAGGAAAATCACTGGATTTTCTTCTTCCACCCAGAAAATGGAGAATTCTTAGGTTAAAGACCTACACATAACACATATTGTTATAGTTTGGGTCTGGAATGTCCTCAAAGGCCCTTGTATCAAAAGCTTGGTCCTCTGCTTGGCAGTATTGGGAAGTGGTGGAACCTTTAAGAGGCGGGGCCTCGTTGGAAGACTTCCAGCCATAAGGGAGCATGCCCTTGGGTGGATTAGGACCCCAATCTCTCCTCTTTCTATGATTGCTTCCCCATTATGAGGGGAACAGCTTGCTTTACCAGATGCTCTCACTCCTCTCTCAATGTACTGCCTTACCATGGAATCAAAGGCCAAGTGACCATAGATTGAAACCGAAATAAACCTTTCCTCATTATAAATTGATAATCTCATGTATTTTGTTATAGAAACAGGAAGCTGACTGACACACATATAAAGTAATACAAGAACATATAAGAGAATATCTTTGTGACTTATGTGTGACAAAGATCTTCTTCAACAAAACTTCAAAAACACAAGCCATAAGGTGAGCGTTTCCTGAATTTGATTTTATAAAAAATAGTAGCTTCTTTTTTTTTCTGGCACTACTGAGGTTTGAACTCAGGGTCTCACACTTGCTAGGCAAGTGTTGTACTACTTGCATCAGATCCTGGTGCCCCCTCCATTTTTCTTTTGTTATTTTTCAGATAGGGTCTTGTGCTCTTTGCCTGGGCTGGCCTCAGCCATGATCCTCCTATCTATGCCTTCCACTTGGCTGGGATCACAGGCATGTACCACAAGGCCTAGTTTATTATTGATTTGGGGTCTAACTTTTTAACCAGGATGACCTTGAAATATACTCCTGATCTCCACCTCCTGAACAGATAGGATTATAGGCATGAGCCATTGTAGCAGGTAAAAAATTAATAATTTCTTTTCAGCAGTGGAACCTGGAAAAGACTAATGCCAGATGACATAATGGAAAAAGGAATTGACAATACCAATGTGGGAAATATATACATATACATATATACACACACACACACACACATATATATATATATATATATATATATATACAGGCATACACAACAAACACACACACACACACACACACACACACACACACACACACACACACATATCAAGAAAAAGACAGCAGCCCTTAAGAAAAATGGGCAAAAGTTGTGAACTGGAGGTTTTCAGAAGAGGAAGCCTCAAAAACCAACTAATATAGAGGGGTGCTCAAACTTTTTAGTACTCATTGAGCAATCATTTATCCTATTGGCTGTAAACTTAGAAAGCTAGCTCACGTTGGATGCGTGCACACAGAACCTCCATGTAGTGCTGATGGCAGGATGGTGGTACTCTGAAAGCCCTCTGTCCCACTAGTGGACAAATCCCCATGGGCCAGCAATTCCCCTCCTGTGTATGCATCCCAGAAACATCTCCATGTAGGGTGATAGGGACACATTTGAAGCTATGGATTCAATGCTGTCTGAGGTGGTGGGGAGTCAGAGGCAGCCTGGTTGTCTACTCCAGGAGAGCAGCTGGCTAAAGTGGAGTGCTCTGCAGCAAAGAGAAACAGACCAGATGCTCACATGGGACAGATATTCAAATGAGATGCATGGAAAAAGCAAGAAGCAACATGAGACTGTGCATGTCATTTACATGACTAAAATGTATACGCAAAATAGGAATTCACATTTTTAAGAATATATACTAAAGATGTACAATAGACTGTTTGCCTTATTGGGGGAATACCGGGAATTATGGAGAGAAATATTTACATATATTATAATGTGCCTCTCCAGACCCACAGGCAGTCTTTGAATATAGACACCAGGTGATTGTGACAGCAACCAGGATAAGAACCAATGGTTTCCAGCATTTTTAGGCTTCGGAACAATATAAAAATAAACATAAAGGTAAAACTGGAGTCTAGCCCCTATTAAGTGATGTAGAGTAATATGTGCAGTCAGGCTTGGAATGGAGGCAGATGCGTGGCAGGTTAATCAGGGTGAGTATCAACATGCTGCGATGTTCCTATGGTCCCTTGTGTATGGTGGCTTGACTTAGTGATTCAGTTTTTTTGACATTACAATGGTGTGAAAGACATGTGCGTTCAATAGAAACTCTACTTCAAGTTTTGAATGTGAATTGTTTTTCAGGCTAGTGATACATGGTATGATATTCTTTGGAGATGTTGGGCAACCATACACGATAGATAACATGGTTAATTGACCAGAAATCTACAGTGTGCTGTGTTGCTGAGCTATGTTTGCCAGAGTTGGGTTCATTAAAAGCATTTCCAACCAGGACATTTTCAACTTATAATGGGCTTCCTGGTATGTAACTCCATCATGGGTCAGTCAGGAATAATAATGAGAAAGAGTGGGAGAGAAATAGGCTTCACTCACCAGCCTGGCCTTCACTCCTTCTCCAGTCTGAAATAGCAAAGGAAAAACAGAATAAGAACATCAGGACACTGCAGCTTCCCTGTTCACACATCGCATTTTACACCACCCCTGCTGTTTCCACCCTTCTCCAGCCACCCAAGGAACCAGCAGTACTCCACCCTGGGCTTCATACCTGGTTGGGACATGAGATAACCAGGATGGAATAGTTCTAAGAGGGGTCACTTACCAAGCTCTGTCTGAAGCTTCTCTATCAGCAAAACAGAGAAACCATCAATGAGTGGAATCATCTTCCAAACTTCTTCCTAGGTTACTAAGTCACTGAAGAGGTTCCTTAGTCTTAAACCACTGCTAACCAAAACCCCATCCTTGTTTCCAACTTGCCAGGATTCCACATTCGGGATTCTGATGCCCCATCCTAGTCATTCAGAGGTAGAAAGCTGCACCAAGCTGGTTTGCTACTAAGAGTTTTTTCCCAATGCTCAGATCTGGTTTGAAGAAGCTAATGCTTCACCCTGAAACCACAAACTTTTCCTGGGTTGGAGCTCCTGATTAAGTCCAGGAAAATAAGTGTAACCCTGTGTAACTCTCAGGGTCATATACCGAGTACTTCAAGTGCTGGAAGGACATCGCACTCAGTTGTCCCCTGGAATGATGCCAAAGACTCTGAAATTTTTGTCACTACAATGCATTCTTTCCATCTCTCCACTTTTTCTTCTCTGTAAAAACAAATGTTCCTGGGAAAGTTAACACTGTACACTAAATACAGTCATGGTATTAGAGTAGTTTTGTTTGTTTTCCCCTGCAGGGCTAGATAGATTGAAACCCTTTCAGTTTTGTCTGGAGTTTCTCTAGGACAGCCACATATTGGTCCTTGAGGTCTTCTTTCTACCCATGGAGACTTATCCATCTCCCCTTCTTCTGGGTTTGCTCATCATCTTTTGTAAATGCCCCCCCCCCATAATATCAAGTTGATATGCTCCTCTGGGGGGAAAAGTGAATTGATAAAGTATTCAAACCTTAGTGCAAATAAAAGACTGCCCCCCTTCCCAGTGGCATTTGCACTAAAAAGAAAAGGGTGTGTATCCTAGGAAGATGAACCAGAGGGAGCAAACGTTTAATGGTAGAATTTTAACTGAATCATGTAATTTGCAGGAAAGGAGCTGGCAGAGTCTGTGTAAAGGTTCTCCAGTCAGATTTTGGCAGCTGTGTACCCACAAGGGTATCCACCCATTGTCTTTTCAGCCCCTTTGGAGAGGAGAAGCCTATAAGGTTTGGTTTAGAATTAAATGGGTACAATCCATTTCTCCCCAAAAGAAGCCTAAAACCATGGAAGGTCTCCTTCCATCCCAGTGGTTAGCAGCCTACACTGTGGGTGGGGAAACCCCAAACTTACCAAGCTGTGCAGTCAGTTTTCCTGGAAAAGAAAGGAAAAGAGGAATCTCAGGTAGGACAGATCCATGATCACTGAAGTCTCACTGTGCCCTGTCTGGGCTGGACACAATTCATTGGAGGAAGGGAAGGGGAAGAGCAAACTTCTGTCCCATTCTCTCTCTTTGCCCTGCTCCTAAATCCTTCCTCCTGCTCAATGGTTCTTTTTGGTGACCCAGAGCCTCCTTTGCTTTGCGCTGCTCAGGGATGTGGGCTTAGAGTGCTTCTCTACTCCAACTTACCTTGGTCCTTCTCTGCCTGCTTCTTTAGCTTTGCTGAAAGGAAGAAAAAAGAGGAGAAGATTGATTATATGTCCTCCCATGCCCATTTCTTGGTCCCATTCCAACTAGGGCAGGAGGGTGCTTCCATAAGCCACTCTGGGGTCCAGTACCTGTCAGGGTGTCCCTCAATGTCCCCTCCACCATGTTCCTCTGAGCAAAACCAGTCTTGAGGGGCATGCATACCTTGGGACTGCCGCTGCTTGTGAATGTAGTACAGGGCCAGCGATGAAAGGAGGGCCAGGAGGAGTGGCAGTGCCACCAGGGTCCCAAGGAAAGGTTTCTTCCAGGGGGAAGGTCCCAGTAAAAATATGTCTGGAAAATACCCCCAGAGAGTTGTCTCCATTTAGGTGCTGCTAACCACTGAAACAAGACTATCTTGGACTCCCTGTGCTGGAAAATCTTTCAAGTGTCCTTTGTTTGGCTGACTAAACCTACTGGGCCCACTAGAGTCATTGTAAATTGAGTGTAAGAGCAGCTGCATGGCTTTCTCTTCTGGTGGGATCAGGTGGAATGGTGGTGAACTTGAACTTGCTCAGAGGAAGGAGAAAGTGATGTAAACTGCAGGAAGTAATTGTTCTACCCTGCTGTGGAATCCACAAGTTGTCTCTTTGCTTCTTGCAATTGGTTTCTACATCATTCTCAACACACCTTTGGAAGAAGTGCTAACAAAGAAGTAGCATGCTAAAGATTGCTCCCCAAATCCCTAGGGGGGGCATCTGCTCCAGGTAGGATATGGCCAAGGCCAATGCTCAGGTGGACAGTGGCCAGAAGATGAAGAGAGGAGAGCAAAAACTGACAGTAACCCTTTAGAAACTCTTGTGGCAATTTCATAATTCCGTTTTTAAATGGTACTTTTCTCTCCAAAGTCTCTCTTTAAAGAATATTTTTATCTTTTAAAACATGGTGGTAATCTATACAAACCAAGCCTATCACCTTAGCTGTCCCCCACCCCTTTGTTTCAGGTGTTGGGAATCAAACTCAGCACCTTGTGCATTTGAAGCCAGTGCAGTACCCCTAAGCTACACTCTCAGCTCTCATCTTAACCATTTTTCTAGTGTTCAGCTGAGGGGTATTAAGAACATCCACATTGCTGATGGATGTCATCAGCATCCATCTCCAGAAATTTTTCATCATCCCAAACTGAAACCCTTTATCCACTGAACACTGATTCTTCTCTCCTCACACCCTAACACCACTATTCCACTTCATGTGTCTGTAAAAATTTGACTATTGTAGGCACTTCATGTAAGTGAAGCCATACAGTATTTTGTCCTTTTGTGTCTGGCTTATTTCACTTAGCATATGTGGTCTACTTCTATTTTTTTTAGTTTTGTTTTTCTAGAACTGCATTTCATTGTACCTTACAAAGACATTAAACCACAATGCATTTGTCCTTCTCCACAGATGGTTTTCACAGCACAAACTCAGGATTTCAGAGTTTGATGCCTCCTTGACCTGTTGCCCTCAACCTTGGCCCTCTGTTCCAGCCCCTCAGGCCTCTGTGCTCTTTCCCTCTATGGATTAACAGCTTCTGTAAAGGAGAATATACATACAAAAACATACACATATAAAATTATATGCAAACTTAATAAATAATAAGCAATATAAATTTACAACAATGATAACAGGTTCTCAGAAACTGCTTTTGCTAAAAAGCCCTGACTCCTCACTTTGGCCCAAAAGTTGACTAAAAGCAAGATGAAAGCCTGCCACCCCTGCTTTCATTTTGTCTCTTTTTGCTCTGAGTCCTTTTCGTGCAATCACTGTGAGTTCCAGGAAGGACAAGACTGATTGATAACATCTTTATGAGAAGGGACTGAACCTATGCAGATCCTGAAGGACAGACCACCCCTAAGTGAGGGCAATTAACTACAAAGGTGAGGCTTCACTCTGGAGCAGGAGTGATAATCAGGAACCAGATTTCTCCCCGCAAGTGATGACAGCACTGACAAGGAATCTCTGGAAGAACCAGAACTGAGATAATTATCTGCCAGGCCACACTTTGCTTGGGACCACTTAATTATGTATACCTCTTGCCCTCTGCCCAGCTTCTACCCCTAGTTAAGCCCAAAGAGCATGTCAGCACCCTGAAGATGGGATGAAATGCTTGCTCTGCCTCGTCTCATGGAGTGCCTGTGCCGCCTGATAACTTTGCTTTCTCTGTCCTTCACCGCTATTCTTCTCTTTATTTGGTGTATTGGGGTGAGTGGCCAGACCTGACATTTTGGCATATGGGAGTTAGGCCTTTGGCATAGAACTCTGGCTACAAATTTAGATTTATGCACAAATCTAAAAAGAAAAACAAAACTGGATTTTCCTTATACAAAAAGAGATATTCCTTCCTTCTCCTTTCTCAGAGCATTTCTTTTAGGGAACTTATAAATTCTTTCTCTATTCCTTTGACTATAGGTAAATTATTTTGACACCTAAACAAGCCTCTTGCCAGTTTTGCAACCCAGTTTTTTTTAGCGGATATCTCTTTGACATACAAACATTAAGAACAAAACACTCTTATCTCTACCTGGCTTCAAGTTGTTACTATATGTTTGACATAGAGATATGAGATGTTAAATTTTGCCTTTGGATAAAGACAGCTAGCACAGATGGCCATAGAATGAACTGTGTGTGATGAATGATGCTGCCAGGTCCTCCAATATGAGGACAAATTATTGTTTATCTTGAGACCATGTATGCTCAGTGGGTTCGATATGCCTGACCCAAAGGGAGAGATTTCTTTCTGGTCTAATAATGCAATAATTGATTTAGACCGATGTGAAATGGCCCATAGGTTGAATTTTATTCAACTCTTAAAACAACTTAGTGCTATGAACATTAAGGCTGTCCATTGGGTGCCTCCTAATAAGATTTTGATGCTAAATAATAGCCTAAACTTCAACTTTGCCTAAACAGCTACTTCCCCCAGTAACCCTTTTATAATTCATAGACATATCCTGTTGCTCTCAGGCACCCTTCTCTGCTTTGTTTTTCTCTTCAGCTACTTCTGCCTTCCAGGGTATGATGTGGTTTACTCATTGTATTGTTGTCTATTTTGCCCACTCTGAGGAGAGGCTGAGGGTAGAGTTTTGGGGTACATTGTGAGTGCTCTATTTGTAATTGTTTGAGGGATGAAATTAGGGACACATGGGTTCTCATGACGATCTCTAATGATTAGAGTTTATGGGTTTTAGTGTATGGCCTTTGGCATGGTATTTTTGTCTCTCTAGGGTCTTGCCCATCTATTGTTTGGGTAGTCAGCTGCATTCTTAGTGAGCGCTTGATATCTGATTTGATGACTTTTCAGATGTCAAGGCCAACTTGCCCCACCAGGTTGGGACTCAGAATTATTGTGTCCTTACTGACCACCTTTGGGCCAAATGGGACATGGAGAATGTGAAAACAAGGATAATAATGGTGAACCAGGGCCTACTGACCTGCTATCTGCACCACAAACTCTTTCTTCTGGACGAGCAAGGAGTTCTGGATGGAAGAGGACACGTTGTTATGGGCTCCCTTTTGGACAACCACAGATGTTTCAAGACTGAACAGGCCTTGGGCATTCTGGACGATTGCTTCAGATTCTGGAGGCAGGCACTGACCCTGGTGGTCTCTCCACTGGACCGTAGGCTTGGGGTACCAGCCACTAGAGCTGCATCTCAGCTGAATGCCTCCTTCCTTGAAGCCCTCAAGGGAGATGTAAGGGTCTGAACCAAATCCTGGGAGAGGCAGGAGGAGTGAGAAAGATCAGGCTCCTTCCCGGAAGGTATGCCAGAAATCCATGGCACCATTCACCATCTGAGCCATTTGAGGTCACTGTATTGGGAACTGTGACTGATCTTCATGTGGGTGGGTTAGAAGTCCCCAACCATGGATAGTAAATAACAACTTAGATTAGCACTGGTATTCAGGGGCAGTACTATCCCTGAGGGTTGTTTGGAAACATGGAGAAGGGCTATACATATTATGGAAGGGAAATATACAAGGGGTAGCTCCCTAGAATGAAGAATTACCCACCTCAGATTCCATTAAATTGTCTTCTCTTGATTCTCAGTAGAGTTCAAATGCCTGGTATATATACTCCTTTGTCTTCCCATTCTATCTATCTATCTATCTATCTATCTATCTATCTATCTATCATCTATCTATCTATTTTTTGCAGTGCTGGGGATTGAACCTATGGCCTCATGAATGCTAGGCAAGTAGTCTATCACTGAGCTACACTCCAAGCTATATATTTTGAATTTGCAAAAGATTATTAACATGGTTTAACTGTCAATTCTCTACATAATGCATATTAAGAAAATTTTGAGCCTTTCTTCATCCTTTTTATTCACACACCTTAGGCAGCCAGTTTCATTAGTTTCTGGTTTATCCTCTTTTTTCAATGTTCCTTCTTTTTATACACAAAAACATACCACCAAACCTCTTTCTCATCTTGATTTTTTTTAAATCTTAGTAATGCATCTTAAGAATCATTTCACATTTGTTCATTGGGTTCCGTCTCATTTTTCTAGCTGCAGAGTGTGGATTGCTCCACGTGTTATGAACTACACTCAGCTCCTATGTGTGGTTATTTACAATTACAAATAATGCTACAAAGATTAAGTTTACACAAAAGCCTTTCTTATATTGGAGGTATCTGTTCAGGGTGAATTCCTGGAGGGGGAATTGCTGTGTCCAGGAATAGACGCACAGGCAATCCTGTTAGCTATCACAAATATCCCTGCCCCGGACTTGGAGCTTTACCAACAAGATAGTAGCAGACTTGCCACTCCGTGCCTCCAGCCTTTTTTTTTGTTGTTGCCTTTTTGCCAGTTTGATAGGCAAAAATTATGCATCTTTATGTAGCTTTAGTTTGTCTTTCTGTCATTATGGGTAAAAATGGTCATCTTTTCATAAAGGGTCCTTGTGTATTTTTGTGAAGTATTTCTTTTTTTTCATTTGAAAATGGACCTATCGCTCCCTTTTTAATAGTGCTTTTTTTTCTTCCTTTAAATTAGGGATATTCTCCATGATTCTAGTCCTACTTGAGCAAAGCATGTCTGTCCAAACTAACCCTTTTCTCCTTGTCCTCTGCTGGTGCTTGGCCAGGGCACGCACCTGCTACCTCCAGCTCCCAGATGGCTTCACCCGAGAAGTCGCCAGACAGAAAGCGGCACCCGTAGGGGCCCTCGTCGGAGGGAACCACGCGGCGGAGGTGCAAGCTCACGCTGCCATCTGCTATCTCGTCCGTGATGAGTTTGGTCCTGTTCTGGAACCGCGCCACCTGCTGGGCGAAGAGCTCCTGCCACTCCTGGTAGAGATGCACTACGTCCGAGGCATGGCTGGGGAACCAGCGGATCTCCATGTTTTCAGCATCCTGGTATGGTGACAGGTTGCACGGGAACTCCACTTCTTCTCCCACGAGGGCCAAAATGGACTCCCCAGGGCCTATTACTTTTACCTCCTCTAGGAAGACAAGCCAGAACAAGGGGCAAAATCAACTCTCTTCAAATATATATTTATCTTTCCAAGTCAGACATCCACAGTAAAATATTCAAATGACAAAAGGAAAGCGTCTATGAAGACAATCAACCTGGTTTCTTGAAGAAGTAACTGCCATGACAAAAGTGTGAGTACAGGTTAAAACGTGGAACATTACAGTCAGACACAATGTGTAGTGCTGGGTTGGTCATTGGTTTGACACAATCGGGTGCAAATGTTCTTTGGGGGACTGAGTGAATGTGGCTGTGACAGAAATGAAATGCAGTATTTGTCCAAAAAAAGCAATTATCAAAAACAATATACACACAGGATCTTGAGTAAAATTTTGCATATTTGCCTAAGTGTGCAGAGAAAAAGACATGGAAAGAGGGACACCAACACATGGGAGTAGATATTTCCTATTTTTGTTTGTCAGATTTACCAATTATTTTTTCAAAAAATAATACACGTGTACAGTTTCCATAAAAATAAAAATATATAAATAATCTTTAAGGGTTTCCTGATCCTTCTGCTGTTGAGACTTACGTTGATCTTTCATTTAATCATTCTCTTCTTCCACGGTGTCTCCATGTGGTCTCTCTGCTCTCCCTAAACCAGTCCTTTTTGCTTTTAGTCCTGTTTCCTTCGTTCTAAGTTCAGCCAAAACCTGTTCCTAGAACTCAACCCTGGTAGATTCTTTGTCATCTTTCACTTTGCCCATAGATCATAGGTATCTTTCTTTGTGCCATTTGGGACACATGGTTTTCCGCTGGTTGTATCCCCAACAACTTCCTACCCTCTTCCTTTTCCAGGGTACCCTCAGCTGTCTCTCCCACACACCTGATTTCTGACTCCCTGGCTACACCCTGCCTCAGTTTTCCCTCTATCTGGCAACTTCCTGGAGAATGTGCATCTCACAAGGTTGCACATTCAGCACAAACAGCACCCCTTCTCTATTCCTGTGCTTGGCTTTCCAGGGAAAGAGAATTGCTCTTATTTATGCTTCGCTCTGTTCTCAAAGTCTTTGGATATGGTTTTCTTGCAGCTGTTCATGTCACATCCATTCCTTTCCTTTGACAAAGAGCTGCTTAAAGACCTGGGCTATGCCTCAGTCACCCTGATATCTCTGGTTCCCAGTCTAAGACATTAGTTAATCCATTTGCAGAATTAATTTACAGCCTCTTTTGGTTGCTTCTTTTGTGATAGACCTATGCTGAGGAGATGTCTCTCCTGCTCTTCAAAAGCTATGAAGATTGAATTAAAAATATTTTTCCAATTGCATCAGCACAAATACAGATCAAAAAAGAGTTTCCTAGTACCCTTTTGTCATTCTTTCTGCTGTTCCTACCAGGAAAGCTCCTGAGAAGTGTACAAGGGATGCTGAGGACTAGCAAAAGGGTGGAAGAGCACAAAGGTGCTGGATGGTGCTCAGGGGCAGTGGCTCTTTAACAACTGGGATGGAAATCATTATGTATTTTAGCAGCTGGCAGAGGATGTGGGCAGAGTTGAGACACTCACATCCTGGTTGTCAGGATTGCATATGACTGCAGATCAGACACACTACCTGAGATGGCTTCCTCAGGCTGAAGGAAGAGGAGAAGGTGGGTGAGGAAGAAGAGACTGCTGGGAAGAAGTCCTGGCTTCAAAAATTCCAGGGATACTGGGAAATCTGCCATCTGTCATCAGCAGAGAGAGCCACCTAGAGAGGGATAAAGCAATGCTGCTTTAACATGGGGCAGGCAGCTGGACTCAGCCCATCAGGCCTGAGATCAATTGTTGCCTCAATTATTTCCTCCTGATTTTTGAATTTCTTACCAGTGCCAGTACCTGGATTCTTTTAAACCATGACCAGACATGAGAACTGCTTCTAATTTTGCCTCGAGACACTTGTCATTGACCTTGTTCAAACTCACATTGCTGCAAGTGGACTTCTAAAGGGTCCCAGAGGAAGCAGCTTCGGAGGTGTGTATTGTTTAGAGCCAAGAATACAGCCATACATTGTGTGGGGGGTCAGCATCACCCTCCTCCAGAGTTAGTGACCTTCCCCAAACAAAGGGAAATCTCTGAAGAATCTCAGATGCATTTTTTTCTCCCTTCCTTACCACTATGACCCAAACTTGCTTTTCTTTCTCTTTGTCCTGGAACATCAGGTCCACAAAACAGAGGAACAAACACAGAGTTCTGTTCTTTCTGAAAAGGAGTGTATGCCTGGTGGCCACCTGTCAACTTCAATGGCATCCTGGGACACTTTCATGCAGTCCTGAGACCTCAGGTGATGATTACAGAGGTCAGTTGCTGATCACTGTTCTGTGTTTACAGCATCTTTGCAGCCCCAGTGATGGAGTCATCCCATCTAACCATCCCTTCTTCCACCTCTGGCCAAGGGGACCCAATCCCAACCACGACAAATGCCATCCTTATAACTCTAATGCCCCCTTGGGTCCTGTGGTAATATCTCACAGTCTAGTGGTCAACAATTCTGGTGTGATCAATGCATCTTTGAATTCATATTTCCCCTGCAGTTAGTTGTAGGATTTTAGGCACACTTTTTAACTAGATAAACCTTAATCTCTTTGCTTGAACAATGGAAGAAACCAGTGCCAACACAGAGGGTTGCTAAGCCTTCTGAAGGTTGGCAAAATACTCTGTAAATAAATTTAGCACCTCCTTCTTCCTTCACCTTCCAAACATCTGTTCTTCATTTTCTTCCAGCACTGCCTCTCTCTCCTTTCACTCTATCACAGCAACACCTCCCACACACGCCAAGGAAGAAGGTCTGCAGTGGGTTCCTGCCCTCCAGCGCCCTTCAGTTCCTCTTTTGCCTTCTGCCGCCATCATCCCTACTCCATGGGTATTCTTCTGCAGACCCCCTGGTGTCCAGCAGCCACAGAGACCCAGTTACACTGTCAGCAATATCATTGGTAAGGTGCCAATGAAGAAATATAAGAGTTGTTGGGTCATGCAACAGAACATCTATCAGAAGGAAACGAAGGATGGATTTCTCTCTGAGTGACCCATGGGCTGGGAAGGACCCAGATTGACAAGAATATTGTGTGTGGGGAGTCAGAGGTCTGAGAGATGAGTATTTGAGGTAATGGAAGCACTGAGCTCAAATTCAGAGGTGGGGCATGGTGAAAGCAAAGGAACATGTTGGGATCCAGACATGCCTGAGATGGATTCCTCAGATGGGGGAAGTCTGAGACCTTTCTGGAGGGAGCCTGGCGTTTTAGATGGCTGGAAGTTATTGGAATCATTATTCACAAAATAACCAGCTTGGTCAGGGGTCAAGGCTCTGGCAGAACAATCTGACCTCTGGCCCTTTGTGGCTGATAGCAGGAATGTGTGTGTCTGTGCCAGGCCTAACCCACAGTGAAGGAACCCAAGCCCAAGCCACATTTTCTGATGTTCCTTGTTATTTCTTTTTCTTCCCTTTTGTGCCTTGTTCTTTTCTTCTAGACGCTAGACATAGATGAGATCCCTGCTAGGGCAGAGCCACAAGAGCATATCAGCATCTAGCTAATGCCTTCCAAAACAAGAGGGGCTCAGATGGTTTATGAATCCATTTGGATAGGCCCCATTCTGAGGAATTAGTCAAGGCTTGTATTAGGTGGTAAGATGACTTCTCCCATAGGGGGTGATAGGGCATTAGACATGCCCCGGGTCTGGGGGGTCAGGTAGCCTCAAAAATTGAGCATTTGCTCTAATCCCAGACCAGGAGGCTGCTATCTCCCAGAGGGCAAGTAATTGGGGCAGTGTGTTCCAGCATATCGACTTGCTAGAGGTTCACAGTTACTTCTCTGTTATACACCCATGTGATTTCCATCACTAAAGCTAGAGGAAAGGAGGTTGTAAACACACACACACGCCCACAGTAATAAATATTAACACAAATTTAGCACTCCTCTCTACCAAGTACTTACTATGCCATAAGTATTATTACTACTATTGTTAATGAGTGTGAATTGTGGATAAGGAAACTGAGGTACAGGGAGCTAAGGGACTTGTTCTTGCATACACAACTAGTGGGTTATAGAATGAGATTCCCACCTAAGCTGTTGGCTTCAGAGTCTTTGTCTGTACTTCTTCCATACAGATCCCGTGCCACCTCTGTGTGTGTTAGGGCTGTGTACACCCAGCCCTGGTCAATTCTATAACCATGATGTTGTTAGTAACCACCTGACCTCAACTCCAGTGCTCACCCTGACCAACCACCTCACAGATGCACTAAAGAAGAGGCTGGGTCACAAGTCATCCAGACACACAACCAACAAACCCACTCACCAAGCACCAGGGAAAACAAATTTTAAAATCTCACAGACAAAACAATTTAAACCATAGTGTTCCTAAGACCTTGTCAATAGCACTTTCTCAAACTGGAGGCACACATGCTTAGTCTCTTTGTTCCACACTCAAGGACATTGCCTGGAAAGCTTTTAATTGAAGGTCAATGGTCAGGCAATTTCCTGAAGGGAAGAGTCAGTGGCTCCAGAGGGGCTGACAGCCACTTCATATCCTAAATAGCACCTTCCTCCCCACTTGCTGCCTGAAGTCTGCTATTTCCTACCTCACTCTCTAGTTTAAAAGCTGTGCTGGTGGAACCACATTATACCTGCTGTCCTAGGAGCCCTGGAGCCATTCACTCCTGAAGTCAGATCAGAATAAAGACTTGTGCACACTGAAATGCTGCCAATCTCCACCCACAGAAAGACCATTTCTCATGGTCCCTCTTTCTCTTTCTTCATTCCTTTCCCTCATGCTCTCCCTGTTGCCCACCTGTCTTGTTCCTATTCTTTCCTGTTGCAATTCCTAAAATGACCCCATGTTCTCTTGACTTCCAGTCCCTTGGCTTTTGAATCTTTCTTTAAAGTTATTATATTTTGCATTGCTATTTTTACAAACTGTGTAATTGGTGTTTTTGCATTCTTCTATCCTTTGTCCTAAGTCATAGGTCCCAAGAGGTAGATGGGGTTTTTCTACCTTCCCATCCTCCCCCTGTCCCAGCACCCGCTGCAGTGCTTTGACCTCCAGCAGTCACCAGTTATTACTCTTACCTATACCACAAGTATTGTGATTAGTAATATTAGCAAGTATGAGTGACACATAAGGAAACTGGCCTCATGGTTTGGTTTCAATAGGCTCATAAGAGACCTTCTTAGTCTCTAAGGGAGATGAATCACCTCAGAAGGCGAGCCTCCAAAGGATGAATCCTTTTCATCTGAGGGAAAAGTGGAACACATCCGAATTCCGCCTTCCCAGTGGAGCTAGCCTGAATGAGTATCTGCCCTCAGCCACACTTGAAACACCCCATCTGGCCACCAGGCTCAGTTGTTAAGATGACACCACCCAGGGTATGGTCTCCCCAGAGCCTTCCACCATCATTTTCTGCTTTTCATTTCTGAAAGGTGGAGGTTAAGATAGGTGTTGAGAACAAGCCACATACCTTTCAGGTAGCAGCAAAGATTCCAAGTGGCAGATGAGTCCTGGTGATCTCACTTTCTCTGCAATGGGGACGATTGTTGTGAAGTGGGCTGGCAGCTAAGTTCAGGGAGACAGCTTATTTGTGACAAAATTATTCACCTATCTTCCACCTTAGGACCCTGGAGACATCAGACTGGCTGGGTAGTGGGAGAGTGTGTGTGACTCCTACAGTCCATACATTTCCAGGACCCAGCTAAAGAGAAGCCCTGCTGCTCAGTGGACTTCTTCCTCTTGTTCCACTCATGTGTGTGCTTCAAAGTCTGTGTGACAAAAGCACAATAATGTTTTGCTGGGAGGGAAGTTCAGTTTGCCCAGGTTGTGGGTAGGAGAGTCATGCTTAGTGCGTGATAGTCACCTGTTTATTCCGCAGTTTCATGGAAGCAAGTTTGTAACCAGCACACTTTTTTCAGTGCAGCACAGCGTAGGGAGGCTTTCCATGGGCTAGGGGTGCAGGTTGTTGCAGAGTTTGATTCTGATTGATGCTCTGTCTTCTGCTTGTTGGGAGGGAAAAAAAAGGAAAAGAGAAACAGCTGTGGTGCTTTTTTTACAGGGCTGGATGCACCTTTCTGGCTGTGCCTCATGGGATTTTCATGGCTGTTATGTGTAATTAAAGGCTGATTTAAGGGTCAGTCTTTGAATTTTGTCTGCACCTAATGCAATGGCAGTTATTATTTTGGCTGGGAGCAATCAGAATTACCCAGGTGTAGCTCTGACGTCTCAAGGAATTTTCTGGGGTCACGGAACTTACGATTTCTTATTCCCTACCTTTGCTGACCTCTTGGATCTCCTCACTATAGTGACTTTAGTACCTACTGTGCTTACAAGGAATGGTCCACATTCCTTGGGTCAGTGCATTTACTTCACGGTCTGATCCTGGCTAGTCTCATATCTCATTTCACATCCTTTTCTTCTTGCACATTACAGTCTAGAAATACCAAATGCTAGTCAGTTGTTCTTGGAAGCACTAGGCATATCCACTCCTGGTTCCATGGTTTTTATTTGCAACTTTGCCTGGAATGCTTCTCTGTCTCCTCTATTTGTCCAGCTATAGAGCCACATTTATGTGATAAAGGGTACCAATGTCACCTCAAGGAAGCTATGACTTCCCCTAAAAGTCATGCATTCTCTTCCTGTGAGTAAGAGAGAGAACAAGAGATAGAGGGAAGTGTTGTTTTGTGCATGGGCTTGATGAACCTGGCTTAGGACACCTTGGGATATGACCTTTGTTTTCACTCTTTCTCTGTTCACTCTGCAGAGATGGGCTCAACCCCTCTCATTCCCATTGTGGGATACGTTGGTAGAGGCATCCAGCTACTCTGTCAGTCCTCCAGTTGGTTATCCCAGGCCATAGTGAAGTGGAAAGGTCCAGAAAGTCTTGAACTACCTGCAAGCTTCACAGTGGACAATTCTGGGATCATATCCTTTTCCATGGAACTCACTGACCAGAGCCCAGAAATGAAATCCAGAATGTTGATAGAAAGTGAGATGAAAAGGGGCAAGTACTGTGTAGCACTTTGGGGAAAAGATTACCTCAGGATTGTTTATTATTATCTTATTTAATGATTAGTTTTCAAAGTAAAGTAAATGAGGTATAAAAAGAAAGCAATAAACATTAAAACTTAAATTAAAAATTTAAAAGCAATAAAAATCGTATGTTCTCCCTCATATGTGGACATTAGATCAAGAGCAAACACAACAATGGGATTGGATTTTGAGCACATGATAAAAGCGAGAGCACACAAGGGAGCGGTGAGGATAGGTAAGACCCCTAAAAAACTAACTAGCATTTGTTGCCCTTAACGCAGAGAAACTAAAGCAGATACCTTAAAAGCAACTGAGGCCAATAGGAAAAGGGGACCAGGAACTAGAGAAAAGGTTAGATCAAAAAGAATTAACCTAGAAGGTAACACACATGCACAGGAAATCAATGTGAGTCAATGCCCTGTATAGCTATCCTTATCTCAACCAGCAAAAACCCTTGTTCCTTCCTATTATTGCTTATACTCTCTCTACAACAAAACTAGAAATAAGGGCAAAATAGTTTCTGCTTGGTATTGAGGGGGTGGGAGGGAGAGGGAGGGGCGGAGTGGGTGGTAAGGGAGGGGGTGGGGGCAGGGGGGAGAAATGACCCAAGCCTTGTATGCACATATGAATAATAAAAGAAAAAAAAACATTTGTTTAGATGGAAACAGAACAGCTTACCATTCTTAGGATTAGAATTAGTTATTTTCTTCACCACAAAATCACTCCCATGGTATCTGATTAAGAGGGAAACTGTTTAAGAGACAGAAAGGAGGGTGAAAAGAGAGGGTGATGGGGGAATATAAGTATATTATATGTGTGCATTAAAATAGAATTAAAAAGTTAATTAAATTGTTTTTAAAAGGAGGAAGAGGGATGATAAAGTGTAAGACAGAGGTAAAAGAGTTGGCAAACATGACCAAAGTACTTTATACATGTGTATGGAGATGCACAGTGACCACTTTGCATAATTAAATACACTAAAAGGATCACTCCATGGAGCACTTCTCCAAACTTAATATATGCAAAACTTAAGGAAACTAAATTTAGAATCAAGGAAAAACATTGGCTACTCATTTTTATAGAAAGTCATTAGTCTATGAAACAGAATAGAATAAAAATATAATTTCAGGAATGATTTAGAAAGTAATAGGACAATTAGTGCTAACCCAAATATTCCAGTAATCACAATCAATGTGAAGAAGCTCAATTTTCCAGTTAAAACACAAAATTGTCAAGTGGGATGAAAATGACCAGATATTGCATCCATAAGACAAAAAATAAAACACATGAGTTAATTACTGAAATATAAAAGGGAATAAATATTTGAGACATACATTAATCAAAGAAAAACCATAAGAGATGTATTACTGTCACAAAAAAGTTTTAAGAAAAATTACTATAACTGGAATTATTTTATAAATATGAAATTTAATTTACCAGAGAAATATAAACATTTTAAATATAAGTGAACCTTATATGTTTAATACATATAAAGCAAACATCCATGGAAATGGAATGAAAAATTCACAAATTGTGTCTTCCAAAAGTGGTTAGGTAAACATAAAGTTAACAAGAGTATTGACAATTTGCATTGCAAATAAATCAGCCTGAGCTAATAATCATTGAAAGACTGCACCTCAAGAAATTTTTATGAACTGTTGGATATCAAACCAAGGAGCTGAACTACACCTCATGACCCCTAAAAATTAATTTAAAGCACAAAGGGAACATTTACAAAATTTCACCTTGTATGAGCACATAAAATGGTTTTCAGGGGCTGGCAATGTGGCTCAAGTGGTAGAGTGCCTGCCCAGTAAACACAATGCCCTGAATTCAAATCCTACTACTACCAGAAAAAGATTTTCAGATATTTTTCAGGATATACTGACATTGAGACAATGCTCTCTAATCACAACACATAAAAATAAGTGAATTGCAGTAAAAATAACTTAAAATTATTATATATTTGAAAAAATTTAAATGTACTTATAAAATATAGGATCATTGGATGTATCCCAATGGTACTTAGAAAATTCTTAGAACTGAATGGTAATTCAATCAGAATATATTTTAATGTGTAAAGTTAAAGTGGTTTTTTGCATCAAAAGTATACTCTAAAATGTCATATTAGAAATGAAAAGGCTGAATTTTATCTGTTTGGTTTTGATATTTACCTCTGAACAAACTGTAAAAGAACAGAAGGATGGAAGTGAAAAGGAGAATGGTTTATAGAATAAAAGGACAGTGCAGTTTAACAGTTAAGGTTCGATGTCTTGATGTATTGTACATTAAGTAGCATAGGAAATAACTTGGAAGTAAAACTAAATGCAGAGATACAGCAGAGAGCACATTGATTGTACTAGGCAAGTGCATACCACTGACTTACATCCCCACTCGAATTCCAGAATTTATGTGGCAGAGAAAATGTTCAAGAATTGTCTAGACACAGACAAATAAAAGCAAACTGAGAGTCTGTTTATTATATCAAGACATATTCTATGGCTGTGATGAGTGTGCCTGTCAGAATTATGGGCACAAGCAGACCAATGGCACAGAACACACGTGCAAGCCTAAACAGAAACTTGATGTAGATAGATTGACACTGTGAGTGTGTAAGAAAAGTCCACTAACAAATAATGTAGGCACAGTTGTTCATTTAGAAGAAAATGAAATAGAACCTGTACCTTATTTAGATAGAAACATAAAATCTAAATAGATCAAGACTTACTCAGAAATCCAGAGGTTTTTATTTCTTTGATTTTTGTTTTGCTTGTTTGTTTCTGTGTAGCCCAAGAAGGACTTAAACTTGCAATCCTTCTGCTTCAGCATTTCTAGTGCTGGGATTACAGGTGTAGCCAGAAGTGCAAAGTTTCAGTGTATAGAAGAAATTATAGAAAACTATGGTTGGACTATTTTAAAATAAAAATCATAAGAGAAAGTGCCTATATAGTAGAATGCATACATCTTAACGTATACAAAATATTTTTTATACAACTTAGCACTTAACTTTGTGAAATGATTTTGTTCTTAAGCTTTGAAGCTAATCTTTGGTACCTTGAAATAAATTAGTTCAGAAAAAAAAAAAGAAAACTATCGTTGGGATGAAAGAGGATTCCTTAAATGTGAATCGCATGGCCTTTGCAGTTCAACAAACGTTGAGATCTGACTCTGTTTTTCAACGGAATTTTTCTAGACTTCACACTATTTAAAAGGTTCTACTGTGCTGGTGATCTTCTGCATTACTGGCATTGCTGGATATACCATTTGAGAGAGGATTTTATTCTCCAAATCTGTGGGTAAGTGAGGAAAGGAGGCCAGAGAGAATGAGGAAAAGAGAGAGGGAGGGCAGAAGGGAAAGACAGAGGGATGGGAGAAGGGAGAGGAGATAGAAAAGGAAGGAGGGAAGAAGGGGAGAGAGAGAGAGTGAGCGAGAGAGAGAGAGATTGAGAATGTTCCTGGCTGATTCATGATACAAAAGGGCCAGGATCATGCAGTCATCCCACCTTTCCAGCTCAGGCAATTTCTCCTTGATATCCTCTGTCGTTACAAGCACAGGATCCTAGACTTCCATTCTCTCTGCAGTATGGATGATTGGATATCTTGTTTGATTACAGATAGAGATGCTCAGTATAAAAATTGAAGATTTGGCACAAAGGAAATTTCTAGCCGTGGCTCTGTCATCCAAACTCCCAGCTTGTTCCACCTGAGCTATGAGCCATGTTTATATTTGTACTTTAAATATTACTCTGCTGAACACTAAATGCTATGTTTGTGTTTTAGGAAACATTTGGAAAAAATGTATGTAACTTGGTATGCTTGGACCCTTTCACACACAGTTCTCCTGAGGCCTAGGCGGTTTGAGCCATTTGCTCTGTATTGTGTTTAACACTGGACAGTAATGTTGAGTGATGACAGTAATCGGCTTGCGTTAACTGTTTGTTAAGAAGAAACCAATCCTTAGGTATCTGGGAGCATTTGTAAAAAGCATAAGAGTTCTATGATCTAAAGAGATCACAAAGTATTTTGACTTTAGGATGGAAATCTAGTTGTGGAAATATTCTACAACTACCTACAAATGTTGCCTATTGTTACATTTCATGCAGTAGAACGTTAGTAAATTTTGTGTGAGCTCTGAGCCTGTGTCAATCCAGACGCTGAGGAATCCTGTGATGTGCCTCCCTTCACTCTCTTGACCATTTCTTTATCCAAGCCTGAATCACCATAGGATATTCTGCTTTCTCTTTTAGAGAATCCCCGAAAATCCAGGATGAACTGGGTAAGAGAGCATTGTCACTTGCAGAACTCTCTTCCCACACGGTCACCTTGGCCTTGGTTTGTGATTTGATTCCTTTCTGTGCTTTTGGTTTCAGATCAGAAAGAGTATCACAGACAGGAAGGAAGAGAAGCCATTCCTCCTCACCCTGCAATTGTCTCTTTCTTTTATGTCCTTGGGTTTATGAACTCTTACACCTGAGGCCCATGGATTACTAAAAGGCAACCTTGTGATGGGCTTCAAAGTTGTCAGTAAATTATGGGTGAGACACATTTTGAAAACAGGTCTTATTGGCTTCAGAAATTTCTATTGAATCAGTGTCCCTAAATGGGCAACCACCTTGGTCTCTCTCTTCTCCTGTTTCCTGCTTTCTACAAGAGTAATGACATGCCTGCTATGTCTGCTTGCTTTCACAATGAATGGAAGCCTGTAAACATGCAAGAACCAAGGGATGATGTGATGGCAGTAGGACAAAGTCTCAGATGGGCACAGGAGAAGGAGCTGATGATTAACAGATATGGGGTTACTGAGTGACACTGAACCACATAATCTGCATGTGATTAATCTGTGATTCACCCCATGGTGCATCTCCCCCCAGACATCCTTCTCAGTCCAGATCTAACATGCAAGAAGATCAGTCGGACTGGGAATCACAAAGTTCCAGGATGTTGAGGGCACTAGACTCTGGACTGATGGACAGGATAAAAGTTGGGTGGGAATTGATAGATGGGAAGACATTGGATAGTATAGTCAATAAGACCTCCAAACATCAAATAATGGATTTTTATTTAGGGACAGTGGTAGGATCAGGACGATACACAAGCTATGACCTCATAGCTAGACTTTCAGTGTTACTAAGTCCCCAGGCAATACTAGGGATGCGGGAAGGTTCTGAAAGGGCAGATTCTAATGGAGACTGCATCCTAGACCTCACCTAATACCATCCTGAAACAGTGTGCTATGAGAACAGGTGACCTGTGAGCCTAGTTCAAGTTTCTTACCCTCACAGTAACATATTCCTTTTGTTCTTTCCCTAATGTGACTGGTGGAGTTGATGCTGGAGTCAGATGCAGCTCACTACCCACCTTGACGTTTCTAATATGAGAGCTGTACTTTCCTACCTGGAGAAAAGATTTTTGAGAATGTGTGTGGTGACTTCTCAGGGTTTCCAAGCAAGGAAACATTCCTTGGAAGTGACTGTGGGACATAATAAAATGTGGTTGCTTGGGAGTGTGCCAGTATAGTGTGGACAGGAAGAAGCAGTATGTGAATTTGTGTTCAGTCAGAGGATCCTGGATCATTGGATAAGAGTCAGAAAATTGGTGTGCTGAAAACAATCCTAATAGAATCTGTCTCTCCCTAAGAAACAACTCCACACGAGTGGTAAATTCCTGGACTATGAGATGTGACACTCTTGATTTTTAATATGGATGACCAGTCCCTCATTTATACTCTGACACATCAGTTTGAAGGATCACTGAGACCCTACATCCAGCATAATCCAAATGATGAGGAAAATGTGACTCCCATTTTCACCTGTCCAATATCTCAGAGAGAGAAACCTTTTTTCAAAATGTCTCCATACCATGCCTCACAGAAATAGAACCTTTCACAAGAGTGTTCATTCCCTTCATCTGTGGGAAGATGTCCAGAAAGAGTCACACTTCACACACTCCTTTAGGTATTGAGGTTTCTTTACCAGACCCAGAACCTCTGTGGGTTTTAGAAAAGAGGATGCTGGCCCATCCATGTCAGGGATTGTGGCTATCTTGAGGTATAGAATAAAGTTAGACATAGGATTTAGTGTTGGAAAACTCCTTTGAGCTAAGAGATATTGGATGAGTCTCATGCTTCTTACTTGTTAGTTGGAGACAGTGATTCCCACCCTAAAAAAATCACAGTGAAGTATAAAGAGAAAACAAATGTGCATCATGCTTGCATTTTCTCAATGACATAATGTTTACTAATCATGTATTCATAAATTATATTTACTCTAAGTGACTTCTACCTCACATTAATAAATTTTCATATAACCTGTGGTGTAGTTGTTAAGCATCTATTCTGTGCTAGGCTGAAGAATTGAAGAAGGGTGAGAATTTCTTAACCCATTCTGTAAGATCCACATTAATGATACCCAAAGCAGCCAAAGACATTATAAGAATAAAAAACAAAGCTACATATTTATATCCCTGATAAATATTAATACAAAATTGCTTAATGAAATTTAATTATATTTAACAATATATTTGCCAGACATGGTTGTAAACACCTAAATTCTAGAACCTGGAGGGCTGAGGTGTGAAGATCATGAGTTCCAGAACAGCCTGGGCTCTGTGGCAAGATTCTGTCTCAAAAAAAGTCAAAAGGAAGGAAGGAATGAAGGAAGGAAGGAATAGAAGGTCCAATCTATTCAAGGACATTGAATCACTACTGAGTTTGATTAATCCTGATATTACAGAATTGGTATAGTAATAATCAATACCAGCCAGTATACTTCACCACATTCATAAGCAAAATGATACAAAAACACTTGAATGGCTACCAAGGATATTTTATTGCGTGAAAAAATGATTATAAACTGTATGATATGGTTATAAAATATTCTCAAAATGTACAGAAAAGAACAGATAAGTGCTTGACAAAGGTTGGGAAAGTAGAGGGTGGATGCTAATACAATGAGGAATCATGAGGAGATCTTTTGTGGTTATGCATCCATATTTTGATCAAGATGATAGTTATGATCTATATATGTAGCAAAATTGTACAGAAATGCATACATATAGACATATACACACACAGCATGAATGAAGAAGCTGGTGAAGTCTACCTAAGTATTGTGCCAGTGTTAATTTCCTGCTTTGAATAATATACCATGGTTATGTAAAATATTATCACTGGAGGTTATTTGGGACTACAATTTTTGAAGCTCTCTATAATATCAATTTTTAAATAAAACTTAAAAAAATTCTTGCAAACCTACATTGTCTGAAAATAAAATGTTTATTGGAAAAAGTGATTTTATTGGGATACAGGCTATTAAACAAGTATTAGTAAAACCATTTCAGGAATTTAACTAGAATAACTCACATAAAACAACAATGAAACAGAGGTGTCTGCATAAAGGAGGAGTAGGATATCCCCCCACCCCTTCTCCCACAGAAACCCCAAGATAAAAAGGATATGTGGATCAGAATGCCTCTCTGAGAGCTCTAGGGTCCATTTTAGAATCTATTGCATCCAGGTCATCATAAAACCAAGAGAGGGTTTTAGTGAGAGTGATAGGAAAATTCAGATGGTTTGTACATTCACCTGTGTCCCTCTTCTTATCCAACCTCATGCAGTGAAACTGGGATGAAGTGAACACACTGGAGATATTCCCTGAGGATGGAAACAAAAGACTAGTGGTGAGTTCCACATTCTACCATGTCCAGGAGATGGACACGGTATTGGTTTCTCAATTACCTGACTTGGAGTACTGAAGGGATGGTTAGCACTGCTTACAAAGTGCTGAAAAGAGGAAGTTGTACCAGGATAGTGGTATTGTAGGAAGCTTTAAACATTTGTTCTCACACAGAGACACTACTTAACAATATATGATCCAGAACACATGTGAGAGCTCTAGAGTAATACTGAAAATCTATACCACCTAGACCAATGTAAAATTAACAAAATATCCTGGTAAAAGGAAATTTTAAAGTATTTCACACCCATCTGTGCCCACAGGCACCATTGCAAAGTACTGTGTCCCACACAGTGAGACTCTTCACACAGGATAGAAGTGAAAGATGGGCCCTGCATTCATTGTTCTGGCTCACTTGAGGGGCAGCTCAAGTGACTGCTTAATTCAGAGTGTTAATTCTCTTGCTTAATTCAGAGTGTTGCTGAGACTGCCAGCAAAATTTGGACCTGCACTCCTCTAATTATATCTAGATAGATCCTGTTTCCAAGTAGGGTAACTTTCTGGGGTTGGAGTTAAAACTTCAACACACTTATTTGAGGAGTAAACAATACAACTCATACTCCTACTTTCTGCCAAAAAATAGAAAGATAGAGCTCTTTATGAAATGATAGGAGCCAGGTGCTATGATGCCAGTCTGTATTCCTAGATACTCCAGAGGCTAAGGCAAGAGGATCTCCAGAGCTCAGGAGCGTTGAGGCCAGCCTGGGCAAAATACTGAGGCCTGGCCTCAAAAAATACAAGAAAATCTCTAAGATGCATAATTAGTAAAGTAATTAACATGCTGTTGGCGATAGTAGCACATGCCTATATTCCTAGCACTTGGGGAGCTGAGGTAGTTGAGTTAAGGGTTCAAGACCAGCCTTGACTACAATAACCAGACTCATTCTCAGAAGAACAAAGGTCTTATAAGAATGTGTGAAAGAGCATGAATGTATTTATGTATATTCATTTTAATTAGTCCCTAATAATTTGCACCAGAAATCACTAATATAGCTGGCTGTGGGTAAGTACCTGAGTTACTGGAAAAGAGGGGTGTGAAGGAGATTTTTCAGGGTATACCCTTCTTCTACTCCTTGCATTTTGAACCAGGGGTATATACTATGTACGTATTCTATGTATGATCTACATATGATGAGTATGTGATTCATCCCATGGTGCACCTCCCCCACACATACTACTCAGTCCAGATGTAGTATACAAGAAGAAGAGTTGTGGTAGGGCAGGTGGAGAATCACAGACAAAGCTCTAGGAAATTGAGGGCATTAGTGACTGCACAGGGTGCTGAGCTGATGGAGAGTTAAATAAAGTTGGGAAGGAATTGATAGATGGGAAGAAATTAAATCGTAAAATCCTTTGAGTTCTCACAAAACAAATAATCAATTTATTTTTAGGGACTGTGGTGGGGTCAGGGTGATACACAAACTGGGATCTCACAGTTAGACTTCCAGTGTTAGTGAGGCCCCAGGGAACACTAGAGTTGAGGGAAGGGAAGGTTCTGATGGG
The DNA here is from genome assembly GCF_047511655.1 of Castor canadensis. NCBI lineage: Eukaryota > Metazoa > Chordata > Mammalia > Rodentia > Castoridae > Castor > Castor canadensis. The sequence goes on from NC_133401.1 coordinate 68,838,094, forward strand.
GCAGCTTCTAACAGAGACTGCTTCCTAGATCTCACCTAATACCATCCTGAATCAGTGTGCTATGAGATACGGTGACTTCTGGGACCAATTCCAGGTCCTTTCTCTCACAGTAACATATTCTCTTTCTCCTTTCCCTAATGCAACTAGTGGACTTGACTCTGGACACGGCTCACCCCACGTTCTAGATTTCAAATCTGAATGCTGTATTCTATAAGGATATTCCTCAGTGTGTTTCCTACATGGGAAGAGATTTTTGAGAATGTGTGTGGTGGCTTCTCAGGGTTTCTGATCAGGGAAACATTGCTTGGAAGTGACAGTGTGACACAATAAAATGTCATGCTTAGGAGTGTGCAAGGATAAGCATGCATGGGAAGAAGCAGTAAGTGAATTTGATTTGGATGGAGAAGTATGTCTGGGAGAGGTGCACAATGGGGTGAATCAACGATTCATCATATGCAGATCATGTAGCCCTTGGTATCACTCAGCAACCCCATGTCTGTCACTCATCAGCTCCCTCTTCTGTGCCCACCAAAGACTCTATCCCCCATCACCCAGTCATCCCTTGGTACCTACGTTTCCAGGCTTCCTTCCACTCTGGAAACAAGCAGACAAATCTGGCATGTCATTACTCATGTGGAGACCAGGAAACAGAGGGAGGGGAGAGAACAAGTGGATTGCCATTTTTGGGACATGGACTCACAAGAAATCTGATGAGGCCAATAGAACGTCTATTCAAAATGTGCCTCACCCAGTATTTATTGACAGCTTTGGAGTCTTGACAACTGTGAAGCTCATCACAATTTTTCATTTTTTATTGTTCTTCTGTGAGGGTACATTGTGGCTTTTATAAAAGTTCTTACAATATATCAAATATATCATAGTTGAATTCACACCCTCCATCATTCTTCTTTATTCTCCTATTCCCTGATTCCTGGAATAGTTTCAACAAGTACTATTTTTCCATTAACATCCATATGTACATCCTATCTGCATTGTATTCACCCTCCCATGCCCTTTCCCACATCCTCCCTGCTCCTACTGGTGCTAACCCTCCTACCCCAGTTAGGACATGTTCTACCCTCCTATTCTCTGATTTTGTGAAAGAAAACAAAAATGACATTTTTGTTTGATAATGATAGCTACACAGGACAAGGTTGTTTCTTTCAAGGATCTATGACCTCAGGTATAAAAGTTCATATACCCAGGACATAAAAAGAAGAGATGAATGAGGAGTGAAGAGGATTGGCTTCTCTCCCCTCCTTTCTGTGACACTGTCACAATTCTAAAACACAGAAGAGAATCAAATCACAAGGCAGGACCAAGCAGAGTGTGTGGAAGGAAAATTCTTCAAGTGACAATGTTCTTACCCAGTTTACCCTGGATTTACCCTGAAAGAGATAGTAGACTATTCTGTGGGGGTTCAGACCTGGATCAAGGCTCAAATAAACAAGGGAGTGAAGGGAGACACCCACAGGTTCCTCAGCATTCTGGGTCCACACACCCTCAGAGTACTCACAAAATCTCTTCTTCTACTGCATGAACTGTAACAGTAGGCAAAATTTGTAGACAGTTGTTGAATGTTTCCAAATCTAGATTTCCATCCTAAAGCCAAAATATTTTGTTTTCTTTCTAGAGCACATAGATCTTTTGTCTTTAACAAAAGCTCCCAGACATCTAAGGATTGGTTCCTTTTTAAAGAATGGCAAAAGCAACCCACCTGATGCCATTACTCAACCCTTCTGTCCAGTGTTAAACACAGTAGAGAAGTGATGGGTCACACCAAATACGCCTTGGGAGGACTGTGTATGGAAGGGTCCACACATAACAAGATACTTACTCATTTTTCCCAAATGTTTCCTAAAACACAAACAGAGCATTTAGTGTTCAATACTACTAGAGTAATGTACAAACTACAAACACAAACATGGCTCACAGCTCATGAGAGACAAGCTGGGAGTGTGAATGACAGGGCCTCTGCTAGAACTCTCCCTTTGTGCCAAATCTCCATTCCCTATACTGAGCATCTCTATCTGGAATCAAACAAGATAGCCGGATGTGAAGGATAGAATTCTGGGATGCTGTGGTGGTAATGATGGAGGATATCAGGGAGAAGTTGACTGAATTTTGGAGGTGGGATTATGGGATGCACTTCCAGGAGGAGTGTCACCTCCAAGGAGGAGAATATCAACACTTGGGGATGAAAACTCATGGCTGAATATTACTTCCTCTTGTTCACTTTTACATATATGCATATGTATGTGTGTCTATGTATTATATATACATATGTATATATGCATATACATGTATATTGATCTTTTCAATTATACTAAACCCTTTTTTATGAATTTTTTATGACCCTCAGAGTATTTTAGCAACTCTATAGCTTCTGAAAATCATATTTTCCCACATCTAGATACTCCATAATGTAGGAAATGCCTTGATGATTATTGCATTATTATTTCTTTGAGGGAGTTATTTCAGGTAAACACAAATGAGGATGAAGCTGATCCCTGTGGACAAGATGATAGGGATCTGGAGCCCAGGGTTGTAAGAACAGATCCAAGAAATCAGACTCCCTGGTCCTGACACTCTGAGACCATAAGTCATCCATGAACCATTCTCTCTCTCTCTGCCTCTCTCTGCCTCTCTCTGTCTCTCTCTCTCTCTCTAAATCCCTCCTTCCCTCCCTCTATCCCTTCACTCCCCTCTCCTTCTCTCTTTTTCTCTCTCCCTCCCTTCTTCCTTCCCCTCCTCCTTTCCTCACTTACTCAAGGTTTTGAAGAATAAAATACACTTCTAAGTGAAAACAACACGTCCAGAAATGAAGATGAACACCAGTACAATAGAAGGCAGGTACCACGGTCAATTCTGGAAAAATGCCTCTGAATAACAGTCTGAGACCTCTTAATGTTTGTTTAACTGCAAAGGCCACTTGATTTTCATTTAAAGACTCTTTATTGCAAGGATATATTTATATCAGTTCTTCTATATGTTAAAAGTTTTCCTGCTCTCTAACCAAATCTTCCACTCATCTCTGCTGTCTCTGGTTTCCAAAGCATAAAATCATCCCATGGAACACATCCATGGCCCTTGTGCTCATGTTGCTTGTCAGTCTCTTCAAGCTGGGGTCAGGTAAGCTATCCAGGACAGACTCTTTCTGTCCACTTCTTGTTGACTAGCAGTTTGAGTTCTTTACTTGCTATTGCAGAACAATGGGGTAGGTGCATCTTTGTTGTTTCTATTTCCCTGACTTCTCTTAGTTCAAGCTGGAGTTTAGCAATATCAGGGGCTGCAGGAGGCATGGGACAGTGGGAAGGATGCAGGCATATGTAAGAAATGCTGTGTGTGGAGTGTTGAAGAGAGGACACAGTAGTGGGGAAAGAAATTACTTGTTCTCAATGATGAGGTCTGAGGGTTTAAGCAAAGAAGTTCTCTAGAGTATCTCCCTTTCTGAATTGGATGCCAGTATGAGAGAAGACACTTGAGGAAAAGACAGTGGACAAACTGCAGGCATGCTAAGATGGAAATACTTGTGATATGTAACCAGAGGGTAGGAAAGATGTCCAGAATTTGACTCAGAATCTAGCTTATTTGGGGTAGAAATCCAGTCTTCTTTCTCCTCCCTGTTACCACTAAAAATAAAACCTACTTTATAATGCATTAAGTATTTGATTGTTTAAAAAAGGAAGTCTGAATATGCAAAGGTATCTGGGCAGTCAGTGCTCAGCTGTATAAGGTTCAGCTGAGTCTTCCTTTCCCTGTATGAAGGATCCATCCATTGCCTGTCTATCTATGTATGTTTTGCTAAACAACAGTGAGAAAATGGGAACAAAGGCATTCAAAACTTACTCAACATAACAATAGTATGACTATAATTCACAATAGCCTATTACATATTTTATGAAAAACTGTAAGAGAAGAACACAAATTCTCCAATCACAAGGAAATTTTACAGAGAGGAAAATGTCAATTTTCCTGATATATAGCAAGCAATTATATTAAATTGTCACACAATACCCCATAAAGACATACAATTAAAATTCTAAAAATTAATTTTAAAACACGTGCTGACTTATTAGCCTATATCAATTATACAAATAATGGGTTTCATTATGACATTTTCATAAATAAACATAGCATACTTTGATCACATGCACTCCTTTATTACCCTTTTTTCTCCCCCTTTCCCTTTTCCATTTCCACAATCAAGTTTTTCCCCTTTTACTTTCATGTACTTTTCTCCCATAAGTTCCACATATGAGAGAAAAACATGACATGTGTCTCTCTCATACTAGATTACTTCTCTTAGCATGCTGATCTCCAATTCCATCCATTTTCCTGCAAATAATACAGCTTAATTCTTTATGGCTAAATTAAACTATTTTGTGAATATACATGACATTTCCTCTATCTACACACCTGTTGATGGGCTTCAATAAAAAATATGATATAAAATGTTGGGGATGTGCCTTAAGTGTTAGAACACTTGCCTAGCAGGCTCAAACCCTGAGTTCTAAACACCAGGAGTAACAAAAATAAAAATAATACTAAAAATGTATGTTTTCACAACAAAATCTACATGTTACTCTTAAGACTGCCTCTCATTTACCTTCATTCTCACCCATTTTCTGATGAGCTTCTCTGCTTCTGTGCTGTTTCAAGAGAGGCACAGCAGGGAAATAATGAATACAGAGACGGAAAGACTTCATTTTTAACATTTCCTTTTCCTCTGCATTTGAGCTTTGTGGATCAGAACTTCTCACCCTGTTTGCTTGTTATGACATGGAGCTAGTATCCTATTCTTGGACAGGACCGTTAGAGGACTGCATGAGGTTATAATACAAAGTACCCTGTTCTAATGTTTGATGCCAGTTTTTTCCCCAGTGCTCCCCAGTTAAAGAAACAGTAAAAGAGTTGAAAATGCTGCTATAGGCAAGATAAACTGCAAGTTCAGCAAGGGCCACCTACCTGACTTAGACTGGGTTCTCCAAAGCAGATCCAGTGACAAGGGCTGATCTGCAGGTGGTTTGTTTAAGAGATGATTCTGACAAACAGATTGAGAGGGTGGGAGAGTGAAGCCTGAGGCCATTGCAGATGTGCTAAAGAGAAAGCTACTGCTGACAGCAACTGGGACTCAGACCCACTAGGACCTTCTGGGAACCTTTGGTGGAATCCTTTAGACAGCGGCTCAGCATAATCTCAATGAGAATGGGGAGAGTTTGAACTTTATCTGTCACCTCTCATCCATCATAGAGGTACCCCGAAGGTTGTTAAAATATCAGGACTTCTGAGTTTCCCTATTCCCGAGACCACTAAGATCCAAATGGGAGAGGAGGCCAACAGCAAAGGGAGCAGAGAGGTGAGTTTCCTGAGGTGGAGCTGTCAGCAGGTGTGGGGCTTGCACATTCTACTGCAGGTACTCATAGGCTGAGGACATGGTTAGTGGTAGGTTCTCAACTTCTGCTATGCCAGATTAGTTGGTCAGAAACCATGCTACAAAGTCAAATTGATCTATAAATTGTCTACTGAAAGAATGTGTGAAATTCATTTCAGAAAGATATATAAAACATATACTTAAATTAGAAATAATTGGTGCTAAAATTAAAATTTTCACTTATTTTGGAATTAACACAAAAAACCTGTCTTATACTATTCATAGCACCCCCTCCAGTTAGATGCATAAACTCATCAATGAATCTTTGTGAATTAATCAAGAGAAATTTTCTCTAGTTAAAGAGGCAGTGTAGAGAGAAATTGAAGGGTTGAGCTTCACAATGTGTGAGCTCTCTAAAAAAGTCTATTACAAAGTGGTAAGTACCATTTATTTCAGGAAAATTCATGAAATGATCATCAAATGGATGAGTAAGGAAGGAAGGAAAATGGTGGTCACCATTCACAATTGTAGCCTTTATTTGTGAGGCTCGTGCTCTGTGCTGGACATGGGAAGCAATGCTGACCAAAACAGACCCTGTCCACATAGAGCTGAGAGATGTGCAGGGGAAACTCCCAGAAAACAAATCATTATCACACTTGAAGCCAGATGACAAGGAAAATTTCAAAATGGAGGCAAGGGCCAAGACATATCAAGAAAATATGAACAAAAAAGACATGTCAAAAAACAAAGGAAATGCTAGGGATGGCCAAAGTCATAAACTAGATAAATATTAGTGTAAAAGTACATGATATAGAAATATTATGCCACAGTGTGAATGCACTAAAGGAGAAATCTCTGATATAAAAACTGGAAAATCTCCTTGTCACAGTGTCATAGGGCATCTTTCAGATTTTGATAACTTAAACAAAAAACAAGGAAGCACAAATAAATGTCTCACCTACAGTCAAAGTGTACATTGTATATATCCTCCTTGCATTTGTGAAATGTTTATGAAATATACTCATGAATCTGAAGGAAACAAATTGTTCCAAATTTAGATTTATGGTCATATTGATTCCCCTTGAGTTTTTGAGAGAGGGTAGTCTTTGATTTTTAGTGAAAAAGATGGAAAAAGGGCTATAGTGATTTTAGTGAAGTAGGTATGTAGATGAAAAGAACGTGGCTTTAAATTCTCCGCTAGTCAGTGAGTCTGCATTTGGAAAGTGCCTCTCATTCATCTGGATAATGTTCTTACTGTTCCTGAAAATCGTTTTTCAACTTGAAAATAGGAATATTAATAAGATACACCTCTAGCGTTATCTTTGAGGCATGAGTGAGGTAACTCATGTGGGTATGTCAAGTGTAAGAGATGTCAGTCCCTTGGTGTAGTAAGGTGATAGTGATGAGTGTTCTAAACCCGTGCACTTCACCTCCTCACTCTAGTCCTGCATAGGCCACACTGACCTGGTGATCATGTTTGGTCAGTTCCCATTTGTGTTTCTTCACACAGGTCAGTGACAGTTTGTTGGGCTAGACAAGCCCATCCGGATCTTTATAGGAGAGGAGGTAGTTTGTTCTGCTTCCTCTCTCCTGAGGCAAATGCCTAGGCCATGGAAGTGTGGTTGTTTACATGGTCACTTCTCTGACTTAGTCCACCCGTACCAAGATGGTAAAGACAAGAAAGACATGCAGATGCCAGCCTATCAAGGGAGAACAGAGCTGGTGAAGGACTTCATTGTAGAAGGGTTTGTGTTCCTGAGGTTGCAGAAAGTCTATCCCTCAGAGAGAACTGTGGGTTCTGGTTCTGCTCCCAGATCCTGAGCAGGAGGCCATCTGCAAACTGTGGGTAACAGGTCAATTGCTAATTTCAGAGAATTCATAACTGACTTGTCTTGTGGAATCATCCTGGGCTTTATAAACAGTTGTATGAAAGAGAAGACTTTTTTCTTATGTCATTTTCTTAGCAGACAGTATCCTACATGACCACTTTGTTATGTCTTGTGTGCAGAATTTTATCAACTTATCACATATGTACATTCATGTAATTATCACATCAAATAATTGAATTGTCTCCTCACCACAAGATATCTCTCTGCTGCCCTTTTATAGTCACACTCTCCTCTCTCACCACTATCCCCTATCCTACAAATTATGAGTCTGGTCTGAATCACTGTAACTTTTACAATTTAAGAATGTTATTTAATAATGGAATCATATATATGTGGCCTTTAGAGATCACCTTTTTCATTTATCATAATGCCTCTGAGATCCATTCAACTTGTTTCTTTTATCATTATCTCACTCCTTTTAATTGCTGAATACAACCATAGGTAGGTCTTTGCATGGACGTAAGTTTTCAATTCTTTCAGAAACATGGCCATGAGTACAATTGCTAGGACATATGAAAAGTGTGTGTTTAGTTTTTTCCCTTTTAATTCATAATGTGCCTGTCAATTTGGGCTTCTATAACAAAATACCATAGCTTGTGTAGTTTACAGAAAGAACAGAAATTTTATTTCTCACTGGGTAGAAATCCAATGCAGTAAGGTTAGATTCTCATGAGGACCTTTATTTGGTTGCAACCTATGGACTTTCAATGTAATGTTACACTAGCTCCCTGGAATGCCCATTCATGAAGGCTCCAACCTAATGACCTGTTTAGCCTCCCATATTATAATTTTACTTTTTCCTTTCTAGTTTAGAGGTTCTTTATATCTTTTCTTTCTTAATTGCTCTGGTTAGAACTTCCAGTACTCTATTGAACAGAAATGCCAAAAAGTGCTCATCTTTCTCTTGCTGTTGATCATAGAGGGAAAAATTTTAGTCCTTTCCCATTGAGTATGATGTTCACTGTGAGTTTGACACATATGGCCTTAGTTATGCTAAGAACATTTCATTCTAGCCCTCGTTTGTCAAACATTTTTTGTGATGACCATTTATTGAATATTATGAAATGACTTTTTTGGCACCAGTTGAGATAACCACTCCCTTTTACTTGCTGTATTATATTATATTTCATCATGGAGAGATGTTATATTTGTCAAATACTTTTTAATGCATATATATATATATGATTGTATGCTATTTATTCTCTACTTTGTGATATATTGGATTATATAAACTCATTTTTGAATGTTGCATCACCTTCCATACCTAGAGTAACTTCCAATTGATTATGGTATATAATTCTTTATATACACTGCTTAAATTGATTTACTCATAGTTTTCAAAGGTCTTTGACCTTCCACAATCCATTGGCAAACACTTACTCCTCTTGTATTTGCTAGGAAAAAATGTGTAAAATTGGCTATAACTGTTTTTCATTTTATTTCTTGTTATTTGAGAATTAGGACTTTTCCCTCTTTTGAAAACTGTTTTGTATTTCTGGCAGTACTGAGGTTTGGACTCAAGACCTCAAGATTGGTAGGCAGAGATTCTACCATTTGCACCATGTCCCCAGATCATAAACCGTTCTTTAAATATATTCTAGTACTCACCAATGAAACCCGTTTGACATTTTAATATCTCTAATATTAACTTTCAGCTTTAAATAAAAATTTTTCAGAGGTTATAAAACTATTCAGATTACATATTTCTTCATGACTGAGCTTTGGTCATTTTTGGTTTTTAAGGAATTAGTTTATTTCTTCCAAGTTGTCAAATATGTGAGGATGTAATTGTTCCTAGTATAACTCCTTGTCCTTTTAATGGCTGCATTATCTGCAGTGATACTTCCTGATTTTAGTGATATTTATATTCTTTATCTTTGTTCATCTCACTAGAGGCTTGTCAATTTTTATCAAGTTTAGAAGAACCACATTTTCACTGATTTTCATTACTGCTTTCCTATTTTAATTTCATTGATTTCTGATTTTATCTTTATTAGTTTCTTTCCTCTATTATTTTCTCTTTCTCTGTCCACCTCCACTGTGTTATCCAACAGCTTTCAGTGTGTTCTTTCTTCCATGTTTATAACAGAAGCAATGAATTTTCAAATTATTCAATCTCCATCATTCTCTTTTCCTATCCCACCTCCATCTATTTATGTATAGATTTATCTTTATCTTTTAGGTCTAACTTCATATGAGGGAGAAAATTCAACCTTTGTCTTCTGAACTTGGCTTATTTTGCTTAACCTGATGATCCCCAGTTCCATCCATTTACCTGCAAGTGTCATTATTTCCTTCTTCTTTATATCTGAATAATAGTGCACAGTGTATATATATACTGGGGTTTGAACTTGGGGCTTTGCATTTGCTAGACAGGAGCTCTACTTCTTGAGTCATGTCTCCATCCCCTATGTCATGTTTTTGAACATACCACTTTGTTCAACTTTGTAGTAGTTGCTCTGGGTATTATGGTCTGTACCAGTAAGTTATCACAATTTGTTGATACTTTTGTATTTGTTGCAACTTTTGGACTTCTGAGCCTGGCTAATACCTAAGATGATGCTCTCCAGTTCTATCCATTCACTTGCAAATGACAATTTCATTCTTTATGGCTGAGTAAAATTCCATTGTGTATAAATACTACATTTTCTAAATCCATTAGTTGGTAGTGGGGCATCTTGTCTGTTTCCATAGCTTTGCTGTTGTGATTATTGCTGCAGGAAACATTGGTGTGCAGGTGCCTTTGTAATAACTTGAGTCACATTCCTTTGGGTATATCCCTAGGAGTGCTATTGCTGGATCATATGGTAGATCTATGTTTAGTTTTTTAAGAAGCCTCCATACTGTTTTCCAAAGTGGTTGTAGTAGCTTACATTCCCATCAGCAGTGTATGGGAGTTCCATTTTCCCTGTATCCTTGCTAACATTTGTTGTTGGTGGCGTTCTTGATAATGGCTATTCTAACAGGAGTGAAGTAGAATCTTACTGTGGTTTTGATTTGCATTTCCTTCTTGGCCAGGGATAGTGAGCACTTTTTCATGTTCTTTGGCCATTTGGACTTCTTCCTTTGAAAAAGTTCTGTTTAGTTCAGTTGTCCAGTTCTTTATTGGTTCATTAATTTTGGGGGAGTTTTGTTTTTTGAGCTCCCTGTATATTCTCATTGTCAGTCTCTGTCTGATGTATAGCTAGCAAGTATTTTATCCCATTCTGTGGGTGGTCTCTTCAATTTACAGACCACTTTTCCTGTCATGCAGAAGTTTTTAAATTTCATGTAATTCCATTTGTCAATCCTTTCTCTTAATTGCTGGTATGCTTGCATTCTACTGAGGAAGTCTTTGCCTATACCTATTGCTTCCAGTGTATTCCAGGCAATTTCCTGTACTAACCTCAAGATTTCAGGTATGAAATTAAGGTCCTTCTTTCTCAATTTGTTCATTGTTATATAGATATGCTACTGATTTTTTAAAGTTGATTTTGTATCCTGCTACATTGCTGGAGCTGTTTATGGTGTATAGGAGTTTTTGGGTGGAGTGTTTTGGGTCTTTGAGGTTGGTGTAGCTGTGTGGATTCATATCTGGGACATCTGTTCTGTTCCACTGGTCTTCATGTCAGTTTTTGTGCCAGTACCATGCTGTTTTTATTGCTATGGTTCTGTAGTATAGCTTGAAGTCAGGTATTGTGATACCTCCAGCATGGCACTTTTGGTTCAGGATTGCCTTGGCTATTCATGGTCTTTTGTGTTTCCAAATGAACTTTAGGGTAGATTTTTCAATCTCTGTAATGAATGTCATTGGGATTTGATGGGAATTGCATTGAACATGTAGATTGCTTTTGGTAGTATAGCCATTTTTTTTTACTATGTTGATTCTGTCAATCTATGAGCATGGGAGATGTTCATGTTCTGTAGTCTTCCATGATCTCTTTGTTCAGTGGTTGTAGTTCTCCTTCTAGAGGTCATTCACATCCTTTGTTACGTTTATACTTGGGTATTTAATTTTTTTTGAGGCTATTGTAAATGGAATTTTTTACCTATTTTGTTTCTAAATTGTTCATTGCTGGTGTATAGAAAGGCTACTAATTTTGTAAGTTGGTTTTGCATCCTGCTATATTTGCTGAAGCTGTTTATGGTGTCTAGGGGTTTTTGGGTGGAGTGGTTTGGGTCTCTGACATGTAGGGTCATGTCACCTGCAGATAGAGATACTTTGATTATTGCTTTTCCTATTTGTCTTCCTTTTATTTCTTCTTGCTTTATTGCTCTGGCTCGGAATTCAAGGACTCCTTGAATAGGTGTGGAGAGAGTGGGCACCCTTGTCTCATTCTGGATTTTAGGGGAAATGGTTTCAGTTTTTCTCTATTAAGTATGATGTTGGCTATATGTTTGTCATATATAGTCTTGATAATGTTGAGGTACATTCCTTCTATTCCTAGTTTTCTTAGGGATTTTATCACAAAGTGGTGTTGTATCTTATCAAAATGTTTTTCTGCATCTATTGAGATGATCAAGTGTTTTTTGTCTTTGCTTCTATTAATGTGCTGGATTACATTTATTGATTTGAGTGTATTGAACCACTCTTAGATCCCTGGGATGAAGCCAACATGGTCATGGTGAATGATCTTTCTGACATGTTGCTGGATTTGGTTTGCCATTATTTCATTGCATACTTTTGCATCAATGTTTATTAAGTAGATTAGCCTGGAGTTCTCCTTTTTGTATGTGTCCTTATCTGGTTTTGGAATAAGTGTAATGCTGGCTTCACAGAATGAGTTAGGAATGTTGGTATTAGTTCTTCTTTGGAGGTCTGGTAGAATTCAGCAGAGAATCTGTCAGGTCTTGGACTTTTCTTTTTAGGGAGACTCTTAATTGCTGCTTCAATTTCATTTCATGCTATAGATCTGTTTAGGTAGTTATCCTCTTGGTTCAGTTTTGGACAGTCATAAGTATCTAGAAATTTGTCCATTTCTTCAAGATGTTCAAATTTATTGGAACAGAGTTTCTCAAGGTAGTCTCTAAAGATTCCTTGGAGAACTACCAATTTCTGAAGAAAGAGATTGAGGAAGACTACCGAAGGTGGAAAGACTTCCCATGCCCATGGATTGGTAGAAGCAACATAGTAAAAATGGCTATAGTGCCAAAAGCAATCTACATGTTCAATGCAATTCACATCAAATCCCAATGACATTAATCACAGAGTTTGAAAAATCTACCCTAGAGTTCATTTGGAAACGCAAAAGACAGTGAATACCCAAGGAAATGCTCAGCAAAAAAGTGCAATGCTGGAGGTTTCACAATACCCAACTTCATACTATATTACAGAGCCATAACAATAAGAAAGCATGACACTGTCACAAAAACAGATATGAAGACCAGTGGAACACAATAGAGGTCCTGGATATGAAACCACACAGCTATGCTCACCTTATTTTTGACAAAAGTGCCAAAAACATATGATGGAGAATAGACAGCCTCTTCAGAAATGTTTCTGGGAAAAGTTGCTATCTGCCTGCAGAAAACTGAAACTAGATCCATGCCTATCACCCTGTACTGGTATCAACTCAAAATGGATTAAGGACCTTAATATCAGACCTGAAACTAAAGTTAGTACAGGAAAGAGCAGGAAGTACTCTGGAAGCAATAGGTTTAGGCAAAGAATTCTTCAGTAGAACTCCAGCAGCACAGCAACTAAGAGAAAGAATGGACAAATGGGACCACATGAAATTTTGAAGCTTCTGTGCAATAAAAGAAATGGTCTCTAAACTGAAGAGACCACCCACAGAGTGGGAGAAAATATTCACTAGCTATACATTAGACAACAAGATAACCAGAATATACAGGGAGCTCAAAAAACTACACTCCCCCACAATCAATGAGCCAATAAAGAAGTGGGCAACTGAACTAAACAAAAGTTTTTCAAAGGAAGAAGTCCAAATGGCCAAAAAACGCATGAAAATATATTCACCTTCCCTGGCTATGATGGAAATGCAAATCTAAACCACATTAAGATTCCACCTCACTCCTGTTAGAATAGCTATCTTCAAGAACACCACCACCAACAAATGTTGGTGAGGATGTGGGGAAAATGGAACCCTCATACACTGCTGGCGGGAATGTAAGTTAGTACAACCACTTTGGAAAACAGTATGGAGACTTCTTAAAAACTAGATATGGATCTGCCATATGATCCAGCCATAGCACTCCTAAAGATATACCCAAAGTAATGTGACTCAGGTTATTACAAAGGAACCTGCACACCCATGTTAATTGCAACACTATTCACAATAGCCAAGTTATGGAAACAACCAAGATGCCCCACTACTGATGAATGGATTTAGAAAATGTGGTATTTATACACAATGGAATTTTACTCAATCATAAAGAAGAATGAAATTGTCATTTGCAAGTAAATGGATGGAACTAGAGAACATCATCTTAAGCGAATTTAGCCAGGCTCAGAAGGCCAAAAATTATATTTTCTCCCTCATAGGTGGATTTTAGACCTAAAACAAATGCAGTAATATTATTGGACATGGATCAACACCAAGGGGTGAACACATACAAGCGGAAGAGGGAAAGGGAAGGATAGATAAAACTTGAAAGTGTTTGATGTGTCCTCTGTAAATAAGCTAATAAAGTAATCTTAAATTGACAGAGGCCACTATCGGGAAGTGATAGGGAAGTAGTGAAGAGGTCCGGTAGAGGTGAATCAATTCGGGTTATAATACACATGTGCATGAAAGCAATGCTAAGAAGCTCTCTGCACAGCTATCTTTATCTCAAATTAGCAAAAATGCTATGTCTTTAAAATTATTTCTTATTCTTTCTCTTCAACAAAATTGGATAAGAGGTCAGAATAGGTTCTGCTTTGAAACAAGGAGGGTTGGAAGGGAGGAGAGGTGGGTGGGGGGCAGGTGGGAGAGATGGCTGAAACAATGTATACACATATGAATAAGTGTATAAACAATAAAAAAGAAAAAAATCAGACAAAATGAAAAAGGACTAGAAGCATGGCTTAAGTAGTACAGTGTCTGCCTAGAAAGCATGAGGTCCTGAGTTCAAACCCCAGTACAGCCAAAAAAAAAAAAAAGTAAAATTAAGATGTTTCTCAGTTAAATACAACATAAAAATATATCTCTGGCAAATCTGTGGAGCAATTGTTAAGGGTAATTCTCCAGAGAAGGGAATAAGGCCAGAAGGAAACTTGGAACACCAAGAAAGAAGGAAGAGCAATAGAAATAGTAAATATCTGAGTAAATAAAATACATTACCCTAAACATATCAATTAAAAGACAGATATTGTCAGAGCCAAAACAAATATAATACCTAACTGTACTTGAAAAAACACCTCATTTAAAATATAATTGTATAAATAAGTTAAAGTATAAAGATGGAAACTATACCTAAATAAAAGAAAAACTGGTGTGACTATATTAATATCAACTAATATTAGACAAAATAGACTTTATTATTTGACCTCTATTTTTGTGGAGTGCCAGGGATGAAACCCAGAGCCTTGTGCCTGCTGTACCATGCTCTACCACAGAGCCACATCCTAATATAGATGTTAGAAGAAAGAAAATTACCAGGGTTAGTAGGATGGTATAAAATCAGAAATTTTTTAACTTACCAAGAAAACATAAAAATCTCAAATGTGTATACACCAATGATAAAGTTCAAATATCATGATTACTTTAAAATATAGGAAGAATACTTCCCAATTTATTTCATGCAATCCGCATTAAACTTCTACCAAAATTAAACAGCTATGAAAAAAAGATGCAGAGCAATATATTTTATTAGTATGGAAATGAAAAACCTTCAACAAAATCTTCCCAGACTGAATTAAAAATATATAAAATAATAATATACCATAACCAAGGTGGATCCATCTCAGGAATAAAAGGCTCTTTCAATGTTGAAAAATGAATTAATCTAATTCATTTTATTAAGTGTCTATTAGAAGACCTGAGAAAATAACCTTTAAGGAGGGAAGATTTATTTGGACTCACGTTTCAGTCTATTGTCACTTTACTCTGTTGTTTCTGGGCTATGGGTGGGAAGAATGTCATTTTGGGTATCCCGGGCAATAGCAGAACTGCTCACCTCATAGTGGCAAGTAAGCAAAGACAGAGAAAGAGGGGAAGAGGCTAGAGAAAAATTTACTCTTCAAAACCAGATCCACAGTGACTTTCATTCTCCAAAGAGACTCCACCTCCTTAATTTCCAAAACTTCCCTGTCGCCCATTAAACTGTGAATTCATCAATGGATTAGTCCAGACCTCTAATGATCTGATCACCTCCCACGCCCTCCCTGGCCTCTGAACACTGTTTGCTGGGAACCGAGCCTACAGTACTTGAGTTTTCCAGGGACATTTCATAACCAGATCATGAAGAGTCCAAGAAGAAAAGACATCTGATAACATCAATTGATGAAAGAAAGTGAACAAAATACATAATCCCCCATGACAATAACATTATATGGGAAATTACTTATTGTCATAAAGATTTCTGCAAAAAATGACCTAACAGATAACTTCACATGCAATGGTGAAAGGCTGAATGCTTTCCTCCTAAGATCAGGAAAAAGGTGAGGCTATCCAGTATCATTACTTTTATTCAAAATCCTATAACACATCTAGTGCAACCACACAAGAAAAGGCAATATAAATTATGTAGATTTGAAAGAAATATGACTCTCTTTATTAAGAGATGTCATCATTTAGAACTGATGAGTCTATGTGTATATATAGACACACACACACATAGACAAATATGTGTATGTATATACACACACACATATATGTGTGTATATACTTATACATATATATATAGCAAAACTAGGGTTTGAATTTAGGGCATGTCCTTGCTAGACAGGTCTTCTACCACTGAAGCACCTTTTTGCTTTAGCTGTTTTTCAGATAGGGTCTCCTGTTCTGATTGAGGCTGGTTGAGTTCAGATCCTCCTACCTATGGTCTCCTATGTAGCCAGTAGCACAGGTGTGTTCCACCACTGCCAGCTTATTCACTGCCATAAGAAATGTATATTTTAACCCTGAACTAATTCTAACCATTCTCTGATGTACTCCTGATAAAATTCCAACAGAATTTTTGATAGAATTTTAAAGAAACAAAGATCCCCAAAAAAGAAAAGAAAATTTTGAAAAAAGAAAAATATCACGTCTGCAGAATTGGGCTGCAAAACTCCAACATATTGTAGAACTATGGATTCAAAAACAAAGGGAGTTAACGTAAGGAGAGAAAATGTACCAACAAACCCAAGGAACCACCAGAAACAGATCCATGCATATATGGAAATTTGATACATGACAAAGGCCAGATCTTTGGGGAAACCTTGGTGCTCTAGTAAATGTTGGTGAGAGAAGAGATTTTTCTGGTACTGGGGGGGAGTGGGAGGGGTTGGCTCAAGTGGTAGAGCACCTCTCTAGCAAACTTTAGGCCCTGAGTTCAAACCTTAGTATTGCAAACAAGAGAGAGAGAGAGAGAGAGGGTAAATGAGAGAGAAATTATCTAAAAGGAAACAAAAACCAAGTTGAATTCAACTATAATATATTGTGGAAGTTTTAAATGTCACAATGTACCCCCAATACAACAATAATAAAACAAATAAGTAAATATAAAATAAAATAAAATTAGAAGAATTCAATGTTCAATAAAAAATAGAAAAAAAATAAAAAGAAGAAAATATGAATGGTAGAATAAGAAAAGGAAAGCCTGTTCAGCATTTTTAAAAAGTCTAACAGAATCAGACAGATTGTGCTTTCACACAATGGGAATGAAGACTGGTGTGTTAGGTACAAATTGTGGCATGTCTAAAATAACATCTAGGTCTGGATTCAGTAATAAATAATGCATCCCCACACACACACACACAAGAAAAAGAATAGTATTTTTCTTAGACTCTATCAATGAGCGTTCTCAGATGAGCTTTAGGACATCTGGGAAATCTTTCTCTATTTTACTTAAGAGGGTGGGACCTTCTGGAAAAGGTTTGACCATGTAAAGCTTCTCCCCTCTGGGTGGAGGAAACTGCCCATTAACCAACCCCACCCCACCCGAGCCAACTCTGGAATGGTTTGCTCCAGTGTGAGAGTTCCAGGCAGAACTTTGAGTGTTGTCTGTTGAGGCTCAGCCAGGCCTTGGCAACAGCCAAAGCAGCCTCAGAGCCATGGATGGGCCCAAGACTGTCCATCAGATGTACTTGTGGCTGGTCCTAAAGGAATTTTGTGGGGTTGTGACAGCAGATCCTGAAGAACCGAGACCAAAGCCCTGTGATTTTTCCATGGGAGCTAGTGATATATGTAGCTATTATTGGACTTTTTTCTATTCTGTTGCTTTTGTGGAGAAGTTTTGAATCTGTTCGAAGCCAACTTTATGCAAGAAGAGAAAAACATCTTGCTGGGAAGCTTTTTGGACTAATTGAAGAAAAATGTAAGTTACTTGAAAAACTTAGTCTTCTTCAGAAACAGCACAATGCCTTAGAGCCATCATTAAAGGATACAGCCTATGCAAAGTTGGAAATATCCAAGTCCAAACTGGAGGAAGTTCTCCTTCTAGGAAACCAGCTGATAGAAGAGAAATCTAAACATTGTAAACAAGTTGAATTGAATGTGGAAATGTCAAAAATGATACATTCCCTGGAGGATGAGTCAAAACATCTCAAATCAAAAGTAGCTAAAGCCAAAATAACCTTAAGAATGCTTCAGATCAATGAAGCCCATCTTAAGGACTCAACAACAGATGTTTTGAAGGAACATGCCAAACTTCAAAAAAGCTGTAAGCAGCTTTTACAAGATGCTGAAGCACACAAGGAACAAGTGAGTGAACTTAATAAGCAGAAAATTAAAGTTGAAGAGTCTGTTGCACATGCAGAACAACTTGTAAATGCCAAGGAAGATCACATCAGGTCTCTAACTGAATGCTTGCTAAAGATGAAAGTCTAGGCTATTCTTGAAGAACACATGACACATAATGGTCACTTGCAAACAGCAATGAAGAGTGGATCTGGAAATGGTGCTATCTTAGATAATCAGACTGAAGAAACTTTGTGAAAGCTGATATATGCTGTGAAGTTAAATACTTCTTTAAAATCCTTAGAACAAGAAAGGAACCAAGTTTTTACACAGTTGTGTGACATTGAGAGACCAAGTGAAGATCTTACAGAGTGTATTAAAAATGTCAAGTGCAAACAAGAAATTTTATGGTCTGAAAATACACAGTTGGAAGTTGAGAATAAGAAACTTTGGCAGAATATTAAAGAAATAAAAGAACTGTATGAAGAGATCGGAATGAAATTCTATAAGAAATTTGTGGCAGAGGATCATTGCCAGCGAGACCTAGAGAGGAAAGTTTCCAAAGCAGAAGAAAAGATGAGACAGGCAGCTGACGACCTGGTGACCTATAAAAATGCAGCCAGAGAGCTTGAAGAAAAATTGGAGAGAACCAATCATTATTATGAAAGGCAGATTATTTCCTATGAACAAAAGGCTCATTTTAATTCATTGGAAGCCCAGGCTGCTGAAAAACAACTCAAGTATTTTAGGAAAGTCAATGCCAGCAAGAGACAAAAGTTACTTAAAATGCAGTTGGAATTTGAACATTTAGAGAAATGTGGTATTTCAAATGCAGCATGTGACAGAGAGCATTTTCCACGTGATCCCTCACCATTGGGTCAACCTTCATCAGAAAGGAGAGCTGTACTGTCTCCTTCAGTTTTCTTGGAATTTCCACTCAGATCTCCACCTTTGCTTCCTCAGGGAGGACAAGGCTCAAGAAGCCCAGAGAATCCTGTAGAGTATCACATTAGCAATGAAAGAAGACAATCAAGCAATGATAGGGTGACTGGCCCTCTCAGAGCACTTCCTGAGACTGGGTCCCTGTCTCCTCCATGCAATCGGGATGGAAGAATGATGGTCCCTCCAGCAGATCAACCGTGTACTGATCCAGCTCTTCCTCCACAGAGATATATTTCATATGTTCGTGTTTCATCTCTGCCTGTTGAAAGGAAAGTAGTGGGTCCTGGTTTTGTTCCTCCTGTACAAGGTCCATTCTTCCCAGTGGATCCAAGCCCTGGACAGTATTTTTTCCCAAGAAATTACCGTGGCCCACCGTATCCTCCAGTTCCCATGAGAAGTGTCCATTCCTTGAGGGGTTTCCCCAGTCATCTTATCCCAAGATCTGCATATCCCCCTGCTGTAGCCACATTCTTGAAGTAGAAGTGAGTTTTCTTCAGGGTCTATTCCACCTTCAGATGATCCTGCAGCTGAAGCTTTAGAACGATAAGAAGAGACTTGGAAGTGTTTTTATCTCTTTTCATAAGTTTTGACTTCTTTCTTGTTTTCAGTTTAAATGAACTGCTCTTACTTGATCTTTATTATTTACCTTAAATTTAAGATTTAATAGAAGTAAAATTCTCCAGATGGTATTGATGGTATTTTATGAACAGGTGATTTAAATATGAATCTTATTATTTTATTTCCACTCTATTTTATTTAGATAGTGTATTTAATTTTCATTTTGTTCTAGATACTATATTTATTTTAACTTGATTATTTAATCCTCTATTACATAAACAATACTTGGAGCGTTATGTATGAAGTCTTGCAATGAGCTTCTCAACTCCAAAGGTTGTGCATTTATGTCAAAATGCATTTACTATAATTTTAGACCACTGTAAAAGTAAGGTCTATTTAAATTCTTGTGACTTCTCTCTCATTTTCAGTTTAAATTACTACTGTTATTTAGTCATTCTACATTACATTATATTGAAGCTTAATAAAATTTTCTTCTCAAGATAATATTTTATAAATATATGATTTAAATGTGAATTTATTTTATTTAGATATATTGATTTTCATTTTATTCTAGATAATGTAACTATTTTAATCTGATTATTTAATCTACTATTACATAAATAATCATTGGAGTTTCATGACTGTAATCTTGCAGTGGGGATATTTAAAACTCCAAAAGCTTTGTGTCTTTATGCCAAAAATGTATATACTGTAACTGTGAAATAAAACCAATGTGAAATAAAATCTCTTTTGAAGGTAAAAAAACAAAAATGAAGTTGAGTCAAGGCCTAAGTGACTTTCAGAAAAGCATAGAGGACATTTTCATGGTCTTATCTTAAAGGTATATGTTTTGATAAAATTCAAACCATCAAGGAAATGATTAGTATTAAGGCCTTTGGGCACACATGCAAACACACACATTCCTCATGAGTAGTAAAAATCAAGCTAGAGATTAGGAGGTACAATGTACATAACAAAGAGTTTTTAAAAAAGGCAGAATGTGACATGCAAGCTTCAGATCTTTCACAAAGAACAGACACTCTAGTAAAAATGGAAAAAAATAGTAGATGATTTCAAAGTAAATTTGGAAATAAACAATGTAAGCAGATCATCATCCTTGCTCATAATCAATGAAACACAATTTAAAAGGACAAGATAAAATTTCAGACCCATTAGATTAGCAAACATTTAAATGTTTGTATATTTTCCCATTTTTTTAGGAATAAAACAAGCTACAGAAACTTTATCTTTCAATGTTGGAGAATCTCATTCGCTCTGAGCCAGGGTGTTACTCTGTGGTAATCTGTAGAGAAACTCCTGCACACAGGCACAACAGCTAGATACAGATATGTGCATTGCCACAGTGTCTGAAGAAACAATACAGTAGTTTGTTCTTCAAATATAATGGTGAATGTCGATGTCAGTGAAATTCTATATAGCAATTAAAATGAACAAACTCCCAAATCCTTCCCCTCAGGGGAAAGCCATCTCAGGAGACCAGAGACACACACTTTTACTTATTGCTCATTTCCTCATATTTATCCCTTTTGCTGTATACTTTAGTACAGTGTGGGAAAGATTTTCACATTCAGAATCCAAAGGAATTTCATTTCAGTTATGGCTTGTATTAACCACTAATTTCTTGTTCACAGGCAATTTATGACATGATTCTGTGTTTGTGACTTTAGAGTGTCCTTTGGACTTTCTACTATATGTAAGTGATGAAATAAAGATAAAGTTGTGAGACATACTCAAAGTTCATCCTGGACAGTGGAATAGGCCAGGAGGGCATTAAAGTATATAAAATAACGCAGACATTGAAATTTATTGCATTAGCCCACGTGTGCAGGATTTTTAAGTCATTATTACAGAGATGAAGAAGAAAACAGTGTTGGTAATGTCCAGAGAATAGGGAGTTGTCAATCAAAGGATACAAAGTAGAGTATATGTAGATCAAACAAAAGATCTAATGTACAAAATGAGGACTGTAGTGAGTAAAGTTGGGTTGTGTTGGGTAATTTGGTTAGTGGGTGGATTTTATTCAACACTTTGGATCAAAACAATGAGATGAGGATATATTCTGTGAAAAGATAGCACGTTAATCAGCTTCACTAGAGTGATGACTATTATCTCTATGAATCCATGAATCATGCTTTGAACTTCAAATATGCACAATAAATTTATTTTAAAAATTAATAATGTAAAAAAAAGAACAGGCAAAGGAAGTCTTAATATTCCACTACATGCAGGGAAGTAACCTTGGACTACCTCAATCACATTGGCAATGGAAGGCGCCTGGCTCTGCTATGATTATAGAGAATGACCATCTCAGATGATCAGTTAGTCACTGTCCTGATGAGAAGCTCCAGTGAGACTTGAAGGAGTGCAGGTTCCCAGGGAAATGCAGGCTCCCTCCTATAAGACAGAAGTTGAAAGGTCACGACTATGTGCCCAGCAATTCCAGCTGCCTCTTAAAAGTGCTTTAATAGGAGATGTGATAGCACAGTCAGCCCAACCTATTAAATTCTGTTCTGTATGTTCAAATAATGCCTTTTTTCTATTAGATTATACATATGATTGGATTATTTATACCTTGATACTCATGAGTACAGAGAACTAAATACATTCATTTCCTGTGTTTACTGCCTTGAACTAATAAATATAAATTATGGATTCTTGTGTGGTTGTAGGTGAGTAAGGTTTGGAGTAAACAGATTCAAATCCTGACTCACCACTTAGTATCTGGGTAATTTGAAGTAAGTCAACACAAAAAAATCTGTCAGTCTCTTGAGAAATTAAACCGATAAGGAAAAAAAATATAAAATATGCCTATTTTTCATGTTGTAAGAATGAAATGTAAAAGGTTGAATAATGTATGGCTCTGTGCTTCAGCAATAATAAAGGTTCAGGAAATTTGAACTATTATTACAGGTAATGTTATATGTTCAGAAGGGGAAATGTGGCCTGTAACCAAAGAATGAAAAACTCAGAAGAGTCTAGAACACTAGCCAGAATCGACCAAAGCAAAACTGTGAAGTACATTTAATTCCTTACCAATCAGCTTTTGTTCCAACCTAAATCTCCTTCCACTAAGAATTGACACTCAGAAAAAGAAAAATAGGATCATTTGCAGTAATGGTTCCATTTAGGGCTTTCCAAGCCCATGTCTCAGCTTCACCCTATATTTGATATATGAACTTTAAAAGTTGTTTAAATCACTTGAACTTCTATCATGAATAAGCAGAGAATAAAACAAAACTAACTCACTATGCTGTTGTAGGATTAATGAGTTTTGCAAAACAATTTTTGAAGTATTAAAGAAGTAGAGTGATTGCTATTGACATAAAAGATGATTTACTCAATGTGAAATTAATGGAAACTACCAAAGGTTATTTTAAAAGATACATGCATTTTTGACATGAAACTGTTGTTTTAAGCACATTGAATAAAATGGTAGTGTTGTATTTCCGAAAATCAGTCTTCACACTTCGCTCTAATGATTCTTGTCCTTCCCAAAACAACACTCTTCTCTGTCTCTCTCTGTCTCTCTCTCCCTCTTTCACATACAAACACACACACACACACACACACTGTGACAGTCTAAACTACTTTTTTTTTCTTTATCACTTTTTTGTGAGTCATTGTTTTACCATTTCTTCTCTCCTTGCTTCTCTTTTACTGAGAATTCCTTCTTCATAATACCCAGCAACAAGTCATGACACTCTGTAATTGATGAGATATTAATGGCACTGTTTACTGAATGCATCCTTAAAATTTTTGCTTTTTACCTCTGGTAGCTAAATGGCATTCATGTGTGAAACTCTACAAGTTCCATGAGATACCTCTCATAGAGCTCAAAATATCATAGAAGGGTCACCACTGTAAGAGACCCTAAAAGGGGCCCTGAGATTTAAGTGGACATGGCCAGGGTCATAGGAAATTGGAAGAGTAGGTGTCAACCTACTCTTTGTCTCTTGTCTTTTGTCATAGCATAATCTACAATGCACCATGCTAACATGGAAAGCTATTGTGATTCTGTATTAATGCTACTCTGACTCTAAGGTTTGTTTAGAACCCAACCCTACTCTTCAGAAATGGGCACAATGCATGCAATTCCCAAGCATTTATTTGTGCTACAAATCAATACTCACTCACATTGATCATAGACACTGAACTTGAAAGTGTATCTACACAGTGCCACTTGTCACTTTCAACCAAGGAAGGCACTAAATATCTGAGGCCTTCTGAGGATCATTTTCTCGTAATTAACTGCCTTGCAAGGATAGGAAGGTTTTCTAAGTGTTAGATCTATTATAGAAATGTTCACTGGCCCTCCTTCCCCTCCTACCCTGAGTCTCTGCCTCTCTCTTGTCCCTTCCCCAGAGCTCCCTTTACACCCTTGTTTCTAAATGTACAAATGAGAGGATTGAGCAAGGGAGTGATTGTAGTATAATAAAGGGTAGAAAAATTCCCTTGCTTTCACAATAACTACCCTTGGGTTGTAACTATGGATACATGGCTGAGCCATAAAGCAGAGAAGCCACCAGGAGGTGAGACCCACAAGTCAGGGCACAAACATCTTGGCCTCAGTTCCTCCTGTGTCCTCACAAGTCAACATCAGGAATACAGGCATCTCACAGATGATTCAGGTGATTGCCATAGAGGGGTATGGCCATGACGAGGTGTGTCTGAATCAGAGACTTCACAAGGCCCCTGACTGAGAAGCAATAGCCAGTGAAAAGCAGAGATGAGGGTGCGTAATGGTCATGCAGTGGAGTGGGCTGCACACAGCAGCATTGTGGTCAAAGCCATCACCACCAAAAGCACACTCTCAGTGGAACCGAGGGCCAGACAAGAAAGAACTGGGCCACACACCCTCCATAGCTGATGGTCATGTCCCTGAAGGTGGATTAGAAGTTGGGGCACTGTACCTGTGGAGTAGCAGAGGTCCAGGAAGGGGAGGTGGCAGAGGAAGAAGTACATGGGTGTGTTCAATCGAAAATCCAGGTGTGAGAGAGTGATGATGGTTGTGTTGCCATCATCAGAATAAGTTCAAATTGAGGTCAGTCTGAGAAGCCCCACCAAATGAAACCCTGTCCTGAACTTGTGTTCAATGTTCCTATAGCCTTTCACCAGCACAAAGAGCAGAACATAGTTTAATGCCACCTATGAAGAGCACAGATTAAAACACTGTTATCAGTATTCCTTAAGTAGTCAGTAAGTCAGGCACTTTATTATGTATTTTGATATTCACTTCTGTTCAGTCTTCTACTTTACTCTTCTTTAAATGGCTAATTTCTGAATTAGGAATGAGGTTGTCTTGGTTTGAATCTGACAGCTCTGCTGCATTTGTACTCAGGACTTCTGCGAGGCACTTAAATCCTGTGGATGTGTTATTTCAATGTCTGAAAGCAGGGATGTAGTTCCTCGTTCATAGGATTGAGATGAGGACCTAACCCAGTCATGTGAGAGCTGCTTTTAACAATGTAAGGGGTAAAAATGTAGCATTAGCATTCACTTTTGCTCCTCTTCTTGGTCTATTAGGTAATTTATTCCAGATTTCCATCCTGCTTCACAAGACTAGGATTACAAGCTTGAGTCCACTGTGCTTATTTGCTTCCTTCTGTTCAGTACATATGGTCAGTGCCCCAATCCTCACAACCTCATTCGTACCAGCTGCTTCTCTCAGAAAGGACAGAATTGAGTTTAGATTCATTAGTTTGGTGGAAAAGCTAGCAGCAAATATCTTCCTCATGATGAGTGAGGGCAATTTTGTCCCCCATTTCTCCAACTGACAATTCTCTTTACTCATTCCCACAGAAAGACTTGTTCTCTCCTTTCTACCTAGGATGTCTTTGTATTTTCTTTCTAGCTCTTGTCCACTCACTGATTCTTTTTACATGTCTTTGTCCCTCTGTATGTTACACTAGATATAACACTATATTCATCCCATCACACAGGTATTTAAAGTCATGTTTATGATTCTTCTACTAAACATTCAACAAAGACCAGAAAATGACAGTTGGGGTCCATTCAGCTTAATTGACATTCAAAGGCTGAATTAACAAGTTGTTTTGCTTTGTTAACTCAGATTTGAAACAGAACATTGCCTCCAAAGAGAAAAGTTTCTCTCCAATTGTACTCTTCCAATAAATTGTTCTTGGTTTATTTTCAGTAACTTCTCCCATGCCTCTATTCATTGTCTCCTGGTTCTGATGTCTACACTTTACTTTCCACTTTGGAGCCTTGGCATCATAGCTTTGAGTTTTAAAAGGGACTGTGAAGCCAGAATAGCCTACCCAGTCAGGACTCACCCAGAGGTCCAGGAAAGAAAATGATTGCATTTGCCTCCCTGAATTGTACAGGCTTCGATGCAATATGAGACCCATTCGACACTGATGGCATCAAGAGATGTCTGTGAAAGGCATGTTCCTCTTTGGTGCTGATTTCTTCTGTGGAGTGGAGGGCTTGCATCAGACCTTGGTCATGGACATGCTTACATGTGGCTCCCTCTTTCATCAGAGGTGCCTTTGGAGTTCCATGCCTGAGGAGGATGAAGCATCCACTCCACTACACCTCCAGTCCGTCACCATGACCAACTCATACAAGAAAGGAACTGTTGTCACCAAACATGGCCTGACTCTAAAGGCCTCAGGGCATTGCTAAGGCCTCCTTAATAACAGTAAAAAACAAATTCTTTACCTAGTGTGACCTTGGAGACCTGTGGTCAATTATAACCAAGTGACTGGCTCTCTGACTCAGTTCACTGTATTCCCCATAAGCTTCCCCACCAAGGTGAATGTCAGCATCCTTGGAACACACCTTTTTACTTGACTCTTACAACTTTGAAGGATGAGACTCCTCATCCTTCCCCTACTCTGACCCTCATCTGACCAACACTTCAATCAGAGCGAATTCCGTGTCTTGGTTGAAGCATACCATGTCCACCACAATCCACATGTCTTCCTTCTCTGGGATTTCATCTAATGGTCTTGTCCTCAAGAGCGTTTCCTTGATTAACAGTTTGATGTTTTTTATTTCTCTCTCACACCCTATACTTAATGTTTAGTATTTCTTACTTTTATACCCTGATCTGGACCACAGAAAGTTTAAATATACAATGCATTTATTTATCAATGCATTTCCCAATCATTTATTGAGCAATGAGCACTGCTTAAAATGCCATGAAAAATAAAAAACAAGATTCTAAATTATCTGTACACATTAAAGGCAAAGGTGATGCAGACATACAGACCAAAAAGCTATTACTAGCTTTGTGACATTGAAAAGCTCTCTTGAAATGCTTGAGTCTCAGTTTCCCTGTTGGTAAGATGATGTTAATGGAAGCTACAGTATATCATTGTGTGGACTGATGACACTGTATACGAGGTGCCTGATGTGTGTAAGGCATTCATTCAGTGGGAGCTAGTGCTATAAAACAAGCACTTATTCAGTGCCTTCTCTTTTCCTGAAGAAAGTGCAAAAAATAGGACCTTCAACTCCCAGGATCTCCTCAGTCTAAGGAGAAGCTGACATCATCTTAAATAGTTACAACCAAAGTAGTGGGTCCAAAGGTCTCTCCTTTTATGCAGAGAACACAAAACTATACAGAGAAATATTTAAAGATATGTTAAACAGTATTACTTTACTGGGTCTTACATATAATTAAGGAAAATGCCACAGACTATTATGGACAATTATAGAAAAGAGTTACTTTCAAAGTGAGTGGGCAATGTCTCCTTATATTGATGTTCTTTGAAGGAAAAATAATGGCTAAACTTTTATACAGTGCTTGCTATCTGTCAGATAGTATTCTAAGAACTCCATGCATACTAACCCAGTCACAATAACCTTGGATGGTAGTTACCATTATTGTTCTTATTCTACAAGAGAGAGCACTGAAGCACCAAGCAGTCAAGTAAGTTTTCCACAGTTCCACAGATACCCACTGCCAGGGCCAGCTTGAAGTTCAGGTGAGAGTGACCAAAGCAGGTTTCCAGTGACACATACAGTTTTGTCTTATTTCTGCAATATATAAAGGGCAGAATCTACATATGTGTACCATATGCATGGTTGTACAAACATGAAAAAATTCAAAACAAATCACAGTTACACTGCTTCTTAGATGAAGGGTGTTTAACATGGGAAGAGAGTGGACAGAATGGTGGATTTTTGTTAATACAATAATAGTTCCATTTATTGCATTATTATCATATATTGCTTTTAGCATATGCTATAATTCTCAATCTAAAGTGTGCAGTTCAATTCCCAGAGTTGTGATCTAGCATATTAGGGTATTGCCGTTGTCCCTAAATGACACCTCATGCCCGTTTCAATCACTTGTTATTCTCACCTGAACCCCAGGCAAGCATCAATGCACTTTCTGCTCTTATAGATTTGCCTTTTGGGGCATTTCACACAAATAGATTCTTATCATGTCTGGTCTTCTGTGACTAGCTTCTTTCCTTGGCAGAAATCTTTCAAGGCTCATCCACATAGTAGCATGTATCAACACATCCTCCTTTTGTATGGCTGAATAATACTCCACTGCATGAATAGACCACTTTTGCCTTACTCATTCATCTGTTGATGGTTATTTGGGATGTTTCTACATTTTGGCTATTATGAATCATGCTTCTGTGAAACATTTGTATGTGGATTTTTGTGTCACATGTTGATTTTCATAATTTCAAGGGAAATCAAATACAAAATTTTAGTGATCTGGGATTATAGATGGCTTGCATTCAAGATCCCAGCTTCTTGGAAAGCAGAGATCAGGAGGATGGCATTTTGAGGCCAACCTGTGTGAAAAGCTAGTGAGACCCCATCTCAACAAATAACGTGGGTTGATGGTGTCTACCTGAATGATAACTAAAACAAAAAAGGGCTCAGGGCACGGCTCAAGTGGTAGAGCACCTGCCAGGCAAGCACAAAGCCCTAAGGTCAAACCCCAGTATCAAGAAATAAAAAATATTTTAATGAAAAGGAAGATTTTATTCATCAACTTCAGGCCAGGCATGCATGCCTATAATCCCAGCTGCTTGGGAGAAAGAGACAGGAGGAGTGCCAGTTCAACATAAACTGGGCAGAAAATTAATGAGACTGGGTCTCAAAACTAAGGTGGGTGTGGTGACCTATACTTGTAATCCCAGCTACTCATAGTTCAAGGCCAGCACAGGCAAAAACTAAAAATGTTATCTGAAACACACTAACAGCGCAAAGGACTGGTATCACTTAAATGATATAATGCTGCCTAGCAATGTAAGGCCCTGAGTTCAAGCACTAGTGCCACAAAATTATAATAGTATTATTCAATATTATTTTATGTTATGTTATTATACACTATTATTATTATGATGATGCACTTCAAAACCTGGAAAAGAGATATTTTTAAAAACAAGAAGGTGAAGAAGTCTAACAAGGTTTACTGAATTCTTACAGGACGGCAGGGAATGGCTGGGATATCTAGGACGGACACTGTACTACATTTGGCAACAACTTCTAAGCCTTGTCCTGATCCACAGACTTTCTCCACACCAGGACCTAACCGTGGTCAGGCTGCTGCTTTCCAGAGTCTCAGGAAAGGAGACCTTGTGACCTGCTAGGGAATCTCTCATACCCTCTAACCTTTTAACTTTTAATTGATGGGTCATAATCGTATATATTACTGTGGCAAAATACAGTGTTTTCATATATGTGTATAATGTGGTATGAATAAATCAAGGTAATTAACATTCCTGTAACCTTGCCTACCTAATGTTTTTATGGTAAGACATTTGAAATTTACTGTATTTTTAAATAAATTTTTATTAGGGTATATTCATTATACCCTAATAATACCCCCTCCACCCTCTCCCCACCCCACTAAAAGCAATTGCAAGAGGTTTCTTCTGTTTCATATAGGTATATGAACTCCATCTACCATATACCGTCACCTTAATCTCCTTTCTTCACCATTCCCCTCCAACTAGTACCCCCCCACACCCTGTACCTATTTTATAGTCCTGGTTTTCATTATTAATATTTAAGTTGATGTTCAGAGGGGTGTCTCAACATATACCCACTGTGAGTCTACTTTTCTTTGGTCCACTCAACCCCTTCTATTACTCTCATTACTCCTTTACCTCCCAACCCCTATTTTTCAACAGTTTTCAGTGTACATCCTTATATCCTCTACCTTCACATCTTATGTTATGCAGTATTACTGATGCTCTATCGTTCTCTCTTCCTTTCCCTCTTTCTCCAAGTACCATAAAGTAGTTCCACTATTACAAACACAAAGGGATGCAATTGGAGGACATCATGGTAAGTGAAGTAAACCAGGACAAGAAACGCAGAAGTCACATGTTTTCTCTCATACATGGAAGATAGATCCAAAGATAAACATATACTCAAAAACAAGCTTGATCATATATAAACTCAGATGTAGAACATGCTTGTAACAGTGGAATTACTTTTTACACATAATATTATTGACTATAGTCACCCTGCTGTGAAACTCTTACCTTCATAAATACTTCCATACACTCAATTAAGTTGAGTTTTACAAGGTTCAATGTATCCATCCCTATTCTTACCATTGGAATCACAAGAAAAATTAAATTCTACCTTCTATGTAGTACTTTTTCAAATACTGAGATCACATCTCTTTTTTTAAATCAACTTCATCACAGTAAAATTTACATAAAAATATAGTACATACATTTTAGTGTGCACTGCAATGTATGCATCATAGACTGTACAGTGAAGTGTATATGTGTTACAGTGTGCACTTTAGTGAGTATGTTGCCAAAAAACTTTTCAAGTAGCTACTCATTGTGTTTTCCATACACCACATAAGACTTCTTCACTTTTCTGTCTTTTCTTTCTCTTTTTAATTTTTTGTTTGTTTAGTTTATTATTTTTTACTTTTTTTTTCTTTTGTTGGTACTGGGGTTTGAACTAAGGGACAAATGCTTGCTAGGCGGATGCTGTACCACCTCATATATGTTCCCAGGTCACCCTGTCTTTTCTAACTCTACAGAGGAGTAAGAGCATCTGTAGAAAACACCTATCCTCTATATGTTACCATCTTTAGTATTTTTAAGTGCATAGTTCAGTAGTGTTAAGTACATTCATAGTTTGTATACAGTCAGTTTTGAGTCAGTAAACTACACTCTCTACACACCTCCATAGGGTTTTTAAAGGCAAGAATAATCCTTCATATTTTAATACATTCATAGATTTCAGTGAGCCTCTAATTCCTTTATTCTTTTCATGACACTTGGATTGAAAATATATTGTTAATGAGGACATCAATCGAATGGAACTCAGAGATTTTAATCATTAAATAAATTTATTTTTCTCTATCATTGTCCCTCCAAACTCATGGAAATAGTCCTTCTGTTTGCCCATGATGAAACCTGAATAGGCTTCACAACTTTTTTCTATCACTTATAGATAACAGAAAATCCTATGGACATTTTTATGCCTAAAGGTCACAATAATTTAGCAAATTGTGTACAAGTAGAAAGTTAGTAGAGTGGTAAGCCATAATTCAAACAAAAGTCTTTCTAGTCCAAGTATAAAATATTTCTCATACTCCACTTACAATGTATACCAACGGGGATAAATATGAGGAAATGGACAGTAAGTCACAGGACTGTCACTGCTCTCCTGATATGGTTCTCCACTAGGGGTATTCATCTTAATAGCTCTATAGAATTTCATGGCATCACACATCACCATTTAATCATCATTTTTGAAGGACAGACTACTTTGTTGTTTTGAATATTTTGCTATTTGACACAGTGTGCAGTGAACATTGTTATACATAGCTCTTGTGCCTATGGGCAAGAGTTTATTTTTTAAGATTGTTTATAGCATAGTTAATTCTGAGTCAAAAACCATATTAGTGTCTTTAACATTAAGAGGTATTCCAAATAACTGAAATTTGTTTCTTCCCTATCCATATATACATGTATATAATATAAATTATATATAAATATGTATGTAAAAATATAAATACAATATATAACATATATATTAAAGACAAACTCTCTCTGCCTGGCTTTTTTTAATGGCTTTTAGCTGATGTTCCTGAACAGAATGAATACATAAAACTGTGTTGCTAATGAAAGGAAATTCTAAGAAAGTGCATTTTAAAAAAAAAAAATTTATTAACATGTATTAGTTGTCCCAGGGCAGGGGGCAAGGTTCACTGTGACATTTCACTATGTGTTTATACTACACCTTGATTAGATTCACCCCCTCCATCACTCTCCTTCATTCACTCTCCCCCTTTATAAAACAAGTTTGACTGATTTCATTGTTCTATTTTCACACAAGAATATAAAGTGCACTTCTTTTTTTTTTGGTGGTGGTGGTGGGGTGCTGAGTGGTACTGAGGTTTGAACTCAGGGCCTCATGCTTGCTAGGCAGACATTCTACTACTTGATCCACTCCACCAGCCCTGTTTTATCCTGTGTGTTGGGTATTTTTGAGATAGGGTCTCGTGAACTATATACCCTGGCTGCCTTCAAGCTATGATCTTCCTGATATCTGCCTCCCGAGTAGCTAGGTTACAGTCATGAGCTACTGGCCCAAGACTAGCTTGAAGTGCATTTCTTTTTTTCTTTGCAGTACTGGGGCTTGAATTCAGGCCTTACACCTTGAGCTGCTCCACCAGCCCCTTTTTGTGATTTTTTATTTTTGACGTAAGCTCTCAGGAACTATTTGCTTCGGGCAGTGATCCTACTGATCTCTGCCTCCTGAGTAGCTAGAATTACAGGCGTGAGCTACCGTCACTGGACTGGTTTAAAGAGCATTTCTATGCAGAGCTGTGTCACACTATCTGTTGGTCCCTCCGATGAAAAAGTAGAATTAAGTGTCAAATGATGCCTTGGTAATTGTATCCTGTAGTATTAGACATACAGCAGAACTGTATCATACCTCTGTGAATGTAAATTGTACCTGCTTATGAAACATAGTAGCAACCTTGCTTTATCAGAATGTTTTTTGATGATATTCTAGAATGCTCTTTCAGTAGATGACTGAGAAGGTAATAAAAACAAAACAAAGCAAAACACCATGTTTGCTAATCTGACAGGTATGAAATTGTACCTCATTGTCAATTAACATAGCATTTCATTGATTATGAGTGACGCTACATAGCTAGTTTCAAACTTGTGATCCTCCTACCTCAGCCTCCTGAATGCTGGAATTACAGGTGTGCACCACTATACTAGCCTTTAATACAATTCTTTCCATTTATGGTTCAGTCTTGTCAAAAAAGTGAATTTCCATACCTGCATGTCCATTTTGTCATGAGACTATTCACAATAGTTAAAATAAAGGATCAGCCTAGGTGCCCTCAACAGATGAATGGAAAGAGACAGTTTTGTGTATATGTACACAATGGAGTATCATTGAACCAGAAAGGTGAAAGAAATCCTGTCATTTTTGGCAACATAGACAAAAGTGAAGGACTATGCTAAGTGATAGAGACACAGAAAGATAAGTACATGTGCTCTGTCACATGTGGAAGCTAGAACACTGACCTGAAAGTGATTACTAGAGAGGTGAAGGTGGGTGGAAGAAGAAGGGAGATTGGATTTGACTGGTGCATGCTATATTCATGTATAGAAATGTCATACTAACCTCATTAGCATGCACAGTTAATGTGTATTAATAAAAAAGTTTAAAACCAATGAATAAAAACTAAAACAAACCATAAAAATGAATCTCTAAAATAAGGGCATCAAAATATTCTCTTTATCTAAAAGTTTTGGTATCTTGCTTTTTCACATTTAGGCCTTGAATCAACTTGGTATATGGTATAACACAGAGATGTTTTTCTTCCTTTCAGATTTTCTGTTGTCTGAACAACATTTATTGAAGAGCCCAGTCTTCCCCGAATATTTTTCTTTAGTCATGCATCAAATTTCAAAGTATACATGAATGTTTCTGGTGTTCTCTTCATTCTGCTTCATCTATCCTCATGTTAATACCCTGTGTCTTTATTACCATAGATTTACAGCAATTAAATCATTTTGAACCTGAGTCTCACAGATTTTTTTTCCTTTTGAGAATTCTCTTTACTCTTTTTGATTCTGTTTTACCATAAAACTTATAAGATTTATTAAACTTCTATTGAAGTCCTTTGTTTGAATCTTTTTAGAATTACATCAGAGCATAATTAGAATTAGTTTGGGGAAAATAGGAATTTCTTGCTAAATAGAATTTTCCAAACATGAACACACAGATCTTTATAATCATCCAAGTGGTTTTTTTTTCATGATTTTCAGAAATGTCTTGCAATTTTCTCCATGGAGGTCATGCTATTTTTTACTGTGATAGTTTCTACATGATTATTTTTGGCATTCTGACTGCTACTAATTTTTTTTAATTCTGTTACTAATTGTGGTCAAATGCATACACACAGCATAAAATTTATCATCTTAATCATTTCAAGTATAAAGTTCAATACTGTTAAGTGTATTCACATAGCTGTGACAGATCTCCAGAACTTTTTCATCTTACAAAACTGAGACTTTTATACTCACTGAACAACAGCTCCCCATTTTCTCCTCCTCTGCTCCCTGGCAACCACCATTCTAATTTCTGTTTCTGTGATTTGACTATTCCATATACTTCATACAGGTGAATACATACTGAATTCGTCTTTTGTGACTGGCTGTTTAACTTAGCATACAGTTCACAGGGTTCATCCATGTTGTAGGACATATCAAATTAAATTTTACAATGCTGAATGATACTGTACTAAATATATGTATCACATTTTATTTATGCATCACATATGATTTATCCATTCATCTGTACACTGGGGTTGCTTCCCCCTTTAGACTATTTTGAATAATATGGCTATGAATTAGATGTAATTATTAATTTTTAGGTGTCAAATCGACTGGATTAAGAAATACCAAGAGAATTGGTAAATCATGATTTCTGGATGTGTCTGTGAGGGTATTTCCAGAGTATAATGTTATGTCAGTTTGCAGACAGAGTTGAGAAGATCTGCCCTCAATGTGAGTAAGCATCATCCAATTGGCTGGGACCAGGACAGAATAAAAAGGCAGAAGTGAATTCTTTCCTCTAGCTCTCCTGGAACTGGGCCCCTCTACTGGTCTTAGATTTCAGAACATCAGACTCCCTAGCCTTTGGTCTCCAGGACTTACATGATTGGAGCCAGTTCTCAGCCTTTCATCTTCAGATGAGAGTGACACTGTGGTTACTCCTGGTTCTCTCTCTGAGGCATTCAGACTTGACCTGAGCCACACTACTAGCATACCAGGGTCTTTGGTTGCAGTTAGTCTAACCTGAGCTTCTCAGCCCCCACAAAATGCATGAACACACTTCCCTAATAAATTCTCTCACATGCCCCCACGTCTCTCCATCTCTCTCTCTCTCTCTCTCTCTCTCTCTCTCTCTCTCTCTCTCTCATATACCTCCTATTCATACTATCTCTCTAGAGAACACTGAGTAATAAAATGGGCATTAAAATATGTCCCTCTTTGAGTCCCTTCTTTCGATTCTTGTGGATATATACCCAGATGATACATCCTTAAGTCATATGATACTCTATTTTTATTTAGATTCTTTTAGGAAAACTTATACTATTTTCCATACAGATAACACCATTTTACATATCCAGCAAGAGTGCACAGGTGGAGTGTTACATTTTCTCCACATTCATACCAACACTGGTTATTTGGGGGTTTTATAGTATTCATCCTAGTGTGT
This sequence comes from Castor canadensis, assembly GCF_047511655.1. Lineage (NCBI taxonomy): Eukaryota > Metazoa > Chordata > Mammalia > Rodentia > Castoridae > Castor > Castor canadensis. The sequence continues at coordinate 68,873,403 of NC_133401.1, forward strand.
ATGAATATCATATCATTGGAGTTTTGCTTTGCATTAACCTAATGATTATTGATTTGAGCATCTTTCATATGCTTGCTGGTCATTTTATACTTCTTTAGTGAAATGTCTATTCAATTCATTTGCTCATTTTTTAACCAGGCTATTTTTCGTTGTTGAACTCAACAAAAGATTTCCTTATATATTATGGATCTAACCCATGATCGCATTTCCAGATGATTTCCTCCGTTAGGTAGTCTTTTCACTCTACTGATGCACAGATATTTTTAATTTTGATATAGTTCTATTTTTTACTTTTGTTGCCTGTTTTTGGTATCAAATCCAATGTCATAGTTTTTCCTCTAATGTTTTCCTCTAAGATTTCATAGTTGTACATTTTATGTGAAGGATTTGATATATTTTAGATTACTTCTGTATATCCCACAAGATAAGGATCCACATTCATCTTTTATATAAGGAGAGCAGGCTTTCCCAAGACCACTTGTTGAATGACTACTTTCTCTCCTATGGACAGCCTTCATGCCTTTTTCCCTACCAATGATAATTCTTCCTAACCTCAATCTTTCTCTATTAAACAAAAAAGAATTGTCAGGGTATTGTAGTAAGGTTTACATTTAGGATTGTAGAAGCCTGAGAATCATTCTCACTCCATATTTGAAGTTGCGTAAGTTACTTAAACCTTTGAACCTTATTTTCATCATCAGTAAGCAAGTAATATAACAAAATATAAATGTAACCAAACTGTCATGATGCTGTTCTAGGATCAATGACAATGAATGCAGAGCAAGTTTTTCAAGTATTATACAAATAGATAAACAATAAACAAATACTAACAATGATACCTGCACTTTTTGACATATAATTACATGAAATGAAATGATAGTGGTAAGAATGTGCTACTGGGTAAAGACAAACATAAAGGAAAATAGAACTGAGCCCAGGAAAAACACTCATGTACATAGTGAAATGTTATATATTTATTAGCTAATTCTTTTGCTCCTTTTTATTTTCTTTGCTAACTCCCTTAGAGATAAAGATTTTCCTATACAATTTTCCATCTGATTTACAACCTATAGATTTCTTTTCACTTTAATTTTTCCTCTTATTCCACCACTTGTATACTCATTTCTTCTCCATTCTCTTCTGTGTTACAAGGGGAATATCTTCTGCATAACACCAAGCAGAATAACAGAAACTTTTGGTGCAGTGGGTGAGATGCTAATGCCACTCCTTATTCTATTCTGAACAAATGATGTTCTTTAAGTTGGTAAATGACACATGTGTCTGAAATTGATATTCTCTATGAAGTATCACCGTTCTTAATTTGCTCCGAGTAGCATACAAGGTTAACCTCTGTAAGAGACCTTTGAAACAGGCCCTGGAATTTGAAGGAACATGGCCAGTTTCACAGAAAATTAGAAAAGCAAGGTGAATTTATGTCCTCTACCTTGGCTCACAGTTCTATTATATAGCACCACATAGGGATCTGACTTTGGGAAAGCCATTGTCATTCAGAATTCATCCTTCTATTACTTACTCTCAGACTTGCTAGGAATCTACTGCCACTTTCCACAAGTGCTCAAAATACACTCTCGCCAACATCATTCCCTTGAAAAGTCATAATACAAAGCAGCACTTACTCCCAGATACACAGTGATTATAGAATCTGTGCATCTCAAGAGATCCCCACAACCAACTTCCAAACAAGAAAGATAGTATAATACTGAAGCCATCTGAGTGATATTTTCTAGGCATCAAATACCCTACAAGGAGGAATATAAGTTCCATAACCTGAGAGATCACAGAAAAAAAAACTTTTTACTAATCCTTTTTCTCCTCCTACCATGAATCTCTACCTCTCCTTAGCATCTTGCATAGAGCCCCTTTCACATCCTTGTTCCTCAGGGTATAAGTCAGAGGATTGAGCATGGGGGTGATTATAGTATAAAAAAGGGCAACAAACTTTCCCTCACTCTCAGAATAACTACCAATAGGCTGGAGGTATGTGTAGATGGTTGAGCCATAAAATAGAGACATCACCAGGAGGTGGGAGCCACAAGTCCCAAAAGCTTTTCTGCGTCCAGCCATTGACTTGACCTTCAGCACAGCCTTGGCAATGTGGGCATAAGAGCCTAGAATTAGTGCTGCAGGAAAGACCAAGATGATAGCTTGGGACACAAACATCTTGGTCTCAGTTCCTCCTGTGTCCTCACAAGCCAGCTTCAGGAATACAGGCATCTCACAGAAGAAGTGATTCAGATGATTGCCACAGAGAGGCATGGCCATCATGAGACCTGTCTGAATCAGTGAGTTCACAAGGCCTCCTGACCAGGAAGCAATGGCCAGTGAAAAGCAGAGACGAGGGTGCATAATGGTCATGTAGTGGAGTGGACGACATACAGCAGCATAGCAGTCAAAGGCCATCACCGCCAAGAGCATACTGTCAGTGGAACCCAGGGCAAGGACAGTGAAGAGCTGGGCCACACAACTGTCATAGGTGATAGTGTGGTCATGTCCCAGAAGGTTGATTAGAAGCTGGGGTACAGTGCTGGTGGTGTAGCAGAGGTCCAGGAAGGAGAGGTGGCAGAGGAAGAAGTACATGGGTGTGTGCAATCAAAGGTTCAGACATGAGAGAACTATGATGGTGGTGTTGCCAAAAAGAGTTAGGGTGTAAAAAATAAAAATATAGATAAAAAGGATGAGTTCCAATTGAGGCCAATCTGAGAAGCCCACCAAAATGAAGCCCTCTCTGGAACTGGTATTGAATCTTCCCATAGTCTTTCACCTACACAAATAGTAGAAGAGAGTTTAATGTCATGTATGAAGAATGCAAATTAACACATTATTCCTAGTGTTCCTTAAGTACTCGTAAATCAGGCACTTTATGTGTATTTTGATATTCACTTCTCTTTTGTTCAAAGTTCTAATTTTTTCTTCTTTAGAGTAGAAATTACTGAGTTAGGAATCTTTGTTTGAACCCGACAGCTCTGCTGCCTTTGTATCCCCTAAATCCTGTGGATTGGATGATTCAATGTTTTCAGTGTCTGAAAGTAGATACCCCTCACAGCACTGGATTTAGAACCTAATCTAGTAATGTGGAAGCTGGTTTTAAATTTCTAAGGTATAAAAATGTAGCATTTATATTCTCTTTGCTCCTCTTCTTGGTCCATTGGGTAGTTTATTTCAGATTTCAAATCCAGGCTACACTAAGATCACACACATGAACCCTGATGCTTATTGGCTTCCATCTTCTCAGTGCAGCCCTGCTCATACCAGCCGCATCTGTCATGAAGGACTGAAAAGAGTGTATGTCCATTACTTTGAGGGAAAAAAATAGCAATAAGTATCTTCATGTTGAATGAAGGCCATTCCCTTTCCCCATTTCTTCAAATATCATATCCCATGATTCACCCCCACAGAGAGAGCTGTTCTGTCCTTTCTAGTTGAGCCCTGCTTTTACTGATGCTTTCTACCTCTTGTCCACTCACTAAAACACTTTTTACATTTCTTTGTTTCTCTCTGAGTTCTCAGCTCTATGGTTGCACAGAACTAGTTAAATATTAGTATGTGTATCTTTTAAATGTATAAAAACATTAGCTTCTTTCTTAATTATGCTCAAGAAGTGCTGAATTATTGTTCCTTTTATTCATGACACGTAGTAGTTGTTAAATTTCATTTGGTGAAACATTCAACATTCCATGCAAATCTCATGAAAATTCATTTCCTCTAAGAAACCTACAGATTACCTGATAAACCACTTTGATAACTGTCGAATTGTGGTAGGCACAAAAAAATTGCTCTCCTGAAGAGGTTGATGTTTCTTGTGATAAAAATCCAAACAGGATTATACAAAAGTATGTCAGAACATTTGAAAAAGAAACTGGTGATCACAGAACCAAGCATATGCTTAATATGAAATATTTTGCCTAATTAACTAATTCCCCTTCTTGTCAAGTTTACTGAACAATGGATCAAAGCTAGAGTCGAAGCCTTAGAGTCTATATCATGTCTGTAAGATCAAATCTATCATAGACCAGCTGTGCCACCAGTTGCAAAAGATTCACTTCAGTGATTCTCAGCATAATTACCTATAAAGCAAAGAAAATAATGTACTTCAAGGGATTTTGATTGGTATTAAGTGATATAATGCATTTTGCACATTACAGAAATTATTCACTCTCACTTTTAATACTTGCCTGCCTTCATCACTAAAATTTATGTTCCATAAAATCAGTCTACTTAATTTATTCCCAACTGTCATTCCCAACTTTCAGTGCAGTGCCTGGGAAACAAAAAGTTCTCAAAAGTATTGCTGAATGAATTAATGAATGTACTCCTCCCCATGGCACCATGCCTGGTACACATAAATGTTCCAGAAATACTTGTTTCCTTGCAACATAAGAGAATTAACACAACTGCACAGTTTCTCATTTAGTGGTCAAGATTTTTAACCATTGCTACCATGTGTTTTTAATCAGTGATTTATAATGACATAAAAGAAATGATTAATATATTTCCAATTGTCCAAAATGTTGGAATTCTGACTAATATTATAAACAATAGAAGAATAGTCCAAAAAGACTTCAATATAATGAAACTTGAAGCATTAAATCAATAAAATGACCCACATTAGAATAAAACTAATGGCATAACTTTGAAATGGAGAATTTAAACTTCTTTCCAAACGTGTCACCAGTCAGCTGACTTGGATCCTTTTTCTCTACCCAGAGAGCAATCATGAATTGAGGAGGACTCCCTCTTTCAATGTCAGTCAGGGTCCTTGATGTTGAAAGCCTGGATGCTGGACTGACAGACCCAGAGGTTTATACCTCCAAGTCCTGATAGCTAGGGAGTCATTACTCCAGGCTTTAGAAGCCAGAGATTTGTTAGAAGCTAGAAATTTATGCCTCTATGTACTCAAGTGGTAGACTAATTGTTTTTGGCTTTCATCATGAATGGCTCTGCACTGACAGCTACTGTAAACCTTGGCTCCCATTGGAGTGGGAAGTGGGCCTCAAATAGTAGAGTGCTGGCCTAGAAATCACAAGGCCCTGAGTGTAAAACTTAGTAACTGCCCTCCCCCCACCAAAACAAAGAATGGATACAAACACTTCAAACTACATTTCACAGGAATAGTAACAAAAACCTTTGGGAAAAGACACATAACAACTTGAGCAGAAGACCTTGGAGATAAATTCTAACATATATTGTTAACTAATTTTTATAAAGGCACCAAGACAACACAATAAGAACAGATAGTCTAGTCTCGTCCATAAATGGCCTAGAAGAATTGGATTTCCACAGAAAAAGAATGAAATTGGACCATCCTTTATGCCATAAACAAAACATCAGTTTAAAACTGATGAAAGGACATCTTGCCATTTGCCACAGCATTGATGAACTTGAGGGACCTTATATAAGTGAGATAATCCAGAAGCAGAAAACAACCTTTGTATCATCTCCTCTATATGTATGAAATGTAAAAGCAGAAAACAAACATTGCATCATCTTCTTTAAATGCATGAAATGTAAAAGAAAAACATGCAAATATGCAGAGCTTGAGAATAAAACATGGTTTCCAGGAACGGGGTAGGGAGAGGATGCAGGTCAAAGAATACAAAGTAGAAGATATTTGGGATGAAAAAGCTGGAGATCTAATTACATGAAAACTATAGGTAATAAAATTGTACCATATTTGGGTTCATGCCAAATGAACAGCTTTCAGTTGCTATTTCCACAAAAACAAAGACAATGAGTAAAAGGTGAGATGGCATTCATTTCAATTTGTTTCATCCTCTTCCATTGTGTGCCTATCTCAGGGAAATTCACCACAGCCACACAGTCTACCAAACCAGACCAGGTCATTATCCTCTATACACCAACTATGTTCAAGAAAACCTTATATATAACTCCATCTCAGTAGTTCTGAACCAGGTGTGGTTTGACCATCAGAGGACATTTGACAATGTCTGCAGACATTTTTGGTTGATACATTTGGCATTTAGTGTGATGAGGCCAACAGTGCTGTGATACACCCACAAGGCACAAGCCATCCCATCAACACACCAAAATACTCACAGGAATTATCCGACTCTAAAAATGTCAGCAGTGCTCAAGGTTCAGAAACTGTCCTCTGAGAGACATGGTTTCCTCCTCTTCTCTGAGATAAGGCTCTTACTTTATCACTCTATGCACATTATTCCTTCTCACGTTCAACTGACCGTGTTCAACTTCATTTCTCATTAATGATTTCCCTGTCCCATCTTTCTTAAGCTTGTAAAGAGCAGCACAGCAGTATCTATCATATTCTCACTTAAAGTTTTAATGCTAAGACAAGGAGAGGCACAAAGTATCCATCAGGTCCCCAGGGCCCACAGACATATACCAGCACCAGAGTTTGAAGAAGTCCTTAGAATGGGGTAAAGCCTTGTAGCAGCTTCACTCATATTTACAAAGGGTAATATCGAGGTCATTTGACTTCTCTGTGATGTGGTGCCTTTCATTTAGAATCATGTGGATAAGAAGAGAGCTCCAATTTTACAGACCCTCTCGGGTAAAGATCTTTCCAGCACTGCTCCATTATATTGGCCTTCATCTGGCTAATCAAGATTTTGATACTTGCTACCTTCTTGTGATCCCTTCTTTGGGGGATTTATCCTACTTTCTATTTTTCAGTGTCCCTGTGAGAATGGGATGTCTGCAAAATCACAACATTCAAGTCCACCTCAAGTGTCACATTAATCCTCTTCCAGGAATGATGCCAGTGACTCCCTGTGTTCAGCAAAGCACACCTCACTCTCCCTGCACTAGACATTTGTCTGCTATTCCAGACCTAATTACTATACCCAGTCCTTCACAGAGCTTTTCTTCATCCTTCCATGTGCACATTGCTTGAGTGCCAAATGGCCAAATGTGGTTATCCTGAAAAGAAAAGCTCTTCTTACTCGTAATCTCACAGGAGACTTCATTTTTCAAAGGAGTTGTACATTACTCTTCACATGGAATCAACAGTGGGCTTTAGATGCCACAGGATATTTGCCATCCTACATCTTGGATCCCAAGAGAGTTTGACTATAAGACAGGTTGTGTCATGGTCAGAATCGCTCAGACAACAGGCAGAATCAACCTTCAAGTAACACAGCCTGGTGCATATAACAGAGACAGGTAGAAAAGGTCTCATGAGGGGAGCACACAGAATAAACATGACCCTTTCAAATGACAGTCCTCCAGCACTGAAGGAAACAATTGTTCCAGGCAACCTTTACTGAACTCCATGTTCCTCAAGTGAAGGTGGTAGTTTCAAAATGACTATTTCCTTAAACATTTTTTAAACATAACATTTCATTAAAGGAAAAAAATGATGTGAGGCTGACAAAACCAGTCCCCAATGACTCCTGTTTTTATACTAGCCATCCCTAAGTGTTTACAAACAATCTCTCTAAACTTCACATTTCAAATAAAATGTACTATCCAACACTGTTCTGGTTAAATAGAATTGTGAGTACATGCTGCCAGTTCTTTGCTATAGCTTAAATTAAAACCTTGACAAAATATATAGAATCAAAGGCAATAAACCTAGCTAGTCATATGAAAATATTCTCCATGAGAAATGGATGTTTTCATTGTACATTTTAGGCTAGAAAACACCATGCTTAAAAACAGGCATTATAGCTGATGTCCATGTTTAAAGATTGTCATATGGAAAAGGTGGTGAACTTGCTTTGTTCTTTTCCAAAGGTCAAGACTAGGACCCACTGGCAAAATTGAAAAGAGGATACATTGTAGCTAAATATAAATAAAACTTAAAAAAAACAAAGCAGTTTAAAAACAGACTCCGTGGAAAGGAAATGATATTCTGGTCACTGGAAAGCTTCCTGCTCATTCAGAGGCTGAAATTGGACTTTCAGAATGTTGTAAAAGTAATCCAACATTAAGTAGAGGACTGACTGGGTTAGGTATTCTACATTCATCTACTCTTAAATTACCTTTTTAAAACATAACCCCTACTTGTAATCCCCTTAAGAAGCACCAAGCAGTATGACATTTGCATATTTGATACTGTTCATTGTTTGCATTGCAAAGATCAGTATCTGCGTTCATCATTCTGTGTCTGAATGTGGAAATCTATGTCAATGCATGGTCTGCATAGATAACTTATTTTGCAGTGTTCAAAATCAATTCAGGGCTTCACCCATGAGCTACTCCCCCAGCCAATAAAAATTTCTTCAGATCAGAAATCATGTACTACATTCTTCATACCAGTCTAGTAGTTTAATGAAGTTGTTTCATTATAATGGAGCCATATGTGAGTTAGAAAATTTAATTTCTGAGCAAAGGAGGAGAATCTCAAATCCCTTACTAATTATGTTCATTATTAGAATATCTGTCCTTGATTCACATCAAATTTCCCCTTCTCCTGTTGTGCTTACATATGTAAATTCCTCTTCAGATTTTGGTGAACTGAAACTGAACTCACTATCAAACCCAACTAAGCACCATATTGTCCTTCTACCCATTCTCCATCACAGTCTGTACTTCCACAGACTCTACCATTCTCTCATCTGACACCATCACTTCAACATTAGACATCACATTATATTCATCCTATCACACAAGTATTTAAGGTAATCTTCAAGATTCTTCTATTAAATGTTCAACAATTACATACCAATGTTTTCTAGTATAAGACCAGAAAATGATAGTTGGGGTCCATTCAGCTTAATTGATATTGAAAAGCTAAATTAACAAATTGGTTTTTTTACTCACTAACTCAGAGTTAAAACAGAACTTTGTATTCAACTAGAAAAGTTTTTCTCCCATTGTGTTCCTCCTATAAATTGTTCTTGATTTAATTTCAATAATTGTACCATGCTTCTATAGTTTGTCACTTGGTTCTGATGTCTGCACTTTACTTTCCACTTTATAGCCTCGGCATCATAGCCTTGAATTTTAAAAGGGACTGTGGAGTCAGAGTAGCCCACCCAGTCAGGACTCACCTGGAGGTCCAGGAAAGAAAATGGTGGCATTTACCTCCCTGAATTGAACAAGCTTCAATGAAATATGAGACCCATTCGACTGGTAGCACCTGGAGATCTGTGAGAGGCATGCTCCTCTTTGGTGCTGATTTCATCTATGGAGTGGAGGGCTTGCGTCAGACCTTGGTGATGGAGAAGTCATGCTTACATGCAGCTCTCTCTCTCATCAGGGGTTCCTTTGGAGGTCCTTACCTGAGGAGGATGAAGCACCCTCCTCACTGCACCTCCAGTCACTCACCATAACACTTCATATCATGAAGGAACTGTGTATCACAAAACCACATCCTGACCCTAAGGCTGAGCACACCAACTGTGCCCTCGGGGCATTGTCAAGGCCTCTTTATTAACAACAAATAAAGAACTGTTTACCAAGTGTGGCCTTGCAGACCTGTTAGTCCCAATGTGGTGATTATAACTCACTGACTGGCTCTCTGAGGTTTTCCTCACAGTCCTCAATTTTTGCTATTCCCCAAATGGTACCCAAACCAAAGTGATCTCTTCAGTATCCTCAATACACAGCTTTCACTTGGTTCTTGCAACTCTGCTGGGTGAGGTTCCTCATACTTCCCTTACTTTGATCCTCATCCTACCAACTCTTCAATCAGAAAAAAGTCTGTCATTTTTAAGCTTACATGTCCACCACAATCCAAATGTCTTCCTTCTCTGGATTCTTCATCTAACATTCATATCCTCACTTATATGCATTAGTGACACAACTAAATATTTATTTCCTTAATAAAAAGTTTGCTATTTGATATCTCTCACACCCCATATTTAAAAAAAAACATTTTACTAGTATATGATAGTGAAGCAGGGGATTTCATTGTGACAATTTCATTTGTATATGTATTATTCCCCAATTTGGTTCATCCCCCTCATTATTATCCCTCCTACCGCACTTCCCTTCTTAAGGTGACTTTAAGAGGTTTCAATGCTTCGTATTCATACTTGAAAAGAAAGTACATCAATCATATTCACCATGCTTTACCCTCACCCTCCCACTAGCACCCTCCCCTTAATACAACCTGTTCTACATTCCTGTCCTTCATTGTTTAAGTGTCTGTTTGCTGTTCAGTGGGGATTTTGCTTTCGTATTTTAGTATATGTAGTCCTTAAATCAGTCTAACCTTCTCCATGACTTTTTCTCACCCTTTCCCCCTACTTAGTTTTCATTTCATTATTATTAATTCTGTATCATTGTTTTCTTCTTTTTCTATTAATCTCTTTAACATTCCCACTTTTGAAAATATCTTCTATATATGAAATAAAACATGTGACTTTTGGCTATCCCAACTTGACCAACTTCACTTAAGATGATGTTCTCCAGTTCCATCCATTTAAAAGTAAATAACAAAATTTCTTTCTTCTTTATGACTGAATAAAATTCCATTGTATATAAATACCACATTTTTATTCATTGTACATGGAGAATTCATTGTGACAATTCAAAATAGGCATATATTGTACATTGGTTAGTTTGCCCCAACCATCTCTCCCCGTTGACCACCTTCCTGTCCCATTTAAATGAATTGCAAGAGGTTTCATTGTTCTAGCTCATATAAGTATATGAAGCCCATCAAGTATATCCCCTCACTTTCATCTTCGTTCACCTTGCATTCTCCCACAAGTAGCCCCCCTACACTGTACCTATTTTAGAGTCCTGCCGTTATCAATTCCTAAGCCAGTGTTCAAAGGGATTTCTCCATGTATCACTGCTGTGAGACTACTTTACCTTTGACTGTTCAACCCGTTCCATTACTCTGTCTTTCTTAATCCTGTCATCAGTTGTAGAGAATCTGGGTTGTTTCCATAGCTTGCCTATTGTGAATAATGCTGCAATATAAATGGGTCACACCTTATATTTAATATACAGTTCTTATTTTTAACATCCTGAGTTCATCCACATACATTTAAAGATGAAATGCATTTATTAATCATTTCATTTCACAATTACTTATTGAGAATAAATACTGTTCTGAGTGCCATAAAAAAACAAGATTCAAAATTATTTCTAGCAATTAAAGACTTGGGTGATATAGAAGAAAGAGCAATTATTAGCTTTGTGATACTAAAAAGCTTTCTTGACATGTTTGAGCCACAGTTTCCCATCAGTAAGGTGATGTGACTGTGACCTGTTGGGTATCACTGTGTGGATCAGTGACACATTGTATGCAAGGTGTCTGGTATGTGTAAGACATTCATTCAGTGGGGGTTATTGTTACTATAATAAAAACACTTATATAGTGCCTTCTGTTTGCCTCCAAGAATTGCATAAAGTAAGACCTTTGACTCCAAGGAAGTCCACAGTCTAAGAAGAGGCAGACATCACTTAAAATAATTGCAATTAAAGTGGAAGTTTGAAGGTCTCTCTTTTTGTACACAAAACAGAGAACTAGAGAACTATTAACAATACAGCCTCTATTATGTAGAAGTACATTCCTCCTATTACTAGTTTCTTCAGAATTTTTATCATGAAGGAATGTTGGATTTTGTCAAAGACTTTTTCTGAACCTACTGAGATGATCATGTGATTTTTCATACTTGATTCTATTTATGTACTATATTACATTTGTTGATTTGTGTATATTGAACTATCCTTACATCACTGGGATGAATTTAACTTGATTATCATTCACAATATTCATAATTTTATAGAATTTGGTTTACCAGTATGTTGTTTAGAATTTTTGAGTCTATGTTTATCAGGAAAATAGGTCTACAGTTTTCTGTTGTGTGTGTGTCCTTACCTGGTTTTGGTATTGGGGTAATTCTGGCTTGCTCCATCATATGACTTTGGTAGCATTCCTTACCCTTCTATTTTCTGGAGTAGTTTGAGGAACATTGGTGTTAGTTCTTATATAAAGTTTTATATATTCAGCTGTGAATACATCTGATCCTGAGCTTTTCTATGCTGGAAATGAAAAGCTCAATAAACCAACTAAAAGCAGAGTAGAAAGTATCAGCAAATGTATGCTATGAGGCATAAGGATAATTGTGCTTTCTTTAAAGATTTGTGGGATGTATTTTATATTCCAAAGCTAATCTTCTATTTATTATGGACATTACAAATATATTTTAGTCTCTAGTTTGATTTTAATCTTATTTATGAGGTATGATTGTGTGTGTGCATGTACAATTAACACCAATTCTTTCCTTTATGATTTCAGTCATTGACAATTTAATCTCTGAGGTGAGGGCATTAAAAACATCCTTCTCTATGCTTTTTTTAATGTTTTAACATATAGCTTTTGCACATGTAGGTCTTGAATCACCATGACAGATGGCATAACCTAGAGACGACTATTTGCCTCTCAGATAATCCCATTTCAGCAATATTTTTGTAGAGCCCACACTTCCCTGATGACTGTCTTTTGTCAAAAGCCAAATTTCTATATGTGGAGGGATCTGTTTCTGGTACCTCTCTTTTATTCTGTTGTTCCACTCTCTATGCTCTTATTAGTGCTACTATATAATCAATACTACAGACAGATTTTAACACCAGACAGTGGCACATCTGGTAAACAGACAAGAGCAGAAAGAATGAGCAGAGCCAGGCTTACTCCTTCTGTAACAACCCTCTTGAGGAAACTATCAAAGAAATCAAGGTCAAAACCTTGATTTCATTTCTTTTTGATATTTTCTCAGGAGTGGAATTGCTGGATAATGTGATGATTCTGTTTTTAATTTTTTGAGGAGCCACTGTACTGTATGCCATAGCAGCTAAAAACTTTGCATTCCCACCAAAAATACACAGTTTCAAATTCTTCACATTCTTACCAATACTTGTTATTTGGGTTTTTTCAATAGTAGCCATCCTAATTGGTTACACATAATATCTCATTGTTTTGACTTGTATTATTCTATTTATTAATGATGTTGAATTTCTTTCCAAATTTCTGTATCTTTCTCCAGAGAAATATCTACTTAAGTTCTTTGTCAAGTTTTTAATTGGATTTTTTGTTGTTGAATTATAGAAGGTCATTATATATTTATGCATACTAATCCATTCTCAGATAGTGATTTGCAAATAATTTCTCCCATTCTGTTGTATGATTGTTTTCACTCTATTGATTTTGTCCATTGGTGCATAGAAGGTTTTTATTTTGATGTAATTCACTTATCTGTTGTATTTTTTGTTGCCTATGCTTTTGGTACCAGATTCAAGAAATCAAGTGCAATGGAGCTTTTCTCCTACATTTTCTTCTATTTTATATATATAGATATATATTGTAAAACTCATACATGTATATGGGTTGAGATGGGGTCTTGCTCACTTTTTGCCTATGCTGGCCTTGAGCTGCAATCCTCACAATCTCCACCTCCCAAATAACTACTTGATATATTTTTAATTATTTTTTATTGGAATAAAGTAAGAATCCAGTTTCATTCATTGGTTTGTGGATGGCCAGCTTTCCCAAAACCATTTGTTGAGAAGACTGGCCTTTCTCTTTTCTATAGTCTTGGCAACCTTGCTGAAAATAATTTTCCATATATGCAAAGGTTTACATGTGGACTGTCTATTCTATTTCATTTTCTGGTGTACTGTGTTATATCAGTACACTGTTTTGACTACTGTGGTTTTATAATAAGTTTTGAGATGAGTAAGCGTGAGTGTTCTAACATTATTCTTTTTCAAGATTGCTTTAACCATTCAGTGCTTCTTAAAATTCTGTATGAACTTTAATATAGATTTTTCTCTGCAAAAAAAAAAGATATTGACATTTTTGCAGGGATTGCATTAAATCTGTAGATTGCTTTGGAACAATATTGACATCTTAACAATATTAAGCCTTCTAATCCATGACCATGGGATTGCTTTTCATTTATGTTTTCTTTAATTTCTTTTGGCAACATTTATAGATTTCAGTGTACTACTCTTTTACTTCCTTGGTCAGTTAACTTCTGAGTATTTTGTTCTTTTTGTTACAATGGTAAGTGGAACTTTTTTCTCCATTTCCTTTTGTAATCATTTATTTCAGTGTATCAAAACACAATTATTAGGACTAACAAGATTTTGTTAAATCTTCTTGGTTCTTCAAACAGAAACATTGTGCTTTGTTGTTGATTCTCTACTATGCACATGCAAAATTGCACTCAGATCTGCAACCAAGAGGAGGGAAGGTAGAGAAACAGAAGGGGAAAAAGCAATAGGGCGTTGCAGGCTGGAGAAAACAATTCATTTCCTCTCTCTCAGGATACTGACTTATAGACTCTGATACAGGCTTCCACTGAACTTTGTTTTCACCAAAGTTTTGTTTGGAGTCTTAGTGGCAAGAAAATAGGAACAAGTAAAAATGGGATTCTCCACATTCTCCAAGAGTATAAGGAGTCCCCTTCCTCATTCTTGGGGCAGAACTAGAGGGTTTCTCCTGGAGCAGCATCTGTGTATGTCCAGTGTCCATTTCTGGGTTTCAGACCACATGCACTGAGGAAGGAAGATACAAAAGGCAAAAAAAATGGTAAACTCATTGTTGGTTTGATGGACTGAGAACTTTGCTGTTCTTCCCTGATCTGCTTATTTACTTTTCAGAGTACTCAAATAATAATTGCTTGCTTGGTTTTTGTTTTGTTTTTTGCATTGCTGGGAATTGAACTCAAAGTATCAGACTTGATAGTCAAGCACTCCACCACTTGAACCATGCATGCTCCTAGTCCAAATTTTAGCTTTTATGTTTTGTGTCTGCAATGTGTAGTTGAATTCAATGGGAGACACAAGGTAGATTGTGCTCACTTCATCTTACCCAGAACTAAAACACTAAAACTGTCTGAGACATAAACATACACACACACACGCATGCACATACACACAGACCCAGAGGTACACACAAATCTACCTCTATGCACACATAGATACACAGAGACATACACAGATATGCACACAAACACACATAGAGTTATACACATACACACAGAGATACATAAATACAGATTCAGTATGTTTTTCAAACAATGTTAACAAATTGAATTCAACAAGAATAAACTGGGGCTGGAGATGAGGCTCAGTGGTAGAGCACTTGCCTAGACAAGATCCTAGGTTTGAGCACCAGCAACACACATACACACACACCTGTTTTTAAGTATATCAGCAACACTGCTGAAACAGAATGAAAAACGATACAACAATTACTAATTACTCATTTGTCTTCAGGCTAACTTTCCAAGTCAGCTAGTTTCTATCTAGCAACCACTTTAAAAGAGACTGAGTACATAAAAGGAACAAAGGAGCATTTATTTGTGCTTCATTGTGTAGACTGGCTTCTATCCCAATGAGATAAAAGGGAGGCTTTCCTGAGTCATCACATCTAGCACTTCCCTGTCTTTAAAGCACTCGAAACTGCACTCTTTGCACCTTCTCAGGGGCCACATTAACATTCCTTTTTTGCAGCAGGAAAATCAGGGGCCAGGAGGAGTGAAGCCATGACCAAACCACCAAGTTCTTTTGCTTCCAAGCCCAAGGCTCTGCCCTCAACCCATCATCTTCATTATGACCTCTTGAACATTCTGGACACCTTCCTCCCCACTTCTCACCTGTGACTTTGCAGACTGCATGTCTGTGACTGAACCCCCAGTCAGGTAGGTTCTTACAAAAAAGCAGTCCTTTTTAAAAAATAATCTTACAAAGCCTTCAGCCACCAGGCCTGAAAAGCCCTTCTTTTCACTCAGCCACAACTGCTATCGCTTTGAATTCCCTTCTCGAAAGGTACATGCAACCATAGCAGAAATTGGAGCCTCTGTCTGCAATAAAATTAAAGCAGCTAATATTGAGTGCTAACTGGGCACTTATTAAGTGTCTTCTGGTTGCCATGCGCTATGCTAAAAAAAATCTTTATAGACATTACTTCATCCTCACAATAACACATCAAAAATTCTTATCCTTTTTTTGCAGACAAGGATATCAAGGCTCCAAAAGGGTAAGTGACTTGCCCAAGGTCATTCAGTTAGTGGTCAGGCTGTATTCCAAACTCAAGTCTGCCAACCTCCAAATCTCACTTCATTTTCCTTCAGCTTCACTGCCTAGCTCAGTGCTCTGCCAGCACTTAGAGACCCACCTGGAGTGAAAAAACAGAAGTGAGGCAAGGTAGCAGTTCCTACATTCTTGCTGCCTGACTCGCAGCCCAGCCTCCCTTCAGGATAATTCATCCTGGGCTCACTCTGTCACTCCAGTCAAACCAGGCTGGGATCTAGGGAAGGTGACCAGAGTCACAAAGCTGTCTGGCCACTGCCCAGCTGACTTGTACTAACACAGCAATAGGCACAGGAAAGGTTCTACAGAGAGTTGAAAAGCACCGGACACTGAGCTGCTTAGGGAAGAGAAGTGATTCTTTTCTTGCTCAGACAGGATATGGGGCCAGGGTAAGCCCCACAGTGATGGGGGACAAGAAAAATTGTGTGAAGAACATTTGCTTAGGAATGTGTTTCAGTGAAGTGTGGCTGTTGAACCATCCTAAAGCAGTGTTACATGTCTCCAAGGTGAATTAGCAAGTGGGGAAGAAACCCCATCCTTGCTTTGGTTTATCCCAGCAGCCCTGACTTGTCTTTGCCCATTTCCACATAAACCCTGCTACTTAATGTGCCCCTCAGAGAGGCAAGAGAGTATGCACTATGATAGCCACTCAAGCAGTCACAGATCTCAGCCTATTCTGAGGGGAAAGGAGGGTCTAGCAGAGAATATTAATACACTTGCTGGAGGCAGAAATTCAGTGAAGACACACTGTAAGAAATGAAATCACTTAAAAGGAGGAACAATCAGATAGTGGAAGTGGAAGCAGGGAGCAACATGAGTTTCCAAAAACAGGAGTTCTTCAGGCAGACACTGGTAGAAAGTACCTCAGCAGAAGCAGGGTTATTCTAAAATATCTAAAAAGCTAAAATTTCCTTTGGGAAATTTTTTGTATTGTTTCTGGGGGCTTTCCATCCTCAAATCTTTTCCTTATGTTGTTTAAAAAAAAACAAAACCTGCCTGTGTGGGCTGGTGGTATAGCTTAGTGTTAGCGTTGGATCACTTCCTAGTATGCAGAAGGCCCTGCGTTCAAACTCCAGCAAATTAAAATAAAATTTAAAAACTGCCTATGTGCAGGATACCCAAAAGTATTTTCATGGAAACCAATTCTGGAACCTAATATTTGCCACAAGTTGTTAAATCACTAAAAAAAAATGCATAATCTCTGATATCATCAGAAGGGTAGTTGGAGAAGGTCACAAATTGAAAAATACTGCATCAAACTACCCAGTTATGTTGGCATGCTTAGAATTGTTTATAAATGGATTGTCCGTATTTCAAAACAAGAAGGTTCTACAAATAATCTTTTTTATTTTAACAACTGAATTTGTAGCATCTTTGAAAATGTGGTGCCCCAACAAACTACACAAATTGAAGATGTGTCACCCCTGCCCCTTCTCTGCACGCCTGTGCTTGTTGATTCCCAACTCTGGAATCCTGGAGACTCACTCGTCACCAGAGTCCTCTAAGCATCAAGGTCTGCTGTTCCTGGTTGAGCCAAAGGGAGCCATGCAAGGCTTGGTAATGCTCAAGACTGCCACAGGATGGCAGCACTGGCCAATGAGGGATGCACCAGCAAGGGCCTGTTACCAGAATCTGAGGTGAGCAGATCCTTTCAGAAGCAGAATCTCCTCCTTACACAAGTAGCAGCTTTTTCCCCACAGTCTCCATTACATTCCTTCCCAGGGAAGCAAGAGCAGCCCAGTTCAACATCCCTTCTAGGTTCAGTAACACTGAGGGGAAGCCCTCCTTCTCTCAAGCCTCCACTACCCCATCCTCCCAGCACCTCCACAACTGGCATCTCCACCTGCTCAAGAATTCTACCCTCACCCACCTGCTTCAGGGGAGGCAGACCCTGAGCTAAGAAGCGGAGCAAGACCCTCCCCCTGCCTGGAGGCAGATTCGTTCTGCATCAGTGCTCTTTACCTCTACTTCTCTTTGCTCACCTAGGTCAGAGATCAGATGGCTTCATGAGCAAACAGGTTCTTCCAGCCCTCTGTTCTCAGTCCCCTTACATTTAGCATGAACTCGGTAGTATACATGGAAACTTTTGAAAATCACTTACTCTTCCTACCATTTACTTACTCCAAAATGCAGGAAAAGACTTACACACGATATTCATTGCAGTGTTCTTTCATTTGTTTTCCACCAATTATCTCAAGTTCACCCATGAGAAGTGATTCAATGTGCACAACAATCATTTCTCCTGCCCAGTTCTGCTGTTTTATGCAATGATGTCATCAACAGAAAATTGGATAGCATGTTCTTGGTTGGAAAATGTCAACAACCACATACAGGAAGCTTCTACTTTGTCTGCAAGTCAGTTTACATTAACTGCTTGTTTTGCTTTTTTGTTTAGGAGGCACATAGAACTGCAGAATTTTAACCATCCATTTTGTTCAGCTACCCGCAAATAAGTTAAATGACACTCTCGGCACTCTGCAAAGTTTGGAGGGTTGAGATAGTAGACATTATTTGCTATCTTCAGTACATTCCACTATTTAGCCTGAAAATGTTGGGGTTTTTTTAAGAGAATAAATCTCCTTAGGGCTTCCTCTAATTTTGCCAGTCTGGGTTCCAGAAGAGTATTGAAGAATCTCTCATGAAGTGGAAAAGTGTGAAAATTGTGGTGCATTCTGCTGCTTAATGCAAAATTTTGCTAGTTGCATAGACTTAAGACAGTCGGTTTGCTAAATGGCACTGAATAAAATCCTGACTTAGTTAAAATGTTTCTAGTCAAGGAAAATTATACAGCAATATTTATGGGCTAAATTATTAGCCCATCAAGAGATGGCTGACATTAATACTGTACATATTTTATAGGACAAAACATTGGCCAAGAGTTTATGAAATAATTTCATGCATTATTACGTCTAAGAGTGTCATGAATAAGAAAAATCCCCCAAGTCTTGTGATAGCATTTCAAGTAGAAGCAAGTCTTACATTCAGAAGCAATCCAGCTTCTCTATTGTATTCAGTATAAGACTTAAAGAAATTTCAGAGATTACTGTGAAAAAAATCTTAGTCCATTGGTGGTTGATGGAGCGTATCACCTGTGTAGAGTTTAAAATGTTTTCTTTGAAAAAACAAAAACAAAAACAAAAACAAAACCCACCCAGAATGCATAAGCTCTGTTCAAAGAAAAATAGTGATATTCTAGGCAATCATGTTTGATTACTGTATAGCATTTAGAATGACATATTACAGGTTTATTTCTACTTTACTCATTCCTTTGACAGCATTAATGTATAAACAAATGCTTATGTTTATGTCAACTTCATTTATGCACAAGATCTCGTTTTCAAAACACCAATTTCCCACAAATGTAAGGATTCTATTTTCAGCAGTAGTTATATTTTTAAAAGTCAGCAACTCATAGAGCAAATGTGTTAACTATGCTTTTTTCTGTTTTGCACTCATCAGCTACAATATTTACAAATGGCTAACAGCATCTGCATAAAAATGATCTTTCACTCTCCTTCACCCCACATATCAGTCAAACAAGTCTTTCCCTCTTCCCACCTCCCACCCCATTTCAGACATTGTTGGGAAGTGAGGGAGTTTCAAACCAGGTTACTTAGGCATTTTACATGGAATGCCTGATTTCAAGTGAGCATAAAGGCAAGTATAAGATCAAATAATTCTTAGTTTGGATATGTTCCAGTGCCCCCAAGTTACTTACGTTGACCACCTAGAACACATGAGGCATTTGAAGATGTCTGAACAATCTTAAGCCTGAAAAGCTGAACAGCAGGAAGGCCGTTTTATTTACTGGGATGCAGCCATCACTGACTGGCATTGAAAGTCAGATTCCAATCCTGTGTTTATTGATAAACACAGAAGTTCAACTGAGAGTTGTCAGTTTAAAAGCTATTTACATCAAGAGAAATATGGTGTCAAGATAGTCCATGTAAAGGGGGATTATAGGCAAAAGGAACTGACTACTGAGTATCCTAAATAAATTCCATGAATAGTTTTCATGATAAGATGTACTCACTACATGAATTTTGGTAACAGTATTTCCCTAAAAGTCACAAACTCTGTAGGATTATATTTCATATTAAATTACTACTGAGTTTTAGGGGAAACAGCTATATCAGACTCTTAGTGACATAATATCAGTTGTGAAAATTCAGACAAATTAGATAACAAATTCTTGAAAATAGCAAATTGAAGTCCTTTGTCAAAAGTCATTGGAGCATGCACAATAAATAGCCCCAATCTGCAATTTATGAATTAAGATTGTGATCCTCTGAAACAAATTTTGGGATAGATATATTTCTTTAAAACCAAGAATATTTTTCATTGATTCCCACCACAGAATGATTTAATGAATATGTGAACGTTGTGAATGATGAAAACAATTAAGAGGAAAATATACCCACAAGTAATTTAATCTCACAAAAGAAAACCATACAGTATGTCAAATGGACAGAAATTGAGAAATCACTGAAAAAATGACATCCAAAATAACGTGGGGAGGGGGAAAAGACAGTTAAAACATTTAAAAATTTTCACGTCTTCGCTTAATATTTTTACACTATCTTTTCAAAAGATAACTTGAGCCTGGTATGGCAGAAGGGCTACAATACTGGCACTTGGGAGACTAAGGCAGGAGTATCATGAGTTTGAGGTCAACCTGGGCTACAGAGCAAGAGAGCAAAACTGTCTAAATAAATAAGTAAGAATTGAAAGCTTCTGAAATGCATGCAACATCTTTGAAGTTCCCGCATGGCGAATTCAGTTTGCAAGTGTGTCATTTAATGTCTGCAAAGGACATAAAATGCAGGTGGGGGAGGGAGGGCTCCCCAGTTCTCTTATGCCAGACACCAATGCAGAGGTCTGTGCAGCAGCCACAAACTAGGCATGGCTCTCTGCAATGGGAGGAGCCTCGGAATCTCCAGTGTTTGGGGGAGAACCCAGCGTTAGAGTTTTTTTTTTTTTTCCAGATACTATGCATGCACAGGTTTTTGACACGATTACATCTTCTACTTTGAGCCACTCTCTTAATAAACAGAATCTTCCTATATTTCAGGACTGTAAGAACGTAAAAATGCTTTGAGGCTTGCTTCTGAAATATGCCCAGGGTTATTGGTAAGCGTGGGTCTGTGTCCTAGGCCACTTTCCACAAGGCAGCTACTCCCAGCTCCTGCTCTGGCTCCATTCCTCCTCCTGGTACCACCTGTTACTCACCTGCCGCGCTTGGTCCGGCAGTGGAAGGTCCGACTCTGGTTGGACTTGAACTTCACCCTGGAGCCCTGCGGCTTCTGCACCCCGGGTTCAACCGCAGGAGGTGGGGCGAGGGGCGCAGGTGCGCGGGGGCTGCAGGCGCTTATAGCTGGTGCCGCGCGGTGCGGGGAGGGGCAGCGAGGCCAGTGTGTCCAGAGCGACCATGGTTCCTACCCCGGGTGCAGGATGCCAGGTACACAATGGATGCATCATCTCTGACCTGGCGAAAGCCACTATCCTGGTTCCCTAGAGTGACACAGTGGTGAAGACCCGCGGAGACCCGGCAGCAGCGCAAAGGTGATCTTCGTTGCAGTATTTAAACTCGTGAATAACTAGAAACAATTTAAATGTCCAGCGATAAGGAAATTATCTAAAAAAACAAACTTCGTTGTATTTCCACTTCATAGGCAGTGGGCAGCTATTAACCGTGATGACCCATGTGATAAGCTGGAGAAATGATCGTAAGAAATATATGAAAAAAATACATAAAACTAAAGGTACAGAAATGATAAGTGGCTTTCAATACTTCAGAGAAGTAGTGCAAAACAGCAAAATGTTAACAGTGGTTGTGTCCTAATACAGGAGTGTGAATCACAGTTTTTAATCCCTACTGCACGTATTACAGGAAAAAGTGGGGTCAGGGGTCCTACTTCAATTTAGACTTAATTTTTATTATTATCATCATATTGTTGTACTGGGGTACCTTGTGACATTTACAAAATTGCTTACAATATATCTTAGTTGTATTCACCACCTTCATCATTCTCCCTTATGCTCCCCTCCCCCCATCCTTGGAATAGTTTCAACAGGTCTCATTTTCCATTTTCATACATGAGTGCACAATATATCCACCACATTCAACCTCCAACACCCTTTCCTTATATCCTCCCTCCATCCCACTGGTACCAACCCCCAGACAGGATCAGTTTTACCTTCCAGTTCTCCATTTTGGGTGGGGAGTGGGGTGGGAAGACATTTTTGTATGTTTAAATAGCTACACAGGGAGTTTCATTGTGACATTTCCATGTATTTTTAAAATTTATTTATTCATATGTGCATACATTGTTTGGGTCATTTCTCCCCCCTTCCCCCCCACTGCTCCCTTCCTTACGCCCCTCCTTACCCTCCCTTACCCCTGCTACCAGGCAGAAACTATTCTGCCCTTATCTCTAATTTTGTTGAAGAGAGAGTATAAGCAATAACAGGAGGACCAAGGGTTTTTGCTGGTTGAGATAAGAATAACTATACAGGGAGTTGACATGCATTGATTTCCTGTGAGTGTGTGTTACCTTCTAAGTTAATTCTTCTCGAACTAACGTTTTCTCTAGTTCCTGGTCCCCTTCTCCTATTGACCTCAGTTGCTTTAAAGTATCTGCTTTAGTTTCTCTGCGTTGAGGACAACAAATGCTATCTAGTTTTTGAGGTGTCTTACCTATCCTCAGCCCTCCCTTGTGTGCTCTTGCTTATGTGATCAAAGTCCAATCCCCTTGTTGTGTTTGCCCTTGATCTAATGTCCACATATGAGGGAGAACATATGATTTTTGTTCTTTTGGGCCAGGCTAACCTCACTCAGAATGATGTTCTCCAATTCCATCCATTTACCTGCGAATGATAACATTTCGTTCTTCTTCATGGCTGCATAAAATTCCATTGTGTATGGATACCACATTTTCTTAATCTATTCATCAGTAGTGGGGCATCTTGGCTGTTTCTGTAACTTGGCTATTGTGAATAGTGCTGCAATAAACATGGGTGTGCAGGTGCCTCTGAAGTAACCTGTGTCACATTCTTTTGGGTATATCCCCAAGAGTGGTATTGCTGGATCATATGGTAGATCAATGTTTAGCTTTTTAAGTAGCCTCCAAATTTTTTTCCAGAGTGGTTGTACTAGTTTATATTTCCACCAGCAGTGTAAGAGGGATCCTTTTTCCCCCGCATCCTCACTAATACCTGTTGTTAGTGGTGTTGCTAATGATGGCTATTCTAACAGGGGTAAGGTAGAATCTTAGTGTGGTTTTAATTTGCATTTCCTTTATGATGAGCATTTTTTCATGTGTTTTTTGGCCATTTGAATTTCTTCTTTTGAAAAATTTCTGTTTAGTTCACTTGCCCATTTCTTTATTGGTTCATTAATTTTGGGAGAATTTAGTTTTTTGAGTTCCCTATATATTCTGGTTATCAGTCCTTTGTCTGATGTGTAGCTGGCAAATATTTTCTCCCACTCTGTGGCTGGTCTCTTCAGTTTGGAGACCATTTCTTTTGTTGAGCTGAAGCTTTTTAGTTTTACGAAGTCCTATTTATCTATGCTATCTGTTGTTGCTGAGCTGTTGGGGCTCCATTGAGAAAGTTCTTGCCTATACTTATTAATTCCAGAGTATTTCCTACTCTTTCCTGTACCAACTTTAGAGTTTGGGGTCTGATATTATGGTCCTTGATGCACTTTGAGTTAATACTGGTATAGGGTGATAAACGTGGATCTAGTTTCAGTTTTTTACAGACTGCTAACCTTGTTTTTCCAGCAGGTTTTGTTAAAGAGGCTGTCTTTTCATCATCATATATTTTTAGCGCCTTTGTCAAAGACAAGTGGGTTATAGCAATGTGGCTTCATATCTGGGTCCTCTATTCTGTTCCACTGGTCCTCATGTCTGTTTTTGTGCCAGTACCATGCTGTTTTTATTGTTATTGCTTTGTAATATTGTTTGAAGTCGGGTATCGTGAAACCTCCAGTGTTGTTCATTTGACTGAGTATTGCCTTGGCTATTCGTGGCCTCTTGTGTATCCATATAAATTTAACAGTAGATTTTTCAATCTCTTTAATGAATGTCATTGGAATTTTGATGGGAATTGCATTAAACATGTAGATTACTTTTGGGAGTATCGACATTTTTACTATGTTGATTCTACCAATCCATGAGCATGGGAGATCTCTCCACTTTCTATAGTCTTCCTCAATCTCTTTCTTCAGAAGTTTATAGTTTTCCTTGTAGAGGTTGTTCACATCCTTTGTTAAGTTCACACCTAGGTATTTGATTTTTTTTTGAGGCTATTGTAAATGGAATTGTTTTCATAAATTCTTTTTCAGTTTGTTCATTATGAGTGCATAGAAATGCTAATGATTTTTCTATGTTGATTTTATATCCTGCTACCTTGCTATAGTTATTGATGGTGTCTAGGAGCTTCTGAGTAGGGTTTTTTGGGTCTTTAAGGTATAGGATCATGTCATCTGCAAATAGGGATATTTTGACAGTTTCTTTACCTCTTTGTATTCCTTTTATTCCTTCTTCTTGCCTAATTGCTCTGGCTAGGAATTCCAGTACTAGGTTGAATAGGAGTGGAGATAGTGGGCATCCTTGTCTAGTTCCTGATTTTAGACAGAATGGTTTCAGTTTTTCACTGTAAAGTATAATGCTGGCTGTAGGTTTGTCATACATAGCTTTTATAATGTTGAGGTACTTTCCTTCTATTCCTAGTTTTCTTAGAGCTTTTATCATGAAATGGTGTTGGATCTTATCAAAGGCTTTTTTTGCATCTATTGAGATGATCAAGTGGTTTTTGTCTTTGCTTCTGTTAATGTTGTTTATTATGTTCATTGATCTTCGTATGTTGAACTACCCCTGCATTCCTGGGATGAAGCCTACTTGGTCGTGGTGAATGATCTTTTTGATGTGTTGTTGAATTTGGTTTGCCATTATTTTGTTAAGGATTTTTGCATCAATGTTCATTAAGGACATTGGCCTATAGTTCTCCTTTTGGGAGGTATCGTTGCCTGGTTTTGGGATAAGTGTAATACTGGCTTCATAAAATGTGTTAGGCAGTTTTCCTTCCCTTTCTATTTCATGGAACAGTTTAAAGAGGGTTGGTATCGGTTCTTCTTTAAAAGTCTGATAGAATTCAGCAGAGAATCTATCAGGTCCTGGACTTTTCTTTTTAGGGAGACTCTTGATTGCTGCCTCAATTTCATTTTGTGTTATAGATCTATTCAGGTGATTAATATCCTCTTGGTTCAGTTTTGAATGATCATATGTATCTAAAAATCTGACCATTTCTTTAAGATTATCAAATTTATTTGAATATTGGTTCTCGAAGTTGTCTCTGATGATTTCCTGGACTTCCATGGTGTTTGTTGTTATCTCCCCTTTTGCATTCCTGATTCTACTAATTTGGGTTTTTTCTCTCCTCATTTTAGTCAGGTTTGCCAGGGATATATCGATCTTGTTTATTTTTTCAAAGAACCAACTTTTTGTTTCATTAATTCTTTGTATGGTTGTTTTTGGTTTCTATCTCATTGATTTCAGCTCTTTTTTTTATTTCTCTCCTTCTATTTGTTTTGGGATTTCCTTGTTCTTGTTTTTCTAGGAGTTTGAGATGTATCATTAGGTCATTGATTTGAGATCTTTCAGGCTTCTTAATATATGCACTCATGGATATAAACTTTCCTCTCAGGATTGCCTTCACTGTGTCCCATAGGTTCCGGTAGGTTGTGTCTTCATTTTCATTGACTTCCAGGAACTTTTTGCTTTCCTCTTTTATTTCATCAATGACCCATTGTTCATTAAGCAATGAGTTATTCAGTTTCCAGCTGTTTGCATGTTTTTTGTCTTTACTTTTGTTGTTGAGTTCTCATTTTATTGCATTGTGATCAGAATACATGATATAATTTCTATTTTCTTATATTTGCTGAGACTTGCTTTGTGCCCTAGGATATGATCTATTTTGGAGAAGGTTCCATGGGCTGCTGAGAAGAATGTATATTGTGTAGAAGTTGGATGGAATGTTCTGTAGACATCAACTAGGTCCATTTGATCTATGGTATATTGTAGATCTAGGATTTCTTTATTTATTTTTTGTTTGTATGACCTATCTATTGATGATAATGGGGTGTTAAAGTCTCCCATGACCACTGTGTTGACGTTAATATATGCTTTTAGGTCCTTCAGAGTATGTTTGATGAAATTGAGTGCATTGACATTGGATGTGTATAGGTTGATAATTGTTATTTCCTTTTGGTCTATTTCCCCTTTTATTAGTATGGAATGTCCTTCTTTATCTCATTTGATCAATGTAGGTTTGAAGTCTACTTTGTCAGAGATAAGTATTGCTACTCCTGTCTGTTTTCGGGGGCCATTGGCTTGGTAAATCTTCTTCCAGCCATTCATCCTAAGCCTATGCTTATTTCTGTTGGTGAGATGGGTCTCCTGTAAGCAACAAATTGTTGGATCTTCCTTTTTAAACCATTTCGTCAAAGGGTGCCTTTTGATGGGTGAATTAAGTCCATTAATGTTAAGTGTTAGTACTGATAGGTATGTGGTGATTCCTGTCATTTAGTTGTCTTAGTTGTTTGAAGGTTTGGTTGTGTGTACCTAAGTTGAGTTTACTGTCTACTGTCTTGCTTTTACAAGCTTTCCCGCTCCTCATTGCTTGACGGGTGCCATTGCTCCTGCCTTCTCCAGCCAGCTTGTTTATTTACAGTTCCATGAGGGATTGCCCCTCCCCGCCTCTTTGGCACTCAGGGTCCCCCACCCTCTTTGCTACGTGTCTTTTTTTTTCTTTCCAGCTGCTAGTTTATTATTCAGTTTGTTTTTTTTCCCCTGGGTGGGAGTCAGTCTATCCTGGAGGCTATACTGATCTGGCCCAAGGTTGTCTGTGAGAATACCACGTGCTGCTTAGCTCACCTGGTGGTCTGCTTCTCCCAAGAAGGTTAGGCACTGGCATCTGGCAGCATGGGAGCCCTCCTGGTTTCTCCATTTAATGTGGAGTGGAGATGCTATGCATGGACTGGGGTTGTGGTGGTGTTGGAGTTTTACCTCTTCTTGGTGGTTTTTCCTGCAAGGTGTTCTCCAGTTTCTCTCCAAGATTTTACTTTAGGAAGCATGCTTTCTGCTTCCTCCCTCTTGTCGCCATCTTGGAATCTCCAAAAACATTTCCATGTATTTATGTATTGTACCCCGAATTGGTTCATCTGTTCTATTTTTCCCCTTTGGAAGGTGCTATAGCCTCCTGTTATGGTAAAAACACTGTTGGGACCCTGGGCCTCAAGGACTCAGCACAACCAATGCAACTTGAAACAAAGCTTCCAGGGAACCAGCTCCTTACAAATGCTTGCATTTCCTGCCTTTTCTAAGGAGACCCCACATGACACCTGGAAGGTAGGTGTCCAGCAATGTGGTTCTCAGGTGACAGTTGGTTGAGTTTTGCAATGTGCAGTGATGAAGGGGGAAGATGGTGCTTGTTTTCAAGCAAATTAGCAGCCACACATTCCTCCTGTCCCAAGGCAAACAGCTTTGCTTCCAACAGCAGAAAAATACATTCCTTCCCTGGGACATCTCATTCCTAAACTGACAACAGGATTTCTGTAACAATGAGCTCAAAGGATAGATCAAACTAGTGAAGGTAGCCAGGTTGATGTTTCAGTTCTCCCCAGTGCAAACTAGAACTAGACATGTAGGTCCCTAAGGTAATACCCCATCCCAGCCATTCCACTATATGCCAAACTGCCTCACAACACTCCTCCTGGAAACCTAAGCCTTTGTGGCCCCCATTCAACAGAAGCTGCTTTTTTCTTCACTGGTCTCTTAGTTGCTGTCTGACCATAAAGGAGCAGCAGGACCAGGATGTGAGTGGCTGTGGGGTGCAGGAGGGGCAAAAAAAGCATCCAAACAAATCAGATGTGGGATCTGGAGCAGGGTGAACATGGTAGCAGGACCTCACCATAGGCAGTTTCTGTTCAGGACAGGATTAGGGGGAGCCTCATCTTGGCTTTGAAGGTCACCAGCTGGATGTGGTCCTTGCTGAGCTGCTTTTCCACCTTGCCATCCTCCTGGTGCTCTGATGTGCTTCTCTCCTCTCCAGGCTGGGGATCCTTTTCCCTCACAACCTTTCCACATGCTATTCCACAGCCCTGATGGAGACATCCACAGGAAGTGTAAAAAAGGTGCACAGGGAACACACAGGCCAAAGCGAGGGCCACAGGGCATCTAAGGTCCTGGTCTTGCTCCTCATGAGGAGCAAAGGTAGATAGCTATGTCAACTGGATATTAGTTTCTGTGATAAAAGGTATTTAGTGATGAATAAAGAACAATTTCAAAAAGAAAAAATATTATTTAAATTAAGGAGCAATTTCAAGTGGTTTATCCAAAATTAAAAATCACCCTAATCATGGTAAGTGGGTCAGCGAAACCTTTGTCAGTACAGTGCCCCTGGTTGAATTCATGGTGTTAAGCAGGAAGGAAGGGAGATGTGATCCCTGGGATATCAAAGGCCAAAGAAAAGGGAAAAGAAAAACCAGGAAATGCTAAGTGAGGTGTCCTGACTGCTGGGGTGGAAGATTTTGTGGTAATTGGTTACAGGATGTACATATTATGGGAGCAGAGAGGTGACTACCAGCAAGAAAGGAATATTTCTGTATAGCTATCCTCAACTGCACTAGCAAAAACACTTTGTCTTCCTTATTAGGCTTGTCTCTTTTCTTCAACAAAACTAGTGATAAAGGTAGAACAGGGCCTGCCTGGAACTGAGAGGGGAAAGGGGGAGAGGGTGGGAGAGGGGGACGGGGGGAGAAATGACCCAAATAATGTATGCACATGTGAATAAAAAAATAATAAAAAGAGGAATGAGTTGGAACAGCAAAAGTTACTTATAATAAGTACAGCTTAGGATTTTCTTGGTCATTTTTTCTGCCATATTTCCTAGTAACCCCTTATGTTTTTATCTCAACATCAACTTTTAGCTGAGTATGGTGACATAACCTCTACAATCTCAATACTTAGGAGGCTGACGTAGGAGGATCTGGAGTTCAAGGCCACCCTGGGTACATAGCTAGCCCCTGTTGAAAGAAAGAAAGAGAAAGGAAGGAAAGAAAGAAGGAATGAATGAAGGAAAGAACAAAGGAAGAAAGGAAGGAAGGAAGATAGGAAGGAAGGAGCAAAGAAAAGGAGAAAGAGAGGAAAGACAGGAAGGAAGGAAGGAAAGAAAATGTCATCTTTCAAAAGAGAAGGTTTGTTTTTCTTTTTTGGTGGGACTGGGATTTCAACTCAGAACTTCACATTTGTAAAGCAGGCACTCTACTGCTTGAGCCACAACTCTAGTCTATTTCATTTAGTTCTGGTTGTTTGGAAGATGGGTTCTCTTGAACTATTTGCCTTGGCTGGCCTCATACTGAGATCCACCTGATCTCAGTTCCACAATTACCTAGGATTATAGGCGTGACCCACTGGTGCCTAGCTTGGGAACAACTTTATATGCTTACTCTATTTCCATAGTTTATCAAAGATCATTCAGTTTTCTCTCCACTTCTTAGTACATAAACTTATGATAATTTGTTTCATTTTAAACTGTTTTTTAAATTGGTTGCCCTAGAGTTTAGATATACATTTATAATTCATCTTCTACTTTAAAATAACCTCATACTGCTGCTGTAAGTATAAGATAAGTATCTTATACTCACCAATTGTTCCATTTGTAACATTGTTGTCATTCATCAAGTGAGAATCATGCAATATATTTTTGCTGCAATTATTTCTAACTGTTCTCTGTAAGATCAGTTAAGGGTAAGAAACAAAAAGCTTTTATATTGCCTACATTTATTCCTTTCCTAATGCTCTTCCTGCCTTGATGTAGATCCAAGTGGATTGTCGACATCATTTTGCTTCTCTGGAAAGAACTTTTTCTAACATTCCCATGAATAAAATACCTTGTCCCGAATCTACTGGAACACTACCTATAGACTTAAAAGGGAGACAAAAGAGAATTCAGAATACTAATGCTGCATTTTATGTGTTAGATGTACATTACTGCTTTTGGGTCTTCATCTCAATACTCAGAGGGAGGCAATGCATCATGTCTTCTTCCAGATAAAGAAGGAGAAAATCCAAAGGATTGGATGGCCTGACTGATGCCATACAACAAAGAGGAGTCAGGACTATGGTTCAAGAAAAGGCCACTCCTCCTATTCTGGTGACCTCCATGCTAGAGAAGACATCAACAGAACTGAACTGAACAGCAAAATAGAAAATAAATTCAGCTATTTTGGAGTATTTAAGGAATATTATTAAATAAGATTTTAATTCTCATTCTTCATAGAATACATTAAATTGTCTTCTGCTATTTGTGTATGTGAAAAGCTATAGCAAGATTCAATACCAATTTGGGTGAGGGCTTCACTTTGGTGGGCTTCTCAGATTGGCCTCAACTGGAACTTGTCTTTTATCTCTTTATTTCCATTTTCTACACCCATGATCATTCTCTCCCAACTAGATTTACGATTACATACAACCATGTACTTCTTCCTTTGCCACCTCTTTTTCCTGGAGCTCTGCCATACCACCAGTACTGTGTCCTGCTGCTTGTCAACCTTTCTGGACTCAACTGAATCATCCTCTATGCAGGGAGGCTCAGCTCTTCATTGTCCTCACCCTGGGTGGAACTGAGTGGGTGCTCATGTTGGTTACTACCTTGACCACTATGCTGCTCTGTGTCATCTACTCCAATACATGACCATTATGCCCTGCCTTCTCTGTCAGGCTCTGGGTATTGCTTTCTGTGTAGACACTTCATGGACTCTTTGATTCAGACAGGCCTCATATGGTCATTACTCTTTGGACAATTAACTGAATCACTTCTTCTGTGATATGCCTGTTCTCTGTAAGTCAGCTATGAGGTCACAGAATGAACAGAAGCTAATTTATTTGTTGCTGGAGTCATAATCTTGGTCTTTCCTTTATCCCTAATTCTAACCTCCTATACACACATTGCCAGGACAGTGCTGAAGGTTAAGTCAATGGCTGGGTGCAGAAAAGCCTTTGGAACTTATAGGTCTCATCTCTTGGTTGTTTCTTTTTTTATGACTCTGCTACCTATACATATTTACAACACAAGGACAGTTATTCTGAGAGTGAGGGAAAGTTTGTTGCCTTATTTATACTAGAATTACACCCATGCTCAATCCTCTGATTTATACCCTGAGGAACAAGGATGTGAAGGGGGCTCTGTGGATGACACTAGGGAAGTGCAGACACTCAAGCTAGGAGGGGAAAGAAAGGCCTGTAAACTTTTCTGTTACAGCTCTCATATCCTGAATCAATAGTGTTCATTGAGGGCCATTTGTCATTAGAAAATTGTCCTCTCTAGACTACAGGATTGTCATCCTTTTTGGGAAGTTGGAAGTGGGGAATCTTGGGATGTTTATTTCAGTATCTCTGATCACTGTTCCAGAAAGAGTAAGGACTGATTTGCATCATAACTTTCCAAAATATTGGGCTTGGGGCCAGGTGCTGGCAGCTGACCCCTCT
The DNA here is from genome assembly GCF_047511655.1 of Castor canadensis. Classification (NCBI taxonomy): domain Eukaryota; kingdom Metazoa; phylum Chordata; class Mammalia; order Rodentia; family Castoridae; genus Castor; species Castor canadensis. The sequence goes on from NC_133401.1 coordinate 68,904,950, forward strand.
AATCCTAACTACTCAGGAGGCAGAGGTCAGGAGGATTGAGGTTCAAAGCAAGCTCAAGCAACAGTTTGTGAGTTCCTATCTTAAAAAAAAAAAGAAAAGAAAGAAACCATTACTAAAAAGGGCTGGTGGAGTGAGTCAAGGTTTAGGCCCTGAGTTGAAACCCAAGTACCACACAAAAGAAAGACAGGGCTTGGGAAGAGGGTGTATTCTGGTCACAGATGGACAAGTATTGATGTGCTGTAGGTATTTCTGATGAAGTTCTTTTGCATTCACCCTACGTAGAACTAGAAAGAAAAGTTTTCAAAAAAATCTGAAGTGTTTGACATGGATGAGGACTCCATGTAGGCCAGAGGAACAAGTTTTTACTCTGGCTGTGGTTCATAATGAATCACATCTGGGCACTGAGTTATAAGAATAAGGATTAGAGAGAGAGGTTCAGCCACTATCTTGCACACAAAGAAACTAGAGATTGGATGAAGCCGAATGTGCCTCATGCAGAACATTACCCAGGTTCTCTTACTGTAATTGAGTTTCCTAGTGTCACAGTGGGTTTCCAAGATGTGACCTGCCCACCCAGCTCATGTATGTGTGCACACATGCTTTTTTTTCCTGTCAATCACACACACACACACACACACACACACACACACAAAAAACACAGTTGACATCACCACCTCCATGTCCATGGGGTAAGTGTCTTCTTTCCTGGTTCTGATACTGATATGGAAGTAATAACCTTTTCCTTTTTCAGTTAAAAAATCACCCCAAACTAAAACATTTCTTCCATAAGAATTATTCCTTTTAGAAATTTATTATGACTTTTAACAAATAAAAATTACATATATTTAGGGACACAGATATAAGGATATATATGTATATATAGTACATATTTTTGTATATATATATATATATGCATTGAAACAGTCACCAAATTCAGAGTAATTAAAAAATCTATCAAATCACAAAATTATCATTTTGTGTGTGTTGAGAGCTCCTGACCTATTAGTAATTCTCTTGGCAATTTCAAGAATACAATACATTGCTGTTAACTATAGACACCACACTGTACTATAGCTCTGTATTATTTATTCACCTTATACCTTTATAGGTATATACCTTTATTCACCTTATTTCAACATTATCTTCTCTTCTCCCCCAAGTCCCTGGTAACCTATTTCTACTCACTGCTTCTATGAGTTTGACTTCTTTTAGCTCACACATCTGAATGAGATTATATGGTATTTGTCTTTCTGTGTCTGGCTTATTTCACATAGCACAATGTTTTCCAGATACATCAATGTTCTTACAAATGGCAAGATTTCCTGTTTAAAACAAAATAGTACTCCATTTTGATATGTAGCATATTTTTGTGCATTCATCTGTTACTGAGGTAATTTTCATATCTTTGCTATTATATATAATGCTGAAATGAACATGAAGCACAAATATTTTCTTCAGTTGTGATTTCATTTGGATATATACCCAGAAATAAAATTGCTGGACAATATGATAGTTCTATTTGTAATTTTTGGAAAAACCACCACACTGTTTTCCATAATGGTTGCACCCACATCAGTGTACAAGTGCTCCATTTTCTATACATTATTGCCTTGCTTACAATCTGTTGACTTTTATAATATCCAGGCTAAGTAGCAATAACTCATTGTGATTTTGGCTTTCATTTCCCTTATGCCTAGTGATGGTGAATATCTCTTCATATACCTATTGGATATTGGTGTCTTTTAATTTGGTTTGTTTTAAAATTTTTATTAGCATATATATTAATTGTACAAAATAATTGGTTTCATTAAGGCATATTCGCACACAAATATACTTTGGTCATATTTACCTTCCCATCCCTTCTCTTGCTTCTCCCGCCCCTCCCCCCCACTATTCCCTTTCAATAGTCTTCTTTCTACTTTCATGCCTTTTTTCAAAAAAGTCTACATTCTACACATGAGAGAAAACATGGGTTGTTCATCTGATTCTAGCTTATTTGCTTCACATGGTGATCTCCTGTTCCATTCATTTTCCTGTGAATGACATGGTTTCACTCTACAGTATGGATTAATGAAACTCCATTGTGTGTATATACCACATTTTCTTCACCCATTCATCTGTTGATGGTCATCTAGGCTGATTTCCTAACTTTGATATTGTGAATAGTGTGGTGATAAATATGGCTTTTCAGGTATCTATCTTGTATGACTACCTTGATTCCATTCCAGGAATGGTATACCTGGATGATATGAAAATTTGAATTTTGATTTTCTGAAGAACCTCCATTCTAATTTTCAGAGTGGCTGGAGTCATTTACATTCTCACTAACAATGCATAGGGACGTCTTATCCACCCTCACCTCTGAATCCTCACTAGGGGTTTTTGCCCTTGTTTTCTTTTCTTTTCCTTTTTTGTCTTTAATATTGTACAAAATAATTATTATTTTGACATTATTTATTATCATTATGACATTTTCACACATTCATATAGCAAACTTTAATCATATTCACCCCCATTGCCCTCTCCTATACCCTTTTCCTCTCCTGAAGTACCATTCTTCACAAATGGTTCCCCTTCTACTTTCATAAAAATATTTTAAAAGATCTATATTCTACATATGAAAGATAGCATGCAATATTTGTCTTTATGAGCCTGTCATATTTTGCTTAACCTGATTATCTCAGTTCCATCCATTTTCCTGCAAATGAAATAATTTTATTCTTGTAGCTGAATAAAACTCCATTGTGTATATATACCACGTTGCTTTATGCATTAGCTTGTCTTAGGGCATCTATGCTGATTCCCTAACTTGGCTGTTATGATTAATAATACATGAACATGGGTAAGAATGCATCTTTAATCTCCTTTTTGCTCATGTAAATTCCTTCAGGTGTAGAACCACTTGTGTTATTGATGGAACATATGGTAGTTCACTTCTAGTTTTTAGAGGAACTTCCACACTGATTGCCACAGTAACTGCACTCATATACATTCCCAGCAACAGTGCATGAGGGCTCCTTTTTCTCCATGTTATCACCAGCATTTGTTGTGTGTTTTCTTGATGAGAGCCATTTGACTGGGATGAGATGGAAGCTCAATGCAGTTTTGATTGGCATTTCCCCAATAGCTAACAGGAAACATTTTTTCATGTATTAACTGGCCGTTAATATTCTTTTATGGGGACTTTTTTTATTAGGATATACTCATTGTACAGGGAGAATTCATTGTGACAATTCCAAATAAGCTTATACTGTACACTTGTTAGATCACCCTCACTGTCTCTCCCACTCAACCCCCTTGCTGCCCCACATAAGGCAATTGCAAGAGGTTTCTTTGTTCTATTTCATATGAGTTTCTGGTCAATCCACCATATACCTTCACCTTAATCTCCTTCATTCATACATCCCCCTCCCACAAGAACCACGCTTTCACACACACTGTACCTATTCTACAGTCCTGTCTTGCCTTATTAATATTTAAGTCGATGCTCCAAGGGATTTCTCATTGTGTTCCCACTGTCAGTCTACTTTACTTTGGTCCCTTCAACCTCTACTATTGCTCTCCCTCACCTGTTTACCTCCCAAGTCCCACCGTTCAATAGCTTTCAATACATATCTTTATATCACCTACCTTCACAGATGTTATGTTTTACAATATTGTTGATGTTCTACCATTCTTTTTTCCTTTCCTGAGTTCCATAGAGTAGCTCTATGATAATAAGCAGGTTCTACATATGAGTTTGTACAAGATCATATATGTTTTTGTGTATATGTTTATCTTTTGGATCTATCTTCCATGTATGAGAGAAAACATGAGGGCTTTTTGTTTGTGAGCCTGGCTTACTTTACTTAACATGATGTCCTACAATTGTATCCATGTCTGTTTAATTCATTTGTCCACTTAATGACTGGATTTTTGTACTTGGTGTTTAATGTTTTGGTTAGATTAATTTACTATAGGTATTAATCCTTTGTCAAATGACTATAGAGCAAAACTTTCTCCCATTCTGTAGGCTGTCTCCTTACTCCAGTAGTTGTTTCCCTTGCGGTACAAAATCTTTTTAATTTGATGTTTGTATTTCGGTCCCCTTTTTCACATCAATGATTTGCAGTCTGGGTATCTTTAATAATTGTGGCCCAGAGGTATTTGATGTTGTGGACATAATTGCTTTTTTTCTTTATTGTTATCTGAATATAATAATTCCTCAAAGTTGTCTTTAATCCATGATATTCTTTCTTCTCCTGGTCTTGTGTATTGATTATATTTTCCATCAATTTTTTTTATTTGGCTATATGATTGGCTTAACTAGATAAATGTCTCTTCAGATGCTTCACTCATTTTAAGTTACTTGATTTATTACTATTGATTTTCATGGGTATATATTTTATAATACTTGCCCCTTATAAGATTTATGGTTTAAAATATTTTCTCCTATATTTTATGTTATTTAAAAAAATTTTTGGTGATTGCTTTCTTTGTTGTGAAATATTTTTTAATTTGAAACAGTCTCCTGTCTTTACTTTTTCACTTGTTACCTATGATTTTGCTGTCAACTACAAAAAGTTCATCACCAAAATCCATATTGGCAAGCTTTCCTCTGTATTTTGCTAGAACTTTCATGACATAGTCTTTAGTCCACTTGGAGTTATTTGCACATTAGAAAAGGATTATATATATATATAATATATATATATATATATATATATATATTATATATATATATATATGTTCACTTATTTGAGCAGGGAAGCAGAATCTTATTATTGGAAGGAAAAAATAAACTGACCAGTAAGCTTCTTGACCTGCTGGGAGTCAGATGGTTATAGATAAAGGATAAAATAAGTTATGGTGAGAAACAGGCTAATGGAAGAGGAATTTCACGTCTTTTCTAGGAATAAGTGGACATTTTCAGGAATTCAGAATCCACCCACTGTTGCTCCTGTTATGGTTTCTCTGGTCATTTTCATGGAATTATCAAATGTCATAGCATTTGAAATGTGTCACTTTACATGTAGATGGAATTATAATGAAGCTAGAAGTTGTCTGGCTTCACCCTGGCAGCCATTTCAGATTTAACAAGTTTTGGCCAGCCCACCTGGACAGGAACCTCTGACCTATGGGCATCCTTTCCTCAAAGATAAAGAAGACTAATCTGTGGCAGAAATTAAGGCAGGCCATGTATAAAGTTTACATATTGTAGAGACTATAACTTCCCCATTATATAAACGTGGGTTATTTATTAAGAATTAGTTGACTATATACACATTTTTTTCTGAGTTCTCTATTTTCTGTACTGTTCCATTGCAAAATTGTTTATATATCTGTTTTCGCCTACATCCATTCTATTTTCATTGCTATAGCATTATGTTATAGTTTGAATTCAATAAGTTTAATACCTCCAGCTTACTCTTCTTTGTCAACATTACTTTGATAGCTCAGTATCTTTTATAATTCCTTATGACCTTTAGAATTTTCTTCTATTTCTGTTAAAAGTACCATTGGAATGTAGACAGTGATTGCACTAAATCTATAGATCACTTTGGATAGTATGCACATTTTAACAATATTAATTCTTTCAATCCATGACACAGAGTATCATTCCATTTATCTGCATCATCCAAAATATATAGCAACAATGTTTTATGTCTTAATTGTAGAGACCTTTCAGCTCTGGCTAGGACTCCCAGACCATGTTCAATAAATATGGCAAGAGTGAACACCTTTCTCTTATTCCTGACCTTATACTAGGGATTATAATTACAAATGCCATGTAAAAAAGCCAATGATGTTTTTATAACAAAAACGTTGTGAAGTCCAGGAATGTCTTTCAACCTATTAAAACTAGTTTTTCTTGGATTTCACTGCAAAATCTCCAAGCTCTTGTTATTTCTTATCAATTAAGTTATTCCTTACTTTTTCCCTCTTGAGAGACAATTCTGCACAATCTCTTTTTCTCTAAGCTTCCTTCTCTCTTCCAAGATAAGAGCAAATGTTAAGTCTTGCACATACTGCTGTTTATAGATTAACACCCCATTCATGTGGCTTGCCATCTAAAAACAAATCATAAGCGGTTTCAAACAGCAGTGAATTGGCTGCCAAAGACAAAGAAAATTGGTGCCAAGGTGTTAATATTCTGTTCCATACAAGAATTTCATCTCTGAGAATCATTCACACACTCTAGGGATCCATCATCTCTGATGATGTATGATGAGTCATTTCCATGGATGAAAGGTCCAAGGAGACCCAATGGATGTAGGCTCCCACAAGGATGGTATCTGCCTCCCGGAAAATCTTACTTGCAAAGCTCAATGTGTGCCCATTGCACCAGTGACCTCTTAGAATTCCTTGATTATGGAAAATGCTTCACTTAATATAGCAGGGTGACTATGTTCTCTACCTGCCAAGTAGAAGGATGATACATTAATGACAAAATTACATCCAACTAGTTAAAATCTCATTTGTTCTTTGGGCTAACATGAATGCATGATTTACTCTGTGATAAAGGATGCAGAAGAAAAAGTATTTGTTTTATGAAAATTGTTAGTGCCTTCAGCTAAAATATGGATCCTCAGTTTATAGTTAGATGAGTTTGACTAAGAATAAAGCAGGCCACATTCAAATCCTAACTATCCTTTTAATGTCTAGGTAACTTCAGGACAATCACACAAAATGATTAGCTTTCAGTCTCTTGGTAACTAAAAGTAATATGGGAGGAAATGATACCTACACTCTATATTGTCATAAATTGTGACAACATAGTATTTTGTATAGAATGTTGCTTGAACTATAAATATGGTTCAAAATATGAGAGCATTATAGAACACATTACCTTTGTGCAATAAAAAATATGCCCCAACCAAAACATGTGTAACTCAGAAGAGAGAGTCTAGAATCCTGACCGCAATTACAAAAGCAAAATTGTAACACACATTAAACTCAAATTAGTTTTCTCTCTACCTTTCTTCCCATCCTCAATCTTTCTTTATTAAAAATTTACTTGCAGAAACAGACTTCAGTATAGTATTAAAGGTTGTACCTGGGGTTACAGTAACCAGGAGCTCAGCATCACCACGTATTTTATATGAAACCTTCGATTTGTGACTGAAATCCTTTGAAGTTCAGGTTCATCATGGATAAATAGTAAACATAGCTAAACTGTCACAATTCTGTGGTAAATGATATTTCAACTACTAAACAAATATAAAATATATAATATATTATATGAAGAGATAATTTACTCAAATGGACTTTAAAAGTTTACTAACATGGATATCTGTGCTTTGACATGAATTCATTAAGTTCACAGAATGATTGACAGTGGTGGGATTTCAAGTAACCCAGTTCTTCACGCTATGGCCCAAAGTTTCCAGAACCTCCCACCACTCCCTACTTCAGGGATCTCTTTGATTTTGATTTGTGTCATTCCTTTTTATACTTTTCAGTTTCTCCCCCTCATGGCTCATTTATTCTCTATTATCTTCTCTCTTGCATGGGAAATATTTTGTCTGTAGCACCAAGCCACATGACTAGTCTTTTAGTGCACCTGATGAGATGTTGATGCCTCCTTTTTCCTAGTGATGCCATAACAATATTTTCATGTCTTTTAAGTAGGTAAATGTCATCACAGCAGGGTCTAGAACCCTCTAGACTACATTCTCCATTAATTGTATTTGTTCACAATCTCCTTGTTTGTTCCACATATCACAGATGGGTAGTCACTGTACAAGACTTTAGAAATGAGCCAAAAGATGTGAGGAGAAATGTTGAGAGTCACAGCTAATTAGAAAAGCAGAGATGAACTTCTGACCTCTACCTTTAGGCATAGGGCCGTTTATATGGCACCACATTAGAAATCATTGACTTTGGAATAGTTGTCCCTCTGAATTAAGTCTTCTGCCACTCTCAGACATGTGAAGAATCCAGGTCCACTCTCCATATGAGGTCACAATTCACCCACTACCCAAGTTCACTCCTTTGGGAAATTGTGTTATAAATCAACACTTACTCTTTCCTATAATGATCACAGAAAACAAACTAGAAAAAGTCTCAAAAGATCTACATGTTCAACTTCCACATCAGGAAAGCACTGAAATGCTGAGGTCTACAAAGGAGGGTTTGCTACCATCAACAGCCTTCCCAGAAACAGGATGCAAACAATGATCTAGGATGTAAACTTTTATAAGCCCTGTGTTCCACTCCACCTGATATCTCTGCCTCTTCAAATACCTTCTACAGAACTCCTTCTCATCTTCATTCCTTAAGAGTATAGATCAGAGGATTGAGAATGGAATTGATTATTGAATAAAAAAGCAACAAATTTTCCATCCCTCTCAGAATAACTGTGGATGGGTTGGAGGTATGTGTAAATGGCTGAACCATAAAAAAGGAAAACTACCAAGAGGTGAGATGTACATGTACCAAATGCCTTTTTACACCCAGCCATTGACTTGATCTTCAGCACTGCCTGAGCGATGTGTACATAGGAACCTAGAATTAATGCTGCTGAAAGAGCAACCACTATGACTCGGACCAAAAACATCTTGGCTTCAGTTCCTCCTGGTTCCTCACAAGCCAACTTTAGGAATGCGAGCATCTCACAGAAGTGATTTAGTTGATTGCCACAGAGAGGCATAGCTATCAAAAGACTTGTCTGAATTAGAGAGTTCACACAGCCTCCCATCCTGGAGGAGATGGCAATACATGGCAGAGACAGGGGTGCATAATGGTCATGTAGTGGAGTGGACGACACACAGCAACACAGCACTCAAAGGCCATCACCACCAGGAGCAAGATGGATGTATAGCTGGGCCACACACCCTCCATAGGTGGTGGTCCTGTCAAGTCCATGAAGATTGATCCTAAGTTGGGACACAGTGTTAGTGGTAAAATAAAACTCTAGAAAGGAAAGGTGTGAAAGAAGTAGTAAATGGGTGTGTGCAGTCAAACGTCCAGTTGGGAGAGAGCGATGATAGTGGTGTTGCTAAAGAGAGTCAGGCAATAGAAAACCAAAATAAAGATAAAAGGGATGAGTTCCAGTTGAGGCCAATCTGAGAAGCCCACCAAAATGAAGCCTTCTGCAAAAGTGATGTTGAAATTTTCCATAGCCTTTTGCCTGTCCAAATAACAGAAGACAATTTAATGCCTCCTTTGAAGAATGAGCTAGAATATTATTTCACAGTATTATGTAAATACTCCAAAATCACACCTTCATTTTATATTTTGTTATTCAGTTCTGTCTATCCAATCTTACTTCTCTCCTTTCCTTTGGACAGAAGGTCACCGAATTAGGAATGATGTGGACTTTGAACCTGAGTTTTTCTGCCTGTTTGTTTTGTGATTTTAGCTTGTTTCCTCCATTTTTTGCATCTGATGTTTACTTTTTTGAAAGTAGAGAAAATTTTTTTTCCTCCTTCAGAGAAATGTGATTGTGGAAATACCTTTTAATCATAAATGGTTAGGGATGAGGTTGTGGCTAAAGTGGTACAGTACTTGCCAAGCAAGGATGAGGCTGAGTTCAAACACCAGTATCACACACACGCACACACAAAAGACATGGAAATGAAAATTTATAAATTGCTCTCTCTAAATATGTGTGTGTGTGTGTGTGTGTATCAGTGTATAAGTCTCAAAAGTGAGCCATATGTGGTCATACACACCTGTAATCTCAGCACTTGTGATCTAAATGAAGGAGGATAAAAAATTAAGGTGAAAAAATATACCTGTATTATTAGCATTCTCTATTGTTCTTGATTTCTCCCTTAGGAAAGGGAGAATTAGGCAAACTGTTTCAGTACATTACAATCTAGTCAGGTGGAGATCCCAACTTTGACCCCTCAGTGGGTGTTTGTCTTCTTCCTTTTGTTCAATGAACACACTTCATGCACTAAACCTAGAGGCCCCACTCATGACCAGCACAGGACTAAGAAGAGTGTACATCCATTCTTGTTTCTTTGGGGAGGACAAATTAGCAATAAATATGTTCCTATCATGTGTCAAACCCAACCTGTAGTGTCCTCCCAGACAGGTCTTCACCTGATAAGGCTATCCACTGCTCCTCAACAAGGACTGATTCCCTCTCTCCCACCCAGTCCTTTTTGTACAGTGTTATTTACAGCACTTGATACTGTCATGAAAATTTTTTGATATGCCTTTGCCTTTGATGTCAATACTCAGTAATAGAAAACTTACTGAACAAAAGAACTCTAATATTGTCTTCATTTATGACACACATAAAGGTGTTAATGTTAATTTCATTTAGGACACAGTAGATGTTATCAAAATTTTGTTGAGTGAAACATTTGACTTTCCTTTCAAATCTCAAGAACATTCTTTTTTTTCCTGAAAAACCTGCAGACAGTGGAAGTGGGATAGGCATAAAACGTTGCTCTCTTTAAGACTGATATTTCTTGTGGTTAAAAAAATCTAAAAAGGATTATAAGAAACTATATTAGAAAGGAAACAAACAAAAAAGAGATGCCAAACAATGTAAGCTTGGAATAGCTCTATAAAAGCAATTTTGGCTGGTACTGGGGTTCAAACTCAGGACCATATGCTTGCTAGGTCAGCACTATACCACTCAAACCATTCCACCAGCCCTGTTTAGTGTTGTGTATCTTTGAGATAAGGTCTAGTGGACTGTTTGCACTGCCTGACTTCAAGCCATGATCATAGTGATCTCTGCCTCCTGAGTAGCAAGGATTACAGCCATAAGCTACCAGCGTTCAACCCTATACAAGTAATTTCTGGCAAATTACCTGATTCCTATTTTTTAAGTCACTGAACTGAAATAAAACATCATTATATCAATGCTACAATGAGTGTAGGATAATTTAGCTTGTTTTTAACACTTATCTGTGGTAGCATCACAAGGGGATGCTAAATTACATCAGAAATTTTATACTCAAAGGAAAGACTTCAGAAGAGGTAGAGAGCCAATGTGTGTAGAACAAGCAAGAAGTAGAAAATGAACTTCCACATGATGTGACAGCGTGTCGTCCTGAGCAGAAACAAACTCAAAATGGGGCAGGGGAGGGTTTCTTTTTATGTCCAAGTCCAACAAGCATTCCTACCTTCTTACACCATGTGAGTGACAGGTTACGTTATGTAACTCTGGACTGAAATAGAATGTGCTGTTCTATGACCCCTATGAGAGCCCATGGGGGACAAAGACCACAATGCCAAGGTTATTACAATGCATGGTAGCTGGGTGCTGCTGGCTCACACCTATAATCCTAGCTGATGTGGAGGCTGAGATTAGGAGGATCCCACATACAGGCCAGCCCAGGAAAAAGTTTGCAAAAAACCTCAATGTAAAGAAGCTTGGTGCAGTGTCATATACCTGTGAACTCAGCTATGATGGGAAGCATAAAAGGAGATTGCTGTTAAGGTCAACCTCCAAAATAGCCACAGCAAGAATATGAGAGGCCTGGTTCAACTGGAACAGCTCCCACAAGCAAGCAAGAAGCTCTGACTTCAAACCCCAGTACTGGCAAAAACAAACAAGGTATACCTTAGTACTCATGCACATTGGACCAGTTGAGGCTGGTTTAGCCTCTGTGTGTGACTGTACTGTTGAATAAGTAGACTAGCTAGAGGGGTCCCAGAAAAATTTCACAGGAAGCCCATTCAGTAAGCACTTAACTTCCAAAATAGCTTTGCATACAAAGTTGATCAAACTGTTCAAACTAAAGAGAAAAACATTCTGTTTTCTTGGAGCCTTCCTTCTGACCTAAAGTGGTTGGAAGGGACTTAGGGAAGAGGAAGGAAGGACAGGACAGACCTACATGGGAACTGCTGGTTGTCCTTGATGCTAATAAGGTGAACATAGTAGCTCTGTAATCAGCCAAGGAGCACAGCACCCTTCATGCTCCTAATTAGCATGTAAATGGAGCTACTCCTAGAACTGTGTCTAAACTAGACTCACTACTTTACTGGTAACCTATTCAGAACCCCTCCTTTCCTGTGGGAGGTTTTGCTCTTCTGCTTAATTTTTCACTCACCCTTTGTTGTCTGTGAAGTTCTCTGGAACTCCCTCTGTCCAAAACACTGTAACACTTGAGCCAGAAAGTTGAGTGCAGGCTTTTGGTCCTGCAGAAATGACTATATCACTGAAATGGAGCCTCTGGTAGTTAGAATGTCTTCTATGTTTTCCAGAAAGTCATTTAGCCTTGACTCAATTTTTTTTTTACTTTGAAAACAGGTTTTATTTTCACATTGGTCTAAAATCACAGTATATACATTTTTGACATAAAGATGCAAAGCTTTTGAAGTTTGAAAGACCCCAATGCAAGATTAGATTCATGAAACTCCAATTATTTATGTAATAGTGTATTAAATAATCAGATTAAAATACTTAAACTACTTAGGATAAAATGAGAATATATTATCTAAATAAAATAAGTTCATATTTAAATCCTATGTTTATAAAATATTATCCTGAGAATAAAATTTTATTAAGCTTCAATATGATGGAAAGTATAATGACTAAATAACACTAGTTAATTTAAATGAAAAAGTGAGAGAGAAGTCAAAATTACTTTGAAAAGACACCTTACTTTCACAATGTTCTACAATTATAGTAAATACATTTTTTGGCATAAAGACACAGCCTTTAGAGTTCAAAATATCGCCACTGCAAGATGAGATACATAAAACTCCAATTATTTATATCATAGTAGATTCCAAAGTCAAGATGGTTATACAATCTAGAGAAAAAATGAAAATACAATGTATTATCTAAATAAAATAGAATGAAATTAAAATAACATTCCTAATTAAATCATCTATTTATAAAATACTATCCTCCTAATTATAATTCTATTAAGCTCCCATTTGAGGTAGTTACTAATTAACAGTAGTAATTGAAACTGAAAATGAGAGAAGTCAAAAGTATTTTGAAAGACATCTTAGTTTCCTGTTGGTCTACAACTCTAGCAAATGCATATTTGGACAAAAAGACACAAGATTACATAGATAAAACTCCAGTTATTACTTATGTAATAGTGCATTAAATAATGAAATTCAAATCAATATACTATATAGACTAAAATGCAAATGAAACACACTGTCTGAATAAAACAGAATGGAAAGAAAGATTCCTATTTTAACTATCTACTTATCAAATTTTATTCTGATAATTATAATTCTAAAGTAAGGTTTAATTTGAGTTAAAGTGTAATGACTAACTGTAGTAATTTATACTGAAAATGAGAGAGAAGTGAAAAGAATTTAAAGAGACCTTACTTTTACAGTCTACCATTACAGTAAATGTAAGGCCTAAATACATAACCTGTGGAATTTAAAAGCTCCATTGCAAGATTTCATACATAAAACTCCAATTATTGATTATGTAATTAGAGATTGAATAATCTAATTAAAAGTTATCCAGAACAAAATGAAAACAAAATACATTATCTAACAAAAGAGAATGGAAATAATGAGATTCCTACTTAAATCATCTACTCATAAAATACTATCCAGATAATTCTACTTCTATTCAAACATAAATTGAAGGTAACTAAAAATGACTAATAAGAGCAGTTCATTTAAACTGTAAAAAAGAAAGAAGTCAAAAGTTATGAAAAGAGATGAAAATACTGCCAAGTCTCTTCTTGTCATTCTACAGATTCACCCACAAGATCATCTGAAGGTGGAATCGATCCTGAAGAAAACTCATTTCTACTTCAAGAATGTGGCTACAGCGGGGGGATATGCAACTCTTGGGGGAAGATAACTGGGGAAACCCCTTGGTAAATAGACATTTCTCATTGGAACTGGACAATACTGTGGGCCACGGAAATCCCTTGGTAGAAAATACTCTCCAGTGCTTGGATCCACTGGGAAGAAAGGACCTCAGACAGGAGGAACAAAACCAGGACACACTACTTTGCTTTGAATAGGCAGAGATGAAACAGGCACATATGAAGTGTGCCTCTGTGGAGGAAGAGCTGGATCAGTACACAGTTGATCTGATGGAGGGACCATCATTCTTCCATCCCGATTGCATGGAGGAGACAGGGACCCAGTCTCAGGAGGTGCTCTACGAGGGCCAGTCACCCTATCATTGCTTGATTGTCTTCTTTCATTGCTAATGTGATGCTCTACAGGATTCTCTGGGCTTCTTGAACCTTGTTCTCCCTGCAGAAGAAAAGGTGGAGGCCTGAGTGGACCTTTCAAGAAAATTGAAGGTGACAAGAAAGCTTTCCTTTATGATGAAGGTTGACCCAATGGTGAGGGATCACGAAGAAAACGCTCTCTGTCACAGGCTGCATTTGAAGTACCACATTTCTCTAAATGCTCAAATTCCAAATGCATTTTAAGTAACTTTTGTCTCTTGCTGGCATTGACTTTCCTAAAATACTTGAGTTGTTTTTCAGCAGCCAGGACTTCCAATGAATTAAAATGAGCTTTTTGTTCATATGAAACAATCTGCTTTTGATAATAATGATTGGTTCTCTCCAATTTTTCTTTGAGCTCTCTGGCTACATTTTTACAGGTCTCCAGGTCTTCAGCTGCCTGTCTCATCTTTTCTTCTGCTTTGGAAACTTTCTTCTCCAGGTCTCGCTGGTAATGGTCCTCTGCCATAAATTTCCTGTAGAATTTCATTCCATTCTCTTCATACAGTTCTTTAATTTTCTTAACATTCTGCCAAAGCTTCTTATTCTCAACTTCCAACTGTGTATTTTCAGACCGTAAAATTTCTTGTTCAAACTGGATGTTTTTAATACGCTCTGTAAGAGCTTCACTTGCTTTCTCAACATCACACAACTGTGTATAAACTTGGTTACGTTTTTGTTCTAAGGATTTTAAAGAAGTATTTAACTTCACAGCATATATCAGCTTTCTCAAAGCGTCTTCTGTCTGGTTATCTAAGAGAGCACCATTTCCTGATCCACTCTTCATTTCTGATTGCAAGGGACCATTATGTGTCATGTGTTCTTCAAGAATAGCCCAGACTTTTGTCTTTAGCAAGCATTCAGTTAGAGACCTGATGTGATCTTCCTTGGCATTTACAAGTTGTTCTGCATGTGCCACAGACTCTTCAACTTTAATTTTCTGTTTATTAAGTTCACTCACTTGTTCCTTGAGTGCTTCTGCATCTCATAAAAGCTGCTTACAGCTTTCTTGCAGTTTGGTGTTTTCCTTCAAAACATCTGTTGCTGAGTCCTTAAGATGTGCTTCATTGATCTGAAGTATTCTTAAAGTTATTTTGGCTTTAGCTACTTTTGATTTGAGATGTTTTGACTCATCCTCCAGGGAATGTATCATTTTTGACATTTCCACATTCAACTCAACTTGTTTACAATGTTTAGATTTCTCTTCTATCAGCTGGTTTCCTAGAAGGAGAATTTCCTCCAGTTTCAACTTGGATATTTCCAACTTTGTATAGGCTGTATCCTTTAAAGATGACTCTAAGGCATCGTGCTGTTTCTGAAGAAGACTAAGTTTTTCAAGTAACTTACATTTTTCTTCAATCAGTCCAGAAAGCTTCATAGCAAGATGTTTTTCTCTTCTTGTGTAAAAGCGGCTTCGAGTGGATTCAAAACTTCTCCACAAAAGCAACAGAACAGACAAAAGTCCAATAATAGCTACATATATCACTAGCTCCCATGGAAAATCATAGGGCTTTGGTCTCAGTTCTTCAGGATCTGTTGTTACAACCCCACAAAATTCCTTTAGGACCAGCCCCAAGTACATCTGATGAACAGTCTTGGGCCCATCCATGGCTCTGAGGCACTCTGGCTGTTGCCAAGGCCTGGCTGAGCCTCAACAGACAACACTCAAAGTTCTGCCTCGAACCCTCACGCTGGAGCACACCACTGCAGGGCTGGTGGCGGGGGAGGGGGAAGGATTGGTTAATGTGCAGTTCCTCTACCCAGAGGGGAGAAGCTTTACATGGTATTGGCCAGACTTTTTCCAGGTGGTCCCACCCTCTAATATAAAATGGAGAAAGATTTCCCATGTATCCTAATGCTCATCTGGGAGCCTTCATAGATAAAGTGTAAGAAAAATACTATTTTTTCTCTTGTGTGTGTATGGGGTCCTATTGTTTATTACTGAATCCAGACTTGGACTTCGTTTTAGACATGTCACAATTTATTCATATCTAACTCATCAATCTTAATTCCTATTGCTTAAAAACACAATTCCTCTGACAGAGGAATGGACAGAGGCTTTCCTTTTCCTTATTCTGCCTTTCATATTTTCTACATGTTTCCGTGTTATATTGAACATTGAAGTCTTCTAATTTCATTTTATTTTACTTTTATTTTCTCATTTATTTTATTATTGTTGTACTGGGCATACATTTTAACATTTACAAAAATTCTCACAATATATTATAGTTGAATTCAACTTGATTCTTGTTTCCTTTTGGATAATTTCTCTCTCTCTCTTTCTCTCTCTCTCTGGCTTGCAGTACTGGAGTTCAAACTCAGTGTCTCAAATTTGCTAGGGAGGTGCTCTACCACTTGTGCCACCTCCCTTCCCCAGTACTCAAAACATCTCTTCTCTCAGAAACATTTTCTGGAGCACCATGATTCCCCAAAGTTCTGGCCTTTGTCACGTATCAAAAATCAATATATTCATGCATATCTTTCTAGTGGTTTTTTGCTTCTGATCTTTCATTTTCTCTCCCTATGTGAACACCCTCTGTTTTGAATCCATACATCTAGAATATATTCGAGTTTTGCAGCCTAATTCTGCAGACATGACATTTTTCTTTTTCAAAAATGTTTTTTCTCTTTTTTGGATGTTTGCTTTTATATAATTCTATGAAAAATTCTGTTGGAATTTTATTAGGAGTACATCAGAAAACAATTAGAATTAATTCAGAGTAAAATATACATTTCTTGTGGCAGAAAATCATCATTTATGAGTAGAGTAGACCTCTACAATCATTCAGGTATTATTTGATTTTTATACAGTAATATTTACAATGACAATAGTCATGCTAACCTTTGTTTTTCCACCACATTTTCCTCCTGATTATTGTTGCCATTTATAAATGTGAAGTTTGAAATTCTATTTCAAATCCTGGTAAAATAGATACAACAAAATTTTCCAACTAACCATGTTAAACGTGCAGATGAATGTGTGTAAGTATGTTCACATAACTCTGTGGCATGTCTTCAGAGCTTTTAAATCTGAATGCATCAAACACACCCTGATGTCCCCTTCCACTCACTTGGAAAGTACCTTACTATTCTCTGGCTCTATGGATTCCACCCTTCTAGATATGTCATGTAAGTAGAATCATGCACTATTGACTCTTTGTTACCAGCTTGCTTCACACAGCATAATGTTTTGAAGGTTCATTCCTAGGGAGTATGTATCTGAATTTCCTTCCTTTTAAAGCTGAGTTGTATTCCACTACATGTACATGACACATTTTTTTAATCCACTGATTTGGTTCTGAACTCTTGGTTCACTTCTGGTCATGGTGAACAATGCTGGTATGAACATGGGTGTGAAAATACCTCCTGGAAACCATGTTCACATCTTTTGGCTACATAACCAGAAGTACAATTGTTGGGTCAGATGCTAATCTAATTTTTGTGGACCCTTCATACCATTTTTCATAGGAGTAGGTTCAGTTTTGAAAGTGACTGTCCTATTTATTTTTTATGTTGCTTATGAACTTTAAAATATGTTCTGGGTCTCTTATTCTGATGCTTTGGAAAGTCTCTTCAATATTTTATAGATAGAGTAAGGCATCTGTTAGGAAATCCAGTTTCCCCTACTCCTTTCTAATTCTCATATCCTTTATTCTTTTTCTAGTTGAAAAGAGGGGAAGAGTAGATTGCTTTGTTTTTTATATTAAGGAAGCTATGAACTCACCAGTAGAAGGCTTGGTGAAAATTTTACAATTATATTTTATTTCATTTTTTTCTTTATTCACTCATTCATATGTGCATACATTGTTTGGGTCATTTCTACCACCTCCCTCTTGCCTCCCCCCCCACCCCGTTACCCTCCCTGCTTCCAGGCAGAACGTGTTCTGCCCTTTTCTCCAATTTTGTTGAAGAGAAGATATAAGCAATAAGAAAGACAAAGCATTTTTTCAAGTTGAGATAAGGATACCTATACAGAGAGATTCCTAGCATTGCTTCCATGTACAAGTATATTAAAACCCAAATTGATTCATCTTTACTCGACCTCTTCAGGACTTCCAGGTTATCTTCCCATATTGACCCTTGTCATTTTAAGGTTACTGTATTAGTTCCGCTGCAGTGGGGACATCAGACACGTTCAAGTTTTGGGTTTCCTACCTATCCCAATTCCTACCGTATGTCCTCACACCTTAACATATGACCCACGTTGAACCACATTACTGCCTTTGCCCTAGAACTAAACCCCACGTATGAGGAAGGACACACAATTTTTGGTCTTCAGACCCTGGCTGACATTGCTGAGGATGATGTTTTTCAGTTCCATCCATTTATTTGCAAATGATAAGATTTCATTGTTCTTCATGGCTGAGTAAAATTCCATTGAGTAAAAATACCACATTTTCTTACTCTACTGCTCAGTAGTGGGTCATCTAGGCTATTTCTATAAATTGGCTAATGTGAATAACACTGCAGTAAACATGGGTGTGCAGGTGCCTCTGGAGTAACCTGAGTCACATTCCTGTGGGCATGTCCCTAGGAGTGGGATTGCTGGATCATATGGCAGATCTATGTTCAGTTTTTTAAGAAGCCTCCATATTGTTTTCCAGAGTGGTTGCACTAGCTTGCTATCACAAAAGCACTGTACAGAGGTTCCTTTTTCCCCACATCCTTGCAAACACCTGTTGGTAGTGGTATTTTTGATGATGGCTATTCTAACAAGGGTGAGGTGGAATCTTAGTATGGTTTTGATTTGCATTTTCTTTATGACCAGAGATGGTGAAAATTTTTTCATGGGTTTTTGACCATTTGAATTTATTCTTTTGAAAAAGTTCTATTTAATTCAGTTGCCCATTACGTTATCGCTTCACTGAATTGCAGAGAGTTTAACTTTTTGAGCTCCCTGTATATTCTGGTTATCAGTCCTTTGTCTTATGTATAGCTGGCAAATATTTTCTCCCACACTGTGGGTGGTCTCTTCAGTTAAGAGACCATTTCTTTTGTGCTGAAGCTTTTTCCTTTTATGTAGTCCAATTTGTCCATCCTTTCTCTTAGTTGCTGAGCTGATGGGGTTCTATTGAGGAAGTCCTTTACTTACCAATTGCTTCCCTGCTTTTTCCTGTACTAACTTCAGATTTTCGGGTCTGATATTAAGGTCCTTGATCCATTTTGACTTGATACTAGTATGGGGCGATAAACATGGATCTAGTTTCAGTTTTTTGCAGACAGATAACCACTTTTCCCAGCAACATTTCTTAAAGAGGCTGTGTTTTCTCCATCTTAGGTTTTTGGCACCTTTGTCAAAAATAAAGTGGGCATAGTTGTGTGGATTCATATCCGGGTCCTCTTTGCTTGGTTCATCTAGACATCGTTATCTATTCTTGGCTTCTGAAGACTTTTTCATGTATGAAGTTTGAACTTTTACAAACAACTATAACATTTGAGGTATAGATTTGATATGATATGTATCATTTAGTCTGTTAGTGTGGTATGATACATGTATAAAATCACCAATGTTGCAATGTGATTTTGTTGCTATGATAAATACAACTTACCTAGGATTCATTATTGCCTTATATCCATCTGAATTTAATTCATTGACATTTTATTTAGGACTTTGGTTTGATGTTTTCAAAAGACTGATGTATAGGTTTTCTTAGTACAATCCTTGTGTTTTTTTACTGAGAGTATAAAGTGAATATTCATTTCCTATGCTTTGAGGCAAATGGAATAGGATAGCCATGTATTTACCTTAAATTTTGGATAAAATTGATCTGTTACAGTTGGGTGGCTTATTAGAATAAGAGTCATTCAATATACAATCCTAAATAGACTGTATGATTTTTACATTATTGTTATTTATTAGGGTGAGAAATCTATTTACATATTTTGATTTTGAAATATGTGACCATAAAATAAGCCAGAACAATTTAACCCCAGGTACTCAGGAGGTGTGTTTGGGAGGATGTTAGTTTGAGGCCAGCTGGGGAAAAAAGTTAGTGAGTCCCCATATCAGTGAAGAGGCCAGGGTTGGTGGAATGCATCTGTGCTATGAGCTACACAGGAGACCAGTGGTGTACTCTCTGGGTTTCATCCCTGTTTAACCCAGATTTTAAAGTATATTTTGTCTAACATTAACTAATATTATTATAGTCACACCAGTTTTTCTTTTATTTATGTTTAGCTTTCCATCTTTGTACTTTAACTTATCTATATGATTATATTTTACAATGAGTGTTTTTCAAGTACAGTTAGGTATTATATATGTTTGGCTCTGACAATATCTGTCTTTTAATTGATATGTTTAGGATAATTCATTTTATTTACTCAGATATTTACTATTTGTATTGCTCTTCCTTCTTTCTTCATGTTTCAAGATTCCTTCTGGCCTTATTCCTTTCTCTTTGGAGAATTACCTTTAACAACTACTCTACAGGAGATCTGCCAGCGACACATTTTTTACTTGTCTTTAACTGAGAAAATCTTCATTTTATTTTGTCTTTTTTTAATTTTTTGTCTATACTTGGGTTTGAACTCAGAAGCTCATGCTTGCTAGGCAGATATTGCACTACTTGAGACATGCTTCTAGTCCTTTTTGATTTTGGTATTTTTCAGGTAGGGTCTGACATTTTTACCATGGGTCAGCCTTGCCTCAGGATCTTCCTATTTATTCCTTCTTATAACTGTAATTACAGACATATGCCACCACACCAAGTTTATTAGATTTTTTATTAAGGCATGATCCTCCTGACCTCTGCCTCATGAGTACCTGGTATTACAATAGTGTGTCACCATGCACACCAAAGTTTCATCCTGAAACTATTTTCTCTCATTTCTGATGGCTGGATTGGAGATCAGGTGTTGGCAAGTTTGGCCTCTACTGAGGACTCACCTTTGGCTTAGAGTTGCCACATTTTTATTATGTCTTCATATGATCACCTTTCAGTCCCTATTTGCCAGTCTTCTAATCACTTCGGATAATGTGAGAAATTATTGTATAAAATAAAACATTGCTATCATACCTAACTAAAGTCATGGACATCTCCAGCAGCTGTTTAAGACCAACCCAATGAATCAGTGTAGCATTTGAACACTATTTTTACTTAGCAAGTGTGAGAGGAAAGCCTGCAATGATTTGACTGTATTTATCTGGCAGCTTTGGCCACTCCCTAGTCATACCTTACCAGGTGTGGAATAATGTCATAGATTCCAATTACCTCTCTTTCAAAACATACATGTATCCTTTCTTATTCTCAAAACCCCCAAATTCTCTGCATCCTTAAACATACTCAAGGCCACTCCACCTGGGTGTGTCTGTCATGGATTAAATCCTATTGTGTTTATTTCCACCAAAAGATCCATATGGGAGATTGCTTTCTACATTTTTGCATGTTTATGACATTTTGTAGTGTCAGAAGCAGGTACTAAAGAAGACTCCCCTCAAAAGGACTACAGCCTATAGATTTATCAAATTTGTTACCCACAAATGACCCAGGAAACTCATAACACAGAAGCACAGGGTGATTCTCTAAATACATAAAAACAGCCAGCAGCCAAGAAAAATATGCTCAACACCAGCAGTCATCAGGAAATGGAAATTAACACCACCACAAGAGGCAGGACAAGATGGCAGATTAGAAGTGCTCATCATTTTGATTCTGTGAATGAGAAGAGTCAGGTAACAAAGGAGTGACTGTTAAGAGGGGAAGAACAATAAGATCTAAAAATAGTTGGCAGGACAGCAGAAAAGCAAAGAGAAATAAAGGAAACAGAGAAAAGCAGAAAACTGTTTCAAATCCCTTCCCGTACTCCCCAGGAGCAGGAGAGAGAGCTGAAGTCACAATGACAGTGTAAAAAGCCAGCCAGAGATTTCTGGCTCTAGGTACTCACATGGTAGACCAATTGGTCTGGGCTTTCATCACGAATGGCTCTGCACTGGCAGCTACTGTAAACCTTGGCTCCTATTAGCAGTGAGCCTCTTCTTCATACATCATTTAAAAGACGGCTCCATGAAACAACCATAAGACTAGGGTAATGTATATTCAATATATAAAGCTGTAATTAGTGACTCTAACAGCATAAAACGAGGGGTACAACTATACAGAAGCAATTGTAAAACTGTTAAAAATAAGGTGGTATTAAATAGGACTATGTTATTGTAAAATAAAATGTTTATTGTGATTCCAAGGCAATAACTAAGAAAACAAAACATGCAAGGTTAAAAAAAGTGAAAATGGAATAAAACTGATACACCAGAAAATAACACATTGAAGGCAGTACTAGAAGTAATTAAGGAAAAATATGAGACGTAAAAACAAATGCCTAAATGGAAAAATTATATCCTTTCTTTTCAGTAATTACTTCATTGGATATTACTGGCTTTTTGAACTCAGGTCCTCATGCTTGCTATGCAAGTGCTCTACCACATGAGCCACCACTGCCAAGACCTTTTTTTTAGCTAGGGCTTGGGGTTTTGCCCAGGCCAGCCATGGACCACATTTCTACCTACACCTCCTGTGTAGCTGGGATTACAGATAAAAACCAAGACCCCAACTTGTTCATTGACATGGGGTCCCACTAACTTTTTGCCTGGGCTGACCTTAAACCTCATCCCTCCCAATCTCCATCTCCTGAGAAGCTAGGATTACAGGCACACACCAACATGCCAACTTCAATGATTCCCTTTAAAGTAAAGCAATTAAATCAGGTGCACTGGCATACTCTGCACTCCCAGCAACTAGAAAGGCTGAGGGGAGAGGATCACCTGAGCTCACCATTTTGAAACCAGCCTCAACAACATAGTGAGAACTTGTCTCAAAAAAAGAAAGTACACTGATGAAATTCTCCTATAAAAAGGCAGATATTAGGATATTAGAAAAAAGTGTGACCTGTCTATACACTATAAGAATCTTCTTTTGAAGGTGAAAAGATGGAAACAGATATTTCATGCAAATAGTAACTAACGAAGAGAAGTGGGTGCATTGCTGTCAAAATATACACTTTAAGTCAAATAGATAAAATTCTAAATTATTATTATATATCACTATTTATAAGTGGTTTGATAAAGAAAGCATAAAAATTATAAACACACACACCTTACAAAAGACTGCAAAAGTATTCAAAGAAAAATTTGAGAAAGCTGAAATGAGAAATAGACAGTGTAATGATAATAGTTGGACATATCAACACATCATTTTCAGTGAAGGATAAAACAGTCAGATAGATTAATAAGGAAAGAGAAGACTTAACAACACTATAGAGCAATTAGAACTATGTGCCCTATAGAACAGTCCACCCAATGGCAGCACAATGCACATCCTGAAGTGAACATTGGCCATTTGCCAGGATAGACAAAATAGATAGCCAAAGATTACCTTTGATCAGTTGAATAAAGATAGAAAAATCTTTGGAGGTGTGGCTCAAGAGGTAGAACCCTCCTTAAAAAAATGAAGCACTGAATTCAAACCCCAGTACCACCAAAAGAAAAAAAAACAAGAAAAGGGAAACAATCATTTCAGATATGTTTTCTAATTACAAAATGAATCAGAAGGAAAAATTAATAATATATGATTAATATATTGCAAACCCTAAGTGTGTAAGGGCAAGTGTGCAAGGAAGGATGCCAGCAGATGGAAGAAAATACTCTGAGAGACAAGATTTATTGAAAATTCATAACAGGGTAGTTACCAGGGGAAAAAGTGACCCAGCCCTGACCTCCACAGCACTGATAAGGTCCAGTCCTGAACACAGGCTGGGCAAGTAGTGACTGTCCTTCATGGTGCCTCACCAGAATGCCAGCAACATGTACCATCGCCACCACATTACCTTGAAGTCCAGTGGTGGTCAGCAGGACCAAGAGCACTTGTCCTCTCCACTGTGCTCCTTCATGAGCTGACTAGCACGCGGAGAGGGTTAAAGGTTAGACTACATATCCATGACCCTTCAGCTCAGCCTGCTTCGTGCTTGTGTGAACAGCATTCCCAGGAATAGCTCCCTTAGCAGGTGAGCAGGAAACAGAGCTCTTTTAGATAACACTAATTTGCCCTCACTCTCAGTGTGCATGACAGGGAGTCAGTGGCCTTTCAGGTGGCCCTTGTCCCAGCATTCCAGTCTTGGCCCACTTTCACTCTTCCCTTGATTGGGCAAGAGTCACAGGGAACAGAAAGGGGGTGATTCAAGGAAAGTTACTAGATGACAAAATTCTGGTTTTCTCAGGTACTATACAACAGCACATTCTTAAACAGCCAATGGATCCAAGAAGAAACCACAAAGATATTAGAAAATCTCAGCAGATGAATGAAAATGAAAAAGAACTTACCAGAAGTTGTCATGGTAACTTCTTCTAGGCATGAGCTGCATGCATATGTAAGTGTCCTTCTGAGCTTGGTATCACATGAGGAGCCTTCATTCATCAACACAAAGATTTTGACTGGTGAGTTCTGCTGATAACCTTTTGAGGTGACAGCAGGGAAAGATGAAACATCAAAATATGTTGGCAATTTCTTTGGATCTGTGGTGGTTAGGGATTGAACCCAGAGCCTCACACTTCCTGGGAAGGTGCTCTACCATTTGAGCCACACCCCCAGCTCCTTCTCTTAGCCTTTTGAAGGTCAATTAGAAGCTGAGAGAGCACCTTTTGAAGGTCAAGCAAGACCTGTGCTCCCTGCCTAAGTGGACTGCTGAGGATCAGAGCAGAGAAATGTCAGGAATTCATGCAAACAGGAATCAAGACAATCAACAATGTCTGTCTCGAGGAAGAGCTGTGTCACCACATGAAAATATTTGTTCATGTAAACCCTGAAAACAATGAAGAAAAAGAAGATGGATGCCATAAAGTGGTCCATGATGTGAACCAGGAACAAGATAGACATGCCACGTACACCACTTCTCTTCAACACACTATTGAAAGTTCAGACCAAAGAAAAGAAACTAGTCAACAGAAAGAAATAAGAACATCCAAACTGCAAAGAAAGAAGTAAATTGATCTCTGTTCACAGAATGTCCTTAAGACTGCACATGCAACAATTACTGTTTGAATAATATTTTATCACCAAAGTTGCATGATACAAGATCAACACGCAAAAACTAGTCGCAGTCAGGCTCTGGTGGTGTACAGTTGTATCCCAACTACTTCAGATTCTTACACTGGGAGGAATACCAGGGCAAATAGTTCTTCAGAACCAGAGCAAAATGTACTGGAGCTGTGCCTTAAGCAGTAGAGAACTTGCTTTCCAAGTGAAGCCCTGAGTTGAAGTCCCACTCCCACACACAAAAAAAGAAAGAAAACAAACTTAGCAATGTGTTCTTGTGTAGTACATGTTTGCAACATATGGCCATGGGGAAGAATCTAGATAAAGGATACATAGGAACTTCTGATTATTTCTTACAACTGCACCTGTACCAACAATTATCTCAACAAATTAACCAAAGATCAAGGGGGTACACAATAGATACTCAGTTAACAGAATCCTTTCTTCTTCTGTGTAACAGAATTTGCTCTTGGATTGCTTTATTCACTCCATTCTTGGTAGTAACCTACCAAGAAAATATGTCAACTGAGTTCCTAAGCAACCTTATTTATGATTATGATTGCTTTGCCAACCTTCATAAAGATTCAACAGCTACATTACTAGACAACCTTGTTCATGATAAAAAGACTCCTGATGGGTAAGTTATACCAGTCCAGGTACATCATGAGATGAGGGGATACTGGAGACTAAACTATGGTCTTAGGCTATTTAAGAGACACTGGCTCTGGTAGGGCTCAGGGCCTCAAAGCCAGTGTGAGGCTTGCTTCCTGAGCTGTCATTTGAAACATCAGAGGAAACAGCTGCTGAACAGCTGTGTGCACTGCCAAAGGAAAGTGTCTGATACCACAAGCTGGCTTTGCTCTCCTTATACCTATTTATAACATGAATGAAACAATGTAGTACTGTGAGTTTAGATGAAGTGAAGAGTCCTGATACAGAAGATACTTGGAGGATGGTGGAAAGCTGTGCCTATTTAATCTTAGACATAAGGTCTACCCAACGTATAAGATTTTTAGGATGTTAAGATGAATAGGTATATTTATGAGCTATTTCTGCTACTGATGCAATCTGTTTTCTCTTGCTTTGACACAAATCTTGTAGACCCAAATCCAGGGCAGTACTGAAGCAGGTTTCCCTTGGCAAGTTCTAATTGGTGGGTTTTCAGCAAGAAGACACCAGTGTTCTGGAGTCATGTTCTCACTGAGCGGTGGTCACTGGGGTATATTTTGCTATTGCATGTACTATGCCTTGGTCAGTTTGTCCCCAAGGGTTCATGTGCTGGGGGCTTGATCCTTGGTGTGGTAGTGTTGAGGTAGTATAACCTTTGAGAGATGGGATAACTACTGATGAATGGATTAGAAAATGTGGTATTTATACACAATGGAATTCTACACAGCCATGAAGAAGAATGAAATCTTGTCATTCACAACTAAATGGATGGAACTGGAGAACATCATTCTGAGCGAGGTTAGCCAGGCTCAGAAGACTAAACAGCATATGTTCTCCCTCATATGTGGACTTTTGATCTAGGGCAAATACAGCAATGTGATTGGACTTCAGTGACATGATAAGGTGAGCACACACACCGGAGGCATGGGGATAGGTAAGAAACCAAAAAAACATGATCATATTTGAGGTCTTCAATGCAGAGGAACTAATACAGAAACTTTAAAACATTGGACATTAATATGAGATGGAGATCAGGAACTAGAGAAAAGGTTACTTAGAGATGAATCAACTTAGAATGTGACATTTTTCCATGGAAGCAATGCTAGGAATCTCCCTGTATATCTATCCTTATCTCAACTAGCAAAAATGCTTTGTCTTTCTTATTATTGTTTATACTCTATCTTCAACAAAATTAGAGATAAGGACAGAACAGATTCTGCCAGAAAGCAAGGGTGGTTAGGTGGAAAAAGGAGGGGGCAGGGGGAGGGGGGAGAAATGGCCCAAACAATGTATGCACATATGAATAAACGAGAAAGAAAAAAAATTTTAAAAGAGCGAAAAAACAACCAGATGGGATACAGCTAGGCATGGTGGCGTACAGACAGAAATTCAGCTGCTCAAGGGGATGATGAGTTCAAGGCCAGTCTAGGCAAAGTTACCATGAGACACTATCTGAAAAAAAGTAAAAGCAAAAAGGATTCTGGTTGAATTGGTAGAGTATTTGTCTAGCAAGCTCAAGGCCCTGAGTTCAATCCTCAATACCATTAAAAAAAAAAAAGAATCAGGGTGGGCGCCGGTGGCTCACACCTATAATCCTAGCTACGCAGGAGGCAGAGTTCAGGAGGATCACAGTTTGAAAACAGTCCTGGCAAATAGTTCATGAAACCCTACTGAGTGACTCAAGGTGCGCCCTGTGATTTCAAGCCCCAGTAGTGCCAAAATAAAAATTACAATAAAAAAAAAAAAGAAAAAAAAAGGGTTCCACACTTCTAACACCAGCACAAAGGATAAACTTTTACTACATGGAACTTTGGGGCCATTCAAGATCTATGGAGAAATAGCTAGAGGGAACTCCCAGGACAATATACTTTGGTGTCATGGGAACATAACTACGTGTTCAAACTTTCATGTATTTTCTCATTTCTCAGTTTTCTTTTAGAGGTGCTTGTGTAAAAATATTTGAGATATAGTAACATGGAAAAATTGCATAATTCATTTTGTTCTCATCATAGATTTTTCCTGTATCTGCACCCAGTCCTTATCCCCCCATTACGTTGTACACCATTTGGAGAAAGAACCATAGCTCATGTGTGGACCATGCCCTACGAACCTCAGGAAACTTGGAACTCTTCCATATGGAATAATATTAACACTTGCTGTGTGTTGAGTATATGGGTGTGGGAAACCAAAGGAGTCTTCCCTGAAGTACTGAGGATTGTTGTACTGAGGATTGTTATACTGAAGACAGTTAAGAAGCCAGAGCTCTGTCTTTGCCCCTGTTTCCATGATGGCAGGACAAAGATTCACACAGACAAGGGCACTTTCTGTTTTTTTCCCTTGTCTACCCTCAAATGAGACATTTACATCTTCCCTTCCTGGAGAAACCAACAATCAGTCCAGAGCTGGTACAAGAGGAATCCTGAGGAAGGAACTGCCACCTTCTCAGGGTTATAGCAACTCAGCAAGGGAAATGTCTTTATCTTTGCCTTAGCACTCTGAGATTTATTGCACTGTCAATAATGTTGAAAAGCAAATACTGGGGCACAGCTTTGACAGATGGCTACTCTTCAACAGAGTTTTTCCTTCCTGCACGACACACATGGAGCCTATCTTTAAACTTGCTAGTGTTTTTAAGTACTCTTGATCTACCTTTTGTTTATAGGATGATGGTAATAATAACAGGACATAAATATGAGGGAGGGACTGTGTAGAGGGTAACATGAAAGGAGAAGGGAAAGTAAATGAGACTGAGGGATTAAAAGGATCAAAAACAGCATGACAAAGAGCAGAGAAGGGAAAGGGAGTGGGAATATAATGCAGAGGTGAACTGTTCAAACTAAACTGTTGACATGTATGGAGTAATTACAGTGAAATCCTATCATATTGTTAGTGTAAGCTACTTCAAAAACAAAATGAAATAAATTTTAAAAAGGTAAAAACAGATATGTGATGAAGCAATTATAAAATCGATTGTATTGTGTTAATATTAGACAAAAATACAATTTAAGGGACAAACTATTTCCCAATATAGGAAGAGAAATTTCAAAGTAATAAAAGGTCAGTTCACAAGGAAGACAGTAGAAATCAATAAATATATAGCTAACACACTTTAAGCCACACAAGATAAAAAGTGACAAAAATAAAAGCAAATTAAAATCCCTTTTCTGAGTAATTGAAAACACATCTAAAATAAAAGTCAGTAAGGAGAGAGCAGAGTTGACCATAAATTATCAACTCAGCCTTGCCGAACTGGCAGCAAATAGACCTAGGAATAATGCACTTTGGCTTTGTCATTAAGTGCAGGCTGCAATAAATTAAGGGCAAAGTCATTTTCCTTATGCATCAGATAAGAGGTTTCAGTGGAAAAATGGTAGGGTTTACTCTTGCTTTTGTTTTGTTTTCATCATTACCCAAGAACATTTCGATAAGTGTCTGGTAAAAATCTATCTGATGACCTTTGACAGGGAAACCAATTAGCCAGGATATGATCCTTCTTCCCTAAAAAGAGACTTTCAACCTTCTGTGTTGAAATATAACAGCCATGAGCAATAAGAGAAAATGCTCTTCAGCCTGGGGCTTCTCATTCTTGTTGGAATACTCATTATCCAAGCTGTATCTGTTCAGACATGGTGAAATCAAGCAGCTAATGAAGTTCTCACTGTACTTTCTAGTTGTGAAAGTTTTCTGTTTAACTCTGAAAGTGACTTTATGCATTTCCAAACTATCCATGTTGACGTTCTGATTTCATTATCAATACGGGGTGGGGGTCTTAAATTTTGTTAGATAATTTACACTATTATGGATTTGTTGATGCATGCAGATCATATTCTGCTTAGCTTGGTTTCTTTGAATTTCTGGTGCCAATTTAAGAAAAGGTAATGGGTTCTCCCCTTGAGTTATAATGTGTCATATTCAAGCATCCTGTTCTCTTCAAACTATACTTTTAAAAATAAAACAAAAACATCCACAAAGTTTTAGTTGAGAAATGTGATAATACAAAAAACTCACCAAAATGGCAAATATTTCAATCAGTAAATGGACAATAAAGTGGACACTATCCAAATGAAGAATGCTGGTCTGATGTCAATACATACATGAGAAATTGTCTAGATATTTAGGCATTGTTGAACTACAAATCAAGACTACATAGAGATTCCATCTCACCCCAGCCAGAATGGCTATGACCAAGACAACAAAAACTGTAAAAGTTGATGCAGATATAGGGGGAAAGAAACCCTTCTACACTGTGCATGAAAATGTTTAGGCCATTATGGAAATCAGTGTGGAGGTTCCTCAAAAAAGTAAGACTAGATCTCCATATGATTCACTTCCACCACTTAAACCCAAAGGAATCAAAGGGTGCTTACCAGACAGATACCTTCATGAACATGTTTTTTGTGGTACTGTTAACAATAGCCAAGATATGGAATTACCATAGATGCCCAACACTGGATGAATGGGTGGAGAAAATATGGTATACATACACAATGGCAATTTATTTGGAGAAAATAGGAACAAAACTGTGAAATATGCAGGAAAATGGATGGAACTGGAGATCATAGTGTTCAGCCCAAATAGCTACACTCAGACAACAAGTCAAGAGAAAAAAGAACATGAAAGTTACAGGATGTGAAGGATACACAAAGTAGGAAGAGAGGTATAAAAGACAGCACTAGTCTGGGTGAATATGATCAAAGTATACCACAAGGATGAAGAAAAGTATCCAACTGAAACCCATTACTTTAAAAACCACTTCTAGGAAACTATTCCACATATTGGAAATTCAGTAACTTACATCAAATGATCAATGAGGCAAATAAAAAAAATAAAGTGGGTATGGATAAATATTTTAATTGAATGAACAGTTACTATGAGTCCCCAATGAGAACCTTTGGGGAATCAATCCTAGGGCCCCCAACTAAGGAACATTCCTCTGGATATCCCAGTGCAGGGAGTGGGAATCTATTTGTTAGTTCTGAATCATCCATCGTTGACAGAGTGCCACATGTCACATTCTAAATGTTCTCTCGGGAAAAATGTCACTCACTTCCTTCTCCACCTGTGAACTTCCCATCACACAGGTCCAGAAGGGAGCAGCAGAGACACAAGGATTTTGTGACAGCACCCAAAAGCAGCAGACAGTAGACAGGTAAGCATGGCTAGGAGAGCATGTCAGGAATGAATCCCTCCAACAACAGATGATTCTAATGCACACAAGCCAAAGCCAAGGTACTGGGAAATCAGACCCGCTTAATCCTTCTGCATACAAACAAGTTCAAGAGGGAAAAGACCCTTCATCTCTCACAGACAAGACTTTTCTCCCAGAATGTGTTGTGAACTAGGAACAGAGCTAACCCATCTCCAAGACAGAAACGGGAAACAGGGTGATGGAAAGGGGACAAGACAGAGAGAGAGAGAGAGAGAGAGAGAGAGAGAGAGAGAGAGAGAGATACTTCAATGACCACTTAGGCACATGTGTTCAAGGTACCACCACCATCCAATAGCACCATCTTAAGACTAACCCCTTAACACATGGGCCTTTAGGAGGCCTTCAGATCCAAACTATAGCGGGGACAAACCAAATATGCCTGAGTCCAGCTATGGGTAACTGGACCCACTTCACCCCTTCTGGTCTAGAGTGGTCACACGTCCTAGGTTACATGGAGATTATCCATGCCATCCCCCTTGAGGACACACTCAAGGAAATTCCTGTAACAGGTGACCTTGGATTTGCCTACATTGACAATGTCTGAACACAGTCATCTCTCTACTGCACTCACATAAACCTGCTTCAGGCCCACATTCTTTCTCATCTTACTTTTGTCTTTTCTTTGCAATACGGGTGATCAAATCCAGGGTTTGCACATGCTAGGCAAGTACTCTATCACAGATCTACATCTGAAAATTGCCAATTTTATTTCAGAAATGCACTCCTTAGACACAATCACGTTTCTCATAAAATACCATGTCTGTATGCCATACTGGTAGGTTCTTCTGTGCAATACCTTTGTGAATGTTCATGCTGTCATTTGAATAATATCTTGAGAAATTGACCACCACTACAAAAGAAAGATTCTCCAAGGAATTCTGCACACAGAATGTGAAGGCAAAAAAAAAAAAAAACCCATGAAAGGACAGGCAATACCAAACCATAGGCAAAGAAAAGGCAAGAAAGTAGAGAGTAACACTGATTCAGCTACACAGAATCAAACCCTTAAACAGCAAAGACAACTAAATGACAGGAATCACCACACACCTTTAAATACTAACAATAAATATTAATGGACTTAATTCCCCCATCAAAAGACCATTAGGCAAACTGGATTAAAAAGGAAGCTCCAACAATGTGCTGCCTACAGGAGACACATCTCATTGACAGAAACAAGCACTGGCTTAGGGTGAAAGCCAATGGACATCATAAACATGCAGGGGTAGAAATACTTATCTTGGAAAAAGTAGACTTCAAACTTAGACTGATCAAATGGCCAAAAAACACATGAAAAAATGCTCACCATCTCTAGCATTAAAGGAAATGCAAATCCAAACCACACTAAGATTCCACCTCACCCTTGTTAGAATAGCCATCATCAAAAACACTACCAACAACAGGTATTGGCGAGGTTGTGGGGAAAAAGGAACCCTCATACACTTATGGTGGCAATGCAAGCTTGCAGAACTACTCTGGAAAAAAATTTGGAGGCTTCTTAAAAATCTAAACATGGATCTGCCATATGACCCAGCTACCCCACTTATAGGGATATACCCGAAGGAATGTGACACAGGTTATACCACAGGCACCTGCACACGCATGTTTATTGCAGCACTATTCACAATAGCCAAGTTATGGAAACAACCAAAATGCCCCACTACTGACAAATGGATCAAGACAATGTGGTATTTATACACAGTGGAATTTTACTCAGCCATGAAGAAACATGAAATCTTACCATTTGCAAGTAAATGGATGGAACTGGAGAATATAATTCTGAGCGAGGTTAGCCAGGCTTGGAAGACCAAAAACCATATGTCCTCCCTCATATGCAGATTTTAGATCAAGGGCAAATACAGTAATGTTGTAGGACTTGGGTTACATGACAAGGGGAGAACATATACGAGAGGTACAGGGTTAGATAGAAAACCCAAAATATGAAAGCATTTGATGTCCCCACTCCAGAGGAATTAATACAGAAACTTTAAAGTGACAGAGGTTAACATGAGAAAGGGATTAGGAATCAGTGTAAAGATCAGTTAGAGATGAATCAACCTGGGTTGTACCACATTTGTACATGAAAGCAATGCTAGGAATCTCTCTATATAGATGTCCTTATCTCAACTAGCAAAAATGCTGTCTTTCTTATTATTGCTTATTTCTACTCTTCAATGGAACTGGAGAAAAGTGCAAAAAAGGTCTGCCTGAAAGGGAGGGGGAGGGAGGGAGAGGGAGGAGGTGGGACAAAAGCCCCAAACAATGTATGCACATGTGAATAAATGAATAGAAAAATAACCAATGGATCAAGGAAGAAATAAAAAAATCTCAGGATTAGGTTTTTTTTTTTTTTGCAGTATGGGGTTTGAATTAAGGGTCTCATGCTTGCTAGACAGGTAAGCTACCACTTGAGCCACTCCACCAGCCCCAAATCTCAGGTTTAAATGAAAACATGTAGCAGAACCTGTAGGATACAACTAAGGCAGTTCTAAGAGAGAAGTTTAGAGCTATGAGTGGCAACATTAAAAATCAGAGAGATCTGAAATAGATGACTAATAAGGTACTTCAATGTCTTAAAAAAAACCAAGAACCATTAAGCTCCCAAATAAAAATTAGGGCAGAAATCAATAACATGGAAGCTAAAAGAACTATGCAAAAATCAATGAATCAAAGAGGTAGAATAAGCAATATTGACAAACCTTTCACCAAACTACCCATGAGAGAAGACACAAACCAATAAATTTAGAGATGAAAAAGAGTACATTACAACAATTAGCAATGAAATTCAGAGGATCATTAGGGAATATTTTGAAAAACTATATTCCAGTAAATTGAAAAGTTAGAAGAAATGGATAAATTTCTATCACATGCAACCTACCAAAATTGAATCAAGAGGATATAAATAACTTAAACAGATGTATAATGATCAATAATATTGGAGCAATGATAGTCTCCAAAGAAAAACTCAGGACCCAATTTATTGCTGAATTATACCAAACCTTTAAAGAAACTCTAACACCAGTGTTCCTCAACTATTCTATAAAACAGAAACTCATTCTACAAAGTCTTGATTATCCTAATACCAAAACCAAATAAGAATAAAACCAAAAAGAAAATTATAGACCAATTTCCTTGCTGAACATAGATGCAAAAATTCTAAATACAATACTAGCAAACCAAGTTCCACAACACGTTAAAAGATCATACACCATGATCAAGTTGGTTTTATTTCAGTAGTGCAAGAATGATTTAACATATGCAAATCAATAAATGTAATATATCACATAAATAAAATAAAGGAAAAAATCATACAATCATTTCAATAGATGCAGAAAACGTCTTTGACAAAATCCAATGTCCCTTTATTATAAAAGTCCCAAAGAAACTAGGAATAGAAGGGACCTAAACATAATAAAGGCAATATATGGCAAACCTGTTGCCAACATTTTCTGAATGGAGAAAACCAGAAATCACCTTCTCTAAAGTCAGGAATAAGACAAGAATGTCCACTCTCACTCAACATTGTGCTTGAATCCTTAGCAAATTTAATACTCTAGTTTCAGCAACGAACAGATGGTCCACATGGAGTGTCCATGAGGAAACATCACGGATAATTTAAATTATATTTTAGATCAATGGACCTACAGGACATGCACAGCACATTTTGCCAAACATTGACAACTATACGCATTTTCTATTTCTATGACGTGGCTATTGTGAACAGTGCTGTTACAAGCACATGTCTCTGTTGTGTGCTGCCTGTGATTCTTTTGGGATATGCCTAGGAGCATTAATACTGCATCATATGGCAGTTCTATTTTTAGGTTTTTATGTACTTCCATACTGATAAGTCATGTTCAAGTCTGGTACAAAGGTTAAATAATAATAAATTTAATAAAATAATTATATTCATAGTACTGTGTTACTAGATAGACATATTAAAGAGAAAAGATATAAGCTGCAATACCACAACCCAATTGTGATGGTGGGATGGACAAGTAAAAGTATGACTTTTAGTTGTTAGCAATTGAATTTCACATTTTCTTTATACATTAATTTGTTGGTGGAAACTTAGGTTAGTTTCATATCTCACCTGTAAACATGGGAGTGTCAATATCTCTTCATTGTACTGATTTCCTTTCCTTTGAATGCATACAAAAATAGACTAAGTGTTACAATTAACTAAGGAAATGAGGCTCATTTTATACACATGAGGTGCCTAACAGAAACAAGGAAGGTAAAGGGAATTAATTGGTCATTCATTTAAAAGTTATTTCCCTTGTAAGGCAGGAAACAGATTCCAGTATAGAAAACTGATTGATTAGCATGTGGTTACTACAGGTACCATTTCTAAGGATTAAAACAGAGAATTTGCTATCATGCTCATTAAAACTGGCATATTGGGAAATTTGGTTGTAATGTATCTGTCCTGCTATCTTAGAAGGCTTATAACAACTCAGCTTCAGTTTGGTGACAGCAAATTGCAGCATGAATGAGTCCATTTAGATTTTTAGTTTGACTTTTTGGGGTCCAGTGTTCAAACTTAGTCTGAAACAATAACTTCCTGTAACTTTTATTTAACTTTAGGGATTTTGAGCATTTAAATATCTATTGGCTATTTGTGTATCTTCTTTTGAGAGAAAGTTAATCATATTTTGCACATTTTAATAGGCTTATTTCTTTTATTTTTTAACTATTTAATTCCTTGTATGTATTATACTAATCCTTAATCAGCAGTGTGGTTTGGTGGTATTGGAGTCTGAGCTCAGTCCCACTTTTGCTAGGCAGGAGTTCTAACACTTGGGCACACCACAAGCTCAGAAGTACAGTTTGTAAACATTTTGTCCTGTCCATAGGTTGCTCTTCACTATGTTGTTTTTTTCTTTGGCTGTGCAAAAGCTTTCTGGTTTGATTTTATTACATAGGTCTATTTTTGTTTTCTGTGCTTTGGGATTCATATCCAGAAACTTACTAGTTAAAAACACTTGACAACTGCCATGGAGTTTTCCCTTTCACTTTCTTACAGTACTTTTACATTTTCAGGTATAGTGTCCTTTAAAATATATTTCCAGGTTAAGTTTACTATTCATTTTGAGTTCATTTTGGGTATGCAGTTAGATAAGAACCTAATGTAACTCTTATTCATGTGAATATCCAGTTTTCCTAAAACCGTTTACAGAAGGGGACATCCTTTCCTACTGCATATTCCTGGTACTTTTGTAAAAACTGGCAAAGTCAGGCATGGTGTAAACTCCTGAAATCCCAGAACTCAGGAGACTGTGACCACAGGAGCAAGAGTTCAAGGCAAGCCTGGACTACAAAGGGATTTCCAGGTCAGCCTGGGCTACATCCAGATCCCATCTGAAAAAAAATCAATCGACCAAAAATTTGTAGATTTATTTCTGAGTTCTCTATGCCATTCCATTGGTTGATGTGTCTCTTTTTTAGGCCAGCACCATGCTGTTTGTATTACTATAATTTTAGTATATTTTCATGTCGGTTATTATTCAGCGTTGTTCTTTTAATTCAAGTCTACTTTGAATATTGGAGGCCTTTCCTGGTTCCATATAAATTTTAAGATGGATATTTCTACTTCTGGAGAAAATGCCAGTGAACTTGTGCTGGAGATTGCATCAATCTATGAATTTCTTTGGATAGTAGACATTTCAATAATAATAGTTCTTTCAATCAATGAGCAAGGAATATCTTTTTTATTTATTTGTATCTTCTTCAAATTCTTTTCTCAGTGGTTTGTAGTTTTCATTATACAGGTCTTTCACCTCTTAGAGTAAATGACTCCTCAGATTTTATTGTAGTTATCCTTGTTAGGATT
This sequence comes from Castor canadensis, assembly GCF_047511655.1. Classification (NCBI taxonomy): domain Eukaryota; kingdom Metazoa; phylum Chordata; class Mammalia; order Rodentia; family Castoridae; genus Castor; species Castor canadensis. The sequence goes on from NC_133401.1 coordinate 68,941,796, forward strand.
GTTTTCCAATTTTTTCATACAGTTTTATAGAATAATTTGATGTATGCAAATGTGATTTTTCAAGTGAATTTGATGTCCTGCAATTTACTGAATTTACTGCTTAGTTCCACCAGTTTTTTGGTAGAGTCAGAAGGGCTCTTTTATAAAATCTTATTGTCTGCTAACAGCAATTAAAAAATTTCATTTCTATTTCAGATTCCTTTTATTTCTTTTTCTTGGCTATTTGGATAAGACTGTCAGTATTATATTGTATGGAAGTGGCTGGAGTGGACATTCTTAGGCCATTAAACATTTTTATACTTTGTGAACTTATCCTTTGACTACTAATTATGAGTGATGCCAGTATAAGCAATGAGATTTTAAAAATAAATAATGAAGTTTAGGAAAGTTTTAATGCCTAGAGCAAAAGTGTTATTCCTGACATTCAGGAAATACATTGTTATTAAATCATGTCTAAGGTGTTTTACTTCAGGGACTATCCTACACAACCTCTTTTCTCCTAAGTCTCCCTTTATTTTTTTCCAATAATTAAGTCCCACTTTCTAATTCTTTCATGAATCATTATTTTTAACTCAGAATCTCATTTAGAAGGTTTTTCCTATTAAGGATAAATTGCACTGAAAATCGTTTCCTCTCATGGTCTTGTGTCATCTGATGCATGATTCCCCTTTACACCATGCAAAACAAGACATTGGATGATGAATCCCATGCTTCACTTCTGCGTCCCTAGTCTTGTCTTTCTTCCCCCTATCTCTCACCTACCTATTTCCATCTTTATGGAGATTTCTCTATTTGGATTTTTGATCCACCCTAAATCATGCCTTTTGAAAAATGCAACTCTCTAGTCTCCATGACTAAAATGGCATCAATAAGTTGACCTACCTAGCATAGCTTTACAGTTTCAGACCCTAGAACAATGGCTGGCACGAAAACTGCTTCATTAATAATTTCCCAATGCCTACAGCATACAGACCTACACATTTCTTGAATAGTTCCTTAAAAAGGCATGAAGGTTTGAGACAAATTCAGTCTTACTTAGACACTGAGATGTTAAGGTTATGCTGCTTCCTTGATATCTGGTCTTTCCTTCTGGGAACTATGTGCAGACAGACAGAGTCTTAATACAATGCCACTTCTAGGCCAATTTTTTTTATATCCCTCTTCCATCATATTGCCTTTTCTGTCTGCCTCATGCAGACTTTGACACCCATTGGACTGCTTTTGAGTGCCTTGTCTGAAGGAAGAGTCCTACTTTTTAACACCTCAGGGTGCTGCTGTAAATGGGATGATCTGAAGGACCAGAAAATCCAAGCCCATCTGAAGTGACTCCCTGTGTTAAAACAGATCACTTCACTTTTCTTCCTCTAATGAAACACAGCAAGCCATTGCTACAATGATGATGCCTTCCCAATCCCTCATAAAGCTTTCTCCACTCTTCTTGGTGGTCAGTAGTTAGGATCTGACTCATGCCATATTTGGTAATCATGAAAAGAAAACCTCCCAGGGAAACATTTCCATTCTTGAAGAGCAATTGCAGCTTAGTCCTCACATGGACTCAAAGACTCAAATGTAGGTCTCAGGTACATCCCAGACATTATTCCTAGTCCTACATTTCATAACTCAGGGAGGCATTGACCCTAGTCACAGTGGCTCAGGGATTGGGCAGCACTGAGCCTTCATACAATGAACCCCAGTGCTCATGGTTTAGGGTGAGGATCCCTTATTAGGAAGCACAAAGAACTAAAACCAGCCTCTGTCAATTGATGGTCCTTCAGTGTTGAGAAAAATAATCATGGCATGCAAGCTTTTCTGTTTTATGTATTCCTCAAGGGAAGGTGACAGCTTGAAAACATGCATTTCCTTTCATATCGCCAAATCTTTCATTACAGTAAATGAATGAAATAATGTTAAACTGGTATTATTCATTCCTAATGACTCAAGTTTTCTTCCTAACCTTCAACAGGTATTCACAGATTATCCTTCTACAATTTCACACTTCAATAAAAGTGTAGCATGCAACACAGAACAATGAGTACCACACAAGTTCTTGGCTTTGGACTTATATTACATCTTCACTAAATATACATTATCATAGGACAATAAAATTAATAAGGCACGTGTAAAAGTCCTGCATGAAAAACAGGTGTTTCTAATTGAGTTTTTAAAATCAGAATGAGTAATGCTTAAAATCAAGTGTGACAGTATATGCCTATGGTACAGACCTTTCCTATGGAGAAGAACTTGCTTTGTTCCTCTCCTAAAGCCAAAATTCAGACAAATTGGTGACATTTATCAAAGGGTAGATTGTGATCCAATAAGGAAAAAAAACTTAAAAAAAGAACTAAGTAGTCTAAATATAGACTACCTGAACTGGAGATCATGTTTCTCTAATGTCAAAGGTTCCTGCTAATTCATTCTGAAAGATGAATATTGGATATTCATCAGGATATTGTAAAAATATCTCTGCCTTAGGAGAAAGATTGCTTAGATGTGTTGGAACATCCTGCACCTCTCTGATCTTCTTTACTTCTTGAATCTTAATTATACTTTAAAAAATTAATCCCTAATAAGCATTTTCTTGGTACATGAAGCATTTTAACATTTGGTTATTTTGTTTTCTGCATTACAAATATCAGTGCTTATCTTGCTAAACTCTTTCTGTGCATGTGTGTACAGGTTATGAATTATCTTTACACATAAGAAACTCACTGACCAGAAATCGTGTTTAATATTTTGCAGTATCATGAAGTACTACATTCCTCAGCTGAGTCCAGTAATTTGATGATATTGTTATACTACAATGAAGCCATCTCCAAGGCATAACATTTAATGTAATCTGGGCATACAAAGAGGTTCCACAAATTCCTTTCTAATAACCTTCATTGTTCTACCATGTATTCTTAAGTTGAATTTAGTTACACTTCCTCCCATTGTGCCTGAATGTTAATGTTAGGGAGATTATCTACCTATTGAACCTAACTAAGTTCCAAAGCATCCTTCTGCCAATCTCCATCACCATCTGTTCTACAAACTCAACCATGTTAGTGTTAGGGAGATTATCTACCTATTGAACCTAGGTTCCAAATCATCCTTCTGCCCATTTGCATCACCATCTGTTCTATAAACTCAACCATGTGCTGCTCTGGACCTCATCACTTTCACAAGTAGAAGACCAAATAATCAGAGGTTGAAATTCTAAGACTGAGTTAACAAATTGTTTCACTGTGACCCAGCATACATGACATTTTCTCAATCTGGGATGCGTTCTCTACTGTTAGTCGTTCCTTAAACAAAAACAAAAAAACCCTTCTTCGTTTATTTCTTTCAATAACTCTGGCCATGCCTTTTGACTCCTGGCTATAATGTCCACAATTTATTTTTCATATTAGCTCCTTAGCATCATAGTATTTGCACTTGGAAGAGATTTTTAAAATGATTTCAAGTCAGCACTCATGATAACAAACATTTTTTGAGACTCTGTGTTTAGAACACATAGAAAGTGAAGAGGTGATAGAGAATGAAAGAATCTATCAGTGATAAAATACGGGGTTTTTTTGCATGAATTTAACACTTTTCCTCAAAGAAGGGACTTACCACAGTGGATCCCAGCGGCAATTGCATAGTGGAATATTTTTTGTTGTCTAGATTTGAACTGAGAAGGCAGAGTGGTCCACCCAGTCAGCACTCACCTGATGTTCAAGGAAAGAAAACTGCTGGCCTTGTTTCTATTGGCTTCAAGAGAGATATGTGGCCCACTAGAGACTGGTGACATCTAGTGATGTCTGCAAAGTTACTTTTCTTTTCGGTCCTGATTTTACCTGTAGTGGGAAGAGGTCAGCTCAGAGATTCTGTCTTTGAGAAGTCATGATAGCATGTGGTTCCCCTAAGCAGCAGAAATGGCTGAGGCTCATAAACTCAAGCATCCTCCTTGCAGAGCTCTAAATCACCCTACCCATCTGAGACCAGAATTGAGCTGGTGTGTCATCAGACCACCTCCTACCCCTAAGTCTGATCAACTGAATTAAGAAATCGCTTTGTGACCCTAGGTCTGAGCTACTGGAGTGTTAGAATAGCTCCTGACCCTAAGTCTTAGCTAATGAATTATCGAACCATCTCCTGATCCTAAAGTTGAGTGTACCCATTCTGCCATGTGGACAGTCATAAATCCTCCCTAAAGCAGTAAAAAGACAGTTGTTTACCAAGTGTGTTCTTGAAGACCCCACAGAGCCCTGATGCAGCAATTATAGACTCTTCAAGATGTGCTTTTTAGTCCTATGCTCTCTGTATTCCCTATTGTCTGCCCTAACCAAAGTGATCTCTGTAATGTCCTCAGAACACACCTTCTTACTTACCTTGCAGCCTGGGATTCCTCACACTTCTCTACTTTGAGTCTCAATCTACTAACTTTCCAACGGTGAGACCAAATTCTGTGTCTTCTGGTCTACCTTGCTCATCACACGTGAAATGTCTAACTTCTCAGGATTCTTCATATACTGCTCATGAATTCTCAGATATGTGCAACATTGATCCAAGCAGCAATTATTCCTTGCTGCTTGGAAAGTTCAGTCCTTTCATTGCTTTCATTTTTTAGTGTCATGAAGTTTAATTTATTAATATTCTAATTTTACTCCTATTTTTATTTTCAATAAATTTTTAAAAAGCATTAATTAAAATTATGTACTGAGGAAACAATCCTTTTCTACATAGCATGGGTCATAGAAAGTTCAATAATCAAAATTGTGTATTTACTTTTGGAATTAAGATATCATGTTAGAAAATAGCTTTGCCATTACTAGAACGGGGACCCAAAAATCTTTCATGACATGCTTGAGCCTCATGTCCCCATTAATAAGATAATGCTAATATATCTTATTCATTACAATTGTTTGTGGATTAATGACATAAGGAATGTGATGTGTCTGGTGTGCAACAGATGTTCAATCAGCTGAATTCATGTTACTGTAAAACAAGCAAATTTTTAATGTCTTCTCTTTGTTTGAAAAAAAAGGCAGAAAATATAACCTTGTACTCCAAAAGAGTCCACAGCCAATGATATATACCACATAAAATCATTGTGATCAAAGTTTTAAGTTCTATAGTCTATCCTTTCATTCAGGCAGCATAAAGTGTGGAAAATTTTGCCAATATTGAAAACACCATTCGCTTATTGGGCTTAATTTACATATAATTAATGCAAAACATTATGCAGGATCATGAAGGAGACTTGTTTTTCAAGAGTGTGGGGAAAGTCCTCTTAGATGACTTGTTCCACAGAATAAAAATGATAGTTATACCTTGGGTAGTAATGTGATGTGCCAGGCACTCTTAGAACTCAGCACCTATCAACCCAATGGATTCTAACAATAACCCTGGTGTCATTTATCATTGTATAATGGTTTTAGCAAATTTATTGGGCTACAATTCCTGTACCATGCAATGCATATAGTAAAATATGCAGTTCAATGGCTTTTGTTTGTAGAATTGTGCATCTGTCATTTTAGTATATTTTCATTACAAAAAAACAAAAACAAACCCACTCTATCTCTACTCATGCTCACTTCCAGGCAAGAATTAATGTATTTTCTGCTTCTGTAGATTCATCCTCTTTTGCAATTTCATATTAAGAGACTCTTCAATATGTGAAGATGCTTTTGTGTGAAGATGCTTTCAGTAGCATAATTCTTTCAAGGTTCATCCAGGTAGTAGCATGTTTCAGCACCTCATTCTTTTTATGACAGATAATGTTGCATTGTGTGGATATGCCGTATTTTCTTTATTTACTCATTTACTGATAGACCTCTGGCTTGTTCTACCTTTTAGTTATTATGAATAATATTGCTACATTACTGAGTTCTTGGGTGTACAGATGGCTTTTTGTAATTTCAAGATAAAGTAAATAGTATTTTAATGGAAAGGCAGAAGCTAAACATAAAACAGGTGATAGGGACCCACTTCTTCCTGGTGCACTGGGACATAAGTCAAGTATTATTAGAGCACTGTTAAATAATGTCAAAGCACGTTACTAATAAGTTGGGCTTTAAGCACTCTTCCCAAAGTTTATTTTTCTTTAATTGTGCTGAGATGTTGGAGACTAGGTAGACTTATCTTCTTAAGGCCCTTTTCTTGAGCAAAATTCTGCCAATAAAACAACTGGACTGCTCTCATGCAAATGTCCAAACCATGATTCCAATGGCAGAAAGCAGTCTGTACCAGACTTTTCCATTGTAATAACCACTTTTTTCAGGGCCAAAGGAGGAACACTTCTGCCCAGTGGGAAGACCTGTGAGTTGTGGAAGCCCAGTCCTTCATTTGGGTAAGGTACAGTACTATGATTGGTGTAAATGTGAGGCAACTTCAGTGATTGATGCAGATACTCTAGTTCCTTCCCCATTCTGGCTATATGAGCAGCAGCTCCAGTCACTTTGTGAACAGCTGGGATACAACTTCTTGCCCCAGGCCACAAAATAGACTTTCTCTTGATTGGCCTTCCATACCTTTGCTGATCTGGTCACAGGAAAAGAAAGAAGCAGCAGCAGGAGTGAGACAGGTGACTGTGGTGGCAGGGAGGAGTTTACCCTGCAGTCAGGGAAGTAATAAGGCCAGTAAGTGGTTCCTGGAGCAGCAGGAGCTGAATGCCATCAAGCAGCTGAATGCTGGCTGCACCTGACTGGATAGCCAGCAGCTGGCAGAGAGAATATTGGGAAACCACAGAGAAAGTGAAACCAACAGCATCAGTCTGGACTGGCCAATTGAAAGACACTCCCACTGCAGGTCCCTGCATCACAGGGCACATAGGAGTTGTGATACTTATGGCCTAGGCCTGAGTCACCTGCATCTGTCCTGGTTGTCAGGGCCTCTGACCCAATCTCCAAAGAGGATCTGCTGTCTGGACCCAGGGATGACTGCTGGTGCTTTATATCATTTACTCCTCAGCCTGCAAATACCTGTAAGGGTCCAGAACAACTGGAGTTTATCCTCACTTACCTATGATTTCTGTCTGGGTAGAGCAGGACCACAGTTAGCTTCTTTGAAACAAACTTACCATTCAAAACCTAGAAAACAGACATTTAATAGAAATGTTTCACTCTGTAGAGTTCAAAAACAGGAGAAAAAGAGTTTGAGATCTCAAATTTGCAGCCACTTTCAAATCTGTCTGATTAATATTGCAGTTGTGTTTTTACCAGAACTTTTGGTGATATGTAAAAATCAGTAGGTTCTACATGAAAAACTGTATTTTCATCTTTTCTAAAAGTCAAAAATATCTGGCAACAGTAGCCACGAATTTCCTCAAATAAAATCAGCAGGGGCTGAAGAGCAGCTGTACTCCCATTTTAGGAAGAGGAAACCCAACCAGTTCAATTTTTGCCTGTTATCTTCTTGTATTGTTTGCATTGACTGTGCTACCCCGAGAAGCAGACAGGAAGGAAAGATTGGAAAACTGGGTTTGCAAATGACCTTTGAGGCTCTTACCTGATACACAGATCTTTTGTGTACCAGCTTCTATCTGTGACCATACTTCTCCTGTTAAATTCTTTGGAAAGGGGAACTCACCACCTTCCAAATAGTCACTTATAATTTTGCATTGCTCCTCACCTTTGTAAAATATTTCTTATATCCAGCCCAATTAAGTCTCCCACAGCTGCCAATGTATTTGCCATAATATTTTTTACCACTGGAATCAGAAAATTCAGTTCCATCTTCCAAATAGTAGCCCTTCACAAATTGTCTTGATATTATAATCTCTTTTTTTTTTAAATGTCTCTGGAGTACAATTTTATGTATAAACATAATGCATGCATTTGTAGTGTTGAACTCTGAGTTTTTTTATTCTTTTTTTTCGCAGATCATAGAGCTTTATTAACAGATTCATGTGTTCTTTTTCCATCCCTTTAATACAAAAAACATTATTCAATTATTTTCATCTGACAGTTCACTAAGTACAGGATTCATAACGTCAACATTTTTAGATCTTTGAAGTGGGTCACACAAGTCTATTGTCATTGTGCCAAATACCTACTCCAAAATAAGCTGAATAACAGGTGCCTCCAGGTGTATACAACAACCATAGTTTCTTGAAGTGAACTAGTCCTGTGTAACAGGTGGAGTTGCTAATCTATGTAAATAAACTGGAAAGGACTCAGGTGTGCAGCTGTACATATCAAATAGCAAGTTCATTTCAGTAAGAACTTCTACAGCTAACTGTACACTTGTACAGCTCTCTGCTAGCCCTGCAAAAGCCCCTCTGAACAAAGTTGTAGTTTAGAATTTAAAACAATCTTGATGAGATAAAATGTACCAGAAGTGGCTTTTCTGTAGCAGAAATTAATTATAAGCCATTTTCCTCAAGCAATTTTAAAGACAAGCAGTGTTGAAAATAAATATGCAAACACATACTAGTCTACACATAGAAAAAAGCTCAAGTACAAAGCACAGCAGAGCCTATGACTAGAAGATAAATTAGAAATACAAAATAGTAATTAAGCAATAATTTCTTCTAAACAGGAAACAACTTCTCCAATACCATCATTGATCATTTAACATTTGCCTATTAATTGTGGAATTTAACATATAATCCCATTTGTTAATTAAGACATCTGACCAGATATATCAACAGATGTCTTAAATCACATGAAATAAATGACCATTTAATTATAAATGAACAGAATTCCTTAATGACTTTAAGTTTTGTTTAAGCAGAGAGGTTCACAACTTTTGTAGATTTGCTGAAAATCCCTGCTGATACTTAATGGAAGCATTTAAAAGTTATATTCTTATCTATCTGTTGATCCACAAAATTAACACAATACTCGTGGCTATAGATAAACATAAGCCTCAGGTGTTAGGGTGATCTGTTGAAGTTCCCAAGGACACTAAATTTTGACTTATTTACTGCAGGGCATCATCCCCTTTCTTCCTTCCTTCAAAGGAGCATAATGGAGACAAATTTCCATATTTAAGTGTACAGAAAATTAAGATTTTTTTCAGGCTTGAATCCTAACCCTTAGTTAAGAGGAATGCCAAATATATATGCCAGTAGTTAAATTTTCATGGAACAAAAAAAAATTCCAGCGAAGACATATTCTTTGAGAATGAGACATAATGACATATAACAAGACAGAACACATTTACCATCCATAATCAGAAACTTCAGTTTTCTGCCTGAATCTGGCTTGAAAAATGGTACAAAGTCTACAGCTGCTTTAAAGGACTAAAACTTAAAAGCCTAAAGAAGCCACTGAAAGCACTCACATGTATTTTATATTCAAAACTCACTACAAAGCCAATCATTTTATTCAATTTAAAAGTGCTCACATACTTTGTAGTGACTATAATCATATTTTTAAAAGGGAGTACTGCTGATGTAACTAAGACATTCTAAAGACAGAATAAATGTGAAGGATTCTTTTGGTAACTTGGATGTTTGGATAACTTTTTTATTTTTTATATTATTATCATGATGTTGTGCTGGGGGTACACTGAGGGTAATTCTTAAGAACTTAAAATTAGTATTTGTTCCTCCTTAATATGAAACTCTTTCAACATAGCATCTGACCAATTAAGAAATGTTCCTTAGGCACCGTGAGGTGTATTAACGATGGAGTGCAAACCAAAGTTGAAGTGTACAGTTCGATTTTAACTACTGCCACAACAGTTAGCAAGCACCATCTTACCCACTGATAACAAGAAATGCCTTTACCTCACTACTCCTGAGAGTCTTTCTTAATAGGGAAAGCACTTTCATAACCTTTAAAACAATCTATTGGTAGAATTCCATGAACTACACATATTTAAAATATTAGAAAAGATGTTTTCTTTTGTAAGGCATCTATGAATAAATGAATAGAATGCATATCTAACAAAAGATGGTTAACTGTGTCATAAAACAATTTTCTTTATAACTTCTTGAATTCCTGCTACTTTTGCCATCTTAAATAAGAAAAAACAAATGCCTTTTGGCCAACACAACTATGGTTATTAAAAAAAAAAACTAAGACATTTGAAACTATTAGGCACATCAAAGGTACAGTTTATGTATTCAAGATTCCCTTCATAAGGGGTGTATGAGTTAACCTGGCACACTGTACATCTGAAACTGTAAAGATCATCTACTAAATTCAATTTTCACATTTTTAGTCAAACTGAAAGACTTATAGTAAATATTTAACATACCATATCTTCAGTTACAGCTTAGTAAGTGTAACATTTACCAGATAAAAAGCTGGAACTTAAGTATGAGAAACCTTCACACACTGTGCTAGAATAGTCTCTTCTTTAGGTGAAAGCCACCAATACCTTCAACACAGCAGTTTAGAAGATAAGCATCCAAACAGGTGACGTGGTTGAGGTCCATAAGTTAGCAATCCAATGCCACTGGCATCACAATGCTGGGGAGAGAAAGTATACCTCCACATTTTAGTCAGATTTGCCTTTCTTCTTTCCTGTTAAGGGCACTTTGTTTACAACAGCAGACCCAACAGCTGTAACACCTCCAGCCACAGCAGACACGCCCCCTTTCACCAGCCCTATTCCCATGGAAGGCACAGTTGTAACAGCTGTTTTGGTCACCTCCAGGCTCTTTCCACCAATCCAAGCCACACCACCAATGGTGGCACCAATAGCTCCCTTTGTAACACTGAATATTCCTCCAGTCACACGGGACAACATGCCCGGCTGCTGCTGTGGATGATCTTTCATTGAACCCTCTGGTGGTTCATCACTAAGGTATGATGGCATTTCTTGTTGATTTTTATCTGCCTGATTCATGATCTCCACGGGGTCGGAGCCCGCGCCGGGGCGGAGGCAGCGACAGCACCGAGGAGGGCTGAGGTGGCCTGGGAGGCAGCGGCGGTGACACAGCCCTGGACAGCTGCGGGCTCCGGAGGATCCCCTCAAGGCTGGAGGTTCAAGACTCGGGCGTTGGCGCCCTCTGACTGCAGACGTGGCACCCGACGCGACCCCTCCACCGAGTTTTTTTGTTCTTAATTGTGGTGAAAAAAGGACCCCACATAGTATAAAATTTACCATATTAACAATTTTTAAGTACAGTTTTGTAGCATTAAGCATATTTCTATTGTTTTGAACACCCCCTTTATATAATATCAAACAATACTCCCTCAGCATCCTGATAGAATGTCCAAAAGGAAAATATATCTTATAGAGAATGAAAAGAGAATGGTTAATGGGTACAGTGGTACAGTTTGATAGGGAGAAAGACTTCCAATATTCTATAGCACAGTTGGATAACTACAGTTGACAACATTCTATTATATTTAAAAATAGCTAAAAGGGAATATTTTGAATGTTTTCAAATCAAAGAAATGATAAATGTTTGGGGTTAAGGACATGACAATTATTTGATCCTGTCATTACACATTGTATACATCTACTGAAATATCATGCTGTTATATTAGTTAAGTATATCCTATCTCAAAATATGCTGAATTTGGAGCTAGAATCACTTGAGGTAATGTAACTTCACAAAGGACCCTTCAGCCTACCTTTCCTTCATGCAGCAAGCCATAATAACTCTTTTGGGAAAGGTGACCTCCATCTATTCATATGGGAGAATAGTCTTAGTTACCAGAGACTAGTAATTGAGGCCATAATGAACCAGGATGAACTTATAGAAATCATCCTTACCTTAAACTAGCTTTTATACCCTTTTCTATATGTCTGTTAGTAATTCCTATAATTCACTACCCAATCTACAGATGCACTTTTCGTATTATTCCTTCATAAGTTTATTGTTTATCTAAAAACTTGACAAATACCTTGCTTTGGTAATTTTCTTTGGAACACACTCTTTTGTTAAGATTATATATACATATATAGTATTATATATTATATAATATATATAAAACATATATTTTACATATACATATATATATATATATATATAAAACATATCTTTTCTCTTGGTAATCACCTTACATGAATTTGGTTACTAAATCCAGCCACCTAAGAACTAAGAGGTGGTATCACAGAATCTCTACACCTCCTTTATAATATGTACAGTTGTCATATGTCCATTAAAAATTATAAAATATGACAATTATTTCTAAGAAAAGGCAAACATTTCTACCAATGTGTTTCTCAAAAATTTACAGTATTCCCTTTTCATGTTTATATCTTGAATCAAATTGGTGCAAAAGTATAACACAGAGACATATTATCCCTTGCAGATAATCTCTTATTTCAGCACCTAACTATATACACAAAATATTAATAAGTTGAGAGAAGAGATAGACTGTACTACAATAATAAGAGGAAATTTTAATACTCCACTTTCAGTAATGATAGATCATCCACACAGAATATCTATCAGGAAACATCAGCTTTAAAGTATACTTTAGACCAAATGGACCCAGGAGACATACACAGAACATTTTCTCCAACAGTGACAGAATATAAAACTTTTCTTTATCCATTCATTTGTTGATAGACATTTAGGTTGATCTCATATCTCAAATATTGGGAATAATGCTTCAAAAATGTTGGAGTGTAGATATCTATTGTACTAGTTTAATTTTCTTTGAGTACATTTCCAAGTAGAGGAATTGCTTGGTAATATGATATTTCTATTTTTAATTGTTACCACAATTGCTGTATGAATAGACATTCTTGCTAACATTGTGCAAGGGTTTCCGATTCTTCATATACTCTCCAACACTTGTTATATTTTAGGTTTTTAAGAATAACCATGTTCACAAATATGAGATCATACACCTCCTGTCTTTAATTTTCATTTCTCTGATGGTTAGTGTCAAATGATGAAATTGCCAAAAATTTAGTTTAAAAATTAGTTGGCTTTATTTTGCAATCCTTACAATTGTTAAAATTAGCTGATCAGAAGTGGTTGGTTTTATTAGCAGAAAAGGGCCAAACCAAGGAGAAACAAGAAAGGAAAAGGGAATTAGTCATTAAAAAATTATTCCTCTTGTATGACCGAAATTGAGATACAACTTTTGAAAAATAACTGATTGGGTTAAGGTCAGGTTATTTCAGGATAGCAGAGGGAACTTGTTATCATGATTAAAACTGGTGTTTGGGAAATTTAGTTTTTCTCAATATCCTCTAATATCTTAGAAGGATAATAATTGTTCCCTTACATTTTCTCCCTATTTTTCTAACATAATTTATTGAAGAGAGATCCACTTTCCATTGTGTTCTTGGTACATTTGTTAAAAATCAAGTTGATAATTTGTGGATTAATTGCTGAGCTCTCTATTCCATTTCATTGGTTAATAGGTCTCTTTTCATGCCAGCACCTTGTTGTTTACTTTAGATTTTAGTATGCTTTTAGAAAAGATGTTATTATTCTCTAGTTTCATAATTTTTATTAATGATTGCTTTGAATGTTCTAGGGCTTTTGTACAGAACCAGAATTCCATTGAAATTTGGTAGATATTGCATTAATCTGATGATTGCTTTGGATATTGTAGAAATTTTAATAATACATATCCTAACCCATGAATGTGGAATATCTTTTTATTTATCTGTTATTTTCTTTGAGTTTATAATTTCAATTGTTTATAGCTTTCTCTTTTCAAGTCTTTCATCTTTTTGGATGAATTTACTACTAAGCTTTTCTATTTCTTTTTTGGTTATTAGCGTTATTAGGATTTCTTTCTAATTTTTTCATAGAGTTTTTGTATTGTTTGTTATATAGAAATGTGATCTTTGCATATGGATTTTATATCCTGAGACTTTACTGAATTTGCTTATTAGTTCAAACATCTTTTTGGTAGTGTTGATCGGTTTCTTTTTATAAGACCATATTGTTTGCAAATATGAACAATTTAAGAATTTCATTCCCAATTTGGATGTCATTCATATCTTTCTTTGCCTATTTGACTTGGCTAGGCTATTTGGTATTATGCTGAATAGAAGTAGGTAGAGTTGACATTTTTACTACTGTTTGTGATTATATCCTATGACTATTTCTAAACCATTTCTAAAGTTTTTTTCCCTTGGGTAATATCCTATACAGTCTCTTTGGTCCTAAGTCTCCTTTTTTTCAATAGATAAGGTCCACTTTTTCATTCTTGCATCACCAATATTTATATTTCAAATCTAATTTGAAATGTTTAGCATACTAGTGGTAAAAAAGCAATGGCCATCAAATGGCAGCCATTTGGGCTTTAAAAGATAAAGGAGACAGGCACCAAGGTGAGAAGTCAGCCCTGACTCTCTCTCACATAGCAACCAATGGAAACTGGGATCACTCACTGGCTCTGGAATGGCTAAGAGGATCTGTGATCTCTGCTGACCAACTAGTCACTGCCATCCATGGGAAGGTTCAAGGAGACCCAAGGGGTGCAGGTTCCCACAAAGATGGCATCTGTCTTTGACAACCTGAATTGTAAAAGAAATGGCAATTGTGCACAATCGTACTAGTAGCCTCTTAAAATTGCTTGTCTACAGAATATGATTCCTTTAACATAATTGAAGACCAGTATTTGGTGCATGCCAGATTGAAGAATAATACATTAATTACAAATATTATTTTTTCTCTGTTCAAATAATTCTTTTACCTATTACATTATCTATTCTTACATATATGCTAGAATTATTTAGACTTGATATAAAAGGATAAAGAAGAAAAATTTGTTTTATGCAGACGTGACTACTGACTAATCAAATAAATATAAAATATGCATTCTCAGGTTCTGTTTAGGTAGATAAGATTTGGAATATGGCAGGTGATTCAAATCCTGATCTTATTGCCTGGGTAACTCAAAGTAAGTCATATAGAAAATAACCCAACCTTCAATCTCTTGGGCAGTCAAACTAATGAGGGAGCAACAGAGGGAATATAACTATATTTAATGTTGCAAGAATTAAGGGTGCCAATGTAGTTCATACTTTAGCATGGGTTTTGATCTATAGAAAGGGTGAAAGAAATAGAAACTATTATTACCACACACATTAGTTTTGTGAAGAGAAGATATGACCACTATCAAAAGAATATGTAACACAGAAGAGTCTAGAAAAACTGTGAAATACATTAAAGCTCACACTTGAATTCTCTTCCAACTACATTCTCTTCCAAACACTCTTCTCATATTAAGAATTGACTGTCAGAAATAGAGGACTGGCAGATTATGGTAGTAAACATTGGATTTAGGTTTACAGAAAATATCTCAGCTTCATCCCATATTTGCTGTGTGAACTTGGAAAAGTTACTGAAATACATTGAAACTTCTTTCAATCATGGATACTCAGGGATTATAACAAGAATAGCTCTCAGAATTAAGTCATGAGGATTTCAAAGATGATAAAAATAATGATTGTTGCCAGAATTAAAGACAATTCACTCAACATGAAACTTACTGAGACTATAAGAAGTCATTTATGAGGATATCTGCACTTTAATATGAAGCCATAATTTAAGTACATTAAAAGAAATGATAGTGGGTCTTTTGGTGACACACCAGTAATCCCAGTTACACATGATGCAGAGATCGAGGATTGTAGCTTGAGGCCAACCTGGACAAAAAAATGTTATTGAGAGCCTATCTCAAAAAACAAGCTGAGTGTGTTGGTTCAGGCCTATAATCCTAAATATGCAGGAGGTAAAGGTAGGATGATTATGGTTTAAGTCTGGCCCTGGACAAAAGCAAGACTCTACCTGAAAAGTAAACTAAAGCTAAGAGCCTAGAGCCATAGCTCCAACTTGCCTAGGAAACACAGTACCTTGGGTTCAAACTCTCTAAAGATAAATGACAGTGCTAGATTGTGAACACTCAACTGTCTCTTCACTCTAGCCTAACGCCCCTTGAATTTCTAATGTCTCCCACTGCAGTGACCACCCCCACATCTTTCTCTCTTTCCCACCCCCTCTCTCTTTTACCTGTGTTACTCTCTTTTATTTCCTCCTTTCATACATCAGTTCCTCTTGGCTCACTGTTCTTGTGCTAATGTCTTCTCAATTCTATTCTCTCTTGTATGAATACATCTTCTCCACAATGCATCATATCTGAGAGCCTTGGGGCAGCTGATATTTTGAGGCTTCCATTACCTAGTGCTATCCTAATGATTTTGTCATTTTAAATAAGTAAATGACAGAATATGTAAAACTTTACTTGCACCATGACATATGTCTGATCATGATCTCATAGTTTGATCTAACCATTGGATGGCTAGAATTAAAATAACTGCCAAAGAACTTAGAAGTAGGCCCTGAGTTGTAAGGGGCTACAGCTGGGGTCACAATTATTTAGAATACCAACAGTGAACTCCTGTCTTCTACATTAAGGCAAAGTGCGATCTATGTGGTACCACACTGGGAACCACTGACTTTGTACATGGTACATTTAATTAAGATTTCCCTCACTCTCAGAAATGACTAGAATATATCATTATTTTCCGCCTGTGTCCAGAACACACCCTCTTGCCAAGTGTATTCTTTTGGAAAGCTGTGATGTAAATCAACTCTTACTCCCCTGCACAGTGATCACTGACACTGAGATATAAAGCATCTCTAGCAATCCCCACTTCCAAAACCCAAAGAAAGACACTAAATCCTGAGGCCAACTGACATCTATTTACTGGTCATTAACACAACTCACAGAACAGGTTGGATTTAAAAATATGAAATATATGTCCAAAAATTTACTGGCCTTCCTTTTTTCTCCTACTCCGAGTCTCTGCCTTTGCCTAGTACCTTCCACAGAGCCCCCTTTACATCCTTGTTCCTCAGGGTATAAATCACAGGATTGAGCATGGGGGTGATTATAGTATAAAAAAGGGCAACAAACTTCCCCTTGCTCTCAGAATAACTGCCCTTGGGTTGTAAGTATGTGTAGATGGCTGAGCCATAAAACAAAGAAACCACCAAGAGATGGGACCCACAAGTTCCAAAAGCCTTTCTGTTCCTGACAACTGACTTGACCTTCAGCATGGCCCTGGCAATGTGTACAAAGAAGCCCAGAATTAGTGCTGCAGGTATAGCAACCATCATGACTCGTGCCACAAACATCTTGACTTCTATTCCTCTTGTGTCCACACAAGCCAGTTGAAGGAGCACAGGCATCTCACAGAAGAAGTGATTAAGGTGATGGCCACATAGAGGCCTAGCCGTCATGAGCCCTGTCTGACTCTGCGAGATCACAAGCCCTCCCAACCAGGAAGCAACAGCCAATGCCTGGCAGAGAAGGGGGTGCATAATGGTCATATATTGGAGTGGATGACACACAGCAGCATAGCGATCCAAGGCTATCACCACCAAGAGCACACACTCAGTTCCATCCAGGGAGAGGAATATGATGAGTTGGGCCACACACCTTCCATAGCTGATGGTCCTGTCAAGTCCAGAAAGATTAACCAGCAGCTGGGGCACAGTGCTGGTGGTGTAGCAGAGGTCCAAGAAGGAGAGGTGGCAGAGGAAGAAGTACATGGGCGTGTGCAGGCTCACATGAAGTCGGGAGAGAACAATGATGGTGGTGTTGCCAAACAGAGTTAAGGAGTAGAAAACTGAAATGAAAACAAATAGGGTAAGTTCCAGTTGGGGCCAATCTGAGAAGCCCACCAAAATGAAGCCCTCATCCAAACTGGTGTTGAATCTTCCCGTAGCCTTTCACCTGCACAAATAGCAACAGACAATTCAATGCCTCCTGTGACGAAAGTGAATTAAAATCTTATTACATAATTTTCACAAAATACTTCAAAATCATGGGTTTTGTTATCTTTTTCACTATTCTTTCATTCTGTGAGTCTTCTGTTTTTAATTCTGCTCTTCACCATAATAGAGGCCACTGGATCTTTGCTTGAACCCTAGTTCTGCTGCCTGTTTGTTCCATGATGTTAGCCAGGACATTCAACACTTTGGCTATGATGCTTTCTATTCTGAAAGTCATAGCATTGAGATTAGGACCCAAAAGCAGTAATGTGAAAACATTTTTAAAAAGATATTACATATAAAATGCAGCATTAATAGTCTATGCCGTTTTCTTTTTCTCCTTTTCTTAATCTGGAGAGAGGCTTTCTCAATGGATTAGAATCTTGAAATAACTATATGGAGGACCATATTTGGCCTCTGTGTGCTTGTCTGCTTCCTTCTGCTCAGTGCAGATGTTCAGCAACCCAGTCCAGGAATTCCTGTTCATGACCTGTCACCATCTGTCTCAAAGGGATGAGAAGAGTGTAGGTCCATACTGGGAAAACATTACCACAAATATGTTTCTGATCATGAGTCATAACGTCAAAGATACTCTTCCATTTTTCCTTCAGCTGGTACTGATCTATCCCTCATCATCTCTCCCAAGAAATAATGTTCCATTCTCTCTGACCCATTCTTCTTTGTGGAGCTTCTTTCTACCTTTTTTGGCACTGAAGTTCTTTTAAATATGTTTTTGTCCCTCTCTGATCTGTGAAATCCAAAGCAGTAGAGTACATCGTAAATATAAAAATAAATGTTATTCTCTTACTTTAGGGTATATAAGAGGTGATAAATTAATATTACTTTCCTCCATATTCTATGGGTGTTAAATTTCATTCAGTGAAACATTTGAATCTCTCTTCAAAAAATATGAAAATCTATTTTTAAGAAACCTGAAGATTATCCAAAACACTCTTTAATAAATTAAGGAACTGGGATAGACATAAAAAGTTGCCTATCTTTAAAGATTGATATTTGTGGTAAAATTCTCAACAGAATTACAAGAGTTTATGGTTTTCAGCATAAGATCTTTAATCTCTTTGGTTAAATATGTTCATGCACATTTTATTCCTTCTGATGATACTGTAAAAGGGAGAGTTTTCTTCAATTTCTTTTTGATAGTGGATTGACTTTTGAAATGCAATTCACTTTTGAATGAAATTTATATCTTGAAACTTTACTGATCTCAGAAATTTTTACAGTTTTTTTGTTGCTTTCAAGTCTTTAGAGTATTATGTTTATATAACCATGTCATAAAAAGTAATTCCACTTCCTTTTTTCTAAATTGATTACCTTTTAGTTCTTTCTTTTGAGGACTGGATATCCACATATAGAAGGAAGGAAATAGAATCTTATCCTACCCACACACAAGTACCTATTCAAATAAGTTAAGTTTTACTCAGAACAACTGGGAATGTAAAGTGACTAGACATAAACATAGGAGAATATGTTTTAACTGGATCTGGCAAAGATTTTTACCCATGACTCCAAAAGCATATGAACCAACAAGAGTGAACCCTAATAAAGTATGGACATTGGGTGGAAATGAGGTCTCCATGTAGGCTCATCAGTTGTAACAAATGTACCTCTCTGGTAGAGGGCATTGATAACTTAAAACACTATGCATGTGTGGGGGCAGAGAATAAACAAATCTCTGAACAATATTGTTGTGAATAAATTCTCTAAAGCTAACATTTATGTACAATTCTTGCTAACAAATATCTAAGTAGGAAAAGATTAAGGATAAATAAATATTTTCTAAGATACTTATTGATATAATTTATTAGTAGAAAACTTGCCTTGGAAGAAATATTGAAAGAATTTATTTGGAGAGAAGCATAATGTTATAGTTGATCAACCTGGATCTATATAAAGAATGGAAGACCATTAGAAAAAATAAGCATAAGTATAATAAAAGCTCTATTTTTCTTAGCCTTAATGGATTTAACAGAATACAGCTCAGAATAATCACAACAAAAATGTAAACAATGATTATGTATACTATGATTATAGCTTGATGAATGAAAAAAAGATACAAGTGGATTACTTTGTTAGTGTAAGATACTTATATCACCTTAGGGAGGGCAGTATATGGTTATGTGAATGGGGAAGATTAATTGTAAATGTGTATAGCAAACTCTCAGGCAACTCACTTTTAAAAGATTTAAGAAAAGTGGCAAAATTGACTAATATTGTAAGAAAGAAAAGAAAACTGAAATCAGTAAATTGATCTTTGCTAAACTGTGGAAGACAGACGTAAACATTGTTTTCTTTGGAAGGTTGGAATTTATTTAATATATTTTTCTTGTTTACTTTTTATGTTATTGTTTTCATATTTTTAGACCAGGTCTACTTTGTGCCCCGGCTGGTCTTGAACTCCAGATGATCCTCCTTCATCTTCCTGAATGCTGCAATTAAAGGGGTGAGCCACCACACCCAATTAAAGGTTTGTATGAATTGGGATAAAAATATAAACAGGACTCTGAGAAAGTATGCCAAAAAAAGAGAAAAAATACCAACAGAATCCTACCCTGTGATTAGCATGAATAATTTGGGGCAAATAATTCATTCCTTCTTAAGTTTGCCAAATTGGAAGATCATGTCAATGCTGCGATGCTGAATCAGTGATGCCACCCTTAATACCCTTGTGAACAACAGACAAAATTTGAATCATAGAGAAAAACGTGTACACATGTGGCTTAACAAATGCATTGGAGCTATTTTTGATTGATTGCCCAAGAACAGTGCATTCAGTTCTCTGAGGTTCACTTTACTTAGCTGTAAAACAAAAAATCATTGATTTGAGAAGCCTTTGTTAGAATTAAAGGTTTCTGACAGAGGTGGGCATGGTGGTGGACACATGTAATCCTAGCACTCAGGAGGCTCATGCAGGAGGTTTGTGAGGTCAAGGTCAGCCTGGGCTACATAAAGAGACCCTGCTCCCCCAAAAGCAATAGAAAAACAAAAAAAAAAAACACATACAAAAAATTTCAGTGCATGCTGGATGAATCATTGAGTGCCATCTCCACACTGGCACCATGCCTGGTACACATAAATTTTGTTTCCTGTGCAAGAGGAGAAAATGAACAAATCTGACTATTTCTCAGTTAATGGCACAAGAATTTTGACCATTTCTTTTCCATATTTTTACCAATAATCTATAATAGCATATAGAAGTACTCAGTGTATTTGCAATTGAACAAAAAGTTTCAAATTATAATTATGTGACATGTTAGAAACATAATCAAAGAGAATTTTCAACTGATGAAACAAGAAGCCCAATAAATAGACGCCAAAGTAAAAAAGAGATGATAAAAATAAACAAGGAAAATTGAAATTAGTTTAAAAAACTCTTTTGAACAAATATAGAACAGGATGGACAAAATTGCAACTTGACAGAGATTTGCTAAGAAACTAAAAGACATAGATGTCTTAAAGGTACATGGATCAAAACCTCAACACAAGTCAACAGTGCCTACAGGAGTGCTGAAGTTAACCAGATACAAGAGCAGACTGCATAAAAATCAAAAGAGGATACCTTGATGTCTACAGTTTAAAAACAAACCTGAAAACCATTTCCACCTAAAGTTTTGTGTCATCTGATGCATGATTCCCATTTACACAAAGCAAAACAAGAACATGGATAATAAATCCCATGCTTTACTTCCTTTATAAGAAAAGTCTTGTCCTTTTCTCCCCATTTCTCAGCTGCCTATTTCCATCTTTGTGGGAATTTCTCTATTTCAACGTTTAATCCATCAAAGACTATGCCTTCTGGAAATATGCAGTTCTCTAGTTCCACAACTAAAATAACATCAATAATTTGATGTACCTAGCACAGCTTTACAGTTTCATGCCCTAAAAAACGACTGGCACAGTAAAAAGCTTTATCAGTAATTAATTCCCTGACGCCTATAGCATTGACCCGCACCAGCTCTTAAACAGTTCCTTAGAAATCTGTGAAGCCTTTAGGCAGCTTCATTTATACTTACACACTGGCATGCTGAGGTGATCCTCCTTCCTTGGCATCTGATATTTTCTTCTGGAATCTGATGTGCAAAGGCTGTCTTAATGCTCTATAGTGTCTAGGTCAATGCTGTTATGAGCTGTTCTCCATCATATTGACTCTTTTTCTGCCTAACCAAGACTTTGACACCTGTATGATTACTTGTGATTACACGTTTGGAAGTGTGTTCTGCCTACTAACTCTCCCAGGTGTTACTGTTAATGGGCTGATCTGTGGAACCACAAACACCATACCCACTGCAAATATCACATTAATCAAATCTGTAACTGATGGCAGTGACTCCCTGTGTTCAGCACAGCTCACTTTGCTGAAGTTGCTCTGCATCACTCAGCAAACCATTGCTGCAGTGATGATACCTTCATACAACTTTTTCCACTCTAGCTATGGTCACTAGCTAGGATCTGACTCATGCCCATATTTGGTAATTACAAAAAGAAAATTTCTTTGGGAGTCATTTATATTCTTGAAAAGGAATTTCAGTTAACTCCTCACATGGACCCACATGTAGGTCTCAGATATATCCTACACATTATTCATAGTCCTACATCTCCTAACTCAGGGTGGCATTGACCCTGATCACACTGGTTCAAGGACAGGGCATCTATGAGCCTTCCTGTGGTGGAGCCACAATGCATGTGGGTTAGAGGGTGGGAAAGGTTTTATTAGGGGAACAAACAGAGTAAACACCAATATCCTTCAACTGACAATCCTCCAAAAAAAGGAAAATAATCATGGAATGGGTTCCATATTCCTCAAGGGAAAGTGAAAGCTTGAAAACATGCACATCTTTTTGTATTTCCTAAATCTTTTATTTTAATAAAAGGATGAAATAATGTGAGGCTGATAGAATTCATTCCTAATGACTCACAATTTCATTCAAAATATGAATAGACATGCACAGATCCTTCTACAACTTAATTCTGAAATAAAAGTATAGCACCAATAGTCTGCATTGGTGATAGAATACTGAGTAGCACACATGATTTTAGCTTTGGATTTGTATTACATTTTGTCTAAATACATAGAATCATAGGACAATAAAATTAATAAGGCACGTGTAAACATCCTGTATAAGAAACTGGTATTTCTAACTGAGATTTTTTTATTAGAGTAAAGAAATGGTTAAGGTCAAGTGTGACAGTGTATGTCCACGTTAAAGATCGGTTTTATAGAAAATGCAATTAACTTGCTTTGTTCTCCCAAATCCAAAATTCAGACAAACACCACAGGGCAGATTGTGATTGATGAAGAAGAAAACTTGAGTAAAGGATGAACTAGTTTAAAAATAGAATACTTGGAATGGAAGTCATGTTCCTATAATGTAATGTCAGATTCCTGCTAATTCAGTCTGAAGGATGATCTTTAGGGATTGTTGTAAAACACTTTCTTTGTTAGGTGAAAGATTTTGTTCAATGGCTTGGAACATTGTACACAGCCTAGACCTTCTTTACTTTTCTGATCTTAATTATACTTTAAAAATTGAATCCCTACCAAAAATTTCCTTGACATACAAAGCATTTTGATATTTTCATATTTGTTTTTCTGCATTACAAAGATCAGTGATTATCTATGCCCAACTCTTTCTGTATTTGTGTCTATGTGTATATGTACTATCTTTATAAATAATAAACTTGTTGTTCAGAATCTCATTTAACTGCATGTAGTACTACATTTTCCAACTGAATCAAATAATTTAATGATATTGTCTTACTTCAGTGGAACTATCATCAGGTCATAAAATTTAATCTTCTGTATGGGCATAGGAAGATGTTCCACTAATTCCTTCCCTATTTCTTTGTTCAACCATATATTCTTAAGTCAAATTTAGAAAACTTCCTTCCATTATGCCTGCAACTGTAGCTCACTTATTAGTATTAGTAAATTATCTACCGACTGAACCTAATGAGGCACCAAAACATCCTTCTACCTACCTCCATTAACATCTGTTCTACAGACTCAACCATTCTCCAGTCGGGATCTCATCACTTTCACAAGAGAAACAACACAGTATTTGATCTGATCCCACAGGTGTTTATGGTAGTCTGCAGGAGACTCTTTGAAATACTAACAACACCACATTCAAATTTTTAGAAGACCAAATAATCAGAGATTGATCGTCGTCAGCTTAGTGGACATTCAAAGACTGAATCAACAAATTGCTGTTTGTTTTCACTGTGACTCAGCATCCATGACATTGTCTCAATCTGGAATGTGTTTTTTCCTGTTGTCTATCCCACAGAAAACCCTTCTTAATTTATTTCACCAACTCTGACTATGCCTCTGTCCTTTGCCTCCTGGTTCTGATGTCTGCAATTTATTTTACATGTTAGAGCACTGGCATTACAAGTTTGAAGGGGATTCCAGAATGATTTTTAAGTCAAACCTCATGGTTTATATTTTTAGAAATTTGTTTCCCTAAATTTATGAACTTGGAGATGAAGACCTACGGGTGAGAATATTTTTGAAATGATGTTTTTAGAGTAGATAAAGGGAAGAACGTGATAAGGAATATATCAGTTATAAAATAGGTTTTTGCTTGAATTTAACATTTCTCTGTCCTCCAACTGGGAACCTACCACAATGGAGCCCAGTGCTAACTGCCTAGTGGAATATGTCTTGTTTTCTAGATTTGTACTGTGAAAGAAAAGTGGCTCAGCCAGTCAGCACTCACCTGGAGTTCAAGGAAAAAAAGTGCTTCTTTTCCCTCCCTCAATTCTGTTGACTTCAAGGGAGCTATGAGGACCACTGGAGACTGGTGGCATCTAGTGATATCTGAAAAAGACACTTTTTGGTTTGGTCCTGATCTCCCATAGTGGGAAGAGCTCAGATCAGAGCTCTTATCCTTTAGATGGCTGAGGTTTATAAACTTGGAGCTGCCAGCATCCCCTTCTTGGAAACTTTCTTGCTCACCCTAAACAACTGAGAGCTGGAAAGAGCTGATGTATCATCAGACCACCTCCTGTTCCTAAGGATGAGCATCTGTGTAATCAAATCATCTCCTGATCCTAAGTCTGAGCTACTGGATTATCAAATCACTGCCTGAACCCAAGATTTAATTCCTTTATTGTCAAACTTTCTCCTGACCCTTTCACTGAGCATACCAATTCTGTCCTGTGGGCATTTCTAAGACCTCCCTGAGGGAGTGGAAAGATAGTTGATTATCAAGTGTGGCCATGGATACCCCAGAGGGCCCCAGTGTGGCAATTGCTATCATATGATAGGCTCCCAAGATCTGCCTTGCAGATTTCTCTATTTCCTATAGTCTGTCCTAACCAGAGTTATCTATTCAGTGTTCCCAGAACATACCTTCTTACTGGCTCCTGTGACTCTGCAGCCTGGGATTCCTCACACTTTCCTAATTTGACCCTTATCCTACCAGACTTTCCTATGTGAGAACAAATTCTATGTTTTCTGGAGGCCTACCTTAGCATACCTGAAATGTCTTCCTTCTCAGGACTCTTCAGATAATCATCATGTACTCCCAAATATGTGTGCAATTGATCCAATCAATATTTATTTCCTTGTTGTGAAAGTTCAGTCCTTTCACTGCTGTCATTTTCTGATCCTACAATGCTTAATTTATCATTTATTATTATTTTTTATTCCTATTTTTGTTGACAATAAATTTGAAAATGTATGCATTCATGGAAAAGAATATGTTGAGCACATAGTGCTTTTCTACATACTGTGGGTAATAGAAAAGTCAGTATTCAAAATTTTGCAACCAGTTTTTTTTGTTTATTCATATGTGCATACAATGTTTGTGCCATTTCTCCCCCCACCCCCTCCTTCTCCCCCGAGGCCCTCGCTCATCCCCCCATCCCCTTGCTACCAGGAAGAAACTATTCTGCTCTTATCTCTAATTTTGTTGAAGAGAGAGTATAAACAATAATAAGAAGGACCACGGGTTTTTGCTAGTTGATATGAAGATAGCTATACAGGGAGATTCCTAGCCTTGCTTCCATGTACAAATGTGTTACATTCTAAATTGATTCTCTAGTTCCTGATCCCCATCTCCTACTGGCCTCCGTTGCTTTAAAGTTTCTGCATTAGTTCCTTGGCATTGAGGAGATCAAATACTATCATGTTTTTTGGGTTTCTTACCTATCCTCATACCTCCCTTGTGTGCTCTCGGCTTATTATGTGACCAAAGTTCAATCACATTGCTGTATTTGCCCTTGATCTGAAGTCCGCATATGAGGGAGAACATTCAATTATTGGTCTTCTGAGCCTGGCTAACCTCGCTCAGAATCCATTTACTTGCAAATGAAAACATTTCTTTCTTCTTCATAGCTGAATAGAATTCCATTGTGTATAAATACCATATTTTCTTAATCCATTCGTCTGTAGTGGGGCATATCTTGGCTGTTTCCATAACTTCATTATGGTGAATAGTGCTGCAATAAACATGGGTGTGCAGGTGCCTCTGGAGTAACTTGTGTCACATTCTTTTGAGTATATTCCCAGGAGTAGGATTGCTGGGTCATATGGCAGATCTATGTTTAGATTTTTAAGAAGCCGCCAAATTTTTATCCAGATTGTACTAGTTTGCATTCCCACCAGCAGTGTATAAGGGTTCCTTTTTCCCCACATCCTTGCCAACACCTGTTGTTAGTGGTGTTGCTAATGATGGCTATTCTAACAGGGGTGAGGTGGAATCTTAGTGTGGTTTTGATTTGCATTTCCTTTATGGCTAGAGATGGTGAGCATTTTTTCATGTGTTTTTTGGCCATTGGAATTTCTTCTTTTGAGAAAGTTCTGTTTAGTTCAGTTGTCCATTTCTTTATTGGTTCATTAATTTTGAGGGAGGTTAGTTTTTTGAGTTCTCAAGATACTCTGGTTATCAGTCCTTTGTCTGATGTGTATCTGGGAAATATTTTCTTCCACTCTGTGGGTGTTCTCTTCAGTTTAAAGACCATTGCTTTTGTTGTGCAGAAGCTTTTTAGTTTTATGAAGTCCCATTTGTCTACACTTTCTCTTAGTTGCTGAGCTGCTGGGGTTCTATTGAGGAAGTCCTTGCCTATACCTATTATTTCCAAAAAGTTTCCTACTCTTTCCTATAACAACTTTAGAGTTTAGGGTCTGATATTAAGGTCCCTGATCCATTTTGAATTGATACTAATACAGGGTGATAAACATGGGTCTAGTTTCAGTTTTTTGCAGATAGATAACCACATTTCCCAACAACCTTTGTTGAAGAGGCGGTCTTTTCTCCATTGTATATTTTTAGCGCCTTTGTCAAAATGAGGTGGGTATAGTTGTGTGGATTCATATCTGGGTCCTCTATTCTGTTCCACTGGTCGTCATGTCCGTTTTTGTGCCAGTACCATACTGTTTTTATTGCTATTGCTTTGTAATATTGTTTGAAGTCTGGTATTGTGAGTCCTCCAGCATTGCTCTTTTTGCTGAGTTATGCCTTGGCTATTTGTGGTCTTTTGTGTTTTGAAATTAATTTTAGAGTAGATTTTTCAATCTTTTTGATGACTGTCATCAGGATTTTCATGGGAATTGCATTAAACATGTAGATTGCTTTTGGTAGTATAGGCATTTTTACTATGTTGATTCTGCCAGTCCATGAGCACAGGAGATCTCTCCACCTTCTGTAGTCTTCCTGGATCTCTTTCTTCAGAGGTTTGTAGTTCTCTTTGTAGAGGTCATTCACATCCTTTGCTAAGTTTACTCCTAGGTATTTGAGGTTTTTGAGGCTATTGTAAATGGAATTGTTGTCATATATTTTTTCTCTGTTTGTTATTAGTGTATAGAAAAGCTAATCATTTTTGTAAGTTGATTTTATATCCTGCCACTTTGCTGTAGCTATCTATGATGTCTAGGAGTTTTTGGGTAGAGTGTTTTTGGTCTTTAAGGTATAGGATCATATAATCTGCAAAGAGGGATATTTTGACAGTTTCTTTACTTATTTGTATTCCTTTTATTTTTTCTTCATGCCTAATTACTCTGGCTAGGAATTCCAGTACTATGTTGAATAGGAGTGGGGATAGTGGGCATCCTTGTCTCGTTCCTGACTTTAAGGAACTGGTTTCTGCTTTTCACCACTAAGTATGATGTTGGCTGTAGGTTTGTCGTATATAGCTTTTATAGTGTTGAAGTACTTTCCTTCTATTCCTAGTTTTCTGAGAGCTTTTATCATGAAATGGTGTTGGATCTTGTCGAAGGTTTTTTCTGCATCTATTGAGATGATCCTGTGCTTTTTTCTTTGCTTCTATTAATGTGTATTACATTTATTGATTTGCATATGTTGAACCACCCCTGCATTCCTGGGATAAAGCCGACTTGGTCATGGTGAATGATCTTTCTGATGTGTTGTTGAATTCGGCTTGCCATTATTTTATTGAAGATTTTTTCATTAATGTTCATTAAGTTAATTGGCCTACAGTTCTCCTTGTGGAGATGCCTTTGCCTGGTTTTGGGATGAGTGTAATATTGGCTTCATAGAATGACTTAGGCAGCTTTCCTTCCCTTTCTATTTTGCGGAACAGTTTAAGGAGGGTTGGTATTAGTTCCTCTTTAAGTGTCAGATAGAAATCAGCAGAGAATCCACCAAGTCCTGGACTTTCTTTTTTTTGGAGACACTTTATTGCTGCTTCAATTTCATTTTGTGTTAATGTACTCTTGGTTCAATTTTGGATGGTCATAAGTATCTAGAAATCTGTCCATTTCTTCATGATTTTCAAATTTATTAGAATATAGGTTCTCAAAATAGTCTCTGAGATTTCCTGGATTTCTGTGGTTGTTGATGTTATTTCCCCTTTTGCATTTCTGATTTTACTGATTTGAGTTTTTTCTCTCCTCATTTTAATCAGGTTTTCCAGGAGTCTGTCAATCTTGTTTATTTTTTCAAAGAACCAGCTTTTTGTTTCATTGATTCTTTATATTTTTTTTTGTTTCTATTTCATTGACTTCAGCTCTTATTTTTATTATTTCTCTCCTTCTGTTTGTTTTGGGATTTGCTTGTTCTTTTTTTCTAGAAGTTTGAGATGTATCATTAGGTCATTGATTTGATATCTTTCTGTCATTTTAATATATGCATTCATGGCTATAAACTTTCTGCTCAGGCCTGCATTTGCTGTGTCCCATAGGATCTGGTAGGTCATGTTTTCATTTTCATTAACTTCTAGGAAGCTTTTCATTTCCTCTTTTATTTCATCAATGACTCACTGATCATTGAGCAATATGTTGTTCAGCTTCCAACTGTTTGCATGCTTTTATTGGGATATTATTCAGACATAAAGAAGAATGAAATCCTACCATTTACAGCAGAATGGATGAAATTGAAGGAAATTATGTCATGTGAAATAAGTTGTACATAGAAAGACAAGTATTTCATGCTTTCTCATATGCAGAAGGTAAAAGAGTTGATCTGACTGTAGTGATTATTATAACTGTGGAGCAGTGCTGGAGTGAGTGGATACAGTGAGGCCATATTTTATTATTGTACATTCTATGTATGTATTAAAATATTACACTAAGCCACATTCATATTAATAAAAGTTAATAAAACATAAATTGAAATTAAAATGCAAAACAACATAGTACAAGGTAAATACTAAATGAGAATCTGATATTACTCTGGGTATATAGATGGAATTCATAGTTAAAAAGCTGAACATTACTCTAAAATATTGATGCCACTTATTCTGCATAATTAGATTATATATTTTAAAATGTACTTGAATTTGTCTGATTCCTATCTATTTTAGAAGTCTTTAAATGTTTTCTAACAGGATGAGTGTGAAACTGTACCTTCTTGTCATTCTACTTTGCATTTCCTTGATTATGATAGGGTTCAACATATTTCCATATGATTTATTGTCCATTTCATCTTCTTCTTTAATCATCTGATCAAATATTTTTACATTTTAGGATATATATATTTCTAAAATATTTGTGTTCATACATTGGAAGTATCTCCTCATCTCTAGCTTAATTTTTCACATTATTTATGAATTGCATTTTGTATGTGTGTGCTCATCCATGTTCATTTAACACAAATCCATTCTTTTATGGATTGAGTCTTGATAAAACCTGTATCTTGAAGGGACAGAAGAGAGGATGGCTAATGGGCTCAGCAGTGCAGTTGGACAGGAGGAATGGTTTCTAATGTTATATAGCACAGATGGATGACTATGGTTAACATTCCAGTGTATATTTAAAAATAGCCATTGAGAGAATCTTGAATATTCTCAACATAAAGAAATGATAAATGTTTGAGAAGATGGATACATCAATTGCTCATATATGATCATTACACACTGGTTTATCTTCAGATTATCACATTGAACTCCATAAATATTGAAGAAGTTAAGAATGTGCTATCTCAAAATACACTGAATTGGAATATAGATTACTTGAAACAGAAATCACGTGATGTAATTTAACTTCAGTAAAGGTCATTGAGCCATCCTTTTCCTATATACAGTCATAAAGAGACTTTGGGAAGAGGTGATCACCACATGGCAATGTGGGAAAATAGTCTAAATTATAAGAGACTAGCAACCAGGGCTACAAAGAACCCGAATACTCATTGAAGTAACCCTAATCTTACACTAGCTTTTATAATCCCATGTGTGTCTTTGTGACATACTACCTGGGCCATAGATCCATTTGTACTGTCATTGCTTAACAAGTTTATTATTCTTTTTCTATAAAGTATAAAAACATCTTTTTTGACAATTTTCTTTGGAATTCACCTTTCTTTGTAAAGATCCCATGTAAGTCTAAATGTAATAAAACGTGCATGATTTTCTTCTGCTAATTACCTATATATTAATTTCCTTATTAGATCAAGTCAAAGAACACATATAAGAACTGCAGGGTGGTGTCACAGCCTCTCTTCCTCCTCTACCATATGTAAAATTATTTGGTGTTGAATAAAAATGATAAAATATGAAAAAAGTCCAAGTTCAAACTGTACAATTCTCCTATATGATCTTCTGAAACATTTATAATCTTCCCTTTCCACATTTATGCCTTGAATCAATTTGATGAATGAGTATAACACAGAGACTTATTTTCCCTTGCAGGTAATCTCTTATATTGGCACCTAAATATATACACCAAATATTAATAGGTCTGAAAGAAGAGAGAAATTATACTACAATAAATAGTAGATGATTTCAATATCTCATGTTCTGCAATGTACATACCATTCACACAGACTATCTATAAGGACACATCAGATTTAAACTACACTTCAGACCAAACAATTCTAACAGGCATATGCAGAATATTTCACCCAACAGTAACAAGCATACACATTTTATTCAGCCATTCATTTGTTGACAGAAACTTAGGTTGCTTTTATATCTTGGATATTGGGAACAGTGCTGTAAAAAAAAAAATAAACACTGGAGTGCAGATGTCCCTTCAGGGTAAGGATTTCAGTATGTGCCCAGTAGAAGAATTGCATGGTCATGTGGTAGTTGTATGTTTAATTTTTTGAAAGAAGTTTCATTCTGTTTCCATAATAGCTGTACTAGTGACATTTTCGCCAACAGAGCACTAATGTTCCCATTTCTTCACATCATCTCAAGCATCTTTCATCCTTTGACAGCAGCTATGCTCACAAGCATGTGATCATAATTCCCTCTGTTTTTAATTCACATTACTCTGATGATTAGTGTCAAATAACAACCTCACAACAAATGTAGTTGAAAGATTAATTGACTTTATTTTGTAATTCTACAATCAGACAAAGTTTGATTCCATAAAATAGAATAAGTGATTCTGGAATTGCTAAAAGGACCACAGACATGGTCATGGATGGGAAGGACCAAGGACATCCAAGGGGTGCAGGTTCCCAGAGATGGTAGTTTCTGCCCACAGACTTGAACTGCAAAAACAATGGCTGTGTTCATCTATACCAGTGGACTCAAAAAGTTGCTTGACTCTAGGGTATGATTCCTGTACTATGAGTTAATTACATTTAATGCATGATAAATGATAGAGTAATACATTAATCACAAATTTTATTAAATCTTGCTGCTTGTTCAAATAATTCTATTTTCTCTGCTAAGGAAATATATATATGCTAGAATTATTTAGACTTGATATAAAAGGATGGAGGAGAAAATCATTTGTTTCATGCAGATCATTCATTGCTGACTTCAGCTAATGAAATATAAAAAATGAACTCTTAGGTAGTGGTTAAGTAGATAGGATTTGAAATCTGACAGGCCAGATTCAAATCCTACTACTTAATTTAATACTCGCATAACATGAAATAAGTCATACAGAAAATTATCTAAAATCCAACCTCTTGTCAGAAAACCGAAAGGGAAGAGGAATAGATACATATGTAATGTAAAAATTAAGGGTGAAAAGACAGAAATCCTCAGCATGGCTTTTGACCTATAGCAAGGCTGCAAAAATAGAAACTATTATTACTACATATATTTCACAAAGAACAAATGCATGCCCCATGACAAAAGACTGTTCAACTCAGAAGAGTTGAGAACCTTGATCAGAATACACCAAATAAAGTATGAAGTACATTAAGCTCACATTTGATTGATTTCCTTTCTTTTTTAAAATTATTATAAAATTTCTATTACACAAGGGGATTAATACTGACAATTCTGAACAGGCTTATATTGTACATTGGTTAGATCATCCCCACAGAATTTCCCCCTTGTACCTCTTCACTTTGCCATTTAGAGCAATTGCAAGGCTTCTTTATTTTCTTTCATAAAAGTATATGAAATCCATCAACAGTATTCCCACACCGTAATCCCCTTAATTCCCCCCCTCCCACTAGTACCTCCCCATACTGTATCTATTCTTTTTTGCTTTTTTTATTATATTATTGTACTGGGGGTACATTGTGACATTTATGAAAGTTCTTACAATATAATATAATTGAATTCACCCCCTCCAACATTCATCTTTATCCTCTCCTCCACCATTTATGCAATAGTTTCAGCAGGCCTAACTTTCCATTTTCAAATGTGAGTACATAATAATTCCACCACATTTCATCTGCCTTTCCAACTTCCTCATTTTCTAAACTCTCTTCCCCTGTTAAGAATAAACTCTAAGAGAAAGAACTGGCAGAGTGTGATAATAATTGTTGGATTTATGGTTACAGAAAGTATCTCAAGTTTATCCCATATCTAGCACGTGAACTTGGATAGTTTATTTAAAAACCTTGAAATTTATGATGAACTAAGGAATATAATAAAATTAACCAAGAATGATTCACCCAACATTGTAAATGGCACATCTACAATTTTACATGCTCCATGAACTACCTCTGGCCACAGTGTCATTTGCTTCATATAAAAGTAACCACTGGAAGGCTAGAAAAGTTTCCACTATCAAAGAACTTAGAAACAGTTCTTGACATGTGATGGGATGTAGCCAGGACCACAATTAATTGGAAAACTACCAAGGAACTCATGCAATCTGAATTTAGGCAAAGTACCTTCTACTTAGCATCACATTGGAAATCTTGGCTTATATAAGGTGCTGTCATATTTAATTAAATCTTTCCATTCTCAGATGTGCCCTGAACCCACCAATTGTGACCAGAATACACCCCAGTGGAATGTTGTGATATAAATCAGCTACTTCCTTCTGCACAATGATCGTGAATACTGAATAGAAACATGACATGACAACAGATTCCCACTTTCAACTTCCCAAAAAGGAAGAGACTTGCTCTAGTGACCAATGGCCCTCAAAATATGTCAAGTTTCTGGATATGAGAACTATTACAGAGAATGTTACTGACCACCCCTTTCTATCCTACTCTGAGTCTCTGCCTTTCCCTAGTAACCTCCACAGAGCCCCCTTTACATCCTTGTTCCTCAGGGTATAAATCACAGGATTGAGCATGGGAGTGATTATAGTATAAAAAAGGGCAACAAACTTTCCCTCACTCTCAGAATAACTACCCTTGGGTTGTAAGTATGTGTAGATGGCTGAGCCATAAAACAAAGAAACCACCAGGAGGTGGGATCCACAAGTCCCCAAAGCTTTTCTGCGCCCAGCCATTGACTTGACCTTCAGCACTGCCCTGGCAATGTGGGCATAAGAGCCTAGAATTAATGATACAGGGAAGACCAAGATTATGGCCCCAGCAACAAACATATATGACTCAGTTCCTCCTGTTCCCTCACAGGCCAACTTAAGGAGCACAGGCATCTCACAGAAGAAGTGATTCAGGTAATGGCCACAGATAGGCATGGCCATCATAAGGCCAGTCTGAATCAGAGTGTTGATGAAGCCTCCCACCCAAGAAGCAATAGCCAATGCCTGGCAGAGAAGGGGGTGCATTATGATTGTGTACTGGAGAGGATGGCACACAGCGGCATAGCGATCAAAGGCCATCACCACTAAGAGCACACACTCAGTTACACCCAGGGAGAGGGTTATGAAGAGTTGGGCCACACATCCTCCATAGCTGATGGTCTGGTCAAGTCCAGAAAGATTGATCAGAAGCTGGGGTACAGTGCTGGTGGTGTAGCAGAGGTCCAGGAAGGAGAGGTGGCAGAGGAAGAAGTACATGGGTGTGTGTAGTCTCAGGTCCATTCGGGAGAGAATGATGATGGTGGTGTTGCCAAAGAGTGTCATGGAGTAGAAAATTGAAATGAAGACAAAAAAGACAAATTCCAGTTGGGGCCAATCTGAGAAGCCCACCAGAATGAAGCCCTGGCCCAAACTAGTATTCAATTTTTCCATAGCCTTTAACTTGCACCAACAGTAAAATACAATTCGACAATGCATCTGATGAAGAATGTGTGAATTAATATCTTATTTCATAATTTTCTTTCCATTTTCTATTTTTCCATTCCGTTCAGTTCTCTTGAATTTTCTTAATTCCGTTCTTCTCTATCATAGTAGTCACTGGATTAGGAGTGATGTGGCCTCTGCTTAGACCCTACTCCTGCTGCTTATTTGTTTCATGACTTTAGCCAGCCAAGCCTGTCCTTTGGATGTGATGCTTCCTTGTCTGAAAATGATGTTTGTCTTCTTCCCCGTGTTAAGACAAGGATCCAAAAGCAGTAATGTGGAACCTATTACAAAAAATTTATTGTGTGAAATGCAAGATTTATATTTTATGATATTCTGTTTTGTTTCTTTTCCTAGTAGAAGTACAGTGTTTTAGCAGATTAGGATGTAGGCTAAATAGGCTGAGATCATAACCTTGACTTCTGCATGCTCATCTCTTCCTTCCGTGTATATGGTTAGCACACAAATCCTAGAAGTTTTTTTGGTAACTAGCTTCTAGCTGTCACAAAGCACTTAGAAGAGTGTAGATCCATCATGGGAAAAAGCATTCCAAAAAATATGTTCTTTATGATGAATTATTGTGCCAAGAATATTCTCCTACTTTTCCAACTGTTGAATCCATCTTTTATTTCCACCAAGAAGAGTTGTTTCCTTCTGTTTAGTTTTCTTCTAGCTCTTGTGATACCCACTGAAATTCTTTAAAATATATTTTTGTGCCTGTCTGAACTGTGAGTTCCTCAGTGGTAGGCAGCACAGTAAATATAAAAATGAATGTTAGTGTATTTCTTTAGGGTGTACAATAGGCATTAAATCAACTTTCTTTCATTCCACATGAGCTTTAAATACATTTTGTTGAGTGAAACATTTGATTCTCCCTTCAAGCTCCCTGAAAAGAAAATTTCTCAATAAAACTGCAAATTTTACAAACACATTTTAATAAATCAGGATGTGATAGTCATATGAAGTTACTTCTTTTTAAAGGGTGATATCTGCTGTTGTAAAATTCCAAACAAATTATAAGATATTATCCCTTTTATTGTGCAGATCTTTACCTCTTTGTCAGGTTTATGCATGCATATTTTAGTCTTTCTGTTGCTGTTGTGCATGGAATAGTGCTATCAAGTTTCCTTCTTGATGATTGTCTAGAAATGTAAATTATTTTTGTCTAATTTATGTATCTTGCAAATTTATTGAATTTGTCTATTATTTCTGTCATTTTTTGTTGCTGCTTTTACATCTCAAGGATTTTCTGTTTATGAAATCAAAACAGTGGTAATTTTGCTTTTTTCCTTCTAAATTGGTTGCCTTTCATTTCTTTGTCTTGGGGAAACTGGATATTCATAAATAAAAAGGATAAAATAGACAAATAAAAATTCAGAACGTGGTTTGAGTTTTACTCATAACACCTGTAACTGTAAAGTACAGTAAAGTACTTTAGTAATATAGTAAAGTGACTTCAGGCAAACATAGGAGACTTATTTTAACATTGGTCTTGGAAAATATTTTTACATATGTCTACAAAAGCACATGAACTAACAAGAGTGAACTCTAATATTAACTACAGACTCAGTGAAAAGGAGTCTCCATCTATGTACATACTTGTAACAAATGTATCACTGTGGTGGAGGATATTGACAATGTGAGAAACTGCAATCTTTTGTGAACCAAACTGCTCTAAAACTAACATCTACTTAAAAAATTCTAAAAAGAATACCAAACAAGAAACAATGAAGATAAATAAATGCTTTCTTAGATAAGTAAAAATTGAAATAATTTGTTTGTAGAAAACTTGCATTGCAACAAATGTTGGAAGTTCTTTGCAGAGAAGCAAAATGATGTAGGTGTGAAACTTGGATCTACATAAAGAAATAACATTAGAAAAGTAATAGGTTTAGATAAAACAAAAATTTTGTCTTTCTTAGTCTTAGGTGATTAAACTGATAACAGTCCATAATTGTCATAGTCAAAATATAGTCTATGATTATAGGTTCATTAATAACAACCAATGATCTTGATGGAATACTTTGTTAGTATAAGATACTAATTACCCTTTAAGCAGTAAATGTTATTGAAAGTAGAGAATTAATTGTAAGTGTATATTGCACATTCTAGGGAAAATTCTTCAAAAGTTTTTGAAAAGAAGCAAAATTGAGAAATTGATATACTAAGAAAGGAGAGTAAATCGAAACCTGTAAAATGATCTTTGATAATATATAGGACAGGCATAAAATGCTGTTCTCCTTTAAGGCTGACATTTTCTTTCCTTTTCTTCTTCCTTTTTTCCTCTTTCCTTCCATTCCTTCCTTCCTTCCTTTCTTTTCTATTTCCATCTTTTTTTTCTTTTTTAGACAGTGTAGCCTCAGATTTCAGATCCTCCTGCCTCAGCTTTCTAGCTAAAGGTTAATATTAATTGAGATAAAAAGAAAAGCAATTCACCTCACCCCTGTTAGAATAGCTATCATCAAAAACACCACCAACAACAGGTGCTGGCAAGGATGTGGGGAATAAGGAACCCTCATACACTGCTGGTGGGAATGCAAGCTAGTGCAACCATTCTGAAAAACAGTATGGAGACTTCTTAAAAATCTAAACATAGATCTGCCATATGATCCAGCAATCCTACTCCTAAGGATATACCCTAAGGAATGTGACTCAGGTTACTCCAGAGGCACCTGCACACCCATGTTTATTGTAGCACTATTCACAATAGACAAGTTATGGAAAGAGCCAAGATGCCCCACTACTGATGAATGGATTAAGAAAATGTGGTATTTATTACACACAATGGAGTTTTACTCAGCCATGAAGAAGAATAAATCTTATCATTTTCAAGTAAATGGATGGAACTGGAGAACATCATCCTGAGCAAGATTAGCCAGGTTCAGAAGACCAAAAATCATGTTTTTCTTCATATGTGGTCTTTAGATCTAGGGCCAAGGCAGTAATGTTGTTGGACTTGGGTCACATGCTAAGGGGAGAGCACATACAGGAGGAATAGGGATAGGTAGGAAACCCAAAACTTGAAAGTGTTTGATGTCCTTACTGCAGAGGAGCTAATACAGTAACCTTAAATTGACAGAGGTCATTATGGGAAGATGACCCAGAAGGAATGAAGAGGTCAGGTAGAGATGAATCAATTCGGGCTATAATAGACTTGTGTGTGGAAGCAATGCTAGGAATCTCTCTGTATAGTTATCCTTATCTCAACTAGCAAAAATGCTTTGTCTTTCTTATTATTGCTTATGTCTTCTCTTCAACAAAATTGGAGCAAGGGGAAGAACAGGTTCTGCCTGGAAGCAAGGGGGGTGGAGGGGAGAGGGAAGGGATGGGGAGCAGGGGGGTGAAATGACCCAAACAAAGTATGTACATATAAATA
The DNA here is from genome assembly GCF_047511655.1 of Castor canadensis. Classification (NCBI taxonomy): domain Eukaryota; kingdom Metazoa; phylum Chordata; class Mammalia; order Rodentia; family Castoridae; genus Castor; species Castor canadensis. Next base: position 68,979,608 of record NC_133401.1, read on the forward strand.
TATGAATAAAGGCAAAAAGATAAGCAAGAGTCAAAGAAATTATGCCAGAAAGAAAAAGTAAGCCATCAACAGAATCCTAGTGTATTCTTGGCATTAATAATTTTTTGCCAGAGTAACTCATTCCTGTATGTTTCAAGTTTACTAAGATCCCCATCAGTGCTTCAATGCTGACAAAATGATTCCAGTGAAATATCTGTATGCCAATCTTGATGCCTTTGTGAGCAACATGGAGAAAATGTGAATTATAAAGACAAAATGTACACTTTTAGCTCAACCAATGCATCAAAGCTCTTTTGTGAAATAGCCAACATAGAAAAGCACATCAGTCTTGAGTTTCCATAAATAGAATATTACAGTTGAATTCAATCATGACCAGCTGTCACTGAAGACTCACTTCCGTGAGCTTCAGTCTTCTTAGGTGTAAAACATAAAATAATTATTTCATTATTATTAGAAGTTTTTAAGAGTGATGGTTGTAATGGCTTATGCCTTTCATTCCAGCACTCTGGAGACAGACACAGGAAGATTGGGAGTTTGAGGTCAGCCCAGGCTACATAGCAAGAAGCTTACTCAAAACAAGCAAACAGACAATAACAAGGAAACCAATTTTCCAAAAATGTTGCTGAATGAATTATTTAATGCAACCCCTGCCCTTGTACCTTCTTAGTACACATAAATATTCCAGAAATAATTGTTTATTGTCCAAGAGGAAAGAATAAAAATCTACAATGTTTTCTCAGTTGGTAACACATTGTTTTTAACCATTTTTGATCTATATTTTTATCACTAATTTTTAAGTGGCATACAGAAGTATTGACTATGTTTGAAATTGAAAAAGCACTTAGAATCATAATTATGTGATATATGTTAGGAGTATAACTCAAAAAAATTGCACTTGATGTACAGGAACCCATAAACCAATAAATGACTGCCAAAGTACATAAGAAAAGACAACATTGAAAGGGGAAAATTGAATGTAACTTCAAAACCTCATTTGGATGAATGGAGAAGGTGATGGTCCAAACTTGTAAACTTGACATCCATTTACTATGAAACTAGAAGACACAGATGGCCTAAAGACATACTAAATAAAATCCCAACTCTAGTTTATAATGAACTTGAAAATCAGCTCCTCCCAGTGTCTTTCTGATGCAGGTCTTCCCTATGCAAAATGCCAAAATATGAACTTGGATAATGAATCCCTTGCCCTCATTTCTTCTTTGTGTGTGAGTGTGTGTGTGTGTGTGTGTGTGTGTGTGTGTGTGTGTGTGTGGTAGTACTGGGGTTTGAACTCAGTACAAAGCAGGCGCTCGACCAATTGAGCCACACCTCCAGTCAATTTTGCTTTTACTATTTTGGAAATGGGAGTCTCAACAAGTATTGGCCCCTGCTAGCCTTGAACTGCAATCTTCCTGACCTTAGATTCCCAAGTAGCTAGGATTACAGGCTTGAGCTACTGGTGTCCGACATGATTTCTTAATTATTATCTCTTCCCACTTACCCTCATCTCTCAGCTCCCTATTTCAATCTCTGTATTTCAATGAGTCTTTGATTCATTATGTGTCATGAATCCAATTCTAGAAATAAGCCATTTTGTAGTCTCAATGACTAAAAATCTGATCAATAAATTTCCTTATTTGCATAGGATTACAGTGTTGTCTCCAGCACAAGAACTGGCACAAAAAAGTGCTCAGATGCCTCCAGCATTGACCTGAACCACCTTTTGAACAGGTCCATAGAAAGGCATGAAGCCCTGAGGCATCTTCCATCTTACTTATCCTCTGGGATGTGGAGAATTGTCCTGCTTACTTGGAATCTGGTTTTGATTTCTTGAATTTTGTGGGCAAGGAGAGATTATTAATACTATGAAACCTCAATCCCAAAGCTTTTCTATCCATCTTATTTCCTTTTCGCTGCCTAATCAAGACTTTGACCCTTGTGTGCCTTTTTGTGAGTTCCTTGTTTGGTGATGTGCCCTGCCAACAGGGTCTGCTGAGAATGGGCTGATCTGCAGTACAACAATATCAGTGCCCACCTGAAAGGTCTCATTAAACCACTCCCCAAAACTGATGCTGGTTACTCCCTGTGTTCAGCACAACTCACCTTGCTCTCACTGCACTGCTGATGTGTCTGTTACTCAGCAACCACATGATGCAGTTATGACACCTTCCCAATCCCTCATATGGCTTTTTTCTACTCCTCTGTATGGACAGTAGCTAGGGTCTGACTCATGACCATGTCTGGTGATCAAGGAAAGAAAATCTTCCAGGGAAACACTTCCATTATTAAAGAGGAATTGTAGCTTACTCCTCACATGGACTCAAATGTAGGTCTCAGATCCCATGCAGTATTCCTAGTCCTATATCTCCCGACTCAGGGAGGCTCTGATCCTAGTCACAATGACTCAGGGACCGGGCAGCACAAAACCTTCACGTGGAGAGCCCCACTGCAAGTGTGCTAGAGAGTGGAGAAGCCTTGTTAGGGAGCACACAGAAAAAAACCCAACACTTTTCAATCAACAGTCCTTCAAATATTGATGAAAATAACCATGGCATACAAGATTTACTATACTCCATATTCCTCTACTGAAGGTGGTAGCTAAAAAATATCCATTTCCTTTCATACTGTCCAAGTCTTTCATTCTAATTTAGGAAAAAAATGTTGCTAGGCTTATATAACTGATTCCTAATGACTCACATTTTCATCCCAATTATCAGTAGGTGTTCACATATTATTCTACAACTTTACACGTAATTAAAAGTATAGGGTTCAATGGCCCATGCTGGTCTGATAGGCTATTGAATACTATGCAAATGCCTGGCTGTAGAATTGGGTTAGAACCTTGGCTACATACATAGAATCAAAAGACAGTGAAATTAATAAGGCATTTGTAAGCATCCAAAATGGGCAACAGGTATTTCTCATTGAGCTTCAGATTAAAATAGAGAATGCTTAAAGACAAGTGTGATGGTGTGTGTCTGTGTTTAAATAAATTATCCTACAGAAGAGGTGATGAAATTTCTTTGTTGTTCTCCTAAAGCCTAAACAGACCAACTAATGACATTTACAAGAGGTCAGATAGTAACTCAATAAGGAGAAAACTTGAAAAAAGAATGTAGGGGTTTAAAATAGACTACCTAAAAATGGAAGAGATATACCTATAACAAAAAAGATGCCTGTTAAAATGGCCTTTCAACATATTGAAAAAATGTTTCTGTGTTAGGTGAAAGATTGTGTCAGATGGTTTGGATCATCCCACCCACTCCTGATCTTATTTACTGTTCTAATCTTAAATAAGCTTTATTTCTTTGTTTGTTTTATGGGACTGGGTTGTAAACTCAGAGCTTCCCCTTGCTATACAGGTGCTCTTTAACTATGTTTTAAATATTTAATCTCTAACCCTTTTCTCCATGAACGAACATAGGAATTTGATATTCGTATATTGGTTTCTCCATTACCAAGTTTGGTGATTTTCTGTATTCATCACTCGGCATGTTTGGGTCTATGTGCTATGATCTTTATAAATAATAAAGTTATGGATCAGAATTCATGTTAAATTTTTTCTAACAGCATATAGTATACCTCCTTCAGCCTAATTTAATGTTATTATCAGATTAAACTGGAACCACATTCAAACCACAGAAATTAATAATCTGTGGGCAAAGAAGGAGATTCCATTAATAATAATGGATTATTCTGAATCCATTTCCACTTCCTCCCATTATGCTGCATATACAGCTCTCTTATTAGTGTTTGGGAGATTATCTGCCTATCAAACCTAACTGGGTACCAAATCATCCTTCTACCCATCTCCATCACTCCCTGCTTTTCTTCCATTCTCTGATTTGGACCCCATTCATTTCACCTTAAAAGTACCTTTTATTTATCCCATAAGTTTTCATCAAACACCCAATGATGACCCACCCAAATTTTCTAGAAAACTAGAAATCCAGGCTAGTAGTCAGTTTAGTTGACATTCAAACTCCTAATTAACAAATTGCTGATTTAATTGTGACTCTGCATACTGAATGCTCTCTCTGTGTGTCATGGGTTCCCTCCTGTTGACTACTCCTCCAAGAAAATCCATCTTGATTTATTTCTACAATGATGACCATTGCTCTATTTTGTGTCTCTGATGTCCACCCTTTGCTTTTTGTTTTAGAGCACTGATATTATAGGATTTGAGTTTTGGAAGGGCTTAAAATAATTTGAAGTCAACCCTTATGATTTACATTTTAAAGAAACTTGTTTTCCTGAGTTTATGGACATGAGATAACAACTTTCAGATAAGAATGTTTTATGATATCCTTTGTGTAGAGTAAGTAGAGGGTAAATAGTTGATAGAGAACAGAAAAACGCTACTGGTTTTTAATTTGTTTTTACATGCACTTAACATTTCTTTGTCCTCAAACCAGGGACATGGCACAATGGAGCCCAGTGATAATTGCCTACTAGAATATTTCTTGATTTGAACTGTAGGTGGGAGTGGCCCACCTACTCAGCACTCACCTGGAGTTCAAGGAAAAAAAATTGATGCTTTGTCCTTCCTCAACTCTATTGACTTCAAGGGAGACATGAGGCCCACTGGAAACTGGTGGCATCTATTGGTATCTGAAAAGACATTTTTCTCTTTAGGTGCCATTTCTCCTGTAGTGGAAAGCACACAGATAAAAGCTCCTGTTCTTGGGAAACCATGAATACATATGGTTCCTCTCTCCCTCAACAGCAGAGACAGTTCATAGCCTCCATGGTAGGAGCATCCTCTACACAGAGTCCCTGTTCTGTTGCTCACCCTAATCAATTGAGTTGGTGGACCATTGGATTACTCTCAATTCTAAGGCTGAGCTTCTGCATTAACTAAACCTGTCCTAACTCTAAGGCTGAGTTCACCAATTTGGCCCTTCAGGCAATGATAAGGCCTCTCTGAAGCAGTAGAGGAAAGTTGTTTACAAAGTGTGACTTTGGAAACCTCTGATCCCCAATGTGGCAATTATAATCAACCTCCTGGCTCTCCATGATCTGCCTTGCAATCCTCAGTTCACTGTAGTCCCCAAACACTGCCCAAAACAAATTGACTTCTTCAGTGTCCTCAGACCTTCTTGCTTGCTCAGGCCACTCTGCAGCCTGGGACTTCTCACTTCCCTGCTTTGACCACTGTCTTACCAGCCCTTCACCAGTCAGTCCAAATTGTATGCCTTATTTGAAGTCTCACATGTTCACCACACCCTATGGAATGCTCATGCATTCTAAGACATGGGTATGACTGATCCAACTAGTATTTTTTTCTGTAAAGTTTGATGCTTTCATTTTTCTTTTACAATAGAATGTCTTATTTATCTTGCCAATATACTTAAAATGCATTCATTAAAAATTATTTATCAAGTAAATAACACTTTTCTACATAATATAAAAGTCAATATTCAAAATTATGTGCAGTCGCTTTTGGAAGCATAATGTTAGTAAATTGCTTGACCATTACTAGGGTTGTGACCTTGGAAAGCTTTCCAGGTATTCTTGAGCCTTGAGTTTCCCCATCAGTGAGATGATGTTAATGTGACCGACATGTCTGCTTACCATTGTCTATGGATTAATGACATTCTGTATGTGAGGTGCCCGGTGTGTGTTATATTCATTCAGCAGGTAGCATTCATTGCATGCCTTCTCTTCATGTGAACAATCTCTATTACTTTCTCTCCCCTCCCCCTACTTCCCTCATTTTGTACAATTTGTATTGGTTTTCATTGGCTCAAATGACTTCTTTAGCTCTTGCTTAATTCAGAGTGTTGCTTAGACTGCCAGCATAATTTGGACCTCCACTCCTCTAATTATATCTAGATTGATCCTGTTTCCAAATAAGGTAACTTTCTGGGGAATTTGGAGTTAGAACTACAACACATGTATTTTGAGGAGTAAACAATACAGCTCATACTCCTACTTTCTGCCAAAAAATAGAAAGATAGAGTTCTTTATGAAAGGATAGGAGCCAGGTGCTATGATGCCAGTCTGTATTCCTAGCTACTCCAGAAGCTAAGGCAAGAGGATCTCCAGAGCTCAGGAGCGTTGAGGCCAGCCTGGGCAAAATACTGAGGCCTGGCCTCAAAAAATACAAGAAAATCTCTAAGATGCATAATTAGTAATTAATATGCTGTTGGCCATGGTATCACATGCCTATATTCCTAGCACTTGGGGAGCTGAGGTAGTTCAGTTAAGAGTTCCAGACCAGCCTTGATTACATAACCAGACTCATTTTCAGAAGAACAAAGGTCATATAAGAATGTGTGAAAGAGCATGAATGTATTTATGTATATTCATTTTAATTAGTCCCTAATAATTTGCACCAGAAATCACTAACATAGCTGGCTGTGGGTAAGTACCTGGGTTACTGGAAAAGAGGGGCGTGAAGGAGATTTTTCAGTGTATATCCTTCTTCTACTCCTTGCATTTTGAACCAGGGGTATATACTATGTACGTATTCTATGTATGATCTGCATATGATGAGTCTGTGATTCACCCCATGGTGCACCTCCCCCACACATACTTCTCAGTCCAGATGTAGTATACAAGAAGATGAGTTGGGGGGGGCCAGGAGGAGAATCACAGACAAGGCTCCAGGAAATTCGGGGCATTAGTGACTGCACAGGGTGCTGAGCTGATGGAGAGATAAATAAAGTTGGGAAGGAATTGATGGATGGGAAGAAATTGAATTGCAAAATCCTTTGAGGTCTCACAAAACAATATATTTTTAGGGACTGTGGTGGGTCAGGGTGATACACAAACTGGCATCTCACAGTTAGACTTCCAGTGTTACTGAGGCCCCAGGGAACACTAGAGTTGAGGGAAGGGAAGGTTCTGATGGGGCAGCTTCTAAGAGAGACTGCTTCCTAGATATCACCTAATACCATCCTGAATCAGTGTGCTATGAGATACGGTGACTTCTGGGCCCAATTCCAGTTCCTTTCTCTCACAGTAACATATTCTCTTTCTCCTCTCCCTAATGCAACTAGTGGACTTGACTCTGGACACGGCTCACCCCATGTTCTAGATTTCAGATCTGAGAACTGTATTCTATAAGGATATTCCTCAGTGTGTTTCCTACATGGGAAGAGATTTTTGAGAATGTGTATGGTGGCTTCTCAGCGTTTCTGATCAGGGAAACATTGCTTGGAAGTGACAGTGTGACAGAATAAAATGTCATGCTTAGGAGTGTCAAGGATAAGCACGCATGGGAAGAAGCAGCAAGTGAATTTGATTTGGATGGAGAAGTATGTCTGGGAGAGGTGCACAATGAGGTGAATCAACGATTCATCATATGCAGATCATGTAGCCTTTGGTATCACTCAGCAACCCCATGTCTGTCACTCATCAGCTCCCTCTTCTGTGCCCACCAAAGACTCTATCCCCCATCACCCAGTCATCCCTTGGTACCTACATGTTTCCAGGCATCCATCCACTCTGGAAACAAGCAGACAAATCTGGCATGTCATTACTCATGTGGAGACCAGGAAACAGGGAGGGGAGAGAACAAGTGGATTGCCATTTTTGGACATGGACTCACAAGAAATCGGATGAGGCCAATAGAACGTCTTTTCAAAATGTTCCTCACCCAGTATTTATTGACAGCTTTGGAGTCTTGACAATTGTGAAGCTCATCACAATTTTTCATTTTTTTATTGTTGTTGTGTGAGGGTACATTGTGGCATTTATAAAAGTTCTTACAATATATCAAATATATCATAGATGAATTCACACCCTCCACCATTCTCCTTTATTCCCCTATCCCCTGATTTCTAGAATGGTTTCAACAAGTATTATTTTTCCATTAACATCCATATGTACATCCTATTTGCATTATATTCACCCTCCCATGCCCTTTCCCCACCTCCTCCTTGCTCTCACTGGTACTAACCCTCCCACCCCAGTTAGGACATGTTCTACCCTCCTATTCTCTGATTTTGTGAAAGAAAACAAAAATGACATTTTTGTTTGATTATGATAGCTACACAGGACAAGGTTGTCTCTTTCAAGAACCCATGGCCTCAGGTATAAAAGTTCGTATGCCTGGGACAGAAAAAGAAGAGATGAATGGGGAGTGAAGAGGAATGGCTTCTCTCCCCTCCTGTCTGTGACATTGTCACAATTCTAAAACACAGAAGAGAATCAAATCATAAGGCAGGACCAAGCAGAGTGTGTGGAAGGAAAGTTCTTCAAGTGACAATGTTCTTACCCAGTTTACCCTGGATTTACCCTGAAAGAGATAGTAGACTATTCTGTGGGGATTCAGACCTGGATCAAGGCTCACATAAACAAGGGAGTGGAGGAAGACACCCACAGGTTCCGCAGCATTCTGGGTCCTCACACCCTCAGAGTGCTCATGAAATCTACTCTTCTTCTACTGCATGAAATGTAACAGTAGGCAAAATTTGTAGACAGTTGTAGAATGTTTCCAAATCTAGATTTCCATCCTAAACCCAAAATATTTTGTTTTCTCTTTAGAGCACATAAATCTTTTGTTTTTAACAAAAGCTCCCAGACATCTAAGGATTGGTTCCTTTTTAAAGAATGGCAAAAGCAACCCAACTGATGCCTTCACTCAACCCTTCTGTCCAGTGTTAAACACAGTAGAGAGCTGATGGGTGTAACCAAGTAGGCCTTGGGAGGACTGTGTATGGAAGGGTCCACACATAACAAGATACGTACTCATTTTTCCCAAATGTTTCCTAAAACACAAACAGAGCATTTAGTGTTCAATACTACTAGAGTAAAGTACAAACTACTAAGAGAAGACACTTGAGGAAAAGACAGTGGACAAACTGCAGGCATGCTGAGATGGAAACACTTGTGATATGTAACCAGAGGGTAGGTAAGATGTCCAGAATTTGACTCAGAATCTAGCTTATTTGGGATAGAAATCCAGTGTTCTTTCTCCTCCCTGTTACCACTAAAAATAAAACCTACTTTATAATGCATTAAGTAGTTGGTTGTTTAAAAAAGGAAGTCTGAGTATGCAAAAGTATCTGGGAAGTCAGTGCTCAGCCATATAAGGTTCGGCTGAGTCTTCCTTCCCTGTATGATGGATCGATCCATTGCCTGTCTACCTATGTCTGTTTTGCTAAACAACAGTGAGAAAATGGGAACAAAGGCATTCAAAACTTATTCAACATAACAACAGTATGAGTATAATTCACAATAACCTATTACATTTTTTATGAAAAACTGTAAGAGAAGAACACAAATTCTCCAATCACAAGGAAATTTTACTGAGAGGTAATGTGGATTTTCCTTATATATAGCAAACAATTATATTAAATTGTCACACAATACCCCATAAAGATATACAATTAAAATTCTAAAAATTAATTTTAAAACACATGCTGACTTATTAGCCTATATTAATTATACAAAGTAATGGGTTTCATTATGATCTTTTCATACATAAACGTAGCATACTTTGATCACATGCACTCCTTTATTACCCTTTTTTCTCCCCCTTTCCCTTTTGCATTTCCACATTCATAATTGTTTCCCTTTTACTTTCATGTACTTTTCCCCCATAAGTTCCACATATGAGAGAAAAACATGACATGTGTCTTTCTGATACTAGATTACTTCTCTTAGCATGCTAATCTCCAATTCCATCCATTTTCCTGGAAATAATACAGCTTAATTCTTTATGACTAAATTAAACTATTTTGTGAATATATATGACATTTCCTCTATCTACACACCTGTTGATGGGCTTTAATAAAAAATACGATATAAAATGTTGGGGATGTGCCTTATGTGTTAGAACACTTGCCTAGCAGGCTCAAACCATGAGTTCTAAACAATAAGAGTAACAAAAATAAAACTAATACTAAAAATGTATGTTTTCACAACAAAATCTACATGTTATTATTAAGAGTGCCTCTCTAACTTCATTCTCACCCATTTGCTGGTGAGCTTCTCTGCTTCTGTGCTGTTTCAGGAGAGACACAGCAGGGAAATGAATACAGAGACAGAAAGACTTCATTTTTAACATTCCCCTTTCCTTTGCACTTGAGCTTTTGGCTCAGAACTTCTCAAAGTGTTTGTTTGTTATGACATGGACCTCATATCAGTTTCCTGACAGGACCATTAGAGGACTGCATGAAGTTAACATAAAGATCCCTTGGTGCATTGTTCAACATCAGTTTTTTCCAGGGCTCCTCATTTAAAGAAACAGTAAAAGACTTGAAAATGCTGCTACAGACAAGGGAAATGACAAGTGCAGCAAGGGTAGCACACCAGGCTTAGATCGAGGAGTCCAAAGGAGATCCATGATAAGGGCTGTTCCATAGGTAATGGATTTAGGAGATGATTCTAAGAAATGAAATGAGAGGGTGGTAGAGTGAAGCCTGAAGGCATGGAGGGTGAGCTAAAGAGCAAGCTGCAGCTGACAGCAACAGGCACCTTCTAGGGAACCTTTAGAGGAATAGTTTAGACAGTGGCTAAGAATCATCTCAGTGAGAATGTGGCAGGAATGGGAATTCATCTGTTGCCTCCCATCATGTTAAATCTCTGGACTTCTGAGTTTCCATACCCTTGGGTCACTAAGTTCCAAATGTTGGAAGAGGCCCTCAGCAGGGGAAGGGGAGAGTCCAATTTCGTAAGGTGGAGTTGTCAGCAGGTGTGAGGCTTGTCCATCCTACTGCAGGGAAGTCAGATTCTGAGTGCATATTAAGAAGCAGGGCTCAGCCTCTTCTAGTTCAGGTTTTTTGGTCATAGACTATGCTGCAAGGTCAAAGTTGATCTAATAACCATCTACTTCAAGAATGTGTGAAAATCATTTCAGAAAAAATATAAAACATATTTAAATTACAAATAATTAGTGATAAAATTTTTCACTTATTTTGGAATTAACATATAAAACCTATTCACGTGCACCATCTACACTTAGATGCATAAATTCATCAATGACTCCTTATGAATTAATCAAGAGAAAATGTTGCAAGTCAAAGAGATTGTGTACAAAGAAGTTGAAGGCTGTGGGCCCCCACCGTATTTGAGCTCTCTAAAAAGGAATTTATTACAGAGTAGTAAGTGTGATTTAAGCCAGGAAAATTTTTTAAATGATCATCAAACAGATGAGCAAGGGAAAAAGGAAAATGGCGCTCACCATTCACACTTGTAGCCCTTGGTTGTGAAGCTCATGCTCTGTGTTGGATATGTGATCAATGATGAGCAAAACAAGCCCTGTCCACATGGAGCAGAGAGATGTGCAGGGAAACCCTTAGAAAACAAATCATCACTCTTGACACCAGATGATGAGGAAAGTTTAAAAATGGAGATGAGAGCCAAGATGTATCAAGAAAATATGGACAAAATGAAGGTAAGGCATGTCAGTAAAGCATTAAATCAAACACTATTAAGGCCAAAATAATGAACTAGAAAGCTCTTATTACACAAGTGTAAAAGTGCATGCTGTAGAAAGTTTATGTCACAGTTTGAATGCACCAGAAGAGACATCACTGAAATAAATATTGGAAAATTTCCTTGTTATAGTGTATAGTACATCTTTCAGATGTTGACAGACCAAGTAAACTACAAAACATGGAAGCATCAGTGCATGTTTGACTTACAGTCAGAGTAGGATGTACATTATATACATTGTCCCTGTATCCATAAAATATTTACAAAACATACTCACATTTGAAGGAAACTAATTGATCAAAACAGGAGATTTATGGTCATACCAAACCTCATTGCATCATTAGAAGAGGGATGGTTGTTAGTTTTAAGTAAAGATGGAAAATGGGCTGTTGTGAATTTTAATGAGGCAGATATTAGGAGGAAGAGAATGTGGGAACAGAATCTCCTCTAGTCAGTGGGTCTGCATTTGCAAAGTGCCTCTCATTCATCTGCATGACAGTTTTACTGAAGCATAGTTTTTCATCTTGAAAATGGGAATATTAATACGATACACATATAGGGAGATCTTTGAGGACTGAGTGAGGTAGCTCATGTGGATATGTTCTGTCAAGTGTAAAGGCATACTCAAGTACCAGTCCTGCAGTGTGGTAAGGAGATCAAGATTAGTGTTCTACTCCTTACATGTCACCTCCTCCCCCAGTCCTGCACAGGACACACTGACATGGGTTTTGCTCAGTTACCATTTGTGTTTCTTTCCACAGGACAGTGGCAGGTAAATGGACCAGAGAAGCCCATCCAGGACTCTGTGGGAGAGGATGGAGGGTTCTCCTGCTTCCTGTCTCCTGCGTCAAATGCTTATCCATGGAAGTGCAGTTCTTCAAAGATCACTTCTCTGGCATAGTCCACTTCTATCAGGATGGGGAAGACAAGAAAGATATGCAGATGTCAGCCTATCAAGGGAGAACGGAACTGGTGAAGGACTTCATTGTGGATGGGCATGTGTTCCTGAGGTTGAAGAAACTCACTTTCTCAGATGCAGGTCTGTATGGGTGCTGGTCCAGCTCCCAGACTCATGAGCAGGAGGCCATCTAGGAACTGCAGGTAACAGGTTACTTGCCTATTTCAGAGAACTCATAAAATCATCCTGGATTTTATAAACAGCTTTATGAAAGAGCTGATTTTTGTATCATTCCTTTAGCAGACAGTATCCTTTGTGACCACTTTGTTATGTCTGTGTGTAGAGTTCTATCATCTTATCACCTGTGTAAATTCTTATAATTACCACATCAAATCATTGAACAAACTTCACCACAAACATCTCTCACTGGTGCCCTTTTTCACCCTCCTCACCACCCCACAAATCAGTGATCTGTTCATCATTATAATTTCAACAATTCCAGAATGTTATTAATAATGGAGTCACACTGCATGTGACCTTTTGAGATTGACTCTTTTGTTTAGCATAATGATCCTGGGATCCATCCAAGATGTTGCTTGTATCATCACTTCACTCCTTTAAATTGTTTTATACAATCATTGGCAGGTTTTTCTGTGGACGTAAGTTTTCATTTCTCTCAGAAAAATGGCCAGGAATGGATTTCTGAGATGTATGATAAGTGTATGTTTAGATTTTTCCTTTTAATTCATATCATGTCTTTGTCAGTTTTGTCTTCTATAACAAAATACCATAGGCTTTGTGGTTAGTACAGAACAGAAATTTTATTTCTCATAGTCTAGAAACTGGAAATCCAAGGTTAGGTTAGGTTCTGGTGAGGACAAGTATTCAGGTTGCCACCTATGGACTTGTCTTTGTAAGTTTACAATTACACTAGGTCCCCGGAATCACAATTCATGAGGGCTCCAACCTCATGAACTAATTAACCTCCAGTATTCTAATTTTGTGATTTCCATTCTAGTTTAGATGTCCTTCATATCTTTCCCTCATTCATTGTTCTGGCTGAAACGTCCAGTGTTCTCTTAAACATAAATATCAAAAAGTGTTCATTGTTGTCTTGGTCCTGATCTTAGAGGGAAAATTTTAGCTCTTTCCCATTGAGCATGATGTTCACTGTGGGTTTGACACGTATGGCCTGAATTATATTAAGAAGCATTCCTTCTCTTCCTAGTTTGTTGAGTATTTTTAAGGTGACAATGTATTGAATATTATCAAATGACTTTTTCTGCACCAGTTAAGATAACCACTTGTTTTTCTTCCTTTTTTCTGTTAATGTGCTGTATTATCTTACATTGAATTATGAATAGGTGTTGAAGTTTGAAAAATACTTGTAATGCATAAAAATGATTATATACTTTTTATTCTTTAGTTTTGTGATATGTTGGATTATATAAATTGATTTTTGAATGTTGTATCACCTTTCTTACCTAGAATAACTCCCAATTGGTTATGTTACATAATTTTTATATGGACTGCTTAAATTGATTTATTAATATTTTTCAAAGACTGCCTTCCAAAATGAATTTGCAAGCATTTTCTTCTCTTCTACTTGTTAGGAAATATTGTGTAAATTTGTCAATAACTGTTCTTTATTTTATTTCTTATTGTCTTTGAGTGTTATGAGTTTTCTTTGTTTTGAAAACTGTTTTTTAGTTTTGGACAGTATTGGGGTTTAAACTCAAGACTTCAAGACTGCCTCAAGACCCTACCATCTGAGCAATGTCCTGAACACATAACTGTTCTTTAAATGTTTTCTTGTCCTTGCCAGTGAAACCATCTTGAAATTTAAAAATCTTTAATATGACATTTCAAGTTATAAATCAGACATTTTCGGTGGTTATACAACTATTCAGATTACATATGTCAACATGACTAAGTTTTGGTGGTTTGTGGTTTTTAAGGAATTAGTGTATTTCTTCCAAGTTGTCAAATATATGAGTATAAAATCTTTCCTAGTATATCTTATTATCCTTTTAATGACTGCATGATCTGTAGTGAAGTTTTCTGTTTTATTTCTGACATTTGCAATGTTTGTAGTCTTGTTTTCATCTTTGTCACGTTTCCTAGAGGCTTGTCAATCTTACTAATTTTAAGAAGAACTGTATTTTTCTCACTGATTTTCTTATTTTTTCCCTATTTGAAATTTTGTTGATTTCTGCTTTTATCTTTATTTGTTTCTTTCCTTTATTATTATCCCTGTCTCTACCTCCACTGTGTTATTCAAGAGCTTTCAGTGTGTTCACTGTGCCATCTTTATACATTGGAGCAGTACATTTGGATATTATTCACTGTCATTCTCTTTTCCTCTCCCACATCCCTAAGTCCTGCAAACAGTTCAACTATATATATATATATATATATATATATATATATATATATATGTATGCATGTATATGATCAAATATTTATTTGTGTGCATATTTATCTTTATCTTTCATGTCTAAATTCAACATTTGAGGAAGAACATCCTTTGTGCTTCTGAACCTGGTTTATTTTGTTAATATGAGGATCCTCAGTTCTATCTATTTACCTGCAAAAGTCATACTTTCATTCTTCTTTATATCTGAATACTGCATTGTATATATATACTGGAGTTTGAACTCAGGGCTTCACATTTGTTAAGCTAGAGTTCCACTTCTTGAGTCCTGTCTCCATCTTCTATGCCATGTTTTTGAGCATATCACTTTGTATAGTTTTCTTAGCAGTTGCTCTGAATATATGGTACATAAAATTTATCACAATTTATTGATATTGACTTTTTCAATATTTTACTTTGTGTAAATGCAGAAACCTTACTTCACTTGATTCCTTTTATGAGCTTCACAATTGAATTAACATTGTATTGAGAATTTCCTTTACTGATATTCAGTATCACATCAGATAAGATAAAAATTATTTTTTATTTGAATCTTGAAAATGATTTAAGAAATCTAAGGGGGATCTTTTGTATGTAGCTTTATTTTTCCCACTTTCAATGGTTTTTATTCATTAAGGATGTTTTACTATTCCTTCCTTTATCACTTTCTTTCAATTTCAGAAATCTTCTTTAGTGATCCTTTAAGACTTGGTTTGGTTGAAACCAAACCAAGAAGAATGTCCTGACAGTTCTTTCCTTTCAGAAATTGCAAAAGCCTGGGGCACTTCGTTTAGGCCTCCCAGATTTCTGATGACATTAAAAAAACAGTTTCTTAATATGTAAAGCAAGATTTCCTCCTGTTGTTTTCCAGATTTTTTCTGTGTTTTTGATTTTTTACAGATAAACCTTAGTAAGTCCAGGTGTAAATTTATTTTGATTTTTCTTATTCAGCATTCTCTCAGCTTTTATGGTCACTCAGTTTTATGCATTTTCACCAATTTGAAAATTTCATGAAATGTTTTTTTTAAGAATTCGCCATTGTATATTTTGTCCTTCTGGGTCTCTGATGACATAATGCTGAATACTTTGAGATTATCCTACAGGCTCCTGAGGATATATTTTTAAAAATCTTCTGATTCATTGTTGTTAAAATTCAGTCAGTTCTATTTGTCTATCCTCACATTCATGGATTATGTCCTGTATCAGATCTGCTTTACTATTGATCCCCTAAGTACATTTTAATTTGTTTTATTTTTTCAGTTATATAATATCCATATGATTTTTTTGCAAATCTATTTGGAGTTAAGTTTTTCCATATTGTTATATGTTTCAAGAGATATTATAATCATCAATATCATCATTAGTATTATTTGTCTGTATTGAGGATTGAACTCAGGTCCCTGTGCTTGCTAGGCAAGTGCTCTATCACTGAAGCCATGCCTCAAACCCTTTTAGCTTTTGCTTATTTTTCAGATATAGTCTCACTCTCTTTGTCCAGTGCACCCTAGAACAACAATCCTCGTACCTCCACCTCTGAAATACCTGGGACTACAAGCATGCACCACCACACCTGGTCTATAATCATTTATTGAAGCATTTTTGTAGTAGTTCCTTAAAACTCTTTGTAAGATAATTTCCAACATCTGATTAATTTTGGTTTTGGTATTAGTTGATTGTTCTCAATGATGACATTTTCTTGGTTTTCAGAATGATTGGATAATTTTGGTGAAAAAGTGAACATTTTAAATATTATATCAACCTACACCATTCATTCATCCATTTCCCTCAAATTATATTTATAAGACTGTGTGAATTGGGCAAGATGTGTGGAATTTACCCAGAATGGCAAATTTCTGTCTGGTGTGGGGAGATGGGTAATACCAAATAATCAAATAGGCCTTAATTCTATAAGGAGTGCTGACCTTAGTGTCCAAATCATAAATGGAAGTTAAGCTTAACCCTCATTGGATCTAACTAGTCCTTTGAATCAAGATCCCGAACAACTCTTTTGTCCACCTCTCCTTTCTTATCTCTTCCACAGCCATTGCCCTTTTCATCTCTCATCTGAGTGATACATTGATTGTCGACTGGGCACCCTTCTTTTTAGGAGTACCTGAAACACAATTTCATGATGCTTTAGTGTGATTTTCTAGATAATGATAAATCATAACAACCACCTGGTGGAAACCAGTCATAACCCTATAGTGGCTTCAGTACCTACTATGCTTACAGGGTATGCTCCACATTCCTTGAGTCACTGCATTTACTGATTCTGTGGTAGTCTCAGACCTCATTTCACATCCTTTTCTTGCACACTACAATCCAGAAATACCAAATGCTTTCAAGACATTTCTTGAAAGCACTATGGCATATACACACTGGAGTCTGTGGAATGTACTTACCCCTTTGCCTGAAATTTTTCTCTATCTCCTCTACTTTTCTAGCTATAGAAACACATTTATGTGATACAGCAGGGTACAAATGTCACCTCAAGGAAGCTATGTCTTCCCCTACAAGTTGTTCATTTTCTCCATGTGAGTAAGAGGGAAAACGAGAAATAGAGGGCTGTTTTGTGGATACGCTTGAGGAATCTGGCTTAGGAGAGTTGTGGTCTTGGGTTATGACCGTGGTTTTCACTCATCTTTTTTTCCCAGAGATGGGCTCAACTCCTCTCATTTCCATTGTGGGATACATTGTTGGAGGCATCCAGCTACTCTATCAGTCCTGTAGTTGAATATCCCAGCCCAGAGTCAAGTGGGAAGATCCAGAAGGACTTGAACTACTCACAGACTCCAAAGTGAATAAAGACATACATGGTCATTTCCATGTTGAAACCTCCCTTATAGTTTAAGAAAATTCAGGGAACATATCATGTTCCATGCAACTCACTGACCAGAGCCCAGAAGTGAAATCGAGAATATTGATAGGAGGTGAGTAGAAAAGTGCAGGTGCTGTGTAGCACTTTAGAGGAAAAGAGTATGTCAGGATTGTTTAGTATTGTCTTATTTTAATGATTAGTTTTGAAAGTCAAAATAAATGAGATATAAAATGCATGATAAACATTTGATTGGGGAAAATGGATTAGCTGACTGTTGTTAACATTAGGATTAAATGTTTCCTTCACCAGAAGATCACCCACACAGGAACTGTTTGGAGGGAAGCTAGCAGGAAAGGGGGAAGACAAAAGAGGGTGATGGGGAGGTGTGATCTAAGTATATTATAGGCATGTATGAAAAAAGAATGCAGAAATCAATCAAAATTGTTTTCAAAAGGGAAGGAAATGGATACGAAAGAGTAATTGAGGAGGTGAATATGTCCAAAGTACATTAGATGCATGTATGGAAATACACAGTGATCACTTTGCATAATTAATATACACTAAAAAGTCACTCCATGTAGAACTTCTCCAAACTTAATATATACAAAAGTTAATAAAAATAAATTTAGAATCAATAAAAAATATTTATTACTTATTTTTTAAAAAGTTCTTAGTTTGTGAAACAGAATAAAATAAAAATATAATTTCAGGAATCATTTAGAAAGTAATAGAATAATTAATGCTACCCCAAATATTCCAGTAATTACAATCAATGTGAAGAAGCTTAATTTGCCAACCAAAACACAAAATTGTCAGATGGCATTAAAATGAGCAATTGTTGCACTCATGAGAAGAAAGGTATAACACGTGAGTTATTTATTGAAGCATAAAATGGAAAAAATATTTGAGAGAAACATTAATCAAAGGAAAACCATAAGATAGATATTAGTGTCACAAAAAGAAAAAAGTTTTAAGTAAAATTACTAAAAATAAAATTATTTCATAGATATAAAAATTTTATTCACCAGGGAAATATAAACATTTTAAATATAAGTGAACCTCATATATTTAACACCTATAAAGCAAATATCCATGGAAATGAAGGAAAAGTTGGCATGTTGTGTGTTCCAAAAATGATTAGGTAAACATAAAGTTAATAAGAGTATTGACAATGTGAATTGCAAATAAATCAGCCTGAACTAATAATTATTGAAAGGCTGACCTTTAAAACCTTTTTTGTGCACTGTTGGGGATCAAACCGAGGACCTTATTATGCTAAGCAAGCACTTTACCACTAAGCTACATCCCAAGTCCCCCAAAACTTTATTTTAAAGGGAACATTTACAAAATTGCACCAAGTATAAGCATATAAATTAGTTTTCAGAAATTATCCATGAAATAGTGACATTGAGTCAATGTTTTCTACTCACGATAAATAAAAATAAGTTGCACTAAAATTATTATATGTTTGAAAAAATTTAAATGTACTTATAAAAAGTAGGATCATTTAAAATACCCCAAAGATAATTTAAAAATTCTTACAACTGAAAGAAAACAAAATCACAATATATATTTTGTGTAAAGTAGTTTTCAGAGTCAAAACTATATTCTTAAATATTTACATTAGAAATGAAAGGCTGAATTTTTATTTATTAGGTTTTGATATTTATGTCAGAACAAACTTTAAAAGAACAGAAAAATGGAAATGCTAAGGAGAATGGTTTATAGCAACAAAAGGACAGTGCAGATTAACACAGTTAAAAGTTAGATGTCTCAGGGCTGGTGGAGTGGCTCAAATGTTAGAACACCTGCCTAGCAAGTGTGAGGCCTTAAAGTCAAATCCCACTACCACCAAAAAAAAGTCAGATGTCTCAAAGTATTGTACATTCAGTAGCCTAGGAAATAACTTGGAGGTAAAACTAAATGCAGAGATACAGCAGAGAATACATTGGTCAGGCTGGGCAAGTGCATCCCACTGACACACATCCCCACACCAATTCTAGAATTTATGTGGCAGAGATAATGGTCAATATTTGCCTAGACACAGCCATACAGAACAGTCTTTTACTGCAAACCAAATAAGGAAAAAAGCAACTTAAAAATAGGAACCTTATCTACTAAGAAATCATTGGTGAATCAATTTAAGTAACTCATAGGTCTAAGAGAGTAGTTAGAATAAAACTGGAATGAAATACTATATTTAGCCAAAGTTCAGAACACTGGCAATTCCAATATAGAAAGAGGATGTGGAGGGACAGGAACTCTCATTTCTTGCAGATGGGAATAAAGGATGGAGTCATTTTGGAAGAGTTTGGCCATTTCAAACAAAGCTAAACATGCTATATGATTCAGCAAACATACTCTTTGATTTTTACCCAAATGTGCTGAAAATTTATACACTCAAAAACATTACACGCAAGTGTTTATAGCGGGTTTATTTACAACTGCCAAAAATTGGAGCAATCAACATGTCCTTCAATAGAAGAATGGATGAACAAAGTGTGATTCATTTATATTTTGGAATATATCCAGAAATAAAAAGAAATGAGCTATCGAGCCGTAAAAAGACATGGAGGAACATTAAGTGTATACTGCTAAGTGAAAGTTGATAAGTGTGCAAAGCCACATACAGCATAATTGCAACAGTTAGAAGGGAAAACCATAGAGATTTTTTAAAAATCACAACTAGCTGAGAGTTTGGGGGAAAGAGAAAGAGAGAGAAATAAGTAAATTTCAGTAGAATAATGAGCCTAGTAATAAATGTACATGACGTTGTAAGGACAAGATGAACTAACCAGACTCTCTTGGAATGTCCAGCCTGATAAGAATGGAGGGGGACAGCCAGATGGTTGTGTATGGCAAGAAGTTATTCAAACAGCCAATTACAGCTACAACTTCAAAGTAGAGTGGGGAGGGGTGCCTAAAGACAGACCCTGTTTAATCCTATAAGCTTCAGCCATCCTTTGGCTTAGCTTTTTCACTAACTCCCACCTGTCAGGATGCTTTGCTATTAAACAAAGTTCAATAAACTTTGTTCTTGCTTTATTCTTACCTCCTGGTCTGTGGCGTAAATTTGCTTTAACTCTGAACTGCTTGTCCGGAGCTTTTTGACTGCTGGGGAACAACAATCCAGTATGATATCAGTTGCGGAGAGCTGCCAAAATTTAAGGAGACAGGCTCCTGACATCCTTTCCCCTGGAACTTTAACAATAGTTGTTGTCATGGATCAAGGACCCTGCCGCCTATGCTGAAGAACTGTTAACACTAGGCACTCTAGGAACTGAGTGATCCATGATCCACTCAGGAGCTCTAACATTAGCAGAAATGTCTGTTGCTGCCACTCACTACTACTTGAAGCCACGGACTACAAAAGTTGCCAAGTGTCAGTTCTAGTAATGGTTCAAGTCCAGAGCAATAAACCACCATTATGACTTCATAGAGCCATTAAGACTCTGGGTTCTATAGCCTGGAAAAATAGGCCTCTAGCTCTCAGATTTGGATCTATAAGCCAATAGGTCTGCCAGTTCAGTTCCTAGGCCTTGGGGACTCAAGTGCCTAGGACTGCCAATACTAGCCAAGCCTCTCCTTTCCCACCCCTGATTCCTAACCAAGTAGAGCAAAAGACCCCAGCTAGCTGATTGGTAGTAAGAAACTTGAAAACTTTGCCTATCTCTCTGCACAAATTTTGTTAAGATCATGCAATTGGAGGCAGCAAAAGAAGGTTGACAGTCACATTTTTAAACTACTGATAGAATGATCTAGCTTTTACTGAATATGAGTAGAAGACTCAAAGTTTTGGAGAAAGCATTTATGTACTGACTGGAAAAAAAAAGTAAGGCTGAAGAAATCATGAAGAAAGGCAAAAGATTTGACTGAATAGTGATGTACTATTGTCATGTCTATAATATCAACATCATTTGGTCAAAGTATAGGCATATCCTCAGAACTATGTAGTAAGTAAAAGGAGTAAAAATCATGTAAGCTGGCCTACTTAAAGTGGTGCTAGTAAGTAATGAAAGGGAGCTAAACTTGCTTAAAACTTAAAGAACTTTTTGCTTATAAAAGTTACAATGCACAACTTCTTACTTCAAGTGTATTTTGTTTCTCTCTTGCTTACTTTATTCTTTAAGTTGTACAGGATGTCACAAATATAAAATTTATAAAGTATTAATGATCTTTTAAGAAAAAAAATTTTTAATTTTTTTACAATGGTTCCCACCTCTTTGCTGATTTATTACCTCAGAAGTTTAAATTAGAGCTTTATTTGCCATTGTTGTAGCTGTCCTGTGCATTAGCACACTCTCTGATGTGCTTTAGACTCTCTCCTGGAATTAACTAGAGTGATTAGATGGTTAACAGTAGACTAAGATAATCTTCAAGTGGTAATGTCACTGTTTTCCTGCTATGTCATTAGCTTGATGATTAGGGTACAATTTTTGATTTAAAACTAAATGGCATTCATTATTATGCTTTACAATTATTTTACTTAATAATTTAGTGAAATATTAAAAGAAATGTGAAGCCTTGCAAAACTTAGTAGCTTTTATACTCTGAAGTGATAATTATTAAATTAATAAGGTTTGTTTTCATTATGCTTAATATGGGTAATTTTTTCACCTCCAGTAAAAAGGAATATTCACTTATTACTTAAAGGTGAGAAATGATAGTTAGGACACTGATTCAGTGTCAAGATCTTTGACTACATAATGTGTTGCATAATGAATTTCTTTTTTTCATGAAATGTCTTAATTTTCCTACTCATGAAATAAAGGCAGTTATTTTTAAAAGGAAACTAGAAAGGGACTGGTTTGCTAGTTAGTGTAGGTCAGACCACAGTTATATAGTTGCTTTATGTATGAAGATACTAGCTTTGTTTCCTAAGGAGTCCTGGGAAGGTCATCAGGTTGGCAGCGACAGCTCTTTTGATCAAGTACACAGGCTGACCAGGCTCTGTCTTCTTTAACAACTGGCTTCTGTAATGATTAATTTTGTGTGTCAACTTGATTGAACTCTAAAGTGCCTAGATTAAGCATTATTTCTTTGTCTGTCTTTGAGTATTTCCACATGGGATAAGCATTTGAACCTGTGGACGCAGTAAAGATTTCTCTTTCTAATGTGAGTGAGAACCATCTGTCTATTGAAAGTTAACTAGAACAAAAGGGAAGGAATAAGGAAACCTCCTCTCTTTCTTCTTGCCTAGCTGCTTAATCTGGGACATTAGCCTTCTCCCTTGGAATGGGATTTATACCATTGTCTATCCTGGTTTACAAGCTTTCCAGACTGATTGGAATTACACTGTTACCAGGCTGAGTGGTCTAAAAAGCTACTTATCCAGAAGATTCCACATTCTTGTGTCACCTGAATAGAGAAGTGGACAGAGACATGGATTGCAAAACAGTAGCAAAACTTTATTGAAAGAAAAAGAAAGAGTAGGAGGAAAGCACCACAAGGGAAGCAATGGGCTCTCCCAGGTGGCACAGAAACATTGATTTCTTTGTTCAAGAACAATTCATAAATTGTAAGGTGGGAAAAATCTGGGCAGTCCTCATGGAAGAGCTAGGGTGGCTGGTGGGTTTACTTAATCTTATCACATAACAAGGGGTATTCTAAGCAGGTGCTTATGTTAATTTTTGGTTTCTGATTGTATGTATTAAATGAAACCAATTTTCCCGAGATCCTAACAAAGAGCACTTAGCCTGGGAGGTCAAGGATATAATGATTTCTATTGAAAGCTGTTGAAAAGTGGAGGAGAGGAAGGGGTAAGAGAATGTAATGGAAGGGGTTGAACAGAGCAAAGCAAAGTACACTCACAGCATGGATACACCGTGAAACCCCTTTGAATACTGAGTTGAAATTAGTAATGAAAAACACGACATAAATAGGTATATTGTGGCAGGTTCTTGTGGGAGGGGGTTGTTCTCTAGAACAAGTAAGTAATGGAGAGGAGGGGTTTAATTTGATAAAATCCTGAAATATACACACCTGAAATACCAAGACAAAACCCCGTTGGACTGTCAATATACACCTATTATAAAAATGAAGGGCAGAAGGGAAAAATAAATCTTTTCGGGGGGGTGGATGCCAGTGTGAGTGCGTGGGCACAAGGAAAGGGTGAATGAGTGTGTATATGATGGATTCATATTATATCCATATATTAAAATAGAAGAATGAATTGTTCTAAAAAGAGGGGGAGGAAGAGTGAGAACGATGGAGGGGGTAAATCCAACTAAGATATACTTTAAACACAGTCATAACTATCATAGTGTATCCCTCTGTACAACTATTATATGCTAATAAAATCTTAAACAAAAAAGGAGGAACGATACATTTTTGGGCATCCTTAGTTCAAGGTCGGGAGGCACATGTTTGGGAGGTTAAAATGGGAGACAGGAACATTTTGGGGCTTGCTCAGTTGTGTCATAAGGTTTTAGATGAATAAAAAGGACAGGACATTTTGAAGATGATTCAAATACTAATCCCATCTGGAAATACACTCAAAGACAGGCACAGAAAAAATGCTTAATCTGGACACTGTGGTGCAATCAAATTGACACATAAAATTAATCATCACAGAGCACAATTGTTAGAGAAGTCAGAGCACTGTCAGCCTGTGGACTTGAGGAAGAGCTGACCAACCTGATGACCTTGCCAGGACTCCTTGGGAAACAAAGCAAGTATCTGCATGCATAAAGCAGCTATGTAACACTGACCTGACCTACCCTAAGGAACTTCTCCCTTTCTTTTTCTTTTTTAAAATTGTTGCCTTTATTTTGCAATTAGGAAAACTAAGACATTTCATGATAAAAGCAGTTCATTGTGCAACAAGTAATCTAGTTAAAGATCTTGAAATAGAATTGGTGTCCTATCATTTCTCATTTTTAATGAAAAAAATGATATTCCTTTTTAATATTGGTGAAAAAATTACCCATATTTGGCACAATGTAAACTAGCCTCATGAATTTAATAATTGCTACTTTAGAGCATAAAAGCTTGTGAGTTTTGTATGGCTTCACATTTCTTTATTTCCTTAACAATTATTATCTAAAATAATTGGACAGCATAATGAATACCATTTATTTTTAAAAAGCTGTATTTTAATCATTAAGTTAAAGATATAGCAAGAAAACAATGGCATTATCACTTGACCACCCATAGCTAATCAACTCTGAATGAAGAGGAATGATGAAATCAGTTCCCCTCAGCTGCTGGAATTGCTTTTATTCCAGGGACTTCTTTTCTTATCTTTCTGCTTGGCCAGCATTGTCTACTTTTTACTAAAAATTTCTGAGACACAGAAATGAACCTCTGTACTTTAGAGCCCTGAAGTCTGACCTTGGTGAACTTTCCTTGATCTGTGTACCTTGGGCCTTCACCTTCCATTTCCTTGTTGTCCAGAGGCTCTTTGGGGCTATTTGGGGTTCAACCATTTTACTGTTCATCTGATAAGGAATTTTAGAAATCTTCTTCTAGGCTTCTCTGAGTATTTGAAGTCATTTGAGAATTTTGTCCTAGCAATTGGCAGGGAAGGAATGTAAGATAACAGAAAACCCAGGGTGTTTGTGTTGGAGACCTCTATTGTAAACCGCTTAAGAATGAAAAGCACTAAGTTCATCTTGCCTCTTAGGGAGACATCTAGCTGACTAGTCTACTAAAAAAAGAAGAAAAAGACAATATCTGAGAGTGCACTCAAATTAATGTAGTGTTTTTGTGTGTCATTTTGTAGATTTTGTATGTGTCTATTATTGTCCTTTTTAGAAAGACTGAGAGAAGCTTTAACCAAACTTACTAGAATGACCTCTTACTCCTATGAGGGACAATTAATACGGAAATATAAGTTCATAACCCAATATGCTCTGGATATCTGGAAGAAACTTTAATATTCCATTAGGACCTGAATATAGAGAGTTTTTTAAAAAATGGCTACAGAAATGTTTTATAATATGAATGAGTAACAAGCTTCTGAGAGAGAATGCCATAAAAAAATATGGCAGCCCTAGAGGCCACTCTGAGAGAGGCTAATATAAATTGGCACTCCCCCCCTCCCAACAGGAGGAGATGATCCAGTACAGTCTACTTTAAATGTGGTCCAGAAGGACATTTCCAGTGAAAATGTACCTGGACAAAAGAACCCCCAAAGCCTTGTCACATTTACAGGGGAGAACACTGGAGGTCTGGCTGCTCCCAGTGATGAAGGTCTCTGGGTCTAAACTCCTCACAATGGCTCAGCAACAGGGTTGAGGGGACACAAGACATTGTCATTTACTTCCCATTCTTTGGACTGACATGTCTGAACTGGAACCTTAGGTGATTTTAAATTTGGAGGGAATGCCTTTAAATTTCCTCCTCAACACAGGAGCTAGTTATACAGTCATTCACTCAAACCCTGGATTCCTCTCTATCCACCAAGTAATTATAAAGGGTGTATCAGGAAAGCCTCTAACCAGATACTTCTCTCTGCCTCTCAGTTGTGAATGGGATGACTTCCTTTTGACACACACCTTATTAATCAAGCCAAAAATCCCAATTCCACTGTTGGGGAGAGACATTTTGGCTCATATGCACACTACTATTCCCACAGCACCAGGGCAATTATTGTGTCTACGCTTAATGGAGATAGATGATGGTTCAGAAGTATGGACCACTCAAAGTGAAATAGGCTGAACAATTGATGCCACCCCTACTAAAATCCACTTTAAAGACCCTACAGCTTTCTCCACCAGTGACAAACTGTTCTAAGGCAAAAGCAACTGTTCTAAAGCAAAGCAAGGATTACAAACTAGCAGCTATCAATCTTCTATACTGTTTCTATGAATGGTGGATGCTTTCAGTAGACTTTATACATTTTTCCTAATGTTTTAATGATTAAATTTCCTTTTCAGCTTTTCAGTTTGGGATTAAAATCGAACCTAAAATAAAAACCTTTATCTACTGGGGACCCTTAGATAGGCCTCTGTGAGAAGACCCTGACTGCTGTCCCCTACCAGTGCCCCTTTCTAGCTCAAAGCAACGAAAGAGCGGTCATTGTCCTTTTTCTATAAAGGCAGTTAGAGTTACTTCTTCAGAGGGGCAATGAGACAGAAAGACCCATGGAACCCTCCATTATGACCTCCCTGAGACTTTAAAGGATGGAAAGAAGGAAAAGCAGAACTGACTAGAATAAGGACGGTATGAGGATTAGGGCATGGCCAGTCAGAACATTGCAGGCACAGCCAACCAGAATGCTGCTTCCTATACACTCAATTAGCATAGAGATTGAGCAATACCCCGGAAAAAATGAACAAACACCTGACACCACGTCACTTTTCTGGCACCCTCTCTTCAGATTTCTCCCAGACCTGGAGGCTCTACTATTTCCTACTTTTCTATCTCAGTAAACTCTCCCACTTTGCTCACTCTTGTTGTCCATGAAGTTTATTCTTTGGCTTCATGAATACTAATCCTCCCTCTGGCTAATGACCTAAGCCAGCAAGGTTGAGTGGGGGATTTCAGACCTACACAAATCTTCCATATCAATACCAGCCTTTTTTTTTAAAAAAAAGGGAAGTAAATTAAGACTTCCATTAAAAAAGAAACTCATTGTGCAACATATCACTTAGTCACAAATCTTGAAATAGAATTGTTGTCTTATCTGTCATTTCTCACCTTTAATTAGTAAATGAATATTGCTTTTTAATAGAAGTGAAAAATTGCCATATTAAGCATAATGAAAGTAAACTTCACTAACTCGGTAATTGTCACTTAAGAGCATAAAAGTTAGTGAGTTTTGTATGACCTCACATTTCTCTAAATAGCTCTTTAAATTATTAACTAAAATAATTGGAAAACATAATAATGAAAGCCATTTGGTTTTAACCCAAAACTTGTACTTTAATCACCAAGCTAATGACATAGCAAGAAAACAATCACATTACCACTTGAAGATTAACTTAGTTTACTGATAACAATAATCGCGCACTCTTATGTTAATTCCAGCAGAAAGTCTAAGAAATTCATTGATGAAACAAGCACATAAGAGAGAGTGCTAATGCATAGGACAGCTAGAAGAACGGCAAATGAACCTCTCATCTAAACTTCAAGCTAATAAAACAATAGAGAATAGGGAGCCATTGTGAAAAATGTTAAAAGATTATTAATAAGATTGTTGATACTTTATGGATTTTATACTTGTACAGCTGAAAGAATAAAGGAAATGAGAGTTTCAAAATATGCTTGAATTAAGAAATACTACATTGTAACATTTATTGGCAGTTCAGGTGGCACACCTGAACTGTTTTATAACTAAATTTTTCATCCATCTCTGCTGTCTCTGGTTTCCAAAACATGAAATCATCCCACTGGAACACATCCATGGCCCTTGTGCTCATGCTCGTTGTCAGTCTCCTCAGGCAGGTGCTAGGTAAGCTTTCCAGGACAGCCTCTTTCTGTCCATTTTGAGTTCTTTACTTGATACTGCAGAACAAGGGGGTAGATGCATCTTTGTTGTTTATATCTCTCTGGCTTCTCTTAGTTCAAGCCTGGAATTTACCAATGCCTGGGGCTGTGGGAAGCATGGGGCAGTGGGAAGGATTTAGGCACTGTAGACACCATTAAAGTATCTAAAAAATGCTATGTGTAGAGTGTTGAAAAGAGGTCACTGTAGTGGGAACCCACCAGGTACTTGGAGTTGAAAAATTAGATCTTGTCAATGATGAAGTCTAAGAGTTTAAGCAAGAAGGTTCTCTAGAATACCTAGCTTTCTAATTTGGGTGCCATGGTAGAAGAAAACACTTGAGGAAAAGTGACAATGGTTAAACTGGGCATGCTTAGATAGAAACTCTTGTGATATGTAACCTGCAGGTAGGAAAGACGTCTAGAATTTGACTCAATGTGTCTTATTTGGGGCAGAAATCCAGTCTTCTTTCTCTTCCCTGTCACCATTCAAAATAAAATCTACTTTATGAAATACTAAGTAGTTGATTAAAAAAAAGAGGAGTTAGAGTAGCCACAGGACTCTGGGCAGTCAGTGTTCAGCTGTATAAGGTTCAGCTGAGTCTACCCTTCCCTCTATGCAGGATCCATTCATTGACTGTCTACCTGCGTCTCTTTTACTAAATAAGAGTAAGAAAATGGGAACAAAGGCATTCAAAACTTAATTTACATAACAGTAGTGTAGTTACAATCCACAATAACCTATTACATATTTTATGAATAACTATAAAAAAGGACCCAGAGTATCCAAACACAAGGTAATTTAAGATAATTTAAGGTAAGAGGAAAATTAATTATTCTGATGTATGGCCTAATTGTCACGTGGTACCCCATAAAGATATACAATTAAAATTCTAAAAATTAATTATAAAACACATGCTACTTGATTAGTCTATGTTAATTATATAAAGTAATGGATTTCATTATGACGTTTTCATACTTGCACATAACATACTTTGATCATATTCACTTCCTTTATTACCAATTTTCTCCCACTATCCCTCTTCCTTTTCCCTTTCTACATTAAAAATTCTCCCCATTTTGCTTTCATGTTCTTTTCCTCTCTAAGTTCCACATATGAGAGAAAAACATGATATTTGTCTTTTCAATTCTGGATTACTTCTTTTCGCATTATATCTCTAGCTCCATTTTCCTGCAAAAAATACAACTTCATTCTTTATGGGTAAACCCAAATATATTGTGAATATACATTACATTTTCTTTATCTATTAACCTGTTGGTGGGCTTCAATAAAAAAATTTGGTGTAAATGTTGGGGATGTGGTTTGAGTGTGAGAATGCTTGCCTGTCAGGCTTGAAACTGAGTTCTACACCCCAAGAAAACCAAAAATAATAATAATGCTAAAACAATTTATAGGTTTTCACAACAAAATCTACATGTTACTCTTAAGGGTGCCTCTCATTTACCTTCATTCTCACCCATTTTCTAATGAGCTTCTCTGCTTCCTTGCTGTTTTCAGTTCAGGCACTGCATAGAAATGACCACAAAGACAGAAAGCCTTCATTTGTAACATTCCCTTTTCCTCTGCATTGTGGCTCAGAACTTTTCAAAGTGTTAGTTTCCTTGTTATGACATGGAGCTAGTATCACATTCCCAACAGGAAAGTTAGAGAATTACATGACTTTGTAACACTAAACTCCCTCCGTTCAGTGTTCAACATCAGTGTTTTTCAGAGCTCCTCGGTTAAAGAAACAGTAAAAGACTTGAGAATGCTGCCATAGTCAAGAAAAATGTCAAGTGCAGCAAGGGTAGCCCAGCATAAATTAGTCAACAAATCCTGGTGAATTAAAAAGAGAAAAATGTCTCAAGTCAAAGAGATTGTGCGCATAGAAGTTGACAGGTATGGGCCCATACCACGTGTGATGTCTCCAAAGCAGATGCAATGACAAGGGCTGATCTGCAGGCAGTTTGTTTAGGAGGTGATTCTGAGAAACCAAATGAAAGGGTGGAAGCATGAAGCCTCAAGCAACAGAGGATGTGCTGAAGAGCAAGCTACTACTGACAGTAACTGGGACTCAGGCCCACTGGGGACTTTCTGAGGTACCTTTAGAGGACTCATTTAGACAGTGGTTTAGCATCACCTACAGCCTCTCATTATAATAAATGTGCCCTCAAGGTTGTTTTTTTTTTTCATTTTTCTTTTATTATTCATATGTGCACACAAGGCTTGGTTCATTTCTCCTTCCTGCCCCCACCCCCTCCCTTACCACCACTCTGCCCCCTCCCTCTCCCCCCCCTCAATACCCAGCAGAAACTATTTTGTCCTTATTTCTAAATTTGTTGTAGAGACAGTATAAGCAATAATAGGAAGGAACAAGGGTTTTTGCTGGTTGAGATAAGGATAGCTATACAGGGCATTGACTCACATTGATTTCCTGTGCGTGGGTGTTACCTTCTAGGTTAATTCTTTTTGATCTAACCTTTTCTCTAGTACCTGTTCCCCTTTTCCTATTGGCCTCAGTTGCTTTAGGTATCTGCTTTAGTTTCTCTGCGTTAAGGGCAACAAATGCTAGCTAGGTTTTAGGTGTCTTACCTATCCTCACCCCTCCCTTGTGTGCTCTCGCTTTTATCATGTGCTCATAGTCCAATCCCATTGTTGTGTTTGCCCTTGATCTAATGTCCACATATGAGGGAGAACATACGATTTTTGGTTTTTTGAGCCAGGCTAACCTCACTCAGAATGATGTTCTCCAATTCCATCCGTTTACCAGTGAACGATAACATTTCGTTCTTCTTCATGGCTATATAAAATTCCATTGTGTATAGATACCACATTTTCTTAATACATTCGTCAGTGCTGGGGCATCTTGGCTGTTTCCATAACTTGGCTATTGTGAGTAGTGCCGCAATAAACATGGATGTGCAGGTGCCTGTGGAGTAACAGTCTTTTGGGTATATCCCCAAGAGTGGTATTGCTGGATCAAATGGTAGATTGATGTCCAGCTTTTTAAGTAGCCTCCAAATTTTTTTCCAGACTGGTTGTACTAGTCTACATTCCCACCAACAGTGTAAGAGGGTTCCTTTTTCCCCACATCCTCGCCAACACCTGTTGTTGGTGGTGTTGCTGATGATGGCTATTCTAACAGGGGTGAGGTGAAATCTTAGCGTGGTTTTAATTTGCATTTCCTTTATTGCTAGAGATGGTGAGCATTTTTTCATGTGTTTTCTGGCCATTTGAATTTCTTCTTTTGAGAAAGTTCTGTTTAGTTCACGTGCCCATTTCTTTATTGGTTCATTAGTTTTGGGAGAATTTAGTTTTTTAAGTTCCCTGTATATCCTGGTTATCAGTCCTTTGTCTGATGTATAGTTGGCAAATATTTTCTCCCACTCTGTGGGTGTTCTCTTCAGTTTAGAGACCATTTCTCTTGATGAACAGAAGCCTTTTAGTTTTATGAGGTCCCATTTATCTATGCTATCTCTTAGTTGCTGTGCTGCTGGGGTTTCATTGAGAAAGTTCTTGCCTATACCTACTAAGTCCAGAGTATTTCCTACTCTTTCCTGTATCACCTTTAGAGTTTGTGGTCTGATATTAAGATCCTTGATCCATTTTGAGTTAATCTTGGTATAGGGTGATATACATGGATCTAGTTTCAGTTTTTTGCAGACTGCTAACCAGTTTTTGTTGAAGAGGCTGTTATTTCTCCATCGTATATTTTTAGCTCCTTTGTCAAAGACAAGTTGGTTATAGTTGTGTGGCCTCATATCTGGGTCCTTTATTCTGTTCCACTGGTCTTCATGTCTGTTTTTGTGCCAGTACCATGCTGTTTTTATTGTTATTGCTTTGTAATATAGTTTGAAGTCAGGTATTGTGATACCTCCTGCATTGTTCTTTTGACTGAGTATTGCCTTGGCTATTCGTGGCCTCTTGTGTTTCCATATAAATTTCACAGTAGATTTTTCAATGTCTTTAATGAATGTCATTGGAATTTTGATGGGAATTGCATTAAACATGTAGATTACTTTGGGGAGTATCGACATTTTTACTATGTTGATTCTACCAATCCATGAGCATGGGAGATCTCTCCACTTTCTATAGTCTTCCTCAATCTCTTTCTTCAGAAGTGTATAGTTTTCCTTGTAGAGGTCTTTCACATCTTTTGTTAGGTTTACACCTAGGTATTTGATTTTTTTTGAAGCTATTGTAATTGGAATTGTTTTCGTATTATCTTTCTCAATTTGTTCATTGTTAGTGTATAGAAAGGCTACTTATTTTTGTAAGTTGATTTTGTATCCTGCTACATTGCTGAATCTGTTTATGGTGTCTAGGATTTTTTGGATAGAGTTTATTGGGTCTTTGAGGTATAGGATCATGCAAAGACAATTTTTAAATAGCTTTTGTTGTTTCCATATACTTAGATAATTTGCAAATCCTGGGATTCCTACTGAGTACTTCTATTGCTGCCCTTAGAAATAGGATCTGCTTCTCCAGGTGAGACTTCCTGTATCTCTAGGTGAGTCCTGTGAGGGAGAAGTGAGACTGCCTGAGACAACTCTTGTGTAGGGAGCAGTTAATAAGCTCTCAGTTGCAGTGTTGTTCCTTCCATCCTTGGACACCTGCCATTCACCTTCCTCTTTCCCTTCTCATAGTTGCCCTATGTTTGCCCTTTGTGTTATTTCCAGGGTTT
Source organism: Castor canadensis (assembly GCF_047511655.1). Lineage (NCBI taxonomy): Eukaryota > Metazoa > Chordata > Mammalia > Rodentia > Castoridae > Castor > Castor canadensis. The sequence goes on from NC_133401.1 coordinate 69,012,238, forward strand.
ACAATTTTACTTAAATGATCAGAGAGAGATGAGTCTACACTGTGTTAAATGGACCCCTTCCTTACAATCTACATGACTCCTTCATCCATTCCTTCTATTAACATTTACAAGACTGTGTGAATTGGGCAAGACATAGGGAATTTCCTAAAATGGCAAACTTCTATCTGGTGTGGGGAGATGGATAATAACAAATAATCAAATAGGTTTTAATTCTATAATGAGTGCTATCCTTAGTGTCCAAATAATAAATGGAAGTTAAGCTAAACCCTCATTGGATTTAACTAGTCCTTTCAATTAAACTCCTAGACAACTCCTGTGCCCATGTCTCCTTTCTAATAGTCTTCCACATCTCTTGCCCTTTTCATCTCTCATCTGAGTGAGACAATGACATGACTGGCTGGCCATCCTTCTCTTTAGGAATCCCTGAATCCCTATTTCATGATGCTTCAGAGTAGCTCTCTAAGATAATGATCAAGTCATAACTACCACCTGATGGAAACGAGTCAATAGGCCTATAGTAGTGCTTAAAAGGTATGCTCCACATTCCTTGGGTCAGTGCATTCATTCCATGCTTTAGTATGATTCTGTGCTAGCCTCAGATATAATTTCAAATCCTTCTCTTCCTGCACACTTCAGTCAAGAAATACAAAATGCTAATAAGTCTTTCTTGAAAGCACTTTAGCATATTCACTGTTGATTCCATGGTGTATACTTGCCACTTTCCTGGAATGCTTCTCTATCTCTTCTACTTTTCCATCCAGAGAACAACATATATGTGATACAGCAGGGTACAAATGTCACCTCAAAGATACTATGATGTACTCTAATAGTCATTCATTTGCTTCATGTGTGCAAGAGAGAGAAAAACAAATAGAGGCTAAGTTGTTTTGTGGATGGGTTGATGAACCTGGTTTATGACACCTGTGGCCTTGGGATAGGACCATTGTTTTCACTCTTTCTCTGTTTACTCTGCAGAGATGGGCTCAACTCCTCTCATTTCCATTGTGGGATATGTTGAAGGTGGCATCCAGATACTCTGTCAGTCCTCTGGTTGTTTATCCCAGCCCATAGTGAAGTGGAAAGGACCAGAAGGACTTGAATTACCTGCAGACTCCAAAGTGAAGAAAGATGTACATGGTCTGTTTGATGTGGAGACTTCCCTGACAGTTCAAGATTTGGGGATCATACCATGTTCCATGCAACTCATTGACCAGAGTCCAGAAGTGAAATCTAGAATATTGATAGGAAGTGAGTAGAAAGGGGCAGATACATGTAACACTTTTGAGGAAAAGAGTCTTTGACTCAGGATTGTTTAGTATTGTTTAGACAGTTATCTAAACTCAATCCTAAGTTTTGAAAGTCAAAGTAAATGAGGGATAAAAAGAAAATCATAGACATTGATTAGGTGGAATCAGAATGGCTTACCACTCTTAGGATTCGATTTACATATTTTTTTCACCATAAGTTCCCATGGGAGCTGTTTGGGATGGAAAAAGCAGAAAGGTGGGGGGGGGGTGAAAGAAGAGGGTGATGGGTGGGAATATAATCTAAGTATATTATGTGCATGTATGAAAATGTAACAAAGAAATCAATTAAAATGGTTTTTAAAAGGAGGGAGAGGAATAAGAAAGATAAGACAAAGTTAACAGAGGTGGTAAATATGATCAAAGTACATTATACACATGTATAGAGATACACAGTGAACACTTTTTATAATTAATATACACTAAAAATATCACTCCATGGGACACATCTCCAAACTTAATATGTACAAAACTTAATAAAACTAAATTTAACTTAAAAATATATTTCTTACTTATTTTTATAAAAAGTCATTAGTCTATAAAACAGAATAGAATAAAAATATAATTTGAGGAATGATTTTGAAAGTAATAGAACAATTAACGCTAACTGAACTATTCCAGTAATTACAATCAATGTGGAAAAGCTTAATTTGCCCGTTAAAACACAAAATTGTCAGAGTGGATGAAAATTACTAATTGTTTCATTCATAAGACAAAAGGTAAAACATTTGAACTATTTATTGAATCATAAAATGGAAATAAATATTTGAGACAAATATTATTCAAAGAAAAACCATAAGAGATATTTTAGTGCCACAAAAAGTTTTAAGAAAAATTTCTATGAATAGAATTATTTCATAAATATAAAAAGTTTATTCACCAGGGAAAGGTAAACATTTAAAATGTAAGTGAATCTCAGATATTTAACACATATAAAACGAACATCCATGGAAATAGAAGGAAAATTGGCAAATTTTGTGTTCCAAAAGTGATTAGGAAAACATAAAATTAGTAAAGTAGGGACAATTTGGATTGCATATGAATCAGCCTGAACTAATAATCATTAAAAGACTGTACCTCAAAAAAGATTTTTGCACTGTTGGGGATCAAACCCTGAGCCCTGTATATGCTAAGCATCCACTTTATCATGGAGTACACCCCAAGGCCCCAAAACATTAAAGCACAGAGGGAACATTTACAAAATTTCACCAGGTATAGGCACATAAAATAGTTTTCAGAGGCTGGTGGAGTGGCTCAAGTGGTAGAGTGCCTGCCTAGAAAGTGTGAGGTCCGGAGTTCAAACCTTAGTACTATGAAAAAAATGGTTTTCAGCAATTTTCCAGTATATACTGACATTGAGACGATGCTCTCTAATTACAATTAGTAAAAATAAGTTAAATTGCAATAAAATTATTATGTGTTTGTAAAAATTTAAATGTACTTATAAAAGAGGATCATCATCACAAAAGTAATTAGAAAACTCTAAGAACTAAATGGTAATTCAATTGCATTTATAATGTGTACAGCTAAAGTAGTTTTCTGAGCCAAAATTATATTCTTAAATGTTCATATTAGAAATGAAAAGGCTGAATTTTTATCTTTTAGGTTTTGATGTTTATCCCAGAACAAACTGTAAAAGAACAGAAAGATGGAAGTGATAAGGAGAATGATTTACAGAAACAAAAGGACAGTGCAGATTAACAGTTAAAATAAAATGTCTCGAAGTATTGTTCATTAACTAGCATAGAAAATAACTTGGAAGAGGTAAAACTAAATGCAGAGATACAGCAGAGAATACACTGGTCAGGTTACACAAGTGCATACCACTGACCTACAACCCCACCACAAGTAAAGAATTTTTGTGGCACAGAAGATGTTCAAGAATTTCCTAGACTCAGCCAAATAAGAAAAAAATGAGATTTTTTGGTTTAGTATCTATCAAGACACACTCTATGGCTGTGATGAAAGAGCCTGTCACAATTATGGAAAAAGAGACAGACACATGGACCACTGGCACAGAACACATGTGCAAGCCTAAACAGAAACTTGATGTGGACAGATTGACACAGTGTGTAAGTCCATTAATAAATGATGCTGGCACAGTTGTTCATTTAGGAGAGAATGAAATAGATCCTCTATCTTATTTAGATAGAAAAAGAAAATCCAGGTAGTTCAAGTCTTACTCAGAAATCCAAAGGATTTTATTTCTTTGCTTTTTGTTTGTTGCAACAGGGTCTGGCCATTTAGCTTAGGCTGGCCTTGAACTTACAATCCTTCTGAGTGCTGAGGGGTGGCCAGAAATGCAAACTTTTAACATATAAAAGAAATTATAGAAAAATATTTTGGGATGCAAGAGGTTTCCATAAATCTCAATCGAATGACCATTGTGGTTAAACACACATTAAGAGTTCTCACACTGTTTTTCAGAGGCATTTTTCCAGACTTCACACAGTTTAGTGACTTTTATTATACTGGAGACCTGCATTGCTGCCTTTGCTGTAGTTATTTATATCAATAGGAAGAGGATTCCATTCTCCAAATCCTTAGGTAAGTGAGGGAGGGAGGAAGAAAGGAAGGTGACAGCTTTGGGCTCAAGAGTTGCATGATCTTGACCACAGAGATTAGTTCTCATCCTCCTCTGTGTATTACCAGGCTTTTCCTGCGTCTTCCAGATGTAAGGAAAGAATGATTTTTCAGAAGCTACAAGGCTGATAAATATTTCTGAGGATGACACCAAGTCTTCTTAAAAAAGAGTTCACTATATTTGAAAAGAATGTGTATGTGTAGGTGCGTAGAAGTTAAAGTGGACAAGATGAGGTAATATTCAGCCTCAAGAATAGTTTTCATCCCCAAGAGTCAATTTTCTCCTTTTTGGAGACTATATTCCCCTCTGAGGGTGCATGCCATAATCCCACCTCCCCAACTCAGTCTACTTCTCCCTGATATCCTCCATTACTACAACCACAAGATTCGAGAGGTCCATCCATCTCTGCAGTGTGAATGATTCTCATATTTTGTTTGATTCCAGATAGAATTGCTCAGTACAGGGACTGGGAATTTGGCACAGGAGAGTTCTAGGAGAAACCCTGTCATTCAGACTCCCAGCTTGTCCCACCTCAGTTGTGAGGCATGTTTGTGTTTGTAGCTTATACATTACTATGTTGAACCCTAAATGCTCTGTTTGTGTTTCAGGGAATATTTGGAAAAAAAGTGTAAGTATCTTATGTTTTAACCCTTCCACACACAGTTCTCCTGAGGCCTAGGTGGTTTGGCCATATGTTCCCAACTGTGTTTAACTCTGGACAGAAAGGTTGAGACATGACAGCAGTTGGTTTGCTTTCACCATTTGTTAATAAGAAAGCAATCCTTAGACATTTAGGAGTGTTTGTAAAAGATAAGATTTCTATGATCTAAAGAGAAACCAAAGTATTTTGGCTTTAGGATGGGAATTTAGGTATGGAAATATTCTACAGCTGTCTATAAATTTTGCCTATTGTTACATTTCATGCAGTAGAACAGTAGATTTGGTGAGAACTCTGAGGGCATGTGGACCCAGAATGCTGAGGAACCTATGGGGTATCTTCCCCTCTCCCTTGATTAGTTGAGCCTTTATCCAGGCTTGAATCACTACTGAATATTCTGCTTTCTCTTTCAGAGAAAATCAAGGAAAATCTCAGTAAGAGCACTGTCACTTGCAGAACCTTCCTCTCACTTACTTCTGGTGGCCCTATTCTGTGATTTGCTTCTCTTCTGTTTTTGGTTTCAGATTGGAAAGAGTATCACAGGCAGGAAAGTAAGTAAAGCCATTCCTCCTCACCCTCCATTTATCTCTTCCTTTTATATCCCTGGGTTTATGAACTCACCTGAGGCCTATGGATCCCTAAAATGGCAACCTTGTGATGGGCTTCAAAGTTGTTGAGACTCTGAAATTTTCAGTAAATACTGGGTGAGGCGTTTTGAAAAGAGGTCTTACTGGTCTCAGCAGATTTCTGGTGAATCTGGGTCCCCAAAAGTGCAGTCACCTTGGTCTCTCTCCTCTCCCTGTCTCCTGCTCTCCACATAAGTAATGACATGCCTGCTCTGTCTGCTTGTTTTCAGAATGGACAGAGCCTGCAAACATGCAAGTACCAAGGGATGACAGGGTGGCAGTGGAACAGAGCCTTGGATGGGCATAGGAGAGGGAGCTGATGAGTGACAGATATGGGGTTTCTGAGTGATATTGAAGGCCACATGATCTGCATATGATGAATCTGTGATTCACCCCATGGTGCACCTCACCACAGACATAATTCTCAGTCCAGATCTAGTATGCAAGATCAGTCAGGGTGGAGATCACAGACAAAGTTATAGGAAATTAAAGGCACTAGTGACTAGATAGGGTGCTGAACTGATGGAAAATTAAGTAAAGTGGACAGGAATGGATAGATGGGAAGAAATTGAATAGTCCTTTGAGGTATTACAAAACAAATAATGAATGTATATTTAGGGAGCATGGTGGGGTTAGGGTGATACACAAGCATGACCTCCCAGACTTTAAGTGTTAACGAGGCTCCAGGTTGTACTACAGTTGAGGAAAGGATCTGGAAAGATAGTTTGTAATGGACACATCTCCTAGACCTCACCTAATACCATCCTGAGTATGTTCTAGAAGGCAGAGTAACCTCTGGGCCTAGTTCAAGTTCCTGTCCCTCACAGTAACATATTCCCTTTCTCCTTTCCCTAATGTGACTAGTGAAGTCGAAGCTGGCCCCAGAGACAGCTCCACTCCAGCTCCACATTTCTGATGTGAAAACTGTATCTTATAAGGATATTCCTCAGTGTGTTTCCTACTTGAAGAAGAGACCTTTGAGAATGTGTGGTGGCTTCTCGGGGTTTCTGAGTAGGGAAGCATACCTGGTAAGTGATGGTTGGACACAGTAAAATGTCATGCGGGGAAGTGTGTGAGGATAAGCACAGATAGGAAGAAGCAGTATGTGAATTTGAATCCAATCAATGGGTACTGGATCCCTGGACAAGAAACAGAAAATTAGTATTTTGTAAACAATCCCAACAGAATCCGTCTCTCCCTAAGTGTCAATCCCACACAAGTAGGTGTCTTCCTGGACTATGAGGTGGGACACTCTCACTCTTTAATACAGATGATCAGTCAGTCATTTACACTCTGACACATCAGTCTGAAGGGTTACTCAGGCCCTACATCCAGCGTAATGCATATGAGGTGAAAAATGTAGCTCCCATTGTCATATGTCCAGTGTCTCAGAGAAATAAGCTTTTTTTCAAATTGTCTCCAGACCCTCCCACATGGAAAATCAAACCTTCTATCAAAACATCCATTCCTTTCATCTGCAGGAATATGTCCCAAAAGAGTCACACTTCACACTCTCCTTTAGGTACTAAGGTTTTTTTCCCAGACCCAGAACCCTGCACAGCTTACAGAGATAGGTTTTAGGAAAGAGGACTGGTCCATCCATGTCAGCGATCATGTCTTTCTTGAGGTGTATAGTGAAGATGTTAGACATTGGTTTTAGTTTGTGAAAACTCCATCCACCTAAGAGATCTTGGATGAGTCACAACTTCTCATACTCCTTCCTTGTTAGTTGGAGACAGTAAGAATCACAATGAAGTATAAAGAGAAAATGAATGTGAATTATGCTTGCATTTTTTCAATGGCATAGTGTTTGCCAACGGTGTATTCATAAAGTGCATTTACCCTAAATGACCTCTATCTCACATTAAAATAATTTTCAAATAACTTATGGTGTAAGTATTAAGCATTTATTTCTGTGCCAGGCAGAAGAATTCAAGAGGAGTGAGCATTTCCTAACTCATTCTATAAGATCCACATGAACAATACCAAAATAGCCAAAGACATTATAGAAATAGAAAACAGAACTATAGATTCATGTCCCCAAAGAACACGAATAGAACATTACTAAATGAAATTTGAGTAAATCATATTTAACAATATATTCACCAGTTACTGTGGTACACACCTGATTCCCAGCAGTTGGAAGACTGAGGCATGAAGATGATAAGTTTGAGGTCAGCCTAGACTCTACAGCAAGATTCTTTCTAAAAAAAAATAAGAAAGACAGAAAGGAAGGAAGGAAGGAAAACCCTATCTATTCAAGGACAATGAATTACTATTGAGTGTGATTTATCCTGTTAATACAGAATTGGAACAGTAATAATCAATATCAGGCAGTATAACTCATCACATTCACAAGAACCATGATACAAAGAACACTTGAATGGCTTTTAAGGTTATTGTATTGAGTGAAAAAAATAGTTATCTCAAATGATTATACATGGCATGGTCTTATTTATAAAATATTCTAAAAATGTACAGAAATGGAGAACAGATAAGTGGTTGACAAATGTTGGGAAAGTAAACGGTGGGTATCCACATAAAGAGGAATCATGAAGGAGTTCTTTTATGATGATGGATCCATATTTTGATTAAGATGATGGCTATGAACTATACAATAATAAAATTGCATAGAACTGTAATACTGTCTAAGTATTGTGCCAATGTTAATTTCCTGCTTTGAATAATGTACTACAATTATGTAAAATATTACCAGTGGGAGGTATTTTTGCAACTCCTGTGACATTTTTTTTTTATTGCTCTGTAGGGTGTTTCTCTATTTTAGACCAGATAATTGTTGTTTTATTTTATTTTATTATTCATATGTGCATACAAGGCTTGGGTCATTTCTCCCCCCTGCCCCCACCCCCTCACTTACCACCCACTCTGCCCCCTCCCTCTCCCCCCACCCCCTCAAAACCCAGCAGAAACTATTTTGCCCTTATCTCTAATTTTGTTGAAGAGCGAGTATAAGCAATAATAGGAAGGAACAAAGTTTTTTCCTGGTTGAGATAAGGATAGCTATACAGGAAGTTGACTCACATTAATTTCCTGTACGTTTGTGTTGCCTTCTAGGTTAATTCTTTTTGAGCTCACCTTTTCTGTAGATCCTGGTTCCCTTTTCCTATTGGCCTCAGTTGCTTTTAAGGTATCTGCTTTAGTTTCTCTGCGTTAAGGGCAGCAAATGCTAGCTAGTTATTTAGGTGTCTTACCTATCCTCAACCCTCCCTTGTGTGCTCTCATTTTTATCATGTGCTCAAAGTCCAATCCCCTTGTTGTGTTTGCCCTTGATCTAATGTCTGCATATGAGGGAGAACATATGATTTTTGTTCTTTGGGGCCAGGCTAACCTCACTCAGAATGATGTTCTCCAATTCCATCCATTTACCAGCGAATGATAACATTTCATTCTTCTTCATGGCTGCATAAAATTCCATTGTGTATAGATACCACATTTTCTTAATCCATTTGTCAGTGGTGGGGCATCTTGGCTGTTTCCATAACTTGGCTATTGTGAATAGTGCCATAATAAACATGGGTGTGCAGATGCCTCTGGAGTAACCTGTATCACAGTCTTTTGGGTATATCCCCAAGAGTAGTATTGTTAGATCAAATGGTAGATCAATGTTGAGTGTTTTAAGTACCCTCCAAATTTTTTTCAAGAGTGGTTGTGCTAGTTTACATCCCCACCAACAGTGTATGAGGGTTCATTTTTCCCCACATCCTCGCCAACACCTGTTGTTCGTGGTGTTGCTAATGATGGCTATTCTAACAGGGGTGAGGTGGAATCTTAGTGTGGTTTTAATTTGCATTTCCTTTATTGCTAGAGATGGTGAGCATTTTTTCATGTGTTTTTTGGCCATTTGAATTTCCTCTATTGAGAAACTTCTGTTTAGTTCACTTGCCCATTTCTTTATTGTTTCATTAGTTTTGGGAGAATTTAGTTTTTTGAGTTCCCTATGTATTCTGGTTATCAGTCCTTTGTCTGATATGTAACTGGCAAATATTTTCTCCCACTCTGTGGGTGGTCTCTTCAGTTTAGAGACCACTGCTTTTGATGAACAGAAGCTTTTTAGTTTTATGAGGTCCCATTTATCTATGCTATCTCTTAGTTGCTGTGCTGCTGGGATTTCATTGAGAAAGTTCTTGCCTATACCTACTAACTCCAGAGTATTGCCTACTCTTTCCTGTATCACCTTTAGAGTTTGAGGTCTGATATTAAGATCCTTGATCCATTTCGAGTTAATATTGGTATAGGGTGATATACATGGATCTAGTTTCAGTTTTTTGCAGACTGCTAACCTCTTTTCCCAGCAGTTTTTATTGAAGAGGCTGCCATTTCTCCATCGTATATTTTTACCTCCTTTGTCAAAGATAAGTTGCTTATAGTTGTGTGACATTATATCTGGGTCCTCTATTGTGTTCCACTGGTCTTCATGTCTGTTTTTGTGCCAGTATCATGCTGTTTTTATTGTTATTGCTTTGTAATATAGTTTGAAGTCAGGTATTGTGATACCTCCTGCATTGTTCTTTTGACTGAGTATTGCCTTGGCTATTCGTGGCCTCTTGTGTTTCCATATAAATTTCACAGTAGATTTTTCAATCTCTTTAATGAATATCATTGGAATTTTGATGGGAATTGCATTAAACATGTAGATTACTTTTGGGAGTATAGACATTTTTACTATGTTGATTGTACCAATCCATGAGCATGGGAGATCTCTCCACTTTCTATAGTCTTCCTCAATCTCTTTCTTCAGAAGTTTATAGTTTTCCTTGTAGAAGTCATTCACATCTTTTGTTAGGTTTACACCTAGATATTTGGGGTTTTTTTTTATTTATAATATAAATGGAACTGTTTTCATATATTCTTTTTCAGTTTGTTCATTGTTAGTGTATAGAAATGCTAGTGATTTTTCTATGTTGATTTTATATCCTGCTACCTTGCTGTAGCTATTGATGATGTCTAGGAGCTTCTGAGTTGAGTTTTTTGGGTCTTTAAGGTATAGGATCATGCCGTCTGCAAATAGGGATATTTTGACAGTTTCTTTACCTCTTTGTATTCCTTTTATTCTTTCTTCTTGCCTAATTGCTCTGGCTAGGAATTCCAGTACTATGTTGAATAGGAGTGGAGATAGTGGGCATCCTTGTCTGGTTCCTGATTTTAGAGGGAATGGTTTCAGTTTTTCTCCATTAAGTATAATGCTGGCTGTAGGTTTGTTATACATAGCTTTTATAATGTTGAGGTACTTTCCTTCTCTTCCTAGTTTTCTTAGAGCTTTTATCATGAAATGGTGTTGGATCTTATCAAAGGCTTTTTCTGCATCAATTGAGATGATCAAGTGGTTTTTGTCTTTGCTTCTGTTAATGTGGTTTATTACATTTATTGATTTTCGTATGTTGAACCACCCCTGCATCCCTGGGATGAAGCCTACTTGGTCTTGGTGAATAATCTTTTTGATGTGTTATTGATTTCAGTTTGCCATTATTTTGTTGAGGATTTTTGCGTCAGTGTTCATTAAGGAGATTGGCCTATAGTTCTTCTTTTTGGAGGTGTCTTTGCCTGGTTTTGGGATAAGTGTAATACTGGCTTCATAAAATGTGTTTGGCAGTTTTCCTTCCCTTTCTATTTCATGAAACAATTTAAGGAGGGTTGGTATCAGTTCTTCTTTAAAAGTCTGATAGAATTCAGCAGAGGATCTATCAGGTCCTGGACTTTTCTTTTTGGGGAGACTCTTGATTATTGCTTCAATTTCATTCTGTGTTATAGACCTATTCAGGTGATTAATTTCCTCTTGGTTCAGTTTTGGATGATCATATGTATCTAGAAATCTGTCCATTTCTTTAAGATTTTCAAATTTATTTGAATATAGTTCTCAAAGTACTCTCTGATGATTTCCTGGACTTCCATGGTGTTTGTTGTTATCTCCCCTTTTGCATTCCTGTTTCTACTAATTTGGGTTTTTTTCTCTCCTCATTTTAGTCAGGGGTCTATCGATCTTGCTTATTTTTTCAAAGAACCAACTTTTTGTTTCATTAATTCTTTGTATGGATTTTTTGGTTTCTATTTTGTTGATTTCAGCTCTTATTTTTATTATTTCTCTCCTATTTGTTTTGGGATTTGCTTGTTCTTGTTTTTCTAGGAGTTTGAGATGTATCATTAGGTTATTGATTTGGGATCTTTCAGTCTTTTTAATATATGCACTCATGGTTGTAAACTTTCCTCTCCGGAATGCCTTAGCTGTGTCCCATACGTTCCAGTAGGTTGTGTTTTCATTTTCATTGACTTCCAGGAACTTTTTAATTTCCTCTTTTATTTCATCAATGATCCATTGTTCATTAAGTAATGAGTTATTGAGTTTCCAGCTGTTTGCATGTTTATTGTCTTTACTTTTGTTGTTGAGTTCTACTTTTACTGCACTGTGATCAGATAGTATGCATGGTATTATTTCTATCTTCTTATATTTGCTGAGACTTGCTTTGTGCCCTAGGATATGATCTATTTTGGAGAAGGTTCCATGGGCTGCTGAGATGAATGTATATTGTGTAGAAGTTGGATGAAATGTTCTGTAGACATCAAGTAGGTCCATTTGATCTATTGCATATTTTAGATCTTGGATTTCTTTATTGATTTTTTGTCTGGATGACCTATCTATTGATGATAATGGGGTGTTAAAGTCTCCCACAACCACTGTGTTGGCCTTAATATATGCTTTAAGTCTTTCAGGGTAATGTTTGATGAAACTGGGTGCATTGACATTGGGAGCGTACAGGTTGATGATTATTATTTCCTTTTGGTCTCTTTCCCCTTTTATTAGTATGGAATGTCCTTCTTTATCGCATTTGATCAAATGTAAGTTTGAAGTCTACTTTGTCAGAGATAAGTATTGCTACTCATGCCTGTTTTCGGGAGCCATTGGCTTGGTAAATCTTCTTCCAGCCTTACATCCAAAGCCTATGCTTACTTCTGTCGGTGAGATGGGTCTCCTGTAAGCAACAAATTGTTGGATCTTCCCTTTTAATCCATTTCTTCAAGCGGTGTCTTTTGATGGGTGAATTAAGTCCATTAACATTGTGTTAGTACTGATAGGTATGTGGTGATTCCTGTCATTTAGTTGTCTTAGTTGTTTGAAGGTTTGATTGTGTGTACCTAAGTTGAGGTTACTCTCTACTGTCTTGCTTTTTCTTTTCCTGTGGTTTGGTGCTGCCTGTCTTTTCATGGTTAAGTTGGGTTTCACTTTCTGTGTGCAGAATCCCTTGAAGAATCCTTTGTAGTGGTGGCTTTGTGGTCACATATTGTTTTAGTTTCTGTTTATCATGGAAGACTTTTATTGCTCCATCTATTTTGAATGATAGTTTTGCTGGGTAGAGTATCCTGGGGTTGAAGTTATTTTCATTCAGTGCCTGGAAGATCTCACCCCACGCTCTTCTTGCTTTTAATATTTCTGTTGAGAAGTCTGCTATGATTTTGATGGGTTTACCTTTGTATGTTACTTGTTTTTTCTCTTTTATAGCCTTAATTATTCTTTCCCTAGTTTCTGAACTTGTTGTTTTAATGATGATATGTCGTGGGGTAGTTCTATTTTGATGTGGTCTGTTTGGTGTCCTGGAGGCCTCTTGCATCTGTATGGGAATATCTTTCTCTAGATTTGGGAAATTTTCCACTATTATTTTGTTGAATATATTGCGCATTCCCTTCGCTTGAACCTCTTCTCCTTCTTCGATGCCCATGATTCTCAAGTTTGGTCTTTTGATGGAGTCAGTAAGTTCTTGCATTTTCTTTTCACAGGTCTTGAGTTGTTTTGTTCCTTTAATTACCATTTCATCTTCAGGTTCTGAGATTCTGTCTTCTGTTTGTTCTGTTCTGCTGGATTGGCCTCCTGTTTTGTTTTGCAGTTCTGTTTCATTCTTTTTTCTGAGGTTTTCCATATCCTGGGTGGTTTCCTCTTTTATGTTGTCTATTTTTGTCCTGAGTTCATTTATTTGTTTATTCATCGTGTTCTCTGTTTCACTTTGGTGTTTATACAGTGCTTCTACGGTTTCCTTTATTTCTTCCTTTGCTTTTTCAAATTCTCTATTTTTGTTGTCTTGGAATTTCTTGAGTGTCTCCTGTACATTTTGGTTGACCCTATCTAATATCATCTCTATAAAATTCTCATTGAGTACCTGTAGTATGTCTTCTTTTAAATTATTCTTGTGGGCTTCATTGGGTCCTTTGGCATAGTTTATCTTCATTTTGTTGGAGTCTGGATCTGAGTATCTGTTTTCTTCATTCCCCTCTGGTTCCTGTACTAATTTTTTGCTGTGGGGAAACTGGTTTCCCTGTTTTTTCTGTCTTCCCGTCATTGTCTTTGGTGTTGTTACTGTCCCTGTACTGTGTGCAATTAAGTATTTTCTAGCTTGTAATAATAACAATGGTGATATTTAGAATGGAAAGGTGAGAGGAGATGGAAAGCAAGAAGTTAAAGAAAGGGGAGAAACAAATAAACAGACAAGAAGGAGAAAACAGAACAAGGAATCAGACAAGAAAGTTTCAAATGTATAAACAGGGAGTGTTAGTGTACTAATCAACAGTAAGCTTGTCCACATCTTCCCAAGCCGTCTGGGCACAGGCGACTCGCGGCCTGGGGGACCTCCTTGTTTCTCCACTTAACATGAAGTGGAGATTCTCTGCACCGGGTGGAGGTGTGGAGGGGTCAATGTTTTGCCTCTTTTTTTGTGATTTTGCCTGCAAAGTGTGTCTCCAGCGTCTTGCCAAGATTTCACTAAAGGAGGCTCGCTTTCTGCTTCCTCCCTCTAGCCACCATCTTAGAATCCTGACATTGTTTTTTAAATAAAAAATATTTTTAGTTTCTTGTAAACCTACATTGTCTGAAAATAAAATGCTTATTGGAAAATTTTTATTCCCATCCTTATCTAACTGGAAATTCCAGGAGAGTCTCGTGAGCTCTTCCTGGCCTTGAGTGCCACCGTTTAAATTTTATAGTTACCTTTTGTTACCTTGGTGAGAGATTTGCTGTTTTACTTATTTGTGAACCTGCTTCTCATGTCTCATTAGATGTTTGTTTTCAAATATGCCTCCCTGTCTCCTTTATCTAAGATAATGGCAAGTGCATTTTATTATCTTGGTGAGAGGCCAGAAGTTTTACTTCTTTGAGGAGCCTCCTCCCCATGTCTCCTTAGATGCTTACCTTTAAAGATGCCTTCCTGTCTCCCTTACCTAAGGTAAAGTCACTTATGTTATTTCTTTCCCTCACACTTCCATGCAAAACACAAACAATTTTTGGAATCTTCTGATCAGAGACTGCATGAGCCTAGAACACACTCCAAGTCAAAGCTGACCAATGACCTGCCCAGAATTGAGCTCAGATATTGATTAATCAAGGCCACACAACCTCTGAAAGTTTCAGTCTCACTTTTGCATGGAGGACCTGGCACTGACTAGTCAGGACCAGACACTCTCTGTAAGTTTATTTGCATGAGATAATCTGGATGGGAACCATTGGCCAGAATTTTTCCTATAGAGGATATCCCTTTTCCTTTATTCAGGAACAGGTCTGAATTGCTCTTGGTCAGAACTTAACCTTCCTCTTAGCTCCAGTAGATGTCCTAAGAAAAGCCTTGCCTGTATACATTTGGGTATAATCTTGTTTCTACCATTTCTAGATGTAAGAACCTGGCTCTGGTAACACTGGCTCTTGAGTCTCATTAAGGCAGGTTGGCTATAGAGATTTTTTGGGACTCTGGTCTGCTGTGCCATGAGGCATGGCTTTTCCCAGTGCATTTCATGCTCTCAGCCCAATGATATCCCTTACAGTTGTAAATTCTAAAGATTATAAGACAGAATACCTTAAGGCCATTCCTCCCCACTGTCCTTTACCTCTCAGGTAAAAGCATTTTGCTTGAAACATGAACATTGATTGCACCTCATTCATGTAATTTAAATACTTGAGAGTTAGTTTGAGTGCATGGACAGAGTAAATCAAAATTGTCAATCACCATAGCACTTCTCACATAGACCACACAGATTTTCCCCACCACTTGTCTTTTGAATTTATAAAAGGCGTTTTGGACAAAGAACAGCTCAAGCTTCTATCCCACCTGGCCAGAGTCCATCACTGATTTCTCTCTGATAAATTTCCCTTACTTCTAATAAACTTTACTACATTTATGTGTCTGGTTTGGATTCTTTCCACACAGGACATAAGAGGCTAGACATCTTCTGACTGCAGCTTTCCAGAGACTACCCATCCAGTAACAGTTATGGGTCTAAAAGTAAAGAAGAGTAATGGAATGAGGAGTAGTGCCGAGGAGAATCAGTGCTGTGTTTCATGGAAAATGCCTGATGGGAGGTCATTACCATTTCCTCAGGCAATGCAGAAAGAGGTGAGTATATACTTGTGTGACTGAGTTGGGAGGTTGATAGCACTAGGGATGAGGAGGACACCACCACTAAAGGTGGGATGCTGCTGCCACTGGGGAGGTGGAAACTTCTTCCACTGGAGAAAAAGATTTATCAGAGTTTAGGAACTCAATGTCCCCAGCATCTTCCTATAAATTCCCATCCCTAATGATAAGGTCCCATTCTTTCCTAGTCAATGCCCCCTCACTTTAACAGTAGACATTATGTGAGACTGGGAGTTTATCTTACATTGTAATTAAGTTGATCATGGAAGGAATTTCTGTTCTTCAGAGCACATATAAAAGCTCTCGGGTCATTTATATAATGATTGATTTGAACCACTGAGCTCTTTCTTGCACTACTTTTTCAAGCAGCCAATGTCATTTTCTTTGCTATTTTTCACAATTTTTTATGGTTGTACTGGGGTTGGAACTCAGGGCTTCATTCTCACAAAGCAGGCACTCTACTAATTGAACCACAGCTCCAGTCCTAACTTTTTGGTTTTTTTCAAAAAATTTTAAAGATCAGAAAGTCATTCAGATCTTCTCTTAACAAAACTTCATTAGAATCAGTCAATGCAAACACTTTGCAAATCTCTATTGCTAGATCATGCCATGAACATCAGTGCTTTTTTTACTACTGGAAATAGATTTGGTATCATTTTAAAATCAAGTTATATTAGAGAGTTCCAAAACACTAGAAACAATTCAGAAAGTATCCTTAATTTTCCGTTCTTCTAGATCCACTCTTGGTACTAAAATCTGTATAAGTCAGCATTCTCTAGAGAAGCACTATATATAAACAGCATATCTATGAGAAATGGTTCATGATGTTACAGAGGCTGAAATGTCCCATGATCTATCCACTATAAACTGAAGACTCAGAGTATCCAGTGGTATAATTCCAGTCTGAGTCTGGAAAGCATATAAACTAGAATAGACACTAAAATTGTAAATCCCATTCCAAAGGAGAAGGTTGATGTTCCAGCTAGGCAGGAAGTAAAAGGGGAGGAGTCCTTATTCCTTTGTCTATTGTTCTATTCAACCTTCAATGGATCAAATGATTCTCACACAAGAAAGAGAAATCTTTACTGAGTCCACAGATTCAAATGCTATCATCTGGAAATACACTCAAGGACAGACACAGAAGTAACGCTTAATCTGGGTACCTTGTGGTGCAATCCAGTTGACATATAAAATTGTGATCAAAAGCTATGCATGCCAAACTGATGACCTTCTCAAGACTCCTTGGGAAACAAAAGTAAGTATCTCCATACATAAAGCAGCTACATAACTGCCTGGTCTACACTAACTAATAAATCTCTCCCTTTCTTCCTATTTCTTTTTTTAAAAATAGCTGCCTTTATTTTATGAGAGGGAAAATTTAAATATTTCAAGAAAAAAGAAATTCATTATGCATGCAATACATCATCTAGTCAAAGATCTTGATATAGAATTGGTGTCCTATAATTTCTTGCCTTTAATAAATAAATGAATATTTCTTTTTAATAAAGGTGAAAATTACCCATATTAAGCATAATGTAAATAAACCTCATTAATTTAATAACTGCCACTTCAGAGCATAAAAGCTTGTGAGTTTTGTATGTTTCACATTTCTTTAAATACTGCCTTAATAATTATTAACTAAGATAATTGGAAAGCATAATAATGAATACTATTTGATTTTACACCAAAAATTGTATCTTAATCCTCAAGTTAAAGACATAGCAAGAAAACAATGACATTATCACTTGACCACCCACAAATAGTCAATGCTAGAGAGAGAGGAAAGATGAATTCAGTTCCCCACAGTTGATGAAATTGCTTTTATTCCAGGGACCTCTTTTCTTATCTTTCTACACTGGTCAGTATTGACTGCTTTTTATCATGAACTGGTGAAACACAGACATGGACCTCTGGACTTATGAGGCTCTGATTGATGTCTGACCTTGGTGAGTTCTCCTCAATCTGTATACCTTGGAGCTTCACCTTCTTTTTCCTTGTTGTCCAGAGGCTCTTCTGAGACATTTGAGGTTCATATGAACACTTTGGACATTTGCTGTTCATCTGATGAGGAATTTTGGATATCTTCTTCTAGCATTCTCTGAGTATTTGGGGTCATTTGAGAATTTTGTGTTAGCAATTGTCAGGGAAGTAATATAAGATAACAGAAAACCCATGGTGTTTGTGTTAGAAGTCCCCGTTTAAGAATGAAAAGCACTAAATTCATATTGCCCACTAGGTAGAATTCTAGCTGACTAGTCTACTAAAAGAGAAAAAGACAATGTCTGAGAATGCGCTCAAATTAATATAGTGTTTTTGTGTGGATGTGTGTGTGTCTTTTATTGTCTTTTTTGGAAAGACTGAGAGAAGCTTTGACCAAATATACTGGCATGACCTCTGACTCCTATGAGGGGAAATTAATACTGAGAGAGATAAGTTCATAATGCACTCTGCTCTGCTTACCTGGAAGAAACTTCAAAAGATTCCATTAGTACCTGAAAATATCTTAAACAGTCTAAAAAATGGCTACAGAAATATTTTATAACATGGATGAGAAACAAGCTTCTAAGAGTGAATGCCATCAAAAAGAAAAAAGGCAGACCCTAGTTGCCCTGAGAGAGGCTAATATAAATGGCAGGCCCTCTCCACACATACCACTATTAATAGGGTGGGAGGATCCAGAAGATCCTGCTTTAAATGCAGTCTGGAAATCGTTTCCAGTGAAAATGTACCTGGACAAAGGAACCCCCAAAGCTCTGTTGCATTTATAAGGGAGAACACTGGAGGTCTCACTGTTCCCAGTGATGAAGGTCTCTGGTCTAGACTCCTCAAAATAGCTCAGCAACAGGATTGAGGGAGCCTGAGACATCATCAATTATCTCTCATTCTTTGGACTGACATCTCTGAACCGGAACATTGGGTGATTTTAAAAATGGAGGGTATAACTTTAAATTGACTCCTTAACACAGGAGCTAGTTATTTAGTCTTTCTCTGAAACCCTGGACTCTTCTCTACAAGTAACTATAAAAGGTGTACCAGAAAAGCCTCTAACCAGATACTTCTCTCAGCCTCTCGGTTGTGAATGGGATGACTTCCTTTTGACACACACCTTATTAATCATGCCAAAAATCCCAATTCCGCTGTTGGGGAGAGACATTTTGGCTCATATGCACACTACTATTCCGACAGCATCAGGGCAATTATTGTGTCTACGCTTAATGGAGATAGATGAGGGTTCAGAAGTATGGACCACTCAAGGCAGAACAATTGATGCCACCCCTGCTAAAATCCATTTTAAAGACCCTACAGCTTTCTCCACCAGAGGCAAACTGTTCTAAGGCCTAAAGCAAAGCAAACTATCAATCTAGCAAACTAGCAGCTATCAATCTACTATGCTGTTTCTAAGAAGGGCAGATGTTTTCAATAGAGTTTATACGTTTTCCTTAATGTTTTAATGATGAACTAAATTTCCTGCCAACTAAATTTCCTTTGTTACCTCTTCAGTTTAAAATAAAAATGGGAGCCTCAAACAAAAACCTCCATTTATGGGGGACCCTTACATAGGCCTCTGTGAGAAGACCCTGACTGCTGTCCACTCCCCTTTCTAGCTCATAGCAGTTGAAGAGTGGCCATTGCCCGTTTTCCCTTAAAGGCAGTTAGGGTTACTTTTTCAGAGGGAGAAATAAGACAGAAAGACCCCTGGAACCCTCCATTATGACCTTCCTGTGACCTCAAAGGGTGGAAAGAAGGAAAAGCAGGCTGGACCAGAATAAGGATGGTATGAGGATTAGGGCATGGACAATCAGAACATTGCAGTCACAGACAACCAGAATGCTGCTTTCTATACACCTAATTACTATAGAGGTTGAGCAATGCCCCAGAGAAAATGGATTAACACCTCAGTCCACGTCACTTCTCTGGCACCCTCTCTTGGGACTCCTCCCAGACCTGGGAGCTCTACTTATCCTTGTTTTCTATCTCAATAAACTCCCAATTACTCACTCTTATTGTCCATGAAGTTCATTCTTTAACTTTGTGAGATATGAGCCTGAAATGCTGACCTCCCTCCGTCTGGATAAACACCTAAGTCAGCAAGGTTAAGTGGAGGCTTTCAGACTGACACAAATCTTCTGTATCAATAGCATCCTTTTTTATGAGTAGGAATGTTAAGACTTTCATAAAAAAAGAAGCTCATTGTGCAGCACATCACATAGTCAAAGGGTTGAAATGGAATTTGTGTCTTAGCTATCATTTTCACCTTTAATCAATAAATGAATATTCCTTTTTAATGGAGGTAAAAATTACCCACATTAAACATAATGAAATTAAACTTCATTAGCTTAATAATTGCCACTACATAGCATATATGCTACTAAGTTTTGTATGACCTCACATTTCTTTAAATATTTCCCTAATAATTATTAAGTAAAATAATTGGAAAACATAATGAAAGCCATTTGGCTTTAACCCAAAACTTGTACCTTAACCATCAAGCTAATGACATAGCAAGAAAACAATGACATTATCACATGAAGGTTGCCTTAGTTTATTGTTAACCATCCATTCATGCACACTTAAGTGAATTCCAGCAGAAAGTCTAAGAAATTCATGGATCAACCCTCAAAGCTCATCAGAGAAAGTGCTAATCACAGGACAGGTAGAAGAATGGCAAAAGTGAACCTGTCATCTAAACTTCTGAGCTAATAAAACAATAGAGAAGAGGGAACTATTGTGAAAAATTTTTAAATTGGTAACAAGATAATTAATACTTTATAGCTTTTATACTCATACAACTTAGAGAATGAAGTAAGCAAGAGAGCTTCTAAATACACTTAAAGTAAGAAATGATGCATTATAACATGTATAGGCACAAAGTTTAAGTTCCAAGCAAGTTTAGTCACCCCTCATTATTGGAGTGGTGTATTGGAGTATCCCATCCATAGTTTAACAATGTGACCATCAGTCATCTTTCACCCCCCTCCTAATGCATGATCCAAACAAAATTTGTTCAAGGCAGAGGATAGGGAAAGTTTTCAAGTCTTCTTGTTACCAATCATCTAGTTTGGGGTTTTTTTGTGTGTGTGCTATTTGAATAGGAATCATGGGTGGGTAAGGAGGGACTCTTACAGTATTAGGAGTCCTGGGCCCTTGATTGCCCAAGGCCTGAGGGCTGAACTGGCAGACCCAGAGGCTTACAGCTCTAAACCTGGATGCTGGAGGCCTGTTTTTCCAGGTACAGAAGCCAGAGACTTAATGACTCTATGTAGCCATAATTGTGGCTTATTACTCAGGGCTTTAACTACTACTAGACCTGACACTTGGCAACTATATTGTAGTCCTTGACCTCCAGCAGTACTGAGTGGAAGTAGCAGGTGCTTCTGCTAGTGTTAGAGCTCCTGAGTGGGTCTTGGGTGTTGGGACCCTCAGCTCCTTGAGTGCCTAGTGTTACAGCTTGTGAGCATAGGATGTCAAGGTCCTTACCCCTTCCTTGATAGCCACTGTTGTTAAAGCTCTCAGGATTATGATGTTACCCTTGTCCCTGAAGTTTTGATTGCTCCCTTTAATACTTCCAGTGACCAGCACACGCATTTTCATAGCTGGCTCTTCACAGCTTTCTATCTTTCTTTAGGTAACATTTATACACTTTGGCTGAGGGTATACACTTAAAGGTGGCACTTTTTCACTTCTATACTGGAAGTATAGTATACTCTTCCCCATTATTTATATCCCATTTTCTCTATGGAACTCTTCAGCTGTCCTAATGCTGATGCTGCCACTGAGGTTGTGACCACCTCCAGTGTTACTTCTGCTTCACCGCAATTTCTACTCTATCCTCTACATGTTACCAACTCAGCCTGCTCTCCTAATGACAAAGATCAAAATTAATCAAGAAAACACTACTTGAGAGAAGCCTTCTATTAGGCTTAATGTTGGAACCATTGTGGCAAAAGAGGGTGTATTCCAGCTGACTGGAAAAGTGAGCCAAACAGCCTGCTTATATAGCCAGACAGGGTGTATAGCAAGGGTGTTTGCACCAATCATACCACGGCCCTTCATGTAAATGGAAGACTGCATTTTCACCCATCACATCCTTCTGCTGGGCCACCAGGGGAAGGGCTCCCCCTTTGACCTGGGTTAAAATAGTTGCTAGAGTTTACCAAGGCTTGTGATAGCAAAAGTCCTTCACAAGCTATTAAAAACATCTATGGCTGAAATAGTGCCTTCTAGGCCAGAGTTGTGCCATAGCGGCAATCAGCTATGGTTGCTGTGTAACTTCCTCAAGGTGTTTGTGGTACTCCACAGCCTGAAGCCTTTAGGGCAGTCTGGCTGACTGCTTAGCTTACAACCCACAGCCCAGGGCAGATGGGGTGCCAAGGTAGGGCCTAACAACTGTCAATGAGGGAGTCAAATCACCTCCAAACCCAACATCTTAGTTTATTTTAAGGAATAATAAACATTTAAAAGGGTTCTTACAATAAAGGCCAATTATTAACATTAACAGTGTGTCAATGGTATCTAAATGTGCTTTGACAGTATTTACAGTGCTCTTCTCTTAGCCAAGCACCCCTGGGGAGAATCAGATAATTTCATCTGTCTTATCCTTGCCCCTAAGAACTGTGGGAGTGTCAAGTTTCCTTGATGTGAAACTTTATTTGGTGATGACCCTTGGCACTTCATCATCTTGGTCAAGCTGGGATTTCATCAACGGTGGGTTGTACAAGCAGTGCAGGAAGAAAGTCATGTGGAACTAGTTGCATCCATTATGTCTTGAGTCATATATGCAGTTGTGCAGCACCCGGATGTCAGGCATGCAGTCCAGGTGTGCACACAGGTGCAAGAAGTGAGGAAGGTTTCTAAAAATGCACATAGATGCCTATGTTCCCAGGTCTGGTGAACCAGCCCCTCGTCTTGGCCATTAGGAGGCTCCTGACAGTTGGAGCAATAACTTTTACTTGTGTTATACATTGGTTATGATTGATGAACCAATGTTAATTTATTCTGTGAACTAAGCAACTCTTTGTGTTGTGAAATTCATGGGGTTTAACAAATTTCTAATGTCATGAACTCAGCATTACAACATATATAGACTAGTGCTGCAAATTATCTATTGTACTCATTATTGTTCTTCCGCCCTCATCCCTCACACTCTTGGCTATTTGTGATTTTTTTTTAAATCTCTGTGTCTCTCTGGTTTTCCCTTCTAGATGTTATATAGTGGGAATCATGCCGTATGCAACATTTGCATACTATTTACTTTCACTTAACACTATATACTTAATGTTCCTCCATATCTTTTTGTGACTTGATAGCTCCTTTCTTTTTATTGGTGAATATATTCCAATATATGAATGGCCACACTTTGTTTATCCATTTTTCTATTGAAGAACATGATGGTTGCTCGAATTTTTGGCAGTTGTGAATAAATTGGCTATAAGCACCTATGTACAAGATTTTTGTGTGTATAAATTTTGAGCTCATTTAAATAAATACCAAAGACTATGTTTGCTGAATCGTGTGGCATGTTTAGCTTTGTTTGAAATGGCCAAACTGTCTTCCAACGTGACTATAGCCTTTATTCCTATAAGCAAGGAATGAGAGTTCCTGTTTCTCCACATCCTGGACAGATGTTGGAATTGCCAATGTTCTTAAATTCAGCCAAACATAGTATTTGCATTCCTGTGTTAGTCTAAACACTCTCTAGTATTTTAATAATTTCTTTTAGACCCATGAGTTATTTAAATTGATTAACAAATGATTTCTTAGTAGATAGGGTTCCTGTTTTTAAGTTGTTTTTGTCCTTATTTGCTTTGCAATAAAAGACTATTCTGTATGATGTCATCCTGGAAATTAGCTTTCCAATCAAGTAAATGATTTATCATTTTGAGTTTCATGTGTGTAAAAAGACCATATCATTTCCACTTGTGGATAACCTGATTTGCTCTATGAAATGAATGGCTAATGAATGCATCTTTTCCCATTCCCTGTGTCTGATCTGGTATTGGATTATTTTCTAATACTGAGTCTCTTTACATTATGATGTCTGGCCTTACAATCAGAGTCCTGACTCTGAACTCAAGACAAGAAATCAGTGGGCAGGGTTACCTCACTACCCCCACAGAGTACCATATTTTGGCTAAGACTCTACTACCCTCTTCCAGGATGACTTCTCCTTCAAAACTAAATTTCTACCTCCATCCTCACAAACCTCTCCCTGCCAGACTAGTCATGAAAAATATCCCTACATCTGGTATTTCCCTGACACCACCCACAGTAGAGACCTATCCAAAGACAAGGTTCTCTGTTAGTTTGTCCCATCCACTTATATATTGATTTCCCTGGATGGAGAAATATTTATGGCTTGCCAATAAGTGCAAGGATTCAAAGTACAGAGTCGCCATTCTTTTAACACATACAGCCATGTGAAGAATAGTGGGAGAAGAATAGCACATTTTACCATCAGTTCACAATGATCTCCTCCATGGATCCTGACCCTGGAACAGCTGCCTTAGTTCCTCTACTCTCTTATTGGTTGGATGAAATCTTTCATCCAACTCTGCTGGTTTCCATAATATGCAATCATCCTGCTGGAACACATCCATTGGCCCTCGTGCTCATGTTGGTTGTTAATTTCCTCAAGCTGTGGTCAGGTAAGCTATCCAGGACAGCCTCTTTCTGTCCACGTCTTGTTGACTAGCAGTTTTATTTCTTTATTTGATCCTGCAGAACAATGGGTAGGTGCATCTTTGTTGTTTATATTCCCCTGGCTTCTCTTAGTGCAAGTCTGGCATTTGCTAATATCAGGGGGTTGTGGGAGGCATGGGGAAGTGGGAAGTACTCAGGTAAGGTAGATATCATAAAAGTAGCCAAGAAATGCTATGTGTGAAGTGTTAAAGAGGCCACAGTACAGTGGACGGGACCCACCAGAAACTTTGAGTAGAACAAATTGGATGCTGTCAATGATGAGATCTGAGGGTTTAAACAGGAAAGTCTCTAGAACACCTGACTTTCTGATTTGGGTACCTGGGTGGAAGGAGACACTTGAGAAAAAGACAATTTTTCAAGCTGTGGGTATGCTGAGATGGAAACACTAGTGATATGTAAACAGAGGGTAGGAAAGATGACATATAATCTTTTAGCTTTTGGGGGGCAGAAATTCATTCTTCTTTCTCTTCCCTTTCACCACTCATTAAAACCTACCTTATAAGGCACTAAGTAGCGTTCATTAAAAAACAGAGGAAGTTGGAGTAGGCAGAGGTATCTGAGCAATCACTATTCAGCAGTACAAGCTTCAGCTGAGACTTCCTTTCCCTCTATGCAGGATCAATCCATTGCCTGTCTACCTATATCTGTTTTGCTAAACAACAGTAAGAAAATAGGAACAAAAGCATTCAAAACTTGCTCTACATAACAGTAGTATGACTATAGTTCACAACAACCTATTACATATTTTATGAATAACTGTAACAGAAGAACACAAAATCTCCAAGTACAAGGTAATTTAATAAGAGGAAAATGTTAATTATCCTGATTTATAGCATGTAATTGTATTAAATCCTCACAGAGTACCACACAAAAATATACAATTAAAATTCTAATAATTAATTTTAAAACATATGCAGTTTTAATAGCTTATATTAGTTATTCCAAAGTAATGGGTTTCATTTGACATTTTCCTATGTGCATATACATACCTTGATCATATTCACTCCCTGTATTACTTTTTGTTCTCCCCCTCCCCCTTTCCCTTTTTCTTTTCCACATTCATAATTGTCCCCTTTTTACTTTCATGTACTTTTGCACTCTAAGGTCTACATATGAAAGAAAAACATGATATTTGCTTTGTGATTCTGAATTGCTTCTCTTACCAGGATAATTTCCAGTTCTATCCATTTTCCTGAAAATAGCACAATTTCATTCTTTACGGCTAAATTCAACTATACTGTTAATTATTTCACATTTTCTTTAACTATTCACCTGTTGATCACTTATAAAAATGTGGTATAAATGTTGAGGATGTGGCTCAAGGGTTAGAACACTTGCCTAGCAGATTTGATGCCCTGATTTCTAAACCCCAGTACTACCAAAAATAAAAATAATACTAAAAGGCATACAATCTATTTTCACAACAAAATCTATGCTGTGCCTCTCATCTAACTTCACTCTCACCCATTTTCTAATGAGCTTCTCTGCTTCGTGCTGTTTTGGGACAGGCGCAGCATGGAAATGGTCACAGAGACAGAAAGACTTTGTTTTTAACATTCCTTTTTCCTCTGCATTGGATCTTTGTGGTCATAACTTCTCAAAGTGTTAGTTTGCTTGTTGTGGCATGAAACTAGAATCACATTCCTGACAGGGCCATTAGAGAGCTAAACAAGGTTGTAACACAAAGTCCCTGGGTGCAGTGTTCAACACCAATTTATTTCCGATATTCCACAGTTAAAGAAACAGTAAAATCATTGAAGATACTGCTACAGGCAAGAGAAATGTCAGGTGCAGCAAGGGCAGCCCAGCTGACTTAGACCTGGTTCTCCAAAGCAGATCCAGTTACAAGGGCTGATCTCCAGGGGGTTTTTTTAAGAGATGATTCTGAGAAACCAAATGAGCAGGTGGGAGAGTGAAGCCTGAACTCATGGAGGATGTGCTAAAGAGCAAGCTACTGCTGACAGCAACTGGGATTCAGGTCAACTGGGACCTTCTGGGGAACCTTTACAGGAATCCTTTGGACTGTGGCTCAGCATTATCTTCTGAGAAAGAGGAGACATTGGGAATTCATCCTTTGCCTCCCATCATCACAGATAGGTCTTCAAGGTTCTTAAAATGCCAGGACTTCTGAACTTCCCTACCTCTGTGATCACTAAGCACCAAATGTTGGAGGAGGCCCTCAGCAGAGGAAGTGGAGAGTCTAGTTTCCTAGGGTAGAGCCATCAGCAGGTGTGGGGCTCGCCCATCCTATTACAGGGTACTCAGAGGCTGAGTGCATATAAAGGGACAGGGCCTCAGCCTCTCACATTCCAACAGAGTCAGAGACCACACTACAAAGTCACAGTTCATCTAATAACAGTCTGCTTCAAGAATGTGTGAAATTCATTTCAGAAAGATATCTAAAATATACTTGAGTTAGAAATAATTGGTGCTAAAATAAAAAAATTCACTTCTTTTAGAATTCACACATAAAACCTGTCTTGCTTTTTATTCATATGCACACTCTACATTTAGATGCATAAATTCATCACTGAATCCTTATGGATAAATCAAGAAAAATTGTCTCTAGTCAAATAAGCAGTGTACAGAGAAGTTGAAGTGTTGGGATCCCACAATGTGTGAACACTCTAAAAAGAAATCTATTACAAAGTTGTAAGTGTGATTTATATCAGGAACATTGCAGAAATGATCATCAAACAGATGAGCAAGTAAGGAAAGAAAATGGTGCTCACCATTTAGCCTTGTAGCCCTTCATATACCCTTGTAGAGGTATATATTGCACTTCTATAACAAAATACCATAACCTGTGTAGTTAGTAAAGAACAGAAATTTTATTTCTCACAGTCTAGAAATCCAATATGAGGATGCAGTACATTTAGGTACTAGTGAAGACCCTTATTTGGGTAGCAACCTATGGATGACCCAAATACTCCCTGGAATTCCCATTCATGAGGGCTCCAACCTCCTGACCTAGTCAGACTCCCATATTATAATTTTACTTTTTCCTTTCTAGTTTAGATGTTCTTCATATTTTTTTTCTTTTTTAATAGCTTTGGCTGGAACTTCTAGTACTCTGTTGAACAGAACATCTCTAAAGGCTGGACATGGGAAGCAATGCTGACCACAGCAGACCCTGTCCACATAGAGCTGAGAGATGTGCAGGGGAAACTCCCAGAAAACAAATCATTATCACACTTGAAAGCAGATGATGAGGACAATTTCAAACTGGAGGCAAGGGCCAAGTGTATCAAGAAAATAGGAACAAAATGAAAGTAAGGCATGTTTAAAAGACTGAAATGGCACTAAGAATGGCCAAAATCATGAACTAGAAAAATATTATCACACAAGTGTGTAAGTAGAAAGATTGTGTCACAATGTGAATACACTAAAGGAGAAATCTATTAATTAAAAGCTGGAAATTTTCCTTGTCACAATGTCATAGGGAGTCTTTCATATTTTCACAAAGTAAGCAAAACAAGAGAGCACAAATGAATGTTTGACCTGCAGTCAGAGTTTACATTATATACATCCTCCTTGCATCCATGAAATATTTATGAAACATACTCATGTGTTTGAAGGAAACAAATCATCCCAAATTTGGATTGATGGTCATATTAATCCCCCTTGAGTTTTTGGACAAGGAGTGGCCCTTTGGTTTTTCATAAAGAAGATGGAAAAGGGGCTTTTGTGAATTTTAGTGAAGCAGATATGTAGATGGAAATAATGTGGAACTGTATTTGGAAAGTGCCTCTCATTCATCTGGATAATGTTCTTACTGTTTGTGAAACACAGTTTTTCAACTTGAAAATGGGAATATTAATAAGATACACCTCCGGGATGTCTTTGAGGCATGAGTGATGTAACTCATGTGGTTATGTTCTGTCAAGTGTAAGAGATGTCACTCCCTTGGTGTAGTAAGGTGATAGTGATGAGTGTTCTAAACCCGTGCACTTTACCTCCTCACCCTAGTCCTGCATAGGCCACACTGACCTGGTGATCATGTTTGGTCAGTTACCATTTGTGTTTCTTCACACAGGTCAGTGGCAGTTTGTTGGGCTAGACAAGCCCATCCGGATCTTTATAGGAGAGGAGGTAGTTTCTTCTGCTTCCTCTCTCCTGAGGCAAATGCCCAGGCCATGGAAGTATGGTTCTTTAAATGATCACTTCTCTGACTTAGTCCACCTGTACCAAGATGGTAAAGACAAGAAAGACATGCAGATGCCAGCCTATCAAGGGAGAACAGAGCTGGTGAAGGACTTCATTGTGGATGGACATGTGTTCCCGAGGTTGCAGAAAGTCACTCCCTCAGATGCTGGCCTGTATGGGTTCTGGTTCAGCTCCCAGACACATGAACAGAAGGCCATCTGGGAACTGCAGGTAGCAGTTCAGTTGCTGATTTCAGAAAACTCATACCTGCCTTGTCTTGTGGAATCATCTTGGGCTTTATAAACAGTTGTATGAAAGAGAAGACTTTTTTCTTATGTCATTTTCTTAGCAGAAAGTATCCTACATGACAACTTTGTTATATCTTGTGCGTAGAATTTTATCATCTTATCATATGTGTACATTCATGTTGAATTATCTCCTCACAATAAGATCTCTCTCTGCTGTCCTTTTATAGTCACACCCTCCTCTCTTACCACTATCCCTGACCTTACAAATTACTAGTCTGTTCTCCATCACTGTTATTTTCACAATATAAGAATGTTATTTAATAATGGAATCATATATATGTGGCCTTTAGAGACGGGCTTTTTCATTTAGCATAATAACTTTGAGATCCATTCAGCTCGTTGCTTGTATCATTAGTTCATTCCTTTTGATTGCTGGTATGATCATGGGTTAGTTTTTGCATGGACATAAGTTTTCATTTCTCTCAGAAACATGAACATGAGTACAATGGCTAGGATGTATGATAAGTGTATGTTTAGTTTTTTTCCCTTTTACTTCATAGTGTATCTTTGTCAGGTTGCACTTCTATAACAAAATGCCATAACCTGTGTAGTTAGTAAAGAACAGAAATTTTATTTCTCACAGTCTCATCCAATATGAGGATGCAGAACATTTAGGTACTAGTGAAGACCCTTATTTGGGTCACAACCTATGGATGACCCAAATACTCCCTAGAATTCCCATTCATGAGGGCTCCAACCTCCTGACCTAGTCAGACTCCCATATTATAATTTTACTTTTTCCTTTCTAATTTAGATGTTCTTCATATTTTTTTCTTTTTTAATTGCTTTGGCTGGAACTTCCAGTACTCTGTTGAACAGAAAAGTGCTCATCTTTCTCTTGTTGTTGATCTTAGTGGGAAAAATTTTAGTCCTTTCCCATTGAGTATGATGTTCACTGTGAGTTTAACACATATGGCCTTAGTTATGCTAACAACATTTCATTCTATCCATTATTTGTCAGGTATTTTTTATGATGACAATTTATTGAATATTATCAAATGACTTTTTTGGCACCAGTTGAGATAACCACTTCCTTTATTTGCTGTATTATATCACATTTCATCATGAAGAGATGTTAGATTTGTCAAATACTTTTTAATGCATATATATATATACATATATATATATATGTATATATATATATGAGTGTATGCTATTTATTCTGTACTTTGTGATGTGTTGGATTATATAAACTGATTTTTGAGTGTTGTATCACCTTTCATACCTAGAATAACTCCCAATTGGTTATGGTTTATAATTCTTTATATACACTGCTTAAGTAGATTTACTCATATTTTTCAAAGGTCTTTGACCTTATGGAATGAATTCCAAACATTTACTACTATTTGCTAGGAAAATTGTGTAAAACTGGCTATAGTAGTTCTTCATTTTATTTCTTATTATTTGAGAGTTATGGCTTTTCCTTCTTTTGAAAAGTGTTTTTTGGTAGTAATGAGGTTTGAACTCAAGGCCTCACACTTGCTAAGCAGAAACTCTACCATTTGCACCAAATCCCCAGCTTACAACTATTCTTTAAATGTTTTCTAGTACTTGACAGTCAAACCCTCTGGACATTTTAATATCTCTAATATTAAATTTTAAGTTTAAATAAAAATTTTTCAGTGGTTATAAAACTACTCAGATTACATATTATTTCATCATGACTGAGCTTAGGTCATTTGTGGTTTTCAAGGAATTAGTGTTCCATGTTGTCAAATATATGAGCATGTAATTGTTCCTAGCATGACTTATCCTTTTAATGGCTTCATGATCTGCAGTGATACCTCCTGTTTAATTCCTGACTTTAGTGATATTTTTATATTCTTTGTCTCTATTTTTGTTCATATTGCTAGAGGCTTGTCATTTTTTATTAATTTTAGAAGAAACACATTTTCACTGAATCTCATTATTGCTTTCCTATTTTAAATTTCATTGATTTATGCTTTTATCTTTATTAGTTTCTTTCCTCTATTATTATCTCCTTCTCCATCTACCCCTACTGTGTTATCCAACAGCTTTCAATGTGTTTTTTCTGACATCTTTATAACAGAAACAGTGAATTTTATTTTATTCACTCTCCATCATTCTCTTTTCCTTTCCCACCTCCGTAAGTTCCCTTTAGTTCCCTTAGTGTGTGTGTGTGTGTGTGTGTGTGTGTGTGTGTGTGTGTGTGTGTTTATATATAAAATCATGTCTGTATTTATGTATAGATTTATCTTTATCTTTTAGGTCTATTTCATATGAAGAAGAACATTCAAATTTTGTCCTTCTGAACCTGGCTTATTTGCTTAATATGATGATCCCCAGTTCCATTGATTTACCTGAAAAAGTCATAATTTCATTCTTCTTTATATCTGAATAATACTGCATTGTGTATATATACACACTGGGGTTTGAACTCAGGGCTTTGCATTTGCTAAGCAGGAGCTCTGCTTCTTGAGTCATGTCTCCATCCCCTATGTCATGTTTCTGAGCATATCATTTTCCATAGTTTTCTTAGCAGTTGCTCTTGGTATTATGGGATATACATGTAAGTTATCATAATTCATTGATACTGACCTTATTAATGTTTCACTTTGCATAAATGTGGAAACCTTACTTTCACTTGATTCCTTTTACATTCTCCACAATTGAATTAACGCTGTTTTGTCAATTTCTTATACATTCTTTCAGTGTCACATCAGATAAGAGTTATAATTTATATTTCAGTCATCAAATATGATTTAAGAAATCCATAGAAGGGTGGCCTATTGTAGGTACCTTTATTTTTTGCTCCTTTCATTGGTTTTTATCCCTTAGGGATGGTCTGAGATTCCTGCCTTTTCATTTCCCTTTTGTTTGAGAAATTTCCATTATTTATCCTTTAAGACATGACTTGGTTGAAACAAATTCTCCGTTTTTTTTTTTCTTTTTCCTTCTGGAGAATGTTCTGACAGTTCTTTTCTTTCAGCAATTGAAAGATATTGGGCCACTTCTTTTAGGCCTCCAAGATTTCTGATGAGAAACCTGTTGTCATTAAAGGAAGTTTCTTCATATGTAATGCATGGTTTCTTTCTGGTTACTTTCCAGAGTTTTTCTTTGTCTTTAGTTTTTCCACAGTTGAACTATAGAATGTCCAGATGTGAATTTATCTTGATTTTCCTTATTCAGCATTCACTCAGCTTTTCTGGTCTGTAGTTTTATGCCTTTTCACCAAATTGAGAATTTATTAGGCACAACTTCTTCAAATTTTTTAATCCCGATTCTTTGTCCTGTATTTCTGGGGCTCTGATGATAAAACATCAGATACTTTGATTTTGTCCTTCAGGACCCTGAAGGTGTATTCTTAAAATGCTTTTGATTCCTTGTTAAAATTCAGTGAATTCAATTGCTCTATACTCAAGTTCATGGATTATGTTCTCTATCAGATCTACTTTACTGTTGATCCCACTCAATACATTTTAATTTGTCATTTTATATTTCAGTCATATAATATCCATATGATTTTATATGGATCTTGTCATATGTTTCAAGAGATATTATAATCACCAGCATTATTATTATTATTATTATTATTATTATTATTAAGCTCTACCTGGGATTGAACTCAGGGCCTGGTGCTTGCGAGGCAAGTGCTCTACCACTGAGGCCATGCCCCCAACACATTTACCTTTAGTTTGTTTTTCACCTAGAGTTTCATGCTTTTTCCCAGGGCAGCCTAGAACCACCATCCTCCTATATCCTCCTCCCTAATAACAGGGACTATAGGTTTGGATACCTGGTCTATAATCATTTACTGAAGCATTTTTGTGGTAGTTATGTAAGACTCTGTCAGATAATTTCCAACATCTGATTAATTTTTGTTTTGGTGTTAGTTGATTGTCTATTCTCAGTGAAGTTGCTATTTTCCTGGTTTTTCAAATGATGGATTTTTTTGTAAACAGTGAATATTTTAGATATTATGTCAGGATACTCTGGATCTTATTTAAAGCCTTTGTTTAATCAGTTGATCACCCTTATAGGTTTAATACTCAGATTCAGGTCTTCTTTTGTCAGTTGTGGTTACAAACACAATTTTTAAAAGAGCTTTTGTTGTTTCCATATATTTGGATAATTTGCAAATCCTGTGGTTCCTACTGAGTACTTTCTGTGCTGCCTGTGGAAATAGAACCTGTTTCTCCAGATGAGACCCCCTGTATCTCTAAGTGAGCCCACAAGGGAAAAAAAGTGCTTACCTGTTTTCTTGTCAGTGAGACTGATACTCAGTTCTTCTCCCAGTGCTACTGGGTCCCCCCTGTTATTGTCATTGTTGTGGGGAGGAGTGAGGCTGCCTGAGACAACTTCTGTTTCTGGGTAGGAGACTGGTAATAAAGATCTTAGCTGCAGTGTTTTCCTTTAATCCTAGGACTCTAGACACTCACCTTCCCCTTTCACCCTCTCAGAGTTTTCCTGTGGTTGCCTCTTGTGTTATTTCCAGGGTTTACAATTTTACTTAGAAGATAAAAGAGAGTTGAGTCTACACTGTATTATATGGACCCCATCATTACAATCTACACAATTCATTCATCCATTCCCTCAAGTATCATTTAAAAGGCTGTGTGAATTGAGCAACACCTGGGAAATACCAAGAATGGAACATTTCTGTCTGGAGTAGGGAGATGGGTAATAACAAATAATTAAATAGGTGTTAACTCGGTAACAAGTCCAAATTATAAATGGAAGTTAGGTTAATCCCTCCTTGGATCTAACTAGTCCTTCAAATCAAACTCCCAAACAATTCCTGTGTCTGTCTCTCCTTTCTTAGAGCCTTCCACATCTCTTGCCCTTTTCTTCTCTCATCTAAGAGAGACACTGATGTGTCTGGCTGGTCACCCTTCACTTTAGGAGTCTCTGAAATCCTATTTCATGATGCTTCAGAATGGCTCTCTAAGGTAATAGTCAAGTCATAACTACCACCTGGTGGAAACTAGTCAATAGGACCATAGTGGCTTCAGTACCTACTATGCTTACAAGATATGCTCCACATTCCTTGGGTCAGTATATTCACCTTATAGTCTGATCCTGTGCTAGTCTCAAATCTTATTTCACATCTTCTTTTCTTGCACACTACAATCTGGAAATACCACATGATAGTGGGTATTTCTTGAAAGAAGTATGGCATATCTGCTCTTGATTCCATGGTATGTACTTGCCCCTTTGTCTGGAATGCTTCTCCATCTCCTTACTTTTTCACATGTAGAACCACATTTATGTGATAAAATGTGACCTCATGGAAGCTATGACATCATTCATTCTTTTTAATGTGAGTAAGAGAGAGAACAAGAAATGGTGGGAAAGTTGTTTTGTGGATGGGCTTCATGAACCTACCCTAGGACAGCTGTGACCTTGGGGTGTGACCTTTGTTTTCACTCCTTTCTGTTTACTCTGTATACATGGGCTCAACTCCTCTCATTTCTATTATGGGATATGTTGGTAGAGGCATCCAGCTACTCTGTCAGTCCTCTGGTTGGTTATCCCAGCCCATAGTGAAGTGGAAAGATTCAGAAGGACTTGAACTACCTGCAGACTCCAAAGTGAATAAAGACTCACATGGTTGGTTTGATGTGGAGACCTCTCTTGTGGTTCAAGAAAATTCTGAGATCATATCATGTTCCATGCTACTTGCTGACCAGGGTCCAGACATGAAATCCAGAATATTGATAGACAGTGAGTTAAAAAGGGGAAGGTACTATGTAGCACTTTGGAGGAAAAGATTATCCCTGGATTGTTTAGTATTGTTTTATTTTAATGATTAGTTTTGAAAGTCAAAGTAAATGAGGCATAAAAATAAAATCATAAATATTTGATTAGGTGGAAACAGAATGACTTACCATTCTTAGGATTAGAATTAAGTACTTTCTTCACCACAAGATCACCCCCATGGGAACTGTTTAGGAGGAAAACTAGAAGAAGGGGGAGGGTGAAAGAAAGAGTGTGATGGGTGGGACTATGATCTATGTATATGTATATTTATGTATGAAAATAGAATAAAAAATCAATTAAAATTATTTTTAAAAGTAGGACAAAAGGTAGAAAGAGTAAGACAGAGGTAAAAGGGTTGGTAAATATGATCAAAGTACACTATACACATATGGAGATACACAGTGATCACCTTGCATAATTAAATACATTAAAACAAATCACTCCATGGAGCACGTCTCCAAACTTAATATATACAGAACTTAAGAAAACTAAATTGAGAATCAAGAAAAAATATTGCTTACTCATTTTTATAAAAAGTCATTAGTCTATGAAACAGAATAGAATAAAAATATAATTTCAGTAATGATTTAGAAAGTAATATAACAATTAGTGCTAACCCAAATGGTCCCGAATTAGAATTGAAGAGGCTCAATTTTCCAATTAAAACACAAAATTGTCAGACTGGACGAAAATTACCATTTGTTGAATCCATAAGACAAACAGTAAAGCACATGAGTCATTTTGGAAACATAAAGAGGAATGAATATTTGAGAAAAATATTATTCAAAGAAAACCATAAGAGATATATCAGTGTCACAAAAAGTTTTAAGAAAAATTAGTATAAATGGAATTATTTCATAAATAAATTCACCAGGGAAATATAAACATTTTCATATAATTTAACCTTATATGTTTAACCATATGAAGCAAACATCCATGGAAATAGAAAAATCTGCAGATTGTGTCTTCCAATAGTGATTAGGTAAACATAAAGTTAACAAGAGTATTGACAATTTGCATTGCAAATAAATCAGCCTGAACTAATAATCATGAAAAGGCTGCACCTCAAAAAAAATTTTACATAGTTGGGGATCAAACTGAGGACCCTGTTATGCTAAGCAAGCACTCTACCACTAAGCTACACACACTGGCCCCCAAAACATTAATTTAAAACACAGAGGGAAAATTTTCAAAATTTCACCATGTATAAGTACATAAAATGGTTTTCAGGGGCTAGTGGAGTAGCTCAAGTCATAGAGTGCCTGCTTAGCAAGAACCTATCTAGATAGAAAAATAAAATCTAGATAAATTTGACTTACTCAGAAATCCAAAGGTTTTTTATTTCTTTTGTTTTTGTTTGTTGCAACAGGGTCATGCTATGTAGCCCAGGCTAACCTTGAACTTCCAATCCTTCTGCCTTAGTTCAAGCCTTAGCATTACCAAAAAAAAGTTGCCAGAAAATTTCTAGGATGAATTGACATGACATTGAGACAATGCTCTGTAATCACAATAAATAAAATTAAGCTAAATGGCAATAAAATTGTTTAAAATTATAATTTTGAAAAAATTTAAATGCACTTATAAAAGATAGGATCATTGAATAGGTCCAATGGTAATTAGAAAATTCTTACAACTGAATGGCAATTCAATCACAATGTATTATAGTGTGTAGAGTTAAAGTAGTTTTCTGAGTAAAAATTATATTCCTATGGAGATCCAAGATGCTGACAGAGGCAGAGCCGCAGACCTCATGAGCTCCTGAACCAGAGACCCTGCCAAGAAGGTGGAGACACGCCTTGCTGAGGTAAAGCACCAGGGAGAGCCAAAAATACGGCACTCTAAACTCTTAGATCATGGAAGGCTTCTCCACGCCATGATCTAATAAAAGAACAGCCAGCCTGCCAAATTCCCCTGCAGTAGGCCTGCAGAGCCGCTGCTCTGTTCTGCCGGACTCTCCATCCCTTGGACTGCGCCTGGCCACAGCCCCGCACCAGACCCACACTAAGCTGGGATTCCCGCCCCTCGGCCACGCCGCCAGACCCATAACTACCGGGATCCCTGCCCCCTGGCCACACCAGAAACCAGGTGGGAACCGGTCTCACAGCTTGCCGGGATACCCGCCCACCGGAGCCCACTGGTCTTCAGGCAATGCTGAGTTCCAGCTATGCGTGGGATGACTGGACCCCTCCGTCTCACTGCCCATCAGAGCCTGCCAGGCTACACCTCCGTGTGGAAAGACTGGAGCCTCCCCCACTGGGACAGGCACCAGCCTGGCGTGAGTCACCCGCATCCACCATGCTGCCAGGATCCCCGCCCCTGGGGCAGATTGGGCCCCAGCTCTACAGGCTTTCCAGATAGCTGCTCCACCATCTCCTGCTCAGGCTGCCAATGGAGGGCTCCAAGCATGCCTAAGAGATGCACAGAGACTGGACTGGACACTAAAGGACTAACAACGACTAAGCCTGCAATTCTGCTGTTCCAGAATTGGTGATTTTTTTTCTTTTTCTCCTTTCTTTAAGGGTTTGGCAGCCTGGTTTGCTGTTTGATGACCTACCATCTCTCCCATTTGTGTTTTGGGATACTAAGACGAACACGCCTAAATATTTAACACCTACTTCATCATTTGTCATGGCCCATATCCCTAATCCAGACAGAAATTTTATTTTATATTCCATTTCATGCCATTCCCCAGATACTGAATGGTGCACAGAGCCTTATAAATTGTCCACTGAGGGAATAAATGGATAAATGTAAGGTGGAAGTTCTAAGGAAGGGGGTTCATATAAGACAGTGTAGACGTCTCCCTCCCCCTTCTCTCTTTCTACTCTCTCTCTCTATCACTATCCCTGAGATTCTAAGTAAAAATTTAAGCACTAGAAATAACATAAGAGGCAGCCATAGGGAAATTCTGGAAGTGAGGAAAAGGAAGGTAAATTGACTAGAGACCAAGGATTGAAACTGAGCACTCTGTTACCTACCAATAGAAGTTGTCTTAGGTAGTCTCACTCCTCCCTACTCCCCATCATTCACATCAGGTAGACCTGGTAGTATTGGCAGAAAAATTGAGCAGCAGCTTCATTGACAAGAAATCAGAGGAAATACTGTTTGTCCCTGTGGGACAGAGTCTCTTCTATCTCACCTAGAAATATAGGGAGTCTCACCTGGGGAAGCAGATTCTATTTCTACAGACAGCACTAGAAGTAATCAGCAGGAACCCTAAGATTAGCGAATTATTCAAGTATATGAAAAATTTAAAAGGCTCAAAAGTTATCTTTGTAACCACAACTGGCAATAGCAGACCCATTCCTGAGTACTAACCCTAGGTAACTATTGATTAAATAAAAGCTTTCAACAGGATCCAGGGTATTCTGAAATAATAGCCCAAATGTCCATATTTGAACAAAAATCACTCATCATGCTAACAGCCAGGAAACTATCAACTTCATTGAGAACCATGGACTGATGCCCAAACCAAGATTAATCAGATTCTGGAATTAGGGATTTTTAAATAACTATAACAAAAATGCTTCAATAAATAATTAAATATCTTTTGAAACATGAAAATATGGAAAAGTTTACAATAAAGGAGTTATAAAAAGTGCCACATTTTATAACTGAAATAAAAATGCATTGAATGATATTAATAGTACAGTAGAAATGATAGAGGCTACAACCAGTGAACTTGAATATAGAACAATAGAAGTAACTGAATAATGAAACAGTAGATTTTTATTAGTATGTTTAAACTGCACAAAGGGGTTTCATCATGACATTTCCACATATTCATAAAGTGTATTTAGATCATTTTCACCCCTTCAATTACTCTTTCTTATGCTCCCTGTTCCTCTTCCCCATTTCTCTTCCCCCCTCCACCTCCTATAAGTCACACTTTTACTTTCATAACCTTGGTTTTTATTGTATTTTGTTTTGTTTTCCTCTAACTTCCACAAATGAGAAAAAACATGTGATATTTGTCTTTGTAGAACTGACTTATTTCACTTAACATCATAATGTATAGTCCTATTTTCCAGAAAACAGCATATATTTATTTTTGTTAATGGCTGAGTAAAACTCCATTGTGTATATATACATTTTCTTTATCCATTCATTCATTGATGGGCATGTAGGCTGAATCCATAGTTTGGCTGTTGTGAATAGTGTTCTGGTATACATGGGTATGCAGGTATCACTGTAGTAAGCTGACCTTGACTCTTTTACCCAGAAGTAGTATGGCTGGATCAAGTGGAAGTTCTATTTTTAATTTTTTGAGGAGAATCCATAGTGATTTCCATTGTGGCTGGACTAATTTACTTCCCCACCAGCAATGGATAATGTTCCTTTTTCTGTACATCCTCACCAGCATCTCTTGTTAATTGCTTTACTACCAGACAATAGGATAGGTAGGATCGGGAGAAATTGGTGAAAGGTTATAAAATTTCAGTTAGAAAGAAAGCATACATTCAGAGATATATTGTACCCTGTGGTGACTTAATAACAATATATTGTATACTTGAAAATTGCTGATTATTTGTTAAAGTATATAATGTAATTCATATAGTATCTCTATTTAGTCATTTCATGATATATACCTATATCAAAACAGCCCATTATATATCACAAGTAAATACAATTTGATAAATTGCAAAAATTATTTAAAATATAGAAAAAAGAAATGATGACTGGAAACATTCCCAAATTGAAGAAAGATATGAACATCCAGGCACAGAAGGCTCATAAAACTCCTATCAGATTCTTGAGCTTGAATTGCTTCCAACGAGAGCCACTACTGAGGGCCAGCCTATGAACAAAACAACTGCATGGAAAGCTGAGAGCAGGCTGGCAAGCCTTGCCTAGGACACTGGATAGAAGTCAGCTGGCATCTGTGTTGTTTTATACCCTCAGGCAAAAAAAATTGGCACAGAAATGAGCTGGATGAGGGCAAGGGAGTGAATGAACCAGTTTCAGTCCTGTGGGTCACCACACAGCTTTCCTGACCGAGTGCATGGTTGCAAATACATCTAACCCTGAAGAAAATTGTGGCCAAGTAGACTGATTAAAGAACCCCACACCCAGCCTCAGCCTGCTGGGGTGGGGGTGGGAGGTTGAAGCTACATGAATTTACTATAAATGGTGTTACCTCTGAGGGCTACTGCCCAACTAAGCCCAGTGCATGAACACAAATACATCTGACCCCCATGAAAATATTCAGCTAAGCAGGTTGATCAAAGGCACCCTCACACGGCCCTATACTTGTGGGGGGTGAGGTGAAGCCACCTCATCCAGGGTCTCTGTCCAAAGGAAGGTCACAGAAGTGGGCAGTTTAACTGGCTAGAGTTCAACATCTAGCTTTCTATCCCAAGACAAGGAGGATATAGAAGCAAGCTGGCCAGCTAGCTAGAACCCTTAATAACTTGCCCAACCCTGCAGTGTATGCATATACAAAAGTGACAGGAACTATTTGGCTCTCACTCTTCAAATGAAAACTGGAGGCCTAGGTCAAAAAGGGGAAAAAACTCATTGTGGGTAGGTCAGAACAGCCAATGGACTCCCTGAACAGTAAAAAACTCAGGCTTTAAGAGTGGCAGAATGCTTTCTGACCTACTCACTGTGCTCAGTAGCCCAACCACTCAACTCCAACTGCTAGCTCACACACCTTGAAATGCCTCACTCATCCAAGTAACTGTCCTAATCCAGAGTGCCCTGTGCTCCTAAGTTATACCTGAGCAATTCAGGGCTCTGAGGGGACATATGAGCAAACACAACAGAAGAACTGCAGACAAAACCAGACAACCAGAGATTGGGGAGGAGCACAGTGTACTAATAGTGCCTAGCACACATTCATCCTTCTCAACAAGGAACAAATAGTAAATTTCTTAAAAT
The DNA here is from genome assembly GCF_047511655.1 of Castor canadensis. Taxonomy (NCBI): domain Eukaryota; kingdom Metazoa; phylum Chordata; class Mammalia; order Rodentia; family Castoridae; genus Castor; species Castor canadensis. The sequence continues at coordinate 69,052,571 of NC_133401.1, forward strand.
TAAAAAATTATTTTATCTCTTTTATATTGTCATTTTCTCTCTTTTCTTTTTTCTTTTTTTTCAATTTTCCTCTCTTGAATACAAGCTCTTCTACTGATGGTTTAATCTACCACTTTCTTTTATTATTCTTAACCATTGTATCCTGTAATCCCTGACAATATCACCCTTTTCCACAATAATTGAACAATATTCCTACACACTAGAACTTTGCTTACCTTCAACCTTCTAACTTCACTCCACTTCACCCCATTTTCCTTATTTCCGTCTTCAATCCTTTAACTACCTAAGTTTTAACTCCTATGCAAACAAGTTTTAACCCCCTATATACCATATAAGAATGCTAGTCCCTTTTATATATAAAATGTGATCAGTTGTATAGATAATGCTGCCAGTGGTATTTTACTTTATGTAAATATCTGGCTTGATATTGAATTGGTGAATTTATTATTGGTAAGTTTTACTCCCAGGCCAGTGGCCAGAAATGATACATGAACCTTATCACTAACCAGTCCTTCGGAACATACAGAATAGTTCAAAGGAACAATTTTAGTTGACTAAAATCCTCAATGAACTAATTGACTACAGATGAGAAGATCTCAAAATAGAAGCACAAAGACATATGAAGAGGAAGTGAATATGATACCTCAAAAAGTCAACAATCACACATTAGTGATGGTGATAAAATCTCAATTCTGACCTCAAAAGAATGAAGATAAGAATGATTAATGACCTGAAAGAAGACATGCATAAACACTTCAATGAAATTAAAGAGAATATGAATAAACAGGTAAGTGATTTTAAACTGAATTCAAGTATACATCAAAATGAACTCAAAGAGGATACATGTAAACAGCTGAATAAATTCAAGGAAGATATAAATAAACAGCTAAATGAAATAAGGAAGACAATGCAAGATATCAAAGGGAAATTCAGTAAAGATAAAGAAAGTCTGAAAAAGTCACATTGAGGCTCTCAAAATGAAAAGTTCCTTAAGTTAAATAAAAAATTCAGTTGAAAATCTCTCCAACAGACTAATCAAGTGGAAGATAGATTATCAGAGCTTGAAGACAAAGTAGGTATAACAGAAAAATCAAATGAATATATAGAAAAAAGTATGAAGAACTATGTATTGAATATCCAAGAACTTTATGACTTCACCAAAAGACCAAAATACTTATCATGGGCATTAAAGAAGAAGGGGTGCAAACTAAAAGCATAAGAAGCATATTCAACAAAATAATAGCAAAAAACTCCCCAAATCTTCAAAAAGAGATGCTTATCCAGGTACAAGAGACATCTAGAACCGCAAACAGACAAGACCAAAATACAATCTCTCCATGGCATATCATAGTTAAAACATTAAGCACAGAGAACAAGGAAAGACTATTTAAAGTTGCAAAGGATAAATGCCAAGTAATTTATAAAGGCAAACCCAACAGAATAGCAGCAGATATCTCAAGAGATACTTTAGAAAAGGAGGGTATGGAATGGAGGCACTTCAAATGCTGAAAGATATAATTGCAAACTTACTCAGAAAAGCTATCACTCATAACTGAAAGATGTATAAAAACGTTCCACGATAAATAAAACCTAAAGCAATTTATGGCCACTAAACCAGCACTCCAGAAGATACTCAAGTGGATCCTATACACAGAATCTGAAGATAAACATAACTATAAAAGTATAGGAATAAAAATAATCTCACCAGATGACTACTTAAGCAAATAAAAATTCAGAAAGAATCAAAAAATAAAACAGTAACAAAATGGCAGGAATTACTACATATGTTTCAATATTAACATTGAATGTTAATGTTCTCAAATACCCCAGTCAAAAAACATATGATGGTGAAATAGATTAAAAAGCAACCCCTGACAATTTGCTTGCTGCCTACAAGAGGAGCATATCACTGACAGATACAGACACTGGGATGATGTTGAAATGGTGGAAAATTTTCCAAGCAAATGGACCCCAAAAGTGGGTAAGAGTAACTATATTCATATCTGATAAAGTAGACTTCAAATCAAAATAAATCAGAAAAGACAAAAAAGTCACTTGATATTAAGGGGGACAATTCAGCAAGAAGAAATAATTGTTAAGTTATGTGTGCCAAATGTCAATATACCCCACTTTATTAAACCAATACTAGACTGAAAAGAAGAGATAGACCCCAACACAATGATAGTGAGAGTCTTCAATACTCCACTCTCACCAGTAGATAAATCATCCAGACATACAATGATACAAGAAAATTAAGCAATACTATAGACCAAATGGACTTAACAGATATCTGTAGAGTATTTCATCCAGAAGCTGCACAATACACATTCTTTTCAGCAGCCCATGAAACTTTATCCAAAATAGATCATATTTTAGGACACAAAGTAATTCTTAGCAATATAAGAGAGTTTAAATAACTCCCTGTATCCTATCAGACCTTAATGGAAAAAAATTAGAGCTCAACAGCAAAAGAAACTGCAGAGAACATTCTAACACAAGTAGACTGAACATAACATTGTTGATGATTGGTGTGTTATTGGACAAATAAGGGGGAAAATCTAAAGGTTTGTAGAATTTAATGAAAACGTAACCTAGCAGAAACTACAAGATACATTAAAGGCAGTGCTATGAGGAAAGTTTATAGTTATGAATGCCCACATAAAAACAAACAAACAAACAAAAATACCAGAGAAATCTCAAATAAATAGTCTAATGGTGTGCCTCAAACACTTGGAAAAATAAGAATAAGCTAAACTCCAAATTAGCAGATGGAAAAAATAAAAAGTAGGACAGAAATTAATGAAATAGCCAAAAAAACTGAAGAAAAAAATCAATGAAACAAAAAGTTGGTTCTTCAAAAGGGTAAATAAGATTGATAAACCTTAGTCAATCTGACTAAAAGGAAGATTGGAAAGACCCACATTAATAAAATTAGAGAGAAAAAAGTATGTATCACGAAATTACCAATGAAATCCAGAGCATCATAAGGAAATACTTTGAAAACCTATAATCAAAGTGGAAAGTCTAGAAGAAATGGATAAATTTCTACATGCATTTGACCTAGTAAAATTGAACCAAAAGAATATAGACCACTTCAACGATCTAAAACAAGGATTAAGACTAAGGCAGTTTTAGTCTCCCAATAAAGAAAATCCCAGGACATGCTTGGTTCATAGCTGAATTCAAGGAAAACTTTAAAGAAGAACTAGTACCAATACTCCTCAAACTTTTCCATGTAACAGAAACAGAAGACTGCCAAACTCATTCTATGAAGCCAGCATTACACCACACAAGGATACAGCAAAAGAGGATCATATGCCAATCTCTTTAATGAACCATACACACAAAAGTTCTCAATAAAATACTACAAACTGAATTCAACAGCACATCAAAAAGATCATACACCATGATCAAGTATGGTTCATTCAGGGATGCAAGGACTGTTCAACAAACATAAATCAACAAATGTATATGGTATATAAACAGAATCAAGCACAAAATCACATGATCATCTCTACGAATGCAGAAAAATCCTTTGAAAAACTTCAACATTGTTTTATGTTAAAAGGTCTAAAGAAAATCATAGTAGAAGGAAATTATCTTAGCATAATAAAGGCTATATATGACAACTCTACAGTAAACATCTTACTTACAAGGGAAAAACTGAAATATTTTCTTTAAAGTCAGGAATGAGACAAGGGTGATAATTCTCCCCACTCTTATGTAATATAGTACTGGAATTTCTTCCCAGAAAAATGAGGCAAAAGAAAGAAAGAAAAGAGATTTAAATAGAGAAGGAGGATGTCCTTCCTATCATTCCTATTTGTGGATGATATGATTTTATATTTAAAACATCCTGAAGATTCCACCCAAACCCCCTAGATCTGATAAACACTTTCAGAAAAAGTAGAATAATATTAAATAAACATACAATATAACTTTTTTATATACCAACAACAAAGAGGTTGAGAAAGAAATTAGGAAAATAATTCAATTCGCAACAGCAACAACAAAATAAAATATCTAGTATAAACCTAATCAAAGGTAAAAGATCTCTAAAGTGAAAACTTCAAAACCATAAGGAAAGAAATTGAAGAATATGGGAAGATTGCCCATACTCATGGGTTGACAGAATTAATATTGTTGAAAAGACTATCCTAACCAAAGCAATCCACAGATTCAATGTAATGGCCATCAAGATTCCAATGTCATTCTTTTGCAGAAATGAAAAAAAAAAGTCCATCCTAAAATTCATATAGGAGAATCAAAGACCCCCAAATAGCAAAAGTCATCCTGAGAAAAAAGAGAAAGACCAGAGGTATCAAAAGACCGGACTTCAAATTATATTACAGAGTCATAGTAATCAAGATAGCAGGGTACTGGCACAGAAAAGACACAAAGATCAATAGAACAGAACAGAAGACATAGAAATAACACAACTACAGCCATTGGATTTTTGACAAAAGAGCTAAAAATACATACTGGAAAAAGAACCTCTTCAACAAATGGTGCTGGGAAAACTGGTTATGTACATGCAAAACACTAAAACTAGACTCTTATGTCTTACTTGGTACAAATATCAATTCGTAGTGGATCAAGGACCTTAATTTAAGAGCTGCAGCTTTAAAACAACAATAGAAAAAAACTCTAGAAGGTACAGGTATAATCAATTATTTTCTGTACAGGACACCAATTGCCCAGGAAAAAGAGCAATAATTTACAAATGGACTGCATCAAATTAGAAAGTTTCTGCAAATCAAAAGAAACATTTAGTAGACTCAAGAGATAATCTATAAAATCAGAAATATTCTTCTTCAGCTATTCATCAGTTAATAGGTTAACATCCAGAATATACAAAGAGTTCAAAACATTAAACAATGAAGGAAAAAATAATCATATTAATAAATGGGCAAATGAATGAATAGACAATTCTCAGAATAGATTCAATAAGCTAATAAACACATGAGAAAATTTTCAACATTCTTAACTATAAAGGAAATGCAATTCAAAGCTACACTAAGACTCAACCTCACCCTAGTCAGATTGGCAATCATCATGAAAACAAACAACAAATGTTTACAACAATGCAGAGAAAAAAGAGCACTTACACACTGTTGGTAGGAATGTAGACTGATGCAGCCACTATGGAAATAAATATGGAGATTCCTCAAAAACTAAAAATAGTCCCACCACACCACTCTTGGGCATATATCTGAAGGAGTGAATCAATATGCAAAAGAAGTGCTTCCACACCCATGTTTACTGCAGCTCTGTTCACAAGAGCTAAACTGGAGTCATCTGAGATGCCCAACATTGATGAACAGATAAAAAAAATGGTATAAATATACCATGAACTATTACTCATCTGTAAAGAAAAATTAAATTATGTCATTTGCAGGAAAATTAATGGAACTGTGAGATAAGCCAAACTCAAAAGTCAAATGTCACATGTTCTCATTCATTTTGTGGAAGCTAGACTTAAAACTATGATGATGACTATAATGATGATGTAACAATACTAGTAATTAGTAATAATAATGATAATGTCACATGATTATAAAAGGAGGAAAGTCTGAGGGGGATCAATGAGAGGGAGAAAAGAAAGGTTATTGAGGGGAAACAGTACATGAATATGTTCAAAGACAGCATAATGAAACCCATCAAACATTGTTTAAAAAGGGGGGAGAGGAAAGAAGAAGAACTGGAATAGAATTCAGAGGATCACAGTCTGAGGCAGTTCCTAAGCAAAAAGCAAGACCCTACATGAAAAATACCATAAAGGAAAAAGGGCTGGATGTGTGGCTCAAGAACTTGTTCAAAGTACATGGTACACATGTATGGAATTATCACAATGAACTCCTTCATAATATTAATATATACTAATGCAAACAACAACAAAACTACTTTTAAAAAGATAGGAGAGTAGAAGTTCAGAATTTTTGCATGTGTATGCTTGCAGAGTCAGTCAAGTAGTCCTGTGCCTGCCTAGCAAGTCTAAGGCCCTGAGTCCAACCCCCTGTACTGCCAAGAATAATTTGTATGTGATCAAAGTTAAGTTATTGTCTTCAAGTATGTGGGTATAAATATTGCCTCCCAATAACTACAAAGTAAAATCATATGGTAGATATATAAAGGAAAGAGAACCGGCATGTGGTACATGCCTGTAATCCCAGCATCAGGGAGGATAAGGCAAAAGAATCATGAGTTCAAAGGCAGCTTGAGCTATATAGAGAGACACTGTCTAAAAAATTATGGAAACAATTTGAGTTTTTAATAGATAAATGATAAGGAAATTATAATTTACATATTTATATATGTGTATGCTGGAGTATTATTTAGCCTTTCAAAAGAAGAGATCCGCAAGACACTATTTACAAGAACCAAGTTATGGAATCAGCCTAAGTGCCCATCAACAGATGAACGGACAAAGAAAACTTGGCGTATATACACACAGTGGAGTATTACTTAGCCATAAAGAATGAAATCACATCATTTGAAGGAACATGGGTAGAAGTTGAGGTAATTATATTAAACAAAACAAGCCAGACTCAGACAAATATGACATTTTCTGTCATAGGAAGAATCTATCTAATTTTTTAAAAGATATGAAAATAGAAGACGGACTATGTGGGAAGGGGGGAACAATAAAGGGTAATGGGGGTGAATACAATCAAACAACATTATGTACATGTATGAAAATGTCATAATAAAACTCATGATTTTGTACAATTAGTATACGCTAATAAAGATTACAAAGAAGAAAGAAATCCTGTCATTTTTAACAACATGGATATACCTGGAGTACTTTATATAAACTGAAATAAGACAGATACAGAAAAAATTTACTTCATGATGTTACTTACATACATAATCTTAAATCAGGGAGTTGAATGGTGGTGAACGCAGAGAAGTAAATGGGAAGGTGTTGGTCAAAGGGCACAAAGTTGCAGTTATGTAGGAAGAATAAGTCTAAAGACCTAATGCACAGCATAAGGATTAAAACTAATAAAATTATATTTTATATTGAAAATTTGCTAAGAGAGCAGATTTTAGGTGTACCTACCACAAAATTTTAAAAAGGTAGCTAGGTAAGATGATGCATACTTAATGGCTCAATTGTAATAATCATTTTGTCATGTATGTCTACATACATGCATGGACTGAACCTTTGTTAACATAAAATATAGGAGAGTCAAGGGTTTCTTATCATTTTTTAGATATATGTGGCAAAAGGGGGTTGTATGGAATAAAAGCTGTCAGCAAAAAGGGCAAAAATGGAGTCAGTCAATTTAATGTGCCATGCAAACATTAATTTTAAAAAATGAAGAGTAGCTAAATTAATACCAGAGTAAATATCAGAGCAAAGAAAATAATGAAAAGATGAAGAAAGACACTATATAATGATAAAAGAATGCTACATAAGGAACAGACAGATATAAATATATGTGAATCAAACAACAGAACATCAAGAACATGAAGAAAAACTTACCATATAGTTGAAAATTCCATCACGCCCTTCTGAGTAGTTAATAAAATGACTAGACACAGCAAAGATATCTAAAAAAACACAATCAATAGGACTAACTGACATTTGTAAAATACTCCTCCAAACAACAGCAGAATATACATTCTTTTCAAACACCGTATCTTGTGCCATAAAACAAATCTTAACAAATTTAAACTATCTGAAATCATAGAGAACATGTTTTCTGAGTACCTGTAATCCCAACTACTCAAAAAGTGGAGATCAGGAGGGTCACAGTTTGAGGCCAGTAAGAACAAAAAGTTAGTGAGAACCCTTCTTAACAAAACAAGCCAGACATGATGTCACATGTCTGTCATTCCAGCTATGTGGGAGGTATAGGTAGGAGGATCACAGTCTGAGGCAAGTCTTAAGCAAAAAGCAAGACCCTACATGAAAAACAATGTAAAGGAAAAAGGACTGGATGTGTGACTCAAGTAGTAGAGTGCTTGCCTAGCAAACACAAGTCCTTGAGTTCAAACCCCAGTACCATAAATTATTATAATTATAGATTATAATTGACCCTGCCAAGTATGTCTGCAGAGCCACTGTCTCTTCTGCTCGGCTCTCCAATCCCTTGGGCGGTGCCAGGCCTCAGCCTCGCACCAAACCCACTCAAGGTGAGATCCCCGCCTCTCAACCGTGCTGGCCTCCAGCTCCCCACCCACACTGTGCCTGAATTCACACCCTTCAGCTGCGCAGCAAGATCCACAACCACCAGGATCCCCACTACCCATCTGCACCAGACCCCAGCCTGGAGATGGTCCCACAGATTGCTATGATACCCAACTGCCCCCCCCAGCCCACTGCTCTTCAGGCCCTGCTGAACCACAGCTATGCCTGGGATGACTGAACCTCTGCCCCTTGGACTACCCCAGCCTATCAGGACTTGCCAGGCTCCAGCTCTATGAGGAACAACTGGAGCCCAGCCCTGCTGGGACAGGCACCAGCCTGGCACAAGACAGATGCATCCACCAGTCTGCCAGGAACCCTGCCCCTTGGGAGGAGCCAGCCCCAGCTCTAGAGGCTTCCCAGATAACCACCCTCCACCAGGCCCCCGCCTGGGCCACCACTACAGGGCTCCAAGTGTGCCAAAAAGACACTCACAGACTGGACTGGACACTAAAGGAGTAGCAACAACAACTAAGACTGCAATCCTACTGTTCCAGAACTGGTGATTTTTTTTTCTTTTTCTCCCTTCTTCAAGGGTTTGGCAGCCTAGTTTGCTGTTTAATTACCAACCATCTCTCCCATTTTTTTCTTCCTTTCTTTGTTTTCCTCTCTTCTCTCTTCCTTTTATCTTTCTTTCTCTTTCTCTTTTTTATCCTTCTCTTGCAATTTTGTTAGTATTAATATTGTAACCCAGCTAATACTAAATTGCACATAGTCCAGGGACAGAAATGGTACCTAGTGGAAATATGGGAAGAAGAAAAAGAGATAGAAACCATTCTCCCCCACAAAAAAAAGAGCACAGGATTTAGAATGGAATGAAGAAAACAGATACCCAGGTCCAGACTCCAACAAAACAAAGATAAACTGTACAAAGGAACACAATGAAGATGACAAGAACACCCTGAAAGAAGAAATTCAACAAGTAATTAATGAGAATTTCATAGAGATGCTACTAGACATGGTCAACCAAAATGTACAGGAAGCACTCAAAATTCCAAGACAATAAAACTCAAGAATATGAGAAAACACAGAAGCAAATAAATATTAATCATAGGAGTCCTAAATAAACACCAAACTGAAACAAAATCACCATAAACAGAGAGATAAATGAATTAAGGGCAAAATTTGACAATATTAAAGAAGTAACCCACAATATGGAAAAACTCAGAAAAAAAAGAAACAGAAATACAAACAAAATGGAAGGCCATTCCAGCAGACTAGAACAAACAGAATCTCAGAACATGAACATGAAATAGCAATTAAAGGAAAAACTGAAGAACTATTAGTTAAACAACTCAAGACCTGTGAAAAAAATTACAAGAACTCACTGACACTATCAAAAGACCAAACCTGAAAATCATTGGCATTGAAGAAGGAGAAGAGGTGCAAGCAAAAGAAATGCGTAATGTATTCAACAAAATAGTAACAGAAAGTTTCCCAAATCTAGAGAAAACTATGCCCATTCAGTTACAGGAGGCCTCCAGAACACTGAATAGACCTGGCCAAAATAAAGCTACCCCACAACATACTATCATTAAAACAATAAGTACAGAGACTAGAGAAAGAACATTGAAGGCTGTAAGAGAGAAAAAACAAATAACATGCAAAGGTAAACCCATCAAAATCACAGCAGATTTCTCAACAGAAACATTAAAAGCAAGAAGATCATGGAGTGAGGTCTTCCAAGCACTGAATGAAAATAACTTCAATCCTAGGATACTCTACCCAGCAAAACTATCATTCAAAATAGATGGAGCAATAAAAGTCTTCCATGATACGCAGAAATTAAAACAATATATGACCACCAAGCCACCACTACACAAGATTCTCCAAGGACTTCTGCACACAGATAATGAAAGCAAACAAAACCAAGAAAGGGCAGGCAATACCAAACCACAGGAGAAGAAAAGGCAAGAAAGTAAAGAGTAACATTGTTTTAGCTCCACATAATTAAACCCTTAATGCACAAAGACAACTGCATGACAGGGATCACCACGAACTTATCAATACTACCACTGAGTGTTAATGGACTAAATTCCCCCATCAAAAGACACCGATTGGCAAAACTGGATTAGGTTAGATCAAAAAGAATTAACCTAGAAGGTAACACCCACACACAGGAAATCAATGTGAGTCAATGCCCTGTATAGCTATCCTTATCTCAACCAGCAAAAACCCTTGTTCCTTCCTATTATTGCTTATACTCTCTCTACAACAAAATTAGAAATAAGGGCAAAATAGTTTCTGCTGGGTATTGGGGGGGAGAGGGAGGGGGCAGAGTGGGTGGTAAGGGAGGGGGTGGGGGCAGGGGGGAGAAATGAACCAAGCCTTGTATGCACATATGAATAATAAAAGAAAAATGAAAAAAAAAGAATCAAATAAAGAAAGGATTTATGGAAATATTAAAAAAAAAAAAGAAGGAAGATCCAACAATCTGCTGCCTACATGAGACCCACCTCATTGACAGAAATAAGCACTGGCTGAGAGTGAAAGGCTGGAAGAAGATTTACCAAGCCAATGGTCCCCTAAAACAAGCAGGGGTAACAATACTTATCTTGGACAAAGTAGACTTCAAACCTACATTGATCAAATTAGATAAAGAAGGACACTCCATACTAATAAAAGGGGAAATACACCAAAAGGAAATAACAATTATCAACCAATAAGCACCCAACGTCAATGCACAAAATTTAATCACACATACTCTGAAGGACCTAAAAACATATACAAACTCCAACACAGTGATAGTGGAAGAACTTAATACTTCCTTATCACCAATAGATAGGTCATTCAAACAAAAAATCAGTTAAAAAATCCTAGAAATAAATCACACCATAGATAAATGGACCTTGCTGATGTCTACAGAGTATTTCATCCAACTTCTGCACAATACACATTCTTCTCAGCAGCCCATGGAACCTTCTCCAAAATAGATCACATCTTAGGGCAGAAAGCAAGCCTCAGCAAATATAAGAAAAAAGAAATAATCCCATACATTCTATCTGACCACAATGCATTAAAACTACATATCAACAACAAAAACAGCAGTAAAAAACAGGCAAACAATTGGAAACTGAACTCAATGATTAATGGGTCATCGATGAAACAAAAGAGGAAATTAAAAGTTTCCTGGAAGTTAATGAAAATGAAAACATGATCTACCAGAACCTATGCACACAGCAAAGGCAGTCCTAAGAGGAAAGTTTATAGCCATGAGTGCATATATTAAAAGGACAGAAAGATCTCAACCCAGTGACCTAATACTACAGCTCAAACTCTTAGAAAACAAGAACAAGTGAATCTCAAAACAAGCAGAAGGAAAGAAATAATTAAAATAAGGGCTGAAATCAATGAAATAAAAACAAAACAAAATAAAAAACCATACAAGAATCAACGAAACAAAAAGCTTGTTTTCTGAAAAAATAAATAAGATTGACAGACCCCTGGCAAACCTGACTAAAATGAGGAGAGAAAAAATGCAAATCGGTAAAATCAGAAATGCAAAAGGGCAGATAAGAACAAACACCACAAAATCCAGGAAATCATCAGAGACTACTTTGAGAGCCTATACTCTAAGAAATTTGAAAATTGTGAAGAAATGAACAGATTTCTAGAAGCTTACAACCACCCAAAACTGAACTGAGAAGATATTAGATCTACAACACCAAAAGAAATTGAAGCAGCAATCAAGAACCTCCAAAAAAAGAAAATCCAAGACCCGATGGATTCACTGCTGAATTCTATCAGACATTTAAGAAGAACTAATACCAATCCTTCTTAAACTGTTCCACAAAATAGAAAGGGAAGGAACACTCCCTAAATCATGTTATGAAGACAATTAGTCTCATCTCAAAACCAGACAAGGCACCTCCAAAAAGGAGAGCTATAGGCCAATTTCCTTAATGAATAGCAATGCAAACATCCTTAATAAAATAATGGCAAACCGAATCCAACAACACATCAGAAAGAGTGTACACCATGACAAAGTCAGTTTCATCCCAGGGATGCAGGGGTGGTTCAACATATGAAAATCTATAAATGTAATACAGCACATCAATAGAAGCAAAGACAAAAACCATCTGATCATCTCAATAGATGCAGAAAAAGCCTTCAACAAGATCCAACACCACTTCATGATAAAAGCTGTAAGAAAAGTAGGAATAGAAGGAAAGTACTTCAACATTATAAAAACTATATATGACAAACCTATAGTCAACATCATACTTAATGGTGAAAAACTGAAACCATTTCCCCTAAAATCAGGAATGAAACAAGGGTACCCACTATCCCCACTTCTATTCAACATAGTACTGAAATTTCTAGCCAGAGCAATTAGACAAGAAGAAGAAATAAAAGGAATACAAATAGATTTTTTTAAAATGTCAAAATATCCTTATTTGCAGATGATATGATCCTATACCTTAGAGACCCAAAAAACTCTACCCAAAAACTCTAAGACACCATAAACAGCTATAGTAAGGTGACAGGATACAAAATCAACCTACAAAAATCATTACTTTTCTATACACCAACAATGAACAAACTGTGAAGGAATAGATGGAAACAATTCCATTTACAATAGGCTCAAAAAATCAAATACCTAGGAGTAAATTTAACAAAAGATGTGAATGATCTCTACAAGGACAATTACAAACTCCTGAAGAAAGAGATCAAGGAAGACTACAGAAGATGGAAAGATCTCCAGTGCTCATGGATTGGTAGAATCAACATAGTAAAAATGGCTGTACTACCAAAAGCAATCTACATGTTTAATGCAATTTCCATCAAAATCCCAATGACTTTCATCACAGAGATTGTAAAATCTACTCTAAAGTTCATTTGGAAACACAAGAGAACCTGAATAGCCAAGGCAATACTCAGCAAAAAAAGCAATGCTGGGGGTATCACAATACTCAACTTCAAACTATATTACAAAGCAATAACAATAAAAACAGCATGGTACTGGCATAAAAACAGACATGAAAACCAGTGGAACAGAATAAAAGATCCAGATAAGAATCCCCACAACCATACCCACCTCATTTTTAATGAAGGTGCTAAAAACATACGATGGAGAAAAGACAGCCTCTTCAACAAATGTTGATGGGAAAAGTGGTTAGCTGATTGCAAGAAAATGAAACTATATCCGTGTCTATCACCCTGTACTAATATCAACTTAAAATGGTCAAGGACCTAAATATCAGACCTGAAACTCTGAAGTTACTAAAGGATGGAGCAGGAAACACTCTGGAACTAATAGGTATAGGCAAGGACTTCCTCAATAGAATCCAAGCAGCCCAGCAACAAAGAGAAAGGATGGACAAATGGGACTTCATAAAATTAAAAAGCTTCTGCACAACAAAAGAAATGATCTCTAATCTGAAGAGAACACCCACAGAGTGGGAGAAAATATTCACCAGCTATACATCAGACAAGGGACTGATAACCAGAATATACAGGGAACTTAAGAAACTAAACTCTGCTAGAATCAATGACACAATTAAAAAATGGCAACTGAACTAAGTAGAACTTTTTCAAAAGAAGAAATTCAAATGGCAAAAAAGCACATGAAAAAATGCTCATCATCTCTAGCCATAAAGGAAATGCAAATCAAAACCACACTAAGATCCCACCTCACCCTTGTTGGAATAGCCATCATCAAAAACACCTCCAACAACATGTGTTGGTGAAGATGTGGGGAAAAGGAACCCTAATCCACTCTGGTGGGAATGCAAGATGGTACAACCTCTCTGGAAAAAAAATGGGAGGCTTCTTAAAAGTTTAAATATAGACCTTCCATATGATACAGCAATCCCACTCCTGGGGATATACCCAAAGGAATGCAATACAGGGTACTCCAGAGGCACCTGCACACCCATGTTTATTGCAGCACTATTCACAATAGCCAAGTTATGGAAACAACCAAGATGCCCCACTATTGATGAATGGATCAAGAAAATGTGGTACTTGTACACAATGGAATTTTACTCAGCCATGAAGAAGAATTAAATCTTATCATTTGCAGGTAAATGGATGGAACTAGAGAACATCATTCTGAGCAAGGTCAGCCAAGCTCAGAAGACCAAAAATCATATGTTCTCCCTCATATGCAGACTTTAGATCTAGGGCAAATACAGCAATGTGGTTGGACTTGGATCACATGACAAGGGGAGAGAACATACAGGAGATATAGGAATAGGTAGAAAACCCAAAACACGATAGCATTTGATGTCCACACTCCAGAGGAACTAATACAGAAACCTTAAAGTGACAGAGGTTATCATGAGCAGTGGATCAGTAACCAGGGTAAAGATCAGTTAGAGATGAATCAACATGGGTCATAACATGTGTACACGAAAGCAATGCCAGTAATATTTCTGGATAGCTATCCTTAACTCAACTAGCAAGAGCACTTTGTCTTCCTTATTAGGCTTGTCTCTTTTCTTCAACAAAAGTAGTGATAAAGGCAGAACATGACCTGCCTGGAACTGAGAGGGGAAGAGAGGAGAGGCTAGGGGAGGGGGCAGGGGAAAGAAATGACCCAAACAATGTATGCACATGTGAGTTAATGAATAATTAAAAAATTATATTCCTAAATGTTCATATTAGATGAAAAGGATAAATTTTTGTCTATTAGGTTTTGATATTTATCTCAGAACAAACTGTAAAAGAACAGAGGATTGAAATGATACAGATAATGGTTTAGAGAAATAAAAGGACAGTGCAGATTAACATAGTTAATGTTAGATATCTCAAAGTACATTAAATAGCATAGCAGATAAGGTGGAGGGAAAACTAAATTCAGAGATACAGAAGAGCTTTCGTTGCTCATTCTAGGCAAGTGCATACACTGACCTATATCCTTGCTCCAATTCCAGAATTTATGTGGCAGAAAATGGCTATGAATTGCCTAGACACAGCCAAATAAGAACAAACAAGAATCTCTGTTTAGTATACATCAAGTCATATTCTATGGCTGAGATGAAAGAGCTTGGTCACAATTATGGGCACAGAGACAGACAAGTGGACCAATGGCACACAGAACACCTGTTCAAGCCTAAACAGAAACTTGATGCAGATTACCTGACATTGTGTGTAAGGAAAGTCCATTAATAAATAATGCTGGCACAGTTGTTCATTTGGAAGAAAATGAAATAGAACCTCTACCTCATGCTATGTAGCCTAGGCTGGCCTTGAATTTGCAATCCTTCTGCCTCAGCCTTCCCAGTGCAGGAATCACAGGTGTGGCCAGAAATGCCAACTTTTAACAAATAAAGGAAATTATAGAAAAAAATCCTTGGGATGCAAGAAGATTCCTTAAATGAGAATCAGATGACCTTTGCAGTAAACAAACATTAAGAGGTCTCATTCTGTTTTTCATAGGCATTTTTTCAGACTTCACACTGTTTAATGGTTTCTGTTGTGCTGGTGATCTTCTGCATTCCTGACATTGCTGGATTTGTTTATTTCATTTGGAAGAGAGTTTTCTTCTCCAAATCCTCTGGTAAGTGAGGGAGGTAAGGAGGCAAACTGGAAGGGAGAGAGGAAAGAGAGAGAGAGAGAGAGAGAGAAAGGGATTCTAGCTGATTCATGGTGCAACAGGGGGTCAAGATCAGAGATTTTCACTGTAGTTGAAAAATATGCATGTACACAGAAGTAAAAGTGGACAACAAGATGAAGTAATACTGAGTTTCAACAGGAGTGTTCTTCCTCAAGAGTCAATTTTCCCTTCTTTGGAGGTGACACTCCTCCTGAGGGTGCATGCCTTAATCACACCTTCCCAACTCAGCCAATTTCTCCCTGATATCCTCCATTATTACAACCACAGGATCCTAGAGTCCAATGCCTCTCTTCAGTATGGATAATCCTGGTATCTTCTTTGATTTCAGAGAGAGAGAGAGAGAGAGAGATGTTCAGTACTGGGACTGGGGAGTTGGCACAGAAGGAGAGTTACAGGAGAGGCCCTGTCATTCACACTCCCAGCTTGTTACCTGAGCTGTGAGCCATGTTTGTGTTTGTACTTTGTACAACACTCTGCTGAACACTAAATGCTCTGTGTTTTAGGAAGCATTCAGAAAAAAACCATAAGCATCTTATTTGGACCCTTCCATACATAGTTCTCCTGAGGCCTAGGTGCTTTGAGCCATCTATACCCTATTGTGTTTAACCCCTGACAGGTTGAGTAAAGATAAGTAGTTGGTTTGCTTTCACCATTTGTTAATAGAAACCAATCTTTAGGTATCTGGCAGCATTTGTAAAAGGCATAAGATTTATATGATCTAAAGAGAAAAAAAGTATTTTTATTCATTTATTCATATGTACATACATTTTTTAGGTCATCTCTCTCCCCTCTCTCAGCCCTCTCTCTCCTCCCTCCTCCTCACTTCCAGGCAGAACCTGCTCTGCCCTCTTCTCAGATTTTGTTGAAGAGAAGACATAAGCAATAATAAGAAAGACAAAGTGGTTTTTGCCAGTTTGAGATAAGGATAGCTATACAGATAGATTCCTAGCATTGCTTCCATGCACAAGTGTATCACAATCTGAATTGATTCATCTCTACCAGACCTAAGAAAAAAGTATTTTAGCTTTAGGATGGGAATCTAGGTTTTGAAATGTTCTATAACTCTCTACAAATTTTGTCTATTGTTAAATTTCATGCAGTAAAAGAGCAGTAGATTTTGGGAGCTCTCTGAGGGTGTGTGGATCCAGAATACTCAGGAATCTATGAGGTGGCTCCCTTCACATCCTTGATTATTTGAGCTTTTCTTTATTGAGGCCTGAATCACCACTGGATATTCTGCTCTGTCTTTCAAGGAAACTCCAGGATAAACTGGGTAAGAGCAATATCACTTGCAGATCTTTCCTCCCACATACTCCCTGTGGCCCTGTTCTGTGATTTGCTTCTCCTCTGTGTTTCTGGTTTAAGAATGGAGAGAGCTTCAGAGACAGAGAGGTAAGAGAAGCCATTCCACCCACCCTCCTTTGTCTCTTCCTTTTATGTCCCAAGTTTATGAACTCTTAAACCTGAGGTCCATGTATTCCTAAAATGGCAACCTTATGAGGGGCTTCAAAGTTGTTGAGACTGAAGCTGTCAGTGAATATCAAGTGAGGCACATTTTGAAAGGAGGTTTTTTTGGCCACAGCAGATTTCTGATGAATCTGTGTCCCAATGAGGGCAACCACCTCATTCTCTCCCCTCTCCTTGTTTCCTGCTCTTCACATGAGTAGTAACATTCTTGCTCTGTCTGCTTGTATTCAGAATGGACATAAGACTGGAAACATGCAAGTACCAAGGGATGATGGGATGGCCGTGGGACAGAGCCTTGGACAGGCATAGAAGAGGGAGCTGATGAGTAACAGATATGGGATCACTGAGTGATACTGAGGGTCACATAATCTGCATGTGATGAATCTGTGATTCACCTCATGGTGAACCTCCCCTCAGACATTCTTCTCAGTCCAGATCTGGTAAGCAAGAAGGTCAGTCAAGATGGCGATCACAGACAAAGCTTCAGGAAACTGAGGGCACTAGTGACTGGACATGTTGCTGAGCTGATGGAGAAGTAAGCAAAGTTAGGAAGGAATTATAGATGGAAAGAAATTAGGTAGTAGACTCATTTGCAGTCTCACAAAACAAATAATGGATTTATATTTAGGGACAGTGGTAGGTCAGGGTGGTACACAAACTGTGACCTCACAGTTAGACTTCTAGTGTTAGTGAGGCATCAGGCTGTACTAAAGATGAGAGAAGGGACTGGAAAGACAGTGTCTAGTGGAGTCTGTATCCTAGACCTCACTTAATACCATCCTGAATATGCGCTAGGAGATAGGGTGACCTCTGGACCTAGTTCAAGGGAAACAGAATTTCCCTCACAGTAACATATTCTCTCTCTCTTTTCCTTATTGTGATTAGTGGAGTTGTGTCTGGACCCAGACATGGCTCACCTCCATCTCCCCATCTCATCTCTAAAAGCTGTATCCTATAAGGATATTCTTCAGTGTGTTTCCTACTTGAAGAAGAGATTTTTGATAATGTGTGCAATGACTTCTCCAGGTTTCCAAGCAGGGCAATATTTCTGGGAAGTGCTGGTTGGACACAATAAAATATCATATTGGGAGTGTGTGAGGATAAGCATGGACCAGAAGAAGAAGTATGCAAATCTGAATCCAATAAATGGGTACTGGATCATTGGACAAAAGACAGAAAGTTGGTATTTTGTAAATAATCCAAATAGATTCTGTCTCTCCCTAAGAGACAACCCTACATGAGTGGGCATCTTCTAGGACTATGAGGATGGGATATGATCAGTCCCACATTTATACTCTGACACATCAGTTTGAAGGGTTACTGAGGCCCTACATACAGAAATCCATATGATGAGGAAAATGTGAACCCACTGTCATCTGTCCAATGTCTCAGAGAGATAAGCTTATTTTCAAAATGTCTCCATACCCTCCTTCTGTTTTCCACCTGGAAAACAGAATCCTCCATTCTCTTCATCTGCAGGAAGATGCTCCAAAAGAGTCACACTTCATAGTCTCCTTTAGGTGCTAAGGTTTTCTTCCCAGAGCCAGAACCCTGCACAGCCAGAAGAGATGGGTTTTAGGAAAGAGGATCCATCCATGTTAAGGATCAAGGCTGTCCTGAGGTGTAGAAGGAAGAAGTTAAACATAGAATTTAGTTTGTGAAAACTCCATTCAGCTACGAGATCTGGGATGAGTCTCATGCTCCTTACTTGTTAGTTGGGACAGTGATTTACACCTCAAAAACCACAGTGAAGTATAAACAGAAAATGAATGTGGATCATGCTTGCATTTTGTTAATGGCATAATATTACTAACGATGTATTCAAAATTACATTTGTCTTAGATGACCTCTATATCACATTAATCAAATTTTCAAATAACCTATGGTATTGGTATTAAGCAGCAATTCTATGCTAGGCAGAAGAATTGAAGAGCATTTCCTAACTCATTCAATCAGATCCACATTAACAATATCAAAATTAGCCAAAGATATTATAGGAATAGAAAACTACAGATTCATGTCCCCAATAAACATTAATACAACATTACTAGGCAAAATTTTAGCAAATTTTATGTAACACTCTATTTAGTAGTTACAGTGGTATACACCTGATTCCCAGCACTTAGAAGGCCGAGGCATGAGGATGATGAGTTTGAGGCTAGCTTGGGCTATATAGCAAGATTCTTTCTCAAAAAAGATGAAAGAAAGAAAAGCAAGGAAGAAAGGAAGGAAGGAAGGGAAAAGGAAAGGAGAAAGAAAAGAAAAGGAAAGACTGATTTATTCAAGGCCATTGAATCACTACTGACTGTGACTTATCCTATTAATACAGAATAGGTATAGTAATATTCACTATCAGCCAATATAATTCACCACATTGACAAGCATCGTGATACAAAGAATACTTGACTAGCTTTTAAGGATATTGGAGTAAGTGAAAATATGGTATCTAAAATGGTTATACACTGCATGATCTTAGTTATGAAATATTCTGTAAATATTCATTAATGGAGAACAGATAAATAATTGAGAAAGTAGAGGGTGGGTGTCCACATAAAGAAGAATCAAGAAGGAGATCAGTTATGGAGTTGGATCCATATTTTGATCAAGAAGATGGCTATAACTATATATGCAATAAAATTACAGAGAACTGCATGTACTCATGCACATACACACACTGTGTGGATGAAGAAGCTGTGGAGTGTCAGTATTGGGCCAAGGTTACTTTCCTGCTATAGTTATATAAAATGTTATCATTGGAGGGTATTTAGGATTACTATTTCTGCAACTCCCTGTGCCATTTATTTTTAAATAAAATTTATTGCAACCCTACATTGTCTGAAAAGAATATATTTATTGGACAAAGTGATTCTATTGGGATACAGGTTATTAAACAAGCATTAGTAAACCATTTCAGAGATTTAACTAGTGTAACTCAATAAACAATAATGAAACAGAGGTGTCTGCATGAAGGAAATATAGGATGTTCCCTCATCCCTTCTCCCATATAAATACCAAGATAAAAAGAATATGTTGATGAGAATGCCTCTGTGAGAACTGTCAAGTCCACTGCAGAAATATAGCATCCAGGTCATCCTAAAACCAGGAGAGGATTCAGTGAGAGAGACTGGAAAACTCATGATGAAAGGGGAATCGTTTTTTTAAAAGTGAAAGATGCTGCAGGTATAAAGGCAAAGATATGAGAGAAATTGTCCCTTAGGAACAAAAGAGCTGCAGCATTTTGGGGGTGAACCTGGAGAGGCAGCAATGGACCAAGTTAGGACTTGCTTTTTGGATGGTGTTAAGGAATTTGAATTCATCATGAAGAAAATGGGACTATCAGAGGATTTTTAGTAAGGTGGTGATAGCACTTGTGTAGCATGATAAATTCTCAAGCTGTCCAATTTGTATCTATGAGTTTCCCATTCAGATTCAACCAACTATATATCAAAAATATTTTAAAACTATCTAGCCATATAAGACTTCATTATTCCCTAAATAATATAACAAATGTTTGCATAACATTTATATTATATTGGTTATTACAGTGTATTAAGTAGAGATTTAAGGAACATGATGGATGTTGATTAAAAGAACATGAAGGTGGTGCTAAATCAAATCTGTGCTTAGAACAATTACTCTAGAAGCAATGTGGAAAATGAATTGCAGGTGGAAGGGAAGTGGCAGCAGGTAGTGATGAGTTGTACTAGAAATCCAGGTGAAAATACCTGACAGTGCAATGACTCAGAATCAGTAAGCCTTAAATGTTGATTTTTACAGTTGTACAAAGGCCTGAAAACAAGAAGTCTTTGTTTTTGGAAACTGGCATTACCTATTGTTGCTTTATTGATGACTTTGAGCAAGTCTCCTTACTTTAAAATTGTCCTTGTTGTATTACAAAAATACAAACACGAAGTCTTTTTTTCTTTTAAAATGTGTTTTTTTGTGTGTGTGGTACTGAGGCTTGAACTCAGGGCCTACAACTTGAGCTACTCCAGTAATCCTTTTTTGTGATGGGTATTTTTGAGATAGGGTCTTACAAACTATTTGAACTGTGATCCTCCTGATCTCTGCTTCCTGAGTAGCTAGGATTACAGGTATGAGTCACTGGCACCCAGCTAAAAATGTAATTTATTTGAAGCTCTTTCATGTTAGAATTTTCTTCCAGTTCATTTTATACTCACAAAAGAAACTTTTTCCTTTAAAATATGTTTTGGCAATGGCTAGGCCTAGGAATAACATGACCTCAGCTCTTTATGGGTCTTCCATTAAGAGACCAGATACAAAAATTCATAAATAGCAATAAAACCAGAGAGTCCCTACAAAGACCCTTTTTCAGGAACTGACTGAGTTGACATTACTAATGTTAATGTGATTATTTAATATGACCAAATAAAATCCTGTGGTTAAATTACTGCCATCTTTATTTGCTAATTAAAGACTTGGGTAAGTTATGTTGAATACCTCCCAAACATAACATAACAAACAAACATAGCACAAACACAAAATCTTGACAGCATCCACAAAGGCACCAAAAGAGCCATGATTTGAGGCATGGTGGTACCAGGGAAGTGTTTTGTAGTGCCTTTCATTCAAGGCATTCACTGATTTCATAAACAGCACAGAGCCTAATGGCTGTAATGCTGAACAAGCTTTTTGAAATCTTATAGGTCTGGGAGATAAAAATTGAAACTCAGAGTCCACCAAAGTACCCCAGACTTCCAGCTAAGACCACAGAAAGACTATACCCTAGGATTATCTATTAATCAGAAAAATTCTTTTTTTAAAAAAAAACTATGGGGAGCTGAGAACCTAATCCAAGGATTGGCACGTGGCAATGCTTTACCACAGAGGTACACACATAGCACTAGAAAAGTTCTTGTAAAGACTGACTCCAGCCTCACCTAGATAAGTCACAACTGAGATAAGTCAGTCTGCTGTTGCTCCAGGTGGCCAACAGGTAGAAAAATAAGTTATGCACAGAAGAAAAGATTATCATCCTGGGCTTCAGGTTATCACTAACATTTGCAATTTGCATTGTTCTACAGTTAAGAGGAAAATTACCAGGAATTTTGAGCACAAAATAAAATCACCAAAAATCAGGAGAAAAAAAAAAAGAAACAAATTCAAAGGTCTTGATACTGGAATCATCATTTATGGACACTAAAATAAGTGTTATGAATCTATTCAGTGGGCTTTAAAATAACTGCTATTCCTCTGTTGGAGAGAAAAGAAGATGGTAATTTCGCAAAACAGCATTAATTTATGAAAAAAATAAAATGAAAGTTCAGAACTGAAAATACAAAAACTAAATTCAGAGCACAATCATGGATGTATTAACAGTTTAGACAGATGAAGAGATTGGTGAGCTGAGTAGTTTAGATCAATAGAAAAAAATGAAGTTTAAACATGGAGGGAAATGATACAACATGGAATGGAGATTAAGAAACATACAGAGAAGTAAAACTTAAACTATAGTTTAAAAGTAGAGAGGAAAGATAATAGGATAGAAAAAAATTTGGGGTAAAATACCGATAGTGAAATTGCTGAAAGTGATGAAAGACATCAAGTTACAGATTAAGAAGTTCTATTAGTCTAAAACAAAATAATTAAGAAGAAATCCACAGCTAGACTCACCATAGTTTAACTGTTGATACTAAAAAAGAAAAAAGGTAAATAGCAACCAGTTTTAATGCATCAAGAATGCTACCTATCAATTTTTTTTTCAAAAAACAATGATGGACACTAGAAGACAGTAAAACAACATTTTTAAAGTCTCGGGATAAAATAACTGCCCATTTGAATTATACTTCCAGCACAGGTGTTTTTCAAAGATGGAAGAAATATAAAATAATTTCATGCAAATTAAAGCCAAGATAATTCTCTCTCAGAAGACCTGCAGCAGAATACAAAACAAATAAACAAAAAGCCACCCCGCACAAAATCCTAAGTAAGCAAATAAAAAAAATCTCTAAGGGGAATTCTACAAATAAAAAGAAGGACAATAACCCAGACTAAGTATGGAAATGAAAAAGGAGTGAAAAACAATGGGAAAGGAAAATGTCTTATTAGATATAATTGATTATTAAATGTATTAAACATATGAACTTTAGGATTGACTGTTCTATCTCAGTAAAAAATATCATTGGCATTTTGGTAGGGATTGTATTGAACATATAGATTACTTTTGGTAGTATAGCCATTTTCACAATATTGATTCTCCTAACTCATGAGCTCTACCTTCTAATATCTTCAGTGATCTCTTTCTTTAGTGATTTATACTTTTCATTGTATAGGCTAGTCAGCTCCTTTTTAAAATTTACCCTAGATATTTTAATTTTTTGAAGCTATTGTGAATGGTGTTATTTTCCTGATTTCTTTCTGAGACTGTTCATTGTTTGTTTATAGAAGTGTTACTGATTTTTTGTACTGATTTTGTAGCCTGCTACTTTGCTGAAAATGTTAATGAGACCTAAGAGTTTTTTGGTTGAGTTTTTAAGGTCTTTCAAGTATAAGAGCATATCATCTGCAAATAGGCACAATTTTACTTCTTCCTTCCCTCTTTGAATCCCTTTTATTTCTTTCTCCTGTCTTACTGCTCTGGTTAGGGATTCAAGTACTATGTTGAATAAGAGTAGGGAGAGTGAACACCCTTGGTTCATTCCTGATTTTAGAGGAAATGATTTCAACTTTTCACCATTTAGTAGATGTTGGATATAGGTTTGTTATATACAATCTTTATAATGTTGAGGAATGTGCCATCTATTCCTGGTTTCTTCAGAGCTTTTATCATGAAAGGATGTTGAATTTTGTCAAAGCCATTTTCTGTACCCATTAGATGATGACTGGTTTTTATCCTTGATTCTGTTTATGTATTGTATTACATTTGTTAATTAGCACATGTTGTACCATCCTTGCATCACTGGAATGAAACCTACTTGATCATGGTGTATGATCTTTTTAATGTGTTGTTGGATTCTGTTAGCAAGTATTTTGTTGATAATTTTTACATCTATGTTCATCAGGGATTTTGGCCTGTAACTTTCTTTCTTTCTTTTTTTTTTTTGATGCATCTTTACCTGACTTTGTTAGGGTAATACTGGCTTTGTTGAATGAGTTTGATAGTCTTCCTTCCTTTTATACTTTATGAAGTAGTTTGAGGAACATTGGTGTTAGTTATTCTTTAAAGTTGTGGTAAAATTCAGCAGAACCTGGACTTTTCTTTTTTGGAAGATTCTTTATAACTGCCTCAATCTCATCACTTGTTATAGCTCTATTTAAGTTGTTAATGGTGGCTTGGCCAATTTTGGTTGATCATATCTGTCAAGAAATTTAACTGTTTCTCCTTCATTTTCTAGTTTTCTGGAGTATAGTTTTTTGAAATATTCCTACATGAGCTTTTGAATTTCATTGGTGTCTGTTGTAAGATCCCCTTTATCATCTCTGATTTTATTAAGTTGTGTCTTCTTTCTTGTAGTTGATTTGGCTAGAGGTTTGTTGATCTTTTTATTTTTTCAAAGAACCAATCTTTTATTCATTGATTCATTGTATCATTCTTTTTGGCTTCAATTCATTGGTTTCTGTCCTGATTTTTATAATATCCTCCCATCTATTGCTTTTTGAGTTGGTTTGCTCTTTTTTTCTAAAAGTCTGAGATCTCTACAATTTTCTGATGCAGAACCTCATGGCTACAAACTTACTTCTTAAGACTGCCTTTGCCATGACCCACAGGTTCTGGTCACTTGTGTCCTCATTTTCAATGAATTTAGGAATTTCATAATTTCCTAATTTCTTCAATGAACCATTGATTGTTCAAAAGTGTATTGTTCAACCTCCATGATTGTGAATGGTTTCTGTGGTTTCCCTTGCTACTGATTTTTAATTTTATTCCATTATGGTGTGCTAGGATATAGGGGATTGTTTCAATAATTTTTGTATTTGTTGAGTTTTGCTTTGTGAAGTAGGATGTGATCTATTTTAGAGAAAGTTCCAGGGGCTGCTGAGAAGAATGTGTAATCTTCTGTTAAAGGATGAAATATCCTATAAACATCTGTTAAATCCATTTGTCCAAGGTATTGCTTAATTCTAGAGTATCTTTGTTGATTTTCTATCTGGATGTTCTGTCTGTTGAAGGCAGTGGGGTGTTGAGGTCTCCCACTATCATTGTATCTGGTCCTATCTGTTTCTTTAAGCTCAGAAATGTTTGTTTTATGAACTTGTGGACACTGATGTTCAGTGCACATATACTTAGCATTGTTACATCTTCTTGTTGGATTGTTCCCTTTATTAATATGCTTAAACTATATTTTTGCAGAACACTAGAATGTGTACCTGTGAAGCTCAGTGAGGCTTTCATTTTTCTCTTTTGCTTAAATCTCTGAGTTTTTTTGGGGGGAGGATGGGGGGATTTTCCAACTTCCCTTCCATTTTGCCTGGCATCTGATATTAGGGTCTGTTGTTTCTTTTACAAATGTAAAGTTCAATATTTATTGATTTCACCTGGTCTACTGTTTATTGTTGCACTCCTGTGCCTTTCCAAGTCACCCACCTCTCCCTGTAGCCACATGCTTGATGTTTTCCTTCAGATTTGTGGAGACACAGGAAAGGGCTGGGTGTCTCTAATAGGCAATATTGCCAATCCTGTATAGTATTTCTTTCTGGTTATAAAATTCTAGTTTGACTTTTTTTTCATTTGGTAGTTTAAATGTTTTTCATTGGTTTCTTTTCTCTGTTATTTCTGGTGTATAATTTAACAGAGATTCTTAATTGCAATGTATCTTATTTTTCTTATCATTAAAAACTTTTTTTCTATATCTCTTGTTTTCAGCAACTTGATACTGATGTCCTTGTGTGGTTTTCTTTTTATCATTCTGCTTGAATTTCTTTGTGATTGTTGGGCCCATCGGTTGAAGTATAGCTATAATTTTTGAAAAAGTGAAGCTAATATCCTATCAAGGTTTTAAAAAACCTTACTTTGACATTTTTTTGAGATGCAAACTGGCAAAAAAGAGAAAAAACCTCCATCTTCCATCCCAGGCCTTCAGGGAAAAGTCAGCAACCCCTGAATTGCTGGCCAGAAGTGATCCATAAAATTAAATGGGAAGGGAACTATGGCTTATCTTAATTTCTTCATCCAAGCTAGCATGTTTATATGGGGACCTAAATCTGCTGTTGTTTATTCCTAGTTCTAATATACACTGGATGAATTTCTTAACTTAATCTAACTCTGGCCTTTAGGAGACAGTATCCCATGCTTCTATCTGGCTCTCTTATGCTATGACCAAATGGCTTAATTTGTACAACTTTAATAGGACTTTTGAAGTTCTGGTGAAACATTCACCTTTGCACTGTTTTCTGTCCTTCTCCTTTTTCTCCTTCTCCTTCTTCTCCTTCCTCCTCTTCTTCTTCTTCTTCTTCTTCTTCTTCTTCTTCTTCTTCTTCTTCTTCTTCTTCTTCTTCTTTTCTCTCTCTCTCTCTCTCTCTCTCTCTCTCTCTCTCTCTCTCTCTCTTCCTCTCTCTCATTCTAGCTGTTTTGGTGACAATATATAAAAATAGAACTGGAGAAAAAAATGAAAACAGCTAGGATGTAGCTCAGTAGTACAGCACTTGTCTTGAATGGGTGAGGTTTTGTGTTCAATCCCTATTGCTGCAAAAGAAAACATGGCAGGTTTTTATTTCACATCTTATGTGCAACCTATCAGGTATATTTAGGATATGAAATTTGTGTTAATGAAACCATGTAGGAATATCAAAGAGAGAGGGTTTTTTCTGTTTTGAAAATATTAGATTCATCTTGATATTATAACCTATGGTACTATCCTGTATTGTAAAGGAAAATGACAGACCAAGCCCTCACATGAATGAAATTTTGTTTAGGAATCCTAAACAAAGTATTAGCAAGTTGGGTCAACCAATAGAGAAGTGGGACAGTATAGCAGAAAGAGTGAGACTTACTCCAAGAATTCATGAATGATTTACTATTCAAAAGTCAGCCATTAATATTCACTTTATAGGTGCTAAGGGACTTAACATACATACAGACAATGGCCAGACTGTGTACAAGAATGGAATTTGACTAACCACAGCAGTAACTTGCTCAGGAAGCTAAGTCCCTATAAACAAGCCAGGAAGACAACCTTCTATATGTCAGACTTGTCAGAAATCAGATTTCTATCTTTAGTAACCATCCAGTAAGCCCAAAGTGATAATTTCTGTAAAAACTAACACCAAGTAGCCAGGACTTGACTAACTCAGAACACACCAGAAGACTTCTCTGTTTTTTACCTCATTTTAAAGCTTTCTCACCCCCCAGCCTGCCTTTGAGTTTTTGTCAAAGCTTAAGTGATGTTGAGTGACTCCCTTGCTATAGCTAACTTTGGATAAATCACCTTTGGTTTTATTTGGTTGGTTGTTATTTCCACAGTGCTTCATGATTTGTTGAATGAGCAATGATTAACCAGTGGTGGAGTGTATAAAAGTATAATAAAAGTATCGGATATGAACTGAGGACAAAGTTCACAGAACACTTGACCTGATCCATGTCTTGCTGTCCATTAACAGAACTCCCTGATTAGAGAGACATTCATTCTGACTCTGGGTAAAGATGCCACTTGGACAAGTGATATCCCTTGGGGGTCTCCTTCTGTCTTTTAATGGGAGTCTGGGGTATTTTTCAAAGTTAGGGTTTTAGAGAGTGAACATTGTCATGAAGCCAATTCATTATTTTGGTTTCCTTCTTGGTGCAGAGCTTGCTTATTCCCTGCCCTCATTAAGAGCTGGGTTTGGTGTCCCAAGACATGTGCCCTGCAACTAGAGGTACAAACCTGGTACATGAGCTCATTATTAATTTCATAAGTAACAGAAGAATGACTTAGATCATTATTTCTATTAATTTGTATTGAGAGCCAAAGAGTTTGGGGAGAGTGTGTGTAAAGAGGCTTCCTTAGGCCACCACTTGCTCACACATTCAGAGGACTGGATTTGCAGGGTGAGGTGGAAGGTGAACTGTGGGGAGCTGTTTGGGGGTGGTAGGTACTGAGGAGGCAGGGAGGACCTGATAGATGAGGGACTGAAGGTGACAGGGAACTGGGAAGAGCTGGTCTGACTTCAGGCTTCAGCTTTAGGCTCTCTGGAGAAAGTCATGCTGGATGACTTCCAGCTGATAAAGGTTGTCAGTATTGGAAATGCAGAAGATGGTAATCTTAGTTTTCTGTAGCAAATTGTTCATTTGTTCCCAGGCCCAGGCTCTAGACTGAATTCCAAATGGAGCAGGCAGACTTGTTGAGTTCTGGCAAAATGTGTACCCATCTCTTTAAGGAGTCTGTGGTCACATTCAATGCACTGGTCTGTTCCAATTGTGGATTTTATCTTTACTCTGTGCTCTGGCTTCCTTCCTTGCTGTGTCTCTTTACTTGCTTGTCTTATTTGCTTCTGACAGTTTCTGACTCTAGGCAGCTGTCTCACATTGCAAAGAAGAGAATAGAGTTATGCACCCAGATTTCTCTAAATCGGTGTGTAGTGTGTATGTGAACCTGGTTCCCCATCAGCACACCTTAGGAGATTTTATAAATAACAAATGGCAGGGCTCCATCCAGATCCAATGAACCAGAACCACAATAGGAAAGATTAAAGAATTTACATTTTAAAACACATTCCTAGATGTCCCAGAGATATAAACATGACTAAGAGCTCCAAGGTGTCTCACTCTTGCTTCTCATTTTTCTGTTTGTAAATATCCTCCCATCACATCTACTTCAATTATCTGTCTATCTTTGACAGTCTTATCCATTCCTACTAAGGGAAATTTGTAATTTGCTCATTTCCATATTTTTATTTTATTTTCAAGCCAGGGTCTCATCATGTAGCCCAGGCTGGCCTTGAACTTCTGGTCCTCCAGCTTCCAAGTGCTGAGATTATAGGTGAGTGCCAACAAGTGTGGCTATTAATTAATTTATTTATGTAGAGCAAAGCAGCATCTTTTTTTTATCCTACTGCCCCCTTCCCTTCAGCTATTTATTTTTAATTGATAAATAATACTTTTATGTATTTGTGGGGTATAATGTGATGTTACATGTGTACATATTGTAGAGTGACCAAATTAACTAAGCTTACTATCACATCCATCACCTCTATTGCTTGCCATTTCTTTGTAGTGAAAACATTTAAATATTTTTGTGCTTAGCAGTTTGGAAATATACAGTGCTTTGAACCTATGCTTACATGATGGACAATAGGTCACTAAAACTTATTCCTTCTCTTTAACTGAACTTTGTACCCTATGACCAACATCTTTAAGGACTTTATTTAATTCTAGACATCATGGGAAATCAAATCCATATATATCAACAAAGCACCCCCCCACACCATTTCTCTAGTGAGCATTGGCCCATTCCTTCATTTGTGAATCCAGTAATAGGTCTTAGGACATCACTGGTCTTATCCCCACCCAGTTATGCACTAAATGAAGTGAGACTGGTGTGTCCTCAGTCCCTGCCCTCATGTTCTCCAAAGTTCAAATAGCAGAATAGGATGAATGGTTAGACCAGGTCTTCTCCTTCTCCTTCTATGTCTCTCTCTCTCTCTCTCTCTCTCTCCCCTCTTTCCCTTATTCCCCCTCTCTTATTGTGTTGCTCAGGCTTAAACTCAAGGTCTTGTATATGCTGGGAAAGAAGGGACTTACCACTGAGCTACATTTCCAGACCACCATATTTTTTGATAACTATATCTGAAAGAGTTCTGGCACTTAGGTCCTTGAGACAGACATTCCTGGGTCATTAAGCTGACAAGAAAGGTAGTAAGCTTTTAAAAGATTTTAAAAGTTTTACATACATTTCAGAGAGAAAATTTACAAGTTTTCCAAAGTAAATGCTCTAAGCTAAGGGGCAGGGAGCAGCCTCACTCTTGTTTTTTTTATTTGGATTAGCTTTTAAACCTGCCACCCCTCTCCCTTCTCTTTCTGTCTCTCATATTCTCCAGTACTTCACTTTCCCAAATCCATGTCTATCCACCTGCC
Source organism: Castor canadensis (assembly GCF_047511655.1). Taxonomy (NCBI): domain Eukaryota; kingdom Metazoa; phylum Chordata; class Mammalia; order Rodentia; family Castoridae; genus Castor; species Castor canadensis. The sequence goes on from NC_133401.1 coordinate 69,082,802, forward strand.
ATTTAGTCAGTCTCCTTACTCTGTGATCTCCTTGCCTCTATTCTCTCTGATGTTTCTCATCTCTCAAGAGAAGTTAAGTATCAATTCTTGCATGGTAACTCCTGAGGCCAGGTAAGAGAAAGAGGATTTTCACTGCCAGAAGGAAGATTAGGCTAATGTTAAAGGTCTGGTCTCTGTGTTTTGGAAGACAAAGGTTTATTTCATCATGCATGTTGTGGGAATGCCAGGTGAATAGTTTGGTTTGTTTGTTCTCAGGGTCATGGCCATGGAGCCCTGGAATCACACCTTCCTGTCAAACTTCATCCTTACAGGCCTGTTCAGCTATTCACCATCTGATTTATTTCTGTTTATCCTGGTCCTTCTGGCTTCTGTGGCCACCCTGGCTGGCAATATCCTCTTCCTCCTTCTCATCTATGCTAACAAGCACCTGCACACCCCAATGTACTTCTTCCTCAGCCAGCTCTCCATCATGGACTTGACCCTGATGTGCACAGTGGTGCCTAAGATGGCAGCCAACTTTCTGTCAGGCCATAAGTTCATCTCCTGGGGAGGCTGTGCAGCCCAGATCTTTCTAGTGGTCATGGTAGTAGGAGCAGAGTGTTTTCTCTTGGCAGTTATGGCCTATGACCGGTACGCAGCAGTCTGCTACCCTCTAAGATACCCTGTGCTCATGAACTGGAAGACCTGCTTTCTTCTGGCCTTGGCATCCTGGTGGGGTGGGATGGCTGACAGTGTGATTGAAGTGACTATGGTCTTCAGCTTCCCCTACTGTGGCTCTGTGGAGGTGGACCACTTCTTCTGTGAGGTCCCTGCCCTGCTGCGCCTCTCCTGTGCTGACACCTCCCTCTTTGAGGACCTCATCTATGCATGCTGTGTGGTCATGCTGCTGCTGCCCCTTGGGGTCATTGTGACTTCCTATGCCAAGGTCCTCACAGCTGTGATCAGGATGCACTCCACTGAGGGGAAACAGAAGACTCTGACCACTTGTTCCTCCCACCTGACTGTGGTGGGTCTCTACTATGGGGGAGCCATATTTAGCTACATGCAGCGGTCTTCAACTAGGACACCAGCAGGCAACAGGGCCACCTCCATCTTCTATACTATCGTCACTCCAATTCTCAATCCACTCATTTATAGCCTAAGAAATAGAGAGGTAACCAGGGCCTTGAGGAAGATGAAGGGAAGGTGGGGAGTATAGACATCCTTCACACACCTGTTTCTTGCTTCTTCTCTTGATCTGTTCCTTACTCTGTCCAGGTCCCCTTTTCATTCTCATTCCTCCTCTCTGCCTACATTGGGCCACTCTGACTAGTTAGGGCATGCTGTGAGCTGAGTAATCTGCAGCTTTGGACAAAGATCAATAGTTATTGGATAGTACTTGATTAGCTTCACAATGAATCTTCCTCACACCAAGCACCACCATTTTTAGGAATAGAAGCCATTGTAAATTTAAGAAACTGAAGACACCTTGTTTACATTCTCTGTAGATCTGATAGGCAAATCCTTTCTTCTGCATTACCTGTTAAAATTGAGCCAAGAATGGGAATCAATTCAGATTCTATTTGCATACTAAAGTGGTGCACATAGGTCAAAATATATAGGAGCTGTGTGACCTTGGGCAAGATTAATCCTCTATGGACTTGACTATTCATCTGTAAACATTGGTAAAGTTAAATCTGATATTTCTTGATGTTCACGAATTACTGTGTATCTAAGCATCTATGTACTTAAGAAATTTGAAGATTTTCCAGTCTTCTCACAATTGTACTTTATTTTTTTTTTCCTTTTAAAAGTTGTTGTACCATCTGGGCATCAGTAGCTCATGCTTTTAATCCTAACTACTTGGGATGCTGATTTTGGGAGGATCACAGTTAGAGGCCAGATGGGTAAATAGTTGGAGAGAAGTATTTTTGAAAATAATCTGGGCAAAATGGACTGGAAGTTGTAAAGTGCATGCTTGGCAAGCTATTCTTTTGTAAGAACAAAGCCGTGAGTTCAAATCCCAGTCTCACCAAAAACAAACAACAACAACAAAAAAGATGGAGTACCACCAAATGGCCCAGACTAGCCCTGGGCTCAAGGGATCCTTTCTAATAGCTGATACTGATACTGTTTAGTGGGATTGTGTGGCATGGAAACAGTGGAAATGAGACCAAGACACATATTATGAACAAGGCAGGCAAAGCTTTATTGAGCTGTCTGACTTCAATTGGAGTCAAAGGGAGACAGCAGTGATCAAGGGAGAATCAGGCTGCTGGTTGCTGAAGAAAAGAGAACAGCAAGCTTTTATTGAGTTTTCCTGGCAGGGGAATGAAATTTGGTAATAGTTTGTTCATCATGGGAATGTTTTCAAAAGATATTTGCCTTCTTGTGTGCAACTACCTTGGCCTTACATTCGGTTGGCTAACAGATGGTCAGTTCAGTCCAGGAACTGCTGTGTTAAAGGTGGTATCGTTATTTTGTATAAATAAATGTCTTCTTATTTATTTATTTATTTATTTTGTGGTACCGAGGCTTGAAGTACAACTTGAGCCACTCCACCAGTTCTTTTTGCGATGGGTATTTTCGAGATAAGTGTCTTGTGAACTGTTTGCCCAGGCTGGCTGTCAACAGTGATCCTCCTGATCTCTGCCTCCTGAGTAGCCAGGATTGCAGATGAGAGCCACTGGCACCCAGCTGAAAATCCAGATTCTTATATCCTACATGGATGCATCCAGGCAGGTAGACATAATGAGGGTGATGATAAAAGTTTATTAAAGGTTAGGGAAAAAATTGCAAAGAGCCATGAAGGGCCAGGTGTGAGATGGAAGCAGAGAGAGTACTTTCAGTTACAAAAGTGTTAGGTTGCAGTAACCTGCTGGAGGGGTAAATCCTGAGCTGTTCTCCATCACCAATAATCAGTGAGTGGGGAGGGGTTTGTTTGGTCCCAGGGTAAGATGTGAACAATTTGCAGATATTTGCAATTAAAAAGAAAGCAGAGAGAGAGAGAGAGAGAATGTTTAATCTGAAATACAGTTTTAAACCACTTATGTTTTAAGAGTCCCCGATTTGGCTGGCTGTCCAAATATGTTGTGATTGCTGGTAAGTAGAAAATCTAGATTATTATGTAAGAACAATGCAATCAGATATCTATTAGATCTCAAAAAAGTCAGTGTTTTCAACAAAACATCTTTTAAAGTTTTTACAAAGATACCATTACCAAAAAACTGGTCCCTGGTCTCAGTGCCAGTTTATCATTTACCAATAATGAGAGCAGGGTTTTGAGGAAAACGAAATGAAGTTTGTTATTTGTCAGATGAAGCAGAGAACAGTGAGAGTTAACCTCTCAAAGCTCTGTCCTCCCACTTCTGAGAGAAATGAGAAAACGCCCAGCTTTGAATAGAGTGTTCGGGGGCTCAGCTTGATTGTGTGTCCAGATGGCCGCTGGCCTTGATTCTCCAGATGTCTGGTACCATTTCTTTGAAGCTGTACATCTTGGCTAGCAGGTTTACTGCTTGGGTGGTCAGTAAGAGATCAGAGGGAGAGAGCTGCCTTGTCTAATTGAAGAGCAAAGGAACTTAATCTTGGATTCTCCAGCTTGTAAACAAAGAGGGAGAGAATGTTAACTTAATCCACACGTCCAAGTCCAGTAAACTGGCCAGCACACATGCTGGCTATACAAAAAGGTTTTTTTTTTCTTTTGTGGTCCTAGTTACATTTTCCCCACTGTCAATTTATTCCTTCCATTTCTATGGAAAAGAGCTTTGCAATAATCCGTTTTCTGCCTTTAGTTAATTCCTGGGCCCAAGTAAGGAGTCAGTGCTCCTCAGCAAAAGCAACTTTTAAGCCCCTATTAGAAGACATAGGCACCTGTTAAAAGAATTCATCTATTAGAGGTATTATCTGTGTGGAAGCTTGTATCAGCTAACAATGCATTGCTCTGGCCTTTGGTAATCCAGGGTTTTATGACAAAACTGTTGAAAAAGTACAAGGATGAAAATAGAACAAAACTTACCATGTTTTTAATGTGTAACAGGTTAAGGGCCCAGAGTTTATTTATCCCCTTGGGATAGTCCCTATTTCAGGATTACAGGCAAGGCACGTGTCACCATGTCTGGCTTTGTACCTTATTTTTCTTTGTTATTATCTTTTTCTTTCTTTCTTTCTTTCTTTTTTTTTGCTGTATTTGGGATCAAATCCAGGGCCTCATGCATGCTAGGCAAGTGCTCTACCTGTGAACTACACTCCCAGCCTGGGCTTGTGCTTAAACACAAATATCAAGGTGTGTAAAATTTCAAAATAGCCAGATGATATTTATTTGTTTATTTGAAGCTTTCTGGAGGTATAGTTGACAATTGTATAAGTTTAAGATATCCAAAGTGATGTACACATTGTGAAACAATCACCACAGAACGTACTAATCTGAAACAGCCAGAGTTTAGGTCAAGGGAAGTACAAAGGATTCAAAGCCTCTGTCCATGAAATTAAGAAAGTTTAGGGGCAATTGGGCATGGGGGGGCATGGCTACAATCCCAGCACAGGAGTCTGAGGCAGGAGAGTGGTGAGCTTGTGCTCAGCCTGGGTGACACAAAGAGATCTGTTTCAAAAAAAACCCCAAACCAAAGTAATAATAATAATAATAATGTTTAAAGCCAGACTGCTCTTTTGGAGAGGGTGGTACTGGGGTTGAACCCAGGACCTTGTACATGTTAAATGTACCTTCTACCACAAAGGTACACCCAGTCCCCAGGTGACTTCTTTATTATTGACCCTGAAGTTGGAACAGAAGTGAGGTGTGAGGAGACCACTGCAGGAACTGGTTTCGATAAAGTTTCCTGTCTCAGGAATTCGGTAGGGCTTGGGAAATAATCCCTAATTTTTTTTCTTTTTTCTTTCTTTCTTTTTTTTGAGATAGGTTCTCATTATGTAGCCTAGGCTGGCTGAGAAATCATAATCCTTCTGCATCAGCCTTCAGAGTGCTGGGTCTATAGGGGTGTGCTACCATGCGTAGGGTGGGAATTAATCTTTTGTTCTAAAGATTTCCTTAAACACACTGGGCCAAAATTCTCCACTCAATCACTCCATCACACAAGAGTCCTGCATTTATCTATTGAGTGTCTGTGGGATATCAGATATGAGGGGATGCACACATATGGGGAAGGAGAGAGCATGGTCCAGATCTTAGGGAGTTTAGAGTCCGGCCCAGGATATACAGTGTTCCAGACAGAAGGAATAGCTGAACAAAGGCTGAACCTGAGTTCTAGACTGGGGAGACTCAGAGAGAGAAAGTGAAATAGAGCTGGCTAAGGGGAACCATGTCCATATCACCTAGAGCCTCACTAGCCAGTATGAGGAGTTAAGGTTTTGAACAGGGTGGGGGTATGATCTAACCTGTTTAATATAGATCTGCCTGGGCTGCTGGGTGGGGTGGGTTAGAAAGGTTTCTGCAGGAATTTAGGTGAGATGATGACACTGTTTTTGGATATAAATAAAGTGGTCAGAGCAAACAGGTTCTAGATACAATTTGAAGTTCAAATCAGCAGGATTTCTATGTTACCATTATCAAGAGAAAAATAAAATCAAAATGGAGTAGCATTGGCTTGGGGCACTTAAGATGGTGTAGGATAGGGAGGCCTGTATTTTGTTGTTGTTTGGCAAGGGGATGCTTGGGATAAAACTTACAGCCTCCTGCATTTTAGGCAGCTCTACCACTGAGTTACATTTCTATCCCAAGGGGCTCCTTGTTCAGCAGACCTAAATCATGTCTAAGGGAACTTTTAACTAGGCTGCAGACATGCCTGCCCTGGTGTGAGTTGAGTTTTGAAATATTGTTAACCTCCTCGGATCTTCCCCCTACCTACTCAGACAGACTGTACCCAATACTTCCTTACAAAACCCAGTCCTGATTCTTGACTAGCAAGTGATATAATTTCCAAAACTCTGTGGCTTAAAACTATAAATGTAGCTGCCATTTTGCAAAACCTCAGAGTACATTTTTAAGACTGCTTGAATCTTTTTCTTGGATTGTAATCCTAATTAGCCCCAAGATAAATGTAATTTCCTTGGTTCTCAGTTAAGTTGATTTTAATCTAAGTCAACATCATGGAGCTTAAGATTAAAACTTCACAAGATTTTAAGAGGGATAAAATAAGAAACTATATTTAACTTGTTAGGTATTGTTTCATTTTTTTCTACTAAAATGCACAAATGTCTCAGCAACCAATACATAAAAGTTACTTTAAATACTTTAAAAATTACAAGACAATTATATGCCATTTAAAGAAACTCATTTCCAAGTTATTTCTATAACTTCTCTATGTTTTTGAAGCATATACATTATAGAACAGCTTAAGTATTGCCTCATCTTAATTCAGGGACCCTCTGGATTTTCCTATGGTGCTGTGAACCATCTGATACATTCATCTCCATGTGGTCCCCGTAAATAAATCTGTCTAGGAAGGGGCCCTTTCTACTGGGGCTTGTGGACAGTTCTCTCTGCCACTCCCGGCCCACCACAAATCACCACGCCCATTGCCCCATGGTGAAGGTAGGAGCCCCACCCTGGTCTCCTTCTGTACTACAGGGCTTACCGGGAGGCAGCAGCTGGCAGGGAGCAGGCGGAGGTTGCCCTTGGGTACTGAGATAGAGAGCTGACAGATTTTATCTTTAATTTTTTTTTATATTTACATACATACATATGGTATATAGTGTACCTTTTATTTATTTTTTTAAATTAGGATATATTCATTGTACAGGGTGGATTCATTGTGACAATTCCAAATAGGCTTATATTGTACATTGGTTACATCACTCCCACAAGATTTTAATTTTTGATACAGGTACTCACTATGTGGCCCAGACTCTCTCTGTAATTCAGACTGGCCTGGAACTCAGTTTCTGATTGCTTCCCAAGTACTGGGATTACAGGCATGTATACCCAGCCATCAGATTTATTTATAGAGAATAGATGGAAATTAATGTTTCAGGTGTCTCCAATACCACAGGTGGCTCCCTGTATTCTTGCACCCCTGTTTTGGCAGGAGTGGTAAGAATTTGGGTTCTCTACTTTCTCCCTTTCATCGTTCCTCCCACCCTTGTATTCTAGGTAGAAGTCTGGGTCCCATTCATTCTTTATTTTTTATTTTATGCATTTGTTGGCAGTGCTGGGGACTAAACCCAGGGCTTGATGCAAATTTTAGCATCAAGCATTTAGCATTTTAGTGGTGAAGAAGATTCTTTGGGGGCTGAGTTTTTTGAGTTTCCTGTAGATTCTTAATATTAGACCCTTGTCAGATAAGTGGCTGGCAAAGATTTTCTTCCATTCTGCGGGCTGTCTCTTGAGTCTGGTGATTATTTTCTTTACTGTGCAGAAGCTCTTAGTTTAATGCAGTCCCATTTGTTGTTCATTGTTTCTCTTAGATGCTGAGCTTTTTGACTTCTGTCTAGGATGTCGTACCCTATACCTCTGTTCTAGTGTATTTCCTACTGCTTCTTGGAGTTGTTTCAAAGTTTCAGGCCTTATATCAAGACCTTTGATCCACTTTGAATTGATTTTGGTGCAAGGTGAAAGACAGGGATCTAGTTTCAGTCTTCTGCCTGTGGATATCCAGTTTTCCCAGCAGCATTTGTTGAAGAGGCTATCTTTTCTCCACCGTGTGTTTTGGGCTCCTTTTGTTGAAGATCAGCTGACTATAGATGCATGGGCTTATGTCTGGATCTTTTATTCTGATCCATTGGTCTTCCTGTCTGTTTTTGTGCCAATACCATGCTGTTTTTATTATTATGGCTCTGTAGTATAGTTTGAAGTTGGGTATTGTGATGCCTCCAGCATTGGACTTTTTGTTTAGAATTGCTTTGACTATTCAAGGTCTTTTGTGTTTCCCTATGTATTTCATGATTTTTTTTCTATTTTTGTGTAGAACGTCATTGGAATTTTGATAGGGACTGCATTGAACATGTAGATTGCTTTTAGTAGTGTCTCTATTTTCACAATGTTGATTCTACCAATCCATGAGCATGGAAGTTCTTCCCATTTTCTGATGTCTTCTGTGATTTCTCTCTTCAGCGGTTTATAGTTTTCATTAAAAAGGTCTTTTGTTTCTTTTGTTAAATTTATTCCTAGGTAGTTTACTGTTTTAGAGTCTATTGTAAATGGGATTGTTTCCCTGATTTCTTTCTCAGTCTGTGTGTTGTTGGTATATAGAAAAGCTACTGATTTCTGTATGTTAATTTTGTATCCTTCTCCTTTGCTGAAAGTTGATGATTTCTAGTAGTTTTCTGGTAGAATTTTTGGGGTCTCTTAGGTATAAGATCATGTCATCTGCAAACAGGGATTGTTTGACTTCTTCCTTCCCTATTTGAGTCTCTTTTATTTCTTGCTCTTGTCTTATTGCTTTGGCTAGGAATTCCAAAACTATATTGAATAGAAGTGGGGAAAGTGGACAGCCCTGTCTTTTTCCTGACTTTAAGAAGAACAGTTTCAGTAGTTCTCCATTTAGTATGATGTTAGCTCCAGGTTTGTCATATGTAGCCTTTATTATGTTGAGGGATGTTCCTTCTATTCCTAGTTTCTTCAGCGTTTTTATCATGAAAGGGTGTTGGATTTTGTCCAAGGCTTTTTCTGTGTCTATTGAAAGAATCATGTGGTTTTTGTACTTGCATCTGTTTATGTGCTATATTACATTTATGGATTTATGTATGTTGAACCATCCTTGCATCCCTGGAGTAAAACCAACTTGGTCATGGTGTATGATCTTTTTGATGTGTTGTTGAATTCTGTTTGCCAGTATTTTGTTGAGAATATTTGCATCTATATTCATTAAAGATATTGGTCTATAATTCTCTTTTCTGGTTATGTCTTTATTGGGTTTCAGAAGGAGTATAATGCTGGCTTCATAGAATGAGTTAGGCAGTGTTCCTTCCCTTTCTATTTCCTGGAAATGTTTTAGGAGCATTGGTGTTATTTCTACTTTAAAGGTTTGGTAAAATTCAGCTGTGAATCCATCAGGTCCTGGGCTCTTCTTTGTAGGGATACTCTTTATTACTGTTTCCATTTCATTGCATGTAATAGGACTATTTAGGTGATTTATATCTTCTTGGTTCAATTTTCATTGGTTGCATGCATCTAGGAATTTATCCATTTTGTGTAGATTTTCCAGTTTACTTGAATATAAGTTTTCAAAGTACTTTCTAATTATTATCTGGATTTCATTGGTATTTGTGGCATGTTCCCTTTTTCATCTCTGATTTTATGAATTTGGGTCTTTTCCCTCCTCCGTTTTGTCATGTTTGCTAAAGGTTTGTCAATCTTGTTAGTCTTTTGAAAGAACCAACTTTTTTGTTTCATGGGTTGTTTGTATAGTTTGCTTGGTTTTGATTTCATTAATCTTGCCCCTGATCTTTGTTATTTCTCTCCATCTGCTGGTTTTGGGTTTGGTTTGTTCTTGTTTTTCTAGGAGCTTAAGGTGCATCATTAGAGTGTGTATTTGAGAGGTCTCAGGTTTTTTTTCTGTGACTTGTTTTTTTTCTTTATTCATATATTCATATGTGCATACATTGTTTGGGTCATTTTTCCCCCCTACCTCCCACTCCCTCCCTCTCTCCCCCACCCCCCTCACTTCCAGGCAGAACCTATTCTGCCCTTTTCTCCAATTTTGTTGAAGAGAAGACATAAGCAATAATAAGAAAGACAAAGTGTTTTTGCTGGTTGAGATAAGGATAGCTATACAGAGAGATTCCTAGCATTGCTTCCATGCACAAGTGTATTACAACCCAAATCGATTCATCTCTACCTGACCTCTTTACTACTTACTGGTCACCTTTCCATATTGGAGGTCTGTTTTTTAATGTAGGCACTTATAGCTATAAACTGTCCCCTTAGCATGGCCTTTGCTGTGTCCCACAGATTCTGGTACATTGTATTTTCATTTTCATTGGATTCTAGAAATTTTTTGAGTTCTTCCCTTATGAGTTCGCTCAACCATTGATTTTTTAGCAGTGTGTTGTTCAGTTTCCATGTGTTTGAGTATTTTCTGGGAATTCTTTTTATTCTGTTGTGGTCTGATATGATGCAGGAGGTTGTTTTGATTTTCTTGAATTTGTTGAGACTTGCTTTGTTTCCTAAAATATGATCTATTTTGGAGAAATTTCCATGAGCTGTGGAAAAGAATGTGTAATGCATAGTTGTTGGGTGAAATACTCTGTAGATGTCAACTATGTCTATTTGGTCTACTGTGTGTAGTAGCTCTGAAGTTTCTTTGTTTATCTTTTGTCTGGATGATCTATCTATTGGTGACAGTGGGGTATTCAGGTCTCCCACTATCACTGTGTTAGTGTTTATTTGTGCTCTTAGGGCCATTAGAGTTTTTTTTTTAATATAGATGGGTGTACCTGTGTTTAGTGCATATATGTTAAAGATTGGTAGTTCCTCTAGATGAATTGTTCCTTTCATTAATATGAAGTGACCTTCATTGTCTCTTCTGGTTGATTTTAGTCTGAAGTCTACTTTGTCAGATATGATTATAGCTACTCCTGCTTGTTTATGGGGTCCATTTGCTTGGAAAACTTTTTTCCACCCTTTGATTCTAAGCCAGTGTTCATTTTTTTCAGTTAGTTGAGTCTCTTGTAAGCAACATATGGTTGAGTCTTATTTTTTATTCTAATTTGCTATTTTATTCTCTTGATTGGGGCATTGAGGCCATTTACATTCAGTATTAGTATTGAGAGGTGCCTATTGTTTCCAGTCATTTTTGTTTTCCTGTTGTTTAGTTTTACCTATTCCTTGTTTAATGGTGTGCTTGCTCAAAAGGGTTTATGGTTTATCGAATCTACCTGTCTCACTCTAGTTTCTTCTTCTTTATGTAAAAGTCCTTTAAGTATCTTCTGTAGTGCTGGCTTGCTGTCACAAATTCCTTTAGTTTTTTCTTGTTGTGGAAGGTTTTAGTTTCTCCTCCAATTAGGAAGGATAGTTTTGCAGGGTAGACAAGTCTGGGTTGACAGTTGTATTCTTTTAGGGCCTGGAAAATGTCTTTGCATGACCTTCTTGCATTTGGAGTTTGAGTTGAGAAATCTGTAGTTATTCTAATGGATTAGCTTTTATATGTGACCTGTCTTTTCTCTTTTGCAGTTTTAAGAATTCTTTCTTTGTTCTGTGTGCTGAGTGCTTTGATTATGGTGTGTCTGGGGGTGTTCTCTTTTGGTCCTGATGGTTTGGTGTTCTGTTAGCTTCCTGCCCCTGGGTGACTCTCTCTTTCTTGAGGTTAAGGAAGTTTTATGGTATTATTCTACTGGATAGTTGTCAATGCCTTTAGTTTGTATCTCCTTTCTTCTACCTCCATGATTCGTAGGTTTGGTCTTTTCATGGTGTCCCAGATATCTTGCATGTTCCATTCATATTTTCTTAGCATTTTTTCATGATCTTTTACTATTTGGTCTACTCTGTCTTCAGTTCCTAGTATTCTATTTTCAGCTTGCTCCACTCTGTTTGCCAGGCTTTTGATTGTGATATTTATTTGGGATATTGAGTTGTTTATTTTGTATTGATTGTTTTTCAGGATTTCCATATCTTTATTGATGTCCTCTTTCATGTCCTGGATCATCTGCTTAATTTCATTCATCTGTTTGTTTGTATTTTCGTTGAACTCAATTGTTTATTCAAGTTCTCTTTGAGATCAAATACTAACTTTTGTGTTTCTTCTTTGAAGCTGTTAATTATTTTTGCTATTTTGGAATTCCTTATTTAATAGCTCTTCCTCTACACAGGTGTTTGGATCCTTAGTGGCTTTTGATGAAGAGAGGTTGTCTTGCAGTTTCATTCTGTGTTGAGATTTATGCATTTGGAGTTGCTTTTGGTTATGGTTTTAATCTCTTGTGCCCCTGTAGTTGCTGTTTTGAATTCTTTTTTCCTTCTGGAGCTCCAGCAGTGTTCCTCGGAGAAGGGTATGCTGGATATTTTACGTCTTGCAGGGTTCTTGTGGTGCCAATTGCCTCTTTTCTCTCCTCAGGGAAGGGTCTGGAGTTCCTCCTCTTTGATGGGAGGTGCAGGGGCTCTCCTGCAGTTGCAGTGGGAAGCACTGGATCTCTGTGCTCTGTGGAGAGTAGGCGTCCTGGCACCAACAGTGTAGTATATTGTCATTCAGTGGAGAAGCTGGGATTACAACTCTTGGACAGAAGGGACATGACTCTCCTGCAGGGAGGTGCAGGTGAAGTGCTGGGCTTCTGGTGCCACCTGCAGAGTAGCAGGTTTTAGTTTTTCTTCTCTCTGTGGGGAATCTGGCATTCTTGCTCTTTATGGGGCAGTGAGGGCTCTTGCTGTCAGGGTCAGTGGAGGGTGCTGGGCATCCATGCTCTGTGGGGAGGGAAGCCTCCTGGTACCAGCAGATTAGCAAGTCCTGGAGCCTGGGGTTCACGTGGGTGTGTGGTGATAGGCTCCTGGTACTGTAGCAAATTGAGGGTGCCCGTCAGAAGCAAGACCAGCCAACTTGAATAGTCTGGAGCCCATGAGGCACCAGAGACTCTGGGGTCTATTTGCACTGAGGCATGGGCTTCCAGGAGCCACTGCAGCTGCTGCTGGCTTAGGAGAACAGATTCTGCAGAGAGCAGGCATTCCAGGGCCTGATTTCCTGCATGGGTTATTAACTTGTATATTAACTCACATGCTTACTACTTTTTTGTGATAAGAACACTTAAAATCTATTCTCAGCAATTACATATGCAGTGCATTGTTAACTGTAGTCACTAGGTTATACTAAAACACTACTAACCAAAGTCCATAGTTTAAAGTTTTACTGCCCCAAGTGTCCACTGTGTCCCATTAATTCATTCCTCCCTTTCTTCCCCCAAACTCCTCAGTCAACTTTTTACTGACTTTATAGTTTTGCCTTTTCTGGAGTGTCACATAGTTGGAATCATACAGTACATGCATGGCCTTTCAGATTGGCTTCTTTCACTTAGTCATATGTATCTAAGATTCCGCCATTTCTTTCATGGCCTGATGGCTCATTTCTTTTATTGCTGAGCAATATTCCATTTTATGGATGTACTATACTTTGTTTGAAAGACATCTTGGTTGCTTCCAGTTATTGACAACTATGAATAAAGTTATTGTGTTAGTCAGACTTTTCATCTCTGTGACAAAACTCCTGAGAAAACAATTTAAGGGAAGTAGGATTTATTTTCTCATGGCTTCAGTCCATCATGGAGGGAGGATCTGGTAAAGCACAGCATCTCACATCATGGTGGCTAGGAAGCAGAGGGAGAATGCTGGTGCTGGTACTAGTGGTCCTCTTCCTTAACCCCATCTGGGCCACCAAGCTATGGGATGGTGTCACCCACATTCAGGGTGGCTCTTCTCCTTTAGTCCTCTCTAGAAACAGCCTCACAGACACACCTGGAGGTGTGCTCTACTGAACTCCTAGACATTTCTCAATCCAATCAAGTTTATAATCATGATTAACCACTTATACTATAAGCATTCATATTCAGGTTTTGGGTGGCTGCAAGTGTTCAACTCATTTGAGCAAATACCTAGCAGAGTGTTTGCTGGATCCTCTGGGAAGATATGGTTAGCTATGTGAAAAACTGCCAAACTCTCCTTCAGCGTACACTTGTCATTTAGCATTCCCAACCAGCAATGAATGAGTTCCTGTTGCTCCACATCCCTGTAAGCATTTGGTGTTGGGCAGTGTTTTAGATTTCTTTGTATGGATCTTGTGCACATTTTGTTAGATTTATTCCTAAGTACTTCATGGGGGGTGAAGGAGATAGTAATATAAATGTTTCTGTGTTGCCAGAAGTCAAGGCTACCTTTTTATTGTGCTCAAGGATCCCTCCCCTGGCTGCTGCAAGAATACTAACTTGACTTCGGTGGCCCATTTCCTCTGCTTTGACTTTGTTTAGTTTCATGCTCTCTGACCTGCTGAAAGCAACTTGTCCAGCAAAAGGGTGACAGTTAAAATTGTGGTCAGATGCGCTCAGCACCAGGCCCTACAATGAGGATAGGTGAGCTCCCAGGTTAGTAATAGCTCCATCTTGTGGAGAGATGGTTCACCCTTCTGAAACCAGCCTTAGGCCCAACAAAGACTCTAGCCAGCACCTCTGTTTTGCCCAGCTCACTTGCTTTTTCTCTATTTAGCAGTTTTAGTGCTCTATCAGGTCCCTCTCTGACCAGCTGTTCTCCAAGGTCACTCTCCAGGAAAGGATTGGAAAACAACCCATGGAGGCAACAGCTTTGCTGGATACAGAGCCCTTGCAATGGCAGTGTTTTGGACCTTTGTCTACAAAACCTTTGAACTGTTGCTGCAGAAGAAGGTGAAAGTTCCTCAGCCTGGTGTGGACTATGGCAGCCAGTAAACATAGGTCTGCTGGCTGGAGGAGGAGCCCCTTAAGTCTCACCAGTGTGGGGAGCCACCTGATCCCTGGCCTCATGGAACTGAATTCAGGGGCTACAGCTTTGGAAGCAGGCCTAGTTACCAGACAACATTGCTGGGGCTGGGCTGAAGCTGCCAGTGAAAGATCCTTGGGAAGGAAACAGGCCAGTGGTGGAGAAGGCCTGGCCTGAGGCTGTACGACCCAAACCAGAGAACCTTGTCCTGGAGTTAAAGTTGGCAGAGTCCCAGTATTATCAAGTTTGCAGTGATTTTTTAAAATTATTTTTGAAAATACTTTTTAACCTCAAACAATCAGAATAGTTACCTTTGGAACACTTTTAGGAGTAGTCTGTTTTTAGATGTCAGAAATTGGCCATAAGCCTAAAAGGAAACTTAATTCCAAAAAGTGCATCATTTACAAAAGTGTCAATGTGAATAAAATCCTTTTTAGAAATAAATTTTGACTTATGTGAACACACACTGATAAGCTGAGGAATCTCAGTAACTGTGGCCACGGTTTTCAAAAGAAAAGGCCAGTGTTTGCCATCCTTTGAGATAGCCTGTTGAAACACATGCTGCCCGTGTGCACAGCAAGCCACTTTTACACTTGAACATTTTTGTGTTAGCTATCTACTTTGAATTTGCATAATTTTGCTTTGATTCTTCATGATATTTTTATTTTGTTGTTTGCATTAACCATAAAGCGTAAATAAAAGAAATAAATGTTTGAAATAAATATCTGAAAGAAGAGGTCATTTCCTTTGGGGGTGGGAGAGAGGTGAGAAGGAAGCTGGAGATGGGTGACACTGACCTTGGCCGTGGAATGATCATGGTGAGAGGCAACTCTGACCTGCATGGAGAGGAGTAGTTGTCATGCCTCTAAGTTACCCCTAAAAGAATCACATGTAGCTTTGGGTGATACCTACAAGAAGAGATACCTTCCATCTCATTGGATCTTCCCACAGAAGAAAACCGGTGGAAGTAGTCTTAGGGCAAAGCTGCCCACCACCCTCTCAGTGCACACATGAGTTTCCCATGGGTCAAAAGAACATCTGGAGCCAGGCCCTGGAGGCTTATGCTTATAGTCCTAGCTATTCAGGAAGCTTAGATCAGGAGGATCATGGTTCTAGGCCAGCCTGGGCAAAAAGCAAGACCCTATCTCCAAAATATTCAAAGCAAAAGGGCTACAAGCATGAATTTCTGTGTTCAAACCCCATCATCATACACACACACAGACACACACACACACACACACACACAAACACACACACACATTTATGCCATATGGAGCCACTTGGCACATCCTTCCTTAGTTTGCTGCCTGCCAGATAAGGAATAAGGTTTTCCTGGTATAAACAGAATGGAGCTGGAGTTATGGATTTTTTTTAATTTTTATTTTATTCATATGTGCATACAATGTTTGGGTCATTTCTCTCCCCTTCCCCCACTTCTCCCCCCTTACTCCCCCTTACCCCTTGCTACCAGGCAGAAACTATTCTGCCCTTATCTCTAATTTTGTTGAAGAGAGAGTATAAGCAATAATAGGAAGGAACAAGTGTTTTTGCTAGTTGAGATAAGGATAGCTATACAGGGAGTTGACTCGCATTGCTTTCCTGAACATATGTGTTACCTTCTAAAGTTAATTCTTCTCGAACTAACCTTTTCTGTAGTTCCTGGTCCCCTTCTCCTATTGGCCTCAGTTGCTTTAAAGTATCTGCTTTAGTTTCTCTGTGTTGAGGGCAACAAATGCTATCTAGTTTTTTCAGTGTCTTACCTATCCTCATACCTTCCTTGTGTGCTCTCACTTTGTCATGTGATCAAAGTCCAATCACCTTGTTGTGTTTGCCCTTGATCTAATGTCCACATATGAGGGAGGACATACAATTTTTGGTCTTTTGGGCCAGGCAAACCTCACTCAGAATGATGTTCTCCAATTCCATCCATCTACCTGCTAATGATAATATTTCATGCTTCTTCATGGCTGCATAAAATTCCATTGTGTATAGATACCACATTTTCTTAATCCATTCGTCAGTAGTGGAGCATCTTGGCTGTTTCTATAACTCAGCTATTGTGAATAGTGCTGCAATAAACATGGGTGTGCAGGTGCCTCTGGATAACCTGTGTCACAGTCTTTTGGGTATATCCCCAAGAGTGGTATTGCTGGATCATAGAGTAGATCTATGTTTAGAATTTTAAGAAGCCTCCAAATTTTTTTCCAGAGTGGTTGTACTAGTTTATATTCCTACCAGCAGTGTAAGAGGGTTCCTGTTTCCCCACATCCTCGCCAACACCTGTTGTTAGTGGTGTTGCTAATGATGGCTATTCTAACAGGGGTGAGGTGGAATCTTAGTGTGGTTTTAATTTGCATTTCCTTTATTGCTAGGGATGGTGAGCATTTTTTCATGTGTTTTTTGGCCACTTGAATTTCTTCTTTTGAGAAAGTTCTGTTTAGTTCACTTGCCATTTCTTTATTGGTTCATTAATTTGGGGAGAATTTAGTTTTTTGAGTTCCCTATATATTCTGGTTATCAGTCCTTTGTCTGATGTGTGGCTGGCAAATATTTTCTCCCACTCTGTGAGTGGTCTCTTCAGTTTAGAGACCATTTCTTTTCTTGAGCAGAAGCTTTTTAGTTTTATAAAGTCCCATTTATCTATGCTATCTCTTTGTTGCTGAGCTGCTGGGGTTCCATTGAGAAAGTTCTTGCCTATACCTATTAATTCCAGAGTATTCTATTGAGATGATCAAGTGGTTTTTGTCTTTTCATATGTTTAACCACCCCTGCATCCCTGGGATGAAGCCTACTTGGTTGTGGTGAATTGGAGTTAGGAATTAAGCCAAAGCTGAGTGAAGTGAGGAATGGGGAGGATGCAGGGATATTGTGACTGCATCATTTCCTTTTTGCCTTAGTGCTGAAGCTGCAGTAAAAGTCTGTCATATAACCAATACACATTTCCCTACATAATTTATATCATCCACACTACTTGGAATACCTAATGCAATGGAAATGCCATGTAAATTGTTACACCGTGTTATTTAGGGAATGATTGCAAGGGAGAAAATCCACATGTTCAGTATGTTTTTGAACATTTTCCATCCTTGTTTAGTTGAATCCACATATATGGAATCCACAGACACAGAAAGTGTTGACTGTGGAGTGGATAGAGCCCAGCTGTACTGTGTTTACCTTTCCCAGTTTTGGCAGGTAACTCTATGGGAAATGTGAACAATGGGGAGAACTAAATATACAGTGTCCTGTTTTCAGAAACTTGCAAGAGGGTTTAGGGCATTTAACTGGAAGGAAATTTGAGTTCTTATTGTGAGTGTTGAGCCTCTGGCTGGCCTCTGTCATGGCTCTTACAGTTCCCAAAATGTGTAGATTTCAGCTTGATGACTGACTGGGCTTGTCCATTATTTCAAATAGGCTGATGAAACCATTGACTATTAAAAAATGTAATTTTTTTGTATCAGCTATGTGTTTACTTTTTTTACTTAACACATAAAATGACCCTACAGGAATAATGATTACATATAGCCAAGAAATACATTTAAAATGTATACAATGCATTATTACTTATTATAGTCATCATTCTGTGTGACAGATTAGTAAAGCTTATTTCTTCAAACTAAACTTTTGTATCAATCTCCCCTTTCCCCAAACACCTCTTCACAGCATCTGGTAACCACTGTCTCCACTGTGTCTTTCTATGAGTTCAGCTGGTTTAGAGTCTACATATTTCACTTAGCTCGATTTCTTCCAGGTTTATCCATGTTGTCACAAATAACAAAAATTTCCCTCTTTATAATATCTACCCTTTTTATTCATCTGTTCGTGCATATTTAGTTTGCTTCCGCATCTTTGCTACTGCAACCAGTGATGCAATGAACATGGTATTGCAGGTGTCTCTTTCAATTTCTTTGGACGCTTTTTTTTTTTTTTAGTGGCACTGGGGTTTGAACTCAGGGCCTCATGCTTGCTAGGAAGGTGCTTTTAGCCCTTGAGCCATTCCTCCAACCTCTCTTTCAATTTCTTTTCATTCTTTCTTTCTTTTTTTCAGTACCAGGGTTTGAACTCAGAGTTTTCACCTTGAGCCACTCCTCAAGCCCTTTTTTGTGAATTTGTTTTTTGAGACAGGTAGGGGCTCTCAAACTATTTGCTCAGGGTTGGCTTTAAAACTATTTGCTCCTGATTTTTGCTTCCTGAGTAGCTAGGATTACAGGTGTGAGCCACAAACGCCTGGATTCAATTTCTTTGGATATACCCAGGAGTGGAATGGTTGGATCATTTGGTAATCCTTTTTTATAATTTTCTGAGGAATTACATGGTGTTTTCAATAGTCCCACCAATAGTACACAAGGGTTCTCTTTTTTCCATACCCTGGCCAAGACTTATCTTTCATCTTTTTGGATAATAGCCATTCTCACAGGTGTGAGGTATATCTCATAGTGGTTTTAATTTTCATTTTCCTGATGATTAGTGATGATGAACAGCTTTTTTCATATCTGTTGCCTATTTATGTTTGTTTTGAGAAGTATCTATTTAGTTCTTTTGACTTTTATCCCTATCCTTACAATCTTTATTGGTGCTGGAGATTGAACCCAGGGCCTCGCACATGCTCAGCACAAACTCTACCACTGAATTAGAATCCCAACTCATTCTAATTTTTATACATTATTGAACTTTTTTTGTTTGTTTGATACAGTGTCTTGCTATGTTGCACAAGTTAGACTCCAGTTCTTGTGTTTAAGTGATCCTCCAGCTTCAGCCTCCTGAGAAGCTGGGACTTCAGGAGTGCACCACTGTGTCTGGATTCTTTTGCCCATTTTTGATTAGGTTATTTATTTTGTTGCTACTGAGTTGTTTGAATTCCCTATGTGTTTTGATATTAGTCTGTTATCATATGTATGGTTTGCAAATATTTTCTCCCAGTCCATGAGTTGTCACTTCACTTTATTGTTTTCTTTGTTGTGCTTTTTGGTTTGAGGCAATCATATTTATTTATTTTTGTTAATGTTTCTTATGCTTTTAGGGTTATATGCAAGAGCCTTGCCAAGACCAATGTTATGGAGTAATTCCTCTCTGTTTTCTTCTAGTAATTTTATGGTTTCAGGTCTTAGGTTTAAGTCTTTAATCAATTTTGAGTTGACTTTTATATATTGCTTGAGAAAAAAGTCTCACTTCTTCTGTTTGTGGATAAAAAAATATTTTTTAATGTTATCAAAAACCACTTCTGAGTAGGACCCCAAAATACTTGCACAGTAATGCAAATGATTCTAGAAAATAAAACTTCCTTTGCCTGAGTATTACGTGTTCTAGAAAAGAAATAACTACATCCCAACAGGTGGCCAAGTATATTTTTGGAAGCTTACTTATATACTTATTTTATTTGTTGAGAAGCAAATCACAATAGATAGCCAAACACCCCATGTAGCATTACAACCCAGTTGCTGCAGCTGGGGTCATAAGAGCCCATCATGAGGAAATCTTCCTGTTGTGAACTGAATGTTTATGCCCCCCAAATTCATATGTTGAAGTCCTAACCCCCACTGGGATGTAATAGAATTAGGAGGTGAAATTTTGAAGGATAATTAGGTCACAAGGGTTGATCCCTTGTGAATAGTATTAGAGGGGTACCCTGAGGCTCTATTGATCTTTCCACCATGTGTGGATACAAGGACAAGTGAGCAGTCTATAATCCAGAAGTAGCCCTCTCCAGACCCAGATCATGCTGGCCCTGATCTCAGGCTTCTAACTCCAGGGCTGTGAGAAACAAATTTCTATAGCTTATAAGGCACAGTCTCTGATACTGTTTCTGTAGAAACCCACACTGACAAAGACACTTCCCACCTCTGCTCTTAGTAATGTTTCATCTGAAGCTTGGAAGTGACCATCTAGAAGAGTCTGCATTACCAAAATCAGCAAATGCTCTTCATCTTTTTTCAGAAAGCCAGATATTAAACATCAGACACCACTGCATTTTAAAAATCATTATTTTCATTCATACTGCTATTTATTTGCTTTGCAGTGTGGGAGATTAAACCCAGGACCTTACCTATTTAGGCCAGCACTCTAACAGTGAGCCACACCCCCAGTCTTATTGCCATATTTTAAATGGATTATTAAAAAATAAGGTGAAAACATCACATCCCATTCCCTTTAATACTTAAGCATGCATTTGCTTTTCTTTTTTGTCCATATTGGGGATTGAACTCAGAGCCCCAATCATGTCAACCTCTGCCCTATCCCATTCCCATCCCTAAACTGATAGAAATCTCAGTCTCATGAAGGGGAAAAGAAAAGGAAAAGGAAAGAGGAAAGGAGGAAAGACTAGCTCAGCTGCAAACTAAACTTCCCTTCCTGGACTCTGGACCCAAAGTCAAAGCTCTCTCTGTCTCTGTCTCTGTCTCTGTCTCTGTCTCTGTCTCTGTCTCTCTCTCTCTCTCTCTCTCTCTCTCTCTCTCTCTATATATATATATATATATATATATATATATATATAGTGCCCAGGGATTTGAGAGTCAGTTGCAGACATTGTGAAAATTTACCCCTAAAAGTTTCACCATATATTTGTGAAGAAACGAGCATTCTCCTGCATCAGCACTGCACCAATTTCTCACTCAGAAAATTAACTTTACATAATATTTTAATAGGGAGTCCCTATTTCATTTTCCTCATAAACTAATATCTCATCACTGGTGTTGTAAATTTAATTACTTGGTCAATCTTGCAGATCGCCATTGCAAAGGTAACCTTTTTCCTTTAAATCTAAAAGAAGTTAAGGCTGTGGAACGTTCTTGTTCTCCAAAATGCATTCACCCGGTGACAACTTTTGTCTATTCCTATTATTTCCATGGTGTTAAGCTGGTTGCTTTTCATTTTCTATTTTTCCTTTTACTTCTTTTAGCTAGACTCCATCTGTAAAAAATAACTTCCTGTTTATTCTTTAAAAAAAGAAATTTAAATATCAATACAAACTCATGGATTTTTAAAAAATCTCTGTGTAATAATTCTTTCTTGCCTCCCCTCCCGCAGAGCTTGGGATCTAACCCAGGGCTTTCAACATGCAAGGCAACACAAAGCAAGCATCCAGCCCCATTACTGTTACTGCTTTTAATGTTCAAATTGCCCCATAATTGGTCAGGGAAACCTTTCCAAATGGGAACCTACACACTTTTGATTTTTGCATATGTGCTTTTATTTTTAAATATTTATATGTATTTACTTATATATGTTGATTGACAAAATTATATTTATGGTATATAACATGCTCTGATATATGTATACATTGTGGGTTGGCTAAATCAAACTAACATATGAATTATCTCACATACTATTTTTGTGGTGAGAACATTAAAAAAATCTACTCAGCAATTTTCAAATATATAATACATTATTATTAACTATCGTCACTATTTGCACAATAGATCTGAACTTATTTTTTCACCCATTAGTTTCTGAGCACTGATATTTATAGCAGAAGATAATTCAAGCTTTGGACTTTCTTTGACCCAGTGTAGAATCAGCTATTTCTCCAACTTCATTTTAGTAGGAAATGGTATTTACAACTAGCATTTGAGCCACTGTGAACCCATTGCCTATCAGGTCATTACTTCTAGATTTTGTAGAGCTAGCACATATATAGAAACGAATAAGACCATACAAATGAACTCTGATCCCGTCCAACAGCGTTTCTGCCATTCCAACTTCTTTCCAGTTTCCCACAGTGAGCATCCCGGCTATCAGCAACATCAGTGTATTTTCACTCAATTGCTGAATGCTACCATGGACACAAACGAGCTTTGGAAATGTCTCTTTCCTTAAAGAAAATTATATGCACACATCTACATTGGCAAAGGTCACTCTCTTTGTCCCTTTAGGCTTTGCTGACATTTTGGTTCCTGCATTCCTTGGCTCTGGGGAAGCTGGAGAGCAAAGACTTGGTACCCAGGACCCAGCCCTGCGGCCAGGAAAGCGCCTCACCACAGGAGCACAGCGGCATCCAAGGGCTCAAAGGGCTGCAACCAGGTGTCCTGGTCGTTCTCTAACCCGCAAGTGGCAGACAGTCAGGGGATCCGGGTGTTCGCTGCCATCGTGGGCTCGGGGCCTGAAATACAGGCAGAGAGTCCCTGAGAAGGAGTCGCTGAAGGTGAAGATGTGGGAGCCATCGGACACGTTGAAGAAGGGCAGCTTTCCCGCCTCGTAGTCCAGGAAGATGCCCACGCGGCGGGGCGGCACGCGCAGGGTGAGCGCCACGCGCTGCGGGTCCAGCACGAAGTACTCGCAGCCGTTCCACAGCCCCATCACCCAGTAGCCGGCGGCCGGGCTCAGGCGCGCGTGCTCCGCGCGCGGCACAGAGGCCAGGCACGCGCCCAGGAACCAGCGGCTGCGGCGGCCCACGTGCACCTCCCAGTAGTGGCGGCCCGTGACAAAGCGCTCGCGGCCCAGCACGCACGTCTGCCCCAAGAACCGCTGAGGATCGCAGGCTGCCAGGCTCGGCGACCCCCGGCACGACCACACGCTCTTGCCATCCTCAGAGACCTCCAGGCTGGGATGCGCGGTGGCTGGATCCAGGGTCACGTCCACTACGCAGAAGCACAGGGTTAGTGCCAGCTAGGGAGATTCCGGGACTCTCCTGTCTAACCCCCGAAAAGCAAACTTTTAGTTTCTTCAGGTGGAACAATCCATGGAATGTCACCTTCCACCCCACTCTGGCAAACCCTGTTTCCTTGTCTTTCTCCCCAAATGGCATGCATGCAAGTCACTCCTCTGCATTTGAAAGTGGTGAGAAGAATGTTGTTCTTTCTCTGAACTAAAGGTTCCTGATACTTGGTATCATGAGAGAAAACAGACAGAAAATAAGGTAGATTCATGGGATGGAGCCCCTGTGCAAGACAAAGGAGCTACTGACTGGTCCTATTCCTGCTGGCCCTACCACTCAGTGACTTTGCGATCACCCTGTGAGCTCAGGGCCTGCCTTTCAGGCACTTTCAGGATTTTTAAAACTGAAAGGAACATCGGAGATCACCTAGTCTGTGCCATGCATTCATTCCATCACCACTGCCTCCGCCTCCTCCTTCTGTTCTTCTCTCCTTCCTACCCTCACTTTCCACTACTCCTCCGCCCTCCTTCCTCCTCCTCCTCTTTCTTCTACCTTTTTCTCCTCCCTTTTTTCTTTCTTCTCCTCCTACTCCTCCCCTCCTTCTTCCTCTTTCCTTCCCTCCTCCCTCTCTCTCTTATCCTCTCCCTCCCCTTCCCCTTTCCCCTTCTCCTCCTTTCTGTTTTTTTAAGTTAGTGTTTCCCCACGTCCTCCCTGGTGTCCTCATGCCTCAGCCTCTTGAGTGCTGGGATTATAGGGGTGTACCATCATGTCTGGCCTGGGGATCCTTTCTATGAGATGAACTGAGAGCTCCTTTCCAGACTGCATTCTGCCTTGCAAATAGATCCAAGAAGCATGGTTCCTGCCATTGGGAAATGAACCTGGCAAACCTGGAAAGCTATGTGTGGGAGCATGTTTGTGTGTACATGTGAGTAGGAAGACATGAGTGCACATGCTGCATGTCTCGTGTACATGCAAGTGTGCTGTGTGTCTGGTGTCCAGGCCCTGGTCGTGGCTCCTGAAGAAACCTGACTTTAATCTCAGCTTTTGTCATCCCTTCTACTTAAGATCCAGTCAAACCAACTTAGGAATCAGTTTTTCAGCTTCAGTTACCTGCATATTGTTGGGCTCCTCTCCACTCTGAAACCAAACACAGAGGAAAAAGAGGCTTAGAAAGCTGAGTCGGCAACTCTGGAACCTTGAGGGCAGCTCAAAATGCATGAAGGATGGCATTTTCCTGAGAATTTGGGGTTGGGTAAAGCCCTAGCATCAGCACTGGGTTCTACAAAGCTGTGTGCAGACTGAAGCAGTGCTAGGAAGAGCAGGAGTTGGAAATGAAGCCTCTTGTCTGACTTGTCAGAGGCCCAGCTGAACATGGCTCCTTCCAAGATGTCTTCTGGTCACTCTGTCTTTCCACAATGGGTCTCCTTTCTTAATGAGCCATTGTGAAGAAATTTCTATTTTGTTTCCTCTTGTTCTGTTTTGTAACAAAGAGTTGACCAAAAGCAATACAAGATTTTTTTTTCAGAGCTCTACACATTTAATCCTGGTTTTGTATCAGAACGAACCAGTAGAACTTTAAAAATATGTAACTCTTGCATAGAATAACTCAATTCTGTAAAATCTTGATTCTCCCCAAACTTAATCTATAAATTCAAAACAATCTGATGCAAATCTATTTTTGGATTTTTAAAACAACTTTATAAATTTATCCTGTAATTTGTATCTTAAGAATATTTATTAACTTCAAAAAGGAAGTAGAATGGGGAAGGAGGACTTGTCCTTTCAGATACCATAAAAGCCATAGCAATAACAAAGAATGAGGTGGTAGCTGGGCCAGTGGACACACCCATTTAGACATGGGAACTGAATGAACACTAAGGGTTACATCTCTACCTGGATAGCATTGGGGAAACAGTCTCACCAAACAGAGGAAAATCACTGGATTTTCTTCTTCCACCCAGAAAATGGAGAATTCTTAGGATAAAGACCTACACATAACACATATTGTTATAGTTTGGGTCTGGAATGTCCTCGGAGGACCTCGTATCAAAAGCTTGGTCCTCAGCTTGGCAGTATTGGGAAGTGGTGGAACCTTTAAGAGGCGGGGCCTCGTTGGAAGACTTCCAGCCATAACGGAGAATGCCCTTAGGTGGATTAGGACCCCAATCTCTCCTTTCTATGTTTGCTTCCCTGTTATGAAGGGAACAGCTTGCTCTACCAGATGCTCCCACTCCTCTCTCAATGTGCTGCCTTACCACAGAATCAAAGGCCAAGTCACCATGGATTGAAACCAAAATAAACCTTTCCTCATTATAAATTGATCATCTCATGTGTTTTGTTATAGAAACAGGAAGCTGACTAACACACATATAAAGTAATACAAGAACATAGAAGAGAATATCTTTGTGACTTATGTGTGGCAAAGATCTTCTTCAACAAAACTTCAAAAACACAAGCCATAGGTAAGCATTTCCTGAATTTGATTTTATAAAAAATAGTAACTTCTTTTTTTTTCTGGCACTACTGAGGTTTGAACTCAGGGTCTCACACTTGCTAGGCAAGTGCTGTACCACTTGCGTCAGATCCTGGTGCCCCCTCCATTTTTCTTTTGTTATTTTTCAGATAGAGTCTTATGCTCTTTGCCTGGGCTGGCCTCAGCCACGATCCTCCTATCTATGCCTTCCACTTGGCTGGGATCACAGGCATGCACCACAAGGCCTAGTTTATTTTGTTGATTTGGGGTCTAACTTTTTGCAAAGGCTGACCTTGAAATATCATACTCCTGATCTCCACCTCCTGAATAGATAGGATTATAGGCATGAGCCATTATACCAGGTAAAAAATTAATAATTTCTTTTCAGCAGTGGAACCTGGAAAAGACTAATGCCAGATGACATAATGGGAAAAGGAATTGACAATACCAATGTGGGAAATATATACATATGCATACACACACACACACACACACACACACACACACACACACACACACATATATATATACAGGTATACACAACACACACACACACACACACACACACACACACACACATATCAAGAAAAAGACAGCAGCCCTTAAGAAAAATGGGCAAAAGTTGTGAACTGGAGGTTTTCAGAAGAGGAAGCC
This sequence comes from Castor canadensis, assembly GCF_047511655.1. Classification (NCBI taxonomy): domain Eukaryota; kingdom Metazoa; phylum Chordata; class Mammalia; order Rodentia; family Castoridae; genus Castor; species Castor canadensis. The sequence goes on from NC_133401.1 coordinate 69,108,875, forward strand.
TCAAAAACCAACTAATATAGAGGGGTGCTCAAACTTTTTAGTACTCATTGAGCAATCATTTATCCTATTGGCTGTAAATTTAGAAAGCTAGCTCACGTTGGATGCGTGCACACAGAACCTCCATGTAGTGCCGATGGCAGGATGGTGGTACTCTGAAAGCCCTCTGTCCCACTAGTGGACAAATCCCCATGGGCCAGCAATTCCCCTCCTGTGTATGCATCCCAGAAACATCTCCATGTAGGGTGATAGGGACGCATTTGAAGCTATGGATTCAATGCTGTCTGAGGTGGTGGGGAGTCAGAGGCAGCCTGGTTGTCTACTCCAGGAGAGCAGCTGGCTAAAGTGGAGTGCTCTGCAGCAAAGAGAAACAGACCAGATGCTCACATGGGACAGATATTCAAATGAGATGCATGGAAAAAGCAAGAAGCAACATGAGACTGTGCATGTCACTTACATGACTAAAATGTATACGCAAAATAGGAATTCACATTTTTAAGAATATATACTAAAGATGTACAATAGACTGTTTGCCTTATTGGGGGAATACTGGGAATTATGGAGAGAAATATTTACATATATTATAATGTGCCTCTCCAGACCCACAGGCAGTCTTTGAGTATAGACACCAGGTGATTGTGACAGCAACCAGGATAAGAACCAATGGTTTCCAGCATTTTTAGGCTTCAGAACAATATAAAAATAAACATAAAGGTAAAACTGGAGTCTAACCCCTATTAAGTGATGTAGAGTAATATGTGCAGTCAGGCTTGGAATGGAGGCAGATGAGTGGCAGGTTAATCAGGTTGAGTATCAACATGCTGAGATGTTCCTATGTCCCTTGTGTATGGTGGCTTGACATAGTGATTTGGTTTTTTTGACATTACAATGGTGTGAAAGACATGTGCATTCAATAGAAACTCTACTTCAAGTTTTGAATGTGAATTGTTTTTCAGGCTAGTGATACATGGTATGATATTCTTTGGAGATGTTGGGCAACCATACACGATAGATAACATGGTTAACTGACCAGAAATCTACAGTGTGCTGTGTTGCTGAACTATGTTTGCCAGAGTTAGATTCATTAAAAGCATTTCCAACCAGGACATTTTCAACTTATAATGGGCTTCCTGGTATGTAACTCCATCATGGGTCAGTCAGGAATAATAATGAGAAAGAGTGGGAGAGAAATAGGCTTCACTCACCAGCCTGGCCTTCACTCCTTCTCCAGTCTGAAATAGCAAAGGAAAAACAGAATAAGAACATCAGGACACTGCAGCTTCCCTGTTCACACATCGCATTTTACACCACCCCTGCTGTTTCCACCCTTCTCCAGCCACCCAAGGAACCAGCAGTGCTCCACCCTGGGCTTCATACCTGGTCGGGACATGAGATAACCAGGATGGAATAGTTCTAAGAGGGGTCACTTACCAAGCTCTGTCTGAAGCTTCTCTATAAGCAAAACAGAGAAACCATCAATGAGTGGAATCATCTTCCAAACTTCTTCCTAGGTTACTAAGTCACTGAAGAGATTCCTTAGTCTTAAACCACTGCTAACCAAAACCCCATCCTTGTTTCCAACTTGCCAGAATTCCACATGCGGGATTCTGATGCCCTATCCTAGTCATTCAGAGGTAGAAAGCTGCAACCAGCTTAGTAGCAAAGCTGGTTTGCTACTAAGAGTTTTTTCCCAATGCTCAGACCTGGTTTGAAGAAGCTACTGCTTCACCCTGAAATCACAACCCTTTCCTGGGGAGGAGCTCCTGATTAAGTCCAGGAAAATAAGTACAGCCTGTGTAACTCTCAGGGTCATATACTGAGTACTTCAAGTGCTGGAAGGACATCGCACTCAGTTGTCCCCTGGCATGATGCCAAAGACTCTGAGATTTTTGTCACTACAATGCATTCTTTCCATCTCTCCACTTTTTCTTCTCTGTAAAAACAAATGTTCCTGGGAAAGCTAACACTATACACTAAATACAATCATGGTATTAGAGTTGTTTTGTTTGTTTTCCCCTGCAGGGCTAGATAGATTGAAACCCTTTCAGTTTTGTCTGCAGTTTTTCTAGGACAGCCACATTTTGGTCCTTGATATCTTCTTTCTACCCATGGGGCCTTATCCATCTCCCCTCCCTCTGGGTTCGATCATCATCTTTTGTAAACGCCCCCCCGCCCCATAATTTGAAGTTGATATGCTCCTCTGGGGGGAAAAGTGAATTGATAAAGTATTCAAACCTTAGTGCAAATAAAAGACCGCCCCCCTTCCCAGTGGCATTTGCACTAAAAAGAGAAGGGTGTGTATCCTAGGAAGATGAACCAGAGGGAGCAAATGTTTAATGGTAGAATTTTAACTGAATCATGTAATTTGCAGGAAAGGGGCTGGCAGAGTCTGTGTAAAGGTTCTCCAGTCAGATTTTGGCAGCTGTGTACCCACAAGGGTATCCACCCATTGTCCTTTCAGCCCCTTTGGAGAGGAGAAGCCTATAAGGCTTGGTTTAGAATTAAATGGGTACAATCCATTTCTCCCCAAAAGAAGCCTAAAACCACGGAAGGTCTCCTTCCATCCCAGTGGTTAGCAGCCTACACTGTGGGTGGGGAAACCCCAAACTTACCAAGCTGTGCAGTCAGTTTTCCTGGAAAGGAAAGGAAAAGAGGAATCTCAGGTAGGACAGATCCATGATCACTGAAGTCTCACTGTGCCCTGTCTGGGCTGGACAAAATCCCGTGGAGGAAGGGAAGGGGAAGAGCAAACTTCTGTCCCATTCTCTCTCTTTGCCCTGCTCCTAAATCCTTCCTCCTGCTCAATGGTTCTTTTTGGTGACCCAGAGCCTCCTTTGCGCTGCTCAGGGATGTGGGCTTAGAGTGCTCCTCCACCCCAACTTACCTTGGTCCTTCTCTGCCTGCTTCTTTAGCTTTGCTGAAAGGAAGAAAAAAGAGAAGATTGATTATATGTCCTTCCATGCCCATTTCTTGGTCCCATTCCAACTAGGGCAGGAGGGTGCTTCCATAAGCCACTCTGGGGTCCAGTACCTGCCAGGGTGTCCCTCAATGTCCCCTCCACCATGTTCTTCTGAGCAAAACCAGTCTTGAGGGACATGCATACCTTGGGACCGCCGCTGCTTGTGAATGTAGTACAGTGCCAGCGATGAAAGGAGGGCCAGGAGGAGTGGCAGTGCCACCAGGGTCCCAAGGAAAGGTTTCTTCCAGGGGGAAGGTCCCAGTAAAAATATGTCTGGAAAATACCCCCAGAGTGTTGTCTCCATTTAGGTGTCACTAACCACTGAAACAAGACTGTCTTGGACCCCCTGTGCTGGCAAATCTTTCAAGTGTCCTTTGTTTGGCTGACTAAACCTTCTGGGTCCACTAGAGTCATTGTAAATTGAGTGTGAGAGCAGCTGCATGGCTTTCTTTTCTGGTGGGATCAGGTGGAATGGTGGTGAACTTGAACTTGCTCAGAGGAAGGAGAAAGTGATGTAAACTGCAGGAAGTGAATGGAGGTGCTAGTGCTGCCCTCACCCCTGCTCCTGCTTAGAACTGACCTCCCTCCTTTCTTCCTGCTCCTGCTGTATGTCTGAAGGAATGGAGAGTCCACAGTGTTTTGCTTATGTCTGAAGCCCAGTAATTGTTCTACCCTGCTGTGGAATCCACAAGTTGTCTCTTTGCTTCTTGCAATTGGTTTCTATGTCGTTCTCAACACACCTTTGGAAGAATTGCTAACAAAGCAGTAGCATGCTAAAGATTGCTCCCCAAATCCCTAGGGGAGCATCTGCTCCAGGCAGGATATGGCCAAGGCCAATGCTAAGGTAGACAGTGGCCAGAAGATGAAGAGAGGAGAGCAAAAACTGACAGTAACCCTTTAGAAACTCTTGTGGCAATTTCATAATTCCGTTTTTAAATGGTACTTTTCTCTCCAAAGTCTTTCTTTAAAGAATATTTTTATCTTTCAAAACATGGTGGTAAACTATACAAAACAAGCCTATCACCTTAGCTGTCTCCCACCCCTTTGTTTCAGGTGTTGGGAATCAAACTCAGCACCTCGTGCATTTGAAGCCAGTGCAGTACCCCTAAGCTACACTCTCAGTTCTCATCTTAACCATTTTTCTAGTGTTCAGCTGAGGGGTATTAAGAATATCCACATTGCTGATGGATGTCATCAGCATCCATCTCCAGAAATTTTTCATCATCCCAAACTGAAACCCTTTATCCACTGAACACTGATTCTTCTCTCCTCACAGCCTAACACCACTATTCCACTTCTTGTGTCTGTAAAAATTTGACTATTGTAGGCACTTCATGTAAGTGAAGCCATACAGTACTTTGTCCTTTTGTGTTTGGCTTATTTCACTTAGCATATGTGGTCTACTTCTTTTTTTTTAGTTTTGTTTTTCTAGAGCTGCATTTTCATTGTACCTTACAAAGACATTAAACCACAATGGATTTGTCCTTCACCACAGATGGTTTTCACAGCACAAACTCGGGGGTTAAAAGCAAGGACTTCAGAGTTTGATGCCTCCTTGACCTGTTGCCCTCAACCTTGGCCCTCTGTTCCAGCCCCTCAGGCCTCTGTGCTCTTTCCCTCTACTGATTCACAGCCTCTATAAAGGAGTATATACATACAAAAACATACACATATAAAACTATATGCAAACTTAATAAATAATAAGCAATATAAATTTACAACAATGATAACAGGTTCTCAGAAACTGCTTTTGCTAAAAAGCCCTGACTCCAAAGCCCTGACTCCAAAGCCCTGACTCCTCACTTTGGCCCAAAAGTTGACTAAAAGCAAGAGGAAAGCCTGGCACCCCTGCTTTCATTTTGTCTCTTTTTGTTCTGAGTCCTTTTCGTGCAATCACTGTGAGTTCCAGGAAGGACAAGACTGATTGACAACATCTTTATGAGAAGGGACTGAAATTATGCAGATCCTGAAGGACAGACCACCCCTAAGTGAGGGCAATTAACTACAAAGGTGAGGCTTCACTCTGGAGCAGGAGTGATCATCAGGAACCAGATTGCTCCCCACAAGTGATGACAGCACTGACAAGGAATCTCTGGAAGAACCAGAACTGAGATAATGATCTGCCAGGCCACACTTTGCCTGGGACCACTTAATTATGTATACCTCTTGCCCTCTGCCCAGCTTCTACCCCTAGTTAAGCCCAAAGATGAGGCTTGCTCTGCCTCGTCTCATGGCGTGCCTGTGCCTCCTGATAAGTTTGCTTTCTCTGTCCTTCACCGCTATTCTTCTCTTTATTTGGTGTATTGGGGTGAGTGGCCAGACCTGACATTTTGGCATATGGGAGTTAGGCCTTTGGCATAGAACTCTGGCTACAAATTTAGATTTATGCACAAATCTAAAAAGAAAAACAAAACTGGATTTTCCTTATACAAAAAGAGATATTCCTTCCTTCTCCTTTCTCAGAGCATTTCCTTTAGGGAACTTATAAATTCTTTCTCTATTCCTTTGACTACAGGTAAATTATTTTGACACCTAAACAAGCCTCTTGCCAGTTTTGCAACCCAGTTTTTTTTAGGGGAAATCTCTTTGACATACAAACATTAAGAACAAAACACTCTTATCTCTACCTGGCTTCAAGTCATTACTATATGTTTGACATAGAGATATGAGATGTTTAATTTTGCCTTTGGATAAAGACAGCTAGCACAGATGGCCATAGAATGAACTGTGTGTGATGAATGATGCTGCCAGGTCCTCCAATATGAGGACAAATTATTGTTTATCTTGAGACCATGTATGCTCAGTGGGTTCGATATGCCTGACCCAAAGGGAGAAATTTCTTTCTGCTATAATAATGCAATAATTGATTTAGACCGATGTGAAATGGCCCATAGGTTGAATTTTATTCAACTCTTAAAACAACTTAGAGCTATGAACATTAAGGCTGTCCATTGGGTGCCTCCTAATAAGATTTTGATGCTAAATAATAGCCTAAACTTCAACTTTGCCTAAACAGCTACTTCCCCCAGTAACCCTTTTATAATTCATAGACATATCCTGTTGCTCTCAGGCACCCTTCTCTGCTTTGTTTTTCTCTTCAGCTAATTCTGCCTTCCAGGGTATGATGTGGTTTACTCATTGTATTGTTGTCTATTTCCCCCACACTGAGGAGAGGCTGAGGGTAGAGTTTTGGGGTACATTGTGAGTGCTCTATTTGTAATTGTTTGAGGGATGAAATTAGGGACACATGGGATCTCATGATGATCTCTAATGATTAGAGTTTATGAGTTTTAGTGTATGGCCTTTAGCATGGTATTTTTGTCTCCCTAGGGTCTTGCCCATCTATTGTTTGGGTAGTCAGCTGCATTCTTAGTGAGTGCCTGATATCTGATTTGATGACTTTTCAGATGTCAAGGCCAACTTGCCCCACCAGGTTGGGACTCAGAATTATTGTGTCCTTACTGACCACCTTTGGGCCAAATGGGACATGGAGAATGTGAAAACTAGGATAATAATGGTGAACCAGGGCCTACTGACCTGCTATCTGCACCACAAACTCTTTCTTCTGGACCAGCAAGGAGTTCTGGATTGAACAGGACACATTGCTATGGGCTCACTTTCGGACAACCACAGATGTTTCAAGACTGAACAGGCCTTGGGCATTCTGTACAATTGCTTCAGATTCTGGAGGCAGGCATTGACCCTGGTGGTCTCTCCACTGGACCGTAGGCTTGGGGTACCAGCCACTAGAGCTGCATCTCAGCTGAATGCTTCCTTCCTTGAAGCCCTTAAGGGAGATGTAAGGGTCTGAACCAAATCCTGGGAGAGGCAGGAGGAGTGAGAAAGATCAGGCTCCTTCCCTGAAGGTATGCCAGAAATCCATGGCACCATTCACCATCTGAGCCATTTGAGGTCACTGTATTGGGAACTGTGACTGCTCTTCATGTGGGTGGGCTAGAAGTCCCCAACCATGGATAGTAAATAAGAACTTAGATTAGCACTGGTATTCAGGGGCAGTACTATCCCTGAGGGTTGTTTGGAAACATGGAGAAGGGCTATACATATTATGCAAGGGAAATATACAAGGGGTAGCTCCCTAGAATGAAGAATTACCCACCTCAGATTCCATTAAATTGTCTTCTCTTGATTCTCAGTAGAGTTCAAATGCCTGGTATATATACTCCTTTGTCTTCCCATTCTATCTATCTATCTATCTATCTATCTATCTATCTATCTATCATCTATCTATCTATTTATATTTTGCAGCACTGGGGATTGAACCTATGGCCTCGTGAATGCTAGGCAAGTAGTCTATCACTGAGCTACACTCCAAGCTATATATTTTGAATTCGCAAAAGATTATTAACATGGTTTAACTGTCAATTCTCTACATAATGCATATTAAGAAAATTTTGAGCCTTTCTTCATCCTTTTCATTCACACACCCTAGGCAGCCAGTTTCATTAGTTTCTGGTTTATCCTCTTTTTACAATGTTCCTTCTTTCTTATACACAAAAACATACCACCAAACCTCTTTCTTATCTTGATTTTTTTAAAATCTTAGTAATGCATCTTAAGAATCATTTCACATTTGCTCATTGGGTTCCCTCTCATTTTTCTAGCTGCAGAGTGTGGATTGCTCCACGTGTGTATGAACCACACTCAGGTCCTATGTGTGGGTATTTGCAATTACAAATAATGCTACAAAGATTAAATTTACACAAAAGCCTTTCTTATATTGGAGGTATCTGTTCAGGGTGAATTCCTGGAGGGGGAATTGCTGTGTCCAGGAATAGACGCACAGGCAATCCTGTTAGCTATTGCCAAATATCCCTGTCCTGGACTTGGAGCTTTACCAACAAGGTAGTAGCAGACTTGCCACTCCGTGTCTCCAGCCTTTTTTGTTGTTGTTGTTGCCTTTTTGCCAGTTTTAGGCAAAAATTATGCATCTTTATGTAGCTTTAGTTTGTCTTTCTGTCACTATGGGTAAAAATGGTCATCTTTTCATAAAGGGTCCTTGTGTATTTTTGTGAAGTATTTGTTTCTTTTTTTTCATTTGAAAATGGACCTATCGCTCCCTTTTTAATAGTGCTTTTTTTTCTTTCTTCAAATTAGGGATATTCTCCATGATTCTAGTCCTACTTGAGCAAAGCATCTCTGTCCAAACTAACCCTTTTTTCCTTGTCCTCTGCTGGTGCTTGGCCAGGGCACGCACCTGCTACCTCCAGCTCCCAGATGGCTTCACCCGAGAAGTCGCCAGACAGAAAGCGGCACCCGTAGGGGCCCTCGTCGGAGGGAACCATGCGGCGGAGGTGCAAGCTCACGCTGCCATCTGCTATCTCGTCCGTGATGAGTTTGGTCCTGTTCTGGAACCGCGCCATCTGCTGGGCGAAGAGCTCCTGCCGCTCCTGGTAGAGCTGCACCACGTCCGAGGCATGGCTGCGGAACCAGCGGATCTCCATGTTTTCAGCATCCTGGTATGGTGACAGGTGGCACGGGAACTCCACTTCTTCTCCGACGAGGGCCAAAATGGACTCCCCAGGGCCTATTACTTTTACCTCCTCTAGGAAGACCAGCCAGAACAAGGGGCAAAATCAACTCTCTTCAAATATATATTTATCTTTCCAAGTCAGACATCCACAGTAAAATATTCAAATGACAAAAGGAAAGCGTCTATGAAGACAATCAACCTGGTTTCTTGAAGAAGTAACTGCCGTGACAAAAGTGTGAGTACAGGTTAAAACGTGGAACATTACAGTCAGACACAATGTGTAGTGCTGGGTTGGTCATTGGTTTGACCCAATCGGGTGCAAATGTTCTTTGGGGGACTGAGTGAATGTGGCTGTGACAGAAATGAAATGCAGTATTTGTCCAAAATAAGCAATTATCAAAAACACTATGCACACAGGACCTTGAGTAAAAATTTGCATATTTGCCAAAGTGTGCAGAGAAAAAGACATGGAAAGAGGGACACCAACACATGGGAGTAGATATTTCCTATTTTTGTTTGTCAGATTTACCAATTATTTTTTCAAAAAATAATACACATGTACAGTTTCCATAAAAATAAAAATATGTAAATAATCTTTAAGGGTTTCCTGATCCTTCTGCTGCTGAGACTTACATTGATCTTTCATTTAATCATTCCCTTCTTCCACGGTGTCTCCATGTGGTCTCTCTGCTCTCCCCAAACCAGTCCTTTTTGCTTTTAGTCCTGTTTCCTTCTTTCTAAGTTCAGCCAAAACCTGTTCCTAGAACTCAACCCTGGTAGATTCTTTGTCATCTTTCACATTGCCCATAGATCATAGGTATCTTTCTTTGTGCCATTTGGGACACATGGTTTTCCACTGGTTGTATCCCCAACAACTTCCTACCCTCTTCTTTTTCCAGGGTACCCTCAGCTGTCTCTCCCACACACCTGATTTCTGACTCCCTGGCTACACCCTGCCTCAGTTTTCCCTCTATCTGGCAACTTCCTGGAGAATGTGCATTTCACAAGGTTGCACATTCAGCACAAACAGCACCCCTTCTCTATTCCTGTGCTTGGCTTTCCAGGGAAAGAGAATTGCTCTTATTTATGCTTCGCTCTGCTCTCAAAGTCTTTGGATATGGTTTTCTTGCAGCTGTTCGTGTCACATCCATTCCTTTCCTTTGACAAAGAGCTGCTTAAGGACCTGAGCTATGCCTCAGTCACCCTGATATCTCTGGTTCCCAGTCTAAGACATTAGTTAATCCATTTGCAGAATTAATTTACAGCCTCTTTTGGTTGCTTCTTTTGTGATAGACCTATGCTGAGGAGATGTCTCTCCTGCTCTTCAAAAGCTATGAAGATTGAATTGAAAATATTTTTCCAATTGCATCAGCACAAATACAGATCAAAAAAGAGTTTCCTAGTACCCTTTTGTCATTCTTTCTGCTGTTCCTACCAGGAAGGCTCCTGAGAAGTGTACAAGGGATGCTGAGGACTAGCAAAAGGGTGGAAGAGCACAAAGGTGCTAGATGGTGCTCAGGGACAGTGGCTCTTTAACAACTGGGATGGAAATCATTATGTATTTTAGCAGCTGGCAGAGGATGTGGGCAGAGTTGAGACACTCACATCCTGGTTGTCAGAATTGCATATGACTGCAGATCAGACACGCTACCTGAGATGGCTTCCTCAGGCTGAAGGAAGAGAAGGTGGGTGAGGAAGAAGAGACTGCTGGGAAGAAGTCCTTGCTTCAAAAATTCCAGGGATTCTGGGAAATCTGCCATCTGTCATCAGCAGAGAGAGCCACCTAGAGAGGGATAAAGCAATGCTAGTTTAACATCAGGCAGGCAGCTGGACTCAGCCCATCAGGCCTGAGATCGATTGTTGCCTCAATTATTTCCTCCTGATTTTTGAATTTCTTACCAGCGCCAGTACCTGGATTCTTTTAAACCATGACCGGACATGAGAACTGCTTCTAATTTTACCTCGAGACACTTGTCATTGACCTTGTTCAAACTCACATTGCTGCAAGTGGACTTCTAAAGGGTCCCAGAGGAAGCAGCTTCGGAGGTGTGTATTGTTTAGAGCCAAGAATACAGCCATACATTGTGTGGGGGGGCTCAGCATCACCCTCCTCCAGACTTAGTGACCTTCCCCAAACAAAGGGAAATCTCTGAAGAATCTCAGATGCATTTTTTTCTCCCTTCCTTACCACTATGACCCAAACTTGCTTTTCCTTCTCTTTGCCCTGGAACATCAGGTCCACAAAACAGAGGAATAAACACAGAGTTCTGTTCTTTCTGAAATGGAGTGTATGCCTGGTGGCCACCTGCCAACTTCAATGGCATCCTGGGACGCTTTCATGCAGTCCTGAGACCTCAGGTGGTGATTACAGGCATCAGTTGCTGATCACTGTTCTGTGTTTACAGCATCTTTGAGGCCCCAGTGATGAGTCATCCCATCTAACCATCCCTTCTTCCACCTCTGGCCAAGGGGACCCAATCCCAATCATGACAAATGCCATCCTTATAATTTTAATGCCCCCTTGGGTCCTGTGGTTATATCTCACAGTCTAGCAGTCAACGATTCTGGTGTGATCAATGCATTTTTGAATTCATATTTCCCCTGCAGTTAGTTGTAGGATTTCAGGCACACTTTTTAACTAGATAAACCTTAATCTCTTTGCTTGAACAATGGAAGAAACCAGTGCCAACGCAGAGGGTTGTTAAGCCTTCTGAAGGTTGTCAAAATATTCTGTAAATAAATTTAGCACCTCCTTCTTCCTTCACTTTCCAAACATCTGTTCTTCATCTTCTTCCAGCACTGCCTCTCTCTCCTTTCACTCTATCACAGAAACACCTCCCACACACCCCAAGGAAGAAGTTCTGCAGTGGGTTCCTGCCCTCCAGCACCCTTCAGTTCCTCTTTTGCCTTCTGCCGCCATCATCCCTACTCCATGGGTATTCTTCTGCAGACCCCCTGGTGTCCTGCAGCCACAGAGACCCAGTTACACTGTCAGCAATATCATTGGTAAGGTGCCAATGAAGAAATATAAGAGCTGTTGGGTCGTGCAACAGAACATCTATCAGAGGGAAACGAAGGATGGATTTCTCTCTGAGTGACCCATGGGCTGGAAAGGACCCAGATTGACAAGAATATAGTGTGTGGGGGGGTCAGAGGTCTGAGAGATGAGTATTTGAGGTAATGGAAGCACTGAGCTCAAATTCAGAGGTGGGTCATGGTGAAAGAAGAGGAATATGTTGGGATCCAGACATACCTGAAATGGATTTCTCGGATGGGGGAAGTCTGAGACCTCTCTGGAGGGAGACTGGCTTTTTAGATGGCTGGAAGTTATTGGAATCATTATTCACAAAATAACCAGCTTGGTCAGGGGTCAAGGCTCTGGCAGAACAATCTGACCTCTGGCCCTTTGTGGCTGATAGCAGGAATGTGTGTGTCTGTGCCAGGCCTAACCCACAGTGAAGGAACCCAAGCCCAAGCCACATTTTCTGATGTTCCTTGTTATTTCTTCTTCTTCCATTTTGTGCCTTGTTCTTTTCTTCTAGACGCTAGACATAGATGAGATCCCTGCTAGGGCAGAGCCACAAGAGCATATCAGCATCTAGCTAATGCCTTCCAAAACAAGAGGGGCTCAGACAGTTTATGGATCCATTTGGACAGGCCCCATTCTGAGGAATTAGTTCAAGGCTTGTAATAGGTGGTAAGATGGCTTCTCCCACAAGGCAGTGATAGGGCATTAGACCCCCCCAGGGCTGGGGAGTCAGGTGGCCTCAAAAATTGAGCATTTGCTCTAATCCCAGACCAGGAGGCTGCTGTCTCCCAGAGGGCAAGAAATTGGGGCAATGTGTTCCAGGATGTTGACTTGCTAGAGGTTCACAGTTACTTCTCTGTTGTTATACACATATGTGATTTCCATCACTAAAGCTAGAGGAAAAGAGGTTGTAAACACACACACATACACACACACACACACACACGCCCACAGTAATAAATATTAACACAAATTTAGCACTCCTCTCTACCAAGTACTTACTATGCCATAAGTATTATTACTAGTATTGTTAATGAGTGTGAATTGTGGATAAGGAAACTGAGGTACAGGGAGCTAAGGGACTTGTTCTTGCATACACAACCAGTGGGTTATAGAATGAGATTCCCACCTAAGCTGTTGGCTTCAGAGTCTTTGTCTCTGCTTCTTCCATACAGATCCTGTGCCACCTGTGTGTGTGTTAGGGCTGTGTACACCCAGCCCTGGTCAATTCTATAACCATGATGTTGTTAGTAACCACCTGACCTCAACTCCAGCTCACCCTGACCAACCTCACAGATGCACTAAAGAAGAGGCTGGGTCACAAGTCATCCAGACACACAGCCAACCAACCCACTCACCAAGCACCAGGAAAACAAATTTTAAAATCTCACAGACAAAACAATTTAAACCATAGTGTTCCTAAGACCTTGTCAATAGCACTTTCTCCAACTGGAGGCACACGTGCTTAGTCTCTTTGTTCCACACTCAAGGACATTGCCTGGAAAGCTTTTAATTGAAGGTCAATGGTCAGGCAATTTCCTGAAGGGAAGAGTTAGTGGCTCCAGAGGGGCTGACAGCCGCTTCATATCCTAAATAGCACCTTCCTCCCGACTTGCTGCCTGAAGTCTGCTATTTCCTACCTCACTCTCTAGTTTAAAAGCTGTGCTGGTGGAACCACATTACACTTGCTGTCCTAGGAGCCCTGGAGCCATTCACTTCTGAAGTCAGATCAGAATAAAGACTTGTACACACTGAAATGCTGCCAATCTCCACCCACAGAAAGACCATTTCTCATGGTCCCTCTTTCTCTTTCTTCATTCCTTTCCCTCATGCTCTCCCTGTTGCCCACCTGTCTTGTCCCTATTCTTTCCTGTTGCATCTCTAATTCCTAAAACAACCCCATGTTCTCTTGACTTCCAGTCCCTTGGCTTTTGAATCTTTCTTTAAAATTATTATATTTTGCATTGCTATTTTTACAAACTGTGTAATTGGTGTTTTTGCATTCTTCTATCCTTTGTCCTAAATCATAGGTCCCAAGAGGTAGATGGGGTTTTTCTACCTTCCCATCCTCCCCCTGTTCCAGCACCCGCTGCAGTGCTTTGACCTCCAGCAGTCACCAGTTATTACTCTTACCTATACCACAAGTATTGTGATTACTAATATTAGCAAGTATGAGTGACACATAAGGAAACTGTCCTCATGGTTTGGTTTCGATAGGCTCATAAGAGACCTTCTTAGTCTCTAAGGGAGATGAATCACCTCAGAAGGCGAGCCTCCAAAGGATGAATCCTTTTCATCTGAGGGAAAAGTGGAACACATCCGAATTCCGCCTTCCCAGTGGAGCTAGCCTGAATGAGTATCTGCCCTCAGCCACACTTGAAACACCCCATCTGGCCACCAGGCTCAGTTGTTAAGATGACACCATCCAGGGTATGGTCTCCCCAGAGCCTTCCACCATCATTTTCTGCTTTTCATTTCTGAAAGGTGGAGGTTAAGATAGGTGTTGAGAACAAGCCACATACCTTTCAGGTAGCAGCAAAGATTCCAAGTGGCAGATGAGTCCTGGTGATCTCACTTTCCCTGCAATGGGGATGATTGTTGTGAAGTGGGCTGGCAGCTAAGTTCAGGGAGACAGCTTATTTGTGACAAAATTATTCACCTATCTTCCACCTTAGGACATATGCTGTTGGCTCAGCCCTTTGCTATAAAACCCAAGATGGATAGAACAAAACGAGGAAGTCTCCGTCATATCCTGTCTCTGTGAGGAAAACCCACAAACTAAATTCCCATGGAAAATGTCCCTCCAGGATCTTAGAAGGAGGACAAAGGTAACTGAGAGCTTTACAGAGCAGAGTGCAAGCTGCAGAGGCACAAGAAAAGGCTCAAGTTGACTGCCTAGATCTCTGTGTAGGTTGAGGTGGGGCTCCAGGAAGACAGAACAGGTCCCTGCTTAGCCCCCCTGTCCTCACAGTCACAGGGAAAGAGAGACCAGACTGCATTCTCCAATAAAGGTTGAGAAGGGGCTTATTCTCAACTCACAATTCACCCAGCATATCCTTCTTTGCAGAGAAAGGCCAGCAAGGAAGCATTGCCATAAACACAACCTGCACGAGCTGTTCACGTAGTTTGGAAATGGAGCAAGACTTTATATTAGAATTGCTCTAGTGGAGCAGAGTTCAAAAGAGAAGTAGGCCATGGTATGACTTTGATGCTAGTGGGAAAAAAGTGAAGTGGAGCGAGCTCCAGCCACCTGACTGAACCACTCACTGACCTTCTCCCCTGGAGCAGATCAGAGCTGTGGCACAGGACAACTCAAGCACATGCAGTACATGCCTAGGGATTCCCAGAAATGCCTGACATTTGGAAAGATGCCTGTGAAAGTGCCAGAGATCTGCATATGAGGAGGTGGAAGCAAGTTATGGATACAGTCTTGAAGGTGACTGTGTTCAGACAGGTTAGTGAGGGAGAAAACTTGGGCCTACTGTGTGCTTAAAGATGTCTCTAGGGCAGCAAAAAGGGCTGATTGAGGAGACAGAGGAAGGCTCAGGAACAGATTAAACTTAATGTGGCCACTGAATAAAGAGTATGATCAGGGAAGTAGTAAGGGTGAGGGGAGGAGGCAAAGACATTCTCAGTGGAAGGGAGATGATTAGCATATATTGGGAAAAGAAAAGGCCATGAGAGAAGGCTGAGAAAGCAAAAATGAGGGTTGAGAGGTAGAGATGAGGCAAATAACTAGATGAACCCTGAAGATGAGGGAAAACATTTTACTTTATAAATGCGAGAGAGGAGTGGATTCCCCACCACAAGTCAACCTCTCCTGCCTATATAGTTTTTCCCCCAGTGCTGGGCTTGCCATGTCAAATTTATGAAACTTGCATATAAAAAAGCAGGCTGAAAAAAATAGATTGGACTAAATTGCTGAGGACTTTGACACACAGGGAAGTGGAACCTTGCTCTGTGGGGAACCAGAAACCATTAGAAATTCAAAGGACCCAAAGTGATTCAGAATTGAGAAGAAAACGTGCAGTTGTAGAGAGGACTATTAGGAAACAATCCTAAGATTGCCCTTCCTCTGGGTTCTCCCAAGCTGCCTGGGAAGAGGTCAGAATGCAAACAGAGAGTAATTCCTATGACTCCCAGACCAAGCTAGGAAGATAACATCTGCCACTGCTTGCTCATAGAATGCATTGTCCAGCAGAAACTAAAACTCCCACTGTTTCCCATCACACCTGCTGCATAAAGGCATCTCCCATTCCAAGCATCCAGGAAACACAGAAAGCCATATTCAAAAAGCAGGTGAACACAGGAATCCCAGTGGGTTATAAGTGGAAGGGGAGGAAGATCCTTCACTTGCCCTTGGACGGTGGTTAATCCACTGCATTACAGTCTCTGCATCAGGTCATTTGGTTCAATTCTTGGTGTATGCCAGCCTTCACTATGGGGTTGACTGAGGGAATTCTGGGAGTAGGGCTCTGGAAGAATACTCTTCTCTATCACAAAGGCCATTCTCACACATAGCATGGGGGTACTAGAGGAGATGGAATACAAAATTATGCCAAAATCACAAGCAGATGAATGGATCCTTCTCTTCTGCCCAGGGAGTGTAAGACAAAATTGTGAGCACAGGGGACAGAAGTATAGTTTAGTGGTAGAATGCTTATCTATCATGTGGAGAGGCCCTGATTCAAGCCCTGGCACAGAAAAAAAAATTGCAAGCACAGAGGCTGGATGAGTTGGGGAATCCACTCCTTTCTTAAGTTCATAAAGTAAAATGCTTTTCCTCATCTTCAGAGTCCATTCAGTTGTTTGTCTCACTGCTGTCTCTACCTCTCAACCCTCATCTTTTCTTTTCCAACCTTCTCTCTTTGTATTCTTGCCTTCCAATCTCCTCACCAGCCAAGCACACCAGGCTGTCAGTCCATCCCTGCTCATGCGTGTGGCATTTTATTTGCCTTTTCTCTCTGTCAATCCCCACTCTTCCCCCGAGATCCTGCTCAAAACTCTGCTTCCGATATCTTCATGGATGAACTTGACTTCTGTCTGTATGCACACCTCTTTCTTCTCACCCTTCAGTTTGTTCCTTAGAATTTGAACTTGTGTAAGTGTTTCCTGGACCGTATTTTAAAGTGTCTTTATGTGATTGTTTTATTTCCAAACACAAGTCTGCCTCTTAGAGTTCAGGGACCACGTCTTCTTGGTCTTTGCATATTCTCAAAGACACCTGTAAGAAATCCTTCTCACAAGGATGCTAGCCAGTCACACAGGTTGATATACGAATGAAGGGACAGTCATGAAGGGGAGATGAGTTTTGCTCTGCACTGTTCAAGAACAAAAAATGGATTTCTTATCAACCTTCCTCCAAGAGCATGACTCCTTGAGCCTTCATCATTACATTCTTTTGCTATTTTCCAAGATCCTTAGGCTGAAATTTCTTTGCCTGCCAGTTGGCACAATGCCATTATTGTGCTTTTGTCACACAGACATTGAAGCACACACATGAGTGGAGCAAGAGGAAGAAGCCCACTGAGCAGTAGGGCTTCTCTTTAGCTGGGTCCTGGAAATGTATGGGACTGTAGGAGTCACACACACTCTCCCACTACCCAGCCAGTCTGATGTCTCCAGGGTCAAGTCATTTCTGGGGTGACTTGAAAAGCACTTCCCCAAAGCACCACCACTGGGCATTCCCACCTCAGAGGAGTTCCTTTGTAGTTATGAAGCACCAACATCATCTTCTTAAACTAAAATTGGCCTGAGAAATTCTCCATAAAAACTCTTACCTAACTACAACCTAACTCAGTATATAAGCAAACTGAAAACCTAACTATGGATACACTTTTGTAACAAATAGTGAGTCTCACCAGCCACAGCAGCTGACCCTTCCATCAGTCACATGCAGCCACCTATTCAAACCACATTCAAATGAAGCAAATTTGAGCTGCAGTTGGTGGAGAGGTTTGTTTAGCTCCCTTCCATTTTTCTTTATCTCATTTTTCTTTCTGTGTCCACAAATATTGTGTGACCACATTGCAGCCACAGAATTTCCCTGAACTTGTTTTGATTCTAAGTGCTGTCTGATTTTAGAGTTGCAAATAAAAGCTAGTTAAGATTTGCAAAACTAGATCTGTTGTAATTTTGCCATTAATACTCAAAAGTGGATGGAATAGGAGCTCTGGCTCCACATCTTATGTCACAAAGAACAAGAATTGGTGTAAAGAAGCTACCAAATGAACATATCCCTGAGAGAATAGTAGTGCCTATATGAGTGTTTAGAGAAGGGAAGTTCTGAGGATGGAACTCAGAGCTTTGCATATACATGCTAGGCAAGTGCTCAACCACTGAGCTCTATCCTGTCTTGTAAAAATTTTATTTAAGTTTTTGAGACATGGTCTTGCTCTGTAGCCCAGAGTGTTCTCAAACTCATGATCCTCCTGATTCAGCCTCCCTTGTGCTGGGATTATATGTGTGTGCCACCACAACTGGCTTAGCTCTGGCTATTCTATTCTTTTACCTTCTTTTTATTTCTCTATCTTCCTCCTCCTCCTCCTCTTACTTCTTCATTTCTTTCTCTCTCTCTCTCTCTCCTCTCTCCTTTCTGTCCTTCTGGTATTCCTCTGGGATTATTTGCATGTGCCACCACACCTGGCTCCCAGGCTTTGATGCTTCCTTTTGCACAATTGGGAGCACTCACTCACTCCTAGCTCATTTGGTTAACAAATGGCATTTATTTGTTCTGCTAATGGAAAATCATTTCAAGAAAAATTATTTAAAATTTATTTATTTTCTTTTATTATTCACATATGCATACAAGGCTTGGGTTGTTTCTCCCCCTTGCCCCCACCCCTACCCTTACCACCCACTCCGCTCCCTTCCTCTACCCCCCACCCCCTCAATACCCAGCAGAAACTATTTTGCCCTTATTTCTAATTTTGTTGTAGAGAGAGTATAAGCAATAATAGGAAGGAACAAGGGTTTTTGCTGGTTGAGATAAGAATAGCTATACAGGGCATTGACTCACATTGATTTCCTGTGCGTGGGTGTTACCTTCTAGGTTAATTCTTTTTGATCTAACCTTTTCTCTAGTTCCTGGTCCCCTTTTCCTATTGGCCTCAGTTGCTTTTAAGGTACCTGCTTGAGTTTCTCTGCGTTAAGGGCAACAAATGCTAGCTAATTTTTTAGGTGTCTTACCTATCCTCACCCCTCCCTTGTGTGCTCTCACTTTTATCATGTGCTCAAAGTCCAATCCCCTTGTTGTGTTTGCCCTTGATCTAATGTCCACATATGAGGGAGAACATACGATTTTTGGTCTTTTGGGCCAGGCTAACCTCACTCAGAATGATGTTCTCCAATTCCATACATTTACCAGCGAATGATAACATTTCGTTCCTTCTTCAATGGAATTCATAAAATTCCATTGTGTATAGATACCACATTTTCTTAATCCATTCGTCAGTGGTGGGGCATCTTGGCTGTTTCCATAACTTGCCTATTGTGAATAGTGCCGCAATAAACATGGGTGTTCAGGTGCCTCTGGAGTAACCTGTATCACAGTCTTTTGGGTATATCCCCAAGACTGGTATTGCTGGATCAAATGGTAGATCAATGTTTAGTTTTTTAGGTAGCCTCCAAATTTTTTTCCAGAGTGGTTGAACTAGTTTACATTCCCACCAAAAGTGTAAGAGGGTTCCTTTTTCCCTGCATCCTCGCCAAAACCTGTTGGTGGTGTTGCTGATGATGGATATTCTAACAGGGGTGAGGTGGAATCTTAGCGTGGTTTTAATTTGCATTTCCATTATTGCTAGAGATGGTGAGCATTTTTTCATGTGTTTTTTGGCCATTTGAATTTCTTCTTTTGAGAAAGTTCTGTTTAGTTCACTTGCCCATTTCTTTATTGGTTCATTAGTTTTGGGAGAATTTAATTTTTTAAGTTCCCTATATATTCTGGTTATCAGTCCTTTGTCTGATGTGTAGCTGGCAAATACTTTCTCCCACTCTGTGGGTGTTCTCTTCAGTTTAGAGACCATTTCTTTTGATGAACAGAAGCTTTTTCGCTTTATGAGGTCCCATTTATCCATGCTATCTCTTAGTTGCTGTGCTGCTGGGGTTTTGTTGAGAAAGTTCTTACCTATACCTACTAACTCCAGAGTATTTCCTTCTCTTTCCTGTATCAACTTTAGAGTTTGGGGTCTGATATTAAGATCCTTGATCCATTTTGAGTTAATCTTGGTATAGGGTGATATACATGGATCTAGTTTCAGTTTTTTGCAGACTGCTAACCAGTTTTCCCAGCAGTTTTTGTTGAATAGGTTGCTATTTCTTCATCATATATTTTTAGCTCCTTTGTCAAAGACAAGTTGGTTATAGTTGTGTGACATTATATCTGGGTCCTCTATTCTGTTCTACTGGTCTTCATGTCTGTTTTTGTGCCAGTACCATGCTGTTTTTATTGTTATTGCTTTGTAATATAGTTTGAAGTCAGGTATTGTGATACCTCCTGCATTGTTCTTTTGACTGAGTATTGCCTTGGCTATTCGTGGCCTTTTGTGTTTCCATATAAATTTCACAGTAGATTTTTCAATCTCTTTAATGAATGTGATTGGAATTTTGATGGGAATTGCATTAAACATGTAGATTACTTTTGGAAGTATCGACATTTTTACTATGTTGATTCTACCAATGCATGAGCAAGGGAGATCTCTCCACTTTCTATAGTCTTCCTCAATCTCTTTCTTCAGAAGTGTATAGTTTTCCTTGTAGTTGTCATTCACATCTTTTGTTAGGTTTACACCTAGGTATTTGATTTTTTTTGAGGCTATTGTAAATAAAATTGTTTTCATACATTCTTTTTCCATTTGCTCATTGTTAGTGTATAGAAATGCTAATGATTTTTCTATGTAGATTTTATATCCTGCTACCTTGCTATAGCTATTGATGATGTCTAGAAGCTTCTGAGTAGAGTTTTTTGGGTCTTTAAGGTATAGGATCATGTCGTCTGCAAATAGGGATATTTTGACAGTTTCTTTAACTATTTGTACTCCTTTTATTCCTTCTTCTTGCCTAATTGCTCTGGCTAGGAATTCCAGTACTATGTTGAATAGGAGTGGAGATAGTGGCATCCTTGTCTTGTTCCTCATTTTAGAGGGAATGGTTTCAGTTTCTCTCCGTTAAGTATAATGCTGGCTGTAGGTTTGTCATATATAGGTTTTATACTGTTCAGGTCCTTTCCTTCTATTCCTAGTTTTCTTTGAGCTTTTATCATGAAATGGTGTTGGATCTTATCAAAGGCTTTTTCTGCATCTATTGAGATGATCAAGTGGTTTTTGTCTTTGCTTCTGTTAATGTGGTTTATTACATTTATTGATTTTCGTATGTTGGACCACCCCTGCATCCCTGGGATGAAGCCTCCTTGGTCGCGGTGAATAATCTTTTTGATGTGTTGTTCAATTCGGTTTGCCGTTATTTTGTTGAGGATTTTTGCGTCAATGTTCATGAAGGAGATTGGCCCATAGTTCACCTTTTTGGAGGTGGCTTTGCCTGGTTTTGGGATAAGTGTAATACTGGCTTCATAAAATGTGTTTGGCAGTTTTCCTACCCTTTCTATTTAAAATTTCTAAATAAGGTGACAAAATGGGCAATATGTCCATCAGGATCACACTGGGTGCAAGCCTAATCAAGGATTAATTATTTACTGGATTGCGCTTTGACTACTGCTTACTACAATTTAGAGATCCCAGGCATAGTGAAATTGCATATTGAACTTGCTGACTTTTGTCCAGTAGAGTTGCAAATAATTTCTGAATAACAAAAAAAACAATAAAGCTCCAAAGTGGGTGATTTATTGCTCTGTGGGACATTAAAAAATTTTGTATATAAATAAGTCAACAAACTTATCCCAACATTTCTACATTTGGTTACCTCTAAGGATATCATACCTCAAATGTTTATGGAACTAGGCATTAATTGTATTATTGATTACTTCATAAATTAATAAGCTGCATAAAATTTTTGACACAGGTTCAGTTTATTTTTGAAGTAGTTATATTTGTTTACTTTTTTTTACATTTTTTTGAAAGTTATACTTGGACATGTCATTAGCCTAGAAAGAGCTTTCTTTTCTGTCCTTTTCTCATTTTCTCCCTCCCTCCCTCCTTTGTTTCTTTCATAGGAGCCATTCTGTCTTCCCTGTTATTCTTTTAGGGTTAGGTTTTTTAACGTCTGCTTAAATAGTCTACTATTACGATGACAATGCACTCACACACACACCAATGATCTCTACCATGAAAATTATAAAAGAAAGAATGGCAGTGTCATTATAGACTTTCCAAAAAGAAAATTCACATTCTGGGTTGATCACCCAGCTCTGCACTTAAACCATTAAGCCTAGGACCAGGTAACATTCCAAGTTCTCAGCTAAAATTGAGTAGGTGTATGTACCTCAACTGCTTCAACACTGGGATTAAAGAAATGCACCACCACACCTGGTTCCTTCTCAATTTGAGGCTAAGAATCAAACTGTTTTGAGTCACTGCAGAGACAAAAATAAAAGGGGAACATAATTTGGAATTGACCTCTCGTAATTCCTAAAATATCTGCCCAAAGCTATTGGGTATCAGAGGGGCTGACTGGGAGGTAAGAAAGCCTGCATTGGGTTTGGATGGCCAGCAAAGGCCCTTTCCTCTGCACATGGTCAGCTGAACTCAACAGCCACAGGAGCAGAATCCAGGAGGATTAATTGAGGAGGGAAGGAAGAGACCAGGAATAAAGATGTGAAACTCTACAAAACATAGGAGACAGAGACTTAGAAGTCTCTTTAAAAGACATTCTTTGGAAGACTGCAGGAAGAAAGCAAGAATCATGTGGTGAACTGCCTGAAAGAGAATACCAGCTAGCAAGAAATGGGGACCCCAGCCATACAGACACAAGAAACTGAATCCTGACAACAGCCTTCATGAGTTTAGAGGACAGGGAGCCCAGGTGAGAACTACAGCTTAGTGACACCTTGACTGCAGCCTCTTGAGACCTGATCAGAAGATCCATCTAGAGCTGTGCCTGGACTCCTGATTCTCCTGATCCATGGGAACTGAGATATCATAACTACATGTTGTTTGTTTTAAGTTGCTAAATTTGTGGTAATTTGTTACATAGCAATACAACAGATGGTATCTTATCATCTTTATTATATTAGATCTGATTGCTTCAAGGTCATAGTCTTTGGAAATACTGTGTATGCAATTTTTAACTCAAAACGGTCACAAGAGTGACATCTGGCATGTTATAAGGACAGTAATAAATAGGTCAAAGAAGAAAAATATGGAAAGATAAATTGCATGAGACATAAAAAAAAGTGGTGAGAAAGTTAACTACCAAAAGGAGTTGTTAGTAACTCTTTTTACTGTACCTGTGATGTTTCATGCAATTTCTAGGAAACAGGTTCTAAAAAAGAAAAGATTGTATATAAAAAATCTGAAAAATATCTTCCAGATGACTTCCACTAATCCTGGTAGTTTGGCGAGGGCAGAATAGACATTAGGAGAAGCAAAAACAAGCTCAAGATCTTGTCTCATTCAATAATGACCAGTACATCTCAGTATTAAGAAACATAAAGTTTTAAATACACTTTACATACTGTTATTGATAATTACAAAGAGGTATTGGTTATATTTCTTTCTATAGAAAGAAAGAAAAACTGTATTGTCCATTTATCCCATAGGAAAGATAATAAACAAAAAAGCACATTTAATAGGAATATAAAATACAAAAATAAGTCAAATAAAATTGGTAACTTTTTAAGAAAGTGGCAAATTAGATACTTTTATTAAGAGATAGAAAATTTATCCCAGATAAAAAAGAAATATTATGCTTTTCATAAAACATTATAATAATTATGAAAGCAGCAAATATGCCAGACACTATTCTGATTATTTTTTATACAGTAACTTATTTTGAGGAACTTATTTATTCAGAATAATATTTAGAGAGACACGCTTGATTTAAAAAGGAGGGGGCTGGAGGGGTAGGCAAAGATAGTCTAGCCTGAAAGCAAAAGAGAAAGTTGAAATGACAATAGGTGAGAACAGCAGAAGGAAAAAAGTTAAACAGATCGCAGAGAAATGTTTTATACTGAAAAGACATTGTCCATCCAGAAAGTGAAATAGTCACATGATACAATGCACTAAGGAGGAAAGATGTGACAGGTCTCCACAGTAATACTATAAAACACTGAGGAAAGAAGTTGAAAATGGAAAAACCTCCTGTGTTCATGGACTTCAGACTTAATATTGTGAAACGGCTATGCTACAGAAAGTAATCTACAGATTCAAAGAAATTCTTATCAAAATCCCAATGGTATTCTTACCAGAAAAAGAAAAAAGAATTCTAAAGAATCCAAGAAAGGCCTTGAATAGCTAACACAATCCTGAGCAAAAAAGAAAAATGCTGCAGGTATCACAATTTCAAATGTCAAATTACACTGCAGAGACATAGTAACAAAAAAGAGCATGGTACTGGCACAAAAACAGACACACAGACCAATGCAATAGAAAAGAAGACCCAGAAGTGAACCAAACAGTTACAGCCACCTGATTCTCAAGAAAGGTGCTAAAAACGTACACTGGAGAAAACACAGCCTCTTTAGTAAAGGCTGCTGAGAAAATTATACAGCCTCATGTAGAAGACTGAAACTACATCCCTATTTCTCACCTGTATAAAAAAATAAAAAACAATTCAAAATTGACCAAAGACCTTAATTTAAGACCTGAAACTTTAAAACTACCACAGGAATACATTTCAAGATATGGCATAGAAGGTTTGGTGGAGTGACTCAAGTGGTAGAGTGCCAGCCTAGCAAGCATGAGGCCCTGAGTTCAAACCCCAGTACCTCAACAAAAAAAAAAACAGGATAAGGCATAGGCAATGACTTTCTGAATAGGTCTCCAAAAGCTCAGGAAAATAGGAGCAAGAACTGACAGATGGTGGGGCCGGCAGTGTGGCTCATGTAGTAGAGCACCTGCCTGGCATGTGTGAGGCCCCAAGTTCAAGCCCCAGTGCCGCAAAAAAAATATTATGAATTAACAAATGGGATTGCATGAAATTAAAATGTTTCTATACAGGGAAGGAAATAATTACCAGAGTGAAGAGATAGTCTACAGAATGGGAAAAAATGTTTTACAGCTATACATCTGACAAAGGATTGTATCCAGGCCATTTAAGAGCTCAAAAAATTAAAAAATTAAACACCAGGACTGGAGGTGTGGCTCAAGTGGCTGAGCGCCTGCATTGTAAGGACAAAGCCCTGAATTCAAACCCCAGTCCCACACACACACACAAAATTTAAACACCAAAAGGCTAAAAAATCCAATCAATGAATGGGTCAATGAATCAAACAGACTGTTCTCAAAAGAGGTATAAAATGGCCAATAAATACATGAAAAAAAGTCAATGTCTTGAGCCATCAAGGAAATGCAAATCAAAATGTCACTGAAATTCCATGTCATCCCAGTCAGAATGGGTATCAAGAAAGCAAACCACAGGACTGGAGGAGTGGCACAAGTGGTAAAGTGACTCCCTAGCAAGCGCAAAAGCCCTGAGTTCAAATCCCAGTACTGTCCAAAAAAGAAAACAAACAACAAATGTCTGTGATAATGTAAGTGCGAGAGAGATTAGATATCTTTATACATTGTTGGTGGTGATCTAAATGAGTGCTGTCACGATGGAAATCAGTATAGAGGTCTCTCATAAAACTAAAAAAAAAAATGGTTCACTATTCCACTCCTTGGTGTACACCCAAAAGAATCAGTCTATTACAGACATACCTGCCCACTGTATTGATGATGGTACTGTTTATAATAGTCAAGTTATGGAATCAGCCTATGTGCCTCCCAAT
The DNA here is from genome assembly GCF_047511655.1 of Castor canadensis. Taxonomy (NCBI): domain Eukaryota; kingdom Metazoa; phylum Chordata; class Mammalia; order Rodentia; family Castoridae; genus Castor; species Castor canadensis. The sequence goes on from NC_133401.1 coordinate 69,134,232, forward strand.
GAACGGATCCAGAAAATTTGGTGTAAATACACAGTAGAATATTGTTCATCCATAAAGGAGAATGAAATCATGTCATTTGCAGGAAAACAAATGAAACTGGAGATACCATGTTAACCAAAATAAGCTAGACTCAAAAAGACAAATATTGCATTTTTTCCCATACATGTGGAGTCTAGATTTAAAAAAAAAGACATAAAAGTAGAAGGGGTACTATTTAGAAAGAAGAAGTAGACCAGGGTAATGGTTAAGAGGGACTAGCCTTAGACCCTTCCTGGATGGGTTCTCAGAACTGCACCTGGACTATAGAGTGTACCCCATCCATCCCAGGCAATGTGACATCCTGGAAGTTCCACCTTTCCTAAGAAGCTGGTAGAATTGCTCACACTTTGTGGCTTTGGGCTATGGATTGTGCAAGGAGAGAAGTGCTCAAGGTAACTTCTAAGGTCTCTGTCTCCTATGTTTTGTAGAGTTTCACACCATTATTCCTGTCTCTTCCTCCCCTCCTCAATTAATCCTCCTGGAGTCTGCTTCTGTAGCTGTTGAGTTCAGCTGACCATGTGCAGAGGAAAGGGCCTTTGCTGGCCATCCAAACCCAATGCAGGCTTTCTTACCTCCCAGTCAGCCCCTCTGACACCCAATCTAGCTTTGGGCAGACATTTTAGGAATTACCAGAGGACAATTCCAAATTATGTTCTCCTTTTATTTTTGTCTCTAGCAGTGACTCAAAACAGTTTGATTCTTAGCCTTAAATTGGGAAGGAACCAGGTGTAGTGGTGCATGTCTGTAATCCCAGCATTGAAGCAGTTAAGGCAGGAGGACTGTGAAACCAAAACAACAACAAAAACAAACAAAAACCAGGAAGGAGCCCCATTTACCCTCTTGAGCCTTGTGAGGAGCATACACCTACTCAATTTTAGCTGAGACCTTGGAACCTTACCTGGTCCTAGGTTTAATGGTTTTAAGTGCAGAGCTGGGTGATCAACCCAGAATGTGAATTTTCTTTTTGGAAAGTCTATAATGACACTGCCACTCTTTCTTTTTTAATTTTTATGATACAGATAATTGCTGTGTGTATGAGTGTATTGTTGTCATGGTAATAGTAGACTCCTTAAGGAGACTTTTAAAAACCTAAAGCAAAACAGCAAGTTCGACGTGCAATTTCTCTATGCCTGGGACCTTTAAATTGTAAGCAGTAGTTAAAGTACACTCCAGTAAGTAATTAATCCTTGATTAGGCCTGGGTCCCATGTGATCCTGAAAGAACAAATTGCCCATTTTGTCACCATATTTAGAAATTTTAAATAATTTTTCTTGGAATGATTTCCCTTTAGCAGGACAAATAGATGCCATTTATTAACCAAAGGAGCTAGGAGTGAGTGAGTGCCACAGTGGAGTGCTCCCCATTGTGCAGAAGGAAGAACCAATTCAAAGCCTGGGAGACAGGTGTGGTGGCACATGCAAGTAATCCCAGAGGTATCCCAGAAGGAGAGAGAGGAGAAAGGGAGAGATAAAGAGAAAGAAGAAGAAAGAGGGGGAGGAGAAGAAGGATGACAAGCTGGAGCTGGACATGGAGGAGGAGGAGGAGGAGAGAGAAATGAAAAGAAAGGAATAGAAGAGAATAGCCAAGTCTAAGCCAGGTGTGGTGGCACACACATATAACTCCAGCACTAGGGAGGCTGAGTCAGGAGGATCATGAGTTTGAGGACACTCTGGGCTACACAGCAAGACCATGCCTCAAAAACTAAAACAAAAAATTTAAAAGACTGAGGACATAGCTCAGTGGTCGAGTACTTGCCTAGCATGTGCAAAGCTCTGAGTTCCATCCCCAGAACTTCCCTTCTCCAAACACTCAGATAAGCACTACTGTTCTCTCAGGGATATGTTCAATTGGTAGCTTCTTTACACCAATTCTTGTTCTATGTGACATAAGATGTGGAGCCAGAGCTGCTATTCCATCCACTTTTGAGTATTAATGGCAAAATTACAACAGATCTAGTTTTGCAAATCTTAACCAGCTTTTATTTGCAACTCTAAAATCAGACAGCACTTAGAATCAAATCAAGTTCAGGGAAATTCTGTGGCTGCAATGTGGTCACACAATATTTATGGACACAGAATGAAAAATGAGATAAAGAAAATGGAAGGGAGCTAAACAAACCTCTCCACCAACTGCAGCTCAAATTTGCTTCATTTGAATGTGGTTTGAATAGGTGGCTGCATGTGACTGATGGAAGGGTCAGCTGCTGTGACTGGTGAGACTCACTATTTGTTATAAAAGTGTATCCATAGTTAGGTTTTCAGTTTGCTTATATACTGAGTTAGGTTGTAGTTAGGTAAGAGTTTTTATGGAGAATTTCTCAGGCCAATTTTAGTTTAAGAAGATGATGTTGGTGCTTCATAACTACAAAGAAACTCCTCTGAGGTGGGAATGCCCAGTGGTGGTGCTTTGGGGAAGTGCTTTTCAAGTCACCCCAGAAATGACTTGACCCTGGAGACATCAGACTGGCTGGGTAGTGGGAGAGTGTGTGTGACTCCTACAGTCCCATACATTTCCAGGACCCAGCTAAAGAGAAGCCCTGCTGCTCAGTGGGCTTCTTCCTCTTGCTCCACTCATGTGTGTGCTTCAATGGCTGTGTGACAAAAGCACAATAATGTTTTGCTGGGAGGGAAGTTCAGTTTGCCCAGGGGATGGGTAGGAGAGTCATGCTTAGTGCGTGATACTCAGCTATTTACTCCACATTTTCACGCAAGCAAGTTTGGAACCAGCACACTTTTTTCAGTGCAGCACAGCGTAGGGAGTCTTTCCATGGGCCAGGGGTGCAGGTTGTTGCAGAGTTTGATTCTGATTGATGCTCTGTCTTCTGCTTGTTGGGAGGAAAAAAAAAGGAAAAGAGAAACAGCTGTGGTGCTTTTTGCACAGGGCTGGACACACCTTGCTGGCTGTGCCTCATGGGATTTTCATGGCTGTTATGTGTAATTAAAGGCTGATTTAAGGGTCAGTCTTTGAATTTTGTCTGCACCTAATGCAATGGCAGTTATTATTTTGAGCGGGAGCAATCAGAATTACCCAGGTGTAGCTCTGATGTCTCAAGGAATTTTCTGGGGTCACGGAACTTACAATTTCTTATTCCCTACATTTGCTGACCTCTTGGATCTCCTTGCTATAGTGACTTTAGTACCTACTATGCTTACAAGGAATGGTCCACATTCCTTGGGTCAGTGCATTTACTTCATGGTCTGATCATGGCTAGTCTCATATCTCATTTCACATCCTTTTCTTCTTGCACATTACAGTCTAGAAATACCAAATGCTAGTAGGTACTTCTTGGAAGCACTAGGCATATCCACTCTTGATTCCATGGTTTTTATTTGCAACTTTACCTGGAATGCTTCTCTGTGTCCTCTATTTTTCCAGCTATAGAGCCACATTTATGAGATAAAAGGTACCAATGTCACCTCAAGGAAGCTATGACTTCCCCTAAAAGTCATGCATTCTCTTCATGTGAGTAAGAGAGAGAACAAGAGATAGACGGAAGGATTGTTTTGTGCATGGGCTTTGTGGACCTGGCTTAGGACACCTTGGGATATGACCTTTGTTTTCACTCTTTCTCTGTTCACTCTGCAGAGATGGGCTCAACTCCTTTCATTTCCATTGTGGGATACGTTGGTAGAGGCATCCAGCTACTCTGTCAGTCCTCCAGTTGGCTATCCCAGGCCATAGTGAAGTGGAAAGGTCCGGAAAGTCTTGAGCTACCTGCAGGCTTCACAGTGGACAATTCTGGGATCATATCCTTTTCCATGCAAGTCACTGACTAGAGCCCAGAAATGAAATCCAGAATGTTGATAGAAAGTGAGATGAAAAGGGGCAAGTACTGTGTAGCACTTTGGGGAAAAGATTACTTCAGGATTGTTTATTATTATCTTATTTAATGATTAGTTTTCAAAGTAAAGTAAATGAGGTATAAAAAGAAAGCAATAAACATTAAAAATTAAATTAAAAATTTAAAAGCAATAAAAATCATATGTTCTCCCTCATATGTGGACATTAGATCAAGGGCAAACACAACAAGGGGATTGGACTTTGAGCACATGATAAAAGCGAGAGCACACAGGGAGGGGTGAGGATAGGTAAGACACCTCAAAAACTAGATAGCATTTGTTGTCCTTAACGCAGAGAAACTAAAGCAGATACCTTAAAAGCAACTGAGGCCAATAGGAAAAGGGGACCAGGAACTAGAGAAAAGGTTAGATCAAAAAGAATTAACCTAGAAGGTAACACACATGCACAGGAAATCAATGTGAGTCAATGCCCTGTATAGCTATCCTTATCTCAACCAGCAAAAACCCTTGTTCCTTCCTATTATAGCTTATACTCTCTCTACAACAAAATTAGAAATAAGGGCAAAATAGTTTCTGCTGGGTATTGAGGGGGTGGGAGGGAGAGGGAGGGGGCGGAGTGGGTGGTAAGGGAGGGGGTGGGGGCAGGGGGGAGAAATGACCCAAGCCTTGTATGCACATATGAATAATAAAAGAAAAAAAAACATTTGTTTAGAAGGAAACAGAATAGCTTACCATTCTTGGGATTAGAATTAATTATTTTCTTCACCACAAAATCACCCCCATGGGATCTGATTAAGAGGGAAACTGTTTAAGAGACAGAAAGGGGGGTGAAAAGAGAGGGTGATGGGGGAATATAAGTATATTATATGTGTGCATTAAAATAGAATTAAAAAGTTAATTAAATTGTTTTTAAAAGGAGGAAGAGGGATGATAAAGTGTAAGACAGAGGTAAAAGAGTTGGCAAACATGACCAAAGTACTTTATACATGTGTATGGAGATGCACAGTGACCACTTTGCATAATTAAATACACTAAAAGGATCACTCCATGGAGCACTTCTCCAAACTTAATATATGCAAAACTTAAGGAAACTAAATTTAGAATCAAGAAAAAATATTGGCTACTCATTTTTATAGAAAGTCATTAGTCTATGAAACAGAATAGAATAAAAATATAATTTCAGGAATGATTTAGAAAGTAATAGGACAATTAGTGCTAACCCAAATATTCCAGTAATCACAATCAATGTGAAGAAGCTCAATTTTCCAGTTAAAACACAAAATTGTCAAGTGGGATGAAAATGACCAGATATTGCATCCAAAGACAAAAAATAAAACACATGAGTTAATTACTGAAATATAAAAGAGAATAAATATTTGAGACATACATTAATCAAAGAAAAACCATAAGAGATGTATTAGTGTCACAAAAAAGTTTTAAGAAAAATTACTATAACTGGAATTATTTTATAAATATGAAAAATTAATTTACCAGAGAAATATAAACATTTTAAATATAAGTGAACCTTATATGTTTAATACATATAAAGCAAACATCCATGGAAATGGAATGAAAAATTCACAAATTGTGTCTTCCAAAAGTGGTTAGGTAAACATAAAGTTAACAAGAGTATTGACAATTTGCATTGCAAATAAATCAGCCTGAGCTAATAATCATTGAAAGACTGCACCTCAAGAAATTTTTATGAACTGTTGGATATCAAACCAAGGAGCTGAACTACACCTCATGACCCCTAAAACATTAATTTAAAGCACAAAGGGAACATTTACAAAATTTTTCCATGTATGAGCACATAAAATGGTTTTCAGGGGCTGGCAATGTGGCTCAAGTGGTAGAGTGCCTGCCCAGCAAACACAATGCCCTGAATTCAAATCCTACTACTACCAGAAAAAGATTTTCAGATATTTTTCAGGATATACTGACATTGAGACAATGATCTCTAATCACAACACATAAAAATAAGTGAAATTGCAGTAAAAATAACTTAAAATTATTATATATTTGAAAAAATTTAAATGTACTTATAAAATATAGGATCATTGGATGTATCCCAATGGTATTTAGAAAATTCTTAGAACTGAATGATAATTCAATCAGACTATATTTTAATGTGTAAAGTTAAAGTGGTTTTTTGCATCAAAAGTATACTCTTAAATGTCATATTAGAAATGAAAAGGCTGAATTTTATCTGTTCGGTTTTGATATTTACCTCTGAACAAACTGTAAAAGAACAGAAGGATGGAAGTGAAAAGGAGAATAGGTTACAGAAATAAAAGGACAGTGCAGTTTAACAGTTAAGGTTCGATGTCTTGATGTATTGTGCATTAAGTAGCATAGGAAATAACTTGGAAGTAAAACTAAATGCAGAGATACAGCAGAGAGTACATTGATTGTACTAGGCAAGTGCATACCACTGACTTACATCCCCACTCCGATTCCAGAATTTATGTGGCAGAGAAAATGTTCAAGAATTGTCTAGACACAGACAAATAAAAGCAAACTGAGAGTCTGTTTAGTATATCAAGACATATTCTATGGCTGTGATGAGTGTGCCTGTCAGAATTATGGGCACAGGGACAGACAAGCAGACCAATGGCACAGAACACACGTGCAAGCCTAAACAGAAACTTGATGTAGATAGATTGACACTGTGAGTGTGTAAGGAAAGTCCATTAACAAATAATGTAGGCACAGTTGTTCATTTAGAAGAAAATGAAATAGAACCTATACCTTATTTAGATAGAAACATAAAATCTAAATAGATCAAGACTTACTCAGAAATCCAGAGGTTTTTATTTCTTTGATTTTTGTTTGTTTGTTTCCAGAGGTTTTTATTTCTTTGATTTTTGTTTTGTTTGTTTGTTTCTGTGTAGCCCAAGAAGGACTTAAACTTGCAGTCCTTCTGCTTCAGCATTTCTAGTGCTGGGATTACAAGTGTGGCCAGAAGTGCAAAGTTTCAGTGTATAGAAGAAATTATAGAAAACTATGGTTGGACTATTTTAAAATAAAAATCATAAGAGAAAGTGCCTATATAGTAGAATGCATACATCTGAACCTATACAAAATATTTTTTATACAACTTAGCACTTAACTTTGTGAAATGATTTTGTTCTTAAGCTTTGAAGCTAATCTTTGGTACCTTGAAATAAATTACTTCAGAAAAAAAAAAAAAGAAAACTACCGTTGGGATGAAAGAGGATTCCTTAAATGTGAATCACATGGCCTTTACAGTTAAACAAACATTGAGATCTGACTCTGTTTTTCAGCGGAATTTTTCCAGACTCCACACTACTTAAAAGGTTCTGCTGTGCTGGTGATCTTCTGCATTACTGGCATTGCTGGATATACCATTTGAGAGAGGATTTTATTCTCCAAATCTGTGGGTAAGTGAGGAAAGGAGGCCAGAGAGAATGAGGAAAAGAGAGAGGGAGGGCAGAAGGGAAAGACAGAGGGATGGGAGAAGGGAGAGGAGATAGAAAAGGAAGGAGGGAAGAAGGGGAGAGAGAGAGAGGGAGTGAGAGAGAGAGATTGAGAATGTTCCTGGCTGATTCATGATACAAAAGGGCCAGGATCATGTAGTCATCCCACCTTTCCAGCTCAGGCAATTTCTCCCTGATATCCTCTGTCATTACAAGCACAGGATCCTAGACTTCCATTCTCTCTGCAGTACGGATGATCGGATATCTTGTTTGATTCCAGATAGAGATGCTCAGTATAACAATTGGAGATTTGGCACAAAGGAAATTTCTAGGCGTGGCTCTGTCATCCAAATTCCCAGCTTGTTCCACCTGAGCTATGAGCCATGTTTATATTTGTACTTTAAATATTACTCTGCTGAGCACTAAATGCTCTGTTTGTGTTTTAGGAAACATTTGGGAAGAAATGTATGTAACTTGTTATGCTTGGACCCTTTCACACACAGTTCTCCTGAGGTCTAGGTGGCTTGAGCCATCTGCTCTGTATTGTGTTTAACACTGGACAGTAATGTTGAGTGATGACAGTAATCAGCTTGCATTAACTGTTTGTTAAGAAGAAACCAATCTTTAGGTATCTGGGAGCATTTGTAAAAAGCATGAGATTTCTATGATCTAAAGAGATCACAAAGTATTTTGACTTTAGGATGGAAATCTAGTTGTGGAAATATTCTACAACTACCTACAAATGTTGCCTATTGTTACATTTCATGCAGTAGAAAGTTAGTAAATTTTGTGTGAGCTCTGAGCCTGTGTCAATCCAGATGCTGAGAAATCCTGTGATGTGTCTCCCTTCACTCTCTTGACCATTTCTTTATCCAAGCCTGAATCACCATAGGATATTCTGCTTTCTCTTTTAGAGAATGCCCGAAAATCCAGGATGAACTGGGTAAGAGCATTGTCACTTGCAGAACTCTCTTCCCACACGTTCACCTTGGCCCTGGTTTGTGATTTGATTCCTTTCTGTGCTTTTGGTTTCAGATCAGAAAGAGTATCACAGACAGGAAGGAAGAGAAGCCATTCCTCCTCACCCTGCAATTGTCTCTTTCTTTTATGTCCTTGGGTTTATGAACTCTTACACCTGAGGCCCATGGATTACTAAAAGGCAACCTTGTGATGGGCTTCAAAGTTGTCAGTAAATTATGGGTGAGGCACATTTTGAAAACAGGTCTTATTGGCCTCAGAAATTTCTATTGAATCAGTGTCCCTAAATGGGCAACCACCTTGGTCTGTCTTTTCTCCTGTTTCCTGCTTTCTACAAGAGTAATGACATGCCTGCCCTGTCTGCTTGCTTTCAGAATGAATGGAAGCCTGTAAACATGCAAGTACCAAGGGATGATGTGATGGCAGTAGGACAAAGTCTTGGATGGGCACAGGAGAAGGAGCTGATGATTAACAGATACGGGGTTGCTGAGTGACACTGAGCCACATAATCTGCATGTGATGAATCTGTGATTCACCCCATGGTGCAAATCCCCCCAGACATCCTTCTCAGTCCAGATCTAACATGCAAGAAGATCAGTCGGACTGGGAATCACAAAGTTCCAGGATGTTGAGGGCACTAGACTCTGGACTGATGGACAGGTTAAAATTTCGGTGGGAATTGATAGATGGGAAGACAGTGGATAGTACAGTCAATAAGATCTCCAAACATCAAATAATGGATTTTTATTTAGGGACAATGGTGGGATCAGGACGATACACAAGCTATGACCTCATAGCTAGACTTTCGGTGTTACTAAGTCCCCAGGCAATACTAGAGATGTAGGAAGGTTCTGAAAGGGCAGCTTCTAATGGAGACTGCATCCTAGACCTCACCTAATACCATCCTGAAACAGTGTGCTATGAGAACAGGTGACCTGTGAGCCTAGTTCAAGTTTCTTACCCTCACAGTAACATATTCCTTTTGTTCTTTCCCTAATGTGACTAGTGGAGTTGACGCTGGAGCCAGATGGAGCTCACTACCCACCTTGACATTTCTAATATAAGAGCTGTACTTTCCTACTTGGAGAAAAGATTTTTGAGAATGTGTGTGGTGACTTCTCAGGGTTTCCAAGCAAGGAAACATTCCTTGGAAGTGACTGTGGGACATAATAAAATGTGGTTGCTTGGGAGTGTGCCAGTATAGTGTGGACAGGAAGAAGCAGTATGTGAATTTGTGTTCAGTCAGAGGATCCTGGATCATTGGATAAGAGTCAGAAAACTGGTGTGCTGAAAACAATCCTAATAGAATCTGTCTCTCCCGAAGAAACAACTCCACACGAGTGGTAAATTCCTGGACTATGAGATGTGACACTCTTGATTTTAATATGGATGATCAGACCCTCATTTGTACTCTGACACATCAGTTTGAAGGATCACTGAGACCCTACATCCAGCATAATCCAAATGATGAGGAAAATGTAACTCCCATTTTCACCTGTCCAATGTCTCAGAGAGAGAAACCTTTTTTCAAAATGTCTCCATACCATCCCCCACAGAAATAGAACCCTTCACAAGAGTGTTCATTCCCTTCATCTGTGGGAAGATGTCCAGAAAGAGTCACACTTCACACTCTCCTTTAGGTATTGAGGTTTCTTTACCAGACCCAGAACCTTGCACAGCCAGCAGAGGTGGGTTTTAGAAAAGAGGATGCTGGCCCATTCATGTCAGGGATTGTGGCTATCTTGAGGTATAGAATAAGTTAGACAAAGGATTTAGTTTGTGAAAACTCCTTTGAGCTAAGAGATGTTGGATGAGTCTCATGCTTCTTACTTGTTAGTTGGAGACAGTGATTCCCACCGTAAAAAATCACAATGAGGTATAAAGAGAAAAAAAATGTGCATCATGCTTGCATTTTCTCAACGACGTAATGTTTACTAATCATGTATTCATAAATTATATTTACTCTAAATGACTTCTACCTCACATTAATAAATTTTCAAATAATGTATTGTGTAGGTATTAAGCATCTATTCTGTGCTATGTTGAAGAATTGAAGAAGGGTGAGAATTTCCTAACCCAATCTGTAAGATCCACATTAATGATACCCAAAGCAGCCAAAGACATTATAAGAATAAAAAACAAAGCTACATATTTATATCCCTGATAAATATTAATACAAAATTGCTTAATGAAATTTAATAATCATATTTAACAATATATTTGCCAGATATGGTTGTAAACACCTAAATTCTAGTACCTGGAGGGCTGAGGTGTGAGGATCATGAGTTCCAGAACAGCCTGGGCTCTGTGGCAAGATTCTATCTCAAAAAAAAAGTCAAAAGGAAGGAAGGAATGAAGGAAGAAAAGAAGGAAGGAAGGAAGGAATAGAAGGTCCAATCTATTCAAGGACATTGAATCACTACTGAGTTTGATTAATCCTGATATTACAGAATTGGTATAGTAATAATGAATACCAGCCAGTATAATCCACCACATTCATATGCAAAATGATACAAAAACACTTGAATGGCTACTAAGGATATTTTATTGAGTGAAAAAATGATTATACACTGTATGATACAGTTATAAAATATTCTCAAAATGTACAGAAAAGAACAGATAAGTGGTTGACAAAGGTTGAGAAAGTAGAGGGCGGATGCTAATACAATGAGGAATCATGAGGAGATCTTTTGTGTTTATGCATCCATATTTTGATCAAGATGATAGTTATTACCTATATATGTAGCAAAATTGTACAGAAATGCATACATATAGACATATACACACACGGCATGAATGAAGAAGCTGGTGAAGTCTACCTAAGTATTGTGCCAGTGTTAATTTCCTGCTTTGAATAATATATCACAGTTATGTAAAATATTATCACTGGAGGGTATTTGGGACTACAATTTTTGAAACTCTATAATATAAATTTTTAAATAAAGCTTAAAAAATTTCTTGCAAACCTACATTGTCTGAAAATAAAATGTTTATTGGAAAAAGTGATTTTATTGGGATACAGGCTATTAAACAAGTATTAGTAAACCATTTCAGAGATTTAACTAGAGTAACTCACATAAAACAACAATGAAACAGAGGTGTCTGCATAAAGGAGGAGTAGGATGTCCCCCCATCCCTTCTCCCACAGAAACCCCAAGATAAAAAGGATATGTTGGTCAGAATGCCTCTCTGAGAGCTCTAGGGTCCATTTTAGAATCTATTGTATCCAGGTCATCATAAAACCAGGAGAGGGTTTTAGTGAGAGTGATAGGAAAATTCAGATGGTTTGTACCTTCACCTGTGTCCCTCTTCTTATCCAACCTCATGCAGTGAAACTGGGATGAAGTGAACACACTGGAGATATTCCCTGAGGAAGGAACAAAAGACTAGTTGGTGAGTCTCACATTCTAGCATGTCCAGGAGATGGACAAGGTATTGGTTTCTTGATGACCTGACTTGGAGTGCTGAAGGGATGGTTAGCACTGCTTAGAAAGTGCTGAAAAGAGGAAGTTGTACCAGGATAGTGGTATTGTAGGAAGCTTTAAACATTTGTTCTCACACAGAGACACTACTTAACAATATATGAACCAGAACACATGTGAGAGCTCTAGAGTAATACTGAAAATCTATACCACCTAGACCAATGTAAAATTAACAAAATATCCTGGTAAAAGGAAATTTTAAAGTATTTCACACCCATCTGTGCCCACAGGCACCATTGCAAAGTACTGTGTCCCACACAGTGAGACTCCTCACACAGGATAGAAGTGAAAGATGGGCCCTGCATTCATAGTTCTGGCTCACTTGAGGGGCAGCTCAAGTGACTGCTTAATTCAGAGTGTTAATTCTCTTGCTTAATTCAAAGTGTTGCTGAGACTGCCAGCAAAATTTGGACCTGCACTCCTCTAATTATATCTAGATTGATCCTGTTTCCAAGTAGGGTAACTTTCTGGGGTTGGAGTTAGAACTTCAACACACTTATTTTGAGGAGTAAACAATACAACTCATACTCCTACTTTCTGCCAAAAAATAGAAAGATAGAGCTCTTTATGAAATGATAGGAGCCAGGTGCTATGATGCCAGTCTGTATTCCTAGATACTCCAGAGGCTAAGGCAAGAGGATCTCCAGAGCTCAGGAGCGTTGAGGCCAGCCTGGGCAAAATACTGAGGCCTGGCCTCAAAAAATACAAGAAAATCTCTAAGATGCATAATTAGTAAAGTAATTAACATGCTGTTGGCGATAGTAGCACATGCCTATATTCCTAGCACTTGGGGAGCTGAGGTAGTTGAGTTAAGGGTTCAAGACCAGCCTTGACTACAATAACCAGACTCATTCTCAGAAGAACAAAGGTCTTATAAGAATGTGTGAAAGAGCATGAATGCATTTATGTACATCCATTTTAATTAGTCCCTAATAATTTGCACCAGAAATCACTAATATAGCTGGCTGTGGGTAAGTACCTGAGTTACTGGAAAAGAGGGGTGTGAAGGAGATTTTTCAGGGTATATCCTTCTTCTACTCCTTGCATTTTGAACCAGGGGTATATACTATGTACGTATTCTATGTATGATCTGCATATGATGAGTATGTGATTCATCCCATGGTGCACCTCCCCCACACATACTTCTCAGTCCAGATGTAGTATACAAGAAGATGAGTTGTGGGATGGCAGGTGGAGAATCACGGACAAAGCTCCAGGAAATTGAGGGCATTAGTGACTGCACAGGGTGCTGAGCTGATGGAGAGTTAAATAAAGTTGGGAAGGAATTGATGGATGGGAAGAAATTGAATCGTAAAATCCTTTGAGGTTTCACAAAACAAATAATCAATTTATTTTTAAGGACTGTGGTGGGGTAAGGGTGATATACAAACTGGGATCTCACAGTTAGACTTCCAGTGTTACTGAGGCCCCAGGGAACACTAGAGTTGAGGGAAGGGAAGGTTCTGATGGGGCAGCTTCTAAGAGAGACTGCTTCCTAGATATCACCTAATACCATCCTGAATCAGTGTGCTATGAGATAGGGTGACTTCTGGACCCAATTCCAGGTCCTTTCTCTCACAGTAACATATTCTCTTTCTCCTTTCCCTAATGCAACCAGTGGACTTGACTCTGGACACGGATCACCCCACGTTCTAGATTTCAGATCTGAATGCTGTATTCTATAAGGATATTCCTCAGTGTGTTTCCTAGATGGGAAGAGATTTTTGAGAATGTGTGTGGTGGCTTCTCAGGGTTTCTGATCAGGGAAACATTGCTTGCAAGTGACAGTGTGACACAATAAAATGTCATGCTTAGGAGTGTGCAAGGATAAGCATGCATGGGAAGAAGCAGTAAGTGAATTTGTTTTGGATGGGGAAGTATGTCTGGGAGAGGTGCACAATGGGGTGAATCACCGATTCATCATATGCAGATCATGTAGCCCTTGGTACCACTCAGCAACCCCATGTCTGTCACTCATCAGCTCCCTCTTCTGTGCCCACCAAAGACTCTATCCCCCATTACCCAGTCATCCCTTGGTACCTACCTGTTTCCAGGCTTCCATCCACTCTGAAAACAAGCATACAAAGCTGGCATGTCATTACTCATGTGGAGACCAGGAAACAGGGAGGGGAGAGAACAAGTGGATTGCCATTTTTGGGACATGGTCTCACAAGAAGTCTGATGAGGCCAATAGAACGTCTTTTCAAAATGTGCCTCACCCAGTATTTATTGACAGCTTTGGAGTCTTGACAATTGTGAAGCTCATCACAATTTTTCCTTTTTTTATTATTGTTGTGTGAGGGTACATTGTGGCTTTTATAAAAGTTCTTACAATATATCAAATATATCATAGTTGAATTCACACCCTCCATCATTCTCCTTTATTCTCCTATCCCCCAGTTTCTGGAATAGTTTCAACAAGTACTATTTTTCCATTAACATCCATATGTACATCCTATTTGAATTGTATTTACCCTCCCAGGCCCTTTCCCACATCCTCCCTGCTCCTACTGGCGCTAACCCTCCTACCCCAGTTAGGACATGTTCTACCCTCCTATTGTCTGATTTTGTGAAAGAAAACAAAAATGACATTTTTGTTTGATAATGATAGCTACACAGGACAAGATTGTCTCTTTCAAGGATCCATGGCCTCAGGTATAAAAGTTCATATACCCAGGACATAAAAAGAAGAGATGAATGAGGAGTGAAGAGGATTGGATTCTCTCCCCTCCTATCTGTGACACTGTCACAATTCTAAAACACAGAAGAGAATCGAATCATAAGCAGGACCTAGCAGAGTGTGTGGAAGGAAAAGTTCTTCAAGTGACAATGTTCTTACCCAGTTTACCCTGGATTTACCCTGAAAGAGATAGTAGACTATTCTGTGGGGATTCAGACCTGGATAAAGGCTCAAATAAACAAGGGAGTGGAGGGAGACACCCACAGGTTCCTCAGCATTCTGGGTCCACACACCCTCAGATTGCTCATGAAATCTCTTCTTCTACTGCATAAAATGTAACAGTAGGCAAAATTTGTAGACAGTTGTAGAATGTTTCCAAATCTAGATTTTCACCCTAAGCCAAAATATTTTGTTTTCTCTTTAGAGCACATAAATCTTTTGTCTTTAACAAAAGCTCCCAGACATCTAAGGATTGATTCCTTTTTAAAGAATGGCAAAAGCAACCCAAATGATGCCATTACTCAACCCTTCTGTCCAGTGTTAAACACAGTAGAGAACTGATGGGTCAAACCAACTAGGCCTTGGGAGAACTGTGTATGGAAGGGTCCACACATAACAAGATACTTACTCATTTTTCACAAATGTTTCCTAAAACACAAACAGAGCATTTAGTGTTCAATACTACTAGAGTAATGTACAAACTACAAACACAAACATGGCTCACAGCTCATGAGAGACAAGCTGGGAGTGTGAATGACAGGGCCTCTGCTAGAACTCTCCCTTTGTGCCAAATCCCCATTCCCTATACTGAGCACCTCTATCTGGAATCAAACAAGATGGCAGGATGAGAAGGATAGAATTCTGGGATCCTGTGGTGGTAATGATGGAGGATATCAGGGAGAAGTTGACTGAATTGAGGAGGTGGGATTATGGGATGCACCTCCAGGAGGAGTGTCAACTCCAAGGAAGAGAATATTGACTCTTGGGAACGAAAACTCATGGCTGAATATTACTTCCTCTTGTTCACTTTTACATATATGCATATGTATGTGTGTATATGTATTATATATACATATGTATATATGCATATACATGTATATTGATCTTTTCAATTATACTAAACCCTTTTTTATGAATTTTTTGTACGACCCTCAGAGTATTTTAGCAACTCTATCGCTTCTGAAAGTCATTCTTTCCCACATCTAGGTCCTCTATAATGTAGGAAATGCCTTGATGATGTTTCTTTGAGGGAGTTATTTCAGGTCAACATAAATGAGGTTGAAGCTGATCCCTGTGGACAAGATGATAGGGATCTGGAGCCTAGGGTTGTAAGAACAGATTTAAGAAATCAGACTCCCTGATCCTGACACTCTGAGACCATAAGTCATCCATGAACCTTTCTCTCTCTCTCTGTCTCTAACTCTTTCTCTCTCTCTCCCTCTAATTCCCTCCTTTCCTCCCTCTATCCCTTCACCTCCTCTCCTTCTCTTTCTTCCCTTCTTCCTTCCCCTCCTCCTTTCCTCACTTACTCAAGGTTTTGAAGAATAAAATACACTTCTAAATGAAAACAACAAATCCAGGAATGAAGATGAACACCACTACAATAGAAGGCAGGTACCAGGGTCAATTCTGGAAAAATGCCTCTGAAAAACAGTCTGAGACCTCTTAATGTTTAACTGCAAAAGCCACTTGATTTTCATTTAAAGAATCTTCATTGCAAGGATATATTTATATAAGTTCTTCTATATATTAAAAGTTTTCCTGCTCTCTAACTAAATCTCCCATTCATCTCTGCTGTCTCTGGTTTCCAAAGCGTAAGATCATCCCACTGGAACACATCCATGGCCCTTGTGCTCATGTTGCTTGTCAATCTCCTCAAGCTGGGATCAGGTAATCTATCCAGGACAGACTCTTTCTGTCCACTTCTTGTTGACTAGCAGTTTGAGTTCTTTACTTGCTATTGCAGAGCAATGGGGTAGGTGCATCTTTGTTTATACTTCCCTGACTTCTCTTAGTTCAAGCTGGAGTTTAGCAATATCAGGGGCTGCAGGAGGCATGGGACAGTGGGAAGGATTCAGGCATATCTAAGAAATGCTGTGTGTGGAGTGTTGAAGAGAGGTCAAAGTAGTGGGGAAGGAAATTAGTTGTTCTCAATGATGAGGTCTGAGGGTTTAAGCAAGAAAGGTCTCTAGAATATCTCACTTTCTGAATTGGATGCCGGTATGAGAGAAGACACTTGAGGAAAAGACAATGGTCAAGCTGCGGGCATGCTGAGGGTAGGAAAGATGTCCAGAATTTGACTCAGAATCTAGCTTATTTGGGGTAGAAATCCAGTCTTCTTTCTCCTCCCTGTTACCACTAAAAATAAAACCTACTTTATAATGCATTAAGTAGTTGATTGTTTAAAAAAGGAAGTCTGAGTATGCAAAGGTATCTGGGCAGTCAGTGCTCAGCCGTATAAGGTTTGGCTGAGTCTTCCTTTCCCTGTACGAAGGATCGATCCATTGCCTATCTATCTATGTCTGCTTTGCTAAACAACAGTGAGAAAATGGGAACAAAGGCATTCAAAACTTACTCAACATAACAATAGTATGACTATAATTCACAATAGCCTATTACATATTTTATGAAAAACTGTAAGAGAAGAACACAAATTCTCCAATCACAAGGAAATTTTACAGAGGGGAAAGTGTCAATTTTCCTGATATATAGCAAGCAATTATATTAAATTGTCACACAATACCCCATAAAGACATACAATTAAAATTCTAAAAATTAATTTTAAAACACATGCTGACTTATTAGCCTATATTAATTATACAAAGTAATGGGTTTCATTATGACATTTTCATAAATAAACATAGCATACTTTGATCACAGGCACTCCTTTATTACCCTTTTTTCTCCCCCTTTCCCTTTTCCATTTCCACAATCAAGTTTTTCCCTTTTTACTTTCATGTACTTTTCCCCCATAAGTTCCACATATGAGAGAAAAACATGACATGTGTCTCTTTGATACTAGATTACTTCTCTTAGCATGCTGATCTCCAATTCCATCCATTTTTCCTGCAAATAATACAGCTTAATTCTTTATGGCTAAATTAAACTATTTTGTGAATATATATGACATTTCCTCTATCTACACACCTGTTGATGGGCTTCAATAAAAAATATGATATAAAATGTTGGGGATGTGCCTTAAGTGTTAGAACACTTGCCTAGCAGGCTCAAACCCTGAGTTCTAAACACCAGGAGTAACAAAAATAAAAATAATACTAAAAATGTATGTTTTCACAACAAAATCTACATGTTACTCTTAAGACTGCCTCTCATTTACCTTCATTCTCACCCATTTTCTGATGAGCTTCTCTGCTTCTGTGCTGTTTCAGGAGAGGCACAGCAGGGAAATAATGAATACAGAGACAGAAAGACTTCATTTTTAACATTTCCTTTTCCTCTGCATTTGAGCTTTGTGGATCAGAACTTCTCACCCTGTTTGCTTGTTATGACATGGAGCTCGTATCACATTCTTTCACAGGACTGTTAGAGTACTACATGAGGTTATAATACAAAGTACCCCGTACTAATGTTTGATGCCAGTTTTTTCCCCAGTGCTCCCCAGTTAAAGAAACAGTAAAAGGTTGAAAATGCTGCTATAGGCAAGATAAACTGCAAGTTCAGCAAGGGCCACCTACCTGACTTAGACTGGGTTCTCCAAAGCAGATCCAGTGACAAGGGCTGATCTGCAGGTGGTTTGTTTAGGAGATGATTCTGACAAACAGATTGAGAGGGTGGGAGAGTAAAGCCTGAGGCCATTGTGGATGTGCTAAAGAGAAAGCTACTGCTGACAGCAACTGGGACTCAGGCCCACTAGGACCTTCTGGGAACCTTTAGTGGAATCCTTTAGACAGCGGCTCAGCATAATCTCAATGAGAATGGGGAGAGTTTGAACTTTATCTGCCACCTCTCATCCATCATAGAGGTACCCCGAAGGTTGTTAAAATATCAGGACTTCTGAGTTTCCCTATTCCTGAGACCACTAAGTTCCAAATGGGAGAGGAGGCCAACAGCAAAGGGAGCAGAGAGGTGAGTTTCCTGAGGTGGAGCTGTCAGCAGGTGTGGGGCTTGCCCATTCTACTGCAGGTACTCATAGGCTGAGGACATGGTTAGTGGTAGGTTCTCAACCTCTGCTATGCCAGATTAGTTGGTCAGAGACCATGCTACAAAGTCAAATTGATCTATAAATCGTCTACTGAAAGAATGTGTGAAATTCATTTCAGAAAGATATATAAAACATATACTTAAATTAGAAATAATTGGTGCTAAAATTAAAATTTTCACTTATTTTGGAATTAACACAAAAAACTTGTCTTGTCCTATTTATAGCACCCCCTCCAGTTAGATGCATAAATTTATCAATGAATCTTTGTGAATTAATCAAGAGAAATTTTCTCTAGTTAAAGAGGCAGTGTAGAGAGAAATTGAAGGGTTGAGCTTCACAATGTGTGAGCTTTCTAAAAAAGTCTGTTACAAAGTGGTAAGTACGATTTATTTCAGGAAAATTCATGAAATGATCATCAAATGGATGAGTAAGGAAGGAAGGAAAATGGTGGTCATCATTCACAATGGTAGCTCGTGCTCTGTGCTGGACATGGGAAGCAATGCTGACTAAAACAGACCCTGTCCAATAGAGCTGAGAGATGTGCAGGGGAAACTCCAAGAAAACAAATCATTATCACACTTGAAGCCAGATGACAAGGAAAATTTCAAAATGGAGGCAAGGACCAAGACATATCAAGAAAATATGAACAAAAAAGACATGTCAAAAAACAAAGCAAATGCTAGGGATGGCCAAAGTCATGAACTACATAAATATTATCACATAAGTGTAAAAGTACATGATATAGAAATATTATGCCACAGTGTGAATGCACTAAAGGAGAAATCTCTGATATAAAAACTGGAAAATCTCCTTGTCACAGTGTCATAGGGCGTCTTTCAGATTTTGATAACTTAAACAACAAAACAAGGAAGCACAAATAAATGTCTCACCTACAATCAAAGTGTACATTGTATATATCCTCCTTGTATTTGTGAAATGTTTATGAAATATACTCATGAATCTGAAGGAAACAAATTGTACCAAATTTGGATTTATGGTCATATTGATCCCCCTTGAGTTTTTGAGAGAGGGATAGTCTTTGATTTTTAGTGAAAAAGATGGAAAAGGGGGCTGTAGTGACTTTAGTGAAGTAGGTATGTAGATGAAAAGAACATTGCTTTAAATTCTCCTCTAGTCAGTGAGTCTGCATTTGGAAAGTGCCTCTTATTCATCTGGATAATGTTCTCACTGTTCCTGAAAAATCATTTTTCAACTTGAAAATAGGGATATTAATAAGATACACCTCTAGGTTTATCTGTGAGGCATGAGGGAGGTAACTCATGTGGGTATGTTCTGTCAAGTGTAAGAGATGTCAGTCCCTTGGTGTAGTAAGGTGACTGTGATGAGCATTCTAAACCCGTGCACTTCACTTCCTCACCCTAGTCCTGCATAGACCACACTGACCTGGTGATCATGTTTGGTCAGTTCCCATTTGTGTTTCTTCACATAGGTCAGTGGCAGTTTGTTGGGCTAGACAAGCCCATCCAGATCTTTATAGGAGAGGAGGTAGTTTCTTCTGCTTCCTCTCTCCTGAGGCCATGGAAGTGTGGTTCTTTACATGGTCACTTCTCTGACTTAGTCCACCTGTACCAAGATGGTAAAGACAAGAAAGACAGGCAGATGTCAGCCTATCAAGGGAGAACAGAGCTGGTGAAGGACTTCATTGTAGAAGGGTTTGTGTTCCTGAGGTTGCAGAAAGCCTCTACCTCAGATGCTGGCCTGTATGGGTTCTGGTTCTGCTCCCAGATCTTGAGCAGGAGGCCATCTGCAAACTGCGGGTAACAGGTCAGTTGCTAATTTCAGAGAACTCATAACTGACTTGTCTTGTGGAATCATCCTGGGCTTTATAAACAGTTGTATGAAAGAGAAGACTTTTTTCTTATGTCATTTTCTTAGCAGACAGTATCCTACATGACCACTTTGTTATGTCTTGTGTGTAGAATTTTATCATCTTATCACATATGTACATTCATGTAATTACCACATCAAATAAATGAATTGTCTCCTCACCACAAGATATCTCTCTGCTGCCCTTTTATAGTCACACTCTCCTCTCTCACTACTATCCCCTATCCTACAAATTACTAGTCTGGTCTGAATCACTGTAATTTTTACAATTTAAGAATGTTATTTAATAATGGAATCATATATATGTGGCCTTTAGAGATCACCTTTTTCATTTATTATAATGACTGAGATCCATTCAACTTGTTGCTTTTATCATTATCTCACTCCTTTTAATTGCTGGATACAACCATAGGTAGGTCTTTGCATGGACGTAAGTTTTCAATTCTTTCAGAAACATGGCCATGAGTACAATTGCTAGGACATATGATAAGTGTGTGTTCAGTTTTTTCCCTTTTAATTCATAATGTCTCTGTCAATTTGGGCTTCTGTAACAAAATACCGTAGCCTGTGTAGTTTACAGTAAAGAACAGAAATTTTATTTCTCACTGTGTAGAAATCCAATATGAGGATGCAGTAAGGTTAGGTTCTCATGAGGACCTTTATTTGGTTGCAACCTATGGACTTTCAATGTAATCTTACACTAGCTCCCTGAAATGCCCATTCATGAAGGCCCCAACCTAATGACCTGGTTAGCCTCCCATATTATAATTTTACTTTTTCCTTTCTAGTTTAGAGATTCTTTATATCTTTTCTTTCTTAATTGCTCTGGTTAGAACTTCCAGTACTCTATTGAACAGAAATGCCAAAAAGTGCTCATCTTCCTCTTGCTGTTGATCATAGACAGAAAAATTTTAGTCCTTTCCCATTGAGTATGATGTTCACTGTGTGTTTGACACATATGGCCTTAGTTATGCTAAGAACATTTCATTCTAGCCCTCGTTTGTCAAATATTTTTTGTAATGACCATTTATTGAATATTATGAAATGACTTTTTTGGCACCAGTTGAGATAACTACTCCCTTTTACTTGCTGTATTATATTACATTTCATCATGGAGAGATGTTAGATTTGTCAAATACTTTTTAATGCATATATATATATATATATATATATATATATATGATTGTATGCTATTTATTCCCTACTTTGTGATATATTGGATTATATAAACTCATTTTTGAATGTTGCATCACCTTCCATACCTAGAGTAACTTCCAATTGATTATGGTATATAATTCTTTATATACACTGCTTAAATTGATTTACTCATAGTTTTCAAAGGTCTTTGACCTTCCACAATCTATTGGCAAATACTTACTCCTCTTGTATTTGCTAGGAAAAAATGTGTAAAATTGGCTATAACTGTTTTTCATTTTATTTCTTGTTATTTGAGAATTAGGACTTTTCCCTCTTTTGAAAACTGTTTTGTATTTCTGGCAGTACTGAGGTTTGGACTCAAGACCTCAAGATTGGTAGGCAGAGATTCTACCATTTGCACCATGTCCCCAGATCATAAACTGTTCTTTAAATATATTCTAGTACTCACCAATGAAACCCGCTTGACATTTTAATATCTCTAATATTAACCTTCACCTTTAAATAAAAATTTTTCAGAGGTTATAAAACTACTCAGATTACATATTTCCTCATGACTGAGCTTTGGCCATTTGTGGGTTTTAAGGAATTAGTTTATTTCTTCCAAGTTGTCAAATATGTGAGGATGTAATTGTTCCTAGTGTAACTCCTTGTCCTTTTAATGGCTGCATGATCTGCAGTGATACTTCCTGATTTTAGTGATATTTATATTCTTTATTTTTGTTCATCTCACTATAGGCTTGTCAATTTTTATCAATATTAGAGGAACCACATTTTGACTGATTTTCATTACTGCTTTCCTATTTTAATTTCATTGATTTCTGATTTTATCTTTATTAGTTTCTTTCCTCTATTATTTTCTCTTTCTCTGTCCACCTCCACTGTGTTATCCAACAGCTTTCAGTGTGTTCTTTCTTCCATGTTTATAACAGAAGCAATGAATTTTCAAATTATTCAATCTCCATCATTCTCTTTTCCTATCCCACCTCCATCTATTTATGTATAGATTTATCTTTATCTTTTAGGTCTAATTTCATATGAGGGAGAAAATTCAACCTTTGTCATCTGAACTTGGCTTATTTTGCTTAACCTGATGATCCCCAGTTCCATCCATTTACCTGCAAGTGTCATTATTTCATTCTTCTTTATATCTGAATAATAGTGCATAGTGTATATATATTCTGGGGTTTGAACTTGGGGCTTTGCATTTGCTAGACAGGAGCTCTACTTCTTGAGTCATGTCTCCATCCCCTATGTCATGTTTTTAAACATACCACTTTGTTGTTCAACTTTGTAGTAGTTGCTCTGGGTATTATGGTCTGTACCAGTAAGTTATCACAATTTGTTGATGCTGACTTTATTAATATTTCACTTTGTATGAATGTGGAAACCTTACTTTCACTTGATTCCTTTCATGATATCCACAATTGAGTTAACATTGCAGATTTCTTGTACATACTTTCAGTATCACATCAGATAGAGTTATAATTTTTATTTTAATCATCAAATACGATTGAAGAAATCCATGAGAAGGATGGTCTATTGTATGCCCCTTTATTTATTTATAAATGGAAGTTAGGCTAAACC